>NW_028317850.1:1170000-2521666 GCF_062004578.1 Staurois parvus
GGTAGATGACTTTGTGGGTCTTTTCTGTTGGTTGAAAGAAAAATGTCAGTTATCTCCAGGGGCAGACTGACAACTCATGTGGCCCCTGGGCAATAGGGGATCATGGGGCCCCTGTGCCGTTGCCCAAACTAAAAAAAAGCCTAGGAAAAAGGTACCAGGGGCATCTCATGGGGCCCCCTACTGACCCCGGGCCCTCGGGCAGTGCCAAAGTTTCCACATAGTCAGTCCACCCCTGCTTATCTCTGTTTTTCTTGGCAGACTGGGTATGAGTGCACCCACACCAGAGATTCATGCACAAAGACCCAATGGCTCTAGGTAGGGAACACTTGATTTGTTAGCTGAAATAATTGTGTTACCAGCATATACCTGACTGGGTTTGTAGGCTTACAGGTGGAAGATTTCTAAGGTTTAAATATCTAATGCTCAACCGACCTCCCTGCTTCTCAGGTCACCACTCTGTTCTGGAAGTCAGCATCCAGGGAGATCCCAGAAAGATCATTCATATTCTCCTCCTCTCCAGCACTTTGAATCTTTTAAATGTCCATCTCCGAGCAGGCCTGTAGCAGGCAGTTGCTGGACTTGTGGCTTGCTTCCCTCCAAGTTGGTGTGTGTGTGTGTGAAAAAGTTGCTTTAATCTTTCTGTTGCTAGAGCCATTATCAATTTTCTTGCACATATGTTAAAAAGCACAAATTAGGCCTGAAGATTAACCACTTCAATACCGGGCACTTTTACCCCCTTCCTGCCCAGGCCAATTTTCAGCTTTCATTGTTGTTGCACTTTGAATGATAATTGTGCAGTCATGCAATACTGTACCCATAAAAAAAGTTATAATTTTTTTCACACAAATAGAACTTTCTTTTGGTGGTATTTAATCACCACTGAGTTTTTTATTTTTTTGCAAAATAAAAAAAAAAAGCAAAAAACTAAAACTTAAAAAAAACTGCATTTTTCTTCATTTCTGTTGTAAAATTTTGCAAATAAATAACATTTCTTCATAAATTTAGGTCAGAATTATTCTGCTACATTTCTTTGGTGAAAATACCCCACATTAGTGTATATTAGTCTGTAGGAAAGTTATAGAGTCCACACACCATGGCATATATATGTCACAATCGATCAATCCTGATGTACTGACGGCCCATAGGATAGTACAAATACCCCCCAAATTACCCATTTTTAGAAAATAGACAGTCCAAGGTGTTTAGCAAGAGGCATGGTGAGGTTTTTGGAGGTTGTGATTTTTTTGTTACAACTTTTTGGAAAATGTAGAAATTAAAAAAAATCTAATTTTTTTTTCTTTTTACATATTGTCACCAGTCCAGTACAGCTTTATATATATATATATATATATATATATATATATATATATATATATATATATATGAATAAAAATAGTGTGGTGGTGATTGATCAGGGACACTGAATGGTGACAGTATGTTAAAGAAAATTAGACTAATATTTTTTTTTTTTTCAAATTTTTCTATTTTTTATGACATTATTTTTTCTTTTCTTTTACTATGTGTTTTCAAAACACTGACAAAAGCGATACAATGTTACCATAGTAACATTGAACTACTCTGGGCAAGTAATCAGGATTTTTTTTTTTTCTTTTACACATTATGATTGCTAATACCAGTGTATTTCATTGATATTTGCAATCATTGTTACTGAATGAAACTGATTAATTCAGTCTTTTGTTGTGATTAGCTGTGACTGGGCAAAGCTCATCACATGATACAGATGGGCTGTGATTGGCTCTATCTGTACCATGTGACTGCTTTGACCAATAACAGCTAACACAATTGTATACAATGGATGGCATGACAGGAAGCTATCCATTGTATACATGTGACCAGTCACAGCAGATCTTATGTCAAAATGGTCATATGACACTGGCAACGGGCCGGTGTAGTGATATGTCATCGGCTGTGTCCCATGGACACAGGCAGTGACAGATCGAGCCGCTGTGCGTCCTTGAGGCTGTGTGAGCGGCTCCTTTTGACATGACGTCATATGCTGCCCAGTCAAAAGGAGTGTCCCACCCTTCCGTCAATCTGCTATAGGCCGGGTGGGAAGGTGTTAATTAAAACTCACAAATATTTTATATTTTCTGGCAGCAGAGACCCCAGAGAATAAAATGGTAGTCACATTTTTGTATGTCTCAGTAAATATACATTAAAGTTAATTTTAACGCACATAAACCCAATATATTGTCAATCTTTTAGCTAAATATAAAAGATGAGTTTAATAGATAACAAACAGGTAAAGCCTTAAAATTGTATGCAACCTTGAAACAGCTGCAGACGTAGTCACCCAAAATAGCCTATAAGTGATGCTTTAAAAGCCTTTACAGGTCATCAGCTTAGAGTAAACTGTGGATGATGGCCCTAGAATTATTGCTCTTGCTCTGTCATGCATTGATGATCCTAATATATTTTTGTATAAATGCACCTAACAAGTGCATTTAGGTGCATATATATGGGGGCATGTTTTCTTTTTATTATGTGTTTATTGCTAACAGCATGATGGACATGACATTTCCTCTTTAAGCATAAGTCATGGATCTATTATACCCCGAATGTCAGCTCTGGACCCCATTGAGAGCTGATCAAGCACAGATTGTGGTTTCTTCCCCAGCAGTGCTGTGACAACACTGAAATCAGAAGTGATGAAAAGCTTGATGCTCCTAGTGAATGTTCTTCAAATATCGGCCTGTCACGTCAATTTGGCCCTGAGCAACTCTGGCTTCGTGAATGTGATAGGCCATAAAATAGAGTTGAACAAAAGTCTACCTATCAGGCTTTGCCTTCGGTGGCTTCGACCTCAGTTGCCAATGCCTTAAAATCTTGGCTGAAAATCTACTGAGGTTTTGGAGGTGGGGGACCTTCCAGTCAGCACTGGAGGAGCTACAGTCACCTGCAGATTTAATTACAGAAGCAGCAGTGGACCTGGTTAATAACCCACTGTACCCGCACTGAGCTCTACTTCCCTAAGATGCTGGTAATCAATTTTTTTTCAATATCTATTTACTACACTAGTAATCAATTTTTCAGATCCATTTACTACACTATGATGTCCTTCTTCTTATGATACATTCCATTGTGACTGAGTTTAGGAGAGAAAGACATGCCTTAAAGAAAGGATTGCCATAGCGTTTGAAGCGAGCTGAGACTATATGGAAAAACGTTGTATGCTCACTTTTTATAAGGGATATTTAAACTCTGGTAAGCCTCCTTTCCACTTGAGGGATAAGGGTCGTGAAAGCATTGATATACTTGAAGTTTTTTGGTATAAGGGAACACAGGACTTATATTGTGGTGATATACATTCTCTTTTGGATTCAATGTAACATTTTATGGGATATGATTATTATTGTATTTCACTTATTTATACACTGTTTATTTCAGAATAAGAGAAGTGTAAAGTTGTTTTATATTTTAGCTCTGCTTTTTGGATGTTTATGAGTGGACCTTGCTCGTTTGTCAACAAGGATCATGGGCTATTTGGTAATGGCCAAAAGGGCATATTGGTTGAAACTTTGGCTTGCTGGTGCCACTTTCAAAAAAGACCTCTGCTCAGTACCTTGTGTGGGAAAGTACTCTTAAATGCATCGAGTCACTGGTGAGAAAATCATGTTCAATTCCCCAGGCAAGAAAGACAACAATTCTCTTCATCAGCAACAAAATCCACAGAGCAGGGTATTGATGTCCCATAGACCAGGGAGAGAGCTTCTACGCTAGCCCTGAAAGGGCACCAAAGGCCCCTTTTAAGAATTCAAAATCCAAGGCTAAAAGGAACACCACTTACAACTCCAGAAGGACAACATAACAGTGGTAACCTATATTTCTAATTGGAGGGGGGGGGGGGGGGAATACAAAGAGCCAACTCTAACTTCAAATTTCATTGTGTGGAGCAGCAGAGTGTCCTCTTGCGAACAGCATCTTAACTTTCCAGGGCCACCAAACTGTATGGTGGATGGTTTCAGCAGCCATTTAGGAATTGCAACAAGAGGATTCTGAACAACAAATACCTCCAGGAGATCTTCAAGAAATTGGAACTAAGCGCGATACCACCCAGTGCTTATCTGCCAATATTTTCATCCAGGATTACTTTTTCCAGGCAAGAGGTCATCAAGATACTCTCTCCTACAAATGGGGCTTTCATCTGGTATAAGTCTTCATCATATACCACTTATCCTGAAGACACTGTTGAACATTCAGTGCAAGAGAATATCAATCATTGCAAGGCCTACCCTTTTTTGGCTGAACCATTCAAGGTTTCCACCATTGTAACTAATAAAGACAGCTCCTCCAATTGCAATCCCATTGTCTAGAGGCCCTCACATGCAAGATGCTCTAAATGTCTCCATTTTGTGGCTTGGCAGTTGAAATGCACTGGTTAGGAGAGCTGAACATCGCAGTATCAGTCCAAGAAACTCTTGGAAAGTTTTGACAGTTTCTACATACCATCAAAAGAGAAAAATTTGGCAAGATCACAGCAAGGAGAGACACTGAGACCCAGTGTCTCCTTTCTCAAACAATGTCCTAGGATTCTTACAGATGGCCCTGGACAAAGGCCTCAGCGTTAGTACCATATGAGCACAATTTTCCCCCTTATCCAAACTCGTGGGTTTCCATTGGGCACAATAATTTTTTGTAGCACATTTTCTCAAAAGCAGTGATCAGGCTTGGTCCTCTGAAAAGGTCTGTAGACACGAATCCAGGTTCGGGAGCAAGTCCATAGCATCTTGCTATAGGAGCAGACACTGAAGAAGAGGAGGAGTGGACAGCACCAGCGGGGGGGAACCCAAGAAGAGTAGGTTTGGGTCTGCTCTGTACAACACCATTGCACAGAACAGGTAAGTATAACATGTTTATTTAATATGTTATACTTGTTTAATAAAAATCACTTTAGTAACACCTTAATGTAAATTAAAAAAAATAGTTATCTCTCAGCAGCCCTAATAAACTCCTTCTACCCCTGCTGACCTTTTTATTCCTAAGGATTAATGAGGCGTTTAATAGGAATACATTTTATTTAAATCCATTTTATATAAAGATGTTAGGTTTCTTTGATGTCATGTGCAGATCAACAGTCACACATGTGAGCATCATATACAGTGTATGAAATAGTAGGTATAATATAACAATGTATTGTTACACTGTATTAGTCACTGACAGGCCATCTGCAAGTGTCATTTTACACAGGAGCCACTTTTACTATGCAATACATAACATATCCCAGCTGCCATTTTCACAACCAATGGTGCTGGTAATGATGAAAAAAGAGCTACATAGGTTGAAAAAAGATACAAGTCTGCCTAGTTCAACTAATAGAAAAAAATACATAGAAAACCACCATCTACACAATCCTATAATCACAGTTAATCCAGAGGAAGGCAAAATTACCTAATTTGCTACAGCATGGAGGGAATTCCTTCCTGATGCTCCAGGAGGCTATTAAATATTCCATGGATCAACACAACCTAGTGTTCTTACCTATAAATGTTACTACCCAGTTATATTTTATGCATTTAGGAATGCACTCAGCTCTTTTTGAAAAACAATCTTTTGAGAAATGATTTTGAAGCTTGTTAGGCTGTATCTCTTACATTTAGAATCCTCAAGTGATTAATCATAAAGCAAAAAGTACATGTGGTGGACTTCACTGGCAGAACAGGTATTTATGGGGCTTTTGCAGGGGGCCTAGAGAAAACTGTAGGTGCAGAAGCACTATTCTTTAAGTAGAGATTACTTGTATGCAGTCAAATGTATTTGTAAGATACAACTTTGGTGGTTCAGTATCATAGTATAACCTATACTACGAAGACAAAGGAACGCTCCAAGTATCTCCATGAAAGGGTGATTGTAAAGCACATGTCAGAGGATGAATAACAATAATAACTGTGTTTTGGAGTACGTATGTGCAGTGCAGTAATGTACATTTTGTTTGAATGGGCTGCATATAGTATACTATTTTTGTAGTGCAGCGCATCACAATACACAGAAGTTGCGACTCTAGTTCTTGGTGTATTGAAATGCACGTCCCTTGGCAAGGTGTGTTGGGGTGCCATTAAGAATGAAAGGCACAGTAGTGCAACAACATTCAGACTAATTTGCTTACGGCACCTTCACTGAAAAAGTTGTGTTCACAGTCACTTTAACCACTTGCCTACTGGGCACTTATACCCCCTTCCTTACCAGGCCAATTTTCAGCTTTCAGCACTGTCGCACTTTGAATGACAATTATGCGGTCATGCAACATTGTACCCATATGAAATTTTTATCATTTTTTTTCTCACAAATAGAGATTTTTTTTTTATGGTATTTACTTGCCGCTGGGTGTTTTATTTTTTGTGCTATGAACAAAAAAAGAGCAAAACATTTGAAAAAAAAAGTTTTGCAAACAGGTAATTTTTCTCCTTCACTGATGTGCGTTGATGAGGCTGCACTGATAGGCAGCACTGATAGGCAGCAATAATGAGGAGGCATGGATAGGTGGCATTGATAGCTAGGCGGCACTGATGAGTTGGCACTGATAGGTGGCACAGACTGGCTGCACTGCTGCACACTGACTGGTGCAACTGTTGGGCACTGACTGGCAACACTGCTGGGCTGCACTGCAGGCACTGGTGGGTGGCAGTGCTGGGCACTTGTGGGCAGAACTGGTGGGTGGCACTGCTGGGCACTGATTATCAGGGCACTGGTCATGGAGATCGCCGGGTACACGCCCCTGGAGGCACGCAGGAGAGCGCGTTCTGGGAGGACATCATATGACGACCTCCCTGAACTGGCCGGCTGCAGTGCAGCTGTCATTCAGCTATCATGTGAAAATCAAACTCCTGTTTGCTTATTTCATCTGCACCTGACTGGATCATTGAAGTTAATATTCATATAGTGTGTGAAGTTTTTCAACTCCTCCAGTAAACCCAAAAGTATGTGTTTTTGCAGCACAACAATGTGAACCCAACCTTAAAGCTTTACCTTTTTAATTGCTTCCCACCTGGGCCATTTTAACCACCGCCCCCAGATGAAATTTATGGGGGTTTGTTTCCACAAATTGAGCTTTCTTTCGGTGGTATTTGATCACCTGTGCGTTTATTTTTTGCGCTATAAGTGAAAAAAGACCAACATATTTGAGAGAAAAACTATATTTTGGACTTTTTGCTATTAAACATGTCCAGTAAAAAATAATTTAAAAACAAATTTCAGCATAAATTTACACCAAAATGTATTCTGCGATGTCTTTGCTAAAAAATCCCAATACGTGTAAATTAATTTGTTTATGTGAAAGTTATAGCGTTTTCAAATGGCGGTATAGTTACTGGGATTTTTATTTCTACTAGTAATGGCGGCGATCAGCGACTTTTAGCGGGACTACGGTGGGCATTCTGAGACTGGGGGGGGGGGGGAACTAACGTGGTGTCACTGACATTCCCAGTGACACCAATACAGTGATCAGTGCTAAAAAACAGCATTGGCACTGTACTAATGACACTGGGCAGGAAGGGCTTAATGTAAGGGGCGATCAAAGGGTTACCTGTGTGTAGGGAGTGTTTTACTAGGGGGGTTGTGCTTCACTATGCACAGCCATCCCAAGCAGTGTGTCCGAGCTGACAGGGAGGAAAACTGTTTGGAAACAAAACAGTCTTCCTCCCCGTCGGTGATTGTTGGTAATTACCTGGCACCGGTGGGTAATCACCGGCCGGGACATGGTAATTGATGTCTGCAAATGGTGGCGCGGGTAGGGCGTGCATGAGGCTTGCTTGTGCACCCTACCTGGAAATGCAAAATCATGTGTATATATACGTGATTTTGCTCACCCAATGCGCCGTGAAGCAGTATATCTGCTATACAGTGGTGGGTAAGCGGTTAAAATGACGCCCGAGCAGGAGCACTATTGTTCTGGGTGGATGTCATATGATGTCCTCCCCAGAATGCGCCTCATGTGGGTCTGGCTGGCTGTACTCCTGATGCAATCTGTCACCCACTGTGTCCACTGGATGACCGATCAATGTACCAGCTCACTGCATATACTATATGATTACTGCATCCAATCACAGCAGATCACATGACAATTGTAAACAATGAATGGCTTTGATTCCTTCCATTCATTGTGCACAGTTGTGTTGCTAGCTGTGATTGGTCACAGTGATCACATGATACAAACAGGGCCAATCACAGCCCATCTGTACCATGTGATTAGCTTTAGCCAATCACAGCAATACACACTGAATTAATCTATTTCATTCAGGAAAAATGCTTGATTATAGTGGTGAAATTCACTGCTGTCAGTAATCATAGCGTGAAAAAAAAAAACTCATCACCTCCCCAGAGTAGTACAATGGTACTATGCTAAGAGTGTATTGATCTGGTCACAGTATGTAAAAAGAAATAGAAATAGAAAAAAAATAAAAAATTCTTAAACATTTTTGTTGTGTTTTTTTTTTCATACTGTCACCAGTCCCTGCTCACCGCCACATCAGTTATATGAGGACGCTGTACTGCGCTGATGACAAAAAAAATTACAACTTCAAAAATATGCCATGCCTTTTACTAAATACCTTGAACTATCTACTTTCCATAAAGGGGAAATTTAGGGATATTTGCACTGTTCTGGCATTTCCAGGCCTCAAGAAATCAGTACATCAGGATTCAATTTTCAGATCTATATCACAGTTTGTGGACTGTATAGCTTTCCTACAGATTAAATAATATACACTGATTTGGGATTTTTCACCAAAGAAATGTAGCAGAATACATTTTTTTTCAAAATTTCTGGTCTTTTTTAGTTTATTTAGCAAAAAAAAAAAAAACCCCAGTGGTGATTAAATATCCCCAAAAGATTTGTGTGAAAACAATTAAAAAATTTCATATGGGTAAAGTGCTGCATGACCACTCAATTGTCATTCAAAGTGTGACAGCACTGAAAATCAGTCTGGGCAGGAAGGGGGTAAAAGTGTCTGGTACTGAAATGATTAAAAATAGTAAGTTTTGAATACAGGAAAATACAGGGAAATTTAGGAGGAAAACTTGAATCACTATGCGCAAAACCTGACCCTGGGGTGAAGAGTTGCCTTCCAGCAAAACAATGATCCCAGGTACAGTATAAAACCAAAACTACTCAAGAATAGCTTATACCAGTGTTAATTGCCTGGATAATGGCCAAGCCAGATCTCTCCATGTAACCTGAAAGAGCTTGGAGCAGTTTTGCTAAAAGAACAGGAAAAAACAGAAACCTAGCCACATAGATTCACAGCTGTAATCAATGCTAATTTGCATCTACTAAATATTGATGTGAAGAGGTTGGATACTTATTTCAGTCAGTATTTTTATTTTAATTTATTTAAATAACTTTGCAAGGGTTTGCTTTCACTTTGATATTAAAGAGCATATTAACGCTGATCGAAGTAAAAAAGTAAAAAAAAAAAAAAAAATCACAAAAAATACATGAATTGTGATTCAATGTTGTATTTACAAACCCTCTCTCCGAAACCTTCAAGGGGGGTAAATACCTTTTTTAGTCACTGTACGTGTTAAACGCCAGAATAGTACAGCCTCCAGACTTACCACAGAATTTAATAAACATCTATGTGACTCAATCTCATCAAACACCGTGAGCTTTAAAAATGTCATTTATGGCACAGCTGTGCACTACTAGTTCACAGGGGGAACATAGATAAATTTCTTTCAGCTCAGGGAACTGTGCCTGAGAATGTTAATCTAGATTATGGTTTTAAATGGTTAGATGGCAGAGGGGTTCTATAACCGTATAAGTAATCTGCTTGTTGACGTTGCAGAGTTGCTGCCTCAAGCCAGTCAAGTATGGAAATTATTTTAGATCAGACATAGCTACCATATCTATGAACATGATTTAATTTAGCATTATCATATAACATTTTTTTTGATTTAGAGATTTTACTGTATCAAAAAGATGCAAAGTGGCCTTTCTTGCCACTCATGTAAGCTTCTCCCATCCTATGGAACTCCATACCCCAATCTTCCTGCTATCTCCTAAACCAGTGGTGGGCAACCTTTTTTTTCAACTGAGCCAAATCTCGCCAAAACCACGATTGAAATTTATTTTGAGAGCCACATTTTTAAAACTGAAAATACATCTCCCATATAGTAATTCATCCCCCATAGTAATTCATCCCCCATATAGTAATTCATCCCCCATATAGTAATTCATCCCCCATATAGTAATTCATCCCCCATAGAGTAATTCATCCCCCATATAGTAATTCATCCTCCATAGTAATTCATCCCCCATATAGCAATTCATCCCCCATATAGCAATTCATCCCCCATAGCAATTCATCCCCCATATAGTAATTCATCCCCCATATAGTAATTCATCCCCCATATAGTAATTCATCCCCCCATAGTAATTCATCCCCCCATAGTAATTCATCCCCCCATAGTAATTCATCCCCCATAGTAATTCATCCCCCATATAGTAATTCATCCCCCCCATAGTAATTCATCCCCCATATAGTAATTCATCCCCCATATAGTAATTCATCTCCCATATAGTAATTCATCTCCCATATAGTAATTCATCCCCCATATAGTAATTCATCCCCCATATAGTAATTCATCTCCCATATAGTAATTCATCCCCCATATAGTAAGTCCCCCATATAGTAAGTCCCCCATATAGTCCCCCCCCCCCCATATAGTAAGTCCCCCCCCCATATAGTAAGTCCCCCCCCATATAGTAAGTCCCCCATATAGTAATTCATCCCCCATATAGTAATTCATCCCCCATATAGTAAGTCCCCCCTGTGTCAATTCACTTACCTTTGCTCCGCGCGTTCCTCTCGTCGTGCTTCCCGCGCCGTTCTGGTCTTCAGGGCGGACTGTGAGAGGAGTTCGTCACGCTGCCCCGCCTACATCCTGGCTGCCCCGCCTCCATCCTGACAGCTGCAGAGTCCTGACTTTTGGGGCGGCCGCCCGAGAGGAGGGAGGGGAGCGGGCGGCCGTCCGAGAGGAGGGAGGGGAGGTGAGGGGAGGTGAGGGGGCGGCCGCCCGGCACACGCCCGTCCGAGAGGAGGGAGGGGAGGGAGAGGAGGGAGGGGAGCGGGCGCCCGGCACACAGAAGAGCCGCATTTAAGCTTGTAAAGAGCCGCATGTGGCTCGCGAGCCGCGGCTTGCCGACCACTGTCCTAAACTATCCACCTTTAGATGATGCCTGAAAACTTTTCTCTTTAAAGAAGGCTATCTTGCTTCTACCTAGTAAACTTCTTTTTATTTCCTTCATCACCTCATCCACCACAGCTATTACCTTATGTATCACTCAACCCTTCCTCTTAGATTGTCAGCTCTAACGAGCAGGGCCCTGTGTTTCCTCTTGTACCAAATTGTATTGTAACAGTAATGTCTGCCTTCATTTTGTAAAGCACTGTGCAAACTGTTGGCACTATATAAATCCTGTATAATAATAATAATGTAACCTATTCATTGCCACAGTGCAGATCCAGCTTGTGTGACCATCACTGCCGCACAATGTTTCCATAGATGAGACTGCTTGGATACTTTGATTACTTCTCCTGCTTTTCCCTCTAATTGCAGGTTTGTAATGCTTGTCTATAAATATACTTTTTAAAGGTATACTGTATTTGGTTCAGCTCACATTTCTCAGTCTGTTTATAACGGTGTCATAATCTGAAGGCTCTTCAGTTCTTCTCAGGGTTTAAAATTTTTCTTGAAACCCAGGCCCCATCAAAGCCAACATAAATGGCTCTATTTTGTGCTGGAACATCAACTGCAATTGCAACAACCTTGAAACTAAAACATATTCTCCCTTGTTCCAACATCGTAAAAGACTAGCAAAATCTTCAGAAACATCAAATGGTCATCTGCCAGCAGATCTAGAAATTCACCATTTATTTTGCTGTTTTCTAAGACAGATAACTTAAAAGCATCTGGGCACTAGTTGGTTATTGAGGCAAGACTAACTGAGCAACATTTTCCACAATTTGCGAAGAGTCCTGCAAAGGTAACAATATACAATTGAATACAGGCAGGGGCGGACTGACCATTTGGAAACTCGGGCACTGCCCAAGGGCCCGGGGTCAGTAGGGGGCCCCATGAGATGCCCCTGGTACCTTTTTTATAGGCTTTTTGAGTTTGGGCAAGGACACGGGCCCCATGATCCCCTATTGCCCAGGGGCCCCATGAGTTGTCAGTCCGCCCCTGGGTATAGGTTATTTGTGGTTTTTGATTTGCAAGGAACTCGGTATTAGTTTTAATAAGTTTATTAATAAATATATATGCACTGCTCAAAACTATTAATGGAACACTTTTTAATCAGAGAATAGCATCAAGTCAGTCAAACGCCTGGGATATTGATCTGGCCAGTTAAGTAGCAGAGTGCGTTGTTAATCAGTTTCAGCTGCTTTGGTGTTAATGAAATTAACAACAGGTGCACTAGATGGGCAACAATGAGACCACCTCCACAACAGCGATGGTTTTACAGGTGGAGGCCACTGACATTTTTCCCCGTACTCATCTTTTCTGACTATTTTTCACTAGTTTTGCATTTGGCTAGGGCCAGTGTCACTACTGGTAGCAGGAGGCGATACCTGGACCCTTCAGAGGCAGTCCAACTCCTCCAGGATGGTACATCAATACGTGCCATTGCCAGGATGTTTGCTGTGTCTCCCAGCACAGTCTCAAGAGCATGGAGAAAATTGCAAGAGACAGGCAGTTACTCTAGGAGAGCTGGACAGGGCCGTAGAAGGTCCTTAATCCATCAGCAGGACCATTATCTGCTCCTTTGTGCAAGGAGGAACAGGATGAGCACTGTCAGAACCCTACAAAATGCCCTCCAGCAGGCCACTGGTGTGAATGTCTCTGACCAAACAATCAGAAACAGACTTCATGAGGGTGGCCTGAGGACTCGACGTCCTCTATTGGGCCCTGTACTCACTGCCCGGCACCATAAAGCTTAATTGACATTTGCCATTGAACACCAGAATTGGCAGGTCTGCCACTGGCCCCTTGTGCTTTTCACAGATGAGAGCAGGTTCACCCTGAGCACATGACAGATGTGAAAGGGTCTGGAGAAGCCGTGGAGAATGTTATGATGTCTGTAATATTGTTCAGCATGACCGGTTTGATGGTGGGTCAGTGACGTTCTGGGGAGGCATATCCACGGAGGGATGCACCGACCTCTACAGGCTAGACAATGGCACCCTGACTGCCATTAGGTATGGGGATGAAATCCTTGGACCCGCTGTCAGACCCTATGCTGGTGCAGTGGGTCCTAGGTTCCTCCTGGTGCACGACAATACCTGGCCTCATGTGGCAAGAGTATGCAGCCACTTCCTGGAGGGTGAAGGAATTGACACCAACCACTGAATGGCACCCACGCTCCTCTGACCTAAATTCAAAAGAACACCTTTGGGATATATTGTTTCGGTCCATCCAATGCCTCCAGGTTGCTCCTCAAGAGGAAATACCCCAGAACACCATCCGTCATCTCATTAGGAGCATTCCCCAGCATTGTTAGGCATGCATACAAGCACATGGGGGCCATATAAACTACTGAGTACCATTTTGAGTCGCTGCAATGAAATTTCAGCAAAATGGACTAGCCTGCTGCATAATTTTTTCACTTTGATTTTTGGGGGTCTTTGAATTCAGTCCTCTGTAGGTTGATAATTTTAATGAGGCATCCTTGCGTTCCTTACACACTACCCAGTCCATATCAGTATAAATATCCAGCAAAATGTTTATTTAATTTTCTTCAGCAGTGATATATACAGTTGTGTTCAAAATAATAGCAGTCAGACATCACTAACCTGATCAATCACTGTGTTTGGTAGAAATGATATTTCTACATGGCAAATAATTTCCTAGCAGGTGTAGTAGAGTAATAGAAATCCAACAGACCCAACAGTCATGACATGCATGCTGCTGATTCTGTGTAATTGAATCACTAATTGAAAGGGGCATGTTCAAAATAATAGCAGTGTGGAGTTCTATTAGTGAGGTCATTCATTCTTTGAAAAACAGGTGGCAATTATTGCCCTTATTTAAGGAAGGAAGACAGCAAATGTTGTACATGCTGGTTACAGTGCATTCTCTCTGAAATTCTGAGGAAAATGGGTAGTTCCAGACATTGTTCAGAAGAACAGCGTACCTTGATTAAAAAGTTGATTGGAGAAGGGAAAACATATAAAGAAGTGCAGAAAATGATAGGCTGATCAGTTAAAATGATCGCAAATGCTTTAAAATGGCAACCAAAACCTGAAAGACGTGGAAGAAAGCGAAAAACTACCATTCGAATGGATAGAAGAATAGCCAAAATGGCAAGGACTCAGCCAACAATCAGCTCCAGGAAGATCAAAGAAGGTCTAAAGTTACCTGTGAGTACTGTTACAATTAGAAGACGCCTATGTGAAGCCAAGCTATCTGCAAGAAGCCCCCACAAAGTCCCACTGTTGAAAAAAAGACATGTGCTGAAGAGGTTACAATTTGCCAAAGAGCACATTGACTGGCCTAAAGAGAAATGGCGCAACATTTTGTGGACTGATGAAAGTAAGATTGTTCTTTTTGGGTCTAGTGGCCGGAGACAGTTTGTCAGACGACCCCCAAACACTGAATTCAAGCCACAGTACACTGTGAAGACAGTGGACATGGTTGCGCAAGCATCATGATATGGGGAAGTTTCTCATACTACGGTGTTGGGCCTATTTATCGCATACCAGGGATCATGGATCAGTTTGAATACATCAGAATACTTGAAGAGGTCATGCTGCCTTATGCTGAAGAGGAAATGCCCTTGAAATGGGTGTTCCAACAAGACAACGACCCCAAACACACCAGTAAACGTGCAACATCTTGGTTCCAGACCAACAAGATTGACGTTATGGAGTGGCCAGCCAATCCCCGGATCTTAATCCAATAGAAAACTTGTGGGGTGACATCAAAAATGCAGTTTCTGAGGCAAAACCAAGAAATAGAGAAGAACTGTGGAATGTAGTCCAATCATCCTGGGCTGGAATACCTGTTCACAGGTGCCAGAAGTTGGTTGACTTCATGCAACACAGATGTACAGCAGTTCTCAGAAACAGTGCTTATACAACTAATTATTAATGAAGTGATTCAAAGGAAAGCAAAATCCTCAAACATTTTTCAGTTTATATAGTGAATGTTTGAGTTTGTAAAGAAGAATACAAACACTGCTATTTTATTGAACAGTCTAATATTCACTTTTCTTCAATTTTTTTAGAGGAACACAAATTTTATATATTTTTCTTCATGTTTTGATTTGGAATAGAATAGTGTTCCCAATGCATTTGTGTGTATGGAAATAAAAGCTATTAGAAGGATTTTGAGCTTTATTCACTTTTTTCAACACACTGCTATTATTTTGAACACAACTGTATGTGTGTGTATATATATATATATATATATATATATATATATATATATATACACAAACACACACACTATATTGCCAAAAGTATTGGAACACCCCTCCAACTCACTGGATTCATGTGTTTCAATTCCCTCCATGGTCACAGTTGTAGAAAATCAAGTACCTAGGCATGCAGACTGCTTCTACAAACATTTGTGAAATAATGGGTCTCTCAGGAGCTCAGTGAATTCAAACGTTATGTCGTGATAGGTTGCCACCTGTGCAATAAGTCCATCCGTGAAATCTCCTTGCTACTAAATATTCCACGATTAACTGTTAGTGGTATTATAACAAAGTGGAAGCAACTGGGAACAACAGCAAATCAGCCACAAAGTGATAGGCCACATAAAATGACAGCTCAGGGTCAGTGCATGCTGAAGCGCACCATACGCAGAAGTCGCCAAGTGTCTGCAGAGTCAATAGCTATAGATCTCCAAACATCATGTGGCATTCAGATTAGCACAACAACAGTGCGAAGAGAGATTCATGGAATGGGTTTCCATGGCCGAGCTGCCATAATTTTGATTTATTTGAGAATGCACAGAGAAATTTGTGTGTATTCCTTATAGTTACTGTAACACTGTGTTTTACTATGTGATTTTTGATTTATGGTGGTATATCTACTTACAGTATATTGCAAGCAGCTACTTATTAATATTATTTTTTGTTTTAGCGCTGACTTTATACACTTGATACAAATGTCTTACTGCGGCTGAGCGTCTCATCACTGTACTGTGCTTAAAGTCTTCTGTAGATATCCATGGGTTTTATGCCTTCGTTCACAATAAACTTTATCACCACATGCTGTTATATGCACGCATTAACACTGTTGTCTGCCATCTTGATTAACAGTCTTTGGACTGACCTATCACATTGGCGCTGCCTATCAATTATAATAGGACACACTTGCCACTTACTACAGCGTGTAGTACCGCCACGCTAGCATCCCTTTTTATACTTGTTTAACTAAAAGTCCTGGCTTGACTTGAATATATATAGTGAACATTCATGAACTTAAGCTACTGTTAACCCTATACAGTGAATATAAAAAGTCTACACACCCCTGTTAAAATGTCAGTTTTCTGTGATGTAAAAAAATTAGACAAAGATAAATCATTTCAGAACTTTTTCCACCTTTAATGTAACCTACAAACTGTACAACTCAGTTGAACAAAAAGCTGAAATCTTTTAGGGGGAGGGAAGTAAAAATAAAAAACTAAAACAATATGGTTGCATAAATGTGCACACCCTTAAACTAATACTTAGTTGAAGTACCTTTTGATTTTTTTTACTGCACTTAGTCTTTTTGGGTATGAGTCTATCAGCATGGCACATGCACTTCAAAAAAACACTCCAAACCTGTCATATTGTGAGGGCATCTCCTGTGCACAGCCCTCTTCAGATCATCCCACAGGTTTTCAATTGATTCAGGTCTGGGCTCTGGCTGGGCCATTCCAAAACTTTAATCTTCTTCTGGTGAAGCCATTCCTTTGTTGATTTGGATGTATGCTTTGGGTTGTTGTCATGCTGAAAGATGAAGTTCCTCTTCGTGTTCAGCTTTCTAGCAAAAGCCTGAAGGTTTTGTGCCAATATTGACTGGTATTTGAAACTGTTCATAATTCCCTCTACTATGACTAAGGTCCCAATTCCAGCTGAAGAAAAACAGCCCCAAAGCATTATGCTGCCACCACCATGCTTCACTGTGGGCGTGGTGTTCTTTTAGTGATGTGCAGTGTTGTTTTTGCGCTAAATATTTCTTTTGGAATTATGGCCAAAAAGGTCAACCTTGGTTTCATCAGACCATAGCACATTTTCCCACATGCTTTTGGGAGACTTCAGATGAGTTTTTGCAAAATGTTGCCGGGCTTGGATGTTTTTCTTCGTAAGAAAAGGATTCCGTCTTGCCACTCTACCCCATAGCCCAGAATACGGGAGATTGTTGTCACATGTACCACACAGCCAGATATCCCTGCAGCTCCTTTAATGTTGTTGTAGGCCTCTTGGTAGCCTCTCAGACCAGTTTTCCTTTCATCAGTTTTGGAGGGATGTCCAGTTCTTCGTAAAGTCACTGTTGTGCCATATATTCTCCACTTGATGATGACTGTCTTCACTGTGTTCCATGGTATATCTAATGCCTTGGAAATTCTTTTGTACCCTTCTCCAGATTGATACCTTTTAACAATGAGATCCCTCTGATGCTTTGAAAGCTCTCTGCAGACCATGGCTTTTGCTGTAGGATGCGACTAAGAAAATGTCAGGAAAGACCTACTAGAACAGCTGAACTTTATTTGGGGTTAATCAGAGTCACTTTAAATGATGGCTGGTGTGTACTGATTCTTCTAAACACAGCCAAAACCCCAGTTATAAGATGTTGTGCACACTTATGCAACCACATTATTTTAGTTTTTTATGTTTACTCCCCCCCCCCCCCCTACAAGATTTCGGTTTGTTTCTCAATTGAGATGTACAGTTTACAGGTCACATTAAAGGTGGAAAAAGTTCTGAAGTGATTTATCTTTGTCTCATTTTTTTACATCACAGAAACCTGACATTTTAACAGGGGTGTGCAGACTTTTTATATTCACTGTAGTCCTTTTAGTCCTTTGCCCTATTGAAACTTTTATTTAGTCAAACAAATTGTTACTAGTTTTTAGCAGGACACAGGGGGCCCTCAATAACCTCCCTTAGTAATTTATCAAACAAATAATAAAGATGAACCCTTTATTACAACAGTAATATGAAAAAGAATGTTGGCAAGCTCAGCAAATTCAGCCCAAGAGATGGGTGTTTTTGGGTAAAAGAAGTCTCCAAGAAAAGTTTACTCAAGTTGCAACATTTGAGCTACTTTTTATAAATCTTTCCATGCAGGAATCACACATTCACACATTTTCTACTTGTATCTGTATAAAATATATGGAAACATTTATAAATAGGCCCCTTGGCCTCAAAGTGCATGTACAATATACAATCAGAAAGAGATAAAAAGTAAAAGGCCTTTTCTGTCCAAAAAGAACATAAGAGCAAGACTACAGTTTGCCATTGAGTTTATAGACAAAGGCCCATATAGACTAGGCCTTCTGGAACAATGTGCTGTGGACTGATGAATCAAAGATTGAGTTGTTTGGCCACAGTAACAGTAGACATAGTTGGCACAAACAGAAGACGGTATTTCAGGTGTTAAAAGAAAAGACCCTCATACCAGCTGTGAAGCATGGTGAATGAGATGTCATGATTTCAGGTTGCTTTGTTGCTTCAGGGCCTGGACAGCTTACTTCTATCTAGTCAACTATTTGACAACATATCAAAGAGTCATTGATGAGAATGTGAGGCCATCTGTCCAAAGGTAGAGCTTGTACTGGAAATGGATTTTTAAACATGATAATGATTGGATGCACAGTAGCAGATCTACTAATTAATGTCTCAGAAGGAGAAATAGAATATTATGGGCTTGTTTAGTCAAAGCTCTGATTTGAGTCCTATTAAAATGCTGGGGGGGATGGGGGTTACACCAGGAATTTTATGTGAGGAAACCCACAGACATCTTGGAACTGAAGGAATTTTGCATGGAGGAGTGATCAGAAATGTTGGTAAGTCCATGCAATGTCCATGGTGGGCAGTTTTGCAAAAGTAAAATCGAAAGGGGGGCATTTACCAGCTTCTGAGGTCAAGGGTTACATACATTTTTCCACAGTACACCATTATATTTAATGATATTTTTATAAATAATTGATTGAAAAAGCAACATTTCCTTGTGTTTCTATTAAAGTATGTTACCTTTATCTGTAGGCACTATTTGAATAAAAATCTAATGTTTGTTTTCTTAAATATTTAGCAAAAGTCATCAATTTCCATGAGGTGTACTTCTTCACTTCACTGTATATACTGTAAAAATTTATAACAAAGTAAATGCAGTAAAACAATGGCATACCCATACAATAGTGTGTAAAATGCTCAAATAATAACATCAGTTCTGCTTACTGAAAATGTAGTTTATTTTGCAATACACAGGAGTTGAGCAATGGTATCAGTTATTTTGATGGAGAAAGAAAATCGATAAAATGTACATTTTCTGGCCAGAAAATAATAGTCTTTAGGTGATTTTTTTCCTGTTGTCTCATACTTCATTTTTCTGCCTGCAACTTTTGAGATTTTTTCTTCTTAAGTTTACTCGAGCATCTCACATAGGTCTTCTCCTGATCTGGAAGCAGTTTGAAGTTGTCAACGTTTTCTGAACAAAATGTGACTCTGAAAAGGAAATTAGAATTTGTAAGACATTCAAGTACCTTTATTTTCGTATTCCATATTTTTATTCAGTTTCAGAAATCTTAATAGATACAGTGCAAAAGATACAATATAATGTCGAGAATGCGCCCACAATAAATGAATATAGAGTACGAGGTTCAAGCAACAATGCAAGGACCTTTAATTTTATGAAAAATATGTTAACTAACATTGACGCTGTTGTCATTTGTCCCTAGTCTTGAGCACTGAATCTTTTAGTGATTTACAACTTTGAAAGGTGTAAATGCAGGTGTGATTTTTCTTTTGCTGATCTTCATATCTGCACAAATATGTATAAAAATGGCTATAATTATTTATGAATTTATTTGAATGGGGATTGTCAGGAATATTCTTCACATACACGTATGGTATTTAGTGTTTCACAAAACAAACTCTCCCAAATCTAATGTCAAATATCCATATTTGGCTCCAGGCAAGATCAGCATCCATACTGCACAATCACATCTCAGGTACAGGCTTGGCTTTCTAGTCTGAGGCAATCAAACCAACACTCCAGGGTTGATTTACTAAAGCTGGCGAGTGTAAAATCTAGTGCAGCTGTGCATCGAAGCCAATCAGCTTCTAACCTCAGCTTGTTCAATTAAGCTTTGACCAAAAAAAACCCGAAAGCTGATTGGTTTCTATGCACAGTTGCACCAGATTTTGCACTCTCCGGTTTTAGTAAATCAACCCTGAAGTGTTGGACTGTGGGAAGGGTGAATGAGAAATTTTACGAGAAATTTTAACTGACCATACACAAATAGATTGCCTCACTTATCTGAAGCTTTACATTTTATAATCCTTATTGCTAATTTTGGTCACATCTCAAGATTCATTGCACAAAATCTAATTATTTAAACTTATTGAATCTATTTGTAGGTTAGTCTCAAAATATACCTTGTAAACATTTGAAATCCATTTCTAATTACAGTAAATGACTAACTTTATATTACTTGTGTATGTCTTGTTTTATTGTGTCTGGGAACTGAGATGATCAGACCTATCTAGACAGTCATGTACTTTAAATATAGATAGTACAGTATATTACACTGTTTAAGGCTATATATATATATATATATATATATATATATGACAGTATTTTGATGATAGAATGTTTCTAATATGTATAACACACCATGTTAGCTACATACAGTATAAGTCAACCAACCTTTCCTGGGTCTCTCCTGCTGTTACCCGTATCTTCTTCACTATGAGTCCTGGGAGGTCGACTATCTTTGTCTGAATGGTGTACCACAAACTCTTTATATTGTTAATACCATCCCACTTTAATTTGATCACCATCAGGTCTCCAATGTCATCATCTAGTGTAATGAGGAAAGAGTAGGTTCTGCTTTCTTTAATACCTTCAGTTCTAAAAAAAACATTGTGTGCATCAGTAGCAGCAATTCAATGTTTGTAGAACAATGTAAGATATACATACTGGCCTTATCTTATATTGTAAAAAAAAAGATTTGTCCTCTTATGGAATTCTAATATTTCACTATGTGCTTAAAGTAAGTTTAATTGAATTAATTAAAATGTTATTTTTCTCAAATTCTTAAAAAAGGCTAAAAGAATAGTTTATCCTTCAGATATCAGCAGTTATACAGTATACATTTTTTGTTCTGTCTTTGGAGAAATGCTCTATCACATCACTTCTTCATCTGATCTGAAACTATAACCCCTTTCTCTGGAGAGATGCTCTTTCTGTCACTACATCTGTCTGACATTCTGAGCTAAATACCTTCTTAAATTTCTTTCTCTTCTCTCTCATCATGTGCCATTCAGCAAGGTCCTACCTTATTCCTCTACTTTTCTATTTGATCTTCCTCGGAATTTTATTTTATATTCTCTTCATTTGTTCTTTCTCTGTATTACCATCTACTTAGTTCTCACATATCTACAATCTGTCTTTATATAGTTTCTTTTTCTCCATCACTGCTAATTTTCTATTTTGTGCTATCTCTCTTTTAGTTTGCTTATTCTCCCTCTTCTACATATAAATATTCCAATTTCTGCTGATAAATCAAACTGTTCCTGAGTTCTATCACTATCGTTACCCAACATTTTGTCCACATTATGACTTCTTTGGGGGAATGTGATGTATTTGATGTTTGGTGCAATAAAATGGCTCCTTTGTGTGACCACCATTTAGTTCTTTCTATGTCAGTATGTGGTGTTGCAATGACCATGTTAAATCACACATTATGCACATTATGTACATTATGCAGGCATGTATGTCATGCATTATTTATGTTGCATGCATGCCATATACTTTATATACTATACTCCCCTTCCATTAATTTACTTTTCATTTACACAGGCCAACACACATTTTGGTGCCTCGAATGTTAGACCCCTTACTGGGTATATTTGATTCCAAAAATGGCACCAATTGTTACCTATCAACTTTACGTTTTAAGATACAGCATAAATGACATATACCACTCTTCACCCTGGTCAAAAATCAGGGTATTTCAATACATAAAGTAGCCATAACCTCTACGGATCTGTAAAAATTAATCGGTATGAGTGGCAATAAACACTCACCTTCTATTTGATCCTAACTATAACAGATAAATAAATTACACTTTAGAACTCAATGTTTTCGATGTAAAATTATAGTTGGAATTATGTAAACATGCTCACTATATGTGCTAACTTGTATGCAAAAACACAAACTAGGTAACAGAAGAACAAGTTGATCAGCAAGATCTTTTTAAAACACTGCCTAAAAAAAGTATGGAAATTTGACCATATCTAAAAAACTAGAGCAGTCTAGCCAATCCATTTTTTTGAATCAGCTCCCTAAATAACTCCAAGAAAAAGTCTTAAAAGCAAGGTGCCAAGAAAAAAAAATATTTTTTTTGTTGGGCTGTGTTATTTCTCCCATCAACTCAAGCTTCTACTTCCACCTTTTTATGGACATTTTACAGAGGGACTATTTGAACCAATAATAGTTTTTGCCCTCTATAAAATAATTATGTGGCAATTTTAGGTTTATGGAGACTTTATAATGGCACTGATTTGTTAAATATTTACTAGACTCTTTGTACGTATAATCTCTGTTTTGCCTTTTTTTTTTTTTTACTTCAATACATATAACTATTATTTTTGAAGCTGCTGCCATTCTTTGGAAACACACTATATTGTTAAAAGTATTGGGCCGCCTGCGTTTACACGCACATGAACTTTAATGGCATCCCAGTCTTAGTCCGTAGGGTTCAATATTGAGTTGGCCCACCCTTTGCAGCTATAACAGCTTCAACTCTTCTGGGAAGGCTGTCCAAAAGGTTTCGGAGTGTGTCTATGGGAATGTTTGACTATTCTTCCAGAAGTGCATTTGTAAGGTCAGGCACTGATGTTGGATGGGAAGGCCTGGCTCGCAGTCTCCACTCTAATTCATCCCAAAGGTGTTCTATCAGGTTCAGGTCAGGACTCTGTGCAGTCCAGTCAAGTTCCTCCACCCCAAACTTGCTTATCCTTGTGTTTATGGACCTTTCTTTTTACACTGGTGCGCAGTCATGTTGGAACAAGAAGGGGCCATCTTCAATCTGTTCCCTCAAAGTTAGGAGCATGAAATTGTCCAAAATGTCTTGGTATGCTGACGTCTTAAGAGTTCCCTTCACTAGAACTACCGTTCTCCTGACAACTTCCAAACCTAGACACATCCATCGGATTGCCAGACAGAGAAGTGTGATTCGTCACTCCAGAGAATATGTCTCCACTGCTCTAGAGTCCAGTGGCGGTGTGCTTTACACCACTGCATCTGACGCTTTGCATTGCACTTGGTGATATAAGGCTTGGATGCAGCTGCTTAGCCATGGAAACCCATTCCATGAAGCTCTGTACGCACTGTTGTTGTGCTAATCTGAAGGCCACATGAAGTTTGGAGAACTTTAGCTTCTGACTCTGCAGACAGTTGGCGACTTCTGCGCACTGTGCTCTTCAGCATGTGCTGACCTCACTCTGTCATTTTACGTGGCCTACCACTTCGTGGTCGAGTTGCTGTTGTTCCCAGTTGCTTCAACTTTGTTATAATACCACTAACAGTTGACCGTGGAATATTTAGTAGCAAGGAAATTTCATGGATGGACTTATTGCACAGGTGGCAATCTGTCACGGTACCAAGCTTGAATTCACTGAGCTCCTGAGAGCGACCCATTCTTTCACTAATGTTTGCAGAAGCAGTCTGCATGCCTAGGTGCTTGATTTTATACACCTGTGGCCATGGAGGTGATTGGAACACCTGAATCAAGTGATTTAGAGGGGTGTCCCAATACTTTTGGCAATAGTGTATTTTAAATGTATTTATACATATGTAACACATACCCACACATACATTTATATTGATGAACATCCAGTTTAAAAAATCTACTTTTTTGTGTAGTGCTGATGGGAATACCATTTTGGCAGATTCTGCAGAATATGACTAAATTCGAGTTGTTCAAAGCAGCATTTGGAAATTAGATGGTAATAGAAATACAGATAGAAAAGATGAGGAGAAAGATAATACAATCAGATAAAAAAGTAAAAATCTTGTCAAATAGGAGACTATGAGAAATAGGGAAATGTAAGAGAGTATTTAGTTCACAATGTGTCATTTCTCCAGAGAAAAAAATATAAGTATAAGATTAGATGAAGAAGCAATGTAATATAGAGTAATCTCTCTAGAGAAAAAAGAAAGAACAACAGATGTATGTATGTGTGTGTGTGTGTATATATATATATATATATATATATATATATATGTATGTATATAATGTGTGTGTGAGCTGATTTCTACAAGATACACTTTGGGGTGTATTTATAAAAAAAATTGCAGAGCTATTCATCGTGTGAAACTGCATCTACTGTATAAGGTAGAATATACAGTAAGCGCTCGTCAATGGTGATAGCAGCTGAACATAAAGGAAAACTCATATAAAGTCCCACAATTCATGTATATAAAAATGCAGCGCTTGAGAAGAAAGGTGATGATAAGACACAGTCCAGTGAAAAAAAGTGCTCCGTGTTCCTAGTGCAGATGGTAAAGATTTACACTAACCAGATAGCGTAAAATTATACGCATGTGTACATATATCCTGTAGGATCCCCTTCTGCACTCAGATCTGGTCAAATAGATAGCTGGAAAGGATAGACGTCCTGCGCCCTCTTGTGGTGAAAGAGTGGTCCAGCAAGTCAGAAAGATGCCAATCAGAGTAAGCCTTCCCCCTTCACTGAAGATGACCAGGAGATCCCTTGGGGCTGTAAAAGTTGAGGAAGCTCCTCACAGGGAACACAGGAAAGTGCTCATAGTGTAGTAGATAGGCTTTTATTATAAAAACATAGGTGCACAATAAAACGGGTGTAGACAGGTATGCATGAATACACTGACCCCTTGGAATTTAAAGATGGCCGCCGGGCCTCCTCGTGGCACCGGCGGCTTAGTGTCAACGGCGTCCCAGGTCCAACTGACGCGTTTCGTGCGCACGCACTTCTTCAGAGGTGGAACAACTTGTTCCACCTCTGAAGAAGTGCGTGCGCACGAAACGCGTCAGTGGACGCGTGAATTACGAATTACGAACATATTGCATTATAGCCACTAAATGGAAAAACACAGAAAGAAGGCTCTTCTAAGTGCAGTAATTATGGCAATTTATTCAGGACACAAGATTAAAAACGCTTACAGAATGTTCAAATATACAGGCTGATCATTCATCTAATTGAATGATCAGCACAGCACAGCCATCCAAAGCAGTGTGCTTACAGTGAAGCACACAGACACTGAACCCTAGAAAAACACACCCAGCACACAGTTTACCCTTTGATCGCCCCTCATGTGAACCCCTTCCTGCCCAGTGCCATTAGTACAGTGTCAGTGCTTTTTTTTTTTAGCAGTATCACTGTATTGGTGTCACTGGGGATGTCAGTGACACCAAGTCAGTTCCCCTCAGTGTTAGACTGCCGCAGTCCTACAGTTGCTGATCGCCGCCATTGCTAGTTAAACAGAAAAAACAAAAAAAAAACCAGTTTATATACCCCCATTTGTAAACGCTATAACTTCATGTAAACCAATTCATTTACACGTATTTTTTAGCAAAAACATGTCGCTGAATACATTTTGGCCTAAATTTATGCTGAAATTTGATTTTTAAACTTTTTTTACTGGACATGTTTAATAGAAAAAATTAAAAATATTGTTTTGTTCTCAAAATTGTCGTTTGTTTTTTTTATAGTGCAAAAAATTAAAACCGCACAGACTATTAAATACCACTAAAAGAAAGCTCAATTTGTGGGAAAAAAGGACTTAAATTTCATTTGGTTGCAGCGTTGCATAAACGTGCAATTGTCAGTTAAAGTAATGCAGCGCCGTAACGCAAAAAATGGCCTGGTCAGGAAGGGGGGTAAATCCTCAGGAGGGCGAGTGGTTAAATAATGTCTATATGGTCAATATTTCTTCCTTTTCTGTGAAATATGCACTTAAATATGGATTTTGGGACTGGAAAGCTGCATGCTGGTTGTAGTTTTTAAAATGCAGCCTACAACAGCTTTTTTAAACATTATTTCTGAAGTCTGTACAATAGTCTCTTTTTTCTGTGAAATATATATACTTTATTATGGAATTTTGGGCTGAAAGCTGCATGGTGTCTCATTCTGCAATTGTCACCTACAATAGAGTGTTTAAATACTGTTTGCATAATAAGTATGCATAATATTTTTTTTCTGTGAAATGTACACTTTATTATGTATTTTTGGGCAAAAAAGCTGCATGCAGTGTGTCATTCTGCAAATGTGGCCTACAACAGAGTTTTTAAATACAGTTTATATGTCTGTACAATATGGAGTGCAAACAATAGTCTTTCACTTTTCTATGAAAAATATACACATTTTTGTGTTGTTTGAGCTGAAAAGCTGCATGAGGTGTCATTTTGAAAATGCAACCTACAACAATGTGTTTACATACCATTTTTGAGTCTGTACAATACTTCTTTTTTGTGTGAAATTTGATTACTTTATTATGGATTTTTGTCTTGAAAAGCTGCAAGCGATGTGTCATTTTTAGAATACAGAGTGTCATTCTTATAATGCAGCTTGCTCCAACTGCTGCAGTGCAGTCTATGGTATCCTTACAATATTCCTTCTTTTTTGTGAAATTTATACACTTTAATGTGGATTTCTGGGTTACAAAACTGCATGCTTGGTGTCATTTTTAAAATGTGGCCTGCTCTAACACCTGCAGTGCTGTCTATGGCATTTTTTGTGTGAAAAATATTCACTTAAATGTAATTTGGGGGATTAAAAGCTGCATGCTGTGTCCTTTTCAAAATGCAGCCTACTCCAATTTATTTATGGCTGGCAATGGCTTCTGTACAATCGTTCCATCAGTTATCTATAAAATATTTTTTTTTATTTCATTGTAAAACCTGCCCAGTCTCTCCCTCTGAAACTGTGGATTAGCAAAAAGGATGACAAAGTGTGGATGGAGTCTGTACAGTATTTTTGTCTTTCATCTCAGAAATTATCCACTTTCAATTTTATTCCATGATCAAACATGCCTTATATTTTCCTCTTTAATTATAGTATAGTTTAACTGCTTACACACGCATAATATTTCTGACTGTTGCCGCTGAAATAATGCATGTTAATTTGTATTATATGATGAAAATTGTTTCATCTCTCCCTCTTATATTGCAGCCCAAGGAAGCTGCTTAAATACTCTGCAGCCACTGTACTATATGTATGGCTATTGTCTTTGAACTATAGTCCTTTAATTTGTATTTATTTTTGAAGGTAAAACTGCCTTGTCTCTGCATGGAGTTATGGCTTTTAAGTGTTTCTGTGCACTCTGTTTTGTCATTTTATTAAACCTTTAAAACATACAGAAGGTTATAAGCAATAGTATGTATTACTGGCCAACTGGAATGAGCAAATTTTAGAAAACTCTCTAAGACAGGGGGGTGTCAAACTGGCGGCCCTCCAGCTGTTGCAAAACTACAAGTCCCATCATGCCTCTGCCTTTGGGAGTCATGCTTGTATCTGTCAATCTTACAATGCCTCATGGGACTTGTAGTTTGGCAACAGCTGGAGGGCTGCCAGTTTGACACCCATGCTCTAAGACAGGCATGTCCAAAGTCCGGCCCGTGGGCCATTTACGGCCCGGGGGTCGGTTTAATACGGCCCTCCAACAGCCCTCCCTGCTCTGTGTAATGTGGCCCTCCCTTCTATGGCAGACAGTCTTCTGCTTGAGAGCAGAGGGCAGTGCGCATGCCTGACTGCGGCGCGTTCTCCCTGGTCTGTGTAAATGCGGCTGTCGCACGGCCCTCCCTTCTGTGGCAGACAGTCTTCTGCTTGAGAGCAGTGCGCATGCGTGACTGCGCCGCGCTGGGAGCGACAGGGGGCGGTGACGTCAGGGCCGGGCTTCCAGCGTGAAGTGTGTTTCTCTTCCTCTCCCGGCTGCCGAGCAGAGACTTCAGCTCCAGCTACCTTTTACCTTTTTCACCCTTCACATTAGTGCAGGTAAGCTTTTTTTAAATTTATTTTCAATACATTGTGAAAACTCAGCTGTCAGTTGA
Organism: Staurois parvus; assembly: GCF_062004578.1. Taxonomy (NCBI): domain Eukaryota; kingdom Metazoa; phylum Chordata; class Amphibia; order Anura; family Ranidae; genus Staurois; species Staurois parvus. Next base: position 1,198,267 of record NW_028317850.1, read on the forward strand.
TCTTAATGTTATGGAATGAAAAAAATGTCGTTTGCAATTAACTTGGCATAAAATAATTTATTTGCATTTAATTGTGGTTCAAAGAATGTTCTGAAAAATGTTCGGCCCTCCACCATGTTCACTTCATCCAATATGGCCCTCTTTGAAAAAAGTTTGGACACCCCTGCTCTAAGAGCTTTAAAAATGATGTGGCTTCTACTTTCATCTCTCAATTCAGGCCTATTGCTGCTGTCTAAAAAAAAATCAGGCATTGGAGCCAAAACCTTTTTGTTTCAAATACTTTTTTAAGTTTAAATGAATCAGATTGGGGTTCTTTTGCTATATCTGGACTAATCTGAATGTAAAATGTAAAAATTCAATTACACATGTAAAATATATGATGCCATGATGCCACGATTACAGGTGCTTTCTGTAACAATTGTACAGTAACATCACATACAGCTTAATGGCATCTCCAAAGAGTGTATTTGAAAGGAATGGTATTTTCCACATGTTGCCCTTAAAGTTGCATAAAAAATCCCCCCTCCCTTTCCACTGAACAGTATTTAATGTTTTTTTTTTTTGCATTGGCACTTGCTCCTATGCCCTTTGTTTTACATCCCCTTGCCTATTAGTCTTGAAAATGGCCAGAAATAATGTTCAAGGTTCACCTGTTTTGTTTTCAGTAGGGTTTAGATTATGTTTGTTTTTTTCTGTTCTGTTTCCATTTTTTCCATTTTTATTCATCTGTTCATGTTAGTGGTTCTCCGTGTGGCAGTGAGCATGTTGCTGTTTTCCTTATATGTATAATTTCTCCACTGCTGTCCTTCTTTGGGCTTATTGTGTTGGCTGATCATTCTCTCAATGCCGTCTCACTCTATCTGTCATCCAACAAGCAACGAATAACACCCATAATATATGTAATGTCTCCCCCACAGACCGGGCACCAGGCAGCAAAGATGCGATCTAAAGTGATGCCCAGCTTGACCGCCGGCTACCGCCTGTGGAGGAGAGGAGGATTTTTGGTATGGCATTTACCTATTACTAAGTCTATTGCTTGCACAGCCCAAGCGCGGTCTATATGTTATTTACTTAAAATTTTGTGTGTGTGAGTTCACACTCAAGACTGCTGCTAAAAACAGGTATTTGATATTTTTGCCTTTATTCATAAGCGCAGCAGCATTCTTTCTTTCAACATTCAATGATAAGTATGCATCTTAAGCTAGGGCCAGGGTGTCAAAAACTGGCAAAATGTCAGGCCACTGGGTGGTCAGATGTACCTGACATCAGCAATTTGAGTATCATAGTCTTGTGAATACACAAGTGTTCACAAAAAAAAAAATGTTCTAACCCACATATAGCAGAGCAGCAGAGAAGGAAGAAACAAATTCTGTAGAGAGAAGCGATGGTTGTTGCCTGTTTGTAGAAAAAGGAGCTAGTGAGAAGGTGATTACAGGTGCATCTATAGCACCCTGGTTTGTTCTGAGGCAGCCAAGTCCTTTCCATGCATGGGGTAGAATGATCCATTTTAACCAGGAGGAGACTTCTGCCCCTACAGTTGCCCATGATCAGAAGAGGTGAGTTTAAGAATCTCAGTGATTGATAACTAAATATTACTGGCCAGCTTGTTTTAACCACCTTACTGATAGCTGGGCTTATATTGGTGAAAGTAGAAAAAAAAACTTGCGATCATCCAGAGCTGAACTTCTTCTTGAGTCATTTGTGTTACTTTTGCAAGTGATCATTTCATTAAGCTATACCATTATTGACTCTACAAAGTTGTTATAGTGCTTGATTCTAAGCATTTGGTGAGTGAAATGCTTATCAGCATGTGCACTTCTGGCTTATAATATAGCATGTTCTGATCACTCAAGGGGGTGTCAAGGCAAAAATCCTTTGGTGAAACTTCATTCAAAATGTCCAAATCAAGGAAGCTAATTTCCTTAGAGTGAGAATGGGTATACTAAAGAGAATTGTTTAACATGACCGAGTTAAATTGTGCTACTGTGCCAAGTCAATCAAGAGAACATTTTCAATATATTGTTTGTACAATAGGGCATCATGTTCTAATACCAGAAGTACAAAGGTTTAATCATACATAAAGATAATAGTGAATGATAGTGCAACATTAGAGCCCATCACTGTTCCTTAGGTCTGCAGGAAGAATTTCAGTTCACATTTGAAAGAATTCAGGGTCCATTTCAGATGCAAAAAAAATCCAATAAAAAATTGATAGGAGGGAATGTATAAAGGAATGTCTCTAAAATATGCAGGCTAGCAAGCAGAGCTTTGGAGTGTGTTACTGCATACAGACTCTTGATATCTACAGTTGCAAGCATGCAGCTTGAGGGTACGGGACATAATTCTTGAAATGTCTGTAATACCATATTGGAATCTTTCAGAAATGATGGCATTTGAGAGACAAATGCTTGGAGAAATTAATTAACATACATTGCTAAAGGTTGCAATAATATCCCCTGAGCAGAAATAATTGGATGACCAGGTGGCCTCCCGTCATCCTTGTGAATTTTAAGCATAGAGATGACTGAATTTCTAGGATAATTCACTGTTCGATATTTCATTTCAGTGTCAGAAATCAATTAATTATAAAGATATTTAACAAAACAGTATCGACAATTCTTTTTTAATGATTGGTAGGGTCTATTGTTAGCCAGGTGTACGTGTGGTCATCAGCAAGTTGATCAAATAATTCCATTTGATAAGATGACTTGTCGAAATGAAATTTGCTCCTCCATTATCAGTGGGCAGATAATAATAACATCATTACAAACCAGATTCTTAAGCACTGCCCTTTTGGAAAAACTGTTGAAAGGTCTCTGTTGTTGCATTGCCTCTGGTAATTGGTGGAGAACAGTACTTTGAAAAAGATGTATTGATGTGTTCACTGTACTGGCCTCCAATTTGTTGTAGCCCACAAATAATGAATTTCATCCCCTTGTAGAGAGTGCTTAAAGGCTAAGTTCACCTTTACAGAAAAAAATAATAAGTGCACATGTTGCAGAAAAAGCTTGCATTTTTTTTCCTGCAGGAACATGGAAAGCATTGCTCGAGTGATCAGTAGATCATGGGTACAATGTGGGCTCCTGCAGACATGTCCTCCAGCTTTCACCCCATACCTCTGTGAGGGTTTTCTGTTTGAAAGCCAGAGGACATGTCAGTGGACTACGAAAGAACTCATTAGTGCCCCCACAGACCATTAAAGACCACAAGTCGGTCTGCTGTGGTGACAGACAGTACTTGTAGCTTATTCATTTACAGAAATCTGTGAATGAATGATGTGGATGTGTGGGCAGAGCTCTGCACAACCACTCTGTTTTTAAAAAGTGACATCAGATGCAGAGGGAATAACCCACGCCCTCTGTCACAGGAAAGAGCGGATCCTGGGGAGAGGGTACAGGAGCTGGAACATGTTACATGTTCCGCTCTAAATACGTATCATATTCCAATGGTGAACTTATCCTTTAAGTTGTTCTTTAACCCTAATTTTTTTGCACACATGCTAAAAAGCACTTTAAGGGCCTAAAAACTGGTTTAAACTGCCAAAACATTATATATCTGAAAGCAGAGAACCTGGAGAATAACACAGTGGTAGTTGCAATTTTTACACAAAATTTTAGCAGAACTGTTTACTAAAACCATATTTTCAGTACTAAATACACTAAAGTAAATTTTAGTGAAGACATACACAATATATTCCCTGATTTTTGGTAAAATATAAAACATGAGGTTGTGTTCGTAAATAGATGCCAAATATGTCCGCCTTAAAATTTCACAAGCCGGTGAAACCACATACTCAAAATTGTCCATAGGTGATGCTGTACAAGTCTTTACATCTCATCAATTTGGAGTTAACTGTGAATGATGTCCCTACAATTATTTTTCTCATTCTGGCCTCTGTATCATATCTAATATGTGTGATGCAGTTATAGTTTTTGTATGTATGGGTTTACCTTTGTAAGTACATATGCAGCGTGGACAGGAGCTTTACATTTTGTATTCAATTTAATTTATTTAACTTGAATTTTGTAAACACTGTTTTTTAACTGATAAGCCCCCCATGTGATATGCCAATGATAGGGTCTCTTTAAGGTGACACCAGGGGCCTGTTAGACACCCTGATGTAACCTTTGCATGCAATTGAAGCTGACCAAGCATCTGCTCTGAAATCAGAAGTGATTAAAAGCTTGACAATTATGGCATTAACTTCAGGGACAATCAGTGAATAAGTGTTTGCTAATTATCTTCGCCTCTCCCTGCTGACACCTGCCATGATTACCTTGAGCACCCAGTAGGGGCAGTGGAACCCAACATACATGGTAGGGAGCATGTTACTGTGTGAGGGAAGTGAATCACTTCCACTGGAAAGCTGATAGTTGGCTTAAGCAGATTAAACAGATTCCCAATTGCTATACTGTACAGTTGTGCTCAAAAGTTTACACACCTGGGTAGAAATACTGAAATTTTGGCATTGATATTCAAAATATGACTAATCATGCCAAAATACTGTCTTTTATCGTGATCATATGAAGCCATTTATTATCACATAGTTGTTTGGTTCCTTTTTAAATCATAATAACAGAAATAACCCAAATGGCCCTGATCAAATGTTTACATGCCCTGGAATGTTTGGCCTTGGTTCAGACACACAAGGTGACACACACAGGTTAAAATGGCCATTGAAGGTTAATTTCCCACATATGTGGCTGTGGCTTTTTACATTGCAATTAGTGTCTGTGTATAAATAGTCAATGAGTTTGATAGCTCTCATGTGGATGCACTGAGCAGGCTAGACACGGAGCCATGGAGAGCAGAAAAGAACAGTCAAAAGACCTGTGTAACAAGGTAATGGAACTTTATAAAGATGGAAAAGGGTATAAAAAGATATGCAAAGCCTTGCATATGCCAGTCAGTACTGTTCAATCACGTATTAAGAAGTGGAAAATTCGGGGATCTTTTGATTCCAAGCCAAGGTCAGATAGACCAAGAAAAGATTGCAGCCACAACTGCCAGAAGAATTGTTTGGGATGCAAAAAAAACCCACAGGAGGTAACCTCAGGAGAAATACAGGCTGCTCTATAAAAAGACGGTGTGGTTGTTTCAAGCATCACAATACGATGATGCTTAAACAAAAATGATCTACATGGTCAAGCTGCCAGAAAGAAGCATTTATACGCCAATGCCACAAAAAAATCTGGTTACAGTATGCCTTACAACACCTTGACATGCCAACTGAATAAGTGAAGTAAACTTCTGCACTTACTAAGTGCTATATTAAAGGTGACTGCTACTATGAATGCTGCTGCTACCATTAATAGTGTTCCCACAATGCAACTTAAATATAAATAAATTAAATGTGATGTACCGCTGCTAGCAGAAAACAACAAATGTTAAATAGACATCAATCCATCATGGCCGAACAAACAAAGTGAATGAGCTATCCATTCCTCTTCCCATATGGTAGATGTTAAGGTAGCCTTAGCGTTCCACTGTTTCAATGAGTAACAGTTGCCTCACCCAAAAGGGAATACAGCTCATATAGTGTAGTAGATTAATAAAACTTCTGATATTTATTAAAATTTCACTTACATTCAAGATAAAAACAATTCACTTTATAGATTGGAGATGGTGGCTTGTGCTTCCTTCTTCTGCCTCCGCTTACATCCCACACGTGTGTCACCTTTACGTGACTTCATCCTCTGAACCGGTGGAACCTCAAGGCTACCTTAACATCTACCATATGGGAAGAGGAGTGGATAGCCCCTAGTGGCCAAAGGAGATAGTGATCAGTTGTGTAGATGTCTCATTAAAAACATGCAGTTTTGCATGCATTGGAGGTGAGAGTTCTGAGTGCACAGAGGTGGCACAAATGTATGCATGGAATTCACGCTAAGCAGGGATCCTCATTCTGTGGCGTTGGATTACGTTACATTTGGAATCAAATGAACTTTAAACTTATTTATAATTTTGAGCACCTTGATATCAATTAACTTTGTTCAGCCATGATGGATTGATGTCTATTTAACATTTATTGTTTTCTGCTAGCAGCACTTCAGCACATTTCATTTATTTCTAGTTAACACCTTGACATGTCTCACAGCTTCTGGTACATTGTAATCTGGAGTGATGAGACCAAAATAGAGCTTTAGGGTCACAACCATAAGTGCTATGTTTGGAGAAGAGTCAACAAGGCCTATAGTGACAAGAATACCATCCCCACTGTAAAGCATGGTGGTGACTCACTGATATTTTGGGGGTGTGAGCTCTAAAGGCCTGGAGAATCTTGTGAAAATTGATGGCAAGATGAATGCAGCATGTTATCAGAAAATACTGGCAGACAATTTGCATTCTTTTGCATGAAAGCCTTGCCTGGGACTCTCTTAGACTTCTGGCAGAACAATGATCCTAAGTACAAGGCTAAGTTGACCCTTCAGTGGTTACAGCAGAAAAAGGTGAAGGTTCTGGAGTGACCATCACAGTCTCCTGACATTAATATGATCGAGCCACTCTACACAGCTTATACCACCTACAAGAATTCAGGGGCCTCATAGATAACTATTACAAAAGACTGCACGCTGTCATTGATGTTAAAGGCGGTAATACACAGGATTAAGAACTAAGGGTATGCAGACTTTTGAACAGGGGTCATTTCATTTGTTTACTTGTCGTGTGTTGTTTTATGATTGTGTCATTCTGTTATGACCTACAGATGAATATGAATCCCAAAAGAAATAAAATAAATGTGTTTTGCCTGCTCACTCGTGTTCTTTAGTACATACTATTACCAATTCTCTAAGGGTATGCAAACTTTTGAGCACATCTGTAGCAGCCGGGAGTCAGATTACAGGCTGGTAATGCCACTCACTTAAGCCATACGTCAACCTAGTAGTGAAAGTTATTCATTGTACAGAGGGGACATAAGACAAGCCATTATTGAGTACAGTACTTGAATTTCACTATGTGTCAAAGTTTGATGACTTAAGTTGAACATTACTGTGTGTTGCCTGATTTTGATTCTTTTTGCTCCTTTTGCTGTTGCCCCTCCTTGGCCTCCTGCTTGTCCTTGACAGTTTGTCCGATTAAGGTGAGGCAGGCCTTGAAACTGTAGGATTGTTGAGACTGGGTTGAGATATTTCCCAATAAAAGGTCCCAACCTTGTGAAGCCCCAGATTCCATCCTTAATTCTTAGCTGAGTGCAAACGTGATCTAGCGATGTGCACGGGAGCCTTGGCTCTCCCGGGTATCTCTCTCATCATTGTCAGAGACACAGCAGTTGGAGCCATTGGCTTCCACTGCAGTTAATCACAGCCAGTAAGGCATGAGAGGTGGCAGAGCTGAGCGGGATTACTTCTAGACACACAAAAATATCATGCTGGATATCTATACTGATATGGACTGGATAATGTGTCAGGAACATAAGGATGGCCCGTCGTTTAATGTTAATGAAAATTATTGACTTACAGAGGACTGAATTCAAAGACACCCCAAACATCAAACTGAAAAAATTATGCAGCAGACTAGTCCATTTTGCTGAAATTTAATTGCAGCAGCTCAAAATGGTACTAGTTTATATGGCCCCCATGGCCTCCACGTGCTTGCATGCATGCCTGACAATGTCGGGGCATGTTCCTAATGAGACGACAAATGGTGTCCTGGGTTAATCCCTCCCAGATCTGGACCAGGGCATCACTGAGCTCCTGGCAGTCCGAGGTGCAACCTGCCAGCATCGGATGGACTGAAACATGATATCCCAGAGGTGTTCTAATGGATTTAGGTCAGGTGAGCATTCCATGGTATCAATTCCTTCAACCTCTAGGAACTGCCTGCCACATGAGGCCGGGTATTGTTGTGCACCAGGAGGAACCCAGAACCCACTGTACCAGCGTAGGGTCTGACAATGGCTCCAAGGATTTCATCCCCATACCTAATGGCAGTCAGGATGCCATTGTCTAGCCTGTAGAGGTCTCTGCATCCCTCCATGGATATGCCTCCCCAGACCCTCACTGACCCACCACCAAAACAGTCATGCTGAATGATGTTGCAGGCAGCATAACGTTCTCCACAGCTTCTCCAGCCTCTTTCACGTCTGTCACATGTGCTCAGGGTGAACCTGCTCTCATCTATGAAAAGCACAGGGTGCCAGTGGCAGACCTGCCAATTCTGGTATTCAGTGGCAAATGCCAATCGAGCTGTATGGTGCCGGGCAGTGAGCAAAGGGCCCACTAGAGGACGTTGGACCCTCAGGCCACCCTCATGAAGTCTGTTTCTGAGTGTTTGGTCAGAGACATTCACACCAGTGGCCTGCTGGAGGTCATTTTGTAGCGCTCTGGCAGTGCTCATCCTATTCCTCCTTGCACAAAGGAACAGATAACAGTCCTGCTGATGGGTTAAGGACCTTCTACAGCCCTGTCCAGCTCTCCTAGAGTAACTACCTGTCTCCTGGAATCTCCTCCATGCTCTTGAGACTGTGCTGGGAGACACAGCATTGCCTTCTGGCAATGGCATGTATTGATGTGCCATCCTGGAGGAGTTGGACTGCCTGTGCAACCTCTGAAGGGTCCAGGTATCGCCTCATGCTACCAGTAGTGACACTGACCCTAGCCAAATGCAAAACTAGTGAAATACAGTCAGAAAAGATGAGTAGGGAAAAAAAATGTCAGTGGCCTCCACCGGTAAAACCATTCCTGTTGTGGGGGTCATCTAATTGTTGCCCATCTAGTGCACCTGTTGTTAATTTAACATCAAAGCAGCTGAAACTGATCAACCCCTTCTGCTACTTAACTGACCAGATCAATATCCCAGGAGTTTAATTGACTTGATGTTATACACTGATTACAAAGTGTTCCTTTAATTTTTTGAGCTGTATGTGTGTGTGTGTATATATATATATATATATATATATATATATATATATATATACTTTATTGTTTTTAATTGATGTTTACATTATAAAAAAGCAGCAAATGTACAAATGGCATAAAACACAGAAATATAACACTTACATAATTAAAGGTACGGTGTCAATGTCTTGCTTGGTTCCTGTCAGGGAAACTGTTAACTGTGGATTCAACTCTTTATCCTTAATTTGGTTGGTTATCTGGATCCTGAACTGGTAATGGTAAACTGCAGAGGCAAGCACAGTAATGTTCTTAATGAAAAGTGAAAATACTAGTGCAAAGCATGTAAGCAATTAAAAACTGATTGTGCTTATTTACTGACATGGTCTGACTCTTTGCAATGCTATTTGGGATTCTTGCAGAAAGATTTTTTCTCCAAATATGTTTTAGGTCCATGTCAACTTTTCAGAAAAGCTCCTGTTATCTGATGAAGACAGTTCCCCATATATCTATGGTGACCAAATTATAAAGAATTTTTGTGTCCTGTTACAATTATAATGCAGCTTGCAATGCATGTACAAAAAAATAGATCTCCCTTTATTAGTCTCAGAGAGTAGCTTAGAAGGATGAAAATTCTTGCCCAAGTCCATCCAAAATGTTATTTATATTGTAAAGCGCTGAGCAAACTATTGGTGCTATATAAATCCTGTATAATAATAATAATCATCCAACTGTTATTTTGGTAGTTCTTGGCTAACCGATTAATCTTCTGTTGACCTTAAGACTGCAATACCTCCCAAAAATACATGACTAGGGTAGAATAGATGTCCCCGCAAACTCTAGCAAATGACTGAAAAGCCATCCTCGCAAAACTCAGCACCCCCCACATCTTTATTTTGCAAATAAAGAAGACCAAACCATAAGTGGAGTAAAATGGCCATTACAGCCTTTTATTAACAATGCAACTTAAAATAGTGCAAACCATTCCTTGAAAAAGAAGCAGATAAGCCTATTGATCTTGGAAGGCACAAAACACATTCCATTATTCCCTGAGGAACCTTAACCATAATAGGCATCCAGCCACAACAGACCGGCTTGGCGACAAGACACACTATCCGCAGTGCATTACCTCCACATTCCAGTTAAACGTTTGTTAACAGGAATGCACCTGAGGACACATTCCACTGATGGGTCCTGACCATTCTCTTAACCCAAAACTTATCCACCTCCCAAGACCAAGAACCACCCTACTGCCATGACAGACATGCAACTACAAAATTCTCCCGAGTCTTAACACGGGGAGGGTGGGTGGGAAGTTTCTTCCTCTGCCCGACAATCTCCACTAGAAACGGGTGACCCTCCACCACTCCCTAAAGTGCCCAAGACCTCACCCAGCCCCGAACCAACCACCCAATCGTGTAAGCTTGTTTCTGCTGCTGCTAACCTATCCTTAACCCATTCTTAACTGTCTACCCTATTCACCCTGTCATGTCTGTCCTCCTTTTTTTTTTTTATTGCTCCGGGCCCTTACTTTCTATTCATTCTGAAATAGATTTCCTATAAGTGCCCATGTATGTAACACTTCCCACACCTGTGTAGAACTACCCCCTTAGGAGTCGCTGAAGTATGGCTCCCCCTATAGTCATATACAGCCAGGCAACATGCTTTTCCTTCAGACTTGCATCCGGAGACAGTAACCAGTCCTTGAGCTTTGTTTTGAAGTTTTATTAGGGGAATTAGAACTTGGATGGGGTAAGGGGTGTATGAGATGCCCAGGACAATGGCAACAGAGGACAAACTCCTTAGCAACTATGTACAAGTCTTTACAGCAAAAATTCTTCTCCTATAGTACTGCCCCAGACCCCAGATGATTTTGTCCTCATCCAGCTGTACTGGGTTAATCCCTGGGCAGGGGATACAGTGCCTGCCACTGCAGAGTGAACAGTCCCAGGTAAAAAGCTAATCCAGTTTCCCACCAGAGTTTGTTTTTCCCTTTGCTGGCTCAGGGGGTACAAGTCTACTCACTTGGTCCTTCTCCTGTGTTGCTGGTGAGTCAGTGGCTGCTACCAGGTCTTCTAGCTGGGCCGCTCCTTCCCTGCCACACAGGTGGTCCTCTGTCAGGAGGCCAGTGAAGTCCCAAGCTTTCCTCCTACCAATTTCACTCCGCCTGGAGGTGAACCTCTTTCCCCTCTGGGCCACCTTCACAGGCTCCTGCATCTCTTACTCTCACATCTTCCACTCGAACTCTCCTGCAGCAGGCTCAGTTACTCTTCAAGGTTGTCCTGCCTCCTTGCCAAGCCTTCTGTTGGCGATTGGCCAGGATCCTCTAAGAGTAGAGACCAGCCGCTCCTCAGAATCACCCACTGCTGCTAGACATTTCTCCAAAGTTCTAGAGCAGGGAGAAATTCCAGAGGGCTGGTCTGCAGAGGCTCTTAGCTCTGACCAACTTTTAACCCCTGCTAGCTATCACACCCAGGCTGCTGCTCAGCTCTAACTAACAATTGGTGTCTAGCTCCCCCTAGCTGACTAGGTGCTACACCTGTCTAGAAAAAGAGGTTTTTGATATTTATGCAACGTTTTTTAGCAAAATTTTAATTTTCTAACTTACATAATGCTAACATTTCACTACAGTGCTTGGCAAGAGTACTGCAAGATGTCATTTTGTGACATGGTTCCAAATTCAAATTTGTACCCATGGGTGAGGCCTCCTATAAATAGTAAGTATTATATTACAGAAAATATTATACATAGCTTTCTAGGCATTGAATTGAGGTTGTTTTGCTATTCTAAATTGACATTGCAAGTACTGAAGGTATTCTTTAACCCTTTCTCTGCCAGACAATTTTTTGGGGAGACAATTGGTGGAATTATTCTCTGCGCACATGATGAATGCAACAGCCAGATTGGTTGTTTTGAGTATTTTTGTTGATTTGTAGTAATGTTACTTACTCATTGTTTAATTTACTATTGGAGCACTCACAATAGTTAAGTAGGGGTAATAACCTTGAGAAACAAAGGTGTTGCTCAGCACTTTTTACTGTTTTTTTTTATTTTTTGCTATATGTTAAAATCCACATTTGTGGCTTTAAAATATCTTAAAATCCCTAAAATGTTACATAATTTCTGACCTGTAAAATCAAAACTAGTAATTATAGTTTTTTATCACTCAATATTTGCATATCTATTTATCAAACTTACACCCCTGAAACATGTCACCTATGTAACCACGCTCCCCTGTCAGTGCAAGGATTGTTGAACAAGTCTGTATGCCCTGGGCAGCAGAGTGAAGCACAGCCCTGAGCACAGGTGTGTGTCTCCTCCTTCCTTAGAGTGCCCGTATGGAAGAAAAATACATTTGAAATATATTTTAAAAATATTCTTCAGACTATATTACCATATATTTGAAATGCTACAATTTTGGCCATATTCAATATATTTCAATATACAGTATATATACCGTATATACTCGAGTATAAGCCGAGTTTTTCAGCACATTTTTTGTGCTGAAAAACGGCCCCCTCGGCTTATACTCGAGTCAACGTCTGCAGGGGGCTGCTGTCTCTTACCTGGCTCCGGTCCCACGACGATCCGGTCCAGGAAGCGCGGCTGCTCCTTCATTCGGTTCGTCCACTGGATATTCGCGTGGCTGCTCGGTTCCGCCTTCTCACCGGTGATTGGCCGCCAGAACTGTAGCTCAGGAAAGGCACACAGGCGGCCAATCACCGGCGAGGAGGCGGAGCTGAGCGGCCCCGCGAAAATCGAGTGAAGGAGATGCAGGTAAGTGTGCCGTGCTTAGGTGCTGCTGCAACCACATATGCTGGCTGCAGCAGCACCATACTGGAAAAGGGGTCAGCAAGTGTCAGTGGGAGGAATAGTGCCCCATGATTGGTGTCACTGATACCAATGATGGGGCATTATTCCTCCCACTGACACCAATGATGGGGCACTTTTCCTCCCCCCCACTGACACCAACGATTGGGCACTATTCCTCCCCCCCCCCACTGACACCAATGATGGGGCACTATTCCACCCCCCACTGACACCAATCATGGAGCACTATTCCACCCCCCACTGACACCAATCATGGGATACTATTCCTCCCCCTCACTGACACCAACGATGGGGCACTTTTCCTCCCCCCCACTGACACCAATGATGGGGCACTATTCCTCCACCCCCCCACTGACACCAATGATGGGATACTATTCCTCCCACTGACACCAATGTTGGGACACTATTCGTCCCACTGACACCAATGATTGGACACTATTCCTCCCACTGACACCAAAGATGGGGCACTATTCCACTGACACCAATAATGGGGTGCTATTCCCCCCACTGATACTAATGATGGGGCACTATTCCTGCCACTGATACCAATGATGGGGCACTATTCCTCCCACTGACACCAATGATGGGGCGCTATTCCTCCCACTGAATACCAATGATGGGGCACTATTCCTCCCACTGACACCAATGATGGGGCACTGTTCCTCCCACTGATACCAATGATGGGGCACTATTCCTCACACTGATACCAATGATGAGGCACTATTCCTCCCACTGACACCAATGATGGGGCACTATTCCACCCACTGACACCAATGATGAGGCACGATTCTTCCCACTGACACCAATGATGAGGCACGATTCTTCCCACTGGTGTTCCCACCCTGCATGTCTTTAAATATACAAATCTACATTTTTGGAATGCATTTACAAATATATGTAACTATATATGTTAAAAATACCTTTTTGTATGTTAAAAAAACTCTGAAAAATATATTTAAAAAAGTATTTTTTAAAAAATGTATATATTTTTTTAAATATTTTCTTCAGATTTGTATTTTTAAATACATACGGTATATAATATTTTTCATATATGTTGTAATAAAACTGCATTTCAACATGCAGTATACACACACATATATATATATATATATATATATATATATATATATTTATTGAATATGGCCAACATTGTAGCATGGCAATATATTTAGGAAGAATATTTTTAAAACATATTTCAAATATATTTTTCTTCCATGTGGGTGTCAGCACTGTGAGTCAGTATTCCAGTTGAAGCTGTCATTCTCCCTGCACCACTGGTCGTGGTGTTAGATTTCATTCTCCCCTGCTATGAGGCTGTGTACAATGCTCATTCTTTCAGATGTGAATACCGTCAAATTTGGCTTTATTCTTGGTTTATTGATATTATTGGTTTATTAACCACTTGCCTACCATGCACTTGTACCCCCTTCCTTACCAGGCCAATTTTAAGCTTTCAGTGCTGTCGCACTTTGAATGACAATTTCGTGTTTTACTTTTTGAGCTATAAACAAAAAAAGCAAGAAATTTGAAAAAAAAAGGTTTCTTTGTTTCTGTTATAAAATTTTACAAACAGGTAATTTTTCTTCTTCACTGATGTGCGTTGATGAAGCTGCACTGATAGGCAGCACTGATAGGCACTAATAGGCAGCACTGAAGGGCAATGATAGGCGGCACTGATAGGCAGCACTAATGAGGTGGCACGGATAGGCGGCACTAATAGGTGGAACTGGTAGGCGGCACTGATGATGGGTACTGATAGCACTGATAGGCGGCACTGCTGGGCACTGACTGGTGGCACTGCTGTGCACTGACTGGTGGCACTGCTGTGCACTGACTGGTTGCACTGCTGGGCACTGACTGGCACAACTGCTGGGCACTGACTAGCAGCACTGATGGGCAGAGGTGGGTGGCACTGATGGGCAGAGGTGGGTGGCACTGATGGGAGGCACTGATGGGCACAGGTGGGTGGCACTGCTGGGCACTGGTGGGTGGCACTGCTGGGCACTGGTGGGTGGCACTGCTGGGCACAGGTGGGCGGCACTGCTGGGCACAGGTGGGTGGCACTGCTGGGTGGCACTGATGGGCAGAGTTGGGTGACAGAGGTGGGTGGCACTGATGGGCACAGGTGGGTGACACTGATGGGCAGAGTTGGGTGACACTGGTGGGCGGCACTGCTGGGCACAGGTGGGTAGGACACAGCGATCATGGGGATCTTTGGGTGCGCGCCCCGGGGGGTGCACAGGAGAGCGCGTTCTGGGAGGACGTCATATGACGCCCTCTCAGAACTGGCCGGCCGCAGTGTAGCCGTCATTCGGCTATCTGCGGTCGGCAACTGGTTAAAGTGATTGTGCAAGATCATGTGCTTCCTTGTTTTTTGCTTTTCTATTGCTGTCAAGTTTAGTGCATGTTCTTGTGCATGAGTCCAGGTATAGCTGCAGAGCTTTCAATGTGGATCACACACATGGGCTGTTGATTGGTCTTGGATTTAATAGCACATATCATGGACAAGTGTTTAGGTGAGATTTTTTTTGTGACTGTTACGTTTAAGAGTTCGTGTTAAAGTTAGAGTTTATTGGGCTAAGTGACCAATTAAGTTTTATCATTTAGGTTAAGTGCCAAGTGTTGTCTGCATGTGTTACATTAGTAGTTAAGTATTAGGGTCAATTATCAGGCTTATGTTAATGGTTTAGTCTCCAGTTAGTGGGCTGGTTAACTGTCAAAGGTCAGTTTTAAGTGTTACATTAAACTACACTGCTCAAAAAAGTTAAAGGAACACTTTGAAAACACATCAGATCTCATTTAGTAAAAATATAATGCTGGATATCTCTACTGATATAGACTGGGTAATGTGTTAGGAATGTAAGGATGCCCCATCGTTTGATGGAATTGAAAATTATCAACCTACAGAGGACTGAATACAAAGCTACCCCGAAAATCAAAGTGAAAAAATGATGCAACAGGCTAGTCCATTTTGCTGAAATTTCATTGCAGCAACTCAAAATGGTCCTCAGTAGTTTGTATGGCCCCCATGTGCTTGTATGCATGCCTGACAACGTAGTTTGGAATAGCTTAGAGAATGGTTAAACTTCTATAATTTCCAGTCCCACTGGGGAGATTTCCCCATCAGCTTCCCCCACAGCCCCCCCCCCCCCCCCAGATACTCACCTGAGCCCAATCTCGGTCCAGCACTGTGCACGTCTGCAGCTCCCCTCTCCCCATTCTTACAGGCTTGGCTGAGAGCAGCAGGAGCCATTGGCTCCTACTGCTGTCAGTCAAAACCAGTGAACAGAGGGTGAGGGGCAGGGCAAGCCAGGGTGTGTGTCCGAATAGATGCAAGCTGCTCGGCTTGGGCACAAGCGACCACCATAGGAAGCAGTTTGCTAAGGTGGGAACTTGGCAGGGGCAGGAGCAAGGAGCGATGGCAAGAGACCTGAAAAGAGGAAGATTGGGGCTTTATACAAAACTATTGCACAGAACAGGTAAGTATGACATGTTTGTTATTTTAATAAAAAAAAACCCTGAAGCTTTTATATCACTTTAAGAGAGAAATCAGTAAATCCCTCCATCTATGCTATAAACAGCATGGATAAAGGGATCTCCCCTTTGCATTCTGAAAGCCGCTGGTCCCATGGCTCTCAGAATACTTGAACAATGACTGCATCTGAGTGACTGCAGTCACTGTTTTGATCAGAATTCCTAAGACTTTTAATCTCCCCAGCTGTAACACAGACAGCAATAAAACCTGACAGAGGTTCTGTCTATTACTACTCTTCTCATCTACAGTTAAAAAAAGCTAGGGCACTAAATACACTTTCAAGGGTTAACTGAAAGGTCGAAGTTAGAGACATGTGGGAAAATACCTTATGCCTCGATTCTTTACACCGCTATCAGCAATTGTATTACACTCTTTTGTTCAAAAGTACTATTTTTGTCCCTGTCTTGGCAGATGTTGTCAAATTCCACTTATTTTACAGGAGTAAATCATTTCCACTTTTTCACTAATACCAAAATGATAAAGTGTAGACAGGCTGTAGGCCCAGGCTAGGGGGAAAGGGTTAACTTCTGTGTATTCAGTTCCTGAGACTTTTGGTCTCATCAAGCCCATCTCAGATATAAAAAGGGGAAAGGTTGAGGTCCTGGGCTTCTTTTCCTGTCCTTGGTTCAATGCAAGAGACCAGCTGCTGCACCTTTCAGTCCACCGAAGACACATGGGGGTTTATTTACTAAAGCTGGAGAGTCCAAAATCAGACTCCCTTCTGCATAGAAACCAATCGGCTTCTAACCTCAGCTTGTTCAATGAAGCTTTGGCAATGAAACCTGGAAGCTGATTGGTTTCTATGCAGAAGTGAGTCTAATTTTGGACTCTCCAGCTTTAGTAAATAAACCCCATGGGTTCCAGAAGACAGCCATCATTGGAGACTACCTGAATGGACTATCACCTCATAGAACTGTTTTGAGCCTGGTCTGAAGTTATTCAAAAGGGTGCATGGTGGTTCCGGCATATCTAAAGAACCAGGGTCTGTAAAGCACATACAGGGTATGAAATCACACTGCATTAAGAAGGGGTTTACTTAACAAGTCAAGAAAGAGTATGGCCGTTGCTACGAGTAATTAAGCACAAGTACAACACACAAATCAATGAGGCGTGATACCTGGTAAGGTTGCAGGTCCTCCAGTAGAGAGGGGTTCACTATTTGGCTCCCTCCGAAGCAGTCCATTTCCCATAATAACTGGGAGTAGACCAGCATATTCATTACCTTTAGTTTACAGTGAGCACTCATGAGGTCCACGCTATGTGCTCGGCGTGACCTCATTCTGTTACTCGGAGTGAGGTAACAGAGGTTCGCTAGACTGGTGGAGTGGGCACAGGATCAGCATATCCCTCCTAATACAACAACTTCTGAAGGCTCCATGTATATGACATAGGACACCACATTTCAGAAGAAGTCTGTATTTTACTGCATACAGTGTAATCTCATCTCTAAGCTGGGAAACTTCCTTAATATAATGCCGGCCATAGACGGGTCGAAAATCAGCTGATCTTTTTACTGTCGGTGGTAACGTCGGCCGATCAAACGACCAATTTTTTTTTTTTTTAAACGGACGATTTTCGCCCCGTCTATGCCCTACATTAGACTTTTCACATGACCGCAGTTGATGAGAGCGCTCCACACGAAAAGATACCCCTGTGTGCAGTCAGTAAGCCCCGCCCACAGACGGGCCAGTGAAAGATCTAGTTACAACAATCACTCTTTAATTTACTATATTCAAATTAGTACAGAAATGACATCTAATGATGTGTGATGGCTTACTACATTTTTCACATTTTCATTTCTGTTGGTCCTGCTTTATTGTATATACCCATTGGAAAATTCCTGTGTCATCACATAGAAGTTAATATATTTCTTTACGGAGACAGTAATATGCTGTAGCAGTGCTCTGATTTGTAACAATGAATCCTTAGCACACTAATTAAACCTTTAAATGTTAGGCTATATGCAGAATGGAAATGCTTTCAGGTGTTGGAGAGCAATTACTGAGCCTTTCTTGTGCTTGGCTGGCCTTCCGCATATGTTCCTTTTGGCTGACAAAAAAGGGAAGCTGCAGTAAATCGTGCACATTGGGATTCAGGCAGTGGCTTCTTGTATGCATATATTTATATTAGGAGTAAGCATACTGTTCTCCAGGAAATTGGCTTCTCTTTATAATTAAACAGAGAGAAAAAAGGTTGAGGGAGGATTGCTAATACTGCAGATTAGAATATGTTAAATTTCATAAAACCATAACTAGGTCATCACCCAGACACCCTGATCTATGGCTCGTTTAAGAAACAGCATCCTAAACACATATAAAGTATGAGTTCATTTATTAAAGAGGTGGTGTGGTATACTACAGAACACAGCAACCAGGTAATATTTTGCCAGATAGATATGCAGAATTCTGATCACGGTTCATGTACCTTAATATATCATAAATGAGTAGATATGAAACTATAATGCAGCAAGAGTTTTCCCTGCTTTTGTCCTAAAAGCACTGTACTGTGATAGTTAGCTTGGCATATTAAAAGTGAAGGTACAGGCCAGGGGCAGACTGACAACTCATGGGGCCCCCGGGCAATAGGGGATCATGGGGCCCCTGTGTCCTTGCCCAAACTCAAAAAAGCCTATGAAAAAGGTACCAGGGGCATCTCATGGGGTCCCCTACTGACCCCGGGCCCTCGGGCTGTGCCCAAGTTTCCAAATAGTCAGTCCGCCCCTGGTACAGGCACATAATGTAAGAATTACATGGAACCTGTGGTGTGCTCATGCAGGACAAAGCAAGAAGTTCACCTAATCTACTCCCCCCCCTCCAGCATATATGTTACTTTCCTTCTTCTCATCTGCCATTCCATTTAGCCATTGAGAGTGTAGGAATAAACCCTTATGTAAGGTCAACAAAAGGTAGGTGGATGGTGCTGGTTCTTTGAAAAGTACTGTGTGGTAGATCAGTCTAGGTGTCCACAGACTTCAAAACACAAGAATAGAACTAAAATCAAAAATGACTATGCTCAAAGATACATGTCCAGAACTGTTTTTTTATTTCGTAACAAATGTCCACTAAAAGTCAGCAAAGGTGGCCAAGGAATTTCGGAGATCTGAATGTGTTTTCTACATCAGAGTTAAAATTGTTATAAACAAACAAACAAATACCTTTATATGTACAGTATATATTAATAAAATATGGGAAAGATCTGTAAATTAGTTTGTGATAAAATTGGACAATTTTATTTATTATTAGTCTTACAAAGAAAAATACACATATATTGAATTGATTGCATAAAATTACATACATTTTTCAAAGTAAAAAAAAAGATATTTGGTACATTATTTTGGAGTTTTATAAGAACAAATAAATTCTTAATCTATGTACCCATATACAGATTATTAGCATATTTTGTATATGATTTTTTAAAACTTCAATTTTAATTTGAATTTATATTTCATTATGTAGTTTGATGTTACCCATTTGATATACATGTATTCTAGAAGACTAATAAACCAAATTGTACAATTTTATTGCATATTTATGCAATTGTTACCCAAATTTATATATATATATATATATATATATATATATATATATATATATATATATACCTGTATACAGTGGGGCAAAAAAGTATTTAGTCAGCCACCAATTGTGCAAGTTCTCCCACTTAAAAAGATGAGAGAGGCCTGTAATTGGCATCATAGGTAGACCTCAACTATGAGAGACAAAATGAGAAAAAAATCCAGACAATCACATTGGCTGATTTGGAAAGAATTTATTTGCAAATTATGGTGGAAAATAAGTATTTGGTCAATATCAAAAGTTCATCTCAATACTTTGTTATATATCCTTTGTTGGCAATGACAGAGGTCAAACGTTTCCTGTAAGTCTTCACAAGGTTGGCACACACTGTTGCTGGTATGTTGGCCCATTCCTCCATGCAGATCTCCTCTAGAGCAGTGATGTTTTGGGGCTGTCGCTGGGCAACACGGACTTTCAACTCCCTCCAAAGGTTTTCTATGGGGTTGAGATCTGGAGACTGGCTAGGCCACTCCAGGACCTTGAAATGCTTCTTACGAAGCCACTCCTTTGTTGCCCGGGCAGTATGTTTGGGATCATTGTCATGTTGGAAGACCCAGCCACGTTTCATCTTCAATGCCCTTGCTGATGGAAGGAGGTTTGCACTCAAAATCTCATGATACATGGCCCCATTCATTCTGTCCTGTACATGGATCAGCCGTCCTGGTCCCTTTGCAGAGAAACAGCCACAAAACATGATGTTGCCACCCCCATGCTTCACAGTAGGTATGGTGTTCTTTGGATGCAACTCAGCATTCTCTCTCCTCCAAACACGATGAGTTGTGTTTCTACCAAACAGTTCTATTTTGGTTTCATCTGTCCATATGACATTCTCCCAATCCTCTTCTGGATCATCCAAATGCTCTCTAGCAAACTTGAGACGGGCCGGACATGTACTGGCTTAAGCAGGGGGACACGTCTGGTACTGCAGGATCTGAGTCCCTGGCGGCGTAGTGTGTTACTGATGGTAGCCTTTGTTATGTTGGTCCCAGCTCTCTGCAGGTCATTCACTAGGTCTCCCCGTGTGGTCCTGGGATTTTTGCTCACCGTTCTTGTGATCATTTTGACCCCACAGGGTGAGATCTTGCATGGAGCCCCAGATCGAGGGAGATTATCAGTGGTCTTATATGTCTTCCATTTTCTAATTATTGCTCCCACAGTTGATTTGTTCACACCAAGCTGCTTGCCTATTGCAGATTCAGTCTTCCCAGCCTAGTGCAGGTCTACAATTTTGTTTCTTGTGTCCTTTGACAGCTCTTTGGTCTTCACCATAGTGGAGTTTGGAGTGTGACTGTTTGAGGATGTGGACAGGTGTCTTTTATACTGATAACAAGTTCAAACAGGTGCCATTGATACAGGTAATGAGTGCAGGACAGAGGAGCCTCTTAAAGAAGAAGGTACAGGTCTGTGAGAGCCAGAAATCTTGCTTGTTTGTAGGTGACCAAATACTTAATTTCCACCATAATTTGGAAATAAATTCTTTCCAAATCAGCCAATGTGATTGTCTGGATTTTTTTCTCATTTTGTCTCTCATAGTTGAGGTCTACCTATGATGCCAATTACAGGCCTCTCTCATCTTTTTAAGTGGGAGAACTTGCACAATTGGTGGCTGACTAAATACTTTTTTGCCCCACTGTATATATATATATATATATATATATATATATATATATATATATATATATATATATACATACATACACTGTATATATTTTTGTTTCTACTGCTTCTAACCCCGATGAAGGGAAAACTTCTAGACCCCCAAAAAGCATTACTTTCATTTGTTGACTTTTACTGAACTGTTTTTACTCTAAAAAAAAACCTTTTGGACTCTTGTCTTGGTGTGGTGCTTTGCATAGAACTTCTGTTTTATGTAAGGTCAAGTGAGATTTTCATTAGAGCTGTCTCCTCATACACTTATGTCAGCGTTTGGCCAATAACTAAGATCACTGCTGTCACTTGTAGAGATGAGCGAATTATTCAAAAATTCGATTCGACTGATTCGGCGAACTCGTGAAAAAATTTCGATTCGAGTCGAATATATTCGCTGCGAATTTAACTTATAAAAGGGTGTTTCTAGGCTTCAGAGAGCCTTTATATTAGTGCAGAACACTGTACCTTTAATTTAAATGCCCTTGGAGTCTGCTGGGGAAGAGAAATAATACTGACAGTCAGTATGACATGCAGATGAGTGCCGTCGATCTTAGAATCACCGCACACTTCACTCATTTGGGCAGTCACGGGGCCAAAACCAGAGTGTGGAGCCACAGTGTGGCGGTGGAGGCAGCAGCAATGGGAGGCCATACAGCACCCTATGAAAAAATGGAACCCACCAGCAGTGTGAGGAGACCTGAAAGTGGCACATGGCAGAGTGTGGCGATGGAGACAGCAGCAATGGGAGGCTGTACAGGGACCCATGAGAGACTCTGGACCTGGCAGCAGCATGAGGAGGCGGTATAGGGGCCCATGGCAGATTAGGGGCCTGGCAGCAGCTATGGGAGGCCCGTAATCTGCCAGCACCCTATGACAAAAAATGGAACACACCAGCAGTGTGAGGAGACCTGAAAGTGGCACATGGCAGAGTGTGGCGATGGAGACAGCAGCAATGGGAGGCCGTACAGGGACCCATGAGAGACTCTGGACCTGGCAGCAGCATGAGGAGGCGGTATAGGGGCCCATGGCAGATTAGGGGCCTGGCAGCAGCTATGGGAGGCCCGTAATCTGCCAGCACCCTATGACAAAAAATGGAACACACCAGCAGTGTGAGGAGACCTGAAAGTGGCACATGGCAGAGCGTGGCAATGGAGACAGCAGCAATGGGAGGCCGTACAGGGACCCATGAGAGACTCTGGACCTGGCAGCAGCATGAGGAGGCGGTATAGGGGCCCATGGCAGATTAGGGGCCTGGCAGCAGCTATGGGAGGCCCGTAATCTGCCAGCACCCTATGACAAAAAATGGAACACACCAGCAGTGTGAGGAGACCTGAAAGTGGCACATGGCAGAGTGTGGCGATGGAGACAGCAGCAATGGGAGGCCGTACAGGGACCCATGAGAGACTCTGGACCTGGCAGCAGCATGAGGAGGCGGTATAGGGGCCCATGGCAGATTAGGGGCCTGGCAGCAGCTATGGGAGGCCCGTAATCTGCCAGCACCCTATGACAAAAAATGGAACACACCAGCAGTGTGAGGAGACCTGAAAGTGGCACATGGCATGAGACACTGTGGACCTGGCAGCAGCATGAGGAGGCGGTACAGGGGCCCATGGCAGATTAGGGGCCTGGCAGCAGCTATTGGAGGCCCGTAATCTGCCAGCACCCTATGACAAAAAATGGAACACACCAGCAGTGTGAGGAGACCTGAAAGTGGCACATGGCAGAGTGTGGCGATGGAGACAGCAGCAATGGGAGGCCGTACAGGGACCCATGAGAGACTCTGGACCTGGCAGCAGCATGAGGAGGCGGTATAGGGGCCCATGGCAGATTAGGGGCCTGGCAGCAGCTATGGGAGGCCCGTAATCTGCCAGCACCCTATGACAAAAAATGGAACACACCAGCAGTGTGAGGAGACCTGAAAGTGGCACATGTTTGGGGCATGATTCATGGCGGATTTAGTCAGTTGTGTCAGGAACTGGTGGTTTGAAATCCAGACTAATCCACGCCTGATTCATTTTCACAAACGTGAGTCTCTCCACACTTTGGGTGGACAGTCGTGTGTTCCGCGGAGTTAAAATACCTCCTGCCGCACTAAACACGCGCTCCGATGCCACGCTACTGGCCGGGCATGACAGCCTTTCAAGGGAAAATTCAGCTAGTTGGGGCCAAAGATCAAGTTTCGTTGCCCAGCAGTCAAGGGGATTGTCTACCTCGGTTTGCAGGGTGCTGTCCAAGTAGGCCCAAGCCTGTTGTTTGAGGTCCTGCTCCAGGTCCACCTGATGCTGCTGCTGCGGCTGGTTAGTAGTTTCCTCACTGCGCTGGTGAAGAAAGCTACTCATCATCAACTGCAGACTGAGGCAGCCGCTGCTGGTGGAGCTGCCACTGCTCCTACCACCCCACCCCTCCCCTGCTGCCATGGCAGCAGAACGCGAGCGCACAGGGCCCACAGTGTCTGAGGATGGACGTTGGCGCAGAAAGGCAGAGACCAACTGACTACATAGGTGGTTTTTATAGTACGTTATTTTGGCCTCCCTCTCAGCAGGTGTGAAAAAGGCCACCATTTTTGAACGGTAGCGAGGGTCCAACAAGGTGGACAGCCAAAAGTCATCCCTCTGTCTGATGGTTATTATTCGGCTGTCGCTACGCAAGCAACCGAGCATGCTATGGGCCATTTGTGCCAAGGAATGCGAGGGACTCCCTGCCTCCATCTCCACAGCATACTGCCACGGTGCGTCTGGGTCCTCTGTCTCCTCCTCCTCCTCCTCTACCAGATGCTCCTGCTCCTCCACTCCTGTCCGCTGAGTGGAAAAACCACCCATTTCACTCAATAATTCCTGAGCACAAATGTCCTCCTCTACCTCCTCCTCTTCTTCCTGTCCTGCCCCCACAGGGGTCATGTGGCGTTGAGATCTGTGCGCCACGTCTACCGCACCCTGACCAGCCATTGTTAACAGCATTTGTTCCAGGACGTGCAACAGAGGAATGACATCGTTCATCCCATAGTCCTGCCGACTCACGAATAGCGTGGCCTCCTCAAAGGGCCTGAGCAAGCGGCAGGTGTCACGCATGAGCTGCCAATGGCTGACATCGAAGTTACACAGGGGAGTACCTTTATCCGCTTGTAACATCAGGAAATCGGTGATGGCCTTTCGCTGTTCGTAAAGGCGGTCTAACATGTGTAGGGTTGAATTCCACCTTGTTGCAACGTCGCAGATCAGGCGATGCTGTGGAATTCCGTTCTGCCGCTGCAGCTCAAGGAGGGTGTGCTTTGCGGTGTAGGAATGGCTGAAATGCATGCAAAGTTTACGTGACATTTTAAGGATGTCTTGCAGTGGGATGGTGGATTTTAGGAACCGCTTGACAACCAGATTGAACACGTGAGCCATGCATGGCGCATGGCACAACCTTCCTTGACGCAGAGCAGACACCATGTTCTTTCCGTTGTCGGTCAACATGGTTCCGATTTTGAGTTTGCGCGGAGACAGCCATCTGTCGATTTCTCTGTTCATTACACTGAGAAGTTCCTCCCCTGTGTGACTACGTTCGCCAAGGTATACCAGGTGCAGCACAGCGTGACACCGTTGCGCCCTGCACATGTGATATGCCGGTCGGGTAATGGGACTTGGCACGGGGGTGGCGGCTGAGGACACGGCGGAAGAAGAGGTGGTAGAGGCGGACATCTTTGCCGGACCAAGGACGTGCAAACGTGGAGGCAAAAGCGTCGTGACCTGTCCAAGTTGCTGGTGCGGCTGTGCCGGCACCACGTTCACCCAGTGGGCCGTAAATGACATGTACTGTCCCTGACCGTAGTTACAGCTCCACACGTCGGCGCTGCCGTGCACTTTGGCAGAGACCGACATGCTCAAAGACTGGCCCACCATCTCTTCTACATGTGAATGCAGGGCTGGCACTGCCTTTTTGGCGAAGAAATGACGGCTTGGCACTCTCCACCGCGGCGCGGCACAAGCCATCATTTCTCGGAAAGGTGCTGAGTCCACCACTTGGAAAGGGAGGGACTGCAGCACCAGCAACTTGAACAGGAGGACGTTCAGCTTTTGCACCGTCGGGTGCGTGCTCGCAAACTGTTGTCTCTTGGAAACGGATTCCAAGAAAGACTGCTGACGGAATCCGTGAAGAGGAGTAGCAGGAGAAGGAGCATCAGAACGAGCGGAAGATGCCAACGAGCGACAACTCCCCTCAGCAGAGGTGTTGGAGCCTTGACTGGCTGATAGAGGGCGATTGACGTCGGGTGACGGAGCAAGTAACGGAGCGGGTGATGGAGCGGGGGCTGGGGCAGGCAGAACCACCGTATCTTTATCACGGTTTTCCCAGGCCACCAAATGGCGACGCTGCATATGCTGAC
This sequence comes from Staurois parvus, assembly GCF_062004578.1. Taxonomy (NCBI): domain Eukaryota; kingdom Metazoa; phylum Chordata; class Amphibia; order Anura; family Ranidae; genus Staurois; species Staurois parvus. Next base: position 1,224,055 of record NW_028317850.1, read on the forward strand.
GCAACGCTGTAGTCCCAACATGGGCCCCCTGGCCACGCTTGACTTTCTGGCCACATAGTCGACATACGGCTACGTTTACTTCCTCGGGCGGCTTGACAAAAAATTGCCACACCGCCGAGTAGGAAACTTTGCCCCCGATACTCCTCACTGGCTGACTGCTGCTTCCTCCGTGCACACCGGCACCACTACTGGCCGTGGTGGTAGGCTGCAGTGGAGCTGGTGCTGTACTCCGTGGCCGTTTGCCTCCACTGACACTGCTGCGACCCTGCTGCCTCCTGGGCAACCCACCGACTGTTTTGCTCGCTGCCAAGCTGCCACCCTCTTCTCCTGATGATGCGGAAGCAATAGCCTGATGACGATGAGGCTGCCAAGTGCGATCAGCCTCATCATCATCAATTAGGGTCTCCGCCTCACTACTAGCCCCCTCGGCTGCGTGTGGGTCAGGAGACAGACCTGTCTCTAGACCGGCTACCGAGCCACTCTCCTCGCCACTACTTCTTCGCCTGGCTGCTGAAGAGGCGGATGTCTCCCCCCGTTCCTGACCGCCCTCTGTTAGCTCTTCCTCACTGTACAGTGGGGCTGAGCCCACAGCATGCGATACTACGCTTGGTGAGGGAACACCAAAGGACAGGGGCAGGTAGAGGACACGTGATTTCAGTGGGCTTGCTCCCGGGCCATGCCAACTAACGGTTGTGTCTGACGTACCCACCGACCGTTGGCTGTAGGTGTCAGAGGTGACCTGGGAAGAGGAAGACAACCGAGCCAACCAATCGATGACGGCAGGGTTGTCGGTGGAGACACGACCGCTGGATGACACCGGGAGCACTGGCCTCTGGCTGCGAATAGTGCTGCCTCGACCCCTTCCTCTGCTGCCACGTCTGCTCGCTCCTAAAACATTGCCTCCTCTGCCACTCCTCTGCGTGTTGTCTGACATACTCTTTAATTAAACGATTCTGTGTCCCTGAGTAACAATTCTGTGTCTGTCCCTGAGTAACAATTCTGTGTCCCTCAGTAACAATTCTGTGTCCCTCAGTAACAATTCTGTGTCCCTGAGTAACAATTCTGTGTCCCTCAGTAACAATTCTGTGTCCCTCAGTAACAATTCTGTGTCTGTCCCTGAGTAACAATTCTGTGTCTGTCGCTGAGTAACAATTCTGTGTCCCTCAGTAACAATTCTGTGTCCCTCAGTAACAATTCTGTGTCTGTCCCTGAGTAACAATTCTGTGTCTGTCGCTGAGTAACAATTCTGTGTCCCTCAGTAACAATTCTGTGTCCCTCAGTAACAATTCTGTGTCCCTCAGTAACAATTCTGTGTCCCTCAGTAACAATTCTGTGTCTGTCCCTCAGTAACAATTCTGTGTCTGTCCCTGAGTAACAATTCTGTGTCCCTGAGTAACAATTCTGTGTCCCTCAGTAACAATTCTGTGTCCCTCAGTAACAATTCTGTGTCTGTCCCTGAGTAACAATTCTGTGTCTGTCGCTGAGTAACAATTCTGTGTCCCTCAGTAACAATTCTGTGTCCCTCAGTAACAATTCTGTGTCTGTCCCTGAGTAACAATTCTGTGTCTGTCGCTGAGTACCAATTCTGTGTCCCTCAGTAACAATTCTGTGTCCCTCAGTAACAATTCTGTGTCTGTCCCTGAGTAATAATTCTGTGTCTGTCCCTGAGTAACAATTCTGTGTCCCTGAGTAACAATTCTGTGTCCCTGAGTAACAATTCTGTGTCCCTCAGTAACAATTCTGTGTCCCTCAGTAACAATTCTGTGTCTGTCCCTGAGTAACAATTCTGTGTCTGTCGCTGAGTAACAATTCTGTGTCCCTCAGTAACAATTCTGTGTCCCTCAGTAACAATTCTGTGTCCCTCAGTAACAATTCTGTGTCCCTCAGTAACAATTCTGTGTCTGTCCCTCAGTAACAATTCTGTGTCTGTCCCTGAGTAACAATTCTGTGTCCCTGAGTAACAATTCTGTGTCCCTGAGTAACAATTCTGTGTCCCTCAGTAACAATTCTGTGTCTGTCCCTGAGTAACAATTCTGTGTCTGTCGCTGAGTAACAATTGTGTCCCTCAGTAACAATTCTGTGTCCCTCAGTAACAATTCTGTGTCCCTCAGTAACAATTCTGTGTCTGTCCCTGAGTAACAATTCTGTGTCTGTCCCTGAGTAACAATTCTGTGTCCCTCAGTAACAATTCTGTGTCCCTCAGTAACAATTCTGTGTCCCTGAGTAACAATTCTGTGTCCCTCGGTAACAATTCTGTGTCTGTCCCTGAGTAACAATTCTGTGTCCCTAAGTAACGATTCTGTGGCCCTAAGTAACGATTCTGTGGCCCTAAGTAACGTTTCTGTAGCCCTAAGTAACGTTTCTGTAGCCCTAAGTAACGTTTCTGTGGCCCTAAGTAACGTTTCTGTGGCCCTAAGTAACAGTTCTGTGGCCCTCAGTAACAATTCTGTGTCCCTCAGTAACAATTCTGTGTCTGTCCCTGAGTAACAATTCTGTGTCCCTAAGTAACGTTTCTGTGGCCCTAAGTAACGGTTCTGTGGCCCTCAGTAATAAATCTGTGTCCCTCAGTAACAATTCTGTGTCTGTCCCTGAGTAACAATTCTGTGTCCCTAAGTAACGTTTCTGTGGCCCTAAGTAATGGTTCTGTATCCCTAAGTAACGATTCTGTGGCCCTAAGTAATGATTCTGTGGCCCTAAGTAACGTTTCTGTGGCCCTAAGTAACGATTCTGTGGCCCTAAGTAACGTTTCTGTGGCCCTAAGTAACGTTTCTGTGTCCCTAAGCAATGTTTCTGTGGCCCTAAGTAACGTTTCTGTGTACCTAACTAACGTTTCTGTGTCCCTAAGTAACGTTTCTCTGTCCCTAACTCTCTCCCTGAATACAGCCAGGTCTGCCTCTGTTGAATGACTGGAGGCAAATGGAGAATTCTAAAATGGCCGCCATTTATAGCTCGACCATTACACAGTGCTGGCTGGCTGGCTGCTGATTGGCTAATGCGATCACATGTCATGAATGAATGCATTATGGGTCAGCGCGCCTTGTCTGCGCGCCTTCCCAGACATCCCCGCTCCGTCGCCGCACATGTCGCTGCCATTTTAGGAAAAATCAAAATTTTCCTAATATTCGAAACGAATTCCACTTCGCCTAGTTCAATTCGCTCATCTCTAGTCACTTGGCATGAGTCACATGCTACCCCATGCCCAGAAGTACTGGTTAGTTAACTTGCTCCTACCAGCTGAACTGAGTGACAGGGGAGTGAAAGAAAAGTGAGGAGGGCATTAAAATGATCTTGTTGTTTGGTCCTGCATGGCCAAACACAGGTTTGCTTTATTATGGGGAAAATATGAAATTGGTAAATTTGCAAATCTGTAAATATAATTTAGTAGATGTTCATTTGAATTACCATAGATTGTTTAGTATTATTATCTCAAAACGAATTGTAAACTGTCAATTAACATTTAGGAAAAATGTAGCAACTTCTATTTTTAGGAACAAAAAGCTATTAATGATAAAAACATGTTTGTAATGTTTTCCTTGACTAGCTTTACTGTATTACTGTGTTTTACTCCTTCTGTATCCAGGTGCCGAACTTTAGTAGTATGGAGGAAGAGACATTGTTTTATTTCTTCTGCTCGTTCTACAGAGAAACCCAGCTGCATTACTCTCCTCCAGCCCGCAGGGGGAGAGCCAAAGGCGAGCAGACCCATACACCTTCAAACGAAGCACTGAGAACTTTAGGAGGTGTAGTTTAAAGCAGCTACTACATAAGGGAACTGCTGACTTTTTTAACTACAAAATCCCTAAATGCTCCCGGGCATGGGAAGGACCAAGGAGGGACTTAAATAGAATCATCTGGGAAAAGCCACTCTCTTTGCATCACAGGAGTTCTGAATGACACAGCCATTGACCTTGTTTCCAGGGGGATAAATTCATCAAGGCCCAGAGCCATTTGCCCACAGTAGCATGAGGCATCCAGCAACCCAGTTTTCTCTCTCCCTGTCACCAGGAGACCAGAACATGCCCCAGGGTAATCAGTACAGACTGCTGGATTTGATCCACATCTCAGCAGAGATCAGGAGGTGCCCCCTGCATCTCAAGAGACTGCCATCTGACCCTAGAAGTGGGTGGGTCGCAGGCCCAGGTCTCTCTCTCTGTCATTACTCACAGTACCGCTGTGAGCAGGACATTAAGCGTTATGCCTTGGAATCCCAGTACACTTGTCCTAATTCAGATTTTACATTATAAATACCACCCTACATCTTCTTTAAAGAAACTGAATGCAGGGACATCTACTAGCAATTAGATCTGACCACAGACACCAAGCATTCCATTAATACAAGCTGGCTCTCACTGATTATTCACTGCTTGCAGAAATCCCAAAGGGATTTTTCATCAAGTGCACCAATGTCCTTTAAGGGCCAAAATTATAGCTGGCAGATAGCTCATATTAGGGACTGCCCCTTCTGTCATTCCTTATAATACCCCTCCATCAGTCCCTCTAGTCTACTTAGCCATCACTTGTCTGTTTGGTGTTTTCTTCCAATCAGCCTACACCTAGCGTATCTATTGTCAGTGAACATTATAGCTTTACCTGCTGGTTGTTCAAATTTGTCCTTTGCTCATGGTTGCACTACTGGTGGAGTTGTTACTGTTTATTCTGGTCTGGAAACTCAGTACCAATGTTACCACATATCCAGTCAGTCATTAGATTGAATGTCACTTAAAGTGTTCCTAAACCCAGGATTCTGCATTCACTATATCTGGTCTCCCACAGTACACAATTATTTTAATTAATATAAACTTCTAAATACTTTTTCTCGTCAGCAGTTAGAGCAGTCTTGTGACTTCTATCAGTGTCCGGCAGAGCACTGGTTAAAGCTTGTAGGAGGTGTTTTCATTCTCCCCTATGAGGCTGCAGGACCCCTGACCCTCTGTCTGGACTGCACTGATTGGCCCTGTGCTGATCACATGACCTCTTCCAAGAAAATAAAAAACCTCTCTGGCAATACACACCAAACTGAGCATGTGCAGCTTGCCTCCAAGCCTGTATTCTATCAGGATATATATTGGGGACAGTAGAAGAAGGGGGCGATCAGAGAAAACAGGATCAAACATCCTTTTTACACAATGCAGAGGATTAACCCCTTAGGTTCCACAGTGAGTATAACAAGCATGCTTTACTGTATATACAGACTGATTTTACTGCTGTGGGTTTAGTAACACTTTAACTGTTAATATTTTGTTCAATCCACCTTGTTTATCCTGTTACCTAGTGTCTTAACTTACAACATACGCAGTTATTCTTCTTTTGCATTCTGACCTGGTGTTTGTATTTTGAGAGAACATTGTGCTGTGTGTCAGAAACCAGTTCAGGGGGTCTTATGGTATTATCTGTACATATACCCTGATATATATATATATATCCCAAGTGAGTCAGAGAAGTTAAGATTCTTGGGAAGGTCAGTCAGAGAACACTAGGACCCATCCTTTGCAGCAGTTCCTGCAGGGGTACAGCTAAATTTCAAAATTCTATGGGTAGTTTGTGGGGGTGTCAGGAATCTAGAGGGGCACTCAGTATACATTAAAAAACCTGCATGTTAATTGGTTTTATTTAGAGATTTCTATAATTATTCTACTTACAATATCTTGCTTTTAAATAAATAATTTTATTCTGCATCTGATTGCCAAAATCTAGTCAAATGTCTAGAAGATTATAAACTGCATTTCTATCATTTCTATACACTCAGTCGAAACTCTCTGATAATTAAAATTTTCTATTTCTATAATGTATTCTTATACAGCGCAGGAAATGCACAAACTAAATGACATGGTTGAATTTACAGGTACATTAGGTTTCGAGTAGGAAAAGTCTTGCAGTCTGGAGCCCAAGGCAAATGGAGATAAGTAAGCCAGTAAGACTCACAGAGAACAGAAGCTTAGATTTAACCCTGGATTTATTTTTTTCCACTTCAAAGTCAAAACCAGAGCCACAAGATCTATTCCTTCTACCCTGGGAGAGTTTTGATTCTGCCTCTGGGGTACCATTCTCATTTAGTATGATAAGGCTATAAGATTCTAGGAACAGGAAGGTACAAACTGAGTGAACATACAGTATATTGTCAAAAGTATTGGGACGCCTGCCTTTACATGCACATGAACTTTAATGGCATTCCAGTCTTAGTCCATAAGGTTCAACATTGAACCCTTTGCAGGTATAACAGCTTCAACTCTTCTGGGAAGGCTGTCCACAAGATTTAGGAGTGTGTCTATGAGAATGTTTGACCATTCTTCCAGAAGCGTATTTGTGAGGTCAGGCACTGATGTTGGACGAGAAGGACTGGCTTGCAGTTCCCACTCTAATTCATCTCAAAGATGTTCTATCAGGTTGAGGTTAGGACTGTGCATGCCAGTTAAGTTCCTCCACCCAAAACTCACTCTTCCATGTCTTTATGGACCTTGCTTTGTTCACTGGTGTGTAGTCACATTGGAATTGGAAGGGGCCATCCCCAAATTGTTCCCACAAAGTTGGGAGCATGAAATTGTCCAAAATGTCTTGGTATGCTGATGCCTTAAGAGTTCCCTCCACTGGAACTAAGGGGCCAACCCCAACCCCTGAGAAACAACCCCACGCCATAATCCCCCCCCCTCCACCAAACTTTACACTTGGCACAATGCAGTCAGACAAGTACTATTCTCATGGCAACCACCAAACCTAGTCACATCCATCGGATTGCCAGACAGAGAAGCGTGATTCTTCACTCCAGAGAACACGTCTCCTCTTCTCGGCCATGGAAACCCATTCCATTAAGCTCTCTATGCACTGTTAATCTGAAGGCCACACGAAGTTTGGAGGTCTTTAGCTATTGACTCTGCAGACAGTCGGCAACTTCTGAGCACTGCACGCTTCTGCATGTGCTGATAATGCTGGGTCATTTCACATGGCCTACCACTTCGTAGCTGAGTTGCTGTTGTTCCATTTGCATCCACTTTGTTATAATCCCACTAACAGTTGACCGTGGAATATTTAGTAGCAAGGAAATTTCACGGATGGACTTATTGCACAGGTGGCAACCTATTACGGTACCACATTTGAATTCACTGAGTTCCTGAACACCCATTCGTTCACTAATGTTTGTAGAAGCAGTCTGCATGCCTAGGTGCTTGATTTTTTACACCTGTGGCCATGGAGGTGATTGGAACACCTGATTCCAATTATTTGGAGGGGTGTCCCAATACTTTTGGTAATATAGTGTATGTTTCAAGTGTGCCCTTTTTCGTATTACAATCCACAATATGGTTTGGATGATACTGTTATATCAGAGTTATATAACCTACCTAAAACAGGAAAAAAAAGTGTAAAGTGATAAAAAAAACACAGCTCAAAAAAATCAAAATGTTGAAAAACAAATTCAGCAAATCTTTGCTAGGACCTTACTGCTCTCTAGGACTCTAGCAGGGAGATCGGACCCCACCTGAAGCTCAGCAATCAAGAACAGGCTCAGCTGAGCTTTTCAGCTAAGGTACTATTGTCACTGACCTCAATGTGACTGTCACGTACCTGTTGGAGATTGAACTTTAAAGAGAGCTTCCCTCGCACCTCTTGTCCAACACCCCTGATAGTGGTGACAGGAGGTGTGAGGACAAAAAGTTACACAAGGACCAGTGTAGTGGCCAGTACCAGCTGTTGCCTGCAAGATGCAGATGACTATGGATCACCAGACAGGGACCAAAGACCGGAATATGGTGACATGGTTATCAACAGCTGGGCAGCAAGATATAGGAACACCAGACAGAGGCAGATTTAGGATACAAGCCCAAATCAGTACACATTCAGGCAGCTCGGCACAGGAACATAAGGCAAGAGCAGAATCAGAGTACAAGCTGAGGTCACAACAGATAGACAAGAATTCAGAGACAGATAAGGGGCAAGCCGGGCCATGCACTGGAAGGTAAATATAGTTGGTCAGGTTGAAGGTAAAGCAAGAACCAGCTGAAGAGCACTCAGCAATCTGTTCATGCCACAATCCAGCTTCAATAGGCCATTTAGCGCCAATGCCAGTACCAAGCCTGCACGTGTGTGCACATGTACAGCTTAGAGTTCATGCTCATTTAGTGAGCATTGACACATGCAAGTAGGTGAGTGGTTTCACCCCCTGCTGTTAATTCTTGTTAGCAACAGGATCACCAGTGTGACATTATCCTAACAACATACGGAGTGAACGGCACTGGTCTAATACCACCAGTGCTTGCTATAACAAAAAATATCCTAAACCCAATATAGGTTACTGACTACATTTGTGGTGAAAATATAAATGCTTGATTGAATTTACCAACATGCATCCAGACTGTGAAATCAGTTTTTGGTTGATTTAAAACTAACTATAGTAAGATTATGGAAAAAGCTAATCTCTTCTGCACTCCACATTGGCAACTAGCAGAACGTATCCTTTTTTTTGGTTCATAGGGAGTAATTGTAGGCTATCCACAGACACAAGACACTGCTCACTTGGATTTTGGCCATTCCCTTTGAAGACTGGTCTTTTGTGTAACAGATTGGAATATACAGTATATTATTTTGAAATTGTGTGAATTGTATTGAATCATGCAAAGACAGAGTCACAATTAGATCATGAATCCATGGACAATGGCCCACCCATCCCAGCTTTGCATAATTTTTTTTCCTCAAACATACTGAACAGCTGGCCATACATCAAACTCCAGCCGATTCAGCAGGCTTAATTTTAAAATTGACTTTTGATGAAGGAGCAGAAAATTCTTGATTGAACAGTGCCTGCATCCAATCAGATGCAGGCAATGTTTAAAGTAGTTGTAAAACTCAGACATGAAATATGAACAAAGCATATTCTTCTATAACATGTGCTTGTCTCAATACAGAGTGTTAAGTGTCATTTCTGTCCACTACCTCATTCCTCTGCTATCTGTATGAGTCACTTCTGATGAGTTTTCCTGACACCCAGAAAAATTTGGTGATGGGTGAACAGCCTGTGATTTACAGCCACAGCTTTGTTCCTGTGTGCTATGTATGTAAAACAGGTATGTCTGTTTCCTCCAATCAGCTCTCAGAGCTCTGATGTAACTTCAGCTCCCCATCCACTGCTTTTCAGAGCTGAGAGATCCCGTGTAAATATTGAACTTTGAATGGATGTAGGGGAAAGATGGCTGTAGATAAACAGATACAACGTATGTAGGGGAATTTTTTTCATCTCTGTGTATCACCTGAGGCCATTCACTTCACTGGGTATATGTAAGAGATTACAACCACTTTAACTATTCTGACAGCCACAAGTGCTGGCACCTAAAATACAGTATCTGGCACTGCTGAATCATCCAACCATGCTGTATAGTGTGGATGGGGAAATTGTACGATTTCAGCCCATGGGCTAAATGAGAGGTTTATATAGTGCACTAATGATGGCCAGCTAGTCTGAAGCAGCTGCCCATTTTTTATGCAATTTAGAACAAATGGGCAGCACAGTGGCTAAATTGTTATCACTTCTGCCTGGCAGTACTAGGGTCGTTGGTTCAAATCCCAACCATGGCACCACCTGCTCAGAGTTTGCATGTTCTCCTTGTGCCTGCATGGGTTTCCTCTGGGTACTCCGGTTTCCTCCCTCACTTCAAAGACATGCTGGTAGGTAATTTGGATCCTGTCTAAATTGGCACTAATATGTGTATGTATGAATATAAGTAAGGAACCTTAGATTGTGCACTGCTTGAGGGGTAGGCACTGATGTGAATGTACAATATATATGTAAAGCGCTGTGTAAATTGACGGTGCTATATAAGTACCTGTAATAAATAAATAAGTTACTCTATTATATTAGGCTACATCTATTTTATAAATCAGTGGTTCTAGATGGCCACAAAAGTGCATAAAGGATTTATTTACGTCCGTGCCCTTTAACCTAAAATGAGGAAAACATTTATTTTATGGGTCTGTGATAGAAGTGAGACCTGAAAATACTTTCTGATTTAAAAAGTCTCTCAGGTTTTCTCCCTACTGAAAAAAAGCTTATAGCCTACTTTTCAAACGCCTACCAATATATTGTGAAGCAGAACAGGAATAATGTATGTCAATGTGAATCCAAATAGATTAAAATAAAAAGAGAAAATTCCAAGGACCTCCTTGAAATACAATGAAACTAGAAGAGCCTAGCTCTTCTTTATTCTTGTATTGTATGCATAACTGATCTCAGGTCTTAAAAAGAGTATTTATAAATCAAAATAATCATTGTAAGTAAGGAACAAAATGACATTTGAGTGATGCTATTTGTCTCTGTCAAGTGTCCACTGATTTAATATCTCATTGCTATGTAAAGTCAACATCCACACTTGATAAATCCTATCTGACTTCATTGGCTGCTGAAATGACTAAGACTGAAATATATTTACTAGAGCATATGGTGAAATTCCCTTTGAATATTAACATTTCAGCCAATAATTTGTTTTTGCAGACACATGAGACAGCTGGCGCTTCACCACCCTTTGTCCTGAACATGAGAAATATTATCTGTGGCATTTACAAGATAAAAAAATGATGCATAAAAGCAGATTGTTTTTGATGTCCAGCAAGAAGGAGCTTCAGACAACAAATAACAAGTGCAAGTTTCCCGGTCATAATCTGTTAGAGGTTATTTATGAAGTAGTTTGCAATATCATTCTAGAGCTGTTCCCACAGAGCATATGCAGACTAATTACATTAATCTTATTCTGGAAGACTTTGCTTTATTTATCTAAACAGGATGGAACATGGGAAGAAAATGGATGTAGTTCAGATACAGGAAACTGTATCCCCCATGTGCCTCTTTTTATCAAGGTTTTGTTGTTTGTATTTTCACTGTGCTAACAATTTCAATGTAAATTTTAGGGCTTATTTACACTTGTTTGTTTTGATGTAGCAAAACAAATGCGTTTTGCTACATAAAAATGCATTTCAAGTAAAAATTCTATTCTTTCCTTTGGGGCTGGTTCACGTATACTGTATGTACTGCAGTTGTGTGTGAAAGGCAAAGGGAAAAGATATAAGCTCATTCACATTCACCTAGAGTGTGAATCCAGGCTTTTCACTTCTCTTATAATAGGAATGACCTGAATCATACACCACAATAAGGTAGCAGATTGAAATTGTCTGAATCCACCCAACTGAATTATTCGTTGTATGTGAATTCCCATTTATCTAAATAGCCCTCTTCATGGCCACTGCTGTGTTCTTCTTATGCAGTTTGATTTACTTATAAACTTACCATAGCAATTATTTAGTGGTTAAGTTTCAATCGATGGTCAGAATGGTCTGCTCACTATCTCAAGTCTTTGTATGCTGACTATACTGCCTACCAGGTCCTAAGAAGGTTCAAAGTCTATTGTCCTCTAACAGATTCTTTCACCCAAAGGGACCAACTGTTTGTGAGACTCTGCAAACCAGAATAGAAGACATGAAATAAACAAAAAAAAAACAAATATGATCAGGATTACTACACAGGTCTGGATTTTCCAATGCTTGTAACACCAAATGGATAGATTTGGCTTTGGTTCATAGCAACCTTATTGGAAGCCAGAGTGCCAATACAAGGTTCTTCTATTGGTGTACATAAAAGAGCCTATATTAATTCTATCCTGATGATCCGTATACTGTATTGGGGCATGGAGAAGCCCAATACCACTATTTGATTCAAAAGGTCTAGTCATTGATCTACTTAGAGAGCTTCCTCGTATTTTACTGTTTGCTAATAGGATTAATGAGTTCTGTACAAACTACTTCCTCTTTAGGAATGGAACACATTAGGGTTTCCTTCTATCCCCATTGATATTTATTTAATCCCTCAAACTAGTTTTACATATGATTAGGGCAAACCTGTCCATACATGGTCTTCCTGCACAATATAAATGTAGCAGGCTCCTTGTACAAGAGGATTCAGAAGGAATCACACGTTCAGCAGTCAGTCCTTCCTCTCTCTCCCCTATTTGTAAAACCTGGGCATTCTGCCAAAGTGATGACTCATCCACTATACAGCAAAGAATGCTGGGAAGGGGAGGAAGCAGGAAGTGAAGAGGAGAACAGAGAGACACGAGGCTGGAGAAAAGACAGGGACACGTGGAGCCCGTCCAAGCAGAGGAGGAAGCACTACAGCACTCAGCGCAGATAGAGGGACCCTGCTGTGTGTTCAGAGTCTGGTGAGCTGTCCCCCTGGAGAGAGTAAGACACACCATTCACACCTTGCATATAGACTGGGACATCCGCACCCCACTGCTGGGATCTCACCCATCCGGGGCCCTGTGCAAGCCACAGATCCCCCTGCCTGCTTTGCCCTTCACAACCAGTGTAATTGAGACTGTCTGCCCCGGGGACTGACACATACTGGGAGATTGCATCCTGCGACTGCCCCTGGTCTTGGGGTGCTTTGTGTTGCCTTTAGACACTGAGGTTGGACCTTCTCAGCCCAGAAACCTAGTGAAATCTGATGTAACCCACACCAGCTGAGACTCCAAAGAAGCCTTCAGCTGCTATTTACTTCATTATAAGGACTAAACGTGCACCAACTAGAGCTCCGCCGTTACAAGGACTGAAGTGGGGGAATCTGGCTTAGTAGTTTTATTAGAGGTACCTCTTTATTGCATTCTGTTCTGACTCTGAGGTGATTTTTGGCTAACGCCCCTCAGAAGCAGAATCATACACTGGTGTGGGTAATACATTTCATTGATAGGGCATAAGTAAGTTTATTTGTTTGATATCAGTTGTATTCTGCTTAAAGTGCGGCTCTGCCATCCGGAGACTCTTGGCTGTGAAGCCCTCTAGTGGCAAACCAAATTTACTGCATTGCATAAAAGAAGAAAAGTAAGTTTTGAAGTTGAAAGGGGAACCCCACCCCTCTACACTGCATTTTATTCTCCATAAAATTGTTCTTGTTTTATTTAACCCTGTGTCAGCAAATTTCTTAGCGGGGTATTTGCTATTCATTACCAGTTGTGCCAGAGGGATTGGGTTTGCTTAGGGTTGGATCTGTTGAGCGCAGGACCCATAATATATTCCAGCTTGTCCCAAGGGGCAGTGCTACACGTGGGGGCTTGTCCGGGATACTTGCTGCTCAATTACCCAACAACCACTCAAGCAGTGCCCTATACCAACTCCTAAGATGGACGTCGCAGCTGCGACCAAGTGGTGCAGCATGGAAAATGCTTGCCCAGAACAGAGTGTAGTGGTCGAGTTCCCCAGAGAAAAGGGGACCGAAGAACAGATTACCAAGATAGTGAATGCACTACCCACAGAGGGGAAGAAAATGTGCGTGATAGATGTGATACCCGCCTCAGACACCACCCTGGCATATGCCCTGCTAGAGTGGAAGAAGGGGATCCCTGACAGTTTCCAAGGAGCCAATATCCAAATAGAGGATGGGACAAGGCTCCAGTTACTTCAGTTGAACACCCTCAGGCCTAGTTGTGCAAAACCTGAGAGGGAAGAACCCCTTTCCCAGACACCTCTAGCCACCATAGGTCCGGAATTCCTCACTGCATTGGGGGACTTCATGTTAAAATGCCGCAAAGAGCCCTCTCCATACACAGGGATGTATCGGAATCTCCGATTCTTCTCGGGTAGGCAACCAATACCTACCGGGGAGGATGGCTTTGAAGAGTGGCTAGACCAAGCCATGCAAGCACTAAGTGAATGGGACATTCCTGAGGCCCACAAGAAGCGGAGGATTACGGAGAGTCTAAGGGGCCCTGCATTGGAGGCCATTCGCAACCTAAAACTTAGCAAACAGGATTGCACTGCTCAGGGCTATCTAGATATTTTACAAGATGTATTTGGGCGTACTGAAAAGGCTTCAGACCTCATCTATCAGCTAGAGCATACCTACCAAAATGAAGGGGAGAAACTCTCCAGTTACATGGGACGTCTAGACAAGATAATACACCAAATTCTGCTAAAAAGGGGAATAGGCCCTGAAAGAGTAGATGAGGTTCGGGTGCAACAAGTCCTACGGGGAGCCAGGCCCCTAGACCCCATTGCCATTCTATTACGAACTCGGCGAGATGGTGGCCTCCTGAGCTATCCAGACTTGATCCGGACTGTGAGAGAGGAGGAAGCCATGTTGGATGACAAAGAGAGACAGTCAGACTCTGTTGTAGGGGTCGGGGTAGTCAATGTGGGAGGTGACACCCCTGAAGTTGAACTCCTTAAGACTCAGGTGTCCCAACTAATGGAGATGGTGACCTTACTAATGGCGGGACCGTCGGGTTTAGCGAGAGAGACGAGAGCAGTTTCTGAAAACCTGTCAGGAGTTGCCCCAACGCAAGCAACTAGTCCCACCATTCAAATGATCTGCTTTAATTGTGGAGGGACCGGACATGTCAGGAGAGTCTGTCCGAGCCCCAGGAAGCCTGAAGCTAAGCGCCAAAAACCGGCGGAAAACTTCAGAGGGCCCTGGTGAAGGAGCAACCCAGGGACCCCACCACCGCAGCAAGCTCCACTCAACCAAGTAAAAGGGGGGCGAGGAGAAAATCTGGTCCTATCCAGAAGGACCCCACCATCCCTTACAAACAGCCTAGGGAAAATGCCACTTCACCTCAGGGAGTCAGTGCACACCTCAAACCTGGGAGTCAACCACGGCTTAGGCCGAGCCAAAACTCCCCCAGGAGGAGAGTAAGGATAAGAACTGCAGAACAGAAGAAGACGGCTACCTGTTCACCACTCCCTGAGAATTTAGTGGGACCCTCCCCTGTCATCCCGATTCAGGTAGAAGGGATTTATACCAGGGCTCTTCTGGACACCGGAGCCCAAGTAACCCTTCTGTACCGAGACTTCTATGACAAGCATCTGAAGCATTTGCCCTTGCAGAAGCTGGAAGATCTGGAAATATGGGGCATAGGAACCCAGAAGTTTCCCTATGATGATTACCTATCGGTCAGACTAACTTTTGATCCTTCCATGACAGGGAAGGCTGAGACTTTCGAAGCCTTAGCCGTCATCTGTCCCCGGCCGCCTGGGGCCAATAGGAGTCCCCTAATCATTGGGACCAACACCAATCTTGTCAGAAGGCTGTTGGCGCCATTGGTCGAAGAGCCCAATGATCAACCCACTTCTGTATATCCCATGCTGAGGCAAGCATATCAGCGCCTGGTACAAGAGAGGAGAGCCCCAGCGGAAAGAATAGGGAAGATATGGCGCTTGGATCAACATGAGAAGGTGCTACAACCCGGAGAGGTGGCGTGTTTACAGGCATCAGTCAAATTGACCTGGAAGCAGCCAGGCCCCTTCATTGTCCTTGAGGCTGGTGGCTGTGAAGAGAACACACGAGTGGAGATCCTCCCGGAGGTAGTGTCAACAAAAGCGCTACGGAGGAGCCACGGAAAGGTTTCGGTCAGTGTTCATAACCCAACTGCTGCCCCAGTGAAAATCCCAGCTCGGGTGCTGTTAGGACATGTGGATCCTGCAACCCCAATCTTGCCCACTGAGCTAGGGGACGGAAGAGAGAAAGAAATCTCTGTCGATGCGTTTTACCCAAGGAACACCCCCCTTTCCCCGGAATGGAGAGAGAGAGCGAAGAATCAACTCCTAAGGTGGTGGGCTGCATTCTCCAGAAGTGAGTTCGATGTGGGGTGTGCAGAGAGTGCCCATCATCGGATCCGGCTTCGAGAAGATGCCCCATTCAGGGAAAGGGAGATTTGGAAGACCTGCGTGAGCAATTGGCAGAGTTGAAGAGGACAGGCATTATCAGAGAGTCCCGAAGCCCATACGCCTCTCCGATAGTGGTGGTCCGGAAGAAGAACGAATCTTTAAGATTGTGCATCGACTACCGGACGCTAAACCGAAGAACTGTTCCTGATCAGTATACCACCCCCAGGATAGAGGATGCTTTGCAAAGCCTATCAGGGGCAAAGTGGTTCAGTGTGCTGGACCTGAAGAATGGGTATTACCAGATCCCCATGCACCCGGAAGACCGAGAAAAGACCGCGTTCATAACCCCAATAGGGTTTTTTGAATTTGACCGGATGCCTCAAGGTTTGTGCAACTCTCCAGCCACCTTTCAAAGGCTGATGGAGAAGACGGCGGGTGACATGAATTTAATTGAAGTACTGGTATACTTGGACGACATCATTGTGTTCGGGAAGACCCTGGAGGAACATGAGGAGAGATTGGAGAAGGTGCTCAAGAGACTTCATGATGAGGGACTGAAGTTGTCTTTGGAGAAGTGCCAGTTTTACCAACCCTCGGTCAATTACCTGGGTCATATCGCATCTCCCGATGGAGTGGCCACTGACCCCAAGAAGCTGGAAGCTGTTACCTCATGGCCGAGGCCCACAAATGTCACAGAGCTCAGATCTTTCCTGGGGTTTTGCTCCTATTATCGCAGATTCGTCCAGGGCTTCGCTTGGATAGTCCGCCCACTCAATGAACTGCTCAGAAACGAAGAAGACAATGATGATGCAGATCTATCTAGACCTGTGAAGCCAGCA
Source organism: Staurois parvus (assembly GCF_062004578.1). Taxonomy (NCBI): domain Eukaryota; kingdom Metazoa; phylum Chordata; class Amphibia; order Anura; family Ranidae; genus Staurois; species Staurois parvus. The sequence goes on from NW_028317850.1 coordinate 1,240,527, forward strand.
GTGGGACCCAGGAGGCCTAGGGAATCTATTCAAGGACAATGGACAACCCAGTGTGAAGAGGCCTTTGAACGGCTGAAAAAGAGTCTAACCACCGCCCCAATCCTGGCCTATGCAGACCCAGCCAAGCCGTACGAATTGCATGTGGATGCAAGTAGAGATGGGTTAGGGGGAGTCCTCTATCAAGAACAGAATGGATGCTTGCGACCTGTCGCCTATGTGAGCCGGGGTTTGGCGTCCGCTGAGAAGAACTACCCCACCCACAAGCTTGAATTCTTGGCCTTGAAGTGGGCAGTAGTGGACAAACTTCGAGATTACCTATATGGAGCAGAATTCGTGATAAAAACAGATAATAACCCCCTCACATACATTCTCACTACAGCTAAGCTGGATGCTACTGGCCACAGGTGGTTAGCTGCCTTATCGGAGTTCACTTTCAGCCTCAGTTATCGGCCAGGGATTGGGAATAGGGATGCAGATGCCTTATCCCGAAGACCTCACTGTTCCAAGGATTCCCCAGAAGAGTGGACTCAGGTGCCCTCTGAAGGGGTACGAGCCTTATGCCAAGGAGTGGAACACCGAACAAGAGGTGGGTCCAGGGCAGAGGACATTGGGATTTCGGCGTCTGGCGTTCCCAGGTGTTATTGCAATGTCACCCGGGTTGGGGGTGAAGGCCTGCCCAAGCTTTCCAGGAAGGATCTGCGAAGAGATCAGTTGGAAGACCCCCTCTGCGGCCTAGTATTGAAGGCTTTAGAAAGCAAAAGCCCTGATTTGCTTCTTACATCGTCAAGGGAGGCCCAGCGGCTACATCGTGAGTGGGATCGACTACAGTTACGCCACGGAGTGGTCTACCGAAGGGGCCCCTCTGATGATCCTGAAGAGAAATGGCAGCTATTTTTGCCCGCAAAACACAGAGAAACGGTGCTGACCGCTTTCCATGATGACCATGGCCATCTGGGACCAGAAAGAACCTTTTGTTTGGTAAGAGACCGCTTCTACTGGCCCTGCATGCGGACAGAAGTTGAAAGTTACTGTCACTCCTGCATCCGATGTATTCAGAGGAAGACTCTGCCTCAACGAGCTGCCCCAATGGGCCACCTTCAAAGTCAGGGACCCATGGAGTTGGTGTGCATTGACTTCCTGTGCCTGGAGTCGGATCAGAGTGGACAGGGAAATATCCTGGTAGTGAATGACCATTTTACCAGGTATGCCCAGGCTTTTCCTGCTAGAGATCAGTTATCATCAACTGTGGCAAAGATTTTAGTAGAAAGGTTCTTTGTGCATTACGGACTACCACAACGTATCCACTCAGACCAAGGGAGAGATTTCGAGAGCAACCTCATCAAGAGACTATTGAGTCTACTAGGCATCCAAAAGTCGAGGACTACTCCATACCATCCTCAGGGAGATCCTCAGCCCGAGAGATTCAATCGTACCCTCCTGAATATGCTCAGGACTCTGACTTCAGTGCAAAAGCAACACTGGAGTAAGCATGTAGCAGCCATCGTACATGCCTACAATAGCACTGCCAACGACGCTACAGGATACTCTCCTTACCGGCTGATGTTCGGCCGGGAAGCCCGACTGCCAGTAGACTTGGCTTTTGGAACCTCTGTAGACCATACCTCTGCAGCTTCCCATAGAGGATATGTGGACCGCCTAAGGAAAAGCCTGAAGATTGCTTATGAGAAGGCTCAAGCCACCTCAGACGCCAGGGGTCAGAGAAACAAAGAGAACTTTGATCTCAGAGTGCGAGTACAGGACTTACAATCTGCAGACAGAGTCTTACTGAGAAATCTGGGTATCCCTGGAAAACACAAGTTGGCGGATCGGTGGCGATCAGAGCCCTATGTCATCTGCAAACAATTGCCTGGATTGCCAGTTTACCAGATTCGACCGGAAAAGGGTGTTGGCCCACTCAAAACCTGGCACCGCAACCACGTTTTGCCTTTGTCAGATGCAGTCCGTCTACCCTCACAATCTGATCCACAGTCTACCCCCTCGACTTCTCAGAGGACTAGACCTGTGACCAGGTCTCAACCCACACCACCTCCTGCAAATGAAGAGGACAGTGAGAGTGAGGAGGTAGGGACAGATTTGCTGTGGCCATCTGACATTTCCAAACCCACCACTCCTTTTTCCACTGGAGTGACTGACGTAATTTCCCTTAGGCCAGAGGCTCCTGAATTTGTGCCTCAGGCCCAACCTACAGAAGATTTGCAAGAGCCTGAGCCTTCTCTACCCGAGTTAGAACCTGAAGACTCTGGGTCCATTGTTGATGAGGGAGAAGACGTGGAGGAAGCTGAACTGGGAGAGACAGAGAGTGTCGAGCAAGAAGCAAGGGTTGATGAGTCAGTAGTGTCAGAACCAACATCGGAAGCAACGCCAGAACCATTGCTAGAGCCCAGGGACAGAGAGAGCGTAGAGTTATTCAACCCCCAAAAAGACTGACATATGATGTGTTGGGTGAAAGCTCTGAGGAAGTAGTACATGCTTCTAGAAGGAATCTCGTGACGCCTGGTTCTCCTACAGCAGTTTCGGTAGAGAACAGCCCCAACTCACCCCCTGGCACATCTGGTTGGGCCATTCCCATTAGTGTGGCCTATGGGCAGGACAACCCTCACTCTGCTACATGGTGGGAGGTTCCTCTGCCAGATTCTTATGCAAGTGTGAATAATTTAATTTCCTGTGTGTACTAACTTTGCTTTTTCTCCGCGTGTATATAAAAAGCATGTAACAGGTTGCTTTTACTGCTGTCTTTGGAGGACCAAAGCTTCTCTGGTGGGGGGAGTGTGTAGCAGGCTCCTTGTACAAGAGGATTCAGAAGGAATCACACGTTCAGCAGTCAGTCCTTCCTCTCTCTCCCCTATTTGTAAAACCTGGGCATTCTGCCAAAGTGATGACTCATCCACTACACAGCAAAGAATGCTGGGAAGGGGAGGAAGCAGGAAGTGAAGGGGAGAACAGAGAGACACGAGGCTGGAGAAAAGACAGGGACACGTGGAGCCCGTCCAAGCAGAGGAGGAAGCACTACAGCACTCAGCGCAGATAGAGGGACCCTGCTGTGTGTTCAGAGTCTGGTGAGCTGTCCCCCTGGAGAGAGTAAGACACACCATTCACACCTTGCATATAGACTGGGACATCCGCACCCCACTGCTGGGATCTCACCCATCCGGGGCCCTGTGCAAGCCACAGATCCCTCTGCCTGCTTTGCCCCTCACCACCAGTGTAATTGAGACTGTCTGCCCCGGGGACTGACACATACTGGGAGATTGCATCCTGCGACTGCCCCTGGTCTTGGGGTGCTTTGTGTTGCCTTTAGACACTGAGGTTGGACCTTCTCAGCCCAGAAACCTAGTGAAATCTGATGTAACCCACACCAGCTGAAACTCCAAAGAAGCCTTCAGCTGCTATTTACTTCATTATAAGGACTAAACGTGCACCAACTAGAGCTCCGCCGTTACAAGGACTGAAGTGGGGGAATCTGGCTTAGTAGCTTTATTAGAGGCACCTCTTTATTGCATTCTGTTCTGACTCTGAGGTGATTTTTGGCTAACGCCCCTCAGAAGCAGAATCATACACCGGTGTGGGTAATACATTTCATTGATAGAGCATAAGTAAGTTTATTTGTTTGATATCAGTTGTATTCTGCTTAAAGTGTGGCTCTGCCATCCGGAGACTCTTGGCTGTGAAGCCCTCTAGTGGCAGACCAAATTTACTGCATTGCATAAAAGAAGAAAAGTAAGTTTTGAAGTTGAAAGGGGAACCCCACCCCTCTACACTGCATTTTATTCTCCATAAAATTGTTCTTGTTTTATTTAACCCTGTGTCAGCAAATTTCTTAGCGGGGTATTTGCTATTCATTACCAGTTGTGCCAGAGGGATTGGGTTTGCTTAGGGTTGGATCTATTGAGTGCAATACCCATAATATATTCCAGCTTGTCCCAAGGGGCAGTGCTACATAAAGACACACAGAAAAAGTGTACGCTGATGACCTTTTGCTCTTTATTGCTAACTCTGACTCCACTTTCCCTACTCTTCTTTATCTGTTCAAGCAGTATGGTGAACTATCTAACTTTAAAATAAGTTACAAATATCTGAAGCACTCAACGTCACCCTCTCATCAGATAGCACTACTCCCACAGGATCCACTTGGTAGATTGGATTCTATGTTCTTCTTGTTGAGATCAGCCTCAACCCCAGTGACAGACCAGGTAAAGCAAATGGATACTGCACTGCTACGGGTAGCAAAAATATAGATACCCTTTATGCAACAAGGGTTAAGTATCAAAAAGCAAACATCAGACTGGTTAGTGTTCAATGAACCCAATATATTGTCACGGGTTGCAGTAAATAGCAGTATACACACAAATGAGTAGGTAAAGGGTTACGCCAATCACAGTTCACTAGACAATATGTTCCCTAAGTTATAGCAGTATAGAATAGAGTTCTTTGCAGCTAAATTAGAGTAAACCTGGTCAGCCACAAAATCAGCAATTAGTAATGGCATTAGAAAAGCGAAACAGCAATGATAATGGATACTGCGATAACTCCTTTGTAAACAGTAGGCTATAACCACTTTAGAGTGGATTTAATATGAATGGCAGCAATGAAATTTAAGACTCTCTGAACAGATACCTCTTACTGTGGACAACAAAGTTCTTGTGAAGCAGCTATCTGAGTGAACAGTCTTTAGCCCTAGTTCTTAAGTCAACTAGCGTTGGGGCCCAGTCTTTACAGTGGTGCACATGAGTACAGTCACAGTGAAGTCTGCATGTAGTAAATAATGCTGCTAGTTAGATGTCCAGTCCAAATGTGCTCAATCTCTACTAGCAGCAACAGATACACAAACAAAAGAGAAGAGAGCACAGGCTCTAATGCAATACCTTTTATTTTATAATAAAAACTAGATAAGAATGCACTCACAAGCGGAAATGAATCAGAGCTTATCAATCACACCTCCCCAACACAGTACTGTGCACCAAAATCCTCAAACCGCTCTTGATAGAAGCACAGCTGATAGTGTGGATAGGGCAACAGTCCTGGACTGAATGCAGCCACCTTGATCACATACATGCTGGCAGTTCACATACACAGGAAGCCTTCCTGGCCTCCGCACAAGCCATCACCGTGCTTGGGGTCATATGATTCGAACAGCTGGCTGCTGATGGAGTGTGTGAGCTGTTGCTACAACATGTTTAGGAGGGCATGGCCTCCTTTATCAAGTCCCCCCTGCATCCTTAAATAGCTTGACCTGACATTGAGGGATTAAGCTTTCACAGACCCACTAGTGGCCAGATAATGACAGTGCTGGGATTACTATGAACATCATAACAATATCAAGGTGAAAATTGTATAGAAACTCAGTGTCAAGTGGTTGGCAAGTTAGAGCTGGAAATTTTTCTTTTTTGTTGTTTGACATGCGTCACCCTTCCTTGCGCTCCTTGCTGTGAAGGCCAGTTATAGACTGGGGCAGTGGCCATTTATTGTACCATGGACTAAATGATGGTGCTAACCTTCAATTCCTCATTAAGCCCCCCTGGGCTCATGGTATCTGATGTAAAAATCCAATAGGTCTCCCTTTGGCGTAAATTGGAAAACCTTTCACTTTCTGGTAAATGCATAGAGGTTTCCTTTATACTACAGTAGTTCAAGTCCTCCAGTGTCCTCATTATGATAATTACTAAAATGTTGAGGCATGCTGTGCTTGGTTCAGCCCTCTCCAATGAAGCTATTAAGTTCATTGATTTTTTTCTGCATTTTACATATAAGCCAGCCCACAAAAAACTACCTGCATGGGAACCTTAGGCCATACACAACAAATTGCGCAACAAATGTGATGAACTGGTTGATCTTGTAAACCCTTCCATTTTTACCTGTAAATTCTTTTTTGGCCATTTTTTTAAAAAAGGACAAGCTTTACACTTTGGTTTCTTACACTTATAAGTACCATGATATCAAAAACTTAAGGAATATTACCGATCTTTAGCTGTGACATCTTCGTCTTACTGGGTGCTATGCGATTTCTAACATTCACAGCCCTCCTAAAAGCAGCATTTGTTTTTTTAGGGGAATATTGGCAAGGGCAGGACTATGAAATAAATTGGGCCAGTGTTTCCCAAGAGTATTCTTTATTGCCCAATATTGATTATTATACCTTGTAATACATTTAGCCAAGAAATCTCTTAATGTACTTGCTACTTTTTAAGTAACGGGTTTGTTCTTATACATATCAAGGGCAGACTGAATATGAACACTGTTATAGCCCTTCACTGAAAACTTTTCCACTTTTCACTGATACAAATAATCTGTTGTACTTGTATAATCTTTCCTTAGTCTGTTAAATTGACTATAGAGTATATTTTGTTTCCAGCTGGCTAGATGGAAACTCTTGTAGTGTTTATCAGTTACCAGCCTTATAATGTGCTTTAGATACAGTATTTCCATCCACATCCCATGATACCACTAAATCCAAAAAGACCAGACTTTTAGTCAGTAATATATATAAACTGGATATTATATGGGTTTTAGTTGCAGTACTCGACAAACTTATTGATTGTATCTGGAAGACCGTACCAAATGATGATAATATCACAGATGTAACGTCCATAGTATATGATATGCTTACTAAAGGGATTGGCACTCCAGATATCGTTCTCCTCCCAAAAACTCATCAATAGGTTTGAATAACATGGCGCAAAATGAGCTTCCATCTCTGTTCTGGATTTCTGTATGTAGTATGTGTCTAAGAATTGGAAATAGTTGCATTCCAATGCAAACCACGTACAGTGATAATTTGAGCCTGCTGGGGATGTAAATAATCTATAGCTGAAAGGAAGTGATTCAGGGTTTCTATGCCTGCCTCATGAGGGATGGACCTGTATAATGAACACACGTCCAAGGAAAACCAAGCATAGCTTGATGACCATTTGTACTGTTCTAAGAGTTCTAAAACATGTGATGAAACTAATGCAGGGAGGACTGTCACAATTGGCTGGAGGAAGTGATCCACATATTGCAAGATTTTACTAGTAAGACTTTCCATACTTGTGATGATGGGATGCCCCTGTGGACAGATGACATTTTTATGCACTATGGGGATATGAAAGAAGTATGGCATCTTATAGCAGCCTTTTGTGAGGAAACACTAAACAGGTTAATGGCAGCAGTGTCCTCTCCAGTTCCAATGATACAGCAATAGGAGTAATGCTGTTCAGTTATCAGTTCACTTCTGGATCTGCCTGGAATGACTCCGGTAATCAGCACAGGGCCACAGGAAGATTGATGTGCACACAGGAGCAGATATGTGCACACCTCAGTCTTCTCTCAGCAAAAAAAGAGTTCCTCCGTATTCAGCCTGAAATAGTACAACTCTCTCCTTATACCCGGCTCACATTGGAATTAGCTCAATGGTCCATAGACTGCCATAGCAAAGTTTCTTTCCGAACTTCATCTTCCATGATTCAGTGCTGCCAACCATCAAGCCTCTTGAGCTCCATATGCTTGTCAGCTCCCCCTGGTAGATGGAGGAGAGGTTGTGTTAACCGATTCAGCTGAAGTCCATTGGGAGCACAGAGAGTACTGCAGCACAGTGTCCTAAATCACTCTCTGGCTCTTGCCAAGCACCTGGAAACAGAGGAGAGGGAGGACTATCTGTCTCAGTAGGCACTTTCTAGTCTCAGTATCTGGTAATCAAAATTATTTCATACCCTTTGAAGCTATGTGAGATCATTTTTCTGCCCTCTGCCATCCCAAAAACTTTGCAACTGGCAATTGCTGACTTTTACCTGGTTTGGAAGAATGACACCTCCCACCACTCACTTATGCTTTATCAAAATGTACTAAATTAAAAGAGAAGTGCAGGAATGGAAAATAACAAACATTTATACCTACCTAAATGGTTGCAGCATTGTTCCAATGCTAGAAAATTATCAAAAAGACTTCAGCGCAATTAACATCTCATACTTCCTATACATATTATTGCTGCTGACACTCAATGTGTTCCCACATGTGTAAACAATAATTATTCTATATATCAGTGCCACGCAATTAACAATACCATATGTGCATTTTTTTTTAAATTAAAGTGCTAGTGCAATACTCATATACTGTATGAGTATATCATATAACTAGAACTTTAATTTAAAAAAAATTCACATATGGTATTGTTAATTGCGTGGCACTGATATATAGAATAATTATTGTTCCAATGCTGCAGCTGTCCCCTGCTTGCTCTACACTGAGAACGAGAGATCAAAGACTGCTGATCGCTCAGTTCTCAGGTTCACTCTAAGCACAGAGTCAGTCACCACTGTGCTCTAGTGTTGGGAATGGCTGGCTCAGGCTTTAGGCAGCATGCTGAGAGGTTGAGCCAGCTGCAAGTCAGGCATCTGGATGGATCCCGTCATTATTGTCGGAATTCCTTCGGACCCTGGATGGGCTCTGTGACATCAGCAGACTGGGTCAAAGGGGTGAAGAACTAAGTGCACTCCTATGACCCACAACCAGAGTATGGCCAAAGGAGCTTTGGCCATACTTCTCTTTTTAAACAGGAAAAACTGTCTCCTTTTGCAACCAGGTGGAGATGTTCCATGACACATGGTTTCCATGGTTATATTTCACCTGCTCCTTGGCATACAAAAATATATTGTCTCCCAATCCCCATTGCACTACAGATTAGGAGAGCCAACATGATTCTTCACAAAGCAAACAAGAAATTGATATGTGACAGTTTCTGCATAACCTACACTGTTTACGAAACCCCAGCCAAGCGGTAATATGGGTGGAGCGGGGCAGTCTGACTCCAACTCTCTCCAACTTTCCTCTACTTCTCTCCTTCCCCCACTGTTACAAAGTACCCTGGGTTATCCCCTTTCATTATCCAGTCCCCAACCGCGCTAAATTAAAAAGATGGCGACAGCATGGTTAGCTAGTTCTGGGAGGGCAACCATGAATGTCCTCCCAGAACCATGCCCCCCACGTGCCCCTGGGGTGTGCACCGGGAGCGATCTGTGATTGCTGTGTCCTTTGGATGCAGCTGATTACGGATCCAGGTAAAGGGCCTTTTACCATGTGCTGTGTCCAATGTAGTGTAAATAGGAAATACTGGTTATCGGCAGTCCTCTCCTCACGAGCTGTAAACGGCATTTCTAAGAGGGGACATCTACACTGATCATCAGGCTGTCAGAGCCCACCAGTACTGGTTAGCAGTCACCATCAGTGCTGGCTGTCAGTGATGCCTGTCAGTGCCCATCGGTGCCATCTATTAATGCCCATAAGTGCTGCCTATCAGTGCCCATCAGTACCGCATATCAGTGCAGCCTCATCAATGCCCATCAATGTAGCTTATCGGTGCTTATCAGTGCAGCCTCATAAGTGAAGGAGAAAAATCACTTATTTACAGAAAACCTTTTTTTAAATATTTGGTCTTTTTTTGTTTGATTAGCAAAAAAATAAAAACCCCAGTTGTGATCAAATACCAGCAAAAGAAAGCTCTATTTGTATAAAAAAATTATAAAAATCTTGTTTGTATACATGAGTGCGCAATTATTATTCAAAGTGCAACAGCGCTGAAAGCTGAAAATTGGCCTGGCCAGGAAGGGGGTAGAAGTGCCCAGTAGGTAAGTGGTTAATAATCCCAGTCTCCTTTCTGTCTCCCCATCCTGACCCCTTTATACTAGATCTCTACCAATGTATTCTGTTCAATTCCCAATAAAAGAGAAAATAGGCACACCACACAGAGAGCCCATGAGCCAGATGGACAAGACAACAGAATTTGTAGTTGATCATTTTTGATATATGCAGGTGTGTACAACAATCATATGCCAGATCTATTGGTTATAAATGTTTATTCTGTTATGTCTTTGTGTTGTCCTGAATTCTTAACCTATGTGATATGATGTGCCTGTAATACAGAATTCCAAAGACAACATAAATATCTCTCTATACTTAACTAAAAAACTGCTTCTCACTCCCCATAACCAAATTTATCATACAAAAGAACACAAATTGTGGTACATCCCTATAAAATTCCATCCCCTCTACATTCCCTAAACTCCAGTATAAAAGTAAACGTATGGCATAATGTAAATTGGTATTTGTTTGTAACAAAGAAGGACCAATACCACAAATCAGTTGTTAACAAATCCACATTATTCATTTGCACAACATATCACATATAAAGTATTGTTATAAAACATGGAATTAAAGTATATTTCCTTGAATTAATATTTTTTTTCATAAATATCAGTATATGGAGGATTTTATGTCTGTATTCAGGTTTTGTAGAGTCTCACAAACAAGGGGCCCCTTTGAGTGAAATGGTCTGCTGACTGGTTGATGTTCATGTTGTATTAATCTGTTTTTGTGCTCCACTTACCTTTGTATGGCATTAGTGATCGTGTCTTCAGAAAAAGTCTACGCCCAGGGTACATTTTCTTTGAAGTAAGATTATACCCCATGGAAACACAGCCATGTTTCTGACAGTTTAGGCACATGCCCTTCTCAAAGGTATCATAATCTTTACACTCGTATGCCATGGGATTCTTGTCTTCATTCTTTATGGAATCTATGTACAAGTTGACTGATCTCTCGTGAGCACACTTGACTGACTCAGAGAATCCTTATGACAAAGAAAAAAGAAAAGAATCAATTAAATTAGGCCTCTATGTACAGGCTCCATCAGCTACATTTTATCATGAAAAACCAGATGTAATAGACTTGATCCATTAAACACATGCTGAAGCTTACTGAAATTGGTTCTGCTGTTATGTACCATGCAAAATTTGCTGGGAAACATCATTGTGACATCCAACCCCATAAAGCCAAAACATTAAAAAAAACTTTTTCTCAAGTTTATTTGGGAAGTATCTAAATGATTGGTGTGCAGTGCTGTTGTAACTATACTACATATTGTAACATTGTAAATTTAGTCTCTTACCAAGGACACCATACTCCACTAAATGGTTGTATATGTCTTTAAACTGGCAGCCAGGTTGTATGTTGCCTCCATTTGGATAAAAATCATAGTGGCCAACTGGTTGGTTAATGCCAACACTTAATCCTATATGCTGTTGCGTGTTTGTATGGATGGCATCAACAAGGGTTGCATCATCTGGAGACAAGCGGTCGGTTCCAGACATTCCTTCAAATAAAGGGCCAGCTGGATCAAGTCCTACAAAACATGAACATGCACTGTGTTTGACATGTAAATAAACTTAACCAACCATAACAGCTTTAAAAGAATATACAAAACATGTTTAGTAAGTGTTGTTCTGTATGACGCAATGAAGATGTAGATTGTCTGGATGCTAAACGTATCTGTGCCCCATGCAACTAGTTTGAATACAATAGACACCTTCAGGTATAAAACTTACTTTTAAAAACATTTTATTCAAATGTTATTCTTTTCTAATGTTATATACATTATGGTGCTGGATGCTTCTAAATCCATGCAATATTTTTTTTATCCCAAGCATAAGTAGCTGTACAGCTCTTCTAGACAGGTAAATGTACAGTATGTGCACAAAAGTAAACATACATTAAATTGGGGTCTGAGAACATGTAGATGGTCATGGTCATGTGATGATTAGATCATGATGTGATAATGCTGCCCCTCCATCAGACATCAGATCAAACGGCAAAAGGAACTGCAGAACCAAAGCAAGTGCTGTGCTTCTCCTTGGCTCTATTGTGTCATATAACACAGCTGAAGGGGAGACCTAGGAGGACTTTCCTCACTCTGCTGGGTGCCGCTCAATATGAGGTTTGGTGAGTTTTACAGAGGGAGGGTTGAATATGTTTTGTGGGCAATTTTAGCTTAGGGAATAGATGTTTGTATAGGAAAAAGGGTATTTTTGCTTGTGTCTTACTCCTGACTTTTGCACTGTGTGTTACAAATTAACGTCTTCTACACTGCTTTACATACTATAGAGCTCTCCACTATGCATTACATGCCACTGATCCCTTCACTCTGCATTAAAAATATTGACCTGTGAACTTTTTGTCACTTACAGTACTACTGATCCCTGTGCACTGCATTACTTACTCTGAACCCCTGCATTGTGCTTTGCACAGTACTGATCTCTGCACTCGGCATTACTTACTTCGGACCCCTTCATTACATACTAGTGACCTCTGAAGTCTGTGTCACTTATTACTGACCCTTGCACTCTGTGTTACTTACTCCTGCCATGCAGATCAATAGGTAAGCTCATTAAAACAATGCACTCCCTGTGTGGGTTTCTCAGTTGTTAAGCGCTCAGATAGGCGCTAGGTTTATATAAATTTAATTTTAAAAAATCATAACTTGTACCCTGTAATCAGTGATGCTGTGTTCTGCTAGTTAGGTCTGCTCGGTATGTTCAGCTGCTGCCAGCCTAATAGCTCCCTCTGCATCCAGAAAGCTTGTGTAGCTATGCAGATGGCATCTTGGCCTATTCCAGAGAGAGAGGCTCTGATGGCATTCTGAGCAGCTATATATATTCAGCGAGCACACTGAGTTCTGGGTCTTTTCTGTATAGGATTGTTCCAGACTAGAGAGGGCATGCTGCTGGATCTACTGCTGTTGGCCTTTGGTTAGTGACCTGAGGACCTGAATGCTGAAATCCGGGTTCTACTAAAGCTGAATGAGGGGCTGTCTATGGAAGATCTGGTCTGGTATCACAGAGGAAGGCAACCAGCTGTTCTTGGGCCTTGTGATTACAGACACTTCTAAAGGATCTTAAAGACTGAGTGCTATTTAAACCCCTCTGGTGCTAGGGAGTCAAGCTGCAGGTCCAGCTAAAGAGGACACTGGCTGGTGTTCAGAAGTGCTTTGTCCACTTAATCCGCTACCTAAAGGGATGCTGCTCTAGTTTGCTACTACTACTACTACTACTACTACTACTATTACTACTGCCTTACTAATGCTTGATTCAAGCATGGACTTCGTCATGGCTTATCTGGAAGAATACCTAAAATCCTCAGCTGTACATATTTCTTGTTTTTGGATTATACCACCTAATTCCCTCAACCCTATCCATGTTCTCCAAAAATAAAAACAACACCCCTATACCATTAATTGAAAAAATGTGTGAATGAGCCTATGTGCCTGGCTGCAGGGAAAAGCTTTTGGGGAAGATCTGGACAATATTCCTGCAGATCCTATGGGAGTAGCACTAAATACACTTAACACACATAATTCTAAAGGGGCATATCTGAAAAACAAGAACATAAATACTTATCTCTGCTACTGCTGTGCTGCCACAAGGTCACTTAATGAGAAAATGCTGGCTGAAGTCCCCTGGGTAAACAACATTTCAAGAAATGTTGATCTTCTTGATCTCCCTCAGCACTCAGTGGTTGCTCCTACCAACCTCCACTTCACTACAAGACACAGCAGTGATGTGGAGATTAGTGGAAGGTTCTTCTTAGTTCTACCTCCTATGGCACTTAACCTTTCCATCTCTGTTGGATTTACTTAAAGTGTATGTATAACTTAAACATGTTCTTTTATTTTTGAATAGAGTAGAAAAAGGTTGAAACCCTGGTCAGTGTATTGTGTGCTGTCGATGCCCCACTGCGGAGGTTCTTCCTAATTTCCTGTCCCATAGATATAACAGGAAGTTGAAAGAAATTTCTCCACAAAGTGAGTAGAACTCCCCACTTAGAGAGTTCTAGAAAAATTGATTAGTAGAGTTAAAAGAGTAACTTATAGCAGCCAGCCACTTGGTGTACTGCAATTACTGCAACTTTACCTTACTGAATAAGCCCTATTTTATATACAGCTAACTCCAGCTTCATTTTTAAAGGCTTTCCTAATTTTAGCACCAGAAAGCATGACTAATTAAATACATTGTAGAAAAATAGACATTTTCAATTAGTTTTCAGACTATTTAACAGGTATAGAATGCACCAAGACAGTCATAGACAACAAATTAGGATATTGTTTGAATGTTAATGTTATGTTTATGGAAATTTGTTGCAGCTTGCATGTTCTAATCCAGTGCAATAATCAGTAAGAAACATTTTCAAATGTAAAATGATCGAAAATTAATCTAATTCTTCCTTCACTTAAAAATTAATGCAGAGTTATAATAACACTAATTATAAATTTGCACCTACAAATTATAGGATTTATGTGAATCTACAGTTGTTGTTCTTTTACTTAATTAATAATTCCAGAGAGGGTATTAGGTTTTCCAGGACTGGACTGAGTAAAGCCCAGCTCCAGGAAATGAAAACTCTTAATGTCTCTCCAGTCCCAACTTGCTTTTAGTCATTCTTTACTTAAAAAAAAAAAATTAAGGCCTGGTTCACACTAGTGCGATTTCAGATGCCGTACAATTTTGGAAAAGTTTGATGCACTACTTTGGTGTGATTTACAGTATGATTTGGCTCCTTAGAATATGCATATGCAAGCACATTTAAAATGCAACCAAGTCACAACAAAGGCTCAGTGATATCAGAAATCAAAATTACATTGCAGTAGTGTGAACTTAGCCTTACCTAAGTCCACTGTTACTTGATCCAAAGTACCTTCTCCAATATTGGAAAGCAGTAATTGTGGTGGATAAGGGAAAATATATATTTTTTACTGGAAATGAACTTTAATGTTGACCTCTACACATCATATTGGTAAACCCAAGTCAATCCTATCTATAAAATAAAATAATATATGCTCTTTAAAGCTAAACTAGTGTTGCATGGCATTCTTGGTCATCTGTTCTCTATAAACACAGGAAATGCTACCAAACCACCAAACCTCAGCTAGGCATGTGGTCATCATTTTTGATGTCTGCTTTATGTTGAAGGTGGCACAGAAGATGTGTGAATGAATAACTCCATCGGAATGAGTGGAGAATTCTGAAAAAAGAGATCAACTACTGTATTCAGCCTAAAGTCAGAAGTACTAGTGAGTGCTGCAGTGGGAGCATAATTAGTGTTGCATTAGGATGTATGTACAACTTTCCCCTTCTATAAGTAGGCTACCCTCAGGCTAAGCCATAAGGTAAGATTCTTATCTTGCCTATGGGCTCCCAACTATGCTCTTGCTGTTACACTAAGGAAACAGTGCAAGCGTCCAGAATTTATATTACTATTCTGTATCCCTAGAGAGCCTAGCATCAATACCAGTCATGCTTAGTAGAAGGAAGGCTTACTGTTGACAGTGAAGACTATACAAGTGCAATTCCAATATGTATAGTCTCATACAGTACTATATAGACCTCAGTACCACAGCAGCCACATATATATCTTACTCACAACAGTAGTTGCTTTTTTACCCTTAAAGTTTCATTTTTTACCATGTTCCTAAATATGGCATCATCATCATCATAAAGACAGATTATTTATTCTGAAAACATTTGAAGTGCCAGTTACTTGGTTGACATTATATATTTGTGTGGCGTATTTATTCTTGTATACTTGTATCTTGTATACATTTAGCTTTGATGATGACTTTTACTGTACTAAATGTGTTCTGTGAAAAACAGTGTTCTCATAAGTGAACAGGTAATGCCAAAAGTAGCATTTTGTAGTTAAGTTTGGTTCATATCTTAATAATAAATAAAAAAAATAACGTTCTGGAAGTATATCTAAAGCAAATACTTTTTTTTTAAATTTTGCATAAATTAGCGGAGGTCTAAAACTCCAATCAGTTTTTTTGCCATCTGTGTCTCATTAGGGAGATTGCAAGGGAGAATGTCACCAGCTCACCGAGGATCACCAATATGGGTCCAAACGTTTTAATGAATGTTCACATAGTTACAGCAAGGCAACATTTACGAGTCTCGCAGGACCCCTTCATCAGGCATGTGAGATTATGGAGATTTTCCCTTCACCTCTTGTCCTGTAGACTCAACAGGAAGTGAGAGGATATCTTTCTGAGGTGAGGGGAAACCTGACAGTGGCTCTAAACCCTCACTGCTCTATTTAAATCACCCATATGGCCCCATCATTCATTCACAGAGTTCTACAAGTGCCTACAAGTACCGTCAGCCATTGCTTAGTTCCCAATGGACTGTGAGGGTGCTGGTGAGCGCTCTCGTAGTCCATTGAGCTTCCTGTCATTCAGTAACTGCCTCCCTTATTAGAGGTACGGGCAGACAGCTACACTGACAGTCTGCAAGAGGCTGACATTGAACCCCCGATCATGCATTAAAGGATCACACAAAACAAATAATAAATGCACATTGTTTAGCTGCACAAATGTGCATTTAGTAGCTTTTTTCTTTTTAAGGTGAACTTATCCTTTAAAGTGTAGACTTTGCAATTGTGGTGCAGCACACGTATGTTTAAAGGGTACATGTATTACAGAAAAAGTGTTAAATTAAAGATAACCCCCAAACAATAGGCAGAAGAATGTGCCAACCCCTCCAGAAAGCTCTGGAGTCTGTGGTCTGCAAATACTGATTTTCTGAAAAACTTTGACACATCTTTCACCTGGATGGCAATGAATGGCTGAGTACTGTTGTATGTGTGGGGAGGGTAGTGTATACAGTATCATCTCCCTACCTGAAAATCATGGAACTTTCTAAATATTGACTATATGGTACAATCTGACATGTTATGATGATTACAATCCAGTGGGGGTTAGTTCATAATTAACATTTCATTTATAGCAGACATTTACATGATATTTTCTCAAAGCACAGGCTTACTTTACCTATTTTCAAACTGAAAGCAATAATTTGAAATGTACTGTGTACTATTTATCACACAAAGCAACAAAAACGACTCTAAGTAGTGGAAATCAGTCTGGGAATGTCATGCTTTGTGTTGTGCAGTGTTGTAAATAATTAGAAATTACCTGTAATTCTTCCAATCTTGTTCGATCCATTCAAATAGCTGCCAGCAAATCCTGAAACATGAGCTCCAAGGCTGTACCCAATCAAGTGAACATTACTTCTTGGAAACTGAACAGATGACTAGAAAACATCATGAATTACAGATCTAAGACAGCAGCAGGATGAGGACAGAATTATGTATAATAATGAAGCAAAATATTATTTTAAATTATGACCACGTGTTTAATCTATCTAATATCAGTATTAAAAAGAAACATGCTAGCTTGTCTCTTATTCATTTTATTTCAATCACAAGCTAAGATGAGGCATGGCCCAGCCATACAAAAAAACATTATCTAGTACTAGAAAGACAGATACTGTATGTTTGATCTGTAGTCTCAAGGTATCAAGTCCATTCCATACCTATATACTCCCGGCGGATTAGCCAGAGTGAAATAATCATCATTTAAGTAAAAAAGTACTACTGCTTTGTATAAATCAAATGTAACAAAGCATAATAAAAAAACCCAGATGTAAATAAAATAATGCAAATTAAAAACATAACAAACATCTGGTTGGTTGCTATAGACATCATCATGTGTTTTCCCTTAAGTTCACCTGTACACTGACAATGAACAGTAAACTACATATTAACAAGCTGTAAACAGCTTTGAATCAAACCATCCCTCACCTATCTAGCTGGGTTTCATGTAAAGTTATTCCTTTTCATAGATCCTCATGATGATGTCAGTGTGCAAGTGTGCCGTGTCCAATTAAATCATCAGGCTTATACCTTACTTCCATGACATCACCAAACATGCACGCTATGTTCATGACATCACCACAAAAAATGTGTTAAATTTTAAATAAATATTGGCCAGTTATGATACAGGATATATATTTGAAAATAATATTAAATACATACTTAAGTGTGATATATCAGAGTGGAAGTAACCTTCAAGATAAAGTGGTGCATGGCTATTTCAGAATAAATATAATGGTGAGGAGAAAGCAAAGAACTGCTTACCAAAACCACCAAGAGGAACCTATCACTGTGGAACCTATCACTCTATCACAGCTTGACAATAGCTTGACAATGTATGCCTACTATAAAGGAATATATAAGCCTAAAGGATGGGTCATTGGTGCCAATTGTTTTTTTTATGTTGGGTCTGCTATATTTGGTGAAATCTTCTTTCTCATTCTTCTTTGTGGACAAAACATTTGGACAACTGAGTAGAAGGAATATATAGCCATGAATGATATAGCAATTCCATGTCATACATTGGAAAAAGAGGAGAAAAGATAAATTACTTATAGTTCTGGGTCCTTCAGTTGGTAAAAATGGGCTCTAGAAATTGCAAATGATTCCCTATCAAAATTCATGACCACGTGGGTATGTTGGATACACTTTCAAATGACTGAGACATATAAAACTATGCTAAACCCCTCATACATACCCAAATGAAGTTCAATAGATCTGTTACCTGTGATAGAGACCCTGGACAAGGGAGTATTCCTGTCAGTGGCATCCTGCAAAATCCCCGCCAGTCTCCCCCTTCTCTCCTATCCACCCCTTTACTCCTTCTACCCGCCTAATCCTTACCTTACCCCTCCTTCTCCATCTTTCCTGCTCCTCAACCTACTCTCCCTCATTTCTTCTCCCCTCTTTTTTTTTCCTCCTATGGTCTCTCTGCCCTCAACCCACCCCTGGGAAATCTCCCACATGGGAGGATGACATTGGCCATAGTGGATTAATTTGACCCTAAGCACACGCTTTTCAAGAGCCCTCCTCTGGACCATATTATTCACGACCGCTCTCCAGGCGTGAGAGCAAAGAAACCTATCTTCCTTGGTCCTCTACTCTTCACTAGAACCCAACCCAATCTGAAAAAGTGTTCCCTGATTGTTAATTTATGTTAACGTACAGTCTGGTTGATGAGAAGCTCTCCCATGCTTGACGTACGAAAGTCTACTGAATACTTCTGTGTATGTTGCTCTATTCCCATTTTGTACATCTAGCAACAAGACCTAGGACTCACCGTGTGTACTATCCATGATATATACATCTTATGATACCTCTCACTACTTTGTATCCATGGATTGATATCTAAATATGCTTTGTACATTGACATCCTTTTTTCAATAAAAACATTTTGGATAAAAAAAGGACTCTAAAAAAAGGTATTGAATTGGTTATAATACAGAAGCAAACAGAATTTTCACCCTGGATTAAAAAACTCCAAATGGTTTCAATGAGGGCTTTATATATCTCCTGTTCTCCTTTTGTGTAAGCAGTAGAAGTAAGGATCATATATGGCTTCAATGTGTTATTGTATTCAAATCTGCTAATGCATTTAGCACCCCCCCCCAACTAGCAATCCTTTTGTCAGCTGTGCCTCCTGTGGTCATTCAGAAAGAAAACTGATGCAGCCAGCACATCTAATGATTGGTAAGCTGAAATATATTAAATTTTTGGTTTTGGGTTTAATACTAATTAAAAACAAAACAACATGACAATTTCAGCAATTCCACACTCTGTTACTGGACAAAAAAATCACCAAAAATGTTATGACCAAATGTGTATAAAGTGAAAAAAACATTTAAAAAAAAATAGAAGATTATAAACAATTAAAAAATAAAAAAGACAAATTATGAAAAGTGTATGTAACGTCACTGCTGCAACTATATATTCAAAAGGGTTGTGACTTGTTGTGGACAGGAAGTGAGATTGACAGAAGGGACGGAACTGGAAGTGATGTCATACCAGAGGCAGAATGCGGTGATGAGAGCTAGATGGCATTCCTTTGTGTAGCATTATCTCTGTAATGATCAGGTTATACAAATGTTATTGATGTGTCTAATTGCAAGACATTTTTTGTTGAGCTATTTTCTAATGGAATAAAGGTTTTATTTGGGTTTTACTGCACTATGTGGAGCGTTTCTCTTTTTATATGATTTCTGGTCATTTATCTCTGCTATTAAGCTGAATGATGAGCTGAAGACATTGAGAAGAAGTGAGAGTGTGTGGATTTCTGCTTTGCGCTTTTATTTCCTATCCCTATTCCCTACGATAGGCAATAACTTCTGGTGAGTCTTACTTATATCGGGAGAAGGAGTCTGCACATGTGATAGCACAACTGATGTGGTTGAAGAAGGACATTTGTATTGGACTTTCAAATGTTTACTTGCATTATTGGACTCACTGAATTCACAGCAGTGATTTCAGAGAACTATTTCATTTTGTTTAATATCATGTATATTCTTATAATATTTTATATTATTTTGGAATCATATCACAGTGTTACTAGTGGCTATTATTTGTTGCACTTTTGAATAAAAAAAACATTTATATACTTTCAAATTTAAATTCTTTTTTCATTAATTTGTGCACCACTAGCTTTGATATAAACTAAAAAGCTAGATGAAAGATATTGCTGAAAATTAGAATTGCGATTGTCCCAGAGGAGAGGAGTTTCTATTTGGAGACACACTTTGTTGGCAGGTCCTGGTTGGCTGTGTGCATACCTTAGGATACTAATAACGTTGTAAACATAAAAATGTGACATAGTGATGCCATGAATGTTGCGTGCGTGTGTAGTGACTGGCATAATGTATGTATGTCATCATATGGTGCCACCAGGCTGGACAAACATAGTATTAGAAACATGACCATAACTTTTGGGTGCTAACAGTGGGCACTTTTGTAGCACTTTGATACCCCTAAAGAAGCCATGAAATGGTGCAAAACAAATAGGGTTTTGAAATAGGGAATTTTTAGTTAGAAAAAGGAACTAAATTGAAATAAATTATAAAAAAAAATAAATAGATGTGAGATCAGAAAGATTGTTTAGGGAGTAGTTCCTTTAAGTTATAATTATACAGAAGATGTGACTGACATAGAACGGAAGGTGGATCTTTGATGCTTTATAAGGAAGGAAATGATTGATATGGTAATAGTAGGATATATAGATTTATAGTGGAGAAGGAAGTTAATAACACAAAGAGGAGAAGAAATATGCAAATTTCGAAAAGATAGTAAGTAGAAAGTGGAAAAAGTTTGAAATCAGAAATAATTATAGCAATTATTGCAGTAAGTATAAAGGCCAGTCACACAGAGAGTTAATCAGCATATCATTTCAAATAGTATATGGGAAGGTGCCATAAAGAGGAAAAAGTACAGAGAAAAAGTACAGAACACACAATAAGATGAAATGGTTTCATTCTTTAATTGATTTTTAGCAATTTAATAATTAATTTGAATCTATGTTTTCCGATGGGGTAGACATACAGATTAGTATTGTCTGTCAGATTTATTAAGTTGTTTTAAAACTTGTGTTCAGCATGGATGTTGAACCACTTCCTTAAACTAAATCTCTCTAAAACTGAGCTGATAATATTCCCCCCCACTCGTGTCCTCCTGAATGACTTTCCATTAAGATCAATAATGCAACTATCAGTCCCTCCCCTCAAGCCATGGCACTAGGTGTAATCCTAGACCCTGACCTATCCTTTCGGGCTCAAATCCAATCGCTGTCAAAAACTTGTAGACTTCACTTCCGTAACATCTCTAAATTTTGACCCTTTTTAAACTAATGAAATCACCAAGCTACTCATTCACTTCCTTGTTATCTTTCGCCTTGACTATTGCAACTCCCTTCTCATAGGCCTACCTCTCCATAGGCTATCCCCGCTTCAGTGTAATATGAATGCTGCTGCCAGAATCTTCTACCTTACCAACTGCTCAGTGTCTGCCACTCCTCTCTGCCAATCCATCCACTGGCTTGCTATTGTCCAGTGAATTAAATTCAAAATACTAATAACAACATACAAAGCTATTCACAACTCTACCCCAAGCTACATCATCAATCTGGTCTCCAAATATTGCCCAAACCATCCTTTCCTCTCAAGCTCCCATGCTCATGTCCAGGACTTCACCAGAGCTTCTCCCATCCTTTGGAACTCTCTACCTCAATCTGTCTGGCTATTTCTAAAACTATTTCTTCAGGGAAGCGTATCTCACCTCGAACTAGACATTTATCACTTCCATCAGTTCATCCCTCACAGTTATAACCCTTTGTACCACTTGCCCCACCCTATTAGATTGTAAGCTCTTATGAGCAGGACCATCTCAGTCCTCTTGCTTTTTTATTGTATTGTAACTGTACTATCTCCCTTTATATTGTAAAGAGCTGTGCAAACTGTTGGCGCTATATAAATCCTGTATAAAAATAATGTAATAAATAATGATTTAGGTTGAAAAAGGCACATGACAAGTTAAAGTAGAACTATAGATAAAACTTTTTTTTCCATTTTGGATAGAACAAGGGAGGGTTATAACCCCTGTCAGATTTTTTTCGCCATCTGTGTTCCATTGCGGAGTTTTCCCTTCATCTCCCGTCCCATAGCCAAACAGGATGTGAGAAACAATCCCTGCAAAATAAGGGAATTCTTTGGTGATCCCTAGGTCGTCACCAGAACTAGTGTCCCCATTGGAAGATTTCCCCTCAATTACTTTTCCGGGGACAGCCCAAAATATGGGATTTTCTTTAACTTTCATTTTCAATGGTAAACAAGAGAAATAGAGAGGGTGAATCTCCTTAACAGGGGGTACCACCAGTTATCCTGTACAGGGCCCAGGTCAGCAGGGGGACTTAGGAAGCTGGGTGAATCAGATATGGGGAGGTTTACTGGCACGGCGGGGAGGCAATTACTGGAACCCATCCCCTGTATGGCTCTCTCTGCAGCAGCTGAAAGTTAGCTTCTCCTCTCTCTCCTGCTGGCTTTCAGCTGCTGAAGAGAGTTATTCATAGAATCAGATCTTCACTTATCACCCTCCTTGTGCACCATATGTTTCTATCTGCTTTCCAGGCTCCTCTGTGTGCCTCCACCCCCACGGTGCTGCCAGCTTTCCTCCTCTCCTTTTCATCGATCAGCAGCTGCAAGCACACAATAAGATCTTTCAGGATGGAGAGTGGGGGAAGGGTCCAGTAAATAAGTCCCATTTTACCAGCCCTTTCTTTTCTGAATGAACACAATGAGTGATCAGTACCAATTACTCACTGTGTTCATTCATAACTGAAGCATAGTATACTGTGTGGTTTTATTGAGGTGGGGCTTGTCAGGTTAGCTGTAGTGTGCCCTGTGGTTTCTAACAGCAGCCCTGGCAGCACAGAAAGCAATAAAAATTGACAGGCGCTCTAATCCCTCTCCACTCTATCCAAAACTAAAAAACAATTTGCCTTTAGATATATATTAAACCTTCAAAGGAAACAAAATCACCACAAACTCTTGTAAATCCAGAGGCAGAAAAAACCCTTAAAAGGTATTCTTTAATTCACAGTAACAAAAGAAAAAATACCCTTTGACATCTGACAAAAATCTCTGAAACAGCATTATATTATTTTTTCTTTATAAAAGCAACCCTTTATATTTTGTTTTTAGTCTCAATATTTTTCTCAACAGTTCAATCAGGAAATAACCCTTTTTGGAGCTTAAAATTAAGCATTTTATTCTCTGGTGCTAAGACATGTCTTTTGCGGTGACCATATAGTAAAGATCCATTTATATACTGTTTTACTGCGGTCAAGCGGCTCCGCTGAGTCAGGCCGCGTACATGTACGTGATCTGACATTTCTGGGTAGGGGGCACTCGCCCCTCCGCCCCTTATGTGCTGTCATTCGCTACAGTAGAAGCTGATCAGCAGGTCCATTCCAATGTCACATCACTTAATAAAAGAAACACATATTACAGACATTGCACATTGTTAACCCTTTGATTGCCCCTAGATGTTAACCCTTTTCTAGCCAGTGTCATTAGTACAGTGACAGGGTATATTATCAGCACTGATATTAGTGTCACTGGAGATGGCAATGTAATGTAGTCAGTGCCCACCCAGAGTCAGTTACTGTAAGATGGCCTGCTGCCCTATCACAGTCCCACTATACGTTGATGATCACCACCATTACAAGCATAAAAAAATATAAATACAAATGTCAATATATACAGTATACCATTGTTTGTAGATGCTATCTGTAGCAGAATACATTTTGGCCTAAATTTATGAAGACATTTTTTTTATTTTTTTATTGGATATGTTTTATGACAGAAATAGAAAATATTGTTTTGTTTTTTTTTCTCACAATTTTCTGTCTTTTGTGGTTTATATAATAAAAAAATAAAAAATCCACTGATGATCAAATTCCACCTTTTTTGTGTGGAAAAAAATTATATAAATTTCATGCGGTTAAAGTGTTGCATAACCGCACAAGTGCCAGTTAAAGTAGCGCACTGCCAAATAGCAAAAAACTCCCTGGTCGTGATGGGGGTAAAATCTTCCAGAGTTGAAGTGATTATATAGGATGATTACATCTACACTTTATCCCCCTTCAATTTATATCAATAACTCTCTGTTGTTGTTAAAGCTCAGGAGGGTACTAATAAAATCTATCCAAAAACTATTGGCAACATCTCTAATTTCCTTTTATATTCAATATGTTCCTTTATATAGGCATATGGAAAAGTATAATCAGTTGTGACTAAATTAATAATTTAGTGGTGGGATGAGCTTCCACCTTTGCCTTTGGGAGCAAAGCACAAGCTTGCCATTGAAGAGTACTCTTTGCTTTCATGCAGTGCTTTAGCAGTCACTAAATCTAGTGATCATTTTATTTGTGGCCAGAGATGGGAAAGATCACTCCATCCTTATTCCACATAGCACATGCATGGTATAAAGAAAGCCATTTTCTTGTATTTATGCATCCTTCTGTGAACAAACTGCTTTTCAGCTGCCAGATATGTCAAACCACCAATGTAAATGAGAAAGCAGAAGCTAAGGTAAATAAATATAGCTGTTATATTTTACAATGCAAATGTTTGTGCTGGAACCATCACAGAGAACAGGGTGGTTAACTTAGCTGAACATCTTGAGTCTGATTGTACAACTGCTGAACTACTGCTTAACAATGCCATAAAAATAAGAGCAGACAAGTAAATCTGGCAGGTGCATAGCAGCTCCGGAGGAAAGAAATACAGTGCTCTGTCTAGGCTCCAAAGAACAAAGTATACCGCTGTCACATCTCATTTTCATCAATGCCTGCATCTATCTATTGAACATATTCAATACCTTGACAAGGATATTGTTTCTATTTACTACTAGGCTTAAGTTTCTTTTGCAAGTGGTCTGTCAAACCTCACCCAATTAAATTAAACAGAGCATTGAGGTCAGCTTGTAAGTTGAAGACATCCTGTAAGGACATAGTTACATAGTTAGTCTGGCTGAAAAAAGACAAAAGTCTCCAGTTCAACCATTAAAAAAAAAAAAAAGTAAGTTATAATCCTATACCCACAGTTGATCCAGAGGAAGGCAAAAAACCCCAGCAAAGCATAATCCAATTTGCTCCTGCAGGGAAAAAAATTCCTTCCTGATCCCCTGAGAGGCAATCAGATATTCCCTGGATCAACTTTACCTATAAATGTTCGTATCCAGTTATATTCTGTGTATCTAAGAAAGAATCCAGGACTTTTTTAAATCAATCCACTGAGCTGGCCAGAACCAACTCTTGAGGAAGTCTATTCCACATTTTCACAGCTCTCACTGTGAAGAAACCTTTCCGTGTTTGGAGATTAAATTTCACAGCTCACCTTCTTATTAAATGTATCACTAAGTACACTGAATCTGTAATCTACACACATATCTGTATTACCATGAAGTAATATCCACTATCCACATGTAAATAGTACAGTGACCCCTGTCCTGTTGCTGTTTACTCTTTCATAGTGTTTGGCAGACTTAAAGTTACAGTAAAGTCTTCCTTTTTTTTAATATAACATACAGGTGTATACTTAACTGCTCTGTGTAATTGAATTGCACAGAGCGGCCCAAACCTCCTCTTCTTGGGTCCACCACCGATACTCCTGGATCCACTGCTGCTGTGAGTTCCCCCATAGCAAGCTGCTTTCTCTAAGGGCACTCCTTTGGGCTTGATCCCGAGCCATGCTGCCTGCATCCATACACACAGACAGCATGGTCTGGCCCTGCCCCTTCATCACAGGTTTTGACTGACAGCAATGGGAGACAATGCCTACTGTTGCTCTCAGTCTATCCTGTGAGAGCAGGGAGAGAAGACAGAACTGCTGCAGATTGGCACAGTGCTGGATGGAGTGACCACTCAGGTAAGTATAAGGAGGGGTG
Source organism: Staurois parvus (assembly GCF_062004578.1). Taxonomy (NCBI): domain Eukaryota; kingdom Metazoa; phylum Chordata; class Amphibia; order Anura; family Ranidae; genus Staurois; species Staurois parvus. Next base: position 1,266,483 of record NW_028317850.1, read on the forward strand.
ATGGGGCAATACTGATGCAAAACATTTTCACCTTAATGCAGGGAACACATTAAAATAGAAGTGCATGACTGTAAAAAAATAAAAAAATCATACTTACCTAGGTGGAAGCAGCATTGGGATGATGCTGCATCTGGGAGTGGCTGGCTCAGGCTGAGAGGCTAAGCTAGCTGCCGGTCCAGACATCTGGGTGGATCCAACATTAAAGTTGGGATCTCTCCTGAGCTTGGACTCAGGGACATATTTACCACAAGGCAAGCAAGGCATTTACCTAGGGCAGCAGTTTTCAGGGGGGGCAGCACCGCCCCCTGGAAGAAGGAACACATGCCGCATGAGGACCAAGTGGGAGCCAAGAGAGCCTGTGGGCTGCTTGATGTATGCAAAGCCCAACTCTCGTTCCTGGTAATGTCCGGAGCTGTGAAGGTGAGTGTCTATGAGTTTCTTTCTCTCTCTTGCCAGGGATGGGAGGGGGGTGGCAGCGGGTGTATAGGGGAGGCGGTGGTAGTGGAAGGCTCTCTTGGGGGGGGTTGGTTGGTGTCAGGCTCTCTCCTTTGGGGGGAGTGGGTTGCTGGTTGGTGTTATGCTCTCTCCGTGGTTGGGGGGGGGGGTGTTGGTCAGTGTCAGGCTCTCTTCTTTGGGGGATTGTTGGTCGGTGTTATGCTCTCTCCATGGTGGGGGGGGGTGTTGGTTGGTGTCAGGATCTCTCTGTGGGGAAGGTTGGGGCGGCCAATTTTTGTGTTGCCTAGGGCACTACTGCTTGGACTGGCTCTGTGATGTCGGCTGACATAGGACTTTAGCCCGCTGTTGGTTGAAAACAGGTCACAGGATTGCGATCCCCAGGAGTAGTATAGCCAAAAGAGCTTTGGTCCTACTTTCCACTTTAAGGTAAAAAAAGTTTAGGCTTTAGAACCACTTTAATTCCAATAATTCACAGACTATTTTTTGTTTTTTTAGTAAACATCTTCTTTGCATGATTGCACTACAGTAATAAAGTTCACAAAAATACATTGCACAGCAGATCAAATAAATAAGCAATTGTTGTTTTTCATTCCAACAAGACCCGGAATGGTGTATGTGTGAGCACTAGGGGAGCTGACAGCGAATTTTTGCTATAAGCAACATGAATTATTCTTCGTAGAGATATTTTGGTTCTTAAAATGATTGTAAAGGCTCAAGATTTTTTACCTTCATGCATTCTCTTCATCCCCAGCCCCCCTTATACTTACCTGAACCTCATCGCTATCCAGTGAAGTGAACAACTCTGGGGACTCTCCCTCCTCATTGACTAAGATAGCAGAGTCAATAACAGCCAGTAAGCCAATGAGGAGAGTGAGGGGGGCCAAACCACAGCTCTGAGTGTGAATGGACACATAGAGCAGTGGCTCGGGAGACAATCTACTTGGGTGCCCCCATAGCAAGCTGCTTGCTCTAGGGGCACTTGGCAGGAGAAAGGGGCCAGGAGCGCTGGCAGGGGACCTGAGAAGAGGAGGATTGGGACTGCTCTATGCCAAACCATTGCACAGAGCAGGTAAGTATAGCATATTTGTTATTTTCTTTTAAATGCCTTTAATATCACTTTAAGATCTGTGGATTCTCCCCAGTGCTACTAGTTGCAAGGGCTTGTTCCATCCTTGAAAGTTACACCATGGCTCCTATTTTATTATGTTATTCATTATAATTTCTGCAGCATAATATAATAGCTGAGTAGGGCCTACATACCCCAAACATATTAAAGGCACATGTAGAAACATATTAAAGTAGAACTAAAGACCCTTTTTTCATTTTGGATAGAGTAAGGGAGGGTTATAACCCTTGTCAGGTTTTTTTTTTCCATCTGTGTCCCATTGGGAGATTTTCCTTCACCTTCTGTCCCATAGCTAAAACAGAAAGTGAAAAGAAATCCCTCGAAAGTGAAGGAATCCCTGGTTGTCACCTGGGTCATCAGTACTTGTGACATCATTGGAAGATTTCCCCTCTATTAATGTACTGGGCACAACCCAAAATTTGGGAGAGTTTAGTAAAATACTGTATTAATATTATTATTATTATACAGTATTTATAAAGCGCCAATAGTTCGCTCAGCGCTGTACATTACAAAGGGGGACAGAACATGTGACAGAACAATACCAATACAATGCAAAACATGTGGGGATCAAGGGCCCTGCTCTTTCGAGCTTACAATCTAGGAGGGAGGGGATGGTGGCACAGGAGGAGATAGCTGTGGGGGATGGAGTGGTAGAAAGAGTGGAGGAGGTCGGCAAGTTAGCAGGGGGTGGGGTAGGCTTCCCTGAAGAGATGGGTTTTCAGGGTGCGCCTAAAGGAGAGGAGAGTAGGTGATAATCTGATGGGTTGGGGCAGGGAGTTCCAGAGGATGGGTGACACCCTGGAGAAGTCCTGGAGGCGGGCATGGGAGGAGGAGACCAGGGAACTAGAGAGAAGGAGGTCTTGTGAGGAGCGGAGTGTGCGTGTTGGGCGGTACTTGGATATTAGGTTAGTGATGTAGTTCGGGGCAGTATGGTGGACAGCTTTGTACGTTAGCGTTAGGATTTTGAATTTGATCCGTTGCGCAATCGGAAGCCAGTGGAGGGATTGGCAGAGGGGGGTGGCGGATACAGAGCGGTTGGAAAGGTGAAGGAGTCTGGCAGCTGTATTCAGGATGGACTGAAGCAGGGATAGCCAGCGGCGAGGCAGGCCAGTGAGGAGGGAGTTGCAGTAGTCGAGTTGTGATATGATGAGGGAGTGGATGAGCTGTTTAGTGGTTTCTGGGGTTAGGAACGTGCGGATTTTGGCGATGTTGCGGAGGTGGAGTCTGCACGAGTTTGTTAAAGATTGGACTTGGGGTTGAAAGGATAGGTTGGAGTCCAGAATGACACCAAGTACTCGGGCCTGCAGGGCGGGTTTGATGGTATTGTTGTTGGATGTGACGGAGAAGTCAATGGGGGGTGGTGTCCGGGCTGGGGGGGAAGACAAGAAACTCGGTTTTGGAGAGGTTCAATTTAAGGAAGTGGAGCGACATCCAGTCTGATATGTCGCTCAGTAGGTGTGTGATTCGGGCTGAGACCAAGGGGGTGAGGTGGGGGGTTGAGAGATAGATTTGTGTGTCGTCGGCATAGAGGTGGTAGTTGAAGCCGTGAGAGTGTATGAGTTGGCCAAGGGAGGAGGTATAGATGGAGAAGAGAAGGGGCCCAAGGACAGAGCCTTGAGGGACCCCAACAGAGAGGGGGAGTGAGGGGGAGGTGGTAGCATTATAGGTAACGCTGAAGGAGCGTTGTGACAGGTAGGATGAGAGCCAGGAGAGACCAGAATCTCTGAGGCCGAGGGAGTGTAGTTTTTTGAGGAGGAGGGGGTGGTCGACTGTGTCGAACGCCGCAGAGAGGTCGAGGAGTAGGAGCACTGAATAGTGGCCATTAGCTTTGGCGGTTAGCAGGTCATTGGAGAGTTTGAGTAAGGCAGTTTCGGTGGAGTGTAGGGGACGGAAGCCGGACTGTAGGGGATCGAGGAGGTTGTTGTCGTTGAGGTGAGAGCATAGGCGGGTGTAGACTAGGCGCTCGAGGAGTTTAGATGTAAATGGGAGCAGGGAGATGGGTCTGAGGTTGTTCGGGTCATTAGGGTCCAGGGAGGGCTTTTTAAGTATGGGGGTGATGTGTGCATGTTTCAGAGGGGAGGGGAAAGTGCCGGAGGAGAGGGAGAGATTGAAGATGTGGGTGAGGGAGCGTAGGATGGAGGGGGAAGGAGGTCGTAGGAGTTGTGAGGGGATAGGGTCGAGGGGGCAGGTGGTGAGGCGGGCATCAGAGAGGATCTTGGAGACTTCCTCGATGGTAGTAAGGTCAAAGGTGCGGAGTGTTGGGGGAGCTTCAGTATGAGGAATGTAGGGTGGGGTGGAAGAGGAGGTCAGAGCAGTGGTGCGGCCGTGGGAGAGGGGTGATGAGGGGGTAGCTGAGTGAGGGTGAAGGGGGTTGGAGAGAGTTTGAGCAGCGACGAAGTCCCTGCGGGTTATGTCGAGGGGAAGGGGGGATAAGGGGGTAGCTGTGTGAGAGGGGACGGGTTGAGAGGGCGTGTGAGTTGTGGCAATGTCCTTGCGAATTGTGTCAATCTTGTTTTTGAAGTGATTGACAATCTCAAGGGCAGTGAGTGAGGTGCTGGGTGGAGGTGGGGGTGGAGAGAGTAGAGTGTTGAAGGCGGAGAAGAGTCGGCGAGGATTGGAGGAGAGGGCCTTGATGAGGGTCAAGAAGTAGGCCTGTTTGGCAGCATGGAGGGAGGAGGTGTAGGTGTGGAAGGCAGATTTGTAGCGGGTGAAGGCTTGTTGGGATTTGGTCTGTATGTGCTGTATTGTCACATAGACCTGAAATTGTATCTAAACTATTCTCAAAGTATATAAAAATTGAATATATGTCCCCGTACACTCTATGACAAGGCCAGGCTATAAAAATAATTTAAGCTACGGTCTTTTACTGTACAATTATGCTCACAGCAATCCATCCAAACTCAATTATTAGATTTCTTTTTTACTGATGCTATTAAAAAAAAGAAATCTTACCTCAAGCCATTCCAGAAATTCAGCTATCTCTAGACCAATAAATCGAGTATTTTGCACAGCAATTGCATAGTGTACATGGGAAGAGGTTAGCCAATTAGCAATGATGACATTAATTTGCTTTTTACTTGACTTGAATGTAGATGCCATCTTTGGGATCCAGGGTTCCAAGTAACCATCAATCTAAAATTATGAGAAAAGATTTAGAGATGAATATATATATATAAAAACATTTTTGATCCATATATATTAGAATGACATATGTTTTGATGTACTGTCTAGACATATTCTATTATGTGGCATACATATTTTATGTTATATGTATAGGCAACAAAAGGGGTATAACGTAGAGAAACAAACTTCATAACATGCTCCCATTACAATTTTCCTAAATACCTTTTCAGCAGGAAAAAAACATTTAGATTCACAGTTTTCACATTTTGCGCTTTGTATATACACATTCGACAGTGCTTCATTCTGACGTGAATGGATTTTGCATTCTGCCTGCAGTTCATAATGAAGCATATGGCATGGATTTACATTTATTCTAAATGAGCCCTAAGGCTAATTATCTGAGAGATTACAAGAATATTTTTAGCCACTAAAGAGAAATATGTATGGAATACATTTCCTTACTTTGTATTAGATAGATAAGATACTTACTTTGTTTTATAATGTTTTTGGTCCTTAATGTAAATATAAATAAAATTAATGTTATTATTTTAATTATTTGTTGATCTGCCTTTAAAGTCCCATTAAATGGGGGGACACTTCCACAATTGGTCCTTTATGTCAACACCTCTCACAAGAACAACTACCTATAATTATTAAAGAGGAAATAATAAATAATACACTCTCTCAATCCATAATAGCTATCTTAAAGTATTACTAAACCCGCAACGGTAAAATTAGTGTGTATACTGTATGCAGTAAAGCATGCTTGTTATACTCACTGTGGAACCTAAAGGGTTAATCCTCTGCATTGTGTGAAAATACTGTTTGATCCTGTCTTCTCTTATCCTCCCCTTCCTTTACTGTCCCCAATACATTTGCTGATAGTATGAAGCCCTAGGAGACACTGAAAATGTTCAGTTTGGTGTGTATTGCTAGACAGTTTTTTTTTTTGGGGAGTGTGCATGTGATCGGTACAGGGCCAATCAGCACTGTCCAGACAGAGGGTCAGGGGTCATGCAGCCTCATGGGACAGTCAGAGAAGAATGAAAACTCCTCCTACAAGCTTTAACCAGTGCTTGACTAGAAACTGATAGATGTCACAAGACAGCTCTAACTGCTGATGGGAAAAGGTATTTAGCAGTTTATATTTACTAAAATTATTGCATTTCTATCTTCTGTGTACTGTGGGAGACCAGATATAGTGAATGCCGGGTCCTGGGTTTAGTAACACTTTAATACTAAGGACTCATGCACTTTGCCATTTGTAAACTGACAGTTTTTAGGCATTTGCTGTTTTTTTCCTGAAGCCCCTGAACACCCCCCTATGTTATTCTATGTATCCATGCACGCAGAGGCGTTAAGAAAAAAATACATCAAACATGTGTAAATGTGTCTAAACACATCTCAAATTTAGGAGTGTTTTTACAGTTTTGTGGTTAAAAGATAATTTTTTTCATGTTGATGACAATTCAGGAAACCCTGTGTACACAGGAAATTCCTTGTCACCAAGCCCAACCCTGCTGTTCACACAGGTGCAGAGAGAGACACAATTGCTAGGGAAGTGAGCCAGTCACAGCTGATGGCAGCTTTACATTTGCACCCCAAAATTTGGGAGCAGTCCATTCTAGATATGCGACCTTAAAATAAAAAAATTGCACTGAACGGTAAAATACCTAAATCAGCAGCTAGCACATGATTAGATGCAAAATGGCTGCAGAACTTAGTTTCCTGAGATAGTCCATGCACTCTAGAGAGTAAATTGTTATTTAATTATTTTTTTGCAGGGAGGAGGGGGTTGTGCCAGTGTTTTTTTTAACGTTCGTCTTTTTTATCAATTTTGATAAGAACTTGTTTTTAACATTTTTGTTTTCAAAGTTTTATTTACATTTTCCATTTTTGATGAAAAATATTTTTTTCACTTACATTTTTTTCAATTTTTCACATTTCTTCTTATCTATTTTTTTTTAAATATTTTGACATTTTTATATTTAAAAAAATGTTTTGTGTTTTGTTTTTAATTTTTTTATTTCTAATGTATACTCTTTTTAGTACAACATCCATCTGGCCTGTATATCAGCCAGAGGAGGAGGACAATGTGAAAGAAGAGGCTAGTCCATAAAACCCAGCCACAGCCACAACCAACATCAATTCCATTAAAGGTTGAAAGAATTGATGTGCCACCTCATCAGGTATGTTCCTTTTTCTCATTATATTTATGTATGTACTGTATGTATGTATGGCATCCCAGTCTAAGTCTGTAGGGTTCAATATTGAGTTGGCCCACCCTTTGCAGCTATAACAGCTTCAACTCTTCTGGGAAGGTTTTCCACAAGGTTTAGAAGTGTGTCTTTGGGAATGTTTGACCATTCTTCCAGAAGCGCATTTGTGAGGTCAGGCACGGATGTCGGACAAAAAGGCCTGGCTTGCAGTCTCCACTCTAATTCATCACAAAGGTGTTCTGTCAGGTTGAGATCAGGACTCTGTGCAGGCCAGTAAAGTTCCTCCATCCCAAACTTGCTCATCCATGTCTTTATGCACCTTGCTTTGTGCTCTGGTGCCCAGTCACGTTGGAATAGGAAGGGGCCATCCCCAAACTGTTCCCACAAAGTTAGGAGCATGAAATTGTCCAAAATGTCTTGGTATGCTGACGCCTTAAGAGTTCCCTTCACTGGAACTAAGGGGCCAAGCTCAACCCCTGAAAAACAACACCATAATTCCCCCTCCACCAAACTTTACACTTGCACAATGCAGTCAGGCAAGTACCGTTCTCCTGGCAACTGCCAAACCCAGACATGTCCATCAGATTGCCAGACAGAGAAGCGCGATTTGTTACTCCAGAGAACACATCTCCACTGCTCTAGAGTCCAGTGGTGGCATGCTTTACACCACTGCATCTGACGCATTGCGCTTGTTGATGTAAGGCTTGGATGCAGCTGCTTGGCCATGGAAACCCATTCCATGAAGCTCTCTATGCACTTTTGTTGTGCTAATCTGAAGGCAACATAAAGTTTGGAGGTCTTTAGCTATTGACTGTGTAGACAGTTGGTGACTTCTGCGCACTTCAGCATGCACTGACCCCGCTCTGTCATTTTACGTGGCCTACCACTTCGTGGCTGTGTTGCTGTTGTTCCCAGTTGCTTCCACTTTGTTATAATACCACTTACAGTTGACCGTGGAGTATTTAATAGCAAGGAAATCTCACGGATGGAATTACTGCACAGGTGGCAACCTATCACTGTACCACTCTTGAATTCACTGAGCTCCTGAGAGTGACCCATTCTTTCACAAATGTTTGTAGAAGCAGTCTGCATGCCTAGGTGCTTGATTTTATACACCTGTGACCATGGAGGTGATTGGAACACCTGAATCCAATGATTTGTAGGGGTGTCCCAGTAATTTTGGCAATATAGTGTATGCATGTACTGTATGTATGTAAATATCTATCTATCTATCTATCTATCTGATCAATACGTACATTATCTGCTTTCTTTCTTCATAGCCTACTTGTCCATGAACAACATTTCCCACCCAGAGGTCATGGACACTCTCATTGTCAAGAGATGACCACACAAGTGGAGGAGAGAATAATTGAGCTACTTGTGGATATTAAGGGAGAGAGAAGATAGAATCCTGCCACAGTTTATATATGCTTCTTGGGGAGCTTGATGTTCAATGCATAGAAAGCATCTATTCCTTTGTGTTCACCTCCAGGGCAGCACAAAGGAATCTTTTGCCACCATCACACTTTCTAGCTGCTGCTGATGGAAGCTTTCTAGGCACTGCCCTTCCCAGTCCACACATGCACCATTCTGCAACTGTGGCATGCCTCTCTTCCTCCTTCCACCAATCCGCACCTTCTCCATGCCTGAACCCCACAGTCATACCATCCCTATCCCACCATAAATCCCTCTCAGTTCTGATCTTCCTGCCCTACTTACCACCAACTTTAATTTTATTTATTTTTTTATGGCACCTTTTTGTTTCATGCTGTGTTCACAGTTTATAAATGCATTTTTGCATTAAAAACATGTTTTTTGCCTTTTTTTCCAAGTTAAATAATAAAAAAGATTTCAAATCATAGTGTTGATGTATATTTATTTAAGTTACACATAACATCCCACTTTTCATGTGTGTGGGTTAATTTGTCCATTCTTTTTAGTAGGATTGATCATTTTACGTCACATGGATAAAAACCAATTCATACATTTTCATGCATGTGGGGAAATGTGTCCATTCTTTAAAGGAAAAAGGGCTCTTTACCTGACATGGATGAATACCACATCACACATTTTCATGCGTGTGGGGTAATGCATCCATACTCTGGGATTCTTTGGTATATAGGCTTGGAACCAGCAGGCATGCATTTTAGCTCTGAGGAAGGGGGTACGTCTCCCGAAATGCGTCAGCTTATCCCTATCAAGGGCACAGCATTATTGACTGTCTTTGCGGACTACATCATTTGCTTTTAATTTCCTTTGGTTTGTGAGTATATATCTATTTTTTTACACAATAAATACATGGCGTACCACGGTAATGCACGATGAGAGTGCATCCTTGTCTGCTTTTGTTCACCAGTGTCTAGATTCCCCGATCTTTGAAGGGCAGCACCTCTTCGTTTAGCATTCAGAATTGGCTTTGGTCCGCATGAGGATTTGGTTTTGTTTGTTTGTCTTTGGATTGCTCTGAGAATGGATGCCTTACCTCAAACAGATGAAAAAGACAAAACTTTGCAGCGAGGGAAGAAAGTCACAAAAAGATTATTTGAATAACTTTGCTCAAAGGAAAAAAGATTTTATTTTTTGAAGCACACAGGCATTTAAGAACATTGAAAGGTAACTGGAACAGTATAAATCCAACTATACATATTGATCTGGCCAGGCCACTTGACAATCTGGGGAAAAAAAACAGCAAACTGTTTTCTAATGTTCATAACTTGAGAAGTGGAGCACAAATCTATGAACTTAATATCATGTGCAGGGTTTGGGGGTGCAAGTTCAGTGGAGACTCTCTCCTTGTCAATTAGAAAGTTATGTAGCATGTAGGAGGCCAACACTACTTTTATAGTGTTTCCACATTCAATTGAATGTCAGAGAGGACTACCTCTGCCACTTGGCAGTACATACTCAAAATGTGCACTGCACAACTCAATTTGCGTGGCTTAGTTAATGTTTGAATATATTTTTCTTGTAATTAGGTCAATGTCCACTATAGGGCTGTATTCATTTTTCTGCAAGTCCGAAAGCCTTGTTGGCTATGATCCCAAGTGGAAGACGTCTGTTGTGCATGGAACAGGCCTCCTTGTGGGAATCCTAAGACTTCCTTCATATAGCTGACGCCCCATAGCAGACTCTTAGAAGAGTCTTGCATCCTCTGACTCCCTTGTCAATGCATTTGAATCGCAGGTGAGCATCCACCAATCCCAAGGGTACTATGGAAAGTATTTCTGTCCAAGGCTCTTATGCAATTGGAACATCAACAACCTGTTCCCACATGTCTTCCATTGGCTGAGGCATGACGAGATTATGCCAAGCGGGTTTCCCTGGTAAAAAAAAAAAAATATAATATATATATATATATATATATTTAAAAGTATAAAAACTTAAGAAAAACAGTTATAAAGTTCAAAATATAAAATAATAAAATAAAATATACAAAGATACATACAGTATATATATATATATATATACTGTATATGTTATATTTTACATAATTACATACCTGAGTGTCACCAGGAGACATTCCTCACGTGACACGTTCATCCTCATCTGGGTGTCCATGTGAGTTAGATGGGGCCATAGTCTCTCCAAACGATCATTGAAGGTTCCAATCATTGTGAAGTTGAAGAATTTGTTGGGATAAATCTGCAGCTCCAAATACATGTTAGCAAAGTATCCCAATGATAAATGCTGAGACATCAAGGGATGAGTCCAATGGCAACTAATGCTCTTCTAATCTAATTCCCTCTGTCTTCTCACCCTCCGCAACATAATCAATAGGAGTATTTCATCAATCCTGTTGATAACTGGATCCATAGTGAACACAACTAGGAAAGACAGATAGCTCCCTGCCAAACAAAGTGCCCTCTCTGATTTCACAAAATAGTACTCAAAATAATAATTAACTATTTTCCAATGCATTATGGGCATTTGGAAGGGAAACATTTTACAGGGTGGGGTATTTTGGAGAAAATGTTTGTGAATGTTGATGCACCTAAATGCACATAAATGCACGTGCAAAATGCGGCAAAAAAGTATGTTTTTTTCAGTCACGTTTTCCTGCCATCAGTTCTGGGGCTTTTTTAAAATGCCCTGTGTGCATGCAAGTGTGTGAAAGTGCAGCCGATAAGCAGCAACAGCATTTACCCGGTGATCTGCTGTGCCATTGTGGTTGGCCTTTTACCATATCACGTGATCAGCTGTGTCCTCAGGACACAGCGATCATGGAGATTGCCGGGTGCGTGCCGCTGGGGGAGTGCGTTCTGGGAGGATGTCATATGACGCCCTCCCAGAACTGGACAACTGCGCTGTAGCCATACATTTTTTTCAGTTGCTTCTTGGTTTCTGGCCTATACCAAACTATTTAATACATCCTATGAGTCTAAACTGGCATTGTCTTTCTTGCATTTGAGGTGGGATTGGAGGGGTTTTCGCAGCTAAGCACTTCATCCAGCCTGCGTGCCTGAGCTAAGGGCAGATAGATTTCAAGAAGTAAATGCTACATGAATTATCTGCCCTTACTTAAAATAATCATGGCTAGAAATGCTAGGGGTGATTTTAAAAGTGATTTCTGAACAAAATAAAGCATGGAGACATGGACGATTGGGTGAGTTAGCTTTGAATATTAACAGTGAATTAAATAGCATTTTCAGTTTGTGGTGCTCAGATATAGTTAAATCCAGCATTTCATATTCCTAATATGTGTACCATGTACTTGAATGAAAAAGTATCCTGTTCCTTGTATTGCTTCCTTTGTGTGAAATCCCTGGTGTTCCTGCCAATCCCTCACGTATTAAAAACTGACCACAGAAAGCAGGAGATCATGGAGTGGTCAGTTCTCTAGCTATGCTGGGAACTCAGCCTACTCCCCACCAGTGATCAGGCTTGTGCTGACATGCTCCTCTTGCACAGCCATTCACTGGAAAGATCAGTGTTCTGCTGTTTCTCCTCACCCAGATCTCTATTCAGCTGAGAACAAAGATTGTGATCACTTCTAAAAAAGGGAAAAAGGTATTTATAATGTTTTAATATGTATGCAGAAATGTTTGCCTTTCATTTCTATATGAAACTGAATGGGTTGTTTTACAAGATGAGGGTTTACATATACTCTAACTCCTTCTTGCCACCGCCTCCCAGCCCTTTAAGAGTTTTTTAATTCCCAGAGGCGGAGTCAGGCATTTGGGTCATGTGACAGCCAGTCACATGATCAGAAAGCTCCCAATTGCTAGTATACTTTAGGAGCTTTCCTGTTCCCTGCGGTGTTTGTGTTGGGAGCGTGCAGGGCGTGCGTTCTCAGCGCAGAGAGTTGTTTATTATGGGCCGTATGTATGTGGCCTCTCAGCATTAAAGCCCACCAGCCGAGAGACCGTGTATATGCGTTATGTCAGTGGGAAGAGGCTAAGGGACGCCTTTAGGTAGCCACAATGCATTTTTACTATATATACTGCATATGGATGCAGGTACCCTTCAAAGGTTCTTGAATATTTTTTAACAGTGTGCTTTTTGTGAAATAAAGAAATATTTGTATACTGTATATACTTTATGCACTATATATATATATATATACAGTCATGGCCGAAATTGTTGGCACCCTTGATATTTCTCCAGGAAATCATGTATTTCTCACGAAACGTATTGCATTAACACATGTTTTGCTATACACATGTTTATTCCCTTTGTGTGTATTGGGACAAAACAAAAAAAGGGAGGAAAGAAAGCAAATTCGACATAATGTCACACAAACCTCCAAAAATGGGCTGGACAAAAGTATTGGCACCCTTTCACAACTGCGGATAAATAAGAATGTTACAAGCATGTGATGCTCCTGTAAACTCACCTGGGGCAAGTAACAGGTGTGGGCAATATAGAAATCACACCTGAAAGCAGATAAAAAGGAGAGACGTTCACTTAACCTTTGCATTGTGTGTCTGTCTGTGCCACACTAAGCATGGACAACAGAAAGAGGAGACGAGAACTGTCTGAGGACCTGAGAACCAAAATTGTGGCAAAATATCAACAATCTCAAGGTTACAAGTCCATCTCCAGAGAACTAGATTTGCCTTTGTCCACAGTGCGCAACATTATCAAGAAGTTTGCAACCCATGGCACTGTAGCTAATCTCCCTGGTCGTGGACGGATGAGGAAAATTGATGAAAGATTGCAACGCAGAATAGTCCGGATGGTGGATAAGCAGCCCCAAACATGTTCCAAAGACATTCAAGCTGTCCTGCAGGCTCAGGGAGCATCAGTGTCAGCGCGAACTATCCGTCGACATTTAAATGAAATGAAACGCTATGGCAGGAGACCCAGGAGGACCCCACTGCTGACACAGAGACATAAAAAAGCAAGACTACAGTTTGCCAAAATGTACTTGAGTAAGCCAAAAGCCTTCTGGGAAAACGTCTTGTGGACAGATGAGACCAAGATAGAGCTTTTCGGTAAAGCACATCATTCTACTGTTTACCGAAAACGGAATGAGGCCTACAAAGAACAAAACACAGTACCTACGGTAAAATATGGTGGAGGTTCAATGATGTTTTGGGGTTGTTTTGCTGCCTCTGGCACTGGGTGCCTTGACTGTGTGCAAGGCATCATGAAATCTGAGGATTACCAAAGGATTTTGGGTCGCACTGTAGGGCCCAGTGTCAGAAAGCTGGGTTTGCGTCCAAGATCCTGGGTCTTCCAGCAGGACAATGACCCCAAACATACGTCAAAAAGCACTCAGAAATGGATGGCAAAGAAGCGCTGGAGAGTTCTGAAGTGGCCAGCAATGAGCCCAGATCTAAATCCCATTGAACACCTGTGGAGAGATCTTAAAATTGCTGTTGGGAAAAGGTGTCCTTCCAATAAGAGAGACCTGGAGCTGTTTGCAAAGGAAGAGTGGTCCAAAATTCCGGGTGAGAGGTGTCAGAAGCTTATTGATGGTTATAGGAAGCGACTGATTTCAGTTATGTTTTCCAAAGGGTGTGCAACCAAATATTAAGTTAAGGGTGCCAATACTTTTGTCCAGCCCATTTTTGGGGTTTTGTGTGACATTATGTCATATTTGCTTTTCTGCCTCTGTTTTATATTTGTTCCAATACATACAAAGGGAATAAACATGTGTATAGCAAAACATGTGTTAATGCAATACCTTTTTTGTGTGAAATACTTGATTTTCAGGAAAAATATCAAGGGTGCCAACAATTTCGGCCATGACTGTATGCTCACCAGCCACCTCTTTATTAGGCACACCTTGCTAGTACCAGTTTGGAACCCCTTTTGCCTTTAATTCTTCATGACATAGATTCAACAAAGTGTTGGAAACATTCCTCAGAGATTTTTGTTCATATTGACATGAGTTGCTGTTGCCTTTCCATCATCTCGAACCAGTCTTGCCCATTCTCCTCTGACCTCTGACATAAGCAAGACATTTTTTACCAGATATTTTCTCTTCTTTGGACCATTCTCTGTAAACCCTAGAGATGGTTGTGTGTGAAAATCCCAGTAGATCAGCAGTTTTTGAAAAATACTAAGATCAGCCCGTCTGGCACCAACAACCATGCCACATTCAATTCACTTAAATCCCCTTTGTTCCTCATTCTGATGCTCGGTTTGAACTTCAGCAAGTCATCTGCACCACATCCACATGCCTAAATGCATTGAGTTGCTGCCATGTGATTGGCTGATTAGCAATTTGTGTTACCAAGCAATTGAACAGGTACCTAATAAAGTGGCCAGGGAGTGTATAAACATAGTATAGTTATGAAATAAACACATTTCTTTAGTTCACAAAAAGCACATGGTTAAAAATAATTAAAACCCTTGAAAGGTACATGCATCCAATATATAATCATTAAGCATCATATCTTGTAAACATAACAAAGGCACACCAAATTTTACTCCCTCTTGGAATAAATCCCACATTTCTATTTAGGTACATCAACCAATTTAAAGAACTATCACTTTTTTAAAAAATGTTATCTCAGAGAGACCAAGTACATATATCATGTGGTCCTGTTCTGATCCAAGGCCCTGTGGTGGAGTAAAAACTCCTCTTTATTTATGTTAATGATGACTGTAGTTCTTCCCCAGACTGAAGCCCAGTTTACAGCTGTTCCTGTGGGGGTAGGTAAAGCCAGCACTAAGCCCCCTCTCTCTTACAAAAATTACTGTTCTTTTAGGGCCAATTCACACCAGTGGGTTGATCCACATTTTAGCGCAGCTGTAAAATAAAAGGACATCTGAAATTATTTCCAATGTGTCCTATTCACGCCATAATGCTGCGTTGATCTGCGTTGCGCTAAAATGCAATATGTATGCTCAGGATACACACAATGCTTAAGGATATGTAATTTGTTTTATAAATGTCAGCACTGAACGCCAGAGTGGCCTCTACTGCCAGAGACCAGCGCTGTCAAACAATAAACTTTCTCTTTTTCTAGTGCTATGTGGACATGGTCCCCTGAAGTGTTCAAAAGAAGTTTAACATGATGATTACTTCTTCTCAAGACTTCTTCTAAAATCCTGATCAGTCCCAGTTTGAGTTTATGTAAAGCTGACAATGGAATCTGTATCATATTCCATCTATTGTAGTCACAAGTTCATCACAGATACCACGTAATCCAAAATTGTTAGGATATCAACCAGAGCAGACATATAATATAAATGATGTATTGATCCACTCTGATATTTGTAATCCTCTGTAGTCACACTTTGGCCTAACCATTATTTACACCTCCACCTGTCATCTGGGATGATAAACAACATGCAAAGCCATTCACAACTCTGTCCCAAGCTACACCACCAATCTTGTCTAAAAAGATCACCCAAATTGTCCTCTCCACTCCTCCCAAGACCTCCTGCTCTCTACCTCTCTTGTCTCCTCCTCACATGCTCATCTCCAGGACTTCTCCAGAGTCTCTCCTGTCCTTTGGAACTCTCTACATCAATCTGTCCAGCTATCTCCTACTCTGTCCATCTTTAGGTGATCCCTGAAAACTCATCTCTTCAGGGAAGCCTCACCCACCTCCAACTAACAACTGAACTTTGACTTTTTACATCAGCTCATCCCTTAGAGGTATTGCCTTTGTACTACTTGCCCCACCCTATTAGATTGTAAGCTCTTATGAGCAGGGCACTATTAACCCTCTTGTATTGCATTGTACCTGTACTGTCTCCCTTTATATCAGAAAGCACTGCACAAACTGTTGGCAGTATAAAGCCTGTATAATAATAATTATAATAATAATAATAATAATAAAAAAAAAGAAATCCACAATTCTAATGTCAGTTTCAGTTTAGATTTGTATATAAATTCAAATATGGATAGATGATACACTATATAAAAGTATTGGGACACCCTTCCAAATCATTGGATTCAGGTGTTCCAATCACTGCCATGGCCACAGGTGTATAAAATCAAGCACCTAGGCATGCAGACTGCCACCTGTGCAATAAGTCCATCCGTGAACTTTCCTTGCTACTAAATATTCCACAGTTAGTGGTGTGACGATCGTGGCATCAGACCCCCAGCCCTTCTCACCAACTCGTGACCGAAGGACTAGCCAATCTAAAACCGCGCTGTCACGTGCATAACAATGCCACGCTCAGCTGCACCCTACACAAAGAATTTCCAGCTAATGGACCACAATCTATGTACCTGCAGCCTGAGAGCGATTGTTACTGGGTCAGATTAATTACGCAATTAACCCTTCACACTGCCACCACCGCCTTTTTGTACAGAGAAGGCAGAAACTCGCCAATATTAGCAATAACACTATGATGTTTGAACAATCGTCTGTATACACACTGTCACCACAGGCAGATGTATATAGAGGTTTAAAAACACACAGTAGAGCTCTTCAGAGACAGGGATTCTTAGTTTGCATTAAAGAGCTTTAGAAACAGTTCAACACTTTTCAGATAATAGGATTTATTACTAAAAAGGTCAAAATGGTGCAATAAAAATATTTACAGAAAAAGATGTAGCCAATATATATATAAATACAGAGAGCAATACCACAACAGGGAGATAACAGAAAGAAATTTAGAGAGGTAGAATACTTGCCGTCAGCCTTGATTTAAGCAGCGTTCAAGTGTCAGAGCAAAAGGGTGCCTTTTCTCCCAAAGTTGGTTCCTGATGTTAAAAAGGGAGAATTCTACAACTTACTGCTCCAAGCATAACAGCCTTTTTCTAGGAACCCAGCAGGGTGTCTCCTTACAGCAGAGAACCAATTGCCTCATTTGGGGAGGGGTGTTTAGGCAGGGGAACTCAGGCTATGACCAAATCCCTCGCAGTTTATATCATGGTCAATAACCTTCCATAGGAACATGTAGCAGCCTAGCCACTAGTAGATTATATGCAGAATGATATCCTGAACGTCCCAACATCAAATATGCCATATCTCACTATTTCAGCTAGAACTATACAGCTCTCTGCTCTCCTGTAGACTTCAACTAGGGGTGTAAGATATCAGGCAACTCACATTAACCTGAGCTATCCGAATATATGCTTTGCTTCATTGAAATTATTTCCTAGCTTAAGATATGAAATTATATGGAAAAGTGGATTTTAAATGATGTCTGTTTTACGGCTACGGAATGCGTTTGAAGTCCAGTGAAAGACTGGTTTATAGCTTTACGATCACCTCCAAGCAAGAATCTCACAGACATACTGGGCAAAGGCTAATTGGGGTTTATAACCACTGTGCCTGATGCCTATGATCTCAGCATACATACAGACCACATTCCTGAGGGAGGGGGATTGGAGGGAGAGAGAGAATGATACAAGATGGAGGATCCTTAGGAAGATGGATGACCGCGTCCATCTCTGTACGTACAATTGCTACAAGTGGTATTATAACAAAGTGGAAGCAACTGGGAACAACATCAACTCAACCATGAAGTGGTAGGCCACATAAAATGACAGTACATTGCTGAAGCACACAGTGCGCAGAAGTCACCAACTGTCTGCAGAGTCAATATCTTAAGACGTCCAAACAACGTGTGGCCTCCAGATTAGCACAACAGTGCGTAGAGAGCTTCATGGAATGGGTTTCCATGGCCGCCGAGCAGCTGCATCCAAGCCTTACATCACCAAGTGCAATGCAAAATGTCGGATGCAGTGATGTAAATCAATATTGTTGAAAAAGGGGTATGCATCGGGCCTCTATAGCCAATACAGGGAAGATATGAAGTATAATTAATCCTGCATATAAAGACTGCCAAATGATTGCTGACTCCACCCTAAATGAACAAAAATCATTATTGTGTGTGGTCACCAAAACCTATAAACTAACACATAAATAGAAGAAGGGTAAGAGGTACCCCTAAAAGAAAGTTTCATAAGGGAATATGCAGCTTTTAAAATTGGCTTTAAATGAAAATATATGTATATGCTTAGCACAAATAACATACAAGGTGAGCAACCACCACTGACACTTCACTAAATTTAAAAAGACAACGTTGTCTAATCACCCAAGCGGCTGCTCATTCGGCGTGTTTTTGATGCGTTTTGCGTTCTTTTTTTACATTTTTTAAAATGTTCTTGTTGCTAGGCAGATTTAAAATGCAAAACACATCAAACACACATCAAAAACACAGTAGAAACGCACTACATGCTTTTCTGCAGCATTTCCATTGAACTCTATAGAATCAAAAATGCAACTTTTTGCTTTCAAAAATGTCCCTGCCCCTTTCCAAAAATGGACCGGGAGAAAAGTGGAGATGTGAACATGTCCCATAGGAAAACATATTAAATGGACTGTACAGTGTTTCTGCAAAACACTGCAGGAAATGCTTAGGTGTGAACCTAGGGTAAAACTGGGATGCCATTAAAGTTCATGTGTGTGTAAAGGTAGGCATCCCAATACTTTTGGCAATATAGTGTATATTGTGGTAGTCGTTGCCATAAAAGAACAATCCAAGTCCATGAATGAGACTTTGATACATGAACTGGAAATTATTTTTATTAGCTAGTGATGTGAGTGCCATTCCTAATCCAGTAACCTGATTTAATGCCAGTTCAGACAGCGACAATACCTCACAGTTGCAAGTGTGCATCTTGAAATAACAATGCCCAAGAAAGGCAACTGCCAAATTCGTTGATTTAAATATTGAAATAATTTTTAAATATATGTTATCTCTTAGCAGGTTCATATCCTGGCACTACCAGGTTGGCAGATACAGTAAATCCTTACATTCTCACTTGCCAGGACCATATCCATGTATGCATACAAATGCCCTAAAATCTCATGTCCCAATCCAAAGAAACTCTGCATTAGCGGTAATAGTGGTACAGGAGGAAATAGCTGTGGGGGATGGAGTTGTAGGAAGAGTGGAGGAGTTCAGTAATTAGCTGAGGGTGGGGTAGGCTTCCCTGAAGAGATAGGTTTTCAGAGCCTAAAGGTGAGCAGAGTAGGTGATAGTCTGATGGATTGGGGTAGGGAGTTCCAAAGGATGGGGGAAGCCCTGGAGAAGTCCTGGAGACAAGCATGGGAGGAGGAGACCAGGGAGTTAGAGAGTAGGAGATTTTGTGAGGAGCGGAGAGTACGTTTTGGGTGGTATTTGGAGAGAAGATCGGTAATGTAGTTTGGGGTAGTATTATGAACAGCTTTATACGTCAATGTTAGCGTTTTGAATTTTATCCGTTGGGCAATGAGAAGCCAGTGGAGGGATTGGCAGAGAGGGGTGGCAGATACGGAGCGGTTAGTAAGGTGGATGAGTCTGGCCGCAGGATTCAAGATAGACTGAAGCGGGGATAGCCTGCGATGAGGTAAGCCAATGAAGAGGGAGTTACAGTAGTAAAGGCGTGATATAATAAGGGAGTGAATGAGTTGCTTAGTGGTTTCCGAGGTTAGGAACGGACGTATTTTGGAGATGTTGTGGAGGTGAAGTCTACATGAGTTTGTCAGCAATTGGACCTGGGGCTGGAAGGACAGATTAGAGTCTAGGATGACACCTAGTACTCTGGCTTGAAGGGTGGGACTGATGGTAGTGTTGTTGGTCTTGATGGAGAAGTCAGGGTGGGGGGGGGGGCGCGGGCTGGGGGGAAAACTAGGAGCTCCGTTTTGGAAAGATTTAGTTTGAGGAAGTGGAGTGACATCCAATCCGATATGTCGCTCAGTAGGCTTGTGATACGGGCGGAGACTGAAGGGGTGAGGTGAGGGGTAGAGAGATAGATTTGCGTGTCGTCGGCATAGAGATGGGAGTTGAAGCCGTGGGAATGTATCAATTGGCCAAGGGAGGAGGTATAAATGGAGAAGAGAATGGGCCCAAGGACAGAGCCTTGGGGGACCCCAACAGAGAGGGGGAGTGAGGGGGAGGTGGCAGCGTTATAGGTAACATTGAAGGAGCGCTGTTATAGATAGGAAGAGAGCCAGGAGAGAGCGGAGTCTCTGAGGCCAAGAGAGTGTAGTTTTTTGAGGAGGAAGGGGTGGTCAACCGTGTCGAAAGCCACAGAGAGGTCGAGGAGTAGGAGCACTGAATAGTGGCCATTAGTTTTGGCGGCAAGCAGGTCGTTGGTGAGTTTGAGTAGGGCAGTTTCGGTGGAGTGTAGGGGGCGGAAGCCAGACTGCAGGGGATCAATAAGGTTTTTGTCGGTGAGGTGGGAACTCAGGCGATTATAGACTAAGCGCTCTAGGAGTTTGGATGTAAATGGCAGCAGGGAGATGGGTCTTAGGTTGTTCAGGTCGGTGGAATCCAGGGTGGGTTTTTTAAGTATGGGAGTGATGTGCATGTACATTAGAGGGTGGGGGAAGGTGCCAGTAGAGAGGGAAAGATTAAAGATGTGAGTGAGGGAGCGTAGGATGGAAGAAGAGGGTGATCGTAGGAGTTGTGAGAGGACAGGGTCAAGGGGGCAGGTGGTGAGGCGGGCTTCTGAGAAGACCTTAGTGACCTCTTCAGTAGTAGCGAGGTCGAAGGAGTGGAGTGTTGAGGGGGTTTTAGTGTGAGGAGTGCTAGGTGGGGTGGAAGTCTGAGCAGTGGCGAGGTCGAAGGAGTGGAGTGTTGAGGGGGTTTTAATGTGAGGAATGCTAGGTGGGGTGGAAGTCTGAGCAGTGGCGATGTCCCTACGAATTGTGTCGATCTTGTTTTTGAAGTGGTTAGCAATCTCGTGGGCGGTGAGTGAGGTACTGGGTGGAGGTGGGGGCGGAGAGAGCAGGGAGTTAAAAGTAGAGAAGAGCCAATGAGGACTGGAGAAGGTATTAATGAGGGTAACAAAGTAGGCTTGCTTGGCAGCGTGAAGGGAGGAAGTGTACGTTAGGAAGGCAGATTTATATCAGGTGAACGCTTGTTGGAATTTGGTTTTTCGCCATAGTCGCTCCAGTGCACGACTGCGTCTTTGAGATTTTTGGTGTGGTCAGTCTGCCAGGTTGTAGCGGTCGGGGTCTAATGCTTCGTGTTGTTGGGGGTGCTAGCGAGTCTAGAGAGGTTGACAGCGAGTTGTTATAAACAGTAGTGGCCAGGTCAGGGCAGGACAGGGGAAGGATACTGTCATAAAGTTGGTCAGCTGCAGAGTGGAAAGGGGCAGGGTTCAAGTTGCGGAGGTTTCTGCTGGTGATAGTTTGACGTTTGGAGGGATAGGTGTTTGAGGACGAGGAGACGGAGAAGGTAATGAGGTTGTGATCAGAGAGAGGAAAGGGGGTGTTTGTGAGGTTGTTGGGAGTGCAGAGATGAGAGAAGACAAGGTCTAGGGTGTTCCTGTTGGAGTAGGATATTAGTGAAACCATAGAGGATTACAATAAAAGAAGTAGATGAACACTTCATTTATGTGTTTGCTTTGCCCTGTGGATATCCTTACAATGTTGGATTTTAAAAGCTGTTTGTGATGACCGAGAACTCGGAGAACTTGTGATTTTTGTGAAATAAAGAAATAGTTTGGAGTAGTAATTATGTGGGTTTTCATATAAGAGGTGCAGACATACATGTATAGCAAGAGAAAGAATGCTATAAATAATATGAGACAAGATGTAGGTGATTGCCAGCACAGATGCAGCATAAACAGAGACATATGTCAATATTTTTGCAATCCATCAAATGTGGGAATAATTTTAGAAATACTATATATATCTCAACATAGTATAAGTAGGTTTACTAAAACATTACTATATAAATAGGATTAATGATGTGGAAAAGGACCTAAGTGAACTATTAGTGAAATGGTAGGAACTGAAAGCAATAGACAGAATGGAATGGGTTTAAATTATACAGGAAGATATGCTACTTTAAGTCAGAGACAGAGAGACAGAGGCAGATGGAGTGACAGAAAAAGCTCAGATCACTTACGCCGGCCATAGATGGTCTGACTCCTGGCCTGTTCATTCGAACCATGTATGGGCAGGTTGAATGTGCCAAAGTTGATTGATCGATCAACTTGGGTACAACTAGCCTGCCGGATTTTATGTGTGATTATCGCTTGTGGCGATTATAGCTGCTAGCAATAATCACTTAATCACTGTGTTCTCCTGGCTGGGATGGCTTCCACCATGTTCCCCTCCCCCCCATTCTAGCAGAACACAATGGCTTAGTGGGAGGGATTCCCCTGTCAAAGCTATCTGTGTATGGCCTGCCTTAGTCTGATTTTTTTTTTAATCACATTATAATTCATTTTCTTAAAATGTTAAATTCATTATATCACAACTGTTACTTAGCTGTGGAATTGTTTGTGGGCCACATGACATGTATATTTAAACCTGTACTCCAGGCAAAGTTAGCTGTTTTACCACCAAAGAATTCATATTTCTGTCCATCCAGTCCTTATATGTTCTCAGCTCTGACACATCATGCTGTCATGTTGGGCAGGGAGGACACCTGATAATTCTGTTGTTCAGGAACACTTGCAGGTGTCCTCCCCACCCAGTGACAGGGTAGGGACTCTGCTCTTCATTCTTGTCAGTATGGTCCTTGGACTGCAGCACAACTAATTATCTCCTTCTGCTGCTTCTTCTTTCCCCAGTCCACGTTAAATAACCAGAATTGCCCCCCCCAATAGACTTAGGTGGGGGTCGTCTTAAAGTTTGCTAACTTCAAACTGTGAGCAAGGTTTGTGTTCATGAACTGAACCTAGGTAGATTCATTCATCCCTAATAGGACGGTAAGAGTAGAAACGGTTGACACAAAAATAACCCATCTGAAATGAAAATGGAAGTTGCTATCACTAAGATCTCTTACTGCAAATGCCAGTTGCCTGGCTATCGTGGAAATACAATGGCTTTAGTACTTTCTGAGGCATTTGCCTGGAACAGGGGTAGGCAACCTGCGGCTCTCCAGCTGTTGCAGGACTACAAGTTCCATCATGCCTCTGCAAGTCATAGCTGTAACTGTCAGTTTTGTAATGTTGCAATGCCTCATGGGAAATGTAGTTCCACAACAGCTAGAGAGCCGCAGGTTACCTACCCCTGGTGTGGAACAAGTATGCAGAGCAGGACACATGTCTTCACTGTCGCCCTATAATAATGATACTTTTTACAGGTCAATGTCTGAAAAACAATGGAAAATAAATGCAAAATTAAAGACAAGGAGTATCTTGATTAGGTTATCCCTCTGCTCCCTTTTCCTGTCAGCATGTTCATGTGTGTACTGCAGCAAAATGAATAGACAAGCAGGCAACTACTATTCTTAGAAGATGTTTAGTAGCGACAGCTCACATATTCCATTGACTACTCTCACTCCTACTACTCCCTGCCTTTTTAGACAGCATATCCGGGTCTGAGACCTCCACTCCAGCTTTAGTACTACAGCAGGACCCCTTTGCACCCCCTTTTTGGTGATTGGAAAATAATGGAGTAGCAAAATGCTGAGCAGGTCATCCCTCTGCTCTCACTTCTTGTCAGCATATTTATTACCAGCACATGTGCACTGTAGCATATTCTGACGGGTTCCTTATGCTGGTCTTCCTTCTCCCAGTTGAAGTGCTGTCCAGGGAAATATTGGAAGTTGTTATCAGAACAACTTCAGCAATGTACACTAGTTGCATTTAAAAATATGTTGCAAGAGGTTTGTATTCTTTTTGAATCTTGGTTCCCTTTGTGAATTTCTTTCAAGTATGAGCCGTAATCAGCAGCATGAAATAACTCCCACACTTTGTCTCTGCGCTACAGCTTCCTGTAATAAAGACCAGTCACTGCTGCTCTCTCTTTGGGCCAGGTGACTGGTCTTGTAGTGCCCCCTGTGGTTTCTGCAAGCAACTTGTATTGGGATGTCCTCCTTGATCCCTCCCACAGGATATGTTCTGATGTCTCCACTTCTTTTACAAGGTGATATTTCAGTTTGCAAAATGTACACAGAATGGATTTATAGCCTTTGTGGCTGTTGAAGAATAAATGTAAATAATAGTTTATGTGCCTGGAGTTCAGCTTTAAGTAATAGTACAGTTGTAGCTTAAAATACATACCGACCATCCATGAACTATTATCACTAGAGGAAGAGAAGCATTAAAGCCGCATTGCTCCAGAGTTTCTAGCTGAAGTGTAACAATCTTACACATATTTTTTTTGTCTCTTTCTTCATTGTATAACAAGAACTTGGTCTGTACATTGCTTGGGTCTCTTTTACTCTCCACAGCTCTTCGAAGTTCTTCCTTATATCCTAAAAAAAAACAAAGAAAATATTTTAATTATGAGGCCTTCTATTAATTATAAGTCCATCGGTACTTCCAGTTCTCCCATAGTCCCCCTGCAAAGTCCCACAAATACCGGTTGAGACAGTTTAGTCAAATTAATACATCTTCCTGTGATGGTGTAGCTAAAAAAGGCTTGGATTATTTTTTAGATACACAGAATATAACTGGATACTAACATTTATAGATAAAGTTGATCCAGGGAATATCCGATTGCCTCTCGGGGGATCGGGAAGGAATTTTTTTCCCTGCAGGAGCAAATTGGTTCATGCTTTGCAGGGTTTTTTTGCCTTCCTCTGGATCAACTGTGGGTATAGGATCATAACTTTTTTTTTTTTTAATGGTTGAACTGGATGGACTTTTGTCTTTTTTCAGCCAGACTAACTATGTAACTATATGTAACTATGTAACTATGATGCGGCACTACTCCTGAATTCAAAGCAGAAGTACTGTTGTTATGTAGACTTTGTCAACTAACTGTGCAGGGAACGTGGCTAATGGCATTGTCATTGCTGATTCACAAGTTTATCAATCAGCACTTGGACACACCTAGTTCTGCCCATTGCTTTCTGAATTGACAGCACTGTTTCTATTGTTGAAACCTTGAAATTTTGAGCTGCAGTGTCTGGGAGGGGAAGAGAGTGAAATAGCGGATTTGGCACAGTTAGGAAAGATAAAGGAAGTTTTTCATTTACTTTATGATGCTTGTGCATCCCTTAGTAACTTTATTTACTACCTGTCTAGACTACCATACAGGAACCTGTTGTACAGTGGAAAGTGCTTCTCATACAGTGTATCAGTAGTGTCCCAAGGCAGCCCGCACCGGGTGGCACCTACCGCACGGGGTGACACTGGACCCGCTCCACGAACAGGTAAGTTGTAAAGAAAGCCGATGATCCCCGCAGGATAGATCCAATTCATCCTGCGGGGATCGTCGGCTTTCTTTACAACTTACCTTTTCGCAGAGTGGGTCTGGTGTCACCCCGTATAGGTTGCATGCCGACTATCCCCGCACGATGGATTGGATCTGCGGATTAGGGAGCATAATGGATCAGACTCCGATCCATTATGCTCAATCTGCAGATCTGAACTATCCTGCGGGGATCGTCAGCATGCAACCTATACGGGGTGACACCAGACCCACTCTGCGAAAAGGTAAGTTGTAAAGAAATTCGACGATCTGCAGAAGTCCGATCCATTATGCTCAATCTGCAGATCTGATCACTTCTGCAGGGATCATTGGAGGTGGTGTCACCAAGTGTTATCGCACCAGGTGACACCAACCATAGGGACGC
Source organism: Staurois parvus (assembly GCF_062004578.1). Taxonomy (NCBI): domain Eukaryota; kingdom Metazoa; phylum Chordata; class Amphibia; order Anura; family Ranidae; genus Staurois; species Staurois parvus. The sequence continues at coordinate 1,292,295 of NW_028317850.1, forward strand.
CCCTGTACTGTATATTTGGCTAATTAAAAAGGCAGGAAAAAGCGTCCTTTTAATTTAAAGGAAATATTGCACATCTGCAATATGTAACTTTCTCTATTATTTTTAACGAAACATTCCGAATAAAAAAAAGTTAGGGAACTTACCTTGAGACTCTACACAGCTGACACAAGTGAGACAGAAACGAACAGTTAGGCCTTCTGCACACTTGAGCTTAAAAAAGCTGCTTTTACAGGCATTTGCCCTCCTGAGGATTTCCCCCCCTTCATGACCAGGTCATTGTTTGCGTTACGGCGCTGTGTTACTATGACTGACAATTGTGCGGTCATGCAATGCTGCACACAAATTAAATTTAGGTACTTTTTTTCCCACGAATTGAGCTTTCTTTTGGTGGTATTTTATCGCCCGTGATTTGTAATCTTTTGCGCTATAACAAAAAAAGACCGACAATTTTGAGCAAAAAACAATATTTGTGACTTTTTGCTATTAAACTTGTCCAGTAAAAAAATTTTAAAAAACAAATTTCATCATAAATTTACACCAAAATGTATTCTGCTACATGTCTTTGCTAAAAGAAATCCCAACACATGTAAATTAATTGGTTTATGTGAAATGTATAGCATTTACAAATGGCGGTATATATACTGGAGTTTTTATTTATTTTTTATTTTTACTAGTAATGGCGGCGATCAGCGACTTATAGCTGGACTGCGGCAGACATTATGACATTGGGGGGAACAGACTTGGTGTCCCTAACATCCCCAGTGACACCAATACAGTGATCAGTGCTAAAAAAAAAGCACTGTCACTGTACTAATGGCACTGGGCACAAAGGGGTTAACCGCTTCCCATCTGCCCTATAGCAGAAATACTGCTACAGGGCAGCACGGATGCGCAAAATCACATATATATATATATATATATATATATATATATATATATGTGATTTTGCATTTCTGGGTGGGGGAGCGTGCAAGTGCCCTAACCGCACCGCGATTAGCGACTGTCAATCACCGGGTCATGGCCCGTTAATTACTTGCCAGCACCCAGTGATTTCTGAAGATCTCCGAAGGGGAGGAGGACTGTTTTGTTTACTAACAGTTCTCCTTCCTGTCAGCTCAGCACAGCCACCCAGTGTGTTTACAGTGAAGCACACAGACACCGACCCCTAGTAAAACACTCCCTGAACACAGTTAACCCTTTGATCACCCCTCATGTTAATCTGCCTCTAAACACCCCTTTAAGTTAACCTATCCATGCACAAATAAGAGTTTAGAGGAATTTAGAGTCAATGGTGTTTAGAGGCAGACAAAAACCCCATCATTTGTGCATTCAGGAGAGGAGATTTTGAGCATAAAAATTCTCAAAAGGACTTGTCAAAGACTATAATTTTTTTATACTACACTTTTTTTTTTTATGAATGAGTAGCGCTGCCATATACTCTATGCTCATTTATTTAGGCGGGGGCCTGGGATCTTGTTAAAGGGAGCTTCCAGATTCCAATAAGCCCCCCACCCACAGACCCCCAGAGCCACTATCCACGGTTGGGGGAAGAGGCCCTTGTCCCCATCAACATGGGGACAAGGTGCTTTGGGGGGGAGGGGCATGTGGCCTGGTATGGTTCAGGGGGGGTGCTCGCTCATCCCCCCTTTCCTGACCTGCCAGGCTGCATGCTTGGATAGGGGACTGGTATGGACTTTGCAGGGGATCCCCACATCATTTTAAAAACATTTTGGCAGGGGGGTTTCCCTCGAAATCCATACCAGACCCAAATGGCTTGATATGGATGGGGGGGGGGGCAAAGACTTTTTTTGCAAATTTTTTAATTGCAGGCAATTATTTTTTCATTCAGCTGTCAGCTGGAACCCCGCTGACAGCTGAAACATTAAAGAATGTTTTCACTACTAAAATACCGCATGAATTAATAATATAGCTCATGCGGTATTTTAGTAGTTTTTTTTAAAATGCTGTGCGATATCTTACTGCATACTTGGATGTGGTAAGATACAGCTTAGTGAATTGTCCCGATTCGAAGTTTGTGGTTGAACTTTCATTAGGTTCAAATATTTGACCGTGAACGGAACAGGGGGGTGTTCGGCCCCTCAGTAACTACATTTTATTACTGATTTTACCATTTTTATCTCACATGGATCTCAACAGTATATAGTAAAATCCTGAATTTCAATAATTATCTATATTCTTGGGGTACAGTTGCTAAATGGGGGGATTTTTCATATTTCCCTTTCCTAATCCCTGTAGCAGAGGACTACCTTAGAAAATCTTCCTGTATTTTTGTGTCCTCTTTGTCTCCAACAACTGTTTTACTTATGCCATTTGTAACTTTTGTATTTTTTGTACATGTGCACTGCCTACTATTTTGGGATCCTAAATATAAAATAAACTCTTAAAACAATAAAGTATTTTTGGAAAAAAAATTAAATAAAATGAACATATTATCCATTTTTTCGGTGGTACACAAGAAGTCAAAGAAGACAGACTGAGTCTTTTGATGTATATATCTTCACTAACCTTAAAGGTAAAAAGTCAGGTTTTAACTAAACTTTTAACTGTTATTAAAGTAGCAGATGTTTAAAAAACCCCTATGTACTAGACTATTATTCCTGGGAAACAGAATGTCAGGTGAGTGGATAATTCACAAGTCCACACTTTCTGAGTGGTGGAAGCCTATGTGTGTGTTTTTCCCATGTCCAGATGAATGGACTCATGTTATTGCATTGCTGGCCAGTAAGCTTTTGAATTTTTTTTAAGAACAATTTTTTTTTCTCTGCATCCCCCAGTCAATCACTGTTATTTAAAACCATTGCAATGTCATTAATTTAAATATTGAAAAGGCCTGTGCACAATACTTATCCTTGTTAAATATTACTTCTAATTTTTACCCATCTTGAAAATATTCAGCTCACAGCTACTGTATGCATAGGGGGAGATTTAATAAAACTGGTGCACCCAGAATCTGGTGCAGCTCTGCATGATAGCCAATCAGCTTCTAAGTTCATCTTGTTCAATTAAGCTTTGACAATAAAACCTGGAAGCTGAATGGTTCCTGTGCAGAGCTGCACCAGATCTTGCACCAGTTTGTTACATATATACAAAGTGTGTTATGTATTATAGTCTCTACATCATCACATGTTACTGGCTCCTGTAAGAAGCACTAGCAAGTGTTCTTTATCAAAATACAATGCATTGAGAGCACTTATCAAAGTTTGCTTCAAAGCCCATTTGTGGGCATTCAGGGAAGCAGACCAGTTATTTACAAGGAACAGCAGGAGATTGGGTAAAATCTGGTTCAAATGCTTTAACTAAGGGCTCGTTCACACTTGGCTGTTTTACCAACGCTTGCCAAACGCCCCCATAGCGTTTGGCAAGCGTTGGTCTGGCATTTGCGGAGCGTTTTTTTACGCTCGGCAAACGCTCCGCAAACACCGCAGGCGCGGTTTAGCGGAAGTTGCTAGGCGTTTGCCGAGTGTTAAAAACGCCCCACAAATGCCTATAATGCAGTTTGAATGGTGTGACCGTTCCGCAAACACCCGCAACCGTGTCGCAAACGCCGGCCAGGTGTTTGCAGAGCGGCACCATAGACTAGAATAGGAGGCTTCAACGCCTCCTGACTCGACCAGAGGCGTCCGTTTTGCCGCGACGCAATGCGACGCAAACGCTCCCGTTAGAACAGCACCATGTGCTGTAATGTGCAGAATTGGCAGAGGAATTTGGGAAGCGGTTAAAAACGCTTCCCAAACGCCTCTCTGCCGCCTGCACACAACGCTAGTGTGAACGTAGCCTATCTCCCTGCCTTAACATGCACCTTGTACTAAAATACAAGGTCCACTAATTTCATTAGGTCTACCTCTCCCCTCATTATAATTGAGGCATTTTAGCCTCAAAAAAAGAAAAGAGAAAGAAAAAACCTGCAGAAAGCAAATTAGAAATTGTGCCTACTTATTGCCCACCCGTTTTGTTGGAGAGTTTCAAATCATGATCATTCTGGAAATTTAGGGTCTTCAGCAGGATCTAGTTGCAAGACTGTGACTGCCCTTGTTTAGGCACCTTGGGCAGAATCCAGGTGTTGGGTAAGTATTTTTTCTAATTTCTCCTCACAGTATTTTTTGCAGGTATAATGTTGCAGTTATGAGTATTTTTAAATAATATGGAATAGTTAGCATTAAGCTACATTTTTTCACCATGTTATTTGGTGATGGCAAATCTGCTGCGAGGGCAGATACAAATGCATTTAACACCTTAGCTTTTGCAATATCATCTACAATAATATTATCCAATATAGGTTTTAGAAGTCCTCTATTGTCAGCTTACTTTTTCTTAAACCTTATACACTTTAAAAACATTTTAATTTAATATAATTAGCTATCTGTTGGCTTCAATCTTAGCTAACTGGGTTTCTTTTTTGCAGTTTTTTTTATACTCTTTATATTTTTTAATGCATTTTCAGTACCCCGAGCTCTAAGAATTTAAATTTTCCCTTTATCATCTTTAAAATGTTCCTATTCATCTATGTACTACTTTCCTTTCAGTCCTGGAAATTTTGTTCCCATAGGTTATGTACTTGCTACTGTATTCATTTGCATATGTTCAATCTTTCCTATTAAGTTTTAAATCATTATTCATAATTTCATATTTCTAACTTATTGCTGAATATTTAAACTTTGTTTTAAAATACCCTGTACTTGTAGCTACTGTGTCTAATGTTCAAATGTTACTATATCTGGTCAGCATTGCTCAAATGCTATCACACTTGCACATTGGCTGTGGTTCACCTACCAGCTATATAGGATACTTTTCCCACACAATTTGGAGACAAGTCTGAATTTGGATACAAATATGAATCCTTACCATTAGATCCAGTGTCCAAAATAACGCTTAGCTAAAATCAACCATAAAAAAGATCCACATTCTGTCTGACCTCTCATTTTTTTTGGAATAATTTGAACTTTAACAGTTCAACAGTTTGAGGTAGCCTATAAGGGGACTGAAGAAAAGAGACAGGAGACGCCCATCTAAGTGTAGTAATAACACTATATTTATTAGCAAAGGATTAAAAACACTCACAAAGGAAATAATAAAACAAGCTCATTTGTGTGTATGAGAGATGACTATTTCTCAAAACATCCTGTAGGTGCCACCGGTGGTCGGTACAATAGCAGCTGGGCTGATGGAGATGGTAAGAGGCACTGTAGTGGTCAATCCTGCCGAGTGGTGGTGTTGTAGAGCTGATCTGGCGGTGTTTGTGTAGGAAGGAACCTAGCAGCCAGCCTGGAGCACACCGGCAGGATGTGATGTCACTGGTCACACCACTGCATGTGAGGTCAGCCTGTAATGTTTGCTTCAGGCACTGAATCCTGCATTAGGCTCTCACCTTGGCACAATGTTACAATGAGTGTAGTTAGTCACAGGGTGATATACAGGTGTAGGCCCATGGTCCATCTCTAGATAGGAATTGGGAGGTATTTACTGTTGTGTGAATCCCCTTTGTACTTGTCTATAATGCCTTCAGTACTATAGATGACATTTTTCAAATTTAAAATAGGCACTTTTTTCCCATCTGGACATTTTGTCAAGATGGTGGGTCAGTTGAAACGTGCTCTCCTGATGATGCACTTCAGTATGCCATATCTGCAGAGAACATGCTCTACACATTCACTTCCTGCAACCTTCTCCTATAAAGCCACATCCAAAGACCATGGTCAACGCTTGGGTTAGAACAGCTCCTATATTTTATACATGCAAAACCCCATATCCTATACCCCATACCTTTGTTATCCATTCCATAAATACCCCACAGGGTACTTCTTGCTGCCTTCTTCTACAGAGACAAATCCAAGGAACATGGTCAGTGCCTGGGTTAGAACGGCTCCTGTATTCCACACACATAAAACCTTTCATATTCATTCTGTGAGTATCCATGGGGGATCCCCTCACTTAATAATAATGGCACATCACAGGTGCAAAGGAGCTGAAACAAAAAGGTAAAATAATACATGTTCTTCTGATGGCTTATAGGAACCACAGAAAAACTGCTCAGAGTGATAGTCAGCTGTTCCCTTGTCCTGGAGCACTGTTCTATTACAGCATTTCTCCCTTTTTCTGACTACTTTGATTTTTGGTAAATAGCTGCAATCAGTGGCTTGTCAGCTGCTATTGTTTGTTCAGCAGAGTCTATAAGTGCACGGTCACTGAAGATAATGTGAACTTATAGAAGAAGGAGGAGGTCTTGAGATTAGTGGCATATCTGATTCAGTTGTACCCACCTTACTTAGAGTTAGAAAATCTACCTACCATTGGACATGGAAGGAGTTCTCCTGGTGCCGGAAAGATGTTTGAGCCCGAGAATGCTCTGATGCTTATATCCTGGCTGCTCTTCAATGTGCTCTCTTGCTTAACTGTCTGTAGTCAGGACCTCTTTTCAAGATGTTGCTCATGTAAATCCCCCATTTTGACTCCCTGTGTCACCTTGGGATCTGAACCTGGTGTTCTCAGTACTCCAGAGATCCCACTTCGAGCCAATAAGTGCTATTCTCTTGAAAAATCTCAAATTCAAGGTTACCTTCTCATGATTATTACATCTGTTAGGAGTGTTTCTGAACTGGCAGCCCTTTCATATAAGATGCTTTTTCAGATATTACACCAAAGTGATATCTCAATGAGGATATTGTCCTTCTTTCCCTGTGTTCTGCCCCAAAACATGCATTTCATTACACTGTTGAGACATTGTCAGGGCTGTCAGAATCTACCTGGCAGTCAAGACATCCTTTCGGGTCTTAAAAAGGGAGACATCATGCCTTTCACGTCATCATTGCCAGGTGAATCAGACAACTTTAAACTTTTGGAGAAAGGACCTCCATTTTTCTCTATCAGAGTTCATTCCACCAGGTCTGTTGGTATCTCTTGGGCTTTTCAGCATTTTCTCTCCAGATTTGTCCAGTCACCTGAAGATAGCGTGCATATAGCCCATGGCCTATACAGTGAATACAAATCATGTACACTGTACTGTACTCCAAAATTAGGAATTTCTAGGTAGCTCCCAATTTTCTTTATCTCTTAACACACTTTAACCACTTCCCGACTGCCCTATAGCAGAATTAATGCTACAGGGTGGCAGGGCTGTGCAAAATCATGTTTATATACGAAATTTTGTATTTCCGTGTAGGGGGCAACTACAGCTGTCGATCACCGGGTCCCGGCCGGAGATTCCCCGCCGGCATCCAGTGATCGCCAAGGAACACTGACAGGGGAGAGGTTTGTATGTAAACAATACAGATCTCTCCCGTCAGCACGAACAGGCTACTTTGTATTGCTCTGCATAGCAGAGCAATACAAAGCAGCATGCTTATATTGTAAAGCACACACAGACAAAATAGTAAAACACAGCACACAGTTAACCCTTTGATTGCCTCAGATGTTAACTAATTCCTGCCCAGTGTCATTAGTACAATGTCAGTGCTTTTTATTAGCACTAATCACTGTATTAGTGTCAGTGGGGATGTCAATGGCAGTTAGTCAGTCCCCTCCCCAGTGTCAGAATGCCCGCCGCAGTCCCGTGTTTAAAAAAAAATTCCAGTATATATACCACCATTTGTAGAGGCTATAAAGTTCACATAAACCAATTAATTTACATGTATTAGGATTTTTTTTAGAAAGAATTGTTGCAGAATACATTTTAGCCTAAATTTATGATTAAATTTTATTTTTATATTTTTTTTACTGGACATGTTTAATGGCAAAAATTAAAAAATATTGTTTTTTTTTCAAAATTGTTGGTCTTTTTTTTGTTTATAGACTAAAAAATAAAAAACGCAGAGGCGAACAAATACCACCAAATGAAAGCTCTATTTGTGGGAACAAAAGGACATACATTTAATTTGGATGCAGCGTTGCATGACCATGCAATTGTCAGTTAAAGTAACAGCGTCGAGGGCAAGTGGTTAATGTAATTACTATTGTAAATGTGTGTTTCAAAAACGTTCTTTCTGTCTGTATTATGTTATCATATATGTACATAACAGAACAATATTTATTGATTACATATGTCCTTTTTAATGGTATTATTTTTCTGGGAAATAGTTTATGTTAGATACTAATACTCGTGTAAATGTGTTATTTGTGTTACTATTATTACAATTATTATGTCTTGCACATTAAATTTAAATTTATTTAGACAGACACCAAGCAATATGCCAACATTAAAAAAAAAATCATCTTTTGCTGTTCTTGATGCAGTAAACTCAAATCTGATTGGCTTCCATAGGTTATTGCACTTTACACCCTAACACACTTAATAAACCTGATTGTGTTCACATAGTATTCCCTAGTATAATGTTTTAACAAGGACGTGTTTATTGATATTCCACAAGTAGTAACAGATTAATAATTAAGGTTAATTGCTTTGGCTTACAGCTCTCTTTGCTAATCACATAGAAGTTACTGCATACATTATATTTTCACTCTATTAGTTAACTGCTATTCATGGGTCAACAAATTCTAAGCAAAGATTATTTATTAATGGCTAGAACATTTTATCATTTCGCTAAAGATGAAATACAAACAGCCCATATTGCTCACACAAGCATACAACTTATGTGACTACCAGGGTTGGGGTTCAGGTTTGTACTGAAATAAACTTTGATTAAGAACCTCTGGCTGCATCAGGAATTCATACATTGAGCAGACGTAATACTACCACTGCCATGTCCCACTCAGGACTCCTCGTTGTTAGGACGAAGTAACTGCTAATGTCGTATGTACCAGTAACACATTCAAACTATGTTATTTTCTGTTGTCAGCTGTGGATTCTTAGCTGTCAGTAGTGGTGGGCTTGATGTTCGAGTCGAACATAAGTTTGAACGGTGAACACACAAACAGTAAGGGTGTTCGGCGGGCTATTTGGGATCTGGGGGTCCCCTTGTTAAAGGGGGCTTCCAGATTTTGATAAGACACCCCCCACAGACCCCCACAACCACAGCCCAGGGTTTTAGGGAAGACACCCATGTCCCCATCAACATGGGGACAAGGTGCTGATGGAGAGAAGCCAAAGCACCCCCCCCCCATGTTGAGGGCATATGGCCTGTTACGGGGGGGGGGGGAAATGAGGTCTGTGCTCATATCAAGGGTTTGGTAGGAATATAGGGGGGACCCCATGCTTTTTTCCCCCAATTTTGGGGGGATGGGGTTCCCCTTAAAAGTGCTACCTGGCCTATAGGGCCTGGTATGGCTTTTAGGGGGAACCCAATGCATTTTGTTTTTTAATTTTTAACTGTGGGGTCCATCCTAACATTCCTACCAGCCCTAAATGATTTGGTAAGGATTGGGGGGGGGGACGCACACTGTTTTTTTTTTTAATAAATATGTCATTTTTAAAAATAATGTCAGTCCTGCTGCAGCAGGTTCTATACATTGTACAGATGTGAAACTTTGCAGGTAGTTTAATGGGACCCCCAGGCATGATATTTAAAGACATTTTTATTTTATTTTTTACTTTAAGCAATGAAAAATGACTGCCGCTTTAAAAAGGGTACTTTTTAAAAAAATTCTCACTGATTCATGTCCCTCAGGGCAGTACCCAAGTCCTCATACCCCTTTTATGGCCAATAACTTGCATATAAGCCTTCAAAATAGACACTTTAAAATTTTTAAAGTCCCATAGATTTGCATTGTGTTCATTAGGTTTGAATGTTCGACCACGAACCGAACAGAGGGCTGTTTGGCCCATCCCTAGCTGGCAGTTGAATGTAATTAAAAGGACCCGGATGGTGGCTGATATCACTGATCATGGCCATGTCCATATTTGGTCAATGACATCAACCTCCATCTCATTAAGAAACAAGCTCCTGGCCCGGGCATCTGTCATTCATGTTCAGGAATGACATGGGATTGCGTCAGCTCTACACTTTTATTTTTTTGAGTTGGAGACATTGTTTATTGTGAGTGACATTGGCGACATTGTTCATTGTGAGTGACCCAGATCTACATCACTGGATTTGTTTGGTGGAGGTAAGTGATGTTAATATTGCTAGGACAACATTAAAAATGCACAATTCATTGAACAAATATGCCCTTAATCTGCCTGTGAAGTGGTGAATTTGCATGATGTATACAACCTCCTACAGCAAAACTGACATTTACATAAAAAATTCCATTAAAATTGGCTGTAAATGACAGCCTCCAGCTGCTTTGGTTTGTAAACAAAGCACCTGGGGACTCCATTTATCTATACCAGACCCTTATCCTAGATGGAATTCGGATATAGATGTCAATAGGGGAACCTCTCCCCCCCAAAAAAATACTTGTAGGGTTCTCCTAAGAATCCATTTTCAATCACATTATCCAGTGATACAGATCCTTGTCAATAACAATGAACGATGGCCATTGAGAGACCACAATCTGCTTTTGACAGCGGCTCACCACAAATGAGAGCTCCTGGTCCCAGCTGCAAAATGTAAACAAAGGGTGTTTTTCTTCTTTTTTTAGTGATGTCAGTGACCAAATATGGACATGACCATATTTCACCAGTGATGCCCTGTGACATCACTGACCAAATATGGTCATGTTCATTGTGCCAATGATTCTGAGCCTTCTGAACAACCAAACGTCGGTCCAGTATAGATGAATGGATTCCCCAGATGCTTTGTTTACAAACAGAAGCAGCTGTTCAGCCTGAACCCCCAACAGCTCATCTCTAGTCATTAACCGGCAATTTAGCCAGCATTTTTGCTTCCGTTAATGTCAGTTTTGCACATTATATAAATTATACAGATGGGCCACTTCACAGTCAGTTTTAAGACATCCCCCAAGGATGGTTTTTAAAGGAAATTTGCATTTTTAATATTTCACTTTGTTAAAAGCGCTGATTCCCCACAAAATTGTATTTTTTAAATTTGTTTGACATTCTGTTACCTATAAGGCCTCATGTACATTGTAAGCGTAAAGACATTTTTTCTTCTACAGGAGTTTAGCAGCATTTTTAAGGAATCATGCACTCTGCAGCTCAAAGAAGCTGCACCTACAGATGTTTCAGCTGTTTTGAGCTTTTACTTTTCTCTATCTGTTAACTTCACTCCATGTTAGCCTAGCCTTGAAAATGTCCAGAATTGATTTGAAAGATTGTGTTCTGATTGACCCCAATGGGGATTGGTTTACGATTCAATCTTGTGAGTTTCTCTGTGATCCTCCTGTTAACTGAACCCAGGCACATTCGTCTTATCCCTAGTGCCTACTAGGTTTAACTTATTATACAGCTAGAAATGACCAGAACCTATGCCTATATTACTGGTTTGTTAGAATTCTAATAAATCAGGGGCACAACATTCTCACAGAAATACTGTATACAGCTAGATCTGCTCTTTTTACTCTTTTTTTTACTAATAATTTGATCAATTTTTTTATCTGTTTTTTTTTAATCTATAAATTCTTAGTACTGAATAAATAAATCTGTTTTAACCCTGCAAAGAAAATCTTTTTTCAACAAATACGCATGTACTGTGCAAAGATCATAGCAGAGGTTGTTTGCCTTCTCTCTCTGAATATATATTATACAAGATTTATATGGCACTAGCAGGTGGCAAAATCCCTTTATTGAATAAAGAAAGACAGTACAGTTACAAGTCAAGAAAAGAGGGTTAGGTGGGCCCTGTTTGTGAGAATTTACAATCTGTTTGAAACTTTGCATAGCTTGTCTGAAAATAGCATATACAGTAAATTAAAGCCTGCAATATCAAGCTTCGTGAACAACAACAACACTTCTTTTAAACACATTTAAAGCATATCTAAACCCAGGAACAAAAATGTAATATATTGCAGCTTACATGTCCTTGTGACAGGTGCATTAGTTTTCTTTTTTTTTTTCTTTTTTTAGTTTTTTCTCTTCTTTTGCACCTGGTAATTTCTGCAAATAACACATTCCTTGTGCCTACACTTACTCTTCCATTATTGTCATTGAATGACCCATAGTTGTCACCCAGGCTGCACTACATACTTTGTTTCCCCGCATGGGGATGGGGAGTTTAGTAGTTTACATAAAAAAAAGTTAATATTGTTTTTGTTTTATCTTCAGCTCAGGAAGTGGAACGGTCAACAGGAATTGTTTGTATTTGCTGAAAATCTTCTCAGCTTGAAAAGTGAAATGCAGCAACCACATCTAAGGACTGGTAAGCTGTAAAAAAGGCCATGTTTGTTCTTGGGTTTAGTTATTCTTTAACTTACCCCTGTCTGCCATACTGACCATAATAAAAAGCATCTATAAAAAGCCATGATATGCTCTTTGTAAGTAATTCCCAGTGGCTGGTGCTACGTTCAGAATATAATGTTCTGGCAAAAGGGATTCCTCCATCCACCTCATTTGTGGTAATGGAGTACTCTGTTCTCATTGCCTGAACAAAACCAAACTGACAGTGTAGTGCCAGCCATAGACCTATGATTCTCAGTTACATAGGGTTAGTAGTTGAAGCAATTCTCTATCTGCATAGTGGAGAGATAGGAGTGAAGCTTCCAAACCAAACTTTTCAAGTTGGTGCTTCCAGAAGACTTCACCCCTTTCTTCACTTGCCTCAGCACTATCATAGATAGGCTCTTCTTTTGCTTCATGGACTACTTTAGTCATAAAGATGTTCACAATGCCTTGAATGGCCTATTCCTCTAGCCTTTCTAACACCTGACTTTACATGCACATGATATTTAATGGCATTCCCATCTTAGTTCTGTAGGGTTCAATATTGAGTTGGCCTACCATTTGCAGCTATAACAGCTTCAACTCTTCTGGGAAGGCTGTCCACAAGGTTTAGGAGTGTGTCCATGGGAATATTTGACCATTCTTCCAAATGGTGAGGTCAGGCACTGATGTCAGACAAGAAGGCCTGGCTCACAGTCTCCGCTCTAATTCATCCCAAAGGTGTTCTATCGGTTTGAGGTCAGGACTCTGTGCAGGCCAGTCAAGTTCCTCCACCTCAAACTCTCTCATCCATGTCTTTATGGACCTTGCTTTACGCACTGGTACGCAATCATGTTGGAGCAGGACGGGGTTATCCCCAAACTGTTCCCACAAAGTTGGGAGCATGAAATTGTCCAAAATGTCTCGGTATGCTGACGCCTTAAGAGTTCACTTCACTGGAACTAAGAGGTCAAGCCCAACCCCAAACCCGGAAAAACAACCCCACACCACAATCTCCCCTCCACCAAACTTTTACATTTGGCACAATGCAGTAAGGCAAGTATCGTTCTCCCGGTAACCACCAAACTCAGACATGTCCATCAAATTGCCAGACAGAGAAGCGTGATTTGTCATTCCAAAGAACATGTCTCCACTGCTCTAGAGTCCAGTGGCGGCATTCTTTACACCACTGCACCTGATGCTTTGCATTGCACTTGGTGATGTAAGGCTTGGATGCAGCTGCCCCGCCATGGAAACCCCTTCCACGAAGCTCTCTACGCATTGTTGTGCTAATCTGAAGGCCACACGAAGTTTGGAGGTCTTTACCTATTACCTCTGCAGATAGTTGGTGACTTCTGCGCACTGTGTGATTCAGCATGCTCTGATCCCGCTCTGTCATTTTACGTGGTCTACTACTTCATGGCTGAGTTGCTGTTGTTCCCAGTTGCTTCCACTTTGTTATAATACCACTAGCAGTTGACCGTGGAATATTCAGTAGTAAGGAAATTTCATAGATGGACTTATTGCACAGGTGGCAACCTATCACGGTACCACACTTGAATTCACTAAGCTCCTGAGAGCGACCCATTCTTTCACAAATGTTTGTAGAAGCAGTCTGCATGCCTAGGTGCTTGATTTTGTACACCTGTGGCTATATAGATGATTGGAACTCCTGAATCCAATGATTTGAAGGGGTGTCCCAATATTTTTTGCAATATAATATATATATATATATATATATATATTTATATATATATATATATGTAATATTAAAAAGTTAGGCTGATGTAAATGGCCTGGAAGTAAATGCTTCTTTTTTTCTAATAAATAGTTAATGACAATGTTTGCTTCCCGTCCTTTCCCAGAAAACTGTGTGCTTGAAATATACATTCATTATTCATGGGACTTTCCTGGAAAAAATATCTCTACTGTCAATAGAGAGTGTGCTTTTGTTTAATTCATAACTGCCCTTACCTACACAACAAACAAAAAAGGCACAGTATAAAGTACTTTTACATAATCCAATCTAAATAAATATTACATACATGTCAGTGACTTTATTAGGCCGGGATAACAGGCACAAATATTTGTTGTCCACATAAGACAGTCTGTTCCGGCAACCTGTAATGTAACTGAATCTAGCTACATAAATATGCTATCAGCATGGAGATGTGGCGGCGCTGTGGACCCTGATGTGCAGGATGAGTAGAGATAAGCAAACTTCCTAAAATACATGATGCTGACAAATAACCCTGATTGACCTCTGATCTAACTTTAGCTTACACACAAATTTAGAGATTCATCCAAGAAAAATATAAAATTTTCTCTTCATCTAGCTTTTGTTCAGCATCAGCAGGATCAACATTTTGGACTGGGTGGTGGTAGGGGAGGTCCATTACTGAAAAATATATTTGTTTTTTAAGAGTTGTTGTTCCTGAGATTGACTGAACCACAGCTAAACACCTTGAATCATGTAGGGAAGGAGATACATAAAAATTAAAGGACATTTTTTCTAAGAACATTTTCACAGATATAGCATAAACACATCAAAGCATAAAGAGCTGTGAAAAACTAGCAACTCTGGAATTATAATTATACAGGATTTATATCGCATCAACTGTGGGTATAGGATTATAACTTTTTTTTTAATGGTTGAACTGGATGGACGTTTATCTTTTTTCAGCCAGACTAACTATGTAACTAGTTTGTGCAGTGCTTTACAATGTAATAATAAGCAAAGAGTGTGAATGAGAGAGGCCAATTATTAAAAAGTAAATTTTTCTTAAAAAGTAAAATGTTTTTTACGAAATGTCACAATACTACAGACAGAAAATCACTGATTTCCAACTGTGGGGAACTGTTAACTTTTGTTCAGACAGAGAGGCTGACTATAAAATATTTTTTTTTTTAACCTTAACTCTAAATCAGGAGCCATTTGAGGATCTAAGAAGCATCAAGCCAGTCATAAACAGGTTATTAACCGGTTGCGGACACTTGACATACGCACAGACATGAACTTCATGAATGTACACAGTCCAAATGTAGTATATCATGTATACTGTCTAAAAGATAGCTGAGAGTTGCAGTGTAAATACAGAAGCTGTGAAAACTGCTGCTGTCAAAAAGCAGACTGACACAGTGTTCATATGCAGTATTTAGTCTCAAGATAGACAGATACAAAGTAACATTGTTACATTTGTGTCTACTCTGATTCATTCATCTGCAGATCAAATAGCTACATTTAAATATGTATATGTCAGTTAAAGAAACCTCACAAAGAAACATTTTTTTTTAAATAAAATTGGTTTCTTTTTAACCTATTATTGTTGCATAGTTTACCCTAATTAGTCTTAGTTAACTCCTTATTCCCCTTCTCCCTTTAACTATTGTTTTCCTGATGATTTTTTAATTTCTTTTTTTCTAACCAATAATATTGTCATTTAATTTTTATTAGTTTTTTCCTTAATTTATTTTTTAGTGTCACCTTAAAAAATATTGAAATAAACAACAACCTTTACTTCATTTGTAAACAACTTTGCCATGCTTTGCACCAGCATTAATATGTTTGTAAATTTAAAAAGAATTAAAGAAGTTGATTTGAATACGCACATATAACAAGTTGTAATTCAGTAAAGCACATGGAGTGATCATATAAGGCACATTGCATGCAGTGGCATCACAGTTGCTTTAAGGGACAGGCACATTGTGAGTAGTAGTTTCATAGAGTGATTGTTGTTACGGTATAACACTATTTAGTTCATTTCTTTTTCCTTGGTGCTCTTGACACTTATGTTGGAGGAAGAAGGAGTAGTTTTGAAAGTGGATCAGATGAGTAAAGATGAAAAAAAATCAGTGTTTTTTTCAGGAGGCTCTATTTTTGCTAGAGGAGGGTAAGTGTATGTAATGCCTATGAAATGTGTTGGTCTTGGACCCTTTGTTTCTTTGGTAATTTTTACAATAAATCATCATTTCCCAGATGCCAGGAGCATGAGAAATGACATTGATGTCATTACTCTAGGCCCAAGGAACAGAGTCACAAGATGTTAAACTGCTTAAAGCAGATAAGACGTGTTTGTGGGATTGAATGTGTTTGTGACATCTAGAAATGTTACATTAGACTGCTTAAATTAGATAAAAACTTGTTGTGCAGTTAAAGATGTCTACTTGCTTGAGAAGTTAGAAATCTTTAAGTTTAGGGTAGATAAGAAGCTGATCTGAAGCAAAAGTGTGATATGGCGATATAACATTGTTTGTTCAATGTAGTGGCTGAGCGTGACTCTGTTATCCTCATGGAACCTTTCTGCTAGCTCCTCCTAGAGTGAGTGTGGTGCCCGCCCACTTCGGGGAAAGCTTCCAGAAAAAGGGCTTAAAACGGGAAGCTTGAGCGTGGTCAAGGTGGGCAGCCTTCCTATGCGGAAGAGAACGCACTGATGCCAAGGCTATACGGGCTCATCAATTGGTCATGTTTACGACTTCTCCACGACCCCCTGTGTATTATGGTTCCGATGGGGTCTGTTCCTTCCCGAATTTCCCATATCTTTGGTAATGTAATAATTCTATGCTGTGACATTGTCAAAAGATGTGTCTCTTTCATGTTGTAATGCTCACATTATTTTTGGTGTGTGTTATTATGCAGATTGTGATCACTACTAAGATATATGCTCCTATGTGTTTTGTGATAATAAATGTGGAGGTTTTGACAGTGCAAGAATATTGCAGTTGGATTCTGTTATTTCTTGGAGTTCCAAGTGAATGCTATGATGTGCCAGGGCAGGTGTTCATCTGGTAGTGGGTCTTTCACATGCTTAGAATAATTAATGGTGTAAATGCTGGTTAAACATACATGTGTAATTGTACAGTATGTGTGACTACCTGTGTATATGACTTGCTTTTGGTTATTGTGTCCAGCATTGCATTACAGAGTACAAGAGTGGGGAAAATAATTATTTGATCCCCTGAAGATTTTGTAAGTTTGCCCACTTACAAAGAAATGAAAGGTCTATAATTTTTTTATCATAGGTGTATTTTAAATGATAGGGACAGAACATCAAACAAAAATCCAGAAAAAACACGATACAAATGTTATAAATTGAGTTGCAGTTCAGTGAGTAAAATAAGTATTTGATCCTCAAGCAAAACATGACTTACTACTTGGTGGAGAAACCCTTGTTGGCAAGCACAGAGGTAAGGCATTTCTTGTAGCTGGCTACCAGGTTTGCACACATCTCAGGAGGGATTTTGGTTCAATTTACAGATCTTCTCTAAATCCTTAAGGTTTCTTAGCTGTTGCTTGGCAAAGTTTCAGCTCCCGCCATGACTTTTCTATAGGATTAAGGTCTGGAGACTGGCTAGGCCACTTCATGACCTTAATGTACTTCTTCTTGAGCCACTCCTTTGTTGCCTTGGTGGTGTGTTTTGGGTCATTGTCATGCTGGAAGACCCATCCACGTCCCATCTTCAGTGTTCTGGCTGAGGGAGGAAGGTTCTCATCCAAGATTTTACAATTCATGGCACATTCCATTGGCCCCTCAATGCTGCAAACTCAGTCTGTACCTTTAGCAGAGAAACAGCCTCAAAGCATAATGTTTCCACCTCCATGCTTGACTGTAGGGATGGTGTTCTTAGGGTCATAGTCAGAATTTTTCTTCCTCCAAACACGGTCAAGTTAATGCCAAAGAGCTCAATTTTGATCTCATCTGACCACAGCACTTTCTCTCAATCCTTCTCTCAGTCATTTAGATGTTATTTGGCAAACTTCAGGCAAGCCTGTACATGAGGAGGTGGACCTTGCGGGCTCTGCAGGATTTCAATCCATGGCGGTGTATTGTGTTACCAATGGTTTGTTTGGTGACTTTGGTTCCAACTGCCTTGAGATCATTCACAAGCTCCTCACATGTAGTTCTGGGCTGATCCCTCACTTTTATCATGATCATCCTTACCCCATGAGGCAAAATCCTGCATGGAGCTCCAGACCGAGGGTGATTGATGGTTATTTTGTATTTCTTCCATTTGTGAATTATCATTCCAATAGCTGTCACCTTCTCACCAAGCTTCTTGCTGATGGTCTTGTAGCCTATTCCAGCCTTGTGCAGGTCTACAATCTTTTCCCTGATGTCCTTTGACAGCTCTTTGGTCTTGCCCATGATGGTGGAGTATTTACATACTGCACCATATACAATAGTACTGTTTTTTTTGAGGGTCACTATCCTGTCATTTAGAGTCTTACAGAATTCCAAGAGGGGTGGACTTTGTGATTGGAATGCATTTTGAACTGATTGAGACACACATGAATATTCAAGTGCTCATCTAATAAATTTGCATAATTCACCTGCCAGGGGGCAGAGGGTTTCCAGCTACTGTGACTATTGGAGAAGTACAAGTTTAGTGTGCTGATTTATTAGACTCATTAATTATTATTATTATTACATCGAGTTTATAAAGCGCCAAAGGGTTTGCTCAGCGCTGTACAATAGGGGGGGGGGGGGCAATACATGGCACAGTACAACAATAACAAACAACGTACGAGGGGTAAGAGGGCCCTACTCTTTCGAGCTTACAATCCGTTTTTGTGTTATTTCAAATGGGACAAATTATTGAATAAAAGTTATACTTTTTATCTATAGTTTTACCTATAAAACTATTTTTTTAAACTAATCAAGTTAGAAAAAGTTTTTTTTTAAGTTTTGTTACTTTTGTGTCTATGGATTGCATAAAAATCTAAATCATTTTAGCAAGACTATATCACAGAAAGAAAGCCTTGTTTGTCCTTAAAATTATATATGTGTTAATTTGTTATCTTAAGTAATGACAACATTATCGTCAAATCAATAGACCCATTGCAGAAATGTAAAAACTGCTCTAGTCCATAGGGAATGTACAGGTGTGAGAGATGAAGTGGTTAAAAAAAATCAAGAATTTAATTTATTGTCATTATTGTTTATTAAAACCCTTACCATGATCCCTGGATAAAGATAAGCAAATTATTTCACCTGAACAATGATTCAGCTTAGTTTAGGCTGATCTCTTGGTGGAAAAGGTTAGAGAGTAGCTAAAGTATATTTTGTATGTGGGAATGCAAACATGGCGTGGAGATAAACTATGCAGTAACCCAGAAGATAGATAGCTTCAGTAGTTTATATTATGGGGGTGTCACTTTTTTATTATTCAAATTATACATTCCAGCAGCGCATATTGCACTCACTAATGACTGATGGAATGATTTTGCAGAGAACAGTTCAGAAGTCAAGCACGACTACTGCATCAATTTTCTTCCTATGTGACTAGATCACTTTTATATGCAGAGTATAGAGCAGTGTTTCTCAACCTTTTTTCAGTCAAGGCACCCTTTAAAATTCCACACAATTTTGAGGCATCCATTACAAAATGTAAAAAACTAAACTAATAATTTACAAAATGTAGCAACATCTGTACGTTTAGAACAACCAATGTTACAGGTGATTTAGTCTTCCAAAGTACAGTCATGGCCAAAAATATTGGCACCCCTGCATTTCTTTCAGATAATGCACCACTTCACCTAGAAAATAGTTGCAATTACAAATGTTTAGGCATTCTCATGTTTATTTATTTTGTTTGTATTGGCATGACACAAAAAAGTGGTGAAACAAAAAGCCAAATCTGACAAATTCCATATAAAACTCCAAAAATGGACTGGGGGCTAGGACGTGACATCAATGCGCACATTGAGAACGCTCATGGTAGAGTATGATGGCCAGAGCGAAGTCTCGATACAAACCAATCCTGTTATACCAGTGTTGAAAAAAATATTATAATACAGTGCAAAACTAAAAATATTAATGATATGAATATAATGAATATAAGCGATAACACAAAAGCGAATGAAGCGCTACAATGAGCGCAATGAAACAAGTGCGGCTGTGAAAGTCTTAAACAAAATAAGTGTTCATATGATGGTGAGGGTCTGACAAACACTGGTCAGAAAGTCGTGCTGCAAACAGATCCTATTGCACAGGTGGTATCAGATTATTCCATGTGACTTTTATCCATGCAGGGAATTGATAAAAATGCACGCTCACCATAGTAAAAGCGCAATGTGTTGAATCATATATTGACCAAGGATCTGCAGGAAGCCCCCTTTAGATGGACCAGACAGACACCATGGGAAGAGACTGCTTCCTCTGGATCTGAGACTACTCTGCAACTGTAATCCAACTGGAGTCCTTCCCAGCTCTGGATATCTCCAGGAACAAGAGTCAAGCAGCCCTCAGCCTCTCTCATATCCCATCTGGTCCCCAAGCTGCATGTGTCCCTTCTTCCAGGAGGGCGGTGCTGTCCCCCTGACAAATGCCACCCTAGGCAAATGCCTTGTTTGCCTTGTGGTAAATACGTCCCTGTATGTCACTGTATAAAGAGGTTAAAGTGCTTGCCTTCTTAAATAGACGTTTATATCAAAAAGTAATTCAGAGCATAGCCTCTTTAGAGCCAGGACAGGGCCAGCACCAGAGGCAGATTTAGCTCACTCAATACACAGATCTCTGAGCATGATGATGAACGGTCACATATTGTGCAATCACCACCAGGTGTTTGTATTTCATATAAGATTTAGGGTTCCTTCTAGTGCATTTGTTGCTGATCTCATCAGATTCTTGAGTGTATGCTGTCCCTTTGTTCAGTTATACCAGTGCCGGTAGCAACACTGTATAATGTGAGTATTTTCTATGACTTTTTAGTAAGATATTTGTAAGTTTTTTTACACTATGAGAGTTCCTCTTCCCTTCTTTTTCTGGCTAAAATGATGGAGCACATATCCTGGTGACCTTGGAATTCCTGGAACAGATCGGAGATCTTATAGATCTATTAAGAATCCCCAGAGGTAACGCTTGGTGGGCTGGTTAATAATCTTACCAGTAACATCCTTTGGTGAGTTGAAGCTAGTAGAATTGGTGACGGATACACATCTTTGTGATGATTTAAGATGTAATAGAGAAGATTCACTGCAGATGAAGAAAATTTTGTTTATTTAATTTTTGAGAACGTTATGACACATGGTGATGGTGCACTCAAAGAAAGAGGATTTTGGAATCCTGGACTTTGTACATTAATTTAATTCATTTAAGATATTTTGGGATTGTTATATTGCAATTATTTTTATTTATGTACTATTGATCAGAGTGATGGAGTTATATATACCTGCACTTTATTTTGAGGTACATAATTTTACATTGTCACTTTATAAGTACTGTATGTTATATAGGCATTATATGTGAAGGCACCTTATGAATATGTTATATATGCACTATATGTAAAGACACTTTATGAGTATATTATATATGCATTATATGTGACGGTCCTTTATTTACGATATTTTTTGCAGAAAATACCAAAGCACCTGGGATGGTAGATTCATTCTATTTTTGCACTAAATGCACATGACATTTTGGGCTTATAATCTTCAATACTAAATATGTTTTAATAGGATAGACATCAACATATTTATTAGCGTTTCCTCTGTGGAAAATAGATTGGCTAGAAAATGCTCATGCACCTGACACCACGCATTCAAATTATATAGAGCTGTGTAATTTTTTCACATGACTGTACATACATTTTTGCACACTGGTACTTACTAGTATTCCATTGTTTCTCTTCTTCCCTAGTTTCTCTATCTCATTCAGCTATTGTGACCCCAGAGAGGGGCAGGGAGGGGCAAGCAAGATGCTGTGCAGGTGACTGGTGTGCTTCTTATCAACTGATGACATCATTGGTTGTTAGGTCACTGGCAGCTAAAAAGTTGTAATGGTGCACAGTGAAAACCTATAGCTTTGTGTAACTTAAAGGCAGTCTTGATCCACCTGCTGGCTTGTATACAATGTTTAGGGCAATTTTTAGACATTTTGCCAGGGCACTTCTGGAAACCTGAAGGCACCCTGCGTTCGTATCAATGCGTTTGTATCAACGCGATCAAGATGACTGTGCTCCCTAAGCTCCTCTACTTCTTCTGGACCCTCCCAAATTAAAGTCTCTCCCTCCAGAATAAGATCCTGGTCTTTACATGGGCCCACAAATGCCCTAGAGTGGCCCACACCACCCTTTACACCCACAGGCCCCTCCAGTGGAGTCATACCACTATCGTCAGCTCTGTCACTGGATCTCCTCCGTCTGCCACAACTCTTCTTTCCCTTTTCAGAAAATGTCCTTTGAGTACATTTGTTTACATTTTCCCAGTGCCCGAGGCACTATTTCTTTTTTTTATGCCTCATTATCTGCGGGGAGTTCATCCCGCTCTCACCCGTACATCTCCAAATGGGAATGAGACCTCAGAACCTCCATAGATCTAGAGAACTGGAGCAGGGCCTGGTCAGCTGTAGCCAAATGGTCTTTTAACATGGTCACCATGGAGGTGGCATACAAAGTTCTCCTCCACTGGTATTGGGTCCCAGCATTGATTTTTTGAACCTGTCATGTAGTGATAGATGATTCAGGGGCTGTGGCTTATGTGGAGATGAGATCCATACAAGGTGATCCTGCCCCCATTTGGTGGGCTTCTGGCCATGGGTCTATGGCCTCCTCTCAACCCTATTTCACACTTCCTTCCTCAAGGACCCCCGGCATGCACTTCTCCACTGCCCACCTCTTGGCCTTTTCGCCCAGCAAAAACTGGCCAAATAGTTCTTCATAGCGGCAAAACGCACCATTCCAAGCATTCCATTGCTTGGAAGAAGCCCACTGTCAGATTTGAGGTGAAGTTTTGACCACCCTCATGGTTCATGAGAAAATGTCCAGCATACTCCACGACTCCCACTCTAAATCCCCAAATTCCTCCAAATATGGAACCCGTGGTGGTCTTATGCTCTTCCCACTCTGCTCCCAACTAGCCTGGGTATCCCAATCCACTAGGGAATGCTCCCACTTGTAGGCACCTTCAACTTTGCTCTCCCCCTTCTTTCTGCCTCTTCTTTCCCCGTCCGCTCTCCCTTCCTTCCCTCCCCCATCCTCATCCCCCCCACTGTGTGTTTTGTTTCCCTTTCCTTACTTGACCACCTCCCCTAAATTTAGGAGGTGAGGGGATACTCACACCCTCCACTTTACCAAGCCCTTGATTGTACGCTGCCGCTTCCAGGATCAGCTGCTGGTTGTTATTGCTCCCTTATGCTGGGATTCCTTTGTAATGGGCTTGTTTGCACTTGTTTTCCTTTTTGTTTCTGCACTTGTCCCCTGCTCGGGGCTTTATTGTTTATTATTACTTAGTAAAAATCATTATACCAGAAAAAGGTTGATATAGAGTATCCAAAGCTTTAAAAAGTAATTAATATGAATCAATCACTGAAAACAAAGCTATCTTACAAAGCAAAGTAGCACAATTCTGAAATGCATTTGTATTTTTATGTTTTGAATTGAAGGTCATAATAACAGTTTTTTTCCCCAACAGCAGTAGGGTTTAATTATGTGTCTCAGTCAAAAGCAGTGAAAAAAGCAAATACAATATTAGGCTGCTTACTTTTATGTAAAATGATTGCAAAAACACAATATTGTCATATAACAGCAAACTATTAGCATTTGTCTCCGTTTTCTGGGGACAGTCCCTAGGTAACAGGAGATCCCAAACTGCTCCAGTCACACCATTTTGGGCTGTGACTTTTGCTGGAGCCTCACCACTGCAATGCACTACAGTGCCTGACTCCCAGGGACAATGCTGTGCAGGTGCTGGGGAATACCAGTCAACAAAAGGCAGATGGCACACAGAAGATACAATGCCAGGAGCCATTTGTGAGTTTACTCTCTGAACTCTTAAGCCTGGTCCCTACACTCTGTGCATTACTTAATCCTGAGTCCTGAACTTTGTGCGTTACTTAATCATGACCCCCTGAACACTGTGCATTACTTAATCCTGCCTCCTGAACTTTTTGTTTTTTACAACATACTCTACTGACCCATAGCAGCTCAGGCTCTGGTTTTATTTAAAGTGTTACTAAACCCACAACCATAAAATCAATCTGTATATGCAGTAAAGCATGCTGGTTATACTCACTGTGAAACCTAAGGGGTTAATCCTCTGCATTGTGTAAAAAGGCTGTTTGGTCCTGTTTTCTCTGCCTCTCCTCATGTTCAAATGTCCACCTGATAAGACAGATTGAACCTGTAGTCACATGCACATGCTCAGTTTAGTGTGTATTGCTAGAGATGTTTTTTTTTTATTGGGAGAGTGCATGTGATCAGCACAGGGCCAATCAGCACTGTCAAGGCACAAGTCAGGGGTCTGCATCCTCCTAGAGCAGAAAGAAAACTCCTACAAGCTTTAACCAGTGCTCTGCTGAAGTCACAAGACTGCTCTAACTGGTGATGAGAAAAGGTATTTAGCAGTTTATATTTACTAAAATAATTACATTTCCATGTTCTGTGTACTGTGGGAGACCAGATATAGTGAATGCAGGGTCCTGGGTTTAGTAACACTTTAACCTCTTTAAGAATAATAATGTAAGAAATAAATATGTTGTGTCACCTCTTGTTCCTAATATAATTTAATCAATATTACATATATTGTGCAATAAACAATGTGCTACAAACAAATCTAAAAATATTGTTCTCTACGTGCCCAAAAATATCTCTTGGATTTGCACATAAATGTGCCCAATATTATTTTCAGTGTTCTAAAAAGTGCCCAGTATGAAAATGTTCTGAACAAATAAATAAATATGAAGTTCCGTGAATTGTTCACACAGTGCTCAATGTATCCTTCATAAAGTATTCAGTGAATCCAAACACTGTTGTGGCTACATACTCACCTCCATGGATGGACCTGTATAAACGCAGGTTGTAAGCGCCTTCCCTACTGGGGATCAATCCTGCTCACTCTCTCTCACTGTTATCAATGATACTCCTCCTCATATGCTCAGGGATAGCAGAATTTGGCATATAGATCCTTACACAAAACAAAGGTGTATGGCCCCTTTAAGAGATGGACCTCAATGTGTCCTTCACTCAGCAACCAGACTCTCAGCACACAGGGACTCCTCATCATGCAATATATGTTAAAACCACTTTTATTATATTTAAAATTGCACTTACAGAAGTAGAAATTTAAACCACATCAAAATGACAGTGGGGACCCAGCTCAAGAGTCACTTTCGGTCTCACCTTCCAATCACGTCACCCGGCCAGGCACAATTGCACAATATATGTATTCTTGATGAATTTATATTAGGTACAAGAGGTGGCGGTACATATTTATTTCTTATATTATTATTTTTGTCACCGTGGGAACGCAGGTTTATGTTTGCAGGCGCTCAATTATTTCAATTAAGTGATTATAATATTGTTCTAGGTGCACATTTTGAAGTTTGACATTTCACACCTTGACAACAGGCAGCTCAGGAATAAAAACAGTTAATTCATACTATTTTAGGCACTACTCACTATTACAATTACAATTTTGCCACACCCATAATTTGCTTTGGCGCACTACACCAGTCACACACAGTCATTACGATGCTAATGATGCTAAAGTTATTTTTTCTTTATAATACCAAAAAGTGTTGCGTTAACCAAATATTCAAAATACTAATCAAAAGTGTCCTTGAGTAGTGGTAATGTGTAATTAAATACAAATACTAAAGGATGTGCATAGACATACAATTTACATTATAAAAAGTCCATCCATGTACCCAGGGCTTTTTTTTCAGAGAATAGGTGCAGGAACTCCCCTTTTCTGAGTCCCCCTTGTCTCCACCCCCTACCTTCCTCTAACTACCGTCCCTTGGTTCCACCCCTACCCACGTTCCAGTATTGCCCCTTTTAGAGAATACAGAACCAAGTATAATTTTGTGATGCTAAATAATTAGTATGAAATTTGTTAATTTTAACAAAAAAGCAGTAAAATAGATCCCCTGCAGCCAGCAACAATAGACCCCACCCTAGCAAAAATAGATCCCCCCACACAACAATATACTCCCCCAGCAACAACGGACCCCACCCCAGCAACAATAGGTCCCCCCAACAAAAGACCCCACTCTAGCAACAATAGGTACCATGCAGCAACAATAGACCCCACCCCAGAAGCAACAGACCCCCCTACAGAGCAACAAAATACAACTCACAGCATATTTTCACCCCCAGAAACAGAAGATCTACCCCAGCAGCAAAACCAGATCTCCCAGCAGCCAGAAACTTCTCCATCAACAGTAGATCCCTACCAGCAACATAAGACCCCCCAAGCAGCAATAGCCACCGCCAGCAACAATAGACCCTCACACAAAAACAGATCCCCACTAGTGATAAAAGATCCCGCAGCAGCCAGCATCAATAGATCCTCCAGCACACCCAACACCCATTGCCATTACATACATTCACTGCTGGAGGTGCCGGAACTGCGTTCCCCTGTTTTCCCACTGAAAAAAAAGCCTGCATGTGCCAATCAATATCAGAATGTGTAAAAAAAATCTTTAGTGTGTAAAATGGAAGCTTCCACCAACAAAGAGCAAATTATAGCTGCTCACCTTGTATTATAGACCTTTAGATTATAAAAGGTCTAATTGCACCCCTTTAAAAGCTGAGATCAGCTTAAGGCTGCCCATACACTATACAATTTTCTGTCCAATTTCTGCCTAATTTCCTTTAGATTTACCTTCAACTATGTAGTGCAAGAGCCTGCCTAATTGGATACAATTTAAAGTGTTGTTAGTTTTGACCTCATATTATATGGTTTTTGGTAAATCTAAACCAAAAATCTTCAGAAAATTGTATAATGTATGGCCAGCCTAAGACAAATGGTTCTCTGATGTTAGTTTTCTCCGTATATGACTATGACAGTTCCAGGACAAGTGTATACAGCCCATAAAAAGGATATAAAAAAAGACTAATAGTGCTCTCTGGATACAAATCTGTATCTTTTGTTTAAAACATTAAAACCACACTCACAAGAAAAGTTAAAAGCGCACACACACAGATTACTGAACTGGCCAGCAATGAGTCCAGATCTCAATCTCATAGAGCACCTGTGGGGAGATCTCAAAACAGCAGTTGGGAAAAGGAATCCTTCCAATCTGAGAGACCTGGAGCAGTTGGCAAAAGAAGAGTGGTCCAAAATTCCTTTAGAGAGGTGGAAGAAACTCATTGATGGCTACAGGAAGCAATTGATTTCAGCTATTTTTTCCAAGGGGTGTGCTACCAAATATTAAATTGAGGGTACTAATAATTTTGTCCAGTCCATTTTTGGGGTTTTGAGTGGAATGTGTCAGATTTGGCTTTTTGTTTCTACACTATTTTTGTGTCATACCAACACAAATAAAAGAAATAAACCCGAAAATGCCTAAACATTTTCAATTGCTACAATTTTCTGGGTGAAGTGGTGCATTATCTGACAAAAATGCAGGGGTGTCAATATTTTTGGCCATGACTGTGTGTGTGTGTATATATATATATATACACTGTACATATAAAAGCTTAAAGCGGAGTTCCACCCAAAAGGGGAAGTTCTGCATTAATGCTTTGTCCCCCACTTCCCATTAAGGATTGGCACCTTTGGGGAGCGGGTAACCAAATTTGACAGGTACCCGCTCCCACTTACGCTGCAATCACCTAGGCAGTCGGAAGCGGAAGTTGTCTCCCCTCCCCATAGTCTTCTGGGACACGTGACAGGTCCCAGAAGACTACGGGGCCATTCACAATGTGCAGCGCTTCTCGCACATGTTAAGTGGGCACTCAGCTGTAAAGCCACAAGATGTCACAGCCGGGTGCCCACACAAAAGATGCCAGTGCAAAGGAGAAAAAACAGCTGGTGAAACCAGCGATGGCGAGGACACCGCTGGACCAAGTTACAGGTAAATGGGTGTATTTTAAAAGTCAGCAGCAACAGTTTTTGTAGCTGCTGACTTTTTTTTTTTTTTCAAATGTAACTATGCTTTAACTACACATATGTATACATGGTAAAAAGCTATCATCCAAAAACCATAAACCAACTATAAATATAAATACAGCCAACCTTGGAAGAGTTCTTTATAATACAGTATAGTCTACATGGCTGTGTTGTCCTATAGGGTGACTGAATAAAATTACAAAGTGTTTTGTAGGCAAATTAGTTCACACATACAAGTGAAACTCAAAAAATTAGAATATCATGCAAAAGTTCATTTATTTCAGTAATGCAACTTAAAAGGTGAAACTAATATATGAGATAGACTCATTACATGCAAAGCAAGATAGTTCAAGCCGTAATTTGTAATAATTGGGATGATTATGGCTTGCAGCTCATGAAAACCCCAAACCCACAATCTCAGAAAATTAGAATATTGTGAAAAGGTGCAATATTCTAGGCTCAAAGTGTCCCACTCTAATCAGCTAATTAAGCCATAACACCTGCAAAGGGTTCCTGAGCCTTTAAATGGTCTCTCAGTCTGGTTCAGTAGGAATCACAATCATGGGAAAGACTGCTGACCTGACAGTTGTGCAGAAAACCATCATTGACACCCTCCATAAGAAGGGAAAGCCTCAAAAGGTAATTGCAAAAGAAGTTGGATGTTCACAAAGTGCTGTATCAAAGCACATTAATAGAACGTTATGTAGAGGGGAAAAGTGTGGAAGAAAAAGGTGCACAAGCAGCAGGGATGACCGCAGCCCGGAGAGGATTGTCAGGGAAAGGCCATTCAAAAGTGTTGGGGACTTTCACAAGGAGTGGACTGAGGCTAGAGTCAGTGCATCAAGAGCCACCACACAAAGACGGATCCTGGACATAGGCTTCAAATGTAGTATTCCTCCTGTCAAGCAGCTCCTGAACAACAAACAACGTCATAAGCGTCTTACCTGGGCTAAAGAAAAACAGACTTGGTCTGTTGCTCAGTAATCCAAAGTCCTCTTTTCTGATGAGATCAACTTTTGCATCTCATTTGGAAACCAAGGACCCAGAGTATGGAGAAAGAATGGAGAGGCACACACTGCAAGATGCTTGAAGTCCAGTGTGACGTTTACACAGTCTGTGTTGACTTGGGGAACCATGTTATCTGCTGGTGTTGGTTCACTGTGCTTCATTAAGTCCAGGGTCAACGCAGTCGTCTACCAGGAGATTTTGGAGCACTTCATGCTTCCTTCCGCAGACGAGCTTTATGGGGGTGCTGACTTCATTTTCCAGCAGGACTTGGCACCTGCCCACACTACCAAAAACACCAAAACCTGGTTCAATGACCGTGGGATTACTGTGCTTGATTGGCCAGCAAACTCGCCGGACCTGAACCCCATAGAGAATCTATGGGGCATTGCCAAGAGAAAGATGAGAGACATGAGACCGAACAATGCAGAAGAGCTGAAGGCCGCTATTGAAGCATCCTGGTCTTCCATAACACCTCAGCAGTGCCACAGGCTGATAGCTTCCATGCCATGCCTCATTGAGGCAGTAATTGCTGCAAAAGGGGCCCAAACCAAGTACTGAGTACATATGCATGCTTATACTTTTCAGAGGTCTGATATTGTTCTATGTACAATCCTTGTTTTATTGATTGCATGTAATATTCTAATTTTCTGAGATTGTGGATTTGGGGGTTTTCACGAGCTGTAAGCCATAATCATCACAATTATGACAAATCATGGCTTGAACTATCTTGCTTTGCATGTAATGAGTCTATCTCATATATTAGTTTCACCTTTTAAGTTGCATTACTGAAATAAATGAACTTTTGCACGATATTCTAATTTTTCGAGTTTCACCTGTATGTATTTTAACCATGTGTTTAGCTGTGTGACTAGATGTTAGCTTTTAACTGCAAGGAGAGTAGAGGTTTGAATACAAATAGCCTGAGCTTGGAGCAAGTTAGACGGAGCAATCACGATGATTTGGGAGGTTAGTGAAATGCCCATTGGCTATGTGTAATATTTAGTAATCTACGGCAGTCAATATGATCACAGCTTCTGTGATGATCAGGACCCAGAAATTACCCTAAAGTGGAATTTCAGGAAATATCTACCTACTCATAAAACTGCTCCCTGCCACCTCCTTACAACTAAACTAACTAAACTGTGGATGAAAGACCAATATGTGTACCAATTTTAAGGCCACTCCATACAGTCACATGATCTTCCTTGTGTCAGCCAATGGCCTACTACTGGGGAGAAGAGAGAGTGCTCGGCAATGACTGGATTGCCTCAGAGGTGACATTACCCATAGGCTTACTATGGGCCATTTCCTTTGTATGTCTGCGACGTGCATTGCCCTTCCATGTGCTCCTTACTGCTAAGGCTGGTTATAGGTTGGGATGGTTGCCATTTTTTGTGTAGTTTACTCATTTGGATGCAGGGATGCACTGGATGCCTTTGCTGTCATTTTGGAATAGCTGGGTCCTTGTACCTTTTAAGGAGGGATGGGCTCCTCCTGGCACACGTGCCCTTAACCTATCCATTTATACATGTGCTCCTACTATGGAGGCTTTGGAAATTTTAAAGTTAGGTCCACAGTATACAGAGGACCCCTGATGTGGGATTGTGGCCTACACATGTATTTACAAATGTGTGCAAACAAAACCCTCTGTTTCTAATACAAACTGTTAGACAGGGCCAAATTGGTTGTTTTGCAGGCTATATGGTAAGTGTTGCTGGGAAATCCTTTATATGTTTGCGATGTCCATTGCCCTTCCTATAGCACCTTACTGCTAAGGCTGGTTATAGGTTGGGACAGTTGCCATTTTTTGTGTAGTTGGCTAATTTGGATGCAGGGATGCACTGGATGCCTTTGCTATCATTTCGGTATAACTGGGCGTCACGTGCGTTCCTGTACCTTTAAGGAGGGATGGGCTCCTCCAGGCACATCTGCCCTTAACCTTTGGAAATTTTAGAGTTAGGTCCACAGTATACAGAGGACCCTTGGCGCATGACTGTGGTTTACTTATGTATTTGCAAATGTTTGCAAACAAAACCCTTATTTAACACTTTCTAACCGTTTTTTAATGCAAACTGGTAGACAGGGCCAAATTGGTTGCTTTGCAGGCTGGCTTGTAAGTGTTGCTGGGGAATCCTTGGTTTGCAAATTACTATGGGCCATCCATTGTGGGTGATCCCTCCTCTCTACTGAAGCTGCTTCTAGCTGATACAGGGTAGGACATCATGTGACCAGACCAGAGTGGCCAGAAAATATACTGTCCTTCCACAGGATAGTTACTATAGGTATTAGAAGTTGGGGGAGCAATTTTAAGATTAGTTAGGTATATCCCACAATACTTTAAATCTTTTCTGTGGCATATTTGCATATTGGGCATCCACTCGGATAGTTTGATAATATTGTGCACCTGGGATGAGTTAACTTATGTGTAGTCATGTTTGTTTTCTTTAAATATAGTATTTCCTTCATTTATCAGGTTATCAACAGCCTTTTATGCTTCTCCCTTGTGCCATTCAAGCTTTAAAACCATTAATTGGAAATTAAAGTTGATTTATCGCATAGCTACAAGGTGACTTTCAGGTATTCCTGATAGGCTGTAAAATGAACACAGTCACATAAATTTCAGATATGTGGGAAAAAGATGCATGCAACAACATTAAGTGAAAAATAAAGAGTTGTAATTTTAATTGTGCAAAGGAAAATAATATTGATAGTATTTCAATGGGTCATCAAGGTTAATTAGATAGATACCAAAGTCATATTTTGAAAAATCAGAACTGATCAAATCGCATATTTAAAAGTGTCAATGCTGAAGCATGTCTATTACTATGTTTGAAACAGGGCAATATAATTGGAAATAAACAGTAAGGCTCCATAGGTGATAAATGGAACCTCTGGGGTTTTCTAAAAAAACCTGTACTCAGCAGTCTCCCTGTCCTGCTGAAAGACTTTTGTAGGGATTCATGCATGCAATTAAGGAGGCTTTTTGTCCTTGCCTCCATTCAGTGTGCTGTCAAAACAGGCTCTTCAGTTGAATATGTATTCTTTATATCTTCATAATGATGATGTAGCTGCGGGAAGGCAGTTCTGACATTTGCACACTGTGTATGTATGTTTTATAAGGAACAAAAGAAACACTTTGTTTTGAAAAATGAAAAAAGAAGCTCCACTAGGCATTATCAACCTGATTTTGAATGTAAGCCCTGCCCCAAGTAAAGCATGCAGAAGAAGCATAGGAACAGTTGTAATATTTGTTGCCATGTATAAATGAGCCAAAAATTATCCTAAGAATTAGGTTGGCCTAATTATTTGGCTTTTTACCCCCTCTGTAAAGCAGAACAATATTTACCGAATTACAAGAATTCACCATTCAAACAACTCTGTACACAAACTTCCTCTTTTAGTCACACGCTCTCGATATCTTATGCCCTGATCTCCAAACCTCCAGAGGACTATGTTCCTCTCTTCCTCCAGAAGTGGGAAAGCGACATAGACAAAACCTTGACTCCCACACAGAGAGATCGGGTTCTCTACTTTGCTCATTGGTCTTCCGCAAATGTGGTTCTACTGGCATGATTTCCAATGATTTTAAGACTCATTGCTGTCCTAGCAGGTTACTCAAGTCCAGGCCCAGTAAGGGCTAGATAAACTGCTCCGGATGAGATTCTGGTTGGGCACCAGTGCCTGCACTCCTCTACCCCCTCCCTGCCCCTCTCCCCCCGACTTTTTTTTTTCTTTCTCCCTTTTTCTTCTTTTTTTTCCCCGGTTCCCATATCTAAATATAATTCACCTAGGAAAAACACTCTTTTGGGCTAACCCTGCCTGGACATATACATCACACATGCATAGGGCGGGCAAGAATACATACAATGTATGACTTTTTGTTTTCTTGTTTTAATTATATCTTATGTGTTCTTGGTATTCTGATATGGTTTTGTTATACATTGTTCTTTTTACTGTTCTTACCTCTGTGTACATCAAGATTGTGATTGTTCCGCCATGACAGGTGGATAGTTAACCTTACCTTTGCACCGTGTAATATGCCAGAGACCAAAATAAAAATTTAAAATGTAAAAAAAAAATAACAAATAGAGAAATGTATTTTTTATTAATATAATCTTGGTTATGCAAAAATGTTTAAATGGTATTTTCCCAAAATTCTAACGTAAGATAGGCCCTAAAATGTTTTTCATATATTTTATTTATTTTGACATTGAAAATGATGATGAAGATCAAAATAATGCCAAAATAATTGTTTGCAGTATAGTATCAGTACAGTCACAGGAGTCCGTACAGACATAGTGGATACAGAGTTAACATAGATTACAAAATTCATGCTAAATCTAAAAGATAAAAGTGTATTGAGGTAATAAAGCTCTGTGTAAATTAAGTATTCGGGGTCATTCACATGGGTGCCGTGGCCTGTGTAGTTTGAATCGTGTTTGTTTTGTTTTAAATGTGACTATTGCTGCATGCAGCCTATGTTATACTATGGGGCTGCAGCAGCTGTATGAACAAAGCTGAAGGTCCTAATTTGACAGGTGTGTGGTTACAGGTATATGGCTTTCAAACACTGACGGTAACAGCACACTTATCAAATTAGGACTTGGGTTGTATTCATACAGCTGCTGCATCCTCATAAAGTAACAGGTGGCTCCAGCAAACCACTTATTCACACTGTATGGGCCAGAGAGCCTGTGTGAATGAGCCCTTCATTTTTTTAAATTATTTTTACAATTTTTTTTTACAATTCTGTTGGGGTGGTGGCTTGGGTCAATTATAAGGGGCCCAAACAGACCCCCGACATCTCTCCTTTGAGACAAAGAAAGAAACTGTTATATATTGACATATATTCTTCAGTTCCTTTCTCTGCAACCTCAGCTGCACCGCAGATGAATGAACAGGAGACAGAGCCTCCTGTACAAGTGTCTAGTGGATTGGATGACAGTCATATGTAAATGGACAGGAAGTCCATTTTCATCCAACCACCCATAGAGCAGAGTGGGCTGTGTACGTGTTCACAGAGGACAGGAGCAGGGAGGATCCGCTGGTGGAGTCTGCCCGTGTGAAAGGGGCTTAAAAAGGTAAAAAAGTTTTTTTAAAATTCCAATAGTTCTACTCACATACAAGAGCATAAATAGAGCTCTGCAGCGATGAAGATGAACCCATGCTGGGGCTCCAAACTCAGACTCTGGGGTAGAGGATCAGTGGACAGCATCCAAACCACTGTCATACCATCACCTGGGCAGAATATGAAACAGTCACCAGGATCCTCAGCTCCAACTGGACCGGCACTCAAGCTAACATCACCACAGACGTCTGAGCATGGGACTTCCTCTTCTTCAGCTGTGAATGGAGGATCTTGGTGGCTGTTTTATGTTCCACCCAGCTGGGTGTATGACAGCAGTCTGGAGGCTGGGAGGATGATTGTGACACTGTGGGGGGTTTGGGGGAATACAGGAACGATGCCCTGTGTGACTCTCCCTGCAGCAGGTGAAAGCTTGTTTCTCCCCCTCTCCTTCCCACCAGCTATCAGCTTCCGCATAGAGAGACATACAGGCAATCCTTTCTGTATCCCCCCCCCCATCTGCTACACTGATCATTCTCCCTGTCCTGCCCGCATCTGATTCTCCATGCTCTTCGGGGGCCCCCATGTGTGCCCCTGACAGGAGGACCTGTGATACCCCCCTTTTGGCCACTATGCGCAACAAATAAGGGGAAACCTACTTTATTCATGTATTATTCTTAAAAATTCTAAAATATTTAGTCCATTGTGAGCAGACATAAAGATTTTTCCTAATTTTTATTTCTGTAACACAAAAGCATGGGCAGTCCTTTAAGGGAATATGAAATTTCCACAATGATGACTATGTTGCCAAGTGGAAAGCTAATATTATACCCAAATCGGGACATCAGTGGATTTACTGTATTTGTCATATAGATTTTTGTAAGGCTACAAGGATCATATTAGTGGACCTGTTATTTACCACTGTTTTATTCCTCTAAAGTCAATCAGGGGAATTTGGTAATGCCCTAACAACAAGTTTCTTCCAGTAGTTCCCTTAAGAACTACCTGCGCCTAATTAAGGCAAGCATTTGGCTAGTGTCTGTAATATTATTGCTACCTACAGCAAATTCAGGTAGTTTTTACTACCACCAGCTTTAAAAACCTGGCAATGATAGATTATTAAAGAATTACAGCGAGTTTGCAGGTTAGGAAACTGGTGATAAGTAGGATCAGCTCTACAGCGGTACTCAGAGTGGGTCATACCTGAGCTGGAAAGCTGTCAAATAAGTGATGGCTTCCTCCACAGTGCTGTACCCACAGACCCATTAAGCCATTTTACTTTATCCTTGTTTTAAAACTAAATATAAACAAATGGGTTAGGGATGTCATTACCCAAATATGTCAATGCCCTTCTGGCTCACCGTGCTGTTGATTGAGAGTGCATGGCAGTGGGAGGATAGATAGCTGCTA
Source organism: Staurois parvus (assembly GCF_062004578.1). Lineage (NCBI taxonomy): Eukaryota > Metazoa > Chordata > Amphibia > Anura > Ranidae > Staurois > Staurois parvus. The sequence continues at coordinate 1,327,776 of NW_028317850.1, forward strand.
TTCAGTTAAAGCAGTGCTGTGTGGCTGCTGTACACTGTCAATTCATAGCAAGGAGGATCTAATAAGGAACTAATCTCTCAGTTTCCGATTAAGATCTACCCATTCCTAGTACAAAACTCCATGCCCATGCACCTGGCAGTGTCATGAGCTCAATGGATGGAGAAGGAGCTCACTGAGGAAGGAGTGCCCAATATAGACAGTCTAACCTCAGTGTGGGCTCCAACAGATTCACGTACCTGTCTCTGACAAGTGCATGAATGGTGCAAGCACCCACACAAGCTGAGTACAATGCAGTATAAAATTTCACAGGAGTAATAAAGCATAAAGATACATAAGGTAGACAAGCTAAGGTTCAGCTAATGACCAGACAGACAAACCTGTTGAACAAACACTGGTTGAATATCCAGTGATCTCATTATTTGCTTCTTTGATTAGGACAGGTGTGCGGTGCATAGACCTGAGCAGCAGTGCTAATTAACAACTAACAGATGCTGGAGAATCAAGACTGATCATTAAAAGCCACCATGTTACCTAACACAGCAAAAAGAAAAATGCCAAGCAGCCCAACCACTTTATTACTAGGGAAAACAACCCATTTTGCTTGGCATTCACACAGCATAAGCCCTTTCTACTCTTATTGGCTTCATCAACGCTATACCTTCTTTACAATAAATCTGAAATTAAAGAGCAGAAACCTTCCCAGTTGTTGGACCTGCTGAAACAAACTATGACAATTCATTTTGTTCAAAATTAATAATGTCACACAAGGCTCAATATCATTGTAAGAAAGTAGCATTTTGAAAAAAAAGTTGTGACTGATACAGTCAGGTCCATAAATATTGGGACATCGACACAATTCTAACATTTTTGGCTCTATACACCACCACAATGGATTTGAAATGAAACAAACAAGATGTGCTTTAACTGCAGACTGTCAGCTTTAATTTGAGGGTATTTACATCCAAATCAGATGAACGGTGTAGGAATTACAACAGTTTGCATATGTGCCTCCCACTTATTAAGGGACCAAAAGTAATGGGACAATTGGCTTCTCAGCCGTTCCATGGCCAGGTGTGTGTTATTCTCTCATTATCCCAATTACAATGAGCAGATAAAAGGTCCAGAGTTAATTTCAAGTGTGCTATTTGCATTTGGAATCTGTTGCTGTCAACTCTCAAGATGAGATCCAAAGAGCTGTCACTATCAGTGAAGCAAGCCATCATTAGGCTGAAAAAACAAAACAAACCCATCAGAGAGATAACAAAAACATTAGGCGTGGCCAAAACAACTGTTTGGAACATTCTTAAAAAGAAGGAACGCACCGGTGAGCTCAGCAACACCAAAAGACCCGGAAGACCACGGAAAACAACTGTGGAGGATGAGCGAAGAATTCTTTCCCTGGTGAAGAAAACACCCTTCACAACAGTTGGCCAGATCAAGAACACTCTCCAGGAGGTAGGTGTATGTGTGTCAAAGTCAACAATCAAGAGAAGACTTCACCAGAGTGAATACAGAGGGTTCACTACAAGATGGAAACCATTGGTGAGCCTCAAAAACAGGAAGACCAGATTAGAGTTTGCCAAACGACATGTAAAAAAGCCTTCACAGTTCTGGAACAACATCCTATGGACAGATGAGACCGAGATCAACTTGTACCAGAGTGATAGGAAGTGAAGAGTATGGAGAAGGAAAGGAACTGCTCATGATCCTAAGCATACCACCTCATCAGTGAAGCATGGTGGTGGTAGTGTCATGGCGTGGGCATGTATGGCTGCCAATGGAACTGCTTCTCTTGTATTTATTGATGATGTGACTGCTGACAAAAGCAGCCGGATGAATTCTGAAGTGTTTTGGGGAATATTATCTGCTCATATTCAGCCAAATGCTTCAGAACTCATTGGACGCCGCTTCACAGTGCAGATGGACAATGACCCAAAGCATACTGCAAAAGCAACCAAAGAGTTTTTTAAAGGAAAGAAGTGGAATGTTATGCAATGGCCAAGTCCATCACATGACCTGAATCCGATTGAGCATGCATTTCACTTGCTGAAGACAAAACTGAAGGGAAAATGCCCCAAGAACAAGCATGAACTGAAGACAGTTGCAGTAGAGGCCTGGCAGAGCATCACCAGGGATCAAACCCAGCGTCTGGGGATGTCTATGCGTTCCACACTTCAGGCTGTCATTGACTGCAAAGGATTTGCAACCAAGTATTAAAAAGTGAAAGTTTGATTTATGATTATTATTCTGTCCCATTACTTTTGGTTCCTTAATAAGTGGGAGGCACATATGCAAACTGTTGTAATTCCTACACCGTTCACCTGATTTGGATGTAAATACCCTCAAATTAAAGCTGACAGTCTGCAGTTAAAGCACATCTTGTTCGTTTCATTTCAAATCCATTGTGGTGGTGTATAGAGCCAAAAATGTTAGAATTGTGTCCATGTCCCAATATTTATGGACCTGACTGTATATCAGTTTATGGATGTTGTGTAGAAAACAGCAAGTCAAACATTTATTGCTGATTGCATGTAACTGTTGTTTTGCTGTTTTGCTACTATGCAACTCAAAAAAGCCAAATGAAAAATACATCTGCTATGAACCCAACTCCCTCAAGTTGTAAGGATATCTCCTTCTTCTGCCTATTGCTATGTCACTCCATGATGGGGGCCTACACAGGAAACCAGGATGCTTAAGCAAGCCATAGGCAGTTCGGTCCCTGCTGAACCAGCCAAGAGTCAAACCATGTATGGGCAGGCTGAATGTACCCAAGTTGATGAATTGATCAATTTGGGTACAACCAGCCTGTTGGATTTTACAATGGGAGAACACAATGGTTCCGCGGGAGGGATTCCTCCATCAACACAGACTGTGTTGATGTGATAATCTAGCAATTTTCTTTCCTGCAACCCATGGTTGCAGGAAAGAAAATTGCTCCATCTCTGGCTAGCTTTACTCATCTGATTGTGTATCTACTAAACACTCACCTGTACAAGAGACTGATGTTGCATTCCCTAATTTTTAGCAGTCAGTTCACTAAAGTTCTATTTGCCAAATTATGGAGTATAATGTACTCTTGTTGGAGATACTGGCGTAAGAGAAATTTTAAACTATGTATGTACAGTACTGTGAAAAGGTCTTAGATAAGTGTAGAAAATTGGCAGCAAAGTGCTCTGAACTAATGAGTCAAATTTTTAAATATTTGGCTATAGCAAACGGCAGTTTGCAGAGCGGTACAATAATGAGTGTCTGCAGAGAACAGTGAAGCATGGCAGAGGGTTCTTGCAAGTGTGGGGCTGCATTTCGGCAAATGGAGTTGGAGATTTTGTCAGGATCAATAGTGTCCTCAATGCTGAGTGATACAGACAGATACTTATCCATCATGCCATACCATTGGGGGGGGTGATATCATCGGGGGGGCCTGTGATTGGCCCCAAATTAATTTTGCAGCAAGACAACGAACCCAAACATACAGCCAATGTCATTAAGAACTGTCTTTAGTGTAAAGAAGAACACGAAGTCTTGGAAGTGATGGTTTGGACCCCACAGAGCCCTGATCTCAACATCATCGAGTCTGTCTGGGATAACATGAAGAGACAGAAGGATTTGAGGCAGTCTACATCCACAGAAGATTTGTGGTTAGTTCTCCAAGATGTTTGGAGAAACCTACCTGCCAAGTTCCTTCAAAAACTGTGCGAAAGTGTACCTAGAAGAATTGATGCTGTTTTGAAGGCAATGGGTGATGACACCAAATATAGATTTGGTTTAGAGTTCTCTTCTGTTCATTTACTTTCCATTGTTAATTGATAAAAAATAAACTATGAACACTTTCTATTTATGCAAGCATTGTTCATTTACAGCATTTTTTCACACCTTGCCTTTTGCAAGGTACTGTACATGTTCTTGATTTTATATGTTTCATGTATGTTTTGCACAGTGCACTAATATTGTTTTGATCATGACCAATTTATTAGTTTAAATTCTGGAAGATTTTACCCCTTTCATTACCATGCTATTTTTTGCTATTTGGCACTGTGCTACTTTAACTGGCAATTGCATGGCCATGCAATCCTATACCCAAATTAAATTTATAAAAATATTTCACACAAATAGAGCTTTCTTTTTGGTGATATTTGATCACCACTGGGTTTTTTATTTTTTAATACAGTGAAGGAAAGTAGTATTTGATCTACTGCTGATTTTGAATGTTTGCCCACTCACATAGAAACGATCAGTCTAAAAATCGAATGGTAGGTGTATTGTAACAGTGAGAGACAGAATACCAACAAAAAATTTTAAAGAAATGCATGTCTAACAAGTTATGCACTGATTTGCATATTCATGAGGGAAATAAGTATTTGACCCCCTTCACAAAACTTGACTTAAAAAAGTCCAAACATTTTGAAAAAAAAAACCCAATATGTTTTACTTTCTGCTATACAATATATCCAATAGAAAAATTGAAAAAAATCTAATTTCTTCATAATTTTAGGTCAAAATGTATTCTACTACGAGTTTGTACATGTTGCCAGTACATGTTGTAATACTGAAATGTTATAGATAGGTAACTTCTATCCTCATATTGATTAGTGGTTCCAGATTAATAATAACTACTAAAGTAGGGAACAGATACAAAAAGATACTCATCATCTTTCCAATTAACTGTTCTGTTTATTCGGCGCATTTGAAGTTTTTTATACACACACATTAATATTACAATTGTACTTTTATAGTAAAAAAGGGGTGAAAATTATAGCATTTACAAACTATGGTATATATACTGGAATTTGTATTTATTTGTTTTTTATACTAGTAATGGTGGTGATCAGCAACTTATAGTGGGACTGTAATAGTGTGGTAGGCAATTTGACACTAACTGACACTTTGTGGGAGCTGACTAACTGCCACTGACATCACCAGTGACAGTAATTATGTAATCAGTGCTAATACTATACACTGTCACTGTACTAATGACACCATCTAGAGGCAATCAAAGGAATAACTGTGTAATGTACTGTATGCTGCTTTTACTAAGCAATGTGCCTATTTTTACTCCCTGCTTTGCAGGGAGGAAAAAAAGGCATATCGCTGCTGTCTGTACAGAGCTCTGTTTGGTCATTCTCTCAGCTGACCACCAGGTCGTAAACCATAAATCATTGGCTGGGAACTGCTGATTGGCTTGTGCTGTAGCGAACGACAGTCCAGCCAAGGAGATGTACGACCCCTACCTGGAAATGCCAGATCATGTCCATGTACGTGATATGGCGCAGAAGAGCCACTGGCCCAAAGTATATCTGCATGGGCCAGTCAGAAAGTAGAAATTCTATCATGTACTCACATTCCTGAGACCCAGATACTCAGTTACTCCCTTTGTTACCTTAAAAGTACAATTGTAATGTGAATGTAATTGCTACCTAAGCATGGATATGAATACAAGTTATGAATACTGATAGAAAGATATTTGGAAAGATGATGAGCGTGTTTTTTTGTGTCTGTTCCCTACTGCAGTATTTATTAATTTTGAACCACCGATCAATATTAGGATAGGAGTTATCTATTCATAAACTTTCAAAGACACTAGGCTGCATCTGCTATTCCATCAATGCTGTCTCTGCACTGCACATTTAAATTGCAAATACCATGATGGGCTGCCAGGACTTCTCAAAGTGTGTCTAGATGTATGCCATCATTAACGTGTTGCATATCTCTTACAGCTCGGAACATGCTGTTCACAGTTAGGCATTTATGTATTCAGTATGGTAACCAATAGGGATGGTGCACTATCGTGAATTAGCAAGTTGAGCTAAAGTAGTAAATGTTGCCCTTTTCTTTCACATCCCCTTTGCAGTAAGGGCTCATGTATACTGCAGCTGATAAACTCACGTTTAGGAGCTGTTCAGCGTTTCTTTCAGCAGCCTCTGAACTCACCATAATGTTTTCCTTTGTGTCCATGTACACATCTTCGTTTACAGTCATTACAGGCATTTGAGTTTACAGTCTTTTTTTGAACGCAGAAAACTTGCATTCAGCAGTCGATTTTATCAGCGTTTAAAACGCAAAACGCTTGTAAATGCGTTTATAATTGTTTGCGCCTGAAAATTTTTTTCAACTCTTCCAGTTCCCAATGCTGTACAGAACTTTTTTTCATCATGAAAAATGCATGCAAAGCGTTTTCAAGGTACTCAGATGGACAAACCACTGAACACAGGATGTTCCTACCAAGCTTGCCACACATTGTAATGACCAATTCACTCCTCAGACCTCTCCCACCCTTGAAAACAAAAGATATGTTAATGCCCATTCACACCTCAGTTTCCTCATGAAGACTCCCTGCCAGGTGAACTTAATGACTCACTCCACCAGACACCTTCCCACCCTTGGAAACAAAAGAAATGTTAATGAGCAACTCACACCTAAGCTAATCTCAACAAATACTGCTATCTCTGCTTCTACTCTCTGTACTTCTCTAAAACAGTCTGAAATAGTTAATAATTTACCACTTTTCAGTGCATTCTGGGCATTTGGGAGGTTCTCCTGTGCTTATCTTTAAAAAACAAACACATTTTTGAACCAGTGTATGTGGTTATTGTTCAGAAATTACATTAAAGCGGAGTTCTAGCTGAAAAAAAAAGTCAGCAGCTACAAAAACTGTAGCTGCTGACTTTTAAAATACAGCCACCGATGGTTTCACCGGCTGTCTTCTCTCCTTGGTGCCAGCATCTTTAGTGTGGGCACCTGGCCATGACAGCTTGCTGCTTCACAGCCAGGTGCCTATTGTGCATGTGCGAGAAGCACTGCGCTTTGTGAATGGCCCTGTAGTCTTCTGGGACCTGACATGTGTCCCATAAGACTATGGGGAGAGAGGGAGGGAGGACAATTTTCGCTTCCGATCGCCTAGGCGATCACAGCGAAGTGGGTGCAGGTACCTGTCAAATTTGGGGTACCCGCTCCCCAAAGGTGCCAATTCTTAATGTGGAGCGGGGGACAAAGTGTTAAAGTGGAACTCTGCTTTAATTTTAAAGTTGAAGTTTAAAAGCAAAAGTCAATTTTCAAACGACATTCGTCCATTCATCGAATGTTCAAAGGAAATTTTTGTCTCAAATATTCTCGTCCGAAAATCTACACGTGTATGGCCAACTTTAGTTCCCATTCATAATTCAACAAGCCAGACAACATTTAGATAACAGAAATATCCAATATGTTTTAATGGCAGAACGAGGTGTTCCCAGTATCACAGCCCTTGCTACCCATAAAGTATATTATGTAACTATACCTTAAAGTGTAGCTGCAAATCTGTTAAAACCCACTTTGGGTATACATTTTGTTCAACTTTGTACACAATGCTGAGTGGTCACGAAAATTGGATCACAGGTGGCTAAATAAAGTATATAGTTTGCAATAGATTTTAACTATATTGTCCCTGCTACTTTCAGTGTGCATTTATGGATTTTTCACTGGTATTTAAAAACTTGTCTTTGATTTTTTATTTTTTTTTGTGGAAATCATCCATTTTGGGTCGCTGTAAGCCAATGTGAAAGTAAATTAGATTATTACACATGCTATTTATGTGATCCCCCAATACAGTTTCACTGATGCTGTCCCTTCTGTGAAACCATGTATAGCTTTGAAGAGTTAGTAAAGCCTGTTCTGCCACTTTTGCCTACAGATGCAAACTTGAACTTGAAAAAAATATAAATATTCCGAGCATTTTTTAAAGAACCTGGTTATTGTCAGGTATTGTTATGTATGTTATATAAAGCTGGAAATTGGATTGGAAAAGGACAAAAACACAAGACAATTTGTTGTTTCAGCCATATCCAAACCACACTGGCCTGATCCAGGATATGAACTGGTATGCAGGCCTGAATTGGCCATAGGGCACACAGGGCATTTGTCCAGTGGGCCAGAGCAGGCTGGATAGAAGGATTGGCGAGGGTGGCACATAGAGGCACCGATCCGTCCATTTCTCTCCTGCCACTGCTGCATGCCTGCTTCTCCTCCTTTCTCTATTGCAGGCATTCAACGGCAGCAGGAGAGAAATGGACGGATCGGTTTCTCAATATGTCGCCCCGCTGCCCCTCCTATCCATCTTCTTTCTGCTGCTCCGGGCCCCTGTCCTCTCTCCTGGTCCCCCTGTGCTCTTTCTGGACCCCTGTGTGCTCTCTTCTGGACCCCCCTCCTCCCCTGCAGCACTGCTGGGTTCCCCTTCTCCTCTCCCACTGGCTGCTGAGAGGGATATGTCAGGATGGAGAGTGGGGAAGGGGCCAGTAAATATTTAATTTACAGACCCCTTCCTTGTCTGAACGGACAGTCAGTGGTCCGTACTGATCACTGACTTTGTCCATTTCTAACTGAGGCATAGTAAACTGTGTTTACTATATTTCATTATATGAATGAATGGGAAGTTCTGTACAGAGCTATTCCATTCATTCTGTGCTGCTGAGGCTGCAGAGATGGAGATTGCGTGTTCTCAATCTTCATTCTCTGCCTCAAAGGTGAGATCTTAGGGGTCTGTTTAGACCTGATATTTCACCAAAGCCCCCCAAAAGGGCTTCTAAATAAATTATAAAAAAAGAATTGTAAAAAATAAATTAAATAAAATGGTAAAACATAAAAAAAGAAATGAAAATGAAAAAACTACTGACACCAGTGTCAGAACTACCAGAGTCACAAAGGTTGCACTTGCGACCGGGCCCTGGTGTTCCTCCTCCAGGCTCCAAGACAAGAGCCCCCCGGGCTAGGGGCTGCTCAGTCTGAAGTGTCCGGGCCTATTTTATGTCTCATTCCAAGCCTGCTGGTAGGAGACATTTAATTCATGCACACTTGAAAAATCTGAAAGCATAATTTCAGGCATATAAAAATGTATAATTTGCAGAACAATAAATCTGGAAATCAATTTGCTCATCATTAATCTCCGTGAAAACTGTAAAGGGTTTCTGGAACAGCAGTGCGGACAATGCAGATAAATTTAGCTCTACTATTAAAATGGAATTATGGGTAAACAACTAACTTACAGTCTAAATATGTGTATGTTTACTGTATTATCAGCCAAAACTTTTATAGTTCTGTGCAGCCAGTCTTGTTACAAGTACCACAGTGTATAGCAGGGCAATTGACACATACGTATATATACTGATTTGACACTGCAGCTTTCTTATTCTCTTATCTGCCTCCCATGTGCTCATTGGACAACAAATCATTATCATTGTTAGGGGTTCATATATGTTTAGAGACTGGATAAATGTTGGAATTGACACCCCTTGCAGGTTTCACGGGTTTGCCTAAGAAATGGAGTCTAAAGGGAAAACTGGGTCTTCACCAAAACAGCCCACAAGGAGTAATGAGCCATGGTTTTAACAATTAAAACCATGAAAAGAAACTGAACACTTATAAAACATAAGTGCTTTCCCAGCACTTAGAGCAAAATCACTCATACAACTAAAGTTGGAGCACACCAACTGCTCTAGAGCGTTGTGTCTGTTTTGAATGGTTCTACTTGTGGTCATGAAGGAGCTCCTTAGAGTGAACGTAAAGGCCTTAATTACAAGGGGACCTTTTCATTGTCCTCCCAATAATGTATGATGGCCTATGTACATGGGTTATAACTGCAGGGGAAAATTGTAGTGGCATTTTGGAGAGACACTTCAAAAGTTAAGATATAAAATGGAGATATTTTGTGTCTGCCATGTGAGAGGGTATGCTGAATGCTAGGTCGATCCAAGAAAGTGTCCCGTGGGAGTCCGAAAGGCAGATAAAATGTTTTGTTTATGGATGCCTCCATCACTAGAGATCTGTAGGATCAAAGCCCCTAATCCATGGGATGGGGGTCGGATATAGACATTACAATTAAATAAATAAAAGATGTATTTGTTATTGCAGTAAGTGGGATGTGGCACCCTTCATGATTATTTACAATATTGGGTCTCTATGATGCCACCCTGTAAAGATCCATTTCAAGTTTATTAGATATAGCCTCTGATTCAGGTCAAATGCATATGGACAGTTGTAATATGTAAATGGCCATGTGGATCTGCCTTGACCTCTAAAACCTAAAAGCAGAGGCTTTTAGCTAGAAGAATAGAAACCCCATACTGCACAAGATGAGTAGGTTACATGGAACAATTTGGCCACCCTGTGTTTTTGTGGGACCAAAATTTTTGGAATGCATCAAATGCGTCTCTCGGAGGCAAACAATATGTGGCTTCTGAAGAAAATCAAAGACCAAGGACCACATGAGCTTAGAACTCAGGCCCCTGGTGTTCCAGGAAACTATTTTCTATTTGCAAGACATTTGTAACATATTGTATGTAAAATATGAAAACCTCGAACATATACATAGATATAAATAATTACAATAGTTCTAAGCATTTGTTGAGAAGCAAAAATGAGCAAACTTTGTTAACAGCCTCATCCCATCCTGCTCATCAACTCAAACTTTAAAGGGAAACTTTATCCATAACAACTTGAGAAAAAATAATGTTCTTTAGCAAGGAACATACGTTCCACATGAATAATAATGCTACCGAAATTAGTGTATGCTGTAAATTGCCTTCAGTATTGTTCCTGTTTCATCTTGCAGGAGCCTGCAATTTTGTTGAAGCCCAGAATTCCTAAGCTGCAATAACTGACTAAAGGTCCACTTTAATAAACTTCAGCTGGGATATTTTAGCCATGTTTCAAGGAGGACTTAAAGTATAAGTTCACCTTTAAAAAATATTAAATGCAGATCTTTTTGCAGGTAACAAAAATGTACAATTATTATTTTTTTTTATTAGAGTCTGTAAAGCATTGTACCTGCAATCAGCAGATCAGGGGTGCAATCAGGGGCGGACTGACCATTTGGAACCTCAGGCACTGCCCGAGGGCCTGGGGTAGGGCGCCCATGAGATGCCCCTGGTACCTTTTTCATAGGCTTTTTTGAGTTTGTGCAAGGACACAGGGGCCCCATGATCCCCTATTGCCCGGGGGCCCCATGAGTTGTCAGTCCGCCCCTGGGTGCAATGCAAGCCTTCTGCAGACTGTCAGTGTAAGCTGTCTGCTAGTACCTTGTACGGATGACAGGAACCACCAATGAATTACCTAGAGTGCTCACCAGCACTATGGTAGTTCATTGAAAACTACAAACTGTCAAAGGTTGACAGTAGTTGTAGTTTTCCAATTCACAGGATTCTGTAAATGACAGACACGGCCAGGTGGGCGGAGCCCTGCATGACCGTGTTTTAAAAAAAATTGTGACAGCGGGTGCAGGGAAAAGATCCCCGGCTCACTGTCACTAAAAATGGCAGATCAGGGAGAGGCTGCAGCAGTGGGAACATGAGGGAAAAACGATTGGAACATGTAATGTTCCCAAAGGTGAACTTATCCTTTAAAGGGTATCTACTTCCACAAATGGAGATTATTTCTCTTGAAACTATTTTGAAAGTAATCAAGTTTAAGTTTGCAAGCAGGAAGTAGATACAGGGAAGGAAATAAGTATTTGATGCCCTTCTGATTTTAATGTTTGCCCACTCGCAAAGAAGTAATCAGTCTAAAAATTGAATGGTAGGTATATTGTAACACAAAGACAGAATAGCAACAAACAATTCAAAAGAAATGCATGTCTAACAAATTATGCATTGATTTGCATGTTTATGAGGGAAATAAGTATTTGATCCCCTATCATTCAGCAGGATTTCTGGCTACCAGGTGTCTTTCATACAGGTAACAAGCTGAGATTAGAATCAGTCTCTTAAAGGGAGTGCTGCTAATCTCATTTTGTTACCTCTATAAAAGACACTTGTCCACACGAGCAATCAAACAATCAGATTCCAAACTCTCCACCATGGCAAAGACCAAAGAGCTGTCCAAGGATGTCAGGGACAAGATTGTAGACCTACACAAGGCTGGATTGGGCTACCAAACTATCGCCAAGCAGCTTGGTGAGAAGGTGACAACAGTCGGTGCAATCATTCGCAAATGGAAGAAACACAAAACAACTCCCTAGGTCTGGTGCACCATGCAAGATCTCACCTCGTGGAGTGTCAATGATCATGAGAACAGTGAGGAATCATCCCAGAGCTACACATGAGGATCTTGTCAATGATCTCTAGGCAGCTAGGACCACAGTCACCAAGAAAACAATTGGTAAAACACTACACCAACAAGGATTGAAATTCTGCAGTGTCCGCAAGGTCCCTCTGCTCAAGAAAGCACATGTCCAGGCCCAGCTGAAGTTTGCTACTGAACATCTGAATGATGCAGAGGAGGACTGGTTGAAAGTGTTGTGGTCAGATGAGACCAAAATCAAGCTCTTTGGCATCAACTCAACTCGCCATGTTTGGAGGAGGAGGAATGCTGCCTATGACCCCAAGAACACCATCCCAACTGTCAAAGATGTTGGTGGAAACATTGTGCTTTTGGGGGTGTTTTTCTGCTAAGGGGACAGGACAACTGCATCGCATCAAAGGGACGATGGACGGGGCAATGTACCATCAAAATCTTGGGTGAGAACCTTTTTCCCTCAGCCAGGGCATTGAATATGGGTCATGTATGGGTATTCCAGCATGACAATGACCCAAAACACAATGCCAAAGCAACAAAGGAGTGGCTCAAGAAGAAGCACCTTAAGGTCCTGGAGTGGCCTAGCCAGTCTCCAGACCTTAATCCGATTGAAAATCTGTGGAGAGAGCTGAAAGTTCGAGTTGCCAAACATCAGCCACCAAACCTTAATGACTTGGAGAGGATCTGCCGAAAGGAGTGGGCCAAAATCCCTCCTTAGATGTGTGCAAACCTGGTGGCCAACTACAGGAAACGTCTGACCGCTGTGATTGCCAACAAGGGATGTGCCACCAAGTACTAAGTCATGTTTTGTGAAGGGGAGCAAATACTTATTTCCCTCATGAACATGCAAATCAGTGCATAATTTGTTAGACATGCATTTCTTTTGAATTTTGTGTTGCTATTCTGTCTCTCAGTGTTACAATACACCTACCATTCAATATTTAGCCTGATCATTTCTTTGTGAGTGGACAAACATTCAAAATCAGCAGGGGATCAAATACTTATTTCCTTCATTGTATCTTGGTACTCTTTGCTTCAGTACATTTTTATATATTATCCCTGATCAAAACTGTCCTGCTACTAGCCAATTTTACACTGCTATATCCTCTACAGTGTCTTAATTTTATTTATTTATAGCATGTATTTATTTAATGCCATCAATTTATGCAGTGTTCTATATTTTGCACATCCAAGACTCAAGGCTCAAGAGATTTATTGTGATTCCAAAAGGACTTTCTTCAAGGTCCAGCCTTCCTTAATCTTATTAAAAGGTACAACCGCTGTTGTGTGTTCCCATCCAAACAAATATATGTGTTGACCATAAAGGACTGTATATATTATTTACGCCAAACTGCTTAAAATTATTCACCCTCCCAACCTCCAGTCTGCTCCTTCTGAATTCTGTAATCATCTCCATAGTTTATTCACATTTAACTGCAAATTGTTTTCTCTATTCCGGTTCTCTATTTCTGAACAATGTAAATCTTTGCCATTATTTGTAATCCTACCAACAATAGTTATGTCATCCACAAATTTATTGACGGAATTATCGTCATAGCAAACAACACAATCAGAGGTATGCAAGGTGAATAAAAATGGGCTTAATACACACTCCTGTGTAGTACCTATTCTCAAAACAATACTCAAAGGGACTGTTGCCGATCTTAACTAACTGCAGCCTATGTATAAAAGAAAATCCAAAATTGAATTATGGATTGAGAACCAGAACTCGAAAATACAAGCTTGTGAATACATTTCACTTGAGAAATGGCATTAAAACTAGACCTGTCCACAAACAGTAATCAGACATAACTCTTTTTCCTCTCAAAATGGGAAAGGGCAATATGAATCACTATAGCAATCGCATCTTCAGTCAACCTATTTGTCTGAAATGCAAAATGAAGAAGATCCGGCTCTGCTAGCATACATTCTTTATTTTGCTGCAGGACCTGTTTTTCAAAGCATGGCTATACGTTCTGCTGGAAGGTAACTGTTCAGATAGGCACAAAGCATAGGGAAAAATTTTGACATCTCAAAATATGTGGGAACAGCTTACTGCTTAAGCAAAATATTAAATCCATATGCAAATACCAGCCACCTTCCTTAAATTTACTCCCCGTAAGATCCCCAGCACATCTGAGACAGATGCTGCAAAAAGTTCATCTTCCAGAGAGGGGGGTCAATTTGACCTGGCACATCTTTATTAAAGTGGAATTGAAGTTATGCTGTAACAAATAGTGAGCAGACAGGCTTTTATTGTAGAAAAAACATCTAATGTCTCTTCTGCAATAAAAGGCCCCTAACATCCTGTTCATGGCCTTGTCTGGCACTGTAAATGTAAGGCTTACAGCATTTGGCCAGTCTCTGTGTGCCTGAATGACAGCCTCCTGTGTATGCACAGGAGTGCCATCATCCCACACTGGCCAATGAAGAGTTTCAAAGACTGGGACACAGGAGAAGATGCTGACACTGGTGAGGGGACATTGGAAAGGTGAGTATTAACCCCTTTAGCTCTGTTTTAAGATGGCCAGATTGAGTCTAACAATCCTCAACAGGAGCTTTACTGCCTTTATACCCTGAGAAAACCTATATAACCTGCCCCATATCCCTAGAATGCTTTGTCTTTAGACCTCCTCTAGCTTCAGCTGGTATTTCCGCTTGGCCTCCCTTATACCAGGCTGCTGTTAGTCCTGTCCATTTGCGCTGCTCTTTTAGTGTAGAGAGTAGCCAGCTTAGTGCAGGCTCTGCTCTCACTGCGGGCTGCTGTCAAATTCCAGGTTGTTTTCTCCAACTCTGGCTCTTCTTACAAGCATCAAGCTAAACATTTCCTGCTTAACATATACTTTGTTTTTGATATATTAAAATGACAGGTTATTGATATGTTTCTGCACCCAAGCCATCTTGTTTTTTTTACATAAAGCTTGTAAAGTATAGGGATTTGATTTACTTAAATTACTTCTTGCTGGGATGTCATTCCTGAGGGATGCTGCAGGATAGCATGTACATTCACTGGCCACTTTATTAGGTCCACTGGAAGAAGATAGGTGTGTATATGGATCATATCAGAAACGTGGAAACGCTGCCCTCTTACACCTGCAAGAGGCTATACACTCACCAGTCACTTTATTAGCTACACCTTTTAAATTGCTTGATAACACAAATTGCTAATCAGCCAATCACATGGCAGCAACTCAATGCATTTAGGCATCTAGACGTGGTGAAGACGACTTGCTGAAGTTCAAACCAAACATCAGAATGGGGAAAAAAGGGGATTTAAGTGACTTTGAACATGGCATGGTTGTTGGTGCCAGACAGGCTGGTCTGAGTATTTCTAAAACTGCTGATCTGCTGGTATTTTCACACACATGCATCTCTAGGATTTACAGACAATGGTCCAAAAAAGAGAAAATATCCAGTGAGATGTCAGAGGTCAGAGGAGAATCGGCAGACTGGTTTGAGATGATAGTAAGGCAAAAGTAACTCATGTCAATATGGACCAACCTTGTTGAATCTATGCCACAAAGAATTAAGGCAGTTCTGAAGGCAAAAAGGGGTCCTCCAATGCGATACTAGCAAGGTGCACCTAATAAAGTGGTTGGTGAGTGTATAAGCTATGCTATACACAGGACGCGCTCCCTCCCTCCCCAGAAGACAAGAATAAAGCTTTCCTTTTAACCTTCTAATCACGATTGCATCACTGGCACAGGAAAGAAATTACAAAATCTTGACAAGATGGTATATATGCCAGGCTACACTTCATAAGATCATCTCGTTAATTCCAGGTGAGAGTGCTGGAGATGTAGAGAGCTAGTTAGTACACATCTCCATATATGGCGGTCGTATTCCAAAATCAGACCATTCTGGATGACTATCTTTCATCTAAGCCTCCTTATAACAGGCAGAGCATGGCCAGAGATGCCAGAGGTGGCCCTCCTTTCCATGATACCTGGTACAATTAAAAATATTAAGAAGAGTCTGTTCTCATTCCTGCCCATGGCAGGTCATGCCCTGATCCCCAGGCACTGGAAATCCTTAATGATACCAACCATTCGTGAGGGGTTACTGAACTAAACTCAGTTATGCAAATAGAAGCGTTACTGGCCATAGCCAATGATAATATCTCCAAATTTTGAGACTTGTGGTTTTCATGGATTGACTTTTCTGATTTCCCTGAAATTTTGCCTTTTCCTAGAAGTTAAGCCAGCAATAACATTTGCTGAGATCGATCAGAAAGACCCTTCCGTCGGATGCTCTACTCTTTCCTCTTTTCCCCCATCCCCACTTGTTCTTTTTGCATCCCTTCTTTACTGTCTCCACCTCATCTCTTTTTTAAATCCCCTCTATTTTTAATTCTTTAAATGGGAAAGGTGACTTTCTGCTTTTTGATATTCTGACCTTATGCAAAGGTTCCCCTCACATGTAAAGACATCTCATGTACTGCTGGATTGAATCCTGCGTAGACGCTTGACCTAACCTTCTGTTTCCCACCTCTGTAGAACCCAAACGAATGGCCATTCAAGTGGTCTCTTGAGCCTGTCATTGACCCATATCCTTATTAGGTTTAACAATCACAGTGTTATAACCTTATGCTACCTGGTTTGTCATTCTTTGTGACGCATATTATTGCTGATCTATATATTGCTGCTGCTGTAGCACTATGTTTATGATGTTGTAATAATGTAGCTTTATTTCAATAAAAAATGTATTAAAAAAACATAAAACTATACTGTACACGAACATTATCAGTCCAGAAGAGGACACTACCTAAGCAAATTTGCTTACATCAAAAGCGAATTCCTATAGGCCACATAGCAGTGGTTTAAAATGTAATCCTTATGGCTCATAGAAGAAGGCAAGCAGGTGTTTTAAAATTGAATCTAAATATTTTACAAGGTTTCACTGAAATGTTAATTTTGGATAATTTGTGCTAATTATAGAAGGTTTTGATTTATAAGTTTGTCAAAGCAATGCCATAATGCTATTAAATTAAATACATAATCTTATATTTTTGCTTAGCTAAAGCTGAACTCTTGCCAAAAATAACAAAATAAAAATGGATAGCTCAATAAAATAGAAAATAACAACCAGCTTTGGTTGCAATATTCACTGTTACTGTACTTTACTTTATTCTGCAACTGTAAGTCCTTAGTCTGATGGTCAGCATCATTTATCTTACTTTATCCCACTTCCTCTGAGCTCATCTTGGATCCATCCCAGCCTGTAACTGGACAGTGAAAGGAGAAGTAGCACAGTGATGAGCTCAACTCTCTGTCACTCTGCTTTTTCTTCATATGAGCACGATTGGCCCTTTGTTCTACCTTTTCCTCTCACATTCCACCTCTGCTGTACAGGGACTAAAAAGGGCTGACTCCAGATCAGTTTTACATTGCTGCACATTTAAATACCTTTAATTACTGTATATATTATTGATAACAGAGATGCATTAATCTACATCTTTTATATCTGCCTAGAATTCAGCTTTAAGTTATTTAATTTATTTCAGTTAGTTATTTATAATGTTTTAATCAGTACATGAACGTATATTTGCCATAAAAGATCACTTTAATATATACATATTTGTATCCAGGGACAGGAAATGATGGCAAACATTTTATTAAAGTGAAGAAGAGCTTTCATTGCTACGTGTACCTTTCTGTACTGATGACACCCATACCCCCTCACCCCATTTCTTGTATGTCAGTCATAGGGACAGGAAGTTGGTGAAAAATCTGCTCAATGGGGTCATTAACAGATTATGGTCACTAACAGTCCCACCAGATTGTATCCTATGTTGGTAATAGCCCACATGGAAGAAAAATATATTTTAAATATATTTTAAAAATATTCTTCCAAAATATGTTGACATATATTTGAAATACTATAATTTTGGCCATATTCAATATATATATATATATATATATATATATATATATATATATATATATATACACACACACACACACACACACTGTATGTTGTAATGTGTTTTTTATATTTTACTATATGAAAAATATTTTTAATAATACATTTTCAAATATATGTTAAAAATCACTTTTTTGTATGTTAAAAATAAATCTGAAGAATATATTAAAAAAAAATATATATGTTTTTAAAAAATATTTTTCATATATTTTGTAATATATAAAAAACGCATTTCAACATCAAGATACAGTATATATATATATATATATATATATATATATATATATATATATATAGAATATGGCCAAAATTGTGGTATTTCAAATATATGTCAATATATTTGGGAAGAATATTTAAAAAATATATTTAAAATATATTTTTCTTCCATGTGGGGTATTATACCATATACAAGCTGCGAGATCACAGATCACATACTGGGCACAGATCACCTCCTGAAGAACTGGACAGACCCCTGCCCACTTATTCAGTGAAAAAAGAAATCTAAGGAAGTACTTGTTGTACAATAAAGACAGTAAGTACATAATTATTCATAATACCCTTTATGTCACTTACTGTACATGTATACTATATAATGTCGCTAATATCAATAAAAACTATTAAGCCTTCAATCTGTGAACCAAATCCCTTGCCGCCAAGCATAAGGACCAGAGGACCCCAGGAACTTCTAAGGTAAGTATAAAGATTCAAGGGAATCCAAATACAAATTATGAAAGGAAATCAAGACATATCCCCATGAAAATATCCTAAAATACATACACACTGCCTGTTTAAATGCATAGAGAGGAGCTGGTAACTATGGTATGTTGACTGTGGATCAGGGGTGGACTGACAACTCATG
Source organism: Staurois parvus (assembly GCF_062004578.1). Lineage (NCBI taxonomy): Eukaryota > Metazoa > Chordata > Amphibia > Anura > Ranidae > Staurois > Staurois parvus. The sequence continues at coordinate 1,346,596 of NW_028317850.1, forward strand.
GGTTCCCCGGGCAATAGGGGATCATGGGGGCCCTGTTTCCATGCCCACACTCAAACCACACCTAAAAAAGGCTATGAAAGGTACCAAGGGCATCTCATGGGGCCCTCTTCTGACCCCGGGCCCTCGGGCACTGCCCAAGTTCCCAAATGGTCAATCCGCCCCTGCTGTGGATTCTATCTCGTAGTTAAATATTGTGTCTATGGCCTTTATTAAAACTGGCAGAAATATACAATAAGTCACAGAGGGTAATAATGGAGACATGGATATTATATATGCATACATCTACAAATCCCCACATGAGCCCTGATGTGTTATTAAAGTACCCACCAAAGCCTCTAATGTGTTTTGGGGGATTTTATCAGTTGTCGATTCCCGGTACAACCCTCATTGGATGTGTAAGTGTACGTATGTACGTATATATACGTATATCAATTTCCAACAAATGTATATAATCACTCTGATATTCATCATTCATCTTACTGTCTAATAGACAGTAGTAGAAAAGCCTAAGACAATTAAAATAGGTTACTGGATATACACACAACAATATGAGTATATCAGACAAACACCGAAGTCTATTATTAACAGATCTACAAGTTAAAAAAATGTGTTAGGTCCAGCCCTGAAATAGTGTTTAGAAGAACTAATTCCTTTCAGGACAAATTGGTAAATATCTATTAAAAAGGGTATGAAAGAACCAATCCCTAAACTCAAGGGTTTGTTCAGATGTGGTGATTCTGCTTACTGCAAAAATATTTATTCCCTAAAAACTATCACCCTCCCAAAAGGAAGGTTTCGTGACTTGAAACACTTTGCAAATTTCAGAACTACCCGTACCATTTATTTATTAACCTGCGACTACTACACGGGTAAAACAACAAGAGGATTCTGGAATAGAGTCTACGACCAGTACAGACCTCTATACAGCTCCTGCTTTTCTTGTTCTGGGAAGTTTGGAGATATTCAGATCTATTACTTAGACTGCTGTTAAGAAGTATCCTGCCAGTATGCTGGCCTTGCTGGCTCCTAAAACCAGTGATTTCCTGTGATACACCACACATGCACAGTGACATCACATCTTGTGCACATCAAATGAGTGACATCATCATGCCACACTGATTGATGGGTTCTGCAGCATGGCTGAAGCTGTAAAAGATTTAACTGCCAGAAATGATGTTCTGTGAGCATCATCTGAGAAGGGGGACCAACATTGGAGCAGCCATATTGCAGTGGTAAGCAGCACAGACACATTGATTTTTACTCGGCTATTTTAGAAACTGAGCCTTTCCTACTTATTAAAACATTGATTTATTTAATTAATGATTATTTTCTAGGGTCAATAAGGCTTTTTCCACTATAGCCCTACCTATATACACTCACCAGCCACTTTATTAGATACAACTTGCTAGTACTGAGCTGGACCCCCTTTTGCCTTCAGAACTACCTTAATTCTTCGTGGAATAGATTCAACAAGGTTGGTCCATATTGACATGAGTTACTTTTGCCTTACTATCATCTCAAACCAGTCTGCCAATTCTCCTCTGACCTCTGACATCTCACTGGATATTTTTTCTTTTTTGGACCATTCTCTGTAAACTCTAGAGATGGTTGTGTGTGAAAATCCCAGTAGATCAGCAGTTTTAGAAATACTCAGACCAGCCCGTGTGGCACCAACAACCATGCCACGTACAAAGTCACTTAAATCCCCTTTCTTCCCCATTCTGAAGCTCAGTTTGAACTTAAGCAAGTCGTCTTCGCCATGTCTAGATGCCTAAATGCATTGAGTTGCTGCCATGTGATTGGCTGATTAGCAATTTGTGTTATCAAGCAATTTAAAAGGTGTAGCTAATAAAGTGACCGGTGAGTGTATAGCCTCTTGCAGGTGTAAGAGGACAGCGTTTCCACTCTGATATAATCCATATACACACCTATCTTCTTCCACTAAACTACCAAACATAGGTGGGAGTGGTTTGAATCTAAATAAACTTTAAAATGCTTTATGTGAAGTGTATTAGGTTTGATTTTATTATTATAGATATGTAATCTTTGTTTACAAATCTAATAAGGGTTGAACCAGGAATTGCAATTGCCTTTGGAGGGTTCTTCATGAACACATCAGGGCTTGTATTGGGATTTGTAGACATATTCGTTATAATAGAAATCTCTGTATCTTTACCCTCTGTGTCTATATGGTCTATCTTGAAACTGGCAAAAATATAAATTACGTTTGATGACAGGTCAGGACCCAAAGTCAACATACCTTAGGTACCAGCTCCTCTCTAGACAGTTATGTAAGCAGTGTTTTTTTTTCTGGATATTTTCATGGGAATATGTCCTGATTTTCTCACATAATTTATGTTAGGATTTCTTTGAATCTGTAGGTGATTGTGCTACATTAGAAGCTTTCTGATGCACAGATTGGGGTATTGAAAAGTACAGTATTTTCTGGAGTATAAGACTACTTTTTATACTTAAAAATATACCCCAAAAATTGGGGGTCGTCTTATACGCGGGGTATAAAATATGAATCTTGAGTTTGTTTGGGTCAAGCTGGCTGGATGTGTGGTAATACTGTACATACAGTATACCGTGCTGAGCCAAGCTGGCTCAAAACAAATGTCCCTATGACAGATTAATCTGTCAGCCCGCTGGATGTGCGGTATATACAGTATACTGCGCTGAGCCAAGCGGTTTCAAAACGTACTGGTACGTCCCTACGGTAATCAGACCGCTGGATGCATGTATGTACGGTAGTTGCGGCTACATACAGTATACATTGGGCCAATCACGGCGAGTGATGTATTCTACTAATGAAAACAAAACCTGCTCGGATTGGCTGAGTCAGAGAGGTGGGCTGATGATGTCACAACCTCAGCCAATCCCAGCAGGCTTTGGATCCATTAGTAGAATACATCGCTCGCCATGATTGGCCCAGCGTATACTGTATGTAGCCTCAGCTACTGTACCTACACACATCCAGCGGGCTGATTACCGTAGCTTGGCTCAGTATACTGTATATACCACACATCCAGCGGGCTGACAGATTAATCTGTCATAGGGACATTTGTTTTGAGCCAGCTTGGCTCAGCGCGGTATACTGTATGTACATTACTGCACATATATACTGTATGTAGCCGAAGCTACCGTATTACTGCACATCTAGCGGTAACCATCTGATTTGGAATTTGATCCATATGATGACTGTCTTACAAATGTATCACAAGATGTCATTCATGAACTTATGATGTCAGAGGATGAACATGAGGATTTTGAAGGATTTTAAGTACCAGTAAGTCATAACCATTTCAATTAAAAAATCTGATGTTTTTAAATGGTGTTGCCTCGGGAAGGGGGGTAGTCTTATATGGTGAGTATAGCCCAAAACCTTATACGCTGGAAAATACGGTACTTTATTATTGATTCCACATTGTATGGTTTTTAGAACCTCCTTAAATGTATTCCTTATTGCTGTATCTTAAAAGTCCCACTTGGTTAGTCTGCTTTGTGGCATCTATAGTTGTTCAAGGTCTGTAATGCAAAAAATATTGAAGCCACTGGATCAGCATGACAGGCCAGCAACCAGCAATGATAGCCTGCCTACATGTTCCTTCATTAAATTCTTTTTAAAGATAAGTTCACCTCTTTACTAAAAATAACAAATGCCCATTTTTTTGCAGGTAAAAAATGTGCATTTATTATTTTGGTTGAAGGAGCCTGGAAACCATTGCAACAGCGATCAGCAGATCACTGGTGCCATACAGGTCTCCAGCAGATCTGTCAGTATATTTGCTTGTCCGTACGGGATGTACAAGCAAGCAGATATACTGACAGGAAAAATCAATGAACTACCACAATGCTCCACAGTGCCACGTTAGTTCAGTAAGCACTACAAGCCGACAGCTGCTAAAGATGTCGGGACTTTTAGTTTCTCATTTACAGAGCACTGTGAATGAGTGATGCGGCCAGGTGGGCGGGGCCCTGCATGGCCACGTTTTTTTTTAAAATTTGACCACTAGCAGGGGAGGGGGGGCCGGTGCATTCATAACATGTTACATGTTACACCTGAAAATGGGTGTAACATATTATGAAAGGTGAACCTATCCTTTAATATCTATCATGAGGTAGAATACAAGATGTAGGCAGTAGACCTGGGTGTTCCATTCCTGCAAAGTGCTTAATGTACTCATACAGGAAGAATAGGGCTTCAGCTGTGAGTGATGAAAAGCACTAATAATCAACAGCATGGCCCCGTAATAGGAGGTGAAAACCTTGCCTGCACTGCTTTTGCATGTTTGCCAGCTTGCTCATTAACATTGCAGTGGGTTCCAGAAGGATAGAGAATAGGTAGATGTGTGGAAGTCCTTTGTCTTCTGGCACAATGCTGCATGTCAATGACTACTCTTAATGCCCAGAACAAGAAACTGTCAAATATGGGGAAAAATCTTTACACCTTCTAAAAGTAAGCACTTTCATCAATCTGCACCTTGGGAATAATGGCTTGTACCAGGTGGTTTTTTTATTTCAGTAGATTGTTTTCATCTTGACTGAAATCCGATGAGTGAAAAACTAAACAGAGCTTTTTTAAATGTAGACAAAAATTTGAACATGATGTTTCTAATACTTTTCTTAGCATTTCTAAATAAAATGTAAATGTGCAAAGCATTTGTTTAATATTTTTCAATAGCTGAGAATTCTGCTTACAACTAATTCCATTTCTGCTGAGCATTTTCACAAAGGCAGCTCATTAAATTAGATCTTGCCAAAGAGTGAGATTGTTTGGTGCAATAGTCCCGGGTCTATCAACTACCGTATAAGGCGACTGGGTGTATAAGACAACCCCCTAATTTTCCAGTTAAAACATAGGTTTTGAGCTAAACTCGCCGTATAAGACTACCCCCCTTCCGAGGCAACACCATTTAAAAACATCAGATTTTTTAATTGAAATGGTTATGACTTACCGGTACTTAAAATCCTAAAAATCCTCATGTTCATCCTCTGACATCATAAGTTCATGAATGACATCTTGTGAAACATTTGTAAGACAGTCATCATATGGATCAAATTCCAAATCAGATGGTTACCGCTGGATGTGCGGTAATACGGTAGCTTCGGCTACATACAGTATACAGTATATATTCAGCCCGCTGGATGTGCAGTAATGTACATACAGTATACCACGCTGAGCCAAGCTGGCTCAAAACAAATGTCCCTATGACAGATTAATCTGTCAGCCCGCTGGATGTGTGGTATACACAGTATACTGAGTATATACCACTGTGGTATATACAGTATACTGAGCCAAGCTGTTTCAAAACGTACCGGTACGTCCCCATGGTAATCAGACCGCTGGATGTGTGTATGTACAGTAGCTGAGGCTACATACAGTATACGCTGGGCCAATCACGGCGAGCGATGTATTCTACTAATGAATACAAAGCCTGCTGGGATTGGCTGAGGTTGTGACATCATCAGCCCACCTCTCTGACTCAGCCAATCCGAGCAGGCTTTGTATTCATTAGTAGAATACATCACTCGCCGTGATTGGCCCAATGTATACTGTATGTAGCCGCAGCTACCATACATACACGCATCCAACGTGCTGATTACAGTAGGGACGTACCGGTACGTTTTGAAACCGCTTGGCTTAGCGCAGTATACTGTATATACCGCACATCCAGCGGGCTGACAGATTAATCTGTCATAGGGACATTTGTTTTGAGCCAGCTTGGCTCAGCACGGTATACTGTATATACAGTATTACCACACATCCAGCCACCTTGACCCAAACAAACTCAAGGTTCACATTTTATACCCCGCGTATAAGACGACCCCCAATTTTTGGGGTATATTTTTAAGTATAAAAAGTAGTCTTATACGCCAGAAAATACTGTAATTCTAAGTATGCCAGCACTGTTATCTTCTTTATAAATGGACTTGCATCACTGCTCTACAAAACTCTGTTGCAATGTTTCAATAATTCGGAATCTAACCATGGAAAATACAGTCTTGAATTACTAATTTCACACACAATATTTTTTTTTTACTTTACCGTTATCACTTTGTTGGTGGGAATAGTATTTCATCAGTATATATTTTATTTGATGAGTGGTGAATTGTTTAAGAAATAGAGTACACCACATTTCATGTAAACTTCTCTCATTTTGACTCTTCTGAATACAGTTCTGCCTTTTTCTCCACTGTACATTTATTTCCCTGTAGTGCTAGCGTTCTTCTACCAAGAGCAATTACCTGCATGTAAGAAGCCTTATGATTGATGACTGGAGCAGCTCCATTCCCGGTACTGGCTGTTGCTAATCCCATCTAGATTTTTAACCAATTGAAATAAAAACTACATTGGTTAACATTCCTCTTCTAACTCCAGAGGGTCAGAAAACACACAAGAAAACAATACACTCTGGGGCCCTTAAGAATGAATATTATATTGTTACATTCTCTCAATATACTGTACACTGAAGAGTAATTCCCTTCTTTCCTTTAACAGACCGAATTTCATTGTGTGATGGGTCTCTGAAGTCCTTTTTATCGCACTAGAAAAATAAAATGGAAATTGAATGTAATTTGTATTGTCACTGCCAAATCTTTCCAGGCAAGAAGTCCAAAGAGAGATGGGCACTTTGGTAGAAAAAAGCAGTCCAGGGAGTGGGCCATTTAGCTAGCAGCTGTTCTTGCCCTAAGCTTCGCCTTCAAATTGTAGCGAATCCCAGCAACAGGATCACATTCTACTTAATGTGGATTTAGAGAAACATAGGGATGTGATAAGAAAATGTCAGGATTCAGAGAACTCAAATAATTTGATCCTAAGAATCATGTAAGATTTGCAAACTATAGGGGTGCAGTTGCATATTTTGGGTTACAGGTGAGCAGACATAGAAAACTTCCTCTATGGAGAACACAGTTTAAAAACCTGGGAATTGTCTGTGATTTTGTGCTGCAATAAAAAAAGATGAAAAAATGATCATCACAAGTTTATACTTGTATTAGCTACAGGCAGTTCCTGAGTTACAAACATCCGACTTGCATGCGAACAGAGGCAACGTGGTGCCACACTGGTCCCGGAAACCGCCAGGTGGCCATCTAACTGCTCACCGCATACTGCCACCTACTGTCCGGTGGACCTGTCAGCAATTCCACATCACTGCATGGCCAGTTAACCCTTCCCTATATTAAAAATATTTTTTGGCTTGGGTATTTGTGTACCTGTTTAAACTTACATATGAATTCCACTTAAGAACAAACCTGCAGAAGCTATCTTGTTTGTAACCATGGGGACTGCCTGTATTAGAAAATTGCAAATAACACATTCATAATAGTCCTTCTAGCCTATTCAGCAAAATGGTGCAAGGAAGCTGCAAAGTGCTAAATACACAGCATTTAAACAGGAAGAATTCATCTACACTCATGTGACATTAGTTAAGTCAAGTCAGATTATTTCCTATGGGTTGCTGTATTTTGCAGTTAGTACTTTGCTTCTTGCGATGTTTATGGAGTCATCTAGAGGATGTCAAAAACTGTGTTACACATTTCTGTGTGGATACTTTTAGGGGAAAGTGACAGGTTTTCTGAATAGCCCACCCCTTTGGGTAGGGGAGAACATGTGACTCCACTTTTCTTCCCACAATGCAGCTCTGGGTGCCTGAACTGCCAATCTTCAACTCTGAGCTGCACCAATTGGGGATGAAAGGGGGTCCTTAACCTTTTTTAACCTCTTACCAAGAACACACACAGATATTTTGGAGGGAGCTTTGAAGAGTGCGTGTGTGAAGGGGGGGATTACAGTATTGCAGAAGACAATCGGCCATTTCCTATTACTTTTCATTACAACATGATTCCTGGATCAGCTTATAAAATATTGTTTTCGAAAGCACAGATCTCCAATCACTATTAACTTGAATGTCCCTAGAAGAAAAAATAATATCAAAGAGTAAAATATATAATTTACTGTCACATTCTATTCTACATTTTATTGTTCATCAAGTCCAAATTTAAAAGTAGTGACATTTCCATAGACATATCTATCTTTGATATCAGGGACAGTTCACAACTATGTGTGTAGCAAACTTCATCTCTTCATGGACCTCCATCTCCAGCAAAATGTTTTTAAAAAAATGGCCCATGCATGGCCTGCTGAATCTGATCCAGCATCTGTAAACACTGCAGACTTGTTCAGTATCAAGTAATATTGCTGGCTAGTTGATGTATAATACCTTCAAAATAATAGGAGTACTTTTAGGAAAGACATACCATTCCAAAGTTTTGATTTCCTACCATGTACATAGTATGGTAACCATTTTTCTGTTTACTGTGAGATCATCAACAATTTATGCAGGGGGTCTTATTGTTGCTTTTTGGAGATCAGGTTTTTGCCAGGATTAACCACTTGCCCTCCAGAGGATTTACTCTCCCTTCCTCACCAACCCATATTTTGCGATACGGCACTGCGTTATTTTAACTGACAATTGCGCGGTCATACAATGCTGTACATAAATGAAATATGTGTCCTTTTTTTCCCACAAATAGAGCTTTCTTTCGGTGGTATTTTATCACCTCTGCATTTTTTTCCTTTTTTAAAAAAACTATATTTTTTACTTTTTTGCTATAAAACATATCTAGTAAAAAAAAAAAATAATCTAATTTCTTCATAAATTTAGGCCAAAATGTATTCTGCTACATGTCTTTGCTAAACAAAAATCCCAATACATGTAAATTAATTGGTTTACGTGAAAGTTATAGCGTCTACAAATGGCAGTATATATACTGGAATTTAAATTTTTTTTTAATACTAGTAATGGCGGTGATCAGCGTCTTATAGCGGGACTGCGGTAGGTATTCTGACACTGAATGGGAACTGACTAACTGACTAACTGACTAACTGCCACTGACATCCCAATGACACTGATACAGTGATCAGTGCTAATAAAAAATACTGACACTGGGCAGGAAGGGGTTAACATCTGGAGTGATCAAAGGGTTAACTGTGTGCTGTGTGTTGTTTTACATTATGTGCTGTGTGTGTTTTATTAGAGAGACATGCTGCTTTGTATTTCTCTGCACAGCAGAGCAGTATGTCCTTGCTGGCAGGAGAGACCTGTGTTGTTTACACACAGGTCTCTCCCCTGTCAGTTTTACACGGCGATCACCGGGTGCTGCCAGGGTATCTCTGGCTGGGACCCGGTGATTGACATCCGTAGCCGACAATGGCGGCGTGGGTAGAACGGTGCACGCACGTGCTCCCTACCCTGAAATGCAAATCACATATATATATATGTGATTTTGAACAGCCCTGCCACCCTGTTGTAGTAGTTCTACTGTAGGGTGGCGGAAAAGTGTTTAAAGTACCAAGTGAAGCTGGATTTTAATACTGATTGCATCACAGCATTTTTCAATATACTGTAATAGGTTACATTATTAGAGCTCAGCACCAGCACCTAATATACACATGCTTGTTCCAGGTTGGTGACCCACAAAACAGTCCAAGATGGATAAAGCTGACATGGTTGGTTTATACACCTTCAAAACAGGTCTGCAATGACAATGCTAGTATTTCTTTACTATGCAAGTAGGCTCTTGCTTAGCTGTAACAGGTGGAGTTTTATGTATCTGGTTCAGGATCCCAATAGGTATAGTAGAGGCAGCTCTCAAAAAGTATTGCCAAAAAACAGAAGTGTCACCTAAAAATCATTCAGTTTATTGTTAAAAATTACACAAGCTAATGTCTTTCAGGTGTCTGAAGGTGGCCCTTTATCAGCTGTGGCTACTAGCTGGTTAGTGGGGGCTAACATGCTGTGCAGGGCTCTGCTTATACAGAGATCAAAGTATAGCACTGTCAGTGAAGCACAGATGAGATTATAGATTCACAGTATTGAAGTAAGCAGTGCTAGAAGTAATGGCAAGCCAATGTCTGAGAGGCTCCTTTTGACCTAAGAGGGCCTTATGTATCACATTCACAGGAGCTGTCTGTATTGCTCCATTGCATCCAAACTTTAACTATTCAATTGTCATATTTTTACAATTGCCATCCTGAGTTTCATCCAATAAGGTACAACTTAGCCAAATGAAATGACCTATAGCTACCTAGTGCATTGCAGGTCTTAGACATCATTACCGACAGCAGAGTCTATTTTCAATCAAACATACCTTGTCAGTGAGATAAAAGGACCAGAAGAAAGCAGGCAGAGCTTGGATATGCTGTATATACACAAAAGTGGCTGCTCTCATGCACACATATAATACAAACTACACATAGTAACATAGTTACATCATTAGTCAAGTTGAAAAAGTCCATCTAGTTCAACCAATAGAAAAATAAAAATAAACAAAAAAATAAATAGAAAACATTCATATACACAATCCTATACCCATAGTTGATCCAGAGCATGGGCGGACTGACCATTTGGAAATTCGGGCACTGCCCGAGGGCCCAGGGTCAGTAGGGGGCCCCATGAGATGCCCCTGGTCCTGGTACCTTTTTCACAGTTGTCAGTCCGCCCCTGATCCAGAGAAAGGAAAAAAAAGCCAATAAATCTCTAACAAACACAAATTGCCCAGCAAACTTACCAGCCAGCATGCAACCACCCCCCCTCAAAAAACAGCAGGGAACAGCTCTAGCAGGGAACGATACATTCCATCCTGTCCCCTAGGCATGACAATCGAAAATTCCCTGGATCAACAACCTCTGGTGTTATTACCTATAAATTGTAATATCCAGTTATATTTTGCATCCATCTCTTATATACTGTATAAAACATTCTACTGCGCTGGCCAGAACTAGTTCTTGAGGGAAATAATTTTTTTCACTTATTTACAAACTTTAATGGGATTATTTACATTTGGCAAAAAAAAATTAAAAAGCTGTAAAAAGGGATTTTAGATTGACAAGGAATAGGACAAGGGAATATCTGATCGCCTCTCGGGTGAAGGAATTTTTCTCCCTGCAGGAGCAAATTGGATCATGCTTTGCTTGGGTTTTTTTTGCATTCCTCTGGATCATCTGTGGGTATAGGATTATAACTTTTTTTTTTAATGATTGAACTGGATGGACTTTTGTCTTTTTTCAGCCAGACTAACTATGTAACAAGCTGGTACTACCAGTGGTAAGTATAATGAAACAAAGTGGGATATGGTACCAACCAACAGGAAGAGGTTGCAGGTGGTGACAACTCAGGATCTCCTGCCACATGGTATAGCTACAGTATTTAAACTATTTGCTGGCACATGGCTGATGCCAAAATAACTTTTAGTCTTCATGCACATGGGCTCATTTGCCTGGGCAGCTTAATATACTACTATATCCCCCTGTTAGCATAAATTATGTGGCCAGTCTTAATGTCCCAAACACAGGTATTGTGCCTTCTGGACATTGTGTACATTAATAAAGTCATTGTGTGATACACAAAAAAATGACACCTCCTATGTTTTATGGCCCAGAGCAAGGGTGTATAGATGGACAAGGAACTTGAAGAAATTCGCCACCAATGCATCAAAGGTTGTGCAGCTCTAAACAAGGCTGGGGAAGCCTGACCATTACTGTAAAGCGAAGCAAAAAGAAAGCACACCAACCTTGCGCATTACCTCAGTAAAATGTGATTTTATTGAATTTAAAATATACTCACAGAGAAGTTTAACAAACATGTCAAGTGCTGTCGTTGCCAAATATGGCTTCTGTAGGTGAGGTGGAACGCAAGCCGATAGTTGCGTGGCTTTGGGGGCACATGTGCAGTGAGAGCGGTGGCACGCCGGAGTCGTCATGGAGATGGGCATGCGCGATGCGGCACTGCCTGCCACAGCCGGCTCGTCATTAACCTAGTGGAGCGGCAGTTTTGAAATCACACTGAAGTAGTGTGATTTCAAAGCCGCATTCAGTGTAAACCAGGGCTTATTGAACAAGCTGCAGTCAGAAGCTGATTAGTTACTATGTACAACTGCACCAGATTTTGTGTGCACCAGTTCTAGTAAATCTCCCATGTGTCCATGTGCGTGAAGCCTTAAACTAGCAGAAACTTGTTTATCTTTTGCAGAGACAATCAAAGGTGCTTGTAGGTAGAGAGAGGAACTTATGTTTTCTTAGCTTCAAATAAGGATTTAATCTCTCTTCACATTTAAAAACAGTCTTTCCTGAAGGTAAAATCCACCCAAGGTTGGAGGGGCTTGAAATTAAATGTCACATGTTTTTGAGCCCTTTGTTTAGGGCTAAAATACTTACTTATAAAGATCCTTGGGTAACCTGCTGGTCACCCATCGCTCCTAGATGGTGGTGGCAGTGATCTGGGGGTTCTTAAAGCCTCTGCACCATTTGCCACCCTACTGCACATGTCAACACATGGCTTACTGTAGAGGAAATCCCCTAGAATACTATGGCCCAGGCTGGAGCTAAATTAACGCCGGTCACATGTCCTGTGACATCCCTCAGCTTTTTCAGGCTTCCCATCCAGGCCATGCAAAGTGGATTGGAGCTGTCAGTTAAGGATCTGATCCGCCCCAAGGTATTGGTGGGTGAATCAGATCCTAGACTGATAGCTCCACTCTGCTTTGCAGGGCCTGGGGAGAGGACATGAAACATTTGAGGCGACATCACAGGACACATGACCCATGATCTGGCTTAGCTCCATCCCTAGCCTGGGCCATGCTGAAGATGAAAAATTAAGAAAAGTCATGTGATCCTCTTTACAAAAACCTAAAAAAAGGTATTTACTGATAAAATATGAACTGTTTCACATGTGATTCAATGTCTGCTGGTGTTCTCCATCATTTAGCTGCAGCACTAGTGTTAGGGTTTAGAATCACTTTAAGTGAAAAAATTACCTGCAGGGTATTGACTTTTGTGAAGTAGTAGATTTTTCTCATTATTCTCCTGAGAGTGACCTGAAAAACAAAGAATGGAAAGTATTACTGCAGTGAAAATGTTATATGCTAAGTACTACAAACTCCAAAATATCATGCATGAGTCGCTATCAAAAAGTAACACATCAAGAGATGGCAGCACAAAGCTGCATGTACAGTCACAGGGAGCACCGACCTTCATAAGCCAGTGTGCCAAAGGACATCATCCTGTGTACATCTGGAGCTGGGAAACTGGTACTATTCTGACCATGTGCATTACCACATCTGCTATTTCCTCATGGACAGCAAGTTAGAACAAAGAACAAATATGAAATTCTGCGTGAAACCCGTACACCCAAGTTTCGTCACCAGTATTGATCCTCGACATGAAGGATGGGCCATCCACAGCATGCTGACGGGCTTCTTGGCAGACAGAATTCTGGAGCTTTGTAAAAGTCAAGTGCATAAGGAACAGGATTAATGGCCAGTTTTCCTTTGTGGTAGCAGAGATTTATCTGAGTATGGCTCTTTGAAAAACGCATATTTGTCATATGGAAAGAGTAAGTATACCCATAAATTTATAAATTTCCAATAAATATAAAATAGTGGACACATATCATGTCTCAATATAAAGAAAATCTTTATAACATGATTACCATTCCATAATCATATTATATATAACAACCAACCATCCTATGCGGAATGGGAAAAATGATGGACTTTAAGTTTACCCAGAAAAGGATTCTATAATATTGCACAGCATAAAATTTTGATAATAACTAAAAACATTTTTTATTATTAATTTACAAGACACATTAATGTCTCTAAAACTCATCAAATTAGCTCCCAAAAATGCACTTTTTGAATTTTTTTTTTCGGGCTGGCAACTCCTGGTTGGAAATATTTTAGTACAGATTTAACCCATGGAGGGGATACAGTGAATAGAGGGATAGAAAAATTCTCCTTTAAATCACTGAACCTGTTATTTCGATACCTTCATTTGTAAATGATTTAATTTTGAATGGGATAAAACAGTGTGCAAAAATTGTCATTATTGAGTGTAGGTGACTCCTTCTCTTTCACTCTTGCATGCTATTGAAGCATGACAAGATCTCCATTCATTGATGAATAATGCAGGGACATAGAATTGTATGTGGTTTCCTATTTGTTAATTGTATATCCAGTTTCACGTCGAGCTGCGAATGGGGGTTTTCTTTCTGGATAATTGAAATTTTTAGACCACCAATAAACTTTTGCTTTTGGAGTCCATTTTTGCCCCTCCCTATGAGTAAAAAAGCACACACACAGTCCTACACATATATACATTTTAATTAAGTATTAAATAAAGGTTAAATAGCATCCTAGTGGTCATTGGTGCATGGGGAGACACACCCTTGTTCCATAGAAATAAAATAACTAATGTTAGCCTGTATAAATATGTGGAAAAACAGTTTTAAGGGGTGTATATACAAACAATTTGCCCAGGTCTCTCTGCTTGAACTGGTTTGGACCATGATTCCCACATTGGTAATTACAAGGGTTATTTTTTGTTTGCTCACACCTTGTTCTAATTTCCAAAAATCTTCCCTTGCTATTTGAATACAAATTTAGAGAGCTGTTCAGGTGAAAATACCTTAGGGGTAAGGTGTGTATATGTGTTTATATTGAGAGTTTATAATAAAGTGTGGTTAACCATTGTGGATTCCCATCTTCATCCAAAAGCTTTTCTTTTTACATTTTGAATAAAGTGGGAAAAATGTTATCCATGTAACTGCAAAACACGAAATGAGGAGAACAAGGGCAGTTGTACAGGAAAGTACAGAGGGCAATTAAAACTTTGCAGTCTCTGACTCTATTAGAAAGACATCTTATCACTTTAAGTTCCTATATCCCTCTGTTTCTCAAACAGACAGTGAAGGTAAATCTTCTGGATTGAACACAGACAGCATCTAAACCTGACAGAATGTTTAACTTCATCCAAAACTAAGAAAAGACATTTTAGCTGGGCATACACTTTACATTTAAACTATTAAAATGTTTGACTGGAGGTGGGCTTTCATGCCAGCTTGTGCTTTTATATAAGAATGAGAAGGATGAAAATGTTTTTTCTACTGACAAACTTGGACACCTATTTAGAGGACCCAGTGTCACGTGTCATAAGATTCTCTATAATGAGCACACATTCTCATGACTATGCCCAATAATTTCCAAGCCCAGGCACTGTAGTTGAATTAAATATTACGGTTGATGCATGGGAACATATGCGTTTTGCCAAATCTAGTGCTGCAGCAACATTGTTCCTGTTGTCATGGACCATGGGGGCTATTTATAGATGGGAAGGGAAAACCATCAGTCTGTATTATATTTCCCAGGTTCCCAAGCACAATATAGCATTGCAATTCTACACCTTCTACATGGGAAAGGATGAGTTTAAGCAAGGGATAGGAAAGACTAGAAGCTGCTTTCAATTGTGTTCCTGTTGTTTCTGTATGTCCTACAATCAGCAGCAGTGTATATTCCAATACTCTATATCCATACATTCCTTACTTTTTGCATTCATACTGTATGTAATAAGAAACATATATGCATTTATATGGAATGAGAAACATATATGCCGCACAATAACACACTCAGTCTGAATGTCCATAAAGATATAGGAGACCAAAATCAGCACCAAATCCCCAACATTACTATTGGGCAGCTCAGTTATACTTATATTAACCCTTGGGCACCGGCACAATCTGGCCCTTTAAGGGGTTTCACATGCCAGAAGGAGGGCCAGGGTTTGTGATCATGAGACCGCTGTGATGGGCTGTCACCACCACTTTTTATACATACCTTACCCTTATACATGCTATGCAGGCTCAGCTGGGATTGCAGACTTTGACTATATTGGTCTCTCCTAGAAAGTCTACCAAGCTCATCAGCAGTTCCCAAACAGGTGATGAGCATCGAGTGTTTTCTCCAACCACATACTCCTTCTCTCTTTGACAATACTTGGTTACAGTGGTTCTATATTATAATACCACCAAAATTCATAAACTGGAAATCACTTGGCCTAGTTTTACCAGTGGATGTTCTCCAGGCAATGCTTTAAATTTTCACCTTTTTAGCAACAAATACAATCCTTGCTAACAAATACTCTAGGCATTGATCTATCATATCTCCAGGAACTCTACCTGCTTACAATATTACCTAAACAGCTAATAGAGCTTTTGTTCTTCTAAGCCTCAAAATTGAAATGGAAGGACACTTTCATTCCAGATGTAAAGTTTTTTTGTTATTATTACCATTGACATCTTATCTAAGAACAAAAAAATGTCCTTAGTGGGACATGCCCAAATAGCTTTGAACAAATTGTGGGGCCATGGTTAAGGGAAATTCCAAACCTGGTGTAAGTCCTGATCAACTTTGTGTATTGCTTTTTACTAAATCTTGTTAGATATGCATTACTGTAGTTCAGGTTTAAATGAATGTAGCTTTTGAGAGGAAAAAGGCAAATGTATATGGGTTCATGAAATAAATAAATATATCAGAACTGATAGCTAGCTAGTTGCTTCAGTGTTCGACTTTATTGCTACTGTTTTGTAATGCAAAACAAATATACCTAAAACTCCTTAAAAGAACTGAAACAAAGGCAAGCCACCTGGCATCAATTTCCACCTATATTTTACAATAATTGTATGATGTTCTTCCAGGTAGTTTCTGGGGAGAGATTAAGCCCAACCAGGCTGGAGGAGTTATAGGGTACAATAGCTATCAATTAGCAATACCTTGTATTTAGTTAAAGAAACATTAAACCCAAAACCAAACATTTAAAATATTGCAGCTTGCCATTCACCTGATGTGATGGCTGCATTAGTTTTCTTTTTAAGGCTTCTTTCCATCACCTGATGATCTGACCACTAACAAACTTCCTGTATTAGATTGACTACACTGTGGAAGAAGGAGTGCAGGAGCACCTTTGGACAGCAGCATTGTTAATCTGGGGAAGGGGAGAGTTATATGTACTTGTACATTTAGATACACTAACAAATTGAATCCAAGGTCTAGCGCACACTTTTTTTCCATTTGAAATAAAGGTTTTAAATAAATAAATAAAGATGATCATTGGAAGCACTTCTATCAGTAATAAATGGCTTGTTGCAACCCTCTAACTTCTACAAGACAGCTTGTTCTTTTGAAAAACATCAGATTTACTGACCAGATCACTAGGTGAAAATAAAAGAAAGAATGCCTAAAAAGAATGCAGCTATCATGCCTAAGAATTAGTAAGCTGCAATATAATAAATGTTGTTCACTATAATAGGATGCAAAATTCGACCAATTAGCCTTATTGTCTTATAAATGTATTAAGGATATTGCAGCTGACACTAAAATACATGATATTTTCAGATACTTATTTTACTAAACATTTCAAGTGATGGAAATTATTAATCAAATGATTATTATGATTATGATTATATTAATATTTTAATCAGGGCATTTGTAATTTGAATTAAAACAGTTTCCTTTTCTTATTTTTTTTTAATTGATTAATTTTCAAATGTACAGAGGATCCTTCAGAATACCTACTTACATAGAAATTGCGCTGCACTAACATTCAAAGTTATAGTATATTTGGACTTTTAGCCTCTGAAATCTGAAAAGCAGGCACATTTTGCTGTCATTGGATGTAGGTATAAGCATGAATAATCTGGAAATTGTGCCAGCAAGCCCCAAAGGTAAACACTCTGCAATCTTAGAAGAACATCATTGCATATTATCCATGGCACTTTGGGAGGTGGATATTTTGGTTTAGAACATTTTAGAATTAACTTCTTATTTTTTAATTAAATGATAAGTCAATATTTTTACTGACATCTCATAAATCTGTATTGAAAATGTATTGTAAACTTGATACAGAGTTTTGTTATGCTAAAGGTGCATTTTGGTGGAAATGGGAAATTAAACCTTGATATGCATGTAAAGAGCAATATCCAACCCACTCAATACTCCTCCTTTCTTTTGTGGGTAATCTGGCGATGTGGGAAAGCACCTGCTTGAGATGTTGGAACTCATTGCAGAGCAAGCACAGTAATTTTTACAGCCAATGAACAGATTAAAACCTTGGAAGTTTATATGTAATTAGATAGGTAGGAAGAAAAGAAAAAATAAGTTACCCAGCACATACTTCAAAAAGTACACTGCTACTATCAATTGTCCCTGTAGGATGGTCTGTAAAATCTTAAAGCTGTTTACAATGTAGAGGAAGGTTAACTAAATACATTTTTTAATTTTAGCAGATTTTTTGGATTTACTTTATAGCATTCACCAATCACCGATGGCATATTCTTGTTGCTTGTGTAGTGCTACTCCCGTAGAAGCCACAGGAATACTGTCCAGGTCCTCCTTAGTTACTTTGCCCCACAGTCAAGCACATAGGTTCATTCACACGGTTTCTCCAATAACCAGTCTAGTAATGTTTTTTTATTTCAATTTTTTGGAGAATTTGGATAAGGGTGAGGGAGATAAGTGAACTTGGATAGGGGTGAGGGAGATAAGTGGGATACTCCAAAAAAAGGAAATATATACATTGAGGACTTTATCTTTGTTGTCCTTGTTTGAATCAAACAGTGGACGTTAGCTTGAGGCCGTAGTAGTAGTAGTAGTAGTAGTGACTTCTTTAGAACCCCAGAGCAGTGTCCCTTTAACCCCTTCACGCCTAAGGGTAAAACAAATCTTAATGCCTAAGCACAATTTTGCAACTGTGACATGTGTTAATAAAACCGTACATATCATCACAACTACTTTGTGCATCCAGGTAAATTATACCTTGTGTTTTTAAGGACAAATTGGGCTTTCATTTGGTGGTAAATGGTAGTGGATATCTCCTGATTTTTTTTATTATCAAAGAAAAACTGGCCCAAAATAGTAAAAAATAAATATTTTTTTCAAATTTAGCTGTGTGTTTCTTGTTACTACCATAACCTACCACCAAAGAACAACCCAAAATAAATTTTCCAGCTCTTAACGATCTCAGCGATACCATATATGTGTATGCTATTTGTTGTTTGTACCCGTAGTACAGCCCAAAAACATTAGTGCGCATTTCTTTTTTTTTTTTTTTTACCTAAAACACACTGACACCAATACCAATTGTTTAAAAATCCTGACCTTTGACCCTGACCTTTTGACCTTGAACTTTGAACCTGACCTTGACCCAAACACTTACCCTGGCACTGAACTAGATCAAACCTTGATCTAGGTATTTTTTCTTAATGTTTTATTTTATTTTTTAATATTTATTTATTTATCTTTTTTTTAACAAACATTTTTTCCCCCTCTTTGCCAAGAGTTAGAGAGATACAATGTATCTCTCTCCTCCATTCATAGAGAGAAAAAAACCCCCAAGAGGGCCGGGCTGTACAATGACTGATCACTGAGATAGCCATTCAGAGGCTATCACAGCGATCATGTGATCGGGAATCGGGAGTCCCAGGTCCCGATCATTAGCTCTCAGTGACACCCCGGTCTTTGTGCTGGGAGCCTGCTGTGCGGTGCGCTCCCAGCAGAAAGACAGGTACGCAAATATGCGGCCCCACAGAAAAATGCCCAGTTCTGTGAGGCCGCTTATTTGTGTGACGTCGGTGCGAAGGGGTTAAGGAGTAGGACAGATGGACAAAGCTCTTCGGAACACCAGCCTGTGTTCCCTTTGCTAGACTCGCAGCTTATTTCCCAGCAACAGAGGAGGTTAAACAGCACTCAGTCTCTAAGATCCTTTAGGCATGTCTGTACTCATAAGGCCCAAGAGCAGCTGAATGCATTCCTTGGTGGTACCAGACCAGATCTTTAGTAGACATCCCCTCAGTCAGCACAGCAGAACCTGGGTCTCAGCATTCAGGCCTTCAGGTCTCACTCAGGATGGGACAATCCTATACAGGAAAGACCCAGAACTCAGTGTGCTCACTGAATAAATACAGCCACCAAGCATGCCATCAGAGCCGGTATCTCTGGGATAGGCTGGGGCTGTATTAATATTCATGCTGCCATCTGCATAGCCCCCACACCCATTATCCAGAAACTTCTAAAGCTTCTTGGATGCAGAAGGAGCTATTAGTCCAGACTGGCAGCAGCTGAGCACACATAGCAGACCTACTAAATGATCACAGCTCACCAAATACAGTGAGCTACCTATGCTTTTACCTAACAACTAAACAACTTGATGACAACTAAATCTACCTATCAAAACACAACTAATTCTATCTATTTAACCACCTCCCACCCGACATATAGTACAATGAGGGGCGCAAGGCGGTTCTCTCGTTCTGGGAGGACATCATATGACTTCCTCCCATTCTAACCGCGCATGCGCGGCTCTGGGAGCGCACAGCGCGGCGAGCAGCGATGTGCTGTGTCCCTCGGACACAGCGGATCACCGATCAACGGAAAGAGCAGAAGATGTCGGCTTGGTCATGTGATCAGCTGTGTCCAATCACAGCTGATCACATGTAAACAGGGAAATGCTGGTTATCAGCATTCCTCAGAGGGGACATGTACACAGATCATCAGAGCACTGATGATCAGTGTGCCCTGATGATCTGTGTAGCCCCAGCATTGCCGCCTGTCAGTGTCTATCAGTGCCAGCTGTCAGTGTTCATCCATGCCACCTGCCAGTTCCCATAAGTGCCACATTTCAGTGCCCATCAGTGTCACATCAATGCCACATATCAGTGCCCATCTAAGCTGCCTTTCAGTGTCAACCATCAGTGCCAGTCAGTGCCACTTATCATTGCCAGTAAGTGCCACCTATCAGTGCTGCCAAACAGTGCCACCTATCAGTGCCAGTCAGTGCCACCTATCAGTGTGCATCAGTGCTGCCTATCAGTGCCACCTATCAGTGCCGCCTATCAGTGCCGCCTATCAGTGCCACCTATCAGTGCCATATATGACTGCTGCCTTTCAGTGCCCATCAGTGATGCCTGTCAATGCCTATCAGTGCCACCTACCAGTGCCTCCTCATCAGTGCCCATCAGTGCCATCTATCGGTGTCCATCAGTGCAGCCTATCAGTGCCCATCACTACAGCCTCATTAGCGCACATCAGTGAAGGAGAAAAATCACTTATTTACAAAATTTTATAACAAAAACTAAGAAAAAACTTTTTTTTTCAAAATTTTCAGTGGTTTTTGGTTTGTTTAAGAAAAAAGAAAAAATCCAGGTGATTAAATACCACCAAAATAAAGCTCTATCTGTCACAAAAAATGATAAAAATTTCATATGGGTACAGTGTTGCATGACTGCGCAATTGTCATTCAAAGTGTGACAGTGCTAAAACCTGGAAATTGGCCTGGGCAGGAATGGGGTATAAGTGCCCAGTAGGCAAGTGGTTAAACATAGGACATACCTAGGAGGGTGTTGCACTTGAAAATGCTTTTTAAAGATTTCAGGCATATTGGCTATGCAGCCTGTGTTATTAGACAGAGACCTACAGTAACCAGAGGAGATGTAGTATGCTTCCTTTCCTAAAACTGCCATTTCACTTACAAACATAAATATCCCCACGATGCAAATGTCTGCACAAAATAGCTAATTATGCTATGAATGTCCTTATTGCTTGGGAATGACTTATTCCCAATAAACCTGAATGGGGCATTCCGAGTGTCATATGAGGGAATATGGCCCCATTCAAGTCTATAGGGGCTCATTACACCAGAGTGGTCAGTACTGAAGAAGATTTCCATCTGGAGGATATAAACAGCAGTAGAGGACCTCGTGCTGAAATAAACAGTTGGGTGGGGGATTTGAGGTTAGTTTGTTGAGCTATGGAGGGTAGATTAATGCACTATGAGTGTATTACTACACAATTCACATGTTGTTTAAATTGGAACTTTACTCTCTCAATCAACAAAAACTATTTTAATTCTTCTGCGGCTAGTCTTAGTAAATAGATAGGAAGGTATATTATATTTAAACTTTATTTTTTTTCACATTTCTTCAGTTGCTTCCTGGTTTCTGACCTAGGCCAAAATGATGTCATACATCCCAAGAGTCTCCATGGGCATTTTTTTAAACTTTCATCTGCAAGAGAGGTTTTCTTAACTGAGCGTGCACTCCTGCCTGCACCTGAGTTAAGTGTAGATGGATTCCAGGAAGTAAATGGTAGATGATTCAAGATGGCTACACATAAAAAATGCTAGGCTGTGGTTTTATCAACAAAATAAAGCATGGGGGACAGGAATGGATGGGTGAGCTTTCTTTGAATATTAAAAATTAATCTTAAGCTTTTGGTTTGTGGTGCTCCAGATACAGTTAAAGAGGAGCTACAGTCTGAGAAGTCAAATTATAATAACAACATACTCAACATGGCCGTAAATGACATCATCCACATTGGACATTGCTTCACATTTCTGTTCTCAGTTTACTTACCAAATCATTTGTTGTTTTTATTCCCCTTGGATTCCGGCCACAGCCATGGTAGCTGCGGGCAGCTGAAGCCAGCTTGCATTCTTTTCTGGGTTTCCGTGCAGCTGGCTACCCAGCATGCAGCTTCTGGTCTCGCGCTTGCGCAGTAATGACACTGTGAGGCACACTTTCAGAAGCCTTAGATGCCCAAAGAGTCCTGGGATATCATAGATTTCCCAGGAGTCAATGGGGGAGGCTGATGGCGTAGTCACCTAGGTAGAAGTCCAGGGGAAACATTAAAAAAGGTATTTTTTGTGAATATTGCAAAGTATTACTATACAAAGTTAGCAACACTATTGCTGGGCATTACAATAAGTCTAAGTTTAAAAAAATGGGTGAAACTCTGCTTTAAGTTCTGCTTTCAGCTTTACTTGTACATGGAGAAAGCAATTGTGTTTACTAACAAAAACAAATACAGGAAATTAATTAAAATTCTTTAAAACATTTTTCTTGCCTGAATTATCTTAGCTTGCTGAGGCATGTCTGGTATCGCTAAATACCTTGTAATATTTGCTTTCATTTTCCATAAAAATAAGCCATAAAACACAAAGAATGTCATCCCATAGCCAAGAAACAATCCAAGAAAAACGTATATACACTGGCATTTTATCAGAGGGAAAAAAAAAACTTTATCATCCACGCCTTGCATTTGCAGATGGATAGTTACTTGTTTTTCACATGCCAAACATTCTTTGCTTTGCCAAGCAGTATGAAATAATGTTTCTTGAAAGTGATTGCTGCTCCACATCCACCTGCTGCCAACTCTTTTTACTAGCCTAAAGAGGATCAGTCAGTTTCAGAAAATGGTGTTTTAGTTTTGGACACACAAAGCTTAGCATATAAAGTACAGCTGCTGAGGAGACATGTCCTGTATTACTGGTAACTGTTTGTTTATGATAACTGCCTCCATAAGCAGTTGATAAATTCCAGTTTTCAAAATAAACCTGGCCATACAGAAAGACAGATTGTCGTTTAAAGGGAAACCGTAATGGTTTTTGGACATTTTTTTGGGATGTAAACCTAATCATTAATATCTCCTATTTGCTTTAAAGCAGTATTAAACTCAAATCCAAAAATGTAATATATTGCAGATTACCAATCAATAGATGTAGTGGCTGCATCAGTTATCTTTTTAAGGCTTTTTTTCCTTCTGTATTCACCTTGTGTTGTGACCAGAAACACACTTCTTGTATTAGACTGCACCCATTCTGGATGAAGGAGCACAGGGGGCACCTTTGAAAAGCAGCATTGTCAGTCTGAAGGGGGATGGAGTGTTAGATGTACTAGCAGATTTAAATACACAGCAAACAGTTTGTTTCTTTTTTGAATAAAGCTTTTACATAAATAAAAGCTAATCATTGTAAGCACCCCTACTAGTGTTATTTGGTTCATCTCATTTCTGTAACGAATACATTCTGCTGGAGAGCTTGTTCTTTTGAAAAACAACAGACTTACTGTCTGGATCACCAGATGAAAGTGAAGAAAGAAAGACAAAAAACAAAAACGAATGCACCCATCACATCTAAGAAATGTTAGGCTGCAAAATAATAAATAATATCTATTTTGAGTTTAAGCCCTGGGTCACACCAGTACAATTTCAGGTACAACATGCGATGAACAAATCACACCTGAAGTTAACTCTAATGTATTTCTATGGCACCTAATGCACCCGTCACATTTAGGAAATGTTAGGCTGCAAAATAATAAATGTTTGTTTTTGAGTTTAAGCCCTGGGTCACACCAGTACAATTTCAGGTGCAACATGCGATGAACAAATCACACCTGAAGTCAACTCTAATGTATTTCTATGGCACCTAATCAGTGGGATTTGAAGTAGCGAGATTCCAAAAATGTCATAAATGTTTTTCGACTCATTGCAAGCCGCAGTGAAATCGGAGATTCAAATCAAGTCAAGTGAACCTGCGCAATTTCAAAGTTGCAATCAGTGCGAACCAGAGCTTATACTACTTTAACATGTTAATGCTATTATGTCATTTCTGATATCTAGAAATGTTCAGCTTTCATTGAAATAACCGCTGGTGATTCTGCCATGAAGGTCTTATTAGGTCCTTCCTGTTATAGGCTCTCAATGCTCTGTCCCTGTCTCCTGAATGTGTTTCTTTGTTGCCTCCCTGTCACACCGGCTTCTGAAGGAGACTACAAGTGGTTGTTTCAATGTACATTACACAGGTATGGTACAACGTTGTCAACATCAGAAAATGCACCCTGAAAAATATCATGCACCAATCTTTGGAGTTCACACAATACGAAGTAACTGCCAATAAGGATGCATGAGATCAGCAGCATTGCAATGCAACAAAGGATGAAAAAAGGGTAAGAACACAAAGGATGAAAAAAGGGTAAGAACAGTACTTTATTAAAGATTTGGTTTATGACATATAGTGCTTCAGCAAACCAAGGGCTGTTTTTTACTGCCCCCAATCAGTTACAGTTAGCAGGCATGACACTGGATTTATCAAGCCTCATTGGGTTTTCTAAGGAGAGTACAGCAGAAGGTGTTTATTTTCAGACTCATTCTTTCTGTCTGGTCTTTATAGGGAGCTCTATTGACAGGCAAATGAGAGGAGAAGGGTGGACAGATGACTCAATGCTCTGTTTTTTTCAACTGCATGTGTGTCAGCTTGAGATACTGAGCTATGTAAACCCCAATTTTTTTATTTTTGCAATGGATATTCTGGAAAACATATGCAAAAAAGACTGTAGGTCCACCAGCTGCCTTGAAACCCAAATAAAAATATTAATATGCAATAATTTACTTTTTCCTGACATAAAGCAAATGTTATTAAAACCATCCTCCTCTCTATCATTGATGATATAAAATAAAACAAATTGGGAGGAAGGCCAGAGAGTAACTGATCTGATGGTGATTCATTGTTGATGATTTAAAAAAGATGCAGGGGTAACATGGTAGATGACCATTCTATTATTTTTAATAACATAAGTTAGACAGTAAGAAACATTAT
Source organism: Staurois parvus (assembly GCF_062004578.1). NCBI lineage: Eukaryota > Metazoa > Chordata > Amphibia > Anura > Ranidae > Staurois > Staurois parvus. Next base: position 1,371,860 of record NW_028317850.1, read on the forward strand.
ATTTACACCAATAACTAAAGTATATTTCTGCATGTTTTATAAGTGTAAAATAAATCTTATATTATAGTGCAGAGAGAGTAGGGAAGGGATAGAATGTATGTCAGATTTTTATTTACCCTATTCAGGAAGTGTGGGGACACAGGCTGCAAAAAATGTTGTTTTCAGTAAAATATGCAAGGGTCAGAACCTTTGTTGGGTTACATAGTTAGTCTGGCTGAAAAAAGACTAAAGTCCATCCAGTTCAACCAGTAAAAAAAAACAGTTATAATCCTATACCCACAGTTGATCCAGAGGAAGGCAAAAAAAAACAGCAAAGCATGATCCAATTTGCTCCTGCAGGGGAAAAAAATCCCTTCCTGATCCCCTGAGAGGTAATCGGATATTCCCTGGATCAACTTTACCTATAAATGTTAGTAACCAATTATATTCTGTGTATCCAAGAAAGTATCCAGGCATTTTTTAAAGCAATCCACTGAGCTGGCCAGAACCAACTCTTGAGGTTCCAATTCAATATGTGGGTTTTATTCCACATTTTCACAGCTCTCACTGTGAAGAAACCTTTCCATGTTTGGAGATTAAATTTCTTTTCCTCCATACGTAAAGAGTGCCCCCTTGTCCTCTATGATGACCTCAGGGTGAATAACTCTACACCGAGTTCACTATATGAACCACTGATGTACTTATACATGTTGATCATATGCCCCCTTAATCTCCTCTTCTCAAGAGAGAATAAATTTAGTTCCTCTAATCTTTCCTCATAGCTGAGCTCCTCCATGCCTCTTATCAGTTTGGTTGCCCTCCTCTGTACTTTCTCCAGTTCCCCAACGTTCTGTGAATTGGTGCCCAAAACTGAACTGCATATTCCAGATGAGGTCTTACTAATGATTTGTACCGGGGTAATATGATATCTCTCTCTGGAGTCTATACCTCGTTTAATACAAGAGAGGATTTTGCTTGCTTTAGAAGCTGCAGCTTGGCATTGCATGCCATTATTAAGCTTGTGATATACCAGAACCCCCAGATCCTTCTCCACCATTGATTCCCATTCAACATTAAACCTCATTTGCCACATAGTTGCCCAATTAAACAGTGCATTGAGGTCGGCTTGTAAGTTGAAGACATCCTGTAAGGACGTTATTCCACTGCACAGCTTGGTGTCATCTGTAAAGACTGAAATGGTATTTATAATTCCAGACCCTATATCGTTTTTAAATATATATAAAAGTAAGGGTCCCAACACTGAACCTTGGGGTACACCACTAACAACCCTAGACCATTCAGAGTATGAATCATTAACCACTACTCTGTGAATGCGATCTTTTAGCCAGTTTTCTATCCATTTGCATGCAGATTTTTCCAAGCCCGCAGACTGTACCTTACACATTAGCCTTGTGTGGGGAACTGTATCAAACGCTTTTGCAAAAATCCAAGTATACCACGTCCACCGCCACCCCTCTGTCCAAGGTTTTGCTCACCTCCTCATAAAAAGAAATCAGATTTGTTTAAAAACTTCTGTCTTTCATGAATCCATGCTGTCTGTTGCTTCAAATATTTTTTTCCAGCAAGACCTCATCTATGTGGTCTTTTATTAAACTCTACAGTATCTTTCCAACTATGGAAGTTAAACTAACAGGTCTATAATTACTTGGTAAAGATTTTGACCCCTTTTTAAATATTGGCACCACATTGGCCTTACGCCAATCCAGTAGTACTATGTCAATCATTAAAGAGTCCTTACAAATTAGAAACAATGGCTTTGAAATTACAGAGCTCAATTCTTTATAGACCCGTGGGTGTATGCCATCCAGTCCAGGTGCTTTATTCACCTTTATTCTGGCTAAATATTTTTGGATCATATCAATTGTGAGCCAATGTGGATCATCTGTGTGTTTTTTTTAATGTTTGGATCATTCTGTTACAATGACAACCGCTCCTCTTATTTTTTTTTGTTCCGATGTCACAGGGAAAAGGGTCTTGGATGGCAATGAAAACTTAACAGAAGCATTTAATCTTTAAAAGTAATTTAAGCTTTGACACTAAACCGGGAAGCTGATTGGTTTCTATGCAGAGCTGCACTAGATTTTGCACTCTCCAATTTTAGTAAATCAACCTCCAATGTTTTTTCTAGTTCTTATTTAACATACTTGTAATATCCACTATACATTCACTATTCTTATAAAGCTGTACTGTTAAACTTGGTACACAAAAATCTGTAAAAGAGATAGGTAGGAGATCCTAATGTGTACTTTGCAAAGGCAAAGTATTTTACTGCTTATTATCTATGGGATTACCTAATTGTTAATGCAGTTTTTTTAAAAAAACAGGCCCCAAAAAATCCATGCAATTAAGCAGTTATAGACCAAACAGCTTCCTGTTCAAATACTGGACTGTTTCCTTAGGCCTCTATGCGTTCCAGTTGGCCAATTTTAAAGTATGAAGGGAAGGTTGATAAGTTATCAAACAGGAATTTTGTTGTCAAAGATTGTCTGAAAGAAAGCTGGGATTTTGAATATCCCTGGGTGCTCTGAAGATATACTGAGCTAGTGGCTGGGAAATAAAGGTCCCTGAATTATGTACCTGGAGCCACCCTCCAAAGCATGGTGAGCCCACAGATTGCTTTTAGGTGCACTTCACCTTTTTAGAAAAAAAATAGCTCCTATAGCCATTTCATTTGTATTCTGCTGTGAAACTCCACTAAGTGACATATCCCTTACCATTGAAGTAAACTAGTCATTTGAATATTAGACTTTGTAACTGGCAGTCTTTGGTGTGTTTAACCACTAGTTAAAAGGCCACTATTTAACTGTATGAACTAATAATAATGTCTGCTGAATAGCAAACCAAACTTGAATTTTTGTAAGTATGGAAAACAAACCAGAAACACTAAATATATCAGCTGATGTCATTTCTTTTGTAAGTGATGATTTTTTTTATAATTGAAAACATGTGTCCAGTATATATTTAGGAAAAATAAATAATTGTATATATATATGTAGAGGGGTTAGAAAAAAAAAATGGAAAATACTCCATGATTTGCAGGTCTGAAAGTGACAACATGTTTCACATTGAAAGCGGAAGTGATGTAACATTCTTTTGCTTCTGTTGTGTAATGAGACACCTAGCGTTTTCTGCTAGAGCTTACTGAACTTCAAACAGGGCAAATTGTTGGGCCCGCTTAGCTGGTGCCTCTGTGACTGAAGTTGCCAATTTATCTACTGTGTCACGAGGTACAGTAGCAAAAGTTATGATGGCATATACAGTTTGATGGAAAACGTTGTCTGCTAAGCATAAGCATGGTTGACATAGTCAGCTGACTGAAAGAGACAAAAGGACATTGTGCAGGATTGTAAACTACAATAAAAAAACAACTGCTGCAAAAGTGACTGCAGAGCTCAATTTCAGTCCTCACGGGAATGAGATTGAGCTCTGCAGTCAATTTTGCAGGAGTTTTTTCCTTATTAAGTGCCAGTTGTAGGTTGGAGTGGTTGACACTTTTTGTACAGTTTTTATTTTATTTGTTGTTGCTAAGGATTTTTTTTTTCCAGGATGTGTAACGTACACTTGTTGCTGACACAGGCAAAGCCGCCTTTTTTTCCAGCATGACACTGCATACTGGTGTGGTAAAGTAGTGTACCCACTGTCACCATAGCTGCTAATAAATTTATGCAATGAAAGTCAGGCAAGTCTAAAATGAGAGGCAGAGGCTCTGCATACGTAGGTAGTAGGGGCCAAGCAGGTACTGTGGGACAAATTTGAGGTTGGGCCACACCACATAAAGGCAGGGCATGTCTTCATTTTCTATCTCAAAGTAGCTATGCTATCCAGTTGCCCTCCAGAAGATTTGCCCCCTTCATGAGCAGGCCATTTGTGCTATTCAGCACTGCTCTACTTTAACTGACAATTGCGAGGTCATGCAACATTGTACACAAATGAAATTTATATAATTTTTGGGTATGCTAGGTTTTATCTCCCTGATTTGTGGAGAGATAAAAAAACAGCAAGTCCCCAGTGACAGGAGAGAGATCTGTGTTGTTTACACTCACAGATCTCTCTCCTGTCAGTTGTTTCACCAATCACTGAGTCTCGACCATAAATCACTGTCTGGGACCCGCTGTTTGACATCTACAGGAGCCAATGTCAGCGCATGTAGGACAGAGGGCATGCATGCCCCCTACCCAGAAATGCAGAATCACATATATATACGTGATTCTGCACAGAGAGGCCACCCTGTAGCAGCATACAGTCACCCCATGTGCTGGTGGTAGTTGTGTGGCTGATAAAGCCTTCCATTTCTTCCCTCTCCCAGATGCAGAGCAGCCAATTGGTGCTAAGGCATCTTCCTCTTCATCCTCCTCCTCTTCTAATCCAGTCATAGCCCTCCAAAATGGCAATGAGGAATGATTATTTGATTACATGAATGATTATTTTCTGCAGGAGGATGATCTTTTCCATGCACAAGCATTCCTCATTTCAGTGCTCTTCTGAGAGGTAGCTGACCGCAGACACTCTTCAGCCAGGCACGGTTGTGTGTGAAAAAGACTGCTGGCCTTGAAAGTAGTTCTAAAAGTCTAAACATTTTTTTATTTAATGCATTAGATTTTTAGATAGCAGTATGCCTCCTCATCCCCCCTTATACTTACCATGCATAGTTACTTCAAATTCTGTCTGCTCCAGTTTTGAAAAATTCCCCCATTGGTATATTATAATATTGACTATCAACCATAATGATCAAGCAAGCTGTACATATTTTAAGTCAAAATAGCATACCTTATGAAATTTCTGTTTTGTATTTTTCTCAAAATACTAGATCTTCTTATATTTTAAACCACTCTATTTTCTGGAACTATTAGTGTAAAGACTGCACAACCAATTGTTTATAAAGTTGTGGCATTACGTCCTCAACAGTGCTTAATCTTGATTTAAAACATTTATTTTGGAACAGTTGACAGTGCCAAACCCATGGAGTTCTGGCAGAAATAACAATGACAACTACAGAGACATATTGATCATTGCAAAATATATATATTTATACAAGCCAGCAGTAACCATTCACATGTTTTATTTCATTGGTTTAAGGTACAGGTAAACCCTTCATGAATGACATTATGTTTGTTAAACCACCATGATGGTTGCACCTCAATGTGTCCATTGGGAGTGCTTGTGACAATGACAAAGAGCGTCATTGCAAATTACCAGGTATTAATTAAATATATGCTGTAGATTTAAAAATATTTTCATGTTCAAGCTTGTGCTAGAATTTAGTGATTGGAATTACATTCAATTTAAAGTACAAAATTGAAAGTATGTTTAGGTAATAAATTCTGAGACATTTGACAGTCAGGATGCTTAGAAAGTTTGAGTATTATGATTAGAGATGAGCGAATCGAACATGACGAAGTGGAATTCGTTTCGAAGATTAGGAAATATTCGGATGCACGAATCGAATTTTCCCAAAAATGGCGGCGACATGTGTGGCGACGGAGCGGGGATCTCTGGGAAGGTGCGCAGACAAGGCGCGCTGACCCATAATGCATTCATTGATGACATGTGATTGCATTAGCCAATCAGCAGCCAGCCAGCCAGCACTGTGTAATGGTGGAGTTATAAATCGCGGCCATCTTAGAATTCTCCATTAGCCTCCGGTCATTCAAGAGAGACAGACCTCTGTGTATTAGGGACAGAGTTAGGGCCACAGAGACTTTAGGGCCACAGAATCGTTACTTAGGGACACAGAATCGTTACTTAGGGACACAGAATCGTTACTCAGGGACACAGAATTGTTACTCAGGGACACAGAATTGTTACTCAGGGACAAAGAATAGTTACTCAGGGACAGACACAGAATTGTTACTCAGGGACACAGAATTGTTACTGAGGGACACAGAATCGTTACTCAGGGACACAGAATTGTTACTCAGGGACACAGAATTGTTACTCAGGGACAAAGAATAGTTACTCAGGGACAGACACAGAATTGTTACTCAGGGACACAGAATTGTTACTGAGGGACACAGAATCGTTACTCAGGGACACAGAATTGTTACTCAGGGACACAGAATTGTTACTCAGGGACAGACACAGAATTGTTACTCAGGGACACAGAATTGTTACTCAGGGACACAGAATTGTTACTGAGGGACACAGAATCGTTACTCAGGGACACAGAAATGTTACTCAGGGACACAGAATTGTTACTCAGGGACAGACACAGAATTGTTACTCAGGGACACAGAATTGTTACTCAGAGAAACAGAATTGTTACTGAGGGACACAGAATCGTTACTCAGGGACACAGAATCGTTACTCAGGGACACAGAATTGTTACTCAGGGACACAGAATTGTTACTGAGGGACACAGAATCGTTACTCAGGGACACAGAATCGTTACTCATGGACACAGAATCGTTACTCAGGGACACAGAATTGTTACTCAGGGACACAGAATCGTTACTCAGGGACACAGAATCGTTACTGAGGGACACAGAATCGTTACTGAGGGACACAGAATCGTTACTCAGGGACACAGAATCGTTACTCAGGGACACAGAATCGTTACTCAGGGACACAGAATTGTTACTCAGGGACACAGAATCGTTACTCAGGGACACAGAATCGTTACTGAGGGACACAGAATTGTTACTCAGGGACACAGAATTGTTACTCAGGGACAGACACAGAATTGTTACTCAGGGACACAGAATTGTTACTGAGGGACACAGAATCGTTACTGAGGGACACAGAATTGTTACTCAGGGACACAGAATCGTTACTCAGGGACAGACACAGAATTGTTACTCAGGGACAGACACAGAATTGTTACTCAGGGACACAGAATTGTTACTCAGGGACACAGAATTGTTACTAAGGGACACAGAATCGTTACTCAGGGACACAGAATCGTTACTCAGGGACAGACACAGAATTGTTACTCAGGGACACAGAATTGTTACTCAGGGACACAGAATTGTTACTCAGGGACACAGAATCATTACTGAGGGACACAGAATCGTTACTGAGGGACACAGAATTGTTACTCAGGGACACAGAATTGTAACTCAGGGACACAGAATTGTTACTCAGGGACACAGAATCGTTACTGAGGGACACAGAATCGTTACTGAGGGACACAGAATCGTTACTGAGGGACACAGAATTGTTACTCAGGGACACAGAATTGTTACTCAGGGACAGACACAGAATTGTTACTCAGGGACACAGAATCGTTACTCAGGGACACAGAATCGTTACTGAGGGACACAGAATCGTTACTCAGGGACACAGAATTGTTACTCAGGGACACAGAATTGTTACTCAGGGACACAGAATTGTTACTGAGGGACACAGAATCGTTACTCAGGGACACAGAATCGTTACTCAGGGACACAGAATCGTTACTCAAGGACACAGAATTGTTACTCAGGGACACAGAATCGTTACTCAGGGACACAGAATCGTTACTGAGGGACACAGAATCGTTACTCAGGGACACAGAATCGTTACTCAGGGACACAGAATCGTTACTCAGGGACACAGAATTGTTACTCAGGGACACAGAATCGTTACTCAGGGACACAGAATCGTTACTGAGGGACACAGAATCGTTACTCAGGGACACAGAATTGTTACTCAGGGACACAGAATTGTTACTCAGGGACACAGAATCGTTACTCAGGGACACAGAATCGTTACTGAGGGACACAGAATTGTTACTCAGGGACACAGAATCGTTACTCAGGGACACAGAATTGTTACTCAGGGACACAGAATCGTTACTCAGGGACACAGAATCGTTGAATTAAAGAGTATGTCAGACAACACGCAGAGGAGTGGCAGAGGAGGCAATGTTTCAGGAGCGAGCAGACGTGGCAGCAGAGGAAGGGGTCGAGGCAGCACTAGTCGCAGCCAGAGGCCAGTGCTCCCGGTGTCATCCAGCGGTCGTGTCTCCACCGACAACCCTGCCGTCATCGATTGGTTGGCTCGGTCGTCTTCCTCTTCCCAGGTCACCTCTGACACCTACAGCCAACGGTCGGTGGGTTCGTCAGACACAACCGTTAGTTGGCATGGCCCGGGAGCAAGCCCACTGAAATCACGTGTTCTCTACCTGCCCCTGTCCTTTGGTGTTCCCTCACCAAGCGAAGTATCGCATGCTGTGGGCTCAGCCCCACTGTACAGTGAGGAAGAGCTAACAGAGGGTGGTCAGGAGCGAGGGGAGACATCCGCCTCTTCAGCAGCCAGGCGAAGAAGTACTGGCGAGGAGAGTGGCTCGGTAGCCGGTCTAGAGACAGGTCTGTCTCCTGACCCACACGCAGCCGAGGGGGCTAGTAGTGAGGCGGAGACCCTAATTGATGATGATGAGGCTGATCGCACTTGGCAGCCTCGTCGTCATCAGGCTATTGCTTCCGCATCATCAGGAGAAGAGGGTGCTAGCTTGGCAGCGAGCAAAACAGTCGGTGGGTTGCCCAGGAGGCAGCAGGGTCGCAGCAGTGTCAGTGGAGGCAAACGGCCACGGAGTAGAGCACCAGCTCCACTGCAGCCTACCACCACGGCCAGTAGTGGTGCCGGTGTGCACGGAGGAAGTAGCAGTCAGCCAGTGAGGAGTAGCGGGGGCAAAGTTTCCTACTCGGCGGTGTGGCAATTTTTCGTCAAGCCGCCCGAGGAAGTAAACGTAGCCGTATGTCGACTATGTGGCCAGAAAGTCAAGCGTGGCCAGGGGGCCCATGTTGGGACTACAGCGTTGCATCAGCATATGCAGCGTCGCCATTCGGTGGCCTGGGAAAACCGTGATAAAGATACAGCGGTTCTGCCTGCCCCAGCCCCCGCTCCATCACCCGCTCCGTTATTTGCTCCGTCACCCGACGTCAATCGCCCTCTATCAGCCAGTCAAGGCTCCAACACCTCTGCTGAGGGGAGTTGTCGCTCGTTGGCATCTTCTGCTCGTTCAGATGCTCCTTCTCCTGCTACTCCTCTTCACGGATTCCGTCAGCAGTCTTTCTTGGAATCCGTTTCCAAGAGACAACAGTTTGCAAGCACGCACCCGACGGTGCAGAAGCTGAACGTCCTCCTGTCCAAGTTGCTGGTGCTGCAGTCCCTCCCTTTCCAAGTGGTGGACTCAGCACCTTTCCGAGAAATGATGGCTTGTGCCGATCCGCGGTGGAGAGTGCCAAGCCGGCATTTCTTCGCCAAAAAGGCAGTGCCAGCCCTGCATTCACATGTAGAAGAGATGGTGGGCCAGTCTTTGAGCATGTCGGTCTCTGCCAAAGTGCACGGCAGCGCCGACGTGTGGAGCTGTAACTACGGTCAGGGACAGTACATGTCATTTACGGCCCACTGGGTGAACGTGGTGCCGGCACAGCCGCACCAGCAACTTGGACAGGTCACGCCGCTTTTGCCTCCACGTTTGCACGTCCTTGGTCCAGCAAAGATGTCCGCCTCTACCACCTCTTCTTCCGCCGTGTCCTCAGCCGCCACCCCCGTGCCAAGTCCCATTACCCGACCGGCATATCACATGTGCAGGGCGCAACGGTGTCACGCTGTGCTGCACCTGGTATGCCTTGGCGAACGTAGTCACACAGGGGAGGAACTTCTGAGTGTAATGAACAGAGAAATCGACAGATGGCTGTCTCCGCGCAAACTGAAAATCGGAACCATGTTGACCGACAACGGAAAGAACATGGTGTCTGCTCTGCGTCAAGGAAGGTTGTACCATGCGCCATGCATGGCTCACGTGTTCAATCTGGTTGTCAAGCGGTTCCTAAAATCCACCATCCCACTGCAAGACATCCTTAAAATGTCACGTAAACTTTGCATGCATTTCAGCCATTCCTACACCGCAAAGCACACCCTCCTTGAGCTGCAGCGGCAGAACGGAATTCCACAGCATCGCCTGATCTGCGACGTTGCAACAAGGTGGAATTCAACCCTACATATGTTAGACCGCCTTTACGAACAGCGAAAGGCCATCACCGATTTCCTGATGTTACAAGCGGATAAAGGTGCTCCCCTGTGTAACTTAGATGTCAGCCATTGGCAGCTCATGCGTGACACCTGCCGCTTGCTCAGGCCCTTTGAGGAGGCCACGCTATTCGTGAGTCGGCAGGACTATGGGATGAACGACGTCATTCCTCTGTTTCACGTCCTGGAACAAATGCTGTTAACAATGGCTGGTCAGGGTGCGGTAGACGTGGCGCACAGATCTCAACGCCACGTGACCCCTGTGGGGGCAGGACAGGAAGAAGAGGAGGAGGTAGAGGAGGACATTGGTGCTCAGGAATTATTGAGTGAAATGGGTGGTTTTTCCACTCAGCGGACAGGAGTGGAGGAGCAGGAGCATCTGGTAGAGGAGGAGGAGGAGGAGACAGAGGACCCAGACGCACCGTGGCAGTATGCTGTGGAGATGGAGGCAGGGAGTCCCTCGTATTCCTTGGCACAAATGGCCCATAGCATGCTCGGTTGCTTGCGTAGCGACAGCCGAATAATAACAGAGGGATGACTTTTGGCTGTCCACCTTGTTGGACCCTCGCTACCGTTCAAAAATGGTGGCCTTTTTCACACCTGCTGAGAGGGAGGCCAAAATAACGTACTATAAAAACCACCTATGTAGTCAGTTGGTCTCTGCCTTTCTGCGCCAACGTCCATCCTCAGACACTGTGGGCCCTGTGCGCTCGCGTTCCGCTGCCATGGCAGCAGGGGAGGGGTGGGGTGGTAGGAGCAGTGGCAGCTCCACCAGCAGCGGCTGCCTCAGTCTGCAGTCGATGATGAGTAGCTTTCTTCACCAGCGCAGTGAGGAAACTACTAACCAGCCGCAGCAGCATCAGGTGGACCTGGAGCAGGACCTCAAACAACAGGCTTGGGCCTACTTGGACAGCACCCTGCCAACCGAGGTAGACAATCCCCTTGACTACTGGGCAACGAAACTTGACCTTTGGCCCCAACTAGCTGAATTTGCCCTTGAAAGGCTGTCATGCCCGGCCAGTAGCGTGGCATCGGAGCGCGTGTTTAGTGCGGCAGGAGGTATTGTAACTCCGCGGAGGACACGACTGTCCACCCAAAGTGTGGAGAGACTCACGTTTGTGAAAATGAATCAGGCGTGGATTAGTCTGGATTTCAAACCACCAGTTCCTGACACAACTGACTAAATCCGCCATGAATCATGCCCCAAACATGTTATTATTTTTAACATAGGCCTCTGTATGGCCTTCAATTTAAGCTGCTTACGCTTCGCCACTCTGCCATGGGCCCCTGTACCGCCTCCTCTTGCTGCTGCCAGGTCCAGAGTGTGTCATGGGTCCCTGTACGGCCTCCCATTGCTGCTGTCTCCATCGCCACACTCTGCCATGTGCCACTTTCAGGTCTCCTCACACTGCTGGTGGGTTCCATTTTGTCATAGGGTGCTGGCAGATTACGGGCCTCCCATTGCTGCTGCCAGGCCCGTAATCTGCCATGGGCCCCCGTACCGACTCCTCATGCTGCTGCCAGGCCCGTAATCTGTCATGGGCCCCTGTACCGCCTCCTCATGCTGCTGCCAGGTCCAGAGTGTGTCATGGGTCCCTGTACGGCCTCCCATTGCTGCTGTCTCCATCGCCACACTCTGCCATGTGCCACTTTCAGGTCTCCTCACACTGCTGGTGGGTTCCATTTTGTCATAGGGTGCTGTATGGCCTCCCATTGCTGCTGCCAGGCCCGTAATCTGCCATGGGCCCCCGTACCGACTCCTCATGCTGCTGCCAGGCCCGTAATCTGTCATGGGCCCCTGTACCGCCTCCTCATGCTGCTGCCAGGTCCAGAGTGTGTCATGGGTCCCTGTACGGCCTCCCATTGCTGCTGTCTCCATCGCCACACTCTGCCATGTGCCACTTTCAGGTCTCCTCACACTGCTGGTGGGTTCCATTTTGTCATAGGGTGCTGGCAGATTACGGGCCTCCCATTGCTGCTGCCAGGCCCGTAATCTGCCATGGGCCCCCGTACCGACTCCTCATGCTGCTGCCAGGCCTGTAATCTGTCATGGGCCCCTGTACCGCCTCCTCATGCTGCTGCCAGGTCCAGAGTGTGTCATTGGTCCCTGTACGGCCTCCCATTGCTGCTGTCTCCATCGCCACACTCTGCCATGTGCCACTTTCAGGTCTCCTCACACTGCTGGTGGGTTCCATTTTGTCATAGGGTGCTGGCAGATTACGGGCCTCCCATTGCTGCTGCCAGGCCCGTAATCTGCCATGGGCCCCCGTACCGACTCCTCATGCTGCTGCCAGGCCCGTAATCTGTCATGGGCCCCTGTATCGCCTCCTCATGCTGCTGCCAGGTCCAGAGTGTGTCATTGGTCCCTGTACGGCCTCCCATTGCTGCTGTGTCCATCGCCACACTGTGCCATGTGCCACTTTCAGGTCTCCTCACACTGCTGGTGGGTTCCATTTTGTCATAGGGTGCTGTATGGCCTCCCATTGCTGCTGCCTCCACCGCCACACTGTGGCTCCACACTCTGGTTTTGGCCCCGTGACTGCCCAAATGAGTGAAGTGTGCGGTGATTCTAAGATCAACGGCACTCATCTGCATGTCATACTGACTGACAGTATTGTTTCTCTTCCCCAGCAGACTCCAAGGGCATTTAAATTAAAGGTACAGTGTTCTGCACTAATATAAAGGCTCTCTGAAGCCTAGAAACACCCTTTTTATAAGTTAAATTCGCAGCGAATATATTCGACTCGAATCGAATTCATTCCACGAATTCGCCGAATCAGCCGAATCGAATTTTTGAATAATTCGCTCATCTCTAATTATGATGACAAATACATGTTCAGATGCACTCATAATTTCAACATTACTGAATACGTTGTTTAATAGGACACATATGGGCCCTTCGAAAATGGGGTACTATATGTGTACCTTTAGACTAATTAAATATGGTATGATTACATGTACATTTTGTAGACAGTGTCTAATTTACAAAATTAACACTATGCTATTATGTGATATAAGAAATTACTGCAGAAAATGTCATCTATGGCAAGAATTGGTTGGGTAACAGACCAATCAGATTGATAACCTTTTTAAAAAAAGTTACTTTTACACTGGTAAAGCAGGTTTAAGAGCCCTACTGGTAATCAGCCACATGGAGGGTTAGCAGGTCTGACTAAACAATAGTGAGATCTTCCAGCCATGGTACCACTGCAAATGGCAGTCCAATAAATTAGATTCACAGTAATTATGCCTCCTCACAGGAAGAACATTTAGGTGCTTTGGAAAGGGAATACTATATATGCACTTTTAGATTAATGAAATATAGTATGATTACATAGAAACATATACATTTTGTAGAAAGGGTTCGATTTACAAAATGAAAAAAGGAAATTGTTATTTCATGGTTAAAGCAGTTATGACAGCCGATTAACCTTTTGTAATTGCAACTAGACACATGGTGGGTATTTCCCACCCTTTGCATCTACTATGGTTAGCAGGCATGCATAAACAATAGTGAGATCTGCTAGCCACTGCACCACTGCTAATGACAGACTAATGAGTTAGCTCATAGCAATTATTCCTCCTCACAGGAAAAGCATTTTCTAAGTGAACTATGGGTTTATTAAAGACTAGATACTGCTTTTCCAGATATTTTTTACATTTGAAATAGATTAAAAATAGGCAGTTTAAAATTACATAGGTGTGGCACCCTCCTTCAATTAGGCTGATAGGCAAATTTAATTTTGGTTCCATTGTAGTTAATGGAGCAGAGATTGATCATTTTTGTTTGCTCAGGGTTTTTGAAGCTGGGTGTTTGATTTCTTCCACCTCTTCTAGAAGAAGTTTCCAGAATATAGGGCAAGGTAAATCAGATGCCCGGTATGAAAATCTATTATGCTCCAGCCAATACCTAGAGGGGGGAGTCCAGAAGGTGGCTGGGGAGGTGATAAATGTTCAGGAGGCCTGAGCAGAGTGTTCTTTCCTCATCAAGAAGGGTTTCAGTCCTCCTGGGACTGTTGCCCCTAGTACAAAAAGCACTGAGAAAAGAGACTTCAGTCTGGGCCTCAAAAGCAGATGGGCTGAGGGCCAGGAGAAGATTGCCAGGGTTATACTTGCTGGGTGGCAGACAGCTCCTCAGACCTTGCTGGGGACTATTAGTTTTGCAAGTGACTGGGAACTAAGTGCCAGAGATTGCTATATGGACTGCTGCTTTAAGGGCCTAGATATACCGGCCACTCTGTTACCTACAGAAAAGCTGCAATTGGAAGATTTGAGAGCAGTTTATCCTTCTATTGTTGCTACTGATCATTTTGGAGGATCCTGTGACCCTTAGCCCCTCTCCTGTTGAAGTTCTTCAGCAATAAATATTAAAAAGACATCCCCTAGCCTGAACCTGAATTGATGGGACTGAAATTGCATGACTGGCAGCCTCTATGCTATTATGGGAGACCTGGGCTACATGTGTTAGATATTTTGTCTGCTATAGATAATTATTTTAGAACTACAGCATGACAGATAATGGATTTTTCAAGCTGTTGACATGGACTGTAATGTTCATTTAGGCACAAGGGACTAAATTTTTCTTGCAATGTTTCAATGTCCTTCATATAACAATCTAAGATTTTCCTAGAATGTTCTCTTTTTTTTCACCCCCTCCCTTCTCAAGGTTTTACTTTCACAACTGTTAGGCATAGCTGATGACACATGGATTGTGACATTATTCTATTTTCTAGTTTTTAATAACATCTCACACCACCCATTTCTTTTCTTCTGTATAAAATAGAATGTAATAATACATTTTGTTAGAATAGATATTTTAAACATAGAGATTGTGCCCTGTGAATCTGTTTCTGCATATGCAGGGTTAAATGTTATTTTTACTATCTCAACCAGAAAATTCCATAACAGTGTTTGGCAAGCCAGCCAGGCAGGGACAGAATCTCCAGAAGGAAGAGTGCTTTGATCAGGATCATTGGGAACGCACAGCTCTAAATGCCATCTAGGTAAGCTTCCTTAAAGTATAACTAAAGGCAAAACTTATTTTAGTATTGAATAGAGTGCAGAGGGATTAGAACACTTGTTAGTTTGTGCTGTCTGTGCCCCCATTAAGGAGTTTCATCCTCTCTATTTGTCCTTTTTACCATTATCATTGAAAGCGAAAGTAAAAGAAAATCCCACATTTTGTGTTGTCCCCTAAAACAAATATAGTAGAGAGGAAATCTTCAAATGGTGACACTATTTCTGATGACCTGGGGGTCCCCAATGAACTCCCCCTCATTTGCAAGGATCCCTCTCACTTCCTGTTTGGATATGAGACAGGAAGTGAAGGGAAATCTCCACAATGGGACACAAATGGCAAAAAAAAAATCTGATAGGGGTTATAACTCTCTCTTGCTCTAGCCAAACTGCAAAAAAAAAGTTTTGCCTATTGTTCTACTTTAAGCTAGCTTATACTGTATTTTCTGCCTTTCCTTTGTGTCCTATCTGTCGGTTCTCAAGGAAACCTGACCCACTCTCTGACTTTTCTGGTTGGGTAACATGTGTTTGTGCCCCCCTACACGAGCTAGACTGAGTGTGGATAGAGTTAATCCTCTGTAGTTCCCTACATTGACCCCTTAGAACTACCTGGGTCAGAGGCGCATAGTAGAGTCAGAATAAAATCCATAAATAAATAAATAAAATACATATATATTGTACATTCACATCAGTCCCTAACCCTCAAGGGGCGTACAATCTAAGGTCCCTAACTCACATTCATATACAAGGGCCAATTTAGACAGGATCCAATTGACCTACCAGCATGTCTTTGGAGTGTAGGAGGAAACCGGAGTACCCAGAGGAAACCCACGCAGGCACAGGGAGAACATTCAAACTCCAGGCAGGAGGTGCCGTGGCTGGGATTCAAAACCAACGACCCTAGTACTGCCAGGCAGAAGTGCTAACCAATGACCCCAATGACCCGAACAACCTCAGACCCATCTCCCTGCTCCCATTTACATCTAAACTCCTCGAGCGCCTTGTCTACACCCGCCTATGCTCTCACCTCAACGACAACCACCTCCTCGATCCCCTACAGTCCGGCTTCCGTCCCCTACACTCCACCGAAACCTCCTTACTCAAACTCTCCAACGACCTGCTAACCGCCAAAGCTAATGGCCACTATTCAGTGCTCCTACTCCTTGACCTCTCTGCGGCCTTCGACACGGTCGACCACCCCCTCCTCCTCAACAAAAACTACACTCCCTCGGCCTCAGAGATTCTGCTCTCTCCTGGCTCTCATCCTACCTGTCACAACGCTCCTTCAGCGTTACCTATATTGCTACCCCCTCCCGGATCAAATTCAAAATCCTAACACTGACGTACAAAGCTGTCCACCATACTGCCCCGAACTACATCACTGACCTAATATCCAAGTACCGCCCAGCACGCACACTCCGCTCCTCACAAGACCTCCTTCTCTCTAGTTCCCTTGTCTCCTCCTCCCATGCCCGCCTCCAGGACTTCTCCAGGGTGTCACCCATCCTCTGGAACTCCCTGCCCCAACCCATCAGATTATCACCTACTCTCCTCTCCTTTAGGTGCACCCTGAAAACCCATCTCTTCAGGGAAGCCTACCCCACCCCCTGCTAACTTGCCGACCTCCTCCACTCTTCCTACCACTCCATCCCCCACAGCTATCTCCTCCTGTACCACTATCCCCTCCCTCCTAGATTGTAAGCTCGAAAGAGCAGGGCCCTCAATCCCCTCATGTTTTGCATTGTATTGGTATTGTTCTGTCACATGTTCTGTCCCCCTTTGTAATGTACAGCGCTGAGTGAACTATTGGCGCTTTATAAATACTGTATAATAATAATAATAACAATAATTTAGCCACTGTGATGAGGATGGTACTTAGGGTTTTTTTTTTCTATTGTCATAAACCCCTTTGATCTACATAGATAAGTGTAGACTACTTTTGTAAATCTGCAGATTTGCTGTATAATTTCTTAGAGGCAAGAGGGTATAGGAGCTAATAAAAAAGAGAGAATACTGGCCAGTCATTATTGGCATTAAATTATGTAAGGGAATGAAGGGTAAGAGACCTTCAGAAAATGCCCAGGGCAAGATGGGTGTTAGAGAATACAGTATATGAACTGCAGGTGAGGTTTCTTCTATACAGAGTTCATAGATAAATGGGTAGAATCGACTAAAGGAACAACTAAACCTAAAATCTGAAAGGACTTTTTACAAGCTTGGCAAACTTTTCTGCATGATTATGCCCCCTACTGTGCAGTGAAGGAAAATAAAGAATAGTTTGCACATGGGAGATAGAAGCTAAATTACCAAATAAAACTGGCCTCATGGAGATGTTTAATGAAAGTTCTGCCCAAGTGTATTACATCTGGCCAGTTTTGCTTTAAGAGAGCCAGCTACAAAAGCACAAGAGCCAGATTATACACAACAGATGAGTTGTTTATGCAGTATAGTACAGAGCAGAAGTTTAACAGACCCATATCAACCTACTGGATATGGCTCATATCCTAAAAAGAGATGATTGGCGTACGTCAAAAGGCACATATGCAAAACTAGATCTCTCTGAACTTAAAATTTTGGACAGAGTAAGAGATATAGAGCCTGAACTTTTGGGGCAAACCATACTTTCCAAATTATGGTAAAAGATGAAGTGAAAAGGAAGAGAGAAGTCACCCCTTCTCTCCCTGTTGTAACAGAACTACCTGTTGCAGTCTATGTGGTCAGAACCCAATTAGTTTTTGAAGGAAAATGGCTGTGAGGCCAGAGTAAAATTATTGTTACAAAAACTCCCCTTTCATGGAGGAGAAATTGAATTAACCTGTTTAGTAGACACAGGCATAAGCCGATCTGTTTTCAACATAGAGGATTTTGTCACAAGTTAGCCTGCAGCCTCCTGTTGCTTTGCCTTACCTCCTTGCTGTTTGTGTTTCCTTTCATGTGTGTCTCTCTCTGCTCACCTATGGGTGTCGTCTGCTATTCCCTGGGTTTTATGTTCTTCCCTTTCATCACTTCCTGGCCCGCCTCCTTGTCTGTCTGTCTATTTAAAACCTGCTCACTCTGTCCCACATTGCCTGAGCAACGCTTGTTGTCTGTGCTCCCCAGTGTTCTTCCAAGTATCCGGTCTAGTGTTTCCGACCCTGGCTTTGTCCCTAACTTCTCTCCTACATCGTCCACCTGTGTACCGACCCCGGCTTCGTTCCTGACCTTGCTTGTCTTCCGCCTGTCCTGACTTCGGCTTGTCTTCTGGATCTCCTAGTCTACTCCCATTGCACCCTGCTCCCGCTAGCGGTCTCTTCTACCACAGCTGGGTGTACCTGGGGGCCGCGACCTGGTTCCAGCCTGATCCAAGTCCATCCCCACCATCAAGGGCTTTGGTAAACAAGCAGGCTGGGGCTTAGACTCACGTCCTGGGGAACCCCAAGCTGTGGATTAAGAGCTCACCACCACAGGTGCTGACAGTTTGCTCAGGCCATAAGCTCCTCGGAGACATCGCGGCCTCTCCTGGAGCAACTTCAGGGTTTAATGCAGAGAGTCGATGTCCAGCAGGCCTTCCAAGAGCAGATTATGCATTGCTTTTAGGAACTCTCCTCATGGTTGGATCAGCTACAGGCTGGGGCCAATGCCTCACCCTCTGCTTCAGCTTCGGTTCTGGCCCCTGCTGTTCCACCTTCTGCTGTTCTCCCACTGGAACACCATCCTTCAAGACTCCAGTTGCCTCCTCCGCCTCGCTTTTCTGGTGATCCCAAGGCTTGTCGAGGTTTTATTAATCAGAGGTCGATTAATTTCGAATTTGCAGCCGATCTTTTTCCTACCGATCGTTCCAAAGTGGCATACATGATTTCCCTCCTTTCTGGTGAAGTACTGGCTTGGGCCTCGCCACTGTGGGAGCGTCAAGACCCCACTATCTCTAGTCTCCCAGCTTTCCTGCAAGCCTTCCGGAAAACCTTCCATGTGCCTGGCAGGACTTCATCTGCTGCGGGAGCTGTTCTTCGGCTACCCAAGGTAGCATGATGGTCGGTCAGCATGCAGTACAGTTCCGCACCTTGGCTTCAGAACTTGCATGGAACAATGAGGCCTTTACTGCAACCTTTTGGCAAGGTCTCACGGACCGTATTAAAGACGAATTAGCACATCTTGTTCGTTTCATTTCAAATCCATTGTGGTGGTGTATAGAGCCACAAATGTTAGAATTGTGTCGATGTCCCAATATTTATGGACCTGACTGTAGATAGGAATAGTTATATACCAATTTCAAGTTGCCATCATCCTAAGTGGTTATATATTATCCCTAGGATAAGTTCACCAGGATTAAAAGAAATTGTAGTGAGGAATATGATTTTTTTGGTCCAGACTGATTTATTAATTAATAGGTTTATTGAGAAGGGGTATAATAGGTCTTTTTTAGAAAAAGAAAGGAATCATATTCGACAAAAAGATAGAGAAGTACTTTTGATGAATGATCATAGTAATAAAAATAAAAGATTTGATGAAGTACCTTTTATTACAGACTATAATGCTCAATATAAAGATATTGAAAACATTTTTTAATAAATATTGGTCTAATTTGCTTAAAGATGATGTTTTAAAAAAAATATTATTCCAAATAGGTCTAGATTTATATATAGGAAAAATAAATCATTGAGGACTAAAATTGTTCTGAATGTGATAGATCCACCGAAAGCAGTTAGTTTATTTCCTGAACTGGGAGGTTTTTTATTATTGCAATAGGTGTAAAGCATGTAAGACCATACATACTGGTGTCGGCTCGGACACCAGTAAATGTGAGTGAAATATTATGTTTTTCTTGTTCAAACAATTTTTATTAATAGTAAACCAGAGTAACATAAACGGGGAGACATTACCATTATACATTGGACATTGTAGTGATAGCAAAACAGAAGAAGTGAAGATCACGGTACAAATGTCCATACATTTCCGACAAAAACAGGTAGTTAAGAATTTATGAAAAATAACGTTATATCTTTGGTCGATCAGGGTAATGGCTCACAAGGGCATTAAAGAGAAAGGGAAATTTAGAGGGGGGTCAAACAGGGGAGGGGGGGCAGGGGAAGAGGAACAGCAATAATGACTCCATGAACTTTATCGAGTGTACGACAGCCCCTATGAGCTGCGTATGAAGGGCTATTGACAATACCCATGGGGCATAGTACACAAATCAAGGGAGGAGGAGTGATTTTTCAAAGTTAGGTGGAAGGAAGCGCTCTACCCAGGGAGTCCAAATGCACAAGAATTTAGGGATCATGTCAAGAATTGTGGCTTCTACCTTTGCATGTATCATGGCTTGTGTTAATCTGGTTTTGACAGCCGCAACACTTAGAGTGGGGGATTTCCAGGATTTCGCTATAACCTGCTTAGCCGCCATTGTGACTTGCATAAGGAGCTTGAATTGCGAATTGGAGATGCCATGGGGGCGTTGATTGTGTAGGGCTGTTGTTGGATCAGGTCGTAAAGTGATAGTACTGAGTGTGGATAGTATGGTGAAAATTTCAACCCAGAAGATTCGGGCTACTGGGCAGTCCCACCAAATGTGGTAATGTGTTCCTGGGTTCCGTACAGCCTCTGAAACAGTTGGGTGAATAGCTAGGGGTAAATTTTGCAATTCTCGCCGGGACCAAGTACCAGCGAGTTAAGACTTTATAGTTCGTTTCTAATGCTATGATGATCTGTGAAGATGATTTTGTGTTGGCCCAAATGTGGTCCCAATCGGATGAGTCGAGTCCCTTACCTAAATCCTTTTCCCACCTATGGGTGTAGGGAGGGGGGGCACAGTAACCGAAGTAGTGAAGAGTGAGTATAGGCATGAAATAAGACCACGTCTGTGAGGGTCTTTGCAACACGCCCATTCAAAGAAAGACATGGCATCTGGTTGATTGGTTACTGTTGCGTAAGGGGCGTAGAAATGTTGTAGTTGTAAGTATCTGAATATCTCAGAAGCTGGAAGACTATGCGTTTCTCGCAGCGAGGCAAAGGATTTAAACTTATTCCTCTGTAGGAAATGATGTGTACGGAGCAGGTTAGCAGAGGTCCAGGCTTTGAATAATAGGGGTGTCTGCCAGGCCGAGGGGAAAAGCTGGGTTTCGGAGAAACGAGAGCATAGGATTATGTAGCGATTGGAGGAGATAACGGGCTTTCAGTTTGTCCCATAAGGATGAGAAGTGGGAGGTGATGGGGTTGGTTATAGAACGGCGGTCTATTGGCCTCAACCAGAGCAAGTTAGCTGTAGATAGGAGGTCACACTCTATCGATTCGAGGGCAACCCATTGAGGGATTTCAGAGGTTGCATGATACTTAGGTAACTGTGCTAAATGCGCTGCTTGATTATACTTGCTAATATCAGGTAGGCCTAGACCTCCATTAAGCTTAGGGCGATATAGGGTGGAGCGAGGTATACGAGGGTGAGTATTGCCCCATACGTAGGAAAGGAATATTATGTTTTTATGAATAAACTTTTTGATTATAAGAGAAAAAGAAAGATTTTTAAATCAACATCTACTAATAAAGAGTATAACATCAAATCATTATTCTCATGTGATTCTTCACATGTAGTTTATGTGTTGGATTGTCCGTGCCATTTTCAATATGTAAGGAGGACTGTGAGACAGCTAAAGACCATAATAGGAGAACATATTAATAACATAAAAAATGATTTTGATAAACATAGTGTCTCTAGGCACTTTAAATTGAAACATAATAGTGATCCCACCTTATTAACTTTTTATGGAGTTGAAAAAATTAGATCTCATTGGAGAGGAACTGATATGGTTAATGAAGTATCAAAGAGAGAAACCCATTGGATATATGAATTAGATACTTTGCGACCTAAGGGGTTAAATACTGATATTGATTTGAATTGTTTTCTCACAAATTTTTGATCAGCATTTTTTGAGGAGGGAATCTCTATATGTAGAATGGTGTTGAGTGTCACACCCCAGAAAATGAGACCTTCTTGGGTGATGATCTTCACAACTGTAGTTTTTATTATATTTGTCTTTTCTTTTTTTTTTAAGTGTTTGAGAACATCTGAGATGATGGGTACATATGTGATTAACATGGTGGTTCAGTGTACTCATATATGATGGATGCATATGATTATCATGATTCAATGTATCCATATGCATTTCATTTTTTTTTTATTATAATATTTTATCATATATTTTATATGACATATTTGGTGACATGTTGAGGTTTAAACCCTGCTTTAGCATGCATTGGCTTTCCCTATTGAATAAGCTATGTGGAATGTGGAGGTTGGAGTTCTCCCTTAACGTGTGTACTGGCCCTTTAAAAACCTGATCATATAGATTTCAATATATTTTTATATGTTCTTAATTTGCCAGCTTGCCATTGAGGAGTATATTGCACAGCAGTAAGTGATTATATGTTTTGTAGATATTATGGTCCGTGATTTGGCTGTCATTTGGCTCTGCATAGTTGTGTGTGCAGAGGATAAATT
This sequence comes from Staurois parvus, assembly GCF_062004578.1. Classification (NCBI taxonomy): domain Eukaryota; kingdom Metazoa; phylum Chordata; class Amphibia; order Anura; family Ranidae; genus Staurois; species Staurois parvus. Next base: position 1,394,298 of record NW_028317850.1, read on the forward strand.
GACAGTGTCTCAACCAGAAATATCCATAAAACTATGTTAATACCTGGTAGGTAAATAAAATTCAAATTAGATATTAATGAAAGAATAGGTGTTGCATGTAAATATGAGTCCTGACGTCCTAATATTTTTAGTATTTATATTTCCTCCGTCTCTGAATAGAAATAAACTGAAGGTTAAAAGCAAATCTTTTCTAAAAATAAAACATTTTGCATTGGGTATATGCATTTTTAATGTCTGTAACAAGAGATGTAACTACAATTCATGGGGCCCCATAGCAAAATGTTGAAGCCCACCAGCTAACTATTTTTGTAACAGTTGCAGTGTCAACTGTGACTTAACTTGTCATTAATCTAAACATATAGTTTGCCTAAATCAAGGACAGCTACAATAGTAGGAGACCTGTCAACATAGTCAATATACATTACTAGAGGGACTAGTGCTTAGCATACAAATTATGATTGTAGACTCAATAACATTAGGGAAAAAAATCATAATAATATTTCATATTATAACAAAATAATTAATGTTCTTGCACACAATTAATCTATAACCATAATACAAACATCTTTAAACTTTAGCTTATTTTTACATGTCCAAACCTTAGCGGTTTTATAAGGTTTTATTAAAGGAGAAGCACTGACATTTGGGCTGCATTAAGCATGCCAGGTTAATTTTAGTCTATAGCTGAACTTCAGAGAATAATAAATCTGAACTGCTAAGTAGGGATGAGCTCTTGGTTCTGGACAACATTTGCTTGTTTAAGCGTTTGTTAGAGCAGAGGACTTTTAGCCGCATCAGCAGAAGCTGAACTCCATATATAGTAGTGGGTTTTTCCTACCTTCTTCCACTGTCAATAGTTGTTAGGGAGCAGCAGGTGTCAGCACCTGCCATGTCCTTAGCATCTACAGTAGTGATGTCAACTGGCCCCATTCACTTGCTGGCTGAGAATCCCTGGCCATGTAAACAAAGTGGCCAGTGACAGTTTAAACAAATATAAAGCAAGGTGTGGTGTCCTCCCCATAACTCATAATAGGCCCTTTAGGTCTAGTATTAATTTTAAGAGGGAACCATTCCCAAAAAAATGGCATGGATTTTAAGGGAGGGCTCCATGTAAAAATGACCTTTAGCCAAGAATGCAGCCAGGCAGGCCAGGAAAGTGGGATGATGAACGTGAGGCTTCCCCCTCCTAAACCATGTGAGGCCACATACCCTCAATATAGTATCTTGTCAAGGGACCCCCTTGGCAAAGCACATTGTCCACATATTTATAAGGGACAGGGTTGTGGGGATCTGCAGTTGAAGAGCTGATCGGAATGGGGAAGCCTCTTTTAACAATAAGGGGTCACCTTGATACTGGGCCCCTCATGTGAATAAATGAGGAGTACATAGTACCCCTACTCATTCACCCCCCCCAAAAAAAGAAAAGTAAATAAGACAAACATTGTTTTTGACAAGTCCTTCAACTAGTTCCGTTCTATAGCAATTTTTTCTTTTTTTTGCACTCATGGTAAAATCAACATTTTTGGTTATAAATATACTTACTTATTATATTACTCGTAGAACATTATATATTTTGTGAAAGTAGAGGACTTGTAAAATAAAAAGATGGTTGTCACACGATATTTGCGAAATTGTTTATCAAATCAAAATTTTCAGAAAGGATAAAAACTAAAATTATTTTTATTGCACACAAAAGTAAATTAATCCCTTATTTTTTTAACCAAATAAAAGATTAGATAGTGTAGAGTAAATAGATATCAAATGCACCTTAAAACTGCATGTGCCCCCAAAAAAGTGGAAAAGTATGGTACTCAAAATTATCAGTAGATGATGTTTTAAATGCTTTTACAGCTCCTCAGTTTAGAGTAAACCTGAGTAAACCTAAAATGAGGAACCTAAAATTACCACTCTTATTCTAACATTCACAGCAATACCTCACATGTGTGGTGCATAAACAGTTTGAATACATGTCCACACCCTGTGCTTGTGTTTGCTTTTGTGGGGTGCTCCAAGGAGATAGAGTTTTGTTAAATTTTATTATAATTTATAATTTTTTTTTTTTTACTTTTTAAAATGTTTTTTCATTTAATGTTGTTGCTGTCATGAAGCAGCTAACAAGCACAGATTTGGCCAGATTAGCTCCTGCTGGCTACAGCAGTGGGATTGACAGCTGAAACTGGAAATGCTCAAAACTGGGTGCTTCTTAATGTAGAGGAGAGCAAATACAAGCTCATGGCTCCTACGGAGTACATCCAAAGAGGTTAAGTGGTTGATTTAAAAAACCCACAAATGTCCAATGATGTAAATCCACCATCAATTACACTGTAGAGAGATACCAATCTATGTCAATTATGTCGGCCGCCAACCCACTGAAAGAGAAAACACACCGAGCACTGATGCAATCTTTTCTTGACAACTGCTCTTAAATAAATAACAGCTGAGTATAAACAAAGTAGCAGGTCTCCCATGTGACATCATTGACCAAATGGGGTCATATTTTTTTTTCTGAGGGCCAATGAACATCATTCATCATGACCAGGGGTAGGCAACCTGTGGCTCTCCAGCTGTTGCAGGACTATAAGTTCCATCATGCCTCTGCAAGTCATAGCTGTAACTGTCAGTTTTGTAATGTTGCAATGCCTCATCGAAAATGTAGTTTCACAACAGCTAGAGAGCTGCAGGTTGCCTACCCCTGATCATGACTAATGTAGATCAGCAATGCTGGACAACATGATTGGATTTACATCAAAAACTGTGTGTTGTTTATTTTTCACTTTTTTTGTGAATGAGTGGAGGTGCTATTTTCCCTTTACTTCACATGAGGGGGGTGGTATCTGAGTGCCTTCTTATTGTTAGAGGGGGCTTCCAGGTTGTAATACATCCCCCACCACAGACCCCCCAACCACTGGACTAGATTGGGAGGAAGAGGTCCTTGTCCTCATCAATGACAAAGTGCTTTGCCAATAGTTAGTAAACAATGCAGTACTACAACCTCCCCAATAACCCTCCACAGTTGGGATACCGGTGCTCTGGCATAGGTTGCTGAAGCCACTTAAATATTGTATGTACTTAAGAAAACCGACACCATGGTAAATCGCAGTAAAAGCATCTGCTTTATTGTCTGGACAGCCAACAAATGTCAACACATTTGAGCCTAGTCAGCTTTACTCATGACAGTCAGTCATGAGTAAGGCCAACTAGGCTGATGCATTGGCTGTCCACACTGTTGTTCAATAAAGCTGATGTTTTTACTGTGATTTGCCTTGGTGCTGGTTTTCTTTGTGCATAAGGTGCTTTGCCAGGTGGGTCCCCAGTCACAAGGTACCCCCATGTTGAGAACATGTGGCCTGGTATAATTCAGGAGATGGGTGTTAGCAATAATAAGGGTCTAGTATAGAAGAGAATTCCTGGCCATTTGTTTAGGAAGTAAAATTACCTGCAATTCAAACATCATTGTTTTTTTGTAAATTTTTTGTGACTAGTGATGATCCTGAGTTCTGATTTCAGCCCTTCTATAACAGAAACATCACAATTTTTCCTTAGCAGACTCCCCAATAGGGCTCCCTCCTACCATAGGTCCCATATCAGCACCTGGTCTTCTAAAGCTTTACCTCTTCCACTGTCTGTCATGTTTAAATTACCTTCTTTAAAATATTTTTTTAAATGTCTCGTTGAAGGATGAAAAAATGGAAACAATGGCTGTTTTAATGTGAGCCATGCTGTGTATTACAGCTTCAGTGAAACTACAGTAGAAACCTTTACATTTGCTATAGAGTTGGAAAGGTTACAGCTTTGATCCGATTTTTGTACTGCTTACATCCACATTAGGAATATTTCTACTCACTTTCTACTCACTATAAAAAGACAAATGAAACAATAAAAAAGCACCTTCCTTTGCAATGTCAAGGGTTAGCACCTCCTTACTGGGATCATTTGACATTACTGAGTGGTCAATGAGGTAGGACGTGAAACAAAGTAAAAGTAAAAGCTTAGAGACCTGACATCCCCTTCTATTCAAATGTAGACAATAAGGTTTCCGTTGGAGATCCACCTTAGCACAGAATCGATAGCAAGAAAGGAGCTGCGCCAATCTGCAAACCAGAGGAGCGTGATCTCCCAGGACAGACACATTTTAACGGAGCTGTGTAATTATAAACAATGAAAACTCTGACACTGTACTTCAACTTTTATTAGTGAAGTTCAGAACAAGTCAATAAATAATTCTTTGAGAGAGCACCATAACACTTGGGAGCTGAAAGCTCTGTGTGACATTCTTCTTTTATGTTACACTAGCTGTGGGAATAACATTTTAAAACGTCTCTATGTGGAGTGACAGCAATTTATTGAGATACATAATAATAAACTTTATTATGCATGACAGCCTATGCTTAATGATAATTACTTTTGATGCTGGAGAGGGCGTGATATCGCATTCATAAATTAAATGAGAAAACACAGTGTCAGTTCCGCGAAGAGGATAAACAAGACTAGTTGTGATTATTCGGGGACAAGTGTAGTCTCATAGTCATTAAAAAAATGGATCTCACAGAGAAATAGTTCCAGGCATTCAAGGTAACCTGTACTGAGATTAAAATTCAGGTTGTCATTGCTGCCCTCTCAGTTTGAAAACCTTAGCAGCCTGGGTGTTATACTGATCTAATGACTTCAATACTTTCTGAGTTTAAGAGTTAATCTACTCAAAAGTAATATTCTTCTTAGACCTTGGCTTTTTATTTGTCTTGTATACTTCAACACCGAGATCTCTCATAATTTTAACTCACTCCTATCCATTTAGGAGTTTTTTTGTTTTCATACCTACTACTGTATGTTCCAGCCTTTTCTGTTGCTTGCTTACTGGAGCACTACCACTGGAGGGGCCACAGTAGATTTCCAGGTTCTTTCCCAAATCAGTCAGCCAGGCACACAGCAACAGTCCATCCACTCTAGCTCAATAAACACTCAAGGGGTGTCTTCTTTTAAATTCACTTGCTAGTAGAACTTGGGAGGGGGGTGTAGTACACTATGAATGAGAAATGTTGATATTGGAGGACAATTCTCACTAAGCAGCAGTAGCAGCACTATAGGTAGACTTAAATAGTTCACTGTTCATGGCTGGAGACCATGAAGCAGAATAAACATGAAAGTGGGCTTGGAAAGAATATAGTTCATTGCTGTGGACCGTGAATTGCTTTAGCGCAGATAGAGAGGCTCTACTAACAAGATCCTAGCAATAGTCAGTCCAGAGATGCAGCCTCAAGCAAGGTAGTCCAGATTCCATTTCAGAAAAGGGTGTTCCAGAGACAAGCAATTCCCCTTCCTCTCAGAATGCAGATACATCCCCACGGGTGGAAAAAGACAATCTTCTCAGGACTCCAAGGTATTTAGCAGAAATCCAGCCACCCTGAGCATACCCCTTCTCCCCAGGGATTGGCTAGGCCCTACTAAATATTCAGGTTGAGTACTTTAATCCTCCTTCCCTAAGCTCTAGAAGCTTCTTCTAGAGGTAGGGGAGGCAAACAAACCCCCAGTCTTTGAACCCCTGAACAGACCACACTAAACAAGCCCTGCTCCCGTGATTACAGCAGATGCTCAAAAACTAAATGTACCCAACAGCCTAACTGGAAGGGTGTTACAGTAATATAAAATAAATAAAAAACCAACAGGGTAAGTAGACAAGTATAGAAACTCAAGAACTCAAGTAAACTAATTTAAAGAAACTCTGTTACTAAAATAAAGAAGACATTGAATACTTACCTCTCGTTCAGCTCATGCCACCGACCTCAACAGACAGTAGATAAAGCAGAATGTTACTCTTCCAGGAATGTTGACTTCCTGGTCCCTGCTGCACTCTACACCCTGTTCTAAATTATTATGCAAATGATATTTTTCTCACTTACCTAAATAATTGATGTAAATAACAGTCAGCATAATTCTCATGTTATCAACTATTAAGAGTACAATTCAAATTTTATTGAACAAACCTCCTAATGATAACAGTATTTTTTTAAAACATAAACTTACAATGCACTATTCCAAATTATTATGCATAGTAAGTTCAAAACACTTTATAGGTTGTAAAGAACTGAAAATTGTCATTTATTGTGTTTGCAGCATATTTACTGAAATCAAAAGCTATTTCAATCAAACTTTTAGCAACATTTTAACTTTTTAAACATTTTAACAGGTCACATTACATTTTAAAATAGGACTCCTTATTTGATAGCAGCTTCACAAGTCTTGCATCCATTGAACTTGTGAGTTTTTGGACAGTTTTTGCTTGAATTTGTTTGCAAGATGTCAGAATAGTCTCGCAGAGCTGCTGTTTGGATGTAAACTGCCTCCCACCCTCATAGATCTTTTGCTTGAGGATGATCCAAAGGTTCTCAATAGGATTGAGGTCAGGGGAGGATGGAGGCCACACCATGACTTTCTCTCCTTTTATCCCCATAGCAGCCATTGATGCAGAGGTATTCTTTGCAGCATGAGATGGTGCATTGTCATGCATGAAGATGATTTTATTACGGAAAGCATAGTTCTTCCTTCTGTACCAGGGAAGAAAGTGGTCAGTCATAAACTCCACATACTTTGCAGAGGTCATCTTTACACCTTCGGGGACCCTAAAGGGGCCGACCAGGTCTGTTCCCATGATTCCGGCCCAAAACATGACTCCACCACCGCCTTGCTGACATCGCAGCCTTGTTGGAACAGGGTGGCCGTCCACCAACCATCCACTACTCCATCCATCTGGACCATCCAGGGTTGTACAGCACTCATCAGTGAACAAGACTGTTTGAAAATTAGTCTTCATGTATTTTTCTGCCCAATGCAGCCGTTTCTGCTTGTGAGCATTGGTTAGTGGTGGCCGAATAGAAGGTTTATGCACAGTTATAAGACTCTGGAGGACTCCACACCTTGATGTCCGTGGGACTCCAGAGGCACCAACAGCTTCAAATATCTGTTTGCTGCTATGTAATGGTATTTTTGCAGCTGCTCTCTTGATCCGATGCATGGATCTGGCAATGTGCCTTTATCTGAACGAACCCGTCTGTGCTCTGAATCAGCCGCAAATCTCTTAAACATTTTCGTGAAATATCTAATGTTTTTATACCTCGTCCAAGGAAGTGAACTATTTCACTCTTTTCGGCAGCAGAGAGATCCTTTTTCTTCCCCATTTTGTTTGAAAATGGTGCTCTGCCTAATAATGTGGAACACCGTCCTTTAGTAGTTTTTCCTTAAATTGGGCTCACCGGCCAATCTAATTATCACAGAGATTGTTTTCAGTGATCAAAAGAGCCCTGACACACAATGCCATCCATGAGTTAAACTGAAAAACAAAATATTTAATCTTTGTGACACTTAAATAGAATTTGCATAATAATTTGGAACAGGGTGTATAGTTCCTTTATGTCACTACAGGACAAAACTTCCTACTTCCCCCTACGTGGTACGATCTGATGGCTCCTATTTTACCACTTTGTCTAATAGGGACACAAGGGATGGTGAATGAAACTACAGAACAAAACATAACATAACACGTACAGTCATTCATTTCAAGAAGGAATATGATTTCTGACTCAATTAATGCATATAATAATGCGTTTTACATTAGAACTAATTTAATGCAATTGAGGACATGGCCATGATTAAAGCCTCAGAGAATGCTATTTGCCTGGCTGTCTCTGGCTTTTTTGTTACTTGGTCATGAATGTGGAGCAATCATTCTGCAAGTGAAGTATTAACTTCCTGACTAGCATTTGCAGAAGAATATCAGCACTGAAATTCCCCATATTTAATGAAAGGCTTCCATTGATATCCTCTACCTTTTGCCTTAACCTCCCTAGCGGTCTGATTATGTCAGTATTTCTGTGCTGAAAGCGGTACATTTTTTTGCATGGAAATATGTTGTTTTTTTTATTGCAGGCCTGTAATTCCTAGGAATAACTCACTGAAATCTGTCCGAACAAGAGACTAGTAAACATCCCGGGTATGATAAAATTTGAAACACGAAATCATAAATTATAATATAATAAACAATCATAAAAAATAATAATATAATAATAAATTTAATTCAATAATGCAATCAAACCAAAAACACTGAAATTGTAAATAGAGCGTCAAGTTCGCACATCACTGAGCTTAGTAGCAAAATCGTTTTCAGTGTCTGATGATGACGAATTTCATCACAAATCATTATCACTCAATTCTGCAAGTGGTTCTAATTTACTATCGCTGTTCTCTAGCTGGTTTTAAATCGCTTTTGACATAAAGGGACGCTTTTTGGATGCCATGGGCTTTTCTCAGTTTCCAGACAGAAAGAACAGTAAAAATGCAGGCAGGGCACAGGACAAAGCACTAGAGACAAAATGTATGTGAAATGGTTTGATACAGTAATGTTATACTATGTGATTTTAGTGTATTGAGTGCATGCCACTTTTAAAATTTTTGAATTTCCCGCCGGTTCCGTCCCCCGTATGTCCCGACGCTCGCAGGGAACGGAACCCGGAAGATGGATGCCGGCATCGGCCAGAGGAGATGGCCAGCGAAGCTGCAAGGGGGGACATCGCGGGAGCGAAGCACAAGGTAAGTGCAAGAGGGAATCCCTGAGCAACGCTGCAGGGTATTCTCGAGTGTAGCTCGGGGTTACCGCTTTTGGTACTGAAAGTGTACCCCGCGCTACACTCGAGAATACCGCCAGGGAGGTTAAAAGGCCAGTAAATTATCCCATGAGGAAACTGACAGACGATTTAAAGGACATATTGTTAAAGAAAAATGAAGTCTTGTATTCCTGAATTTCTTCTGAAAATGTTTGGGCTTTGGTACTTAAAGCTGTAGTAAACTCTGATTTGCAGCTTTTACCCACAGGTAAGCTTATAATAAAGCTTACCTGTAGGTAAAATAAATATCTCCTAAATGTGCACTATTTAGGAAATATTCACATGTTTTCCTGACATCATGGCTCAGCCATTCAAACGGAACCCAAAAGGAAGCATTCTGCTGGAGGGCTTTATTTTAAGGCAAGTCTTTCATAATGTGTTAATATGTAATGCATACTAGCACATTATGACATTACCTTGCAGGGGGCCCAGAATTTTTTTTTCAGCATTTACTACTGCTTTAAATATGAATCATTGACCCAGAACAAGCATGCAGCAAGTTAAAAACAAAATAAATATACTGGGTTCTCATTGGCTAGAAAACTGCTAAAACAAAATATTTAAAATTAAACCCAGGGAACAAATATTTTCAGGGAAACATTTCTTTCATTACACGTGACATACATGTGCACTTTTCATTTATGCTTGGCCTAGGCATGAAAGGTTGTAAGACACTGAATTCCTGCATTTGTAAGGACTTGTATCTTCTGATGGCCATCTGATGTGATCCAACTAGTGCCACCTCTATTTCTGGTCCCCACCCTTCTGACTGCCTGTCCTCTGCTGTTTTTCCTCCACCACTGATATTGACTTGCCTATTGACCATGTCCCTAAATGCTAAATCTTTGTTGATGTGTGTACCAGCTGCATGCAGAAGTTTATTTACCTTGATGCACAGAAAGTGTTAAGGTAAAAAAAACCTGCCTTCAGAACCACTTTAAGGGATACATGTACTTTTACAGAAAGTAAAGTTATCATTTAACTCCAGCTCATACCAGTGGAAGCAAGCAGAATTGCTAGTCTTCAGCTACAGCACCTGCATTCCTGTATGGGTTCTCCAGAGGCAAACTCAACAATCCATGAGGGGCTCCTTCCCCAGCAGCATCCAAGACTGAACTGCAGGACTGGGGAGTGTGTTCTTAACCCAATGCCCGCACACTGGTTGGCGGGAACTGAGTCTTTTAACTGCCATACCCTCTAGCTTTCGGAATTAGTATCCAACACAGGTAACACACCATAGGGATTGTCCAAGTACTATGGAACTGACTTTGTTATGTATTTTTTCTCAGCTATTGTTACTGTTCATCTTCTTCTTGAAACGAACACTACAAATCTCACCTGCAACACGTTGTACTTGAAATTGAATGAGGGTTGTAGGTTGTAACTTCACTTTGCCAGTAAAGCACCACCGTTAAAGGACCTCAATGATAGCTGGCAGAAAAAAAAATATATAGACTGCCCCTCTTATCTACTTCTACTTTGCATAAGTTTTACCATTTATTAACTATTTGGGGCTGTTTGGCCTAAAGAAAGTCTTGCAGGCATACTTGGACCTAGCATGATCACCCCAGTGTATAAGTGGGCAGTATCGCTCCGGGTTATTAGACTTAGCCACTGTTTAGGCTGCCCTTTTTGCACCTTGGTGATCCTGTTACTGTTTAAGCTGACTTGGGTAGATAGTGAACAAGTAGGCCCTATTAACATCATATGTGATTTTGTATAAACTTACATTGTTTAGTAAACAGTATATAACATTATAGTACCTCACTGTCCTATCTTATCCCCTGTTAGTCGTTGCTAAGATATGGTCAATGCCTATACGTTTTCTAAAAAAAAATATATATATATATATATATACAGGTGAAACTCGAAAAATTAGAATATCGTGCAAAAGTTCATTTATTTCAGTAATGCAACTTAAAAGGTGAAACTAATATATGAGATAGACTCATTACATGCAAAGTAAGATAGTACAAGCCGTGATTTGTCATAATTGTGATGATTATGGCTTACAGCTAATGAAAACCCCAAATCCACAATCTCAGAAAATGAGAATATTACATGCAATCAATAAAACAAGGATTGTACATAGAACAATATCGGAGCTCTGAAAAGTATAAGCATGCATATACACTCAGTACTTCGTTTGGGCCTCTTTTGCAGCAATTACTGCCTCAATGCGGCATGGCATGGAAGCTATCAGCCTGTGGCACTGCTGAGGTGTTATGGAAGACCAGGATGCTTCAATAGCGGCCTTCAGCTCTTCTGCATTGTTTGGTCTCATGTCACTCATCTTTCTCTTGGCAATGCCCCATAGATTCTCTATGGGGTTCAGGTCAGGCGAGTTTGCTGGCCAATCAAGCACAGTAATCCCACGGTCATTGAACCAGGTTTTGGTGCTTTTGGCAATGTGGGCAGGTGCCAAATCCTGCTGGAAAATAAAGTCAACATCCCCATAAAGCTCGTCTGCGGAAGGAAGCATGAAGTGCTCCAAAATCTCCTGGTAGACGGCTGCGACCCTGGACTTAATGAAGCACAGTGGACCACCACCAGCAGATGACATGGCTCCCCAAATCAACACAGACTGTGGAAACTTCACACTGGACTTCAAGCATCTTGCAGTGTGTGCCTCTCCATTCTTCCTCCATACTCTGGGTCCTTGGTTTCCAAATGAGATGCAAAAGTTGCTCTCATCAGAAAAGAGGACTCTGGACCACTGAGCAACAGACCAGGTCTGTTTTTCTTTAGCCCAGGTAAGACGCTTCTGGCGTTGTTTTCTGTTCAAGAGCGGCTTGATAAGAGGAATACGACATTTGAAGCCCATGTTCAGGACTCGTCTGTGTGTGGTGTCTCTTGATGCACTGACTCCAGCCTCAGTCCACTCTTTGTGAAAGTCCCCAACACTTTTGAATGGCCTTTTCCTGACAATCCTCTCCAGGCTGCGGTCATCCCTGCTGCTTGTGCACCTTTTTCTTCCACACTTTTCCCTTCCACATAACTTTCTATTAATGTGCTTTGATACAGCACTTTGGGAACATCCAACTTCTTTTGCAATTACCTTTTGAGGCTTTCCCTCCTTATGAAGGGTGTCAATGATGATTTTCTGCACAACTGTCAGGTCTGCAGTCTTTCCCATGATTGTGATTCCTATTGAACCAGACTGAGAGACCATTTAAAGGCTCAGGAACCCTTTGCAGGTGTTATGGCTTAATTAGCTGATTAGAGTGGGACACTTTGAGCCTAGAATATTGCACCTTTTCACAATATTCTAATTTTCTGAGATTGTGGATTTGGGGTTTTCATGAGCTGTAAGCCATAATCATCACAATTATGACAAATTATGGCTTGAACTATTTTGCTTTGCATGCAATGAGTCTATCTCATATATTAGTTTCACCTTTTAAGTTGCATTACTGAAATAAATGAACTTTTGCACGATATTCTAATTTTTTGAGTTTCACCTGTATGTATATAAGGTCTTACTCTGAAACTGTGTTTTGTCCACCTTTTTTGAGATAGAGTTGGTGTCAAACCTTAAACCGTGCATTTAACTGGGTATGTCAAAGTGGTAAAGGTTTCAACACAGTGAAGACCAGAATCAGAGGACCCATTGAACAAGTGGCTCCTGAGGGGGTGTGCACACTATACAATTAATGTGCAGTTGGCAAACTGTGTTTTAATTTTCTGCCACAGTGAGTCTTAATATTCTCTCACATAATCATCATTCACCGCTTTTCTGATGATTCTGGAGGGTGTGTCTAAGCACGATAAATTCACACACCAAAGAAGTAACTGTTTCACAAAGCAATTCCTTAGCGAATTTGCAGAGAAAATTTCTTCTTTTGCTTTCCCACCAGAGACTTCCCAGTTGTGGATTAACAAGCCTACCATGTGAACATGAAGCATGTATAGAGAGGATATTAAATAAAGTGCTACAGTGGGGCTTTTGCAATCTGCTACTTGAAAGAAAATAAATATGCAATAGATCATTACAAAGAGTTTAATATGACGTATGTACTGTGTATTTTCTGCTGAACACTTAGTACAGTCTGAGTCCAAAGTCAAGGTTCACATTAATATGTAACTGTTTTCCTTTATTGCTGATCTTCAAAAAAATGATGCACTACCTACTACCTATCAAAAATGCATTATTAATCATAATGTTATAATTCATAGTTGCAATTTAATATTGTTGTATTGTTGTTTGTAGACAGCAGTAAAATAATTAAAAATTAATTTCTTTAACATTGAACCACGGGTGATGAAATTGGTTTCAACTTAAACTTTTCCAGCCTGCCAGAGCTGGATTAAATTATTTTCACTAGAGAGAGTGTAAGGTGCAAGAGTAAAAAATCTGTTATAATTGCATTGAATTTTATTCTTCTTTTGAATCTTGTTGAATGTAACTAGTCTTTATAGGGAATTTGTTATTGTGAAACAAAGAGCCATCAAAGAATAATAATATGACTGGTAAAGTGATTGTAAAGGCTCCATTTTTTTTTCAAAATAATAAACATGTGGTAGTTCGTCCGGCCGAGAAGTTGGGGGAGCATAGTTGTCTTGAAAAAAGGAAGCCTATGAGGCTGAGATGGTTAGGTTATTGTAGGATCAGGACACCTATGCCCCCCTCCAAAGTAACCATACTAATAAATATAAAAGGGATTTACAGGTATCATTGATAAGGGTTTTGATGATGGGATATTTTTTTTTTTTTAATTTAAATATTTATTAGTTTTTTTTTTTCAATTTAAAAACATATCAACTTCTCATTATATATATAAAAATACAATGTAATATCCAACATTCTAATTTATTTTCTCTTTCCAAAATTATTTCTCAATCCCTCCCGCCACCTCCCCCCACCCTATTCCCATCTCCTTCCCTACCTTTTCTCTGCCTCTTCTTATAATAGCAAGTAAATTATAATTCTCTTTATTCATTCCTATATTTCATGTATAATCTGGCTTTTTCCCAATTTTCCCATTTCCCATAATAGACCTCCATCTTATCTATTTGAATATGGAAGAATTTTTCCATCTTTCTTATCTGCTCCACTCTTTCTATCCAGTCCTCCTCTCTCGGCACCTCCACCTTCCGCCAGAACTTAGGTATAAGGCTCTTTGCCGCGTTTAGATAGTACCATATCCCTGATTTTTTTTATATTTATTCACTGTTATATCTATATTATGCAAGATACATACTTCTGGGTCCAGAATCCTGAAAATTGGCCTGGGCAGCAGGGGGGAATGCCCAGTAGGCAAGTGGTTAAAGCGCAGCTGATCCACCAGGACACCCGATAGTGGCATTGATTCAATTACTTCTTGAATAGGAAAATATATCAATATATTTTTATAACCGCATCCACATCTGCCATTCCCTTCACTGGCTCCCGATTGCCCAGCACATCAAATTCAAATGACTAACTCTGACCTACAAAGCCATTCACAACGCCGCCCCAAACTACCTAACTGACCTGATACCCAAATACCACCCTACCTGTGCCCTTCGCTCCTCACAGGACCTCTTACTCTCTAGCTTCCTGGTCTCCTCCTCCCACGCCCGACTGCAGGACTTCTCCAGGACTTCCCCCATCCTCTGGAACTCCCTACCCCAATCCATCAGGCTGTCACCTACCCTCCTCACCTTCAGGCGCACCCTGAAAACCCATCTCTTCAGGGAAGCCTACCCCACCCTCAACTTACAACTGATCTCCTCCACTTCTCCCACCACTCCATCCCCCACAGCCACTTCCTCCTGTACCACTTCCCCTCCCTCCTAGATTGTAAGCTCGAAAGAGCAGGGCCCTCGAACCCCTCGTGTATTGTATTGTTACTGTTTTGTCTCATGTTCTGTCCCCCTTGCTATTGTACAGCGCTGAGCAAACCCTTTGGCGCTATATAAATACTGTATAATAATAATAACAGCTTGTATCTTTAACCCAATATTTTTAAAGGATACCGCACATGTTATTAATTTGATTAAACAAATAGAATGGAAGGAAGGGTATATCATGGCCACTGCTGAAGTTACGTCATTATATACCAGTGATGGCGAACCTTTTTGAGCCCGAGTGCCCAAACTGCAACACAAAACCAACTTTTTTATTTCAAAGTGCCAACACTGGAATTAATCACTTGCCTACTGGGCACTTCTACCCCCTTCCTGCCCAGGACAATTTTCAGCTTTCAGTGCTGTTGCACTTAACAAAGACAATTGTGCGGTCATGCAACACTGTAACCATATGCAATTTTTATCATTTTTTCACTCAAATAGAGCTTTTTTTGGTGGTATTTAATCACCACTGGGCGTTTTATTTTTTGCACTATAAATGAAAAAAGAGCAAAAAATTAAAAACATAAAAGGTTTCCTTTGCTTCTATTCTAAAATTTTGCAAACAGGTAATATTTCTTCTTTGATGTGCGTTGGTGAGGCTGCACTGATAGGCAGCACTGATGGGCATTGATGAGGCGGCACAGATAGGTAGCACTGATGAGGTGGCACTGGTGAGCATTGATGAGGAGGCTCTGATGATGCACTGATATGCAGGAAATGATGGGCACTGATAAGCGGCACTGACAGCACCAACTGGAGGCACTGACCGGCGGCATTGCTGGGCATCATTAATGGGTGGCACTGATGGGCAGCACTAATGAGGTGTCACAGATAGGTGGCACTGATAGGCGACACTGATAATGGGTACTGATAGACAGCACTGATAGGTGGCACTGACTGACATCACTGCTGGGCACTGACTGGCACAACCGCTGGGCACTGACTGGTGGCACTGACTGGCAGCACTGCTGGGCTGCACTGATGGGCACTGGTGGGCGGCACAGGTGGGCACTGGTGGGTGCATTGCTGGGCACAGGTGGGCGCACTGTTGGGCACAGGTGGGTGCATTGCAGGGCACAGGTGGGCGCACTGTTGGGCACAGGTGGGTGCATTGCTGGGCACAGGTGGGCGCACTGTTGGGCACAGGTGGGTGCATTGCTGGGCACAGGTGGGCGCACTGCTGGGCATAGGTGGGCGCACTGCTGGGCACAGGTGGGCGCACTGCTGGGCACACGTGGGTGCATTGCTGGGCACAGGTGGGCGCACTGCTGGGCATAGGTGGGCGCATTGCTGGGCACAGGTGGGCGCACTGCTGGGCACAGGTGGGCGCATTGCTGGGCACAAGTGGGCGGAACTTGTGTGTGGCACAGATGGGCACCGATCATCAGGGCACTGATGATCAGTGACCCTGATGATCGGTGCCGATCCCTGTTCTGACAACTGCCGGTTTTCGGCAGTACTTTCCTCACGATCAGCGTGAGGAAAGTGCAGCCGAGAACCGGCATTTGCATTTCCCGGTGATCAGCGTGTCATTGGACACGGCTGATCACGTGGTAAAAGGCCGCTGTGATTGGCCTTTTACCATGTCACGTGATCAGCTGTGTCCGCAGGACACAGCGATCACGGAGATCGCCCGGTGCGCGCCCCCGGAGGTGCGCAGGAGAGCGCGTTCTCTTCCTCTTCCTCTCTTCCTCCTGGCGTGCCCACTGAGATGGCTCTGCGTGCCAGCTCTGGCACGCGTGCCATAGGTTCGCCATCACTGTTATATACTATAATCTCCCACACATATGGTTTGGAGGCAGTGGAATACTTTCTACCGAGTAATGGGAATTTATCCCCACATCAGGTTGATTTAATTCTGGAACTGCTTACATTTTTTAAGGCATAACTGTACAGGTATTAGTGATTATCATCTTCAATCAGGACTAATAAAAAGAGAATTATGGATATGGGGTACAGAGAAGCTAATTTGAATACCATCATTGATGAAGTGGGGACTAGGGACTAGGGAGAGGGACTTGTTATTAGATAGAAAGGTCAATATTTCTAATCCTGAAACATTCAACTGGGCCATCATAACATCATATTCTATCCAACATTGGGCCATAAAAAAGAGTATTAAAAGACATCGGCCAGTTTTGAAAAGTGTCCCAATTTTGGGTCCACTATCCAGATAAACCTGATGTAGTTTATAGGGTGCTTCATCTTTAAGGAATCTGGTGGCACCAAATATTATTGATCCTCCTTGGAAATCTCAATTCTTACAGGAACTGAAGGCCTACTACACTTGTCGTAAGTGTAAGGTGTGTGGGGTTAAGGGCAGGAAAATTATCTCCTTTTGTTCTAATCTGACATCCAAAGTCTATAATATGAACACATTCATAACCTGCAATATTTGTTACAGATGACAGAAATCCAGCTGAATATTTGTAGATATTACAATGAACAACAACCCTCAAAGTCCCATTTAAGATACTTCATATCAAGCATAGAGATACTACACCGTCCAGCATATGTCTGATCTATAATATGCACCTAAGTAGCTTCCATGCATGAAATAATGTGAGTTTTGATCTATACCTGTGCTCCCATATTAATGACAGGAAAAAGCTCCTCTTCCAGCCAAAATAACTTCCCTTGAAATAGTTTACTGGAGGTGTTTCTGATTGGCTGACAAAACACTTTTGATCTTACATGAAAAGACCTCACTTGTAACAATTAGGTTCACTATAGTGTTTACCAGAAGCACAGGTCATCCTTTCACCATATAATATGCCCTGGAGTCGAATTACCATCAATAAATACTTCTTGTATGGTCAAATCACATTCTTCATCATCCTTAAACATTTAAACAATGTACCATTTGAAATGTCTGATGAGATAAACAGGCTATTCCCCAAATATGGAGGTGACCTTGCATACAATTAACATAACAAAGAGTTCTTTTGATGTGTAAAGTGGTTTTGTCCCTGGCCTGTCCAAGAATGAACAGTATGTGTTTCAATATCTTCAATATATATATATATATATATATATATATATATATATATATATTATACACAATATACTACAGTCCGCACTCAGTGTAGAGATATCCGTATAAATGTCTTTATTCCAAAATCATAGGAATTCAAGAAAAGAGGTTGACCGGTTTCACACAGTGCACTGCTTATTCATAATCAATGTAATGTTAATGTTATGAATAAGCACTGCGCTGTGTGAAACCAGTCAACCTGTTTTTCTGAATTCTTGTGATCTCCTGTGATCTGTCATTTTGGAATAAATACATTTATGTGGATATCCCTAAACTGAGTGCCGCCATCATGTTTTTTGCTTCTACATTTGGTGAACCAGAGCAGTACCTATCCATGAGATTGGCTTTCTGGGATTGGCCTCTTGCACGTACCTGAGCGGTGTACTCTTCATATTTGTGTAAAGCTGCACTATATTGAGCTGTGTTTTTTTTTACACAAGTTCCTTTTTTGTGAAGTGATTACATTTGCACAAAACTAAAAGCTAAATTGTTTATGTTAATTATTTATTTACACATGGACTGGTATGGACTTTAACTTCTGGGGTTCCCCGCTGACGCTGTCCTCTTCACCCCACTGCCAAGTGCCCACATAGCAAACCGCTTGCAATGGGGTACTCATGCATGCTCGCTCCTGAGTCCTGAGTCCTGCTCTGTGTGTTCATAGACACACACAGCATGGCTTGGCTCCACCCCCACTCGCTCCTCACTGTCTGTGATTGACAGAAGTGGGAGCCAATGAGGAGGGAGGGTGTAGAAAGAGCAACTACTCTCATGTGCATCGCTGGGTCAAGATCAGGCTCAGAGAAGTATGAGGGGGTTTCTGGGGGAGAGCAGAAGGTTTTTTTTACCTTAATGCAGAGAATGCATTAATGTGGTAGTAAAGTCCAAACACAGCAAACAAAAAAAAAACTGGGCCCCTGGGCAGTAAAAGTGCTAGTATGCACCCTACAAAGAAGCCCTCCAGCAGCGAGCTGTCACTGCTGTTGGAGCTTCCATATTCACCCGGTCTTCCTGCTGGGTTTGTTGTTTGAATGGCTGGGCCATGTACCAATTGTACGTACAGAGATGGACGCGGTCATCCATCTTGCTAAAGATTCCCCATCTTGTATTATTCTCTCTCTCCCTCCAATCCCCCTCCCTCAGGAATGTGGTCTGTATGTACTCGGAGATCATAGGCATCAGGCACAGCGGGATAGCTTCTTGGTTATAAACCCCAATTAGCCTGGGCCCAGTATGTCTGTGAGACTCTTGCTTGGAGAGAATCAAAAAGCCATAAACCAGTCCTTCACTGGACTTCAAACGCATTCCAAGATAGCCGTAAAACAGACATCACATTTGCAACCCACTTTTCAATATCATTTCATATCTCAAGCTAGAAAATAATTACAATGAAGTAAAGCATATATTCGGATAGCTCAGTTTAATGCGAGTTGCCTGATATCTTACACCCCTAGTTGAAGTCTACAGGAGAGCAGAGAGCCATATAGTTCTAGTGGAAATAGTGAGATATGGCATATTTGATGTCAGGACGTTCAGAATATCATTCTACATATTAATCTACTAGTGGCTAGGCTGCTACATGTCCCTATAGAAGGTTATTGACCATGATATAAACAGTGAGGGATTTGGTCATAGCCTGAGTTCCCCCGCCTAAACACCCCTCCCCAAATGAGGTGATTGGTTCTCTGCTGTAAGGAGACACCCTGCTGGGTTCCTAGAAAAAGGCTGTTATGCTTGGAGCAGTAAGTTGAAGAGATCTCCCTTTTAACATCAGGAACCAACTTTGGGAGAAAAGGCACCCTTTTGCACTGACACTTGAACGCTGCTTAAACCAAGGCTGACAGCAAGTATTCTACCTCTCTAAACTTCTTTCTGTTATCTCTCTGTTGTGGTATTGCTCTCTGTATATTTATATATATATATATTGGCTACATCTTTTTCTGTAAATACTTTTATTGCACCATTTTGACCTTTTTAGTAATAAATCTTATTATCTGAAAAGTGTTGAACTGTTTCTAAATCTCTTTAATACAAACTAAGAATCCCTGTCTCTGAAGAGCACTACTGCGTGTTTTTAAACCTCTATATACATCTGCCTGCAGTGACAGTGTGTATACAGACGATTATTCAAACATCATAGTGTTATTGCTAATATTGGCGAGTTTCCTCCTTCTCTGTACAAAAAGGCGGTGGTGGCAGTGTGAAGGGTTAATTGCATAATTAACCTGACCCAGTAACAATCGCTCTCAGGCTGCAGGTACATAGATTATGGTCCATTAGCTGGAAAATCTTTGTGCAGGGTGCAGCTGAGCGTAGCATTGTTACGCACGTGACAGCGCGGTTTTGGATTGGCTAGTCCTTTGGTCACGAGTTGGTGAGAAGCGCAGGGGGCTTACGCCGCGACCGTCACAGGCCACACTGATGTAACTCCCGCACATGCTTGTGGGTGTCACCGTCGCAGCATAGTGCTCTCAGTGGACGACAAACTCCAATGTGCTGTCTATGTAGAGTGCAGTGAGCATGCACCAGTGATGTCAGTGTCTTCTATAAACATGAATATATCCTAAATGCTGTACATTTAGGAGATATTCGCTATATATTAGCCTACTATAGGTTTACCTGTAGGTACAAGTCATATAGTGAAGTTTACTACTGCTTTTTGGTAAAAAACCTTCAGGCTTTTAGAACCACGTTAACATAAGGTGTAAATGATTAAAGAAATACCTCCTTATTTCCAAAGTATACATGTTATTTGTATAAAAAGGTATAGTAAAATCTGCCTTGCTTCTTTAGATATGTCAAAGTATATGTAGTGCCACCCCTGAATGAGCCACTTGACAGTTTTGGGTTCCCTGCTCTGCACCTCGACTCCAAGAACAACCTCAGCCAGTCTAACATACCTGATTTATTAAAAAAACCCTGCGAGCACAATTAACAACACAAGTGTAAAATACCTTTCGCCTGGCTGCGGGGTATTGCCAATAAATAAACACACACCCGTTTAGTGGTAAACACATATATATAGCTATATATCACTGACCAGAATCAATACGTAAATTAATGAGTCAGCAATACACAATAAACTGAACTGTTATGCATTTAGAATGTTAGCAGCTCTATACTGGTTTTGAGTGCATTCAAATGAAAGGACAAGAGTAATGGTACCAACTTAACCAAAGAACAGAACCCTGAGGAAGTCACGTGTTTATCGTGACGCAACGCATTGGTACGCGAGGAGGATTCTGGGAGCGCGGTGACGTAATTTCCGGCGTCATTTCCGGTGTGGCGGCCATACTTGAAACCCCTATATTAAATACCCATGCAGGACATTCATAGCATGTGGTATAGAAGCCTGTGATTGAAGATTCTAATGTGAGTGGGCATTTTTTATTATACATATATGGAATAAATACAGTTTTACGCTATGAGAGTTTTCTGTCTATATATGAACCGAGGAGGAGGCTGCTGAGAGAGTATATGAGTCTGGGGAGGATCCGGTGATTCATCAGAGTGGTGTTTTATCCTAAGGCAAGCTAACCCTGTGGGGTCTATGTAAGGAGGTGAGGGGCCACTGCAGCCATTGTTTGGTTTCACACAGTGTGGACACTTGGGATCACATGCATGAAGATTGAGAGTTTCTCTGTTTTGTTTGGACACTTTTTCGCATATGGACTTACTTTGAGTAGTATATATTTGCAGTTATTTTGTATTATTTATTGCTAACACTTTGAACACTTTAATATTCCCGGTTGGGAATACACGTGTTGCACTTTACTATATTTGCACATTTTGCACAGATTTTTTAGCACTAATTTTTTTATTTTATTATTTTATATAGGATTTTAGGTTTAGTGCTGTATTGTGTATTATTTATTGCACAGATATATATTTGCACATATGTTTAGCACTTATATATATATTTATTACTTATAGTATTTTAGGTGTTGCGCTGCACTTTATATTATTTATTGTTTATTCACTCATTTTGGTAAGAGGTTTAGTGTCAGCAGCTTTTACGATAGGGCCCCATTTCTAGCGCAGGAGGTTCATCCATTCAGTAATACATATACACCACCTTAACTAGCAAACAGGCTCAGGCCTTGGGGAAGTTACGATCAGGTGCAGTCTTTAGTCCTAAGACTTCACCGGCTATACGTTGGAGTGTGTTGGCGTATGTTTCAGCCATCAATAAGGCATGCAGACAGTATTAGGGCTATAGGATAGCAGGTTGGGCAGTTCCTAATGGCTCAGTCTATAGCAATGGTAGCAAGTAATGAGTGCAAGGCCCTCTCACTAGACCCAGCGACACAGCAGTGACGATTTCTCCCACTGGACATCCACTCCTTTAGGGTTGTCAGGGTGACTCTGGTGCTTGGTGCAGCACCCTGTGCCTTGGCACTTGCTCCGACTCTTGGCTTTCTCATGGTGTAGGAGGCAGTGCGGCTCTATCTCTCTGGTGGTGATGGGCCATGTGGTGTTCTCTCTCTCCTAGCATCCCTCAGTAAAGTCCACTCTCTTCTCTGTCCCCCTGCAGCACAACCTCAGAGCTCTTCTTTCCTAGGCTCCAGGCTCTCTCTTTTTTTCCCCTTCCATACAGAAAACTGGGAGCTGTAGTTTTCTCCCATCAGCTTAGAATGGAGCCACCTGTCTCCAGGTCTATATTTCCCATGGTCTTCCTCTCTTCCACCTAATTGGTCCCTTGCTGCTGCCAGAAGAAAGGCGGAAGAAAAAGAAGAAACAGAGCAGCAAATTTCAGGGAGCCAGCTTTCACTCACAGTGTCCTCCCCTGTAAGGCTGGTCTGGTCTTCTCTCTCCCTGCTGGTGGTAGAAGGGCGGGAGGAAAGGAATGAGCGGTCAGAATCACACAGAGCCGTTGGTGTCACACTTTCCTGTGCTGCTAAAAGGAGGAGGGGGGGCATGCAGGGAGAGACACTGACAGCCGGCAGCTCGCCTCTCCCCGGCCACAGCACTGCTGCCTGTGTCCTGCCCGACAGTGAAAGCAGCGGGGGGAATTTGCAGGTGAATCGGCTGCACCCGTAAATACAGTATATTTAAAGCCAAAACTTTGTTTTCCATTTTGGATAGAGTTGAGAAGACTTAAAATCACTGTCAGTTTTTTTTTCCTGCTGTCAGTTCTTTCCTGTAGACTCAACGGAGTATAAGAAAATATCTTTCAAATGTAATAGGCGTCACAGGAACATGCGTCCCCATTGAAAGATTTCCCCTCTGTTCCTGTTCTGGTACCAATTCCCTGGTCTCCTCCTCCCATGCCTGACTCCAGGACTTCTCCAGGTCTTCCCCCATCCTCTGGAACTCACTACCCCAATCCATCAGACTGTCACCTACCCTCCTCACCTTTAGGCGCACCCTGAAAACCAATCTCTTCAGGGAAGCCTACCCTGCCCTCACCTAACAGCCGATCTCCTCCACTCCTCCTACCACTCCATCCCCCACAGCCACTTCCTCCTTTACCACTATCCCCTCCCTCCTAGATTGTAATCTCCAAGGAGCAGGGCCCTCGAACCCCTCGTGTATTGTATTGTTACTGTATTGTCTCATGTACTGTCCCCCACTATAATGTACAGCTCTGAGCAAACTTTGTGGCCCTATATAAATACTGTATAATAATAATAATAATTCAAACGTTTTGATGTCGTCCCACTTTCATTCTCAGTGAAATTGGTGATCAGAACTATTAGAGAGAGTGAATCTCCACAGCAGATACACAGACAGCAATAAAAACCTGGCTGTTCACCACTGTCCATAACAAAAAAAACAAAAAAACTTTTGTTAGCAAAATGTGTAGCACCTTACCTATGTTATGTATTAACTAATGTACTGAAAAATCCCTGCCATCACGAATTTGCTCAATTTGACCTTTAATTTAATTTGCGGGTTAAAAATCTGACTCCGGTTGTAAATTTTACCATTTTTGTGGCATTTTAATAACAGCTTCCTGCAACAGCAAGGAAAAGGGAGTCCTCAGATATATGCAATACTTTTGCTATGAGTGCACATCTAGAAATAAGTCCAGATAGGACATACGGGTTAATCGTTTTAGTTAGCAGCATCAACAATATGGGACTTTGGGAATTTGAGACTACTGCTAACTATAGAGACTTTGGTGGCCAGGCAGCAAATCTAGCAATGAAAAGATGACTTTGCATAAGTGAATATTCAGTTAGTTTAGTGAATACGGTGAAGCTCTGCAACCATCAAAGCTGATGCTACCTGCTGAGTGGAGAGCTCAGGCTTTGACCCAACAGGGCTTGTGTCAGACCATTACTTCCACAAATAGAGCAATGGGTCTTCTCTACAACATGTTGGCAGGGGATGAGCCTTTCTATTCAGGCCATGGCTGATATATAAAGGAAACTGTGAAGCATGATACACACAATGAGAATATACTGTGAAGCATGATACACACGATGAGAATATACTGTAAGCATGATACACACAATAAGAATATCAGATGAATTATTGTCCGTTTTTTTTTTTGCATGCTATACTCATATCGAAAATTAATCCAACTTCGGAAGTGATGTAATGTGTTGTATTGTATTGTAATGTATTTTTCTATTTCTGAGCATAGTCTAGCTCTTCCATTTTTTTTTATGGATGAAAAATCATATGATCTGGTATCATACAAAAAAAATGTTTGTGTTTGTCCCTTCAAATAATTTCAGAGGAAAGCTGTGTACTAATGATTGCTTCAAAAGTGGTATTTTTTTGTCCAATGTTCTGCTTGTGTGTACTAGGCTTATAGTGGTAGTAAAGTCACTTTTTTTACTTTTACCTACAGGTAAGTTTATAATAATAAAACTTACTTTTAAAATGAATATCTCCTAAACATTCATCGTTTAGGAAATATTCTACAGAGCAGTAGCCGGTGACCTACCGGTGCATGCACTCTGAAGGAATGGCAAAACCGTCCCGTTCCTTCAGAGCTGTGTGCCATGACCAAAACTCCTGCAAGCATATGTGGGAGTGACGTCATCGATGGCTTGGCCATTGAAGCAGCCGCAGCCCGAGAACCCAGAAGCAAGACCGGGTGAAGATGGAATTCTACAGCAGCGGTGACAGCGCGCCACTGGAGGGCTTCGTTCTAAGGTAAGTATTTCATAATGTGCTAGTATGTCATGCATAGTAGCCCATTATGATATTACCTTGCAGCAGGAAACTTTTTATTTTTTTGTAAATGAGCTTGCTACCACTTTATGCTGTATGCAGGGGCGGACTGACCATTCGAACACTTAGGCACCGCCCAAGGGCCCAGGATCAGTAGGGGGCCCCATGTGATGCCCCTGGTACATTCATTGGTTTTTTGGGCGTGGGCGAGGACACGGGGGCCCCATGATACCCTATTGCCCGGGGGCCCCATGAGTTGTCAGTCTGCCCCTGGCTGTATGAAAACTGTACGGCTTTGTACACCTTTTATTTTGATGATCCTGGAATATACTGTAGTTATCTGATTAGGGCTCATTCACGCTATCTCTGTTGAGGCGCATTAATCATCATAAATCATAAATCTGTTCACACCACAATGCTGCATTGAGGTGAGTTGCAGTGCAGTGCGTGAAAAGACAGACATGCAGCATTTTTAAGCAGCTTAACTTACTGTACCGAGTGTCCCCGCAGTGCATAGCCTTGAATGAAGTGTAATTTTGTGACATTTCAATAAAGTTAAAAAAAAAGTAAAAAAAACACCAGACATCAGCCCACATGTGTTTTAACATGCAGTTTAGTGTGAATGACCCCTTAAACTGAAAGTACATGTGGGCTTTAATCATAATTCAAGTAATCTACAGAACAGTTTTTTCTTCTGTATAGAAGAGAGTTAAGTAGCTAAGTGGTTAGCACTTTGGCCTGGCAGCACTAGGGTCGTTGGTTAAAATTTCAGCCACAGCACAACCTGCCTGAAGTTTGCATGTTCTTCCTGTGCCTGTGTGGGTTTCCTCTGGGTACTCTGCTTTCCTCCCAAACTCCAAAGACATGCTGGTAGGTTAATTGACTCCTGTCTAAAATCACCCTAGTATATGTATGTATGAATGTGAGTTAGAGACCTTCAGTTGTATGTTCCTTGAGGGTAGGGGCTGTTGTGAATGTACAATATATATGTAAATTGTGGGCACTATATAAGTACCTATAATAATAAGAGAGCTGAGGGACAGATTCACTAATTGAAAGTGCTGAGTATGCCCATCCTCCTCCTTTCACTGAAGCTGTACTATAGCTTCCATGAATGAAAAGCTATATTTAAATGGAAGATGGCCCCAGTATGTGAATGAAAGGCTCACCTCCTCCATTTATAGATAATTTTTTATGCATGACAGCTATAGTACAGATTGAATGAGTGAAGGAGGAAGGAGGAAAAGGCATAGTCATCACTCTTAATGAGTGCCTGTTAAATCGGAACTTTACCCACAACAATTTGAAAAAATAAAATAATGTTCTTTAACAAGGAACAAACATTCCACAATAATAATTATGATACCAAAATTACTGTGTGCTGTAAATTGCCTCCAGCATTGTTTCTTGTTTCTTCTTGCTGGAAGCTGCCATTTTGCTGAAGCCCAGAGCCCCTGAGCAGCAGTAAATCCTTAGGTTGTCAGTAGATCCGCTCTATATTTTCAGTACAGTGCCAAAAAATAGAGAGCAACTGAGCATTTGCAGAGCAGGGTGAGACAGTGTATTACTGGATTTTAAACAGTATAGGTACTTTTTTTTATGTTTTACATAGCTATGCCTGCAAAAAGGGGCAGCCTGAAGTGACCTAGCAGGACTTCATTTTCTGACTACACTGTGTTCCAAATTATTATGCAAATTATATTTTTCTCATTTACCTAAATAATTGATGTAAATAACAGTCAGCATAATTCTCATGTTATCAACTATTAAGAGTACAATTCAAATTTTATTGAACAAACCTCCTAATGATAACAGTATTTTTTTTAAACATAAAACACTTCCAATGCACTGTTCCAAATTATTACGCACAGTAAGTTTCAAAACACTTTATAGGTTGTAAAGAACTGAAAATTGTCATTTGTTGTGTTTGCAGCGTATTTACTGAAATCAAAAGCTATTTCAATCAAACTTTTAGCAACATTTTAACTTTTTAAACATTTTAACAGGTCACATTACATTGTAACATAGGACCCCTTATTTGATAGCAGCTTCACACGTCTTGCATCCATTGAACTTGTGAGTTTTTGGACAGTTTCTGCTTGAATTTGTTTGCAAGATGTCAGAATAGCCTCCCAGAGCTGCTGTTTAGATGTAAACTTCCTCCCACCCTCATAGATCTTTTGCTTGAGGATGATCCAAAGGTTCTCAATAGGATTGAGGTCAGGGGAGGATGGAGGCCACACCATGACATTCTCTCCTTTTATCCCCATAGCAGCCATTGATGCAGAGGTATTCTTTGCAGCATGAGATGGTGCATTGTCATGCATGAAGATGATTTTATTACTGAAAGCATAGTTCTTCCTTCTGTACCAGGGAAGAAAGTGGTCAGTCATAAACTCCACATACTTTGCAGAGGTCATCTTTACACCTTCGGGGGCTCTAAAGGGGCCGACCCGCTTTGTTCCCATGATTCCGGCCCAAAACATGACTCCACACCGCCTTGCTGACGTTGCAGCCTTGTTGGAACAGGGTGGCCGTCCACCAACCATCCACTACTCCATCCATCTGGACCATCCAGGGTTGCACGGCCCTCATCAGTGAACAGGACTGTTTGAAAATTAGTCTTCATGTATTTTTCTGCCCAATGTAGCCGTTTCTGCTTGTCAGCATTGGTTATTGGTGGCCGAATAGAAGGTTTATGCACAGTTGCAAGACTCTGGAGGACTCTACACCTTGATGTCCGTGGGACTCCAGGGGCACCAGCAGCTTCAAATATCTGTTTGCTGCTATGTAATGGTATTTTAGTAGCTGCTCTCTTGATCTGATACATGGATCTAGCAGAAATCTTCCTCAATGTGCCTTTATCTGCACGAACCCGTCTGTGCTCTGAATCGGCCACAAATCTCTTAATAGTGCGATGATCACGCTTACGTTTTCGTGAAATATCTAATGTTTTCATACCTCGTCAAAGGCATTGAACTATTTCACTCTTTTCGGCAACAGAGAGATCCTTTTTCTTTCCCATATTGCTTGAAAATGGTGCTCTGCTTAATAATGTGGAACACCCTCCTTTAGTAGTTTTTCCTTAAATTGGACTCACCGGCCAATCTAATTATCACAGGTGTCCGAGATTGTTTTCAGTGATCAAAAGAACCTTGAGACACAATGCCATCCATGAGTTAAACTGAAAAACAAAATATTTAATCTTTGTGACACTTAAATAGAATTTGTATAATAATTTGGAAGGCGGTGTAAAGGTCTACTTTAAGTGATTATAAAGCTTAATTTTTTAAAATTAAAACAATAAACATGTCATACTTACCTGCTCTGTGCAATGGTTTTGCACAGAACAGCCCCGATCCTCCTCTTCTCAGGTCACCTACTGGCACTCTTGGCACCTCCTCTTCATCCAGTGGCCCCATAGGAAGCTACTTCCTATGGGGTCACTCGTATATGCAAGCTCCCGAGTCCCCTACCTTTGTCTATAGACATGATTCCTTGTCACAGAGTTTGATTGACAGCAGCAGGAGAGGATTTCAACTACAACAGCAAGCACAAGGGACACAACTTTTTTAAAAAAAATAAAGTTTCAGCTAAACTTTGGTTTCAACTTTCCCCATCTTGCTTAGTGATTTATTCAGGTTCAGCTGAATTTACATCTACTAAAGAATTAAAACAAGGATAATGGTCTTTTATAACGTGGTCCAGATTGGGTCTCTCATACTGTTGCCTTGTGGTCTTGTTCAGAAGTTTAAAGCCACTAAAGTATTTATATGTCATGGAGGCTAGCATGGAGGCATTTTCTTCATTTTTGAAGATTTAAAAATGTTCAAACTTGCATTATCCAACATGTGTTCATAATACAGAGAACTGTTGTATTTAGGTAAAGGTAGTCCTCATTATACTTAATTATGCCCTTCAAAAATGTATTAAGGTTAATTTTACACTCTGTGTTTTACAGGCTTCAGTGCCTGGTAATCCTAGCTGTGGTCATTTATACTTAAATGCCTAAAAACGCACAAACATTATACAAAAACTAGCTGTATGAAATAATCTTTCTTTCCTAGCAAATGCATTTTGCATTTTTTGACTCTATATTACTTCAAATGCCATCACTAATAATCCATTTAATAAAGTGGAGGCCTTGAATATATCTGTAGATTCTTGGTTTGATAATGTTAACACGATACTGCTATTGCTTTTCACACTTGTTGAATAACCTGCCTTCACAGTAAATATCACAATCCAGATTTAATACTTCAAACTGGCTTCTCCCAGAAGTGTTTTTTTCTAACAAAGGTTCTTTCGTTGTTTGTTACAAATAAGTTTCTTAGGAATCGATCTGCGGAAGTCTCTTATGAAATTGAGTTTCGTTTCCAGCAGGATAACATGTTATAACTTGATGAAAAAGTACTGCAGCGCAAAAACTGAAAGTCGTTGGGAAGAAAAAAAACAAAACATGTCAGGTACACAATAAGGCTACTACAGAAGAATTGATGGCACAAAGCACAGGCTGTAGTAGCATCTTGTTTAACTTTTCATTTAAACCTTTCAAACAAAAAAATATGACCTCCTTAACCCATTCATGACCAAAGTCAAAACAAACCTTAATGCCCAAACCCAATTTTGCAACTTTGATGTGTATTAGTAAAACTGTACATATCATGCTAAACTACTTAGTGCATCCAGCAGGGTTTCCAATCATCCGTAAATTTGTAGACAGTTTGTAATTATTGGCCTATATGTCACCTGTCTGTAAATGTCTGTTACAGATGGTGGCAGCCCATACAAAAAAAAAAAATGGGTTTGTCCGACTTTGGAACTGTGTATGCAAAGTTCAAAAGTCTGCCGGGCTTGGGCAAGCTTGACTGCGCACGGATGGGAGGGGAGGCAGGTGCGCAGTAAAATCATGGGGCTGCTTGGCACCTTTTATGAATCACAGTAGCCAGGACTGGAGGGGAAGGCAGGAAAACACCCCAAATGGTAACTGTTACTGGGGGACTCTGAACTCTGGAGGAGCATAGGAGACAAATTGAAAGTGCACAGAGTTCCTTTGGACCAATAGATATAGAATTGACTGTTCTTCGCCCATCTTTGGTACTAATATAATATGATAAAATTGTAGGAGCTAAAGTCTGCAGAGCAACATCAGGTTCAACGGAAATGTGAAAAATAAATAAATTGAACAGCGCTACTATCTCCAATTGTTCTGATCTATCATGTAAACAATGTCTTAAAGTGCAAGATGCATTATATAACAAATTAAATTCATATGAATCATAAAAATACTAAAAATGCAATAAATAATATTAACATTCAATATAAAGTGTCCTGTGTAATGAAACTTAAAAAAAAAACATGCAGTGACCAGGGGCGGACTGACCATTTGGAAACTCGGGCACTGTCCGAGGGCCCGGGGTCAGTAGGGGGCCCCATGAGATGCCCCTGGTACCTTTTTCATAGGCTTTTTTGAGTTTGGGCAAGGACACAAGGGCCCCATGATCCCCTATTGCCCGGGGGCCCAGTGAGTTGTCAGTCTGCCCCTGGCAGTGACAACTCTGAGCAAAAAAACAAAAATAAAAAGTCCCATACAATGTCCAATATAGATTAGAACAATCCCTTCAAATTCTTCCTTGTTTCACCAAACTTAGTGCTCTCCACCACCAGATGTACAAAAACTCACCAGAGGAAGGTGCTGGTAATGTTTTAAACCAGCTAATAACATATATGGCTCTGGAATTCAGGATCTGCAGCTTGTCCTAATTTGGCAATTTCCTTTCAGGGATTAAACTGTCATTCCACATTCTCTCATCATATCACATGAAGGAGGAAGAAAACTAGGGCTTGCATAGTGTAAAACCATCTAAAAATGTTTATTTTATAAAAACACTCCTAAACTCACATTAATGTGTGTCTCCAACGACACTAATATGACAGGTTCAAACAAATAGCTGAGCTGATTCTGGCCATGATCTCCAGCCGCGAACACAAGCCGGTGTGCGTGGTGACATCACATCCAAGTCTCCCCCTATGTGTTTCATTATCCTACACCTACATTGTGAAAAGCTTGTCACTCAAAAAGAAGCAGGATGTTCTTTTGGGCGACAAGCTTCATGTGATGTGGTTTGCCATGATTGCGGCATGATTTATCGTGCGACAATCGTAGCAAGACTGCACCGCATTTTGGTGCCATTGAAAATGAATGATATCCAAACACACATGGTGCAATTTGTCATTTTTTTTGCTGAGTTTTTTTGGGATTGTGGGCAGAATCGTGTGGTGATCCTGTCCGAGATCGCAAATGCCCAGATGTGAACGAACCCTGAGGGTGAGGGAAAAATACAGCTTCTGTGTGGACTTTATGATTCCACATGGCCAAGAGAGTAATGTAGTGTCTGTTATTGCATACTGTAAAGCTTAGTGTACACTAGACGATTTTTCAACAAAAAGTACATTCAACAGCTTGATGAATGTTGTTCTAAAGTAGTTCAAAATTTCGTTTGTTTTTAACATTCAGTTTTGGAGTGAATGGACTGTACCGAATGAAAACCACATGCTCGAGAAACATTTTCCATCCTTTACTCTCATATTTTCTTGCCACTGCAGCTGCAAATCAAAGTTGATTTGACCCCACTAACAATTAGAAAATCAAACATTCTTAAAATGAAAATTCCTAACTAAAATCTAGTGTATACACAGTTTTAGCGAATGCTTTCAATTCACAGCCCTCTTGACAGAGCAACCACTGTCCTACAAATGTCAGATATTCAAAGACATACAGCTGACATGTCACGGAACTAATTTAAACAGCTTGTAAAAGTTGATTCCTTAATGTGATGTGATAAATAAAGATGGGGTAATTACATAAATGAATGAGCTGTTCAGTAAATAACTGATGAAGTCCCTTAATGCAAGCTTGGATCTAAACTGCTTTAATGACTCATAGTATGTTGTTCCCCTACCAATGATCTTAACTGATAGCTGGAAAACATATCCTATTGCTGTACTTAGTGTATATTAAAACTTGTGTAAT
Source organism: Staurois parvus (assembly GCF_062004578.1). NCBI lineage: Eukaryota > Metazoa > Chordata > Amphibia > Anura > Ranidae > Staurois > Staurois parvus. The sequence continues at coordinate 1,425,979 of NW_028317850.1, forward strand.
GTATCAGATACATTAAATGTACAGATTATGAATACAGATCTTTTCTGGCCATATGGAGTGTCTATACATTTGTGGAACAATTATGTGTAAAGTAATTGGAATAGCACCACATGGTGTGCTGCAGTATTGTGTAATGTTATAATATGTTTTTATAATCCTATTCTGCTGCTCTACATTTTTTAGGATTACATTTTTTTTTTTACAGAATAATAGATTATTCATTTCAAAGACATACAAGGAAAGAAAGGTGCAAGTATACATATAATAACAGTATCTCAGCACATGGTGTGATCAGTCCACATTGCAAAATGAATGTGAAACATTAAGGCCCCACTTACACCTGGGTGTTTGTATTCTTGGGCAGAATTGCAGCAATTCTGCCCACAATCCCAAAGTGCTCTGCAAAAAATTACAAATTGCACCACGCATGTTTGGGTGCCATTCATTTTCAATGGCATCAAAACGCAGTATGGTTTTGCCACGATCGCATTGTGTGAAAATTGTAGCAGAACAGCACAGTGTTTTGGTACCACTGAAAATGAATAGCACCCAAATACGTGTGGTGCGATTTGTCATTTTTGCAGAGCACTTTGGGATTGCGGGCAGAATCATGGTGATTTTGCCCAAGATCAAGATGTGCTCCGGGCTTTAAAGAAATACATTAGAGCTGTAAAATGGATGAGGAAGTAGGCCCTTCTGTTCGAGATGGTTATCAAAACATTTTCCTGGACTCCAGGGTTCTACATCACTGCTGGACAAAGCTGGTTTATTGGAGAGAACCTGAGATTGTTCTAGTTCACTGAGTTAGTCAATAGTCAGCTGTCTGGGAGACAGTATATGGTTGTACTGTGTTGTCAAATAAAACTCGAGAAAAGGAAAATAGGGGCAAAGGGGGGAGTATAAAGAGAAGAATGAAAGAAAAAAAGGGGAGTTAAGATTGGATTGGTCAAGGGAGGGGCAAAGGGTCAGGCCTAAAGAAGGAAAAGAGTATTGGGTAGTTGGATGGGGAGAGAGGCTTCCAAGTATTTAGATTTACAGTGTGAGTTTAGGAGAGGAAAGAATTAAAACTTTTTAATATTGCATACACACTGTAAATATTGTTATTATATCACGTACTACTCTAGGCTCCTTAATAAATGTTTACCAGGTTAACCTTAACTGCTTTGCTAAAAAAAAGCATGTCGTGTACAAAATTCTTTAGCTCAAGCTTAAATTTAAACTCAATGGGTCAAAGAAGTGACTTAATCACCCTTTTTGGGTTTATGGTTTATTTGTATTATCAAAACGTTTATAAAAATAGTTAAAAAATAAACAATAAATTAAAATTGTAGTTTTCCTTTAACGTTCTGAATGGCTACAAATAGCATGTGTTGCAAACCTTCAAAATATGCACCTTGCACACTTTCTAAACATACAAAAATTAAATAACCCATTAACCAGATTTTACGTTTTAGTGGATTAGAGCTGAACATTGAAAAGGGATTACTTATTGGATGCTATGTTTAGTGCACTGTATTTATGACCAAGAGCCACATTTCTACAATGGTGAATCCAACACAACAAACACTTTTCTCATGCGCTAGGAAAAGACTCAGTAGACCCAATAGGAGTGTTCTGGAATTTTCTGGAATATGCACTGCTTGCTGCCCTCAACAGACCGGGGTGGTCCAAATACACTGGATGCAAATGGAGAAACTGAAAAAGGGCGCACCGACCTAGTGCATTATCGTTTAAAATATTTATTGAAGAAATAAAGTAAGTATCATACTCACAATAGACATAAAAACACAGGCATGTCAAACTGAACAAGATGTATGATCCAAACAACACTGGCTCTGAGGAAGAGGTTGTGTCCTCGAAACGCGTTAGTCAATTGGTCATCCAGGGTTCCATCTTATGGACTCAGATGTCGTTTGGGTCATACTATTGTGAGTATGATAGTTACTTTATTTCTTCAATAAATATTTTAAACGATAATGCACTAGTTCAGTGCGCCCTTTTTCTGTTTCTCCATTTCTACAATGGTGGCCTGACTGTGCCATGCTTTAGCAATAGCCTGTAGTAAGGTATTTTCTTTATTATTTAGCTGCGAGAATACCTTGCTTAAAGAATTTTACCAAAATTACTCATATCCTCACCAAGAACACCCTGTCCCTTATTGTCAATCTAACCCTTAAACTATCTCTCCCTCAGTAGTATATCTAGTGTATATCACCAGGGTGGAATTTTTAAACACATAACTCCTCCACATGTCAAAATTGTTTTCAGTAATATTAATGAACTTCAACAAATACTAGTAATGTCTAAAATCAAAAGCAGCAGAGACAGTGACATTTTTCTTTACCTGAACATAATATATATATACAGTTGTGTCCAAAATTATTCAACCCCCACTGAAATTGAGTGTTTTGGCCAGTTTGACATTGCTTTTGATCATTCAGTCATCTTGCTTACATTTACATTAAAGAGGCACTTGTAGGTCAGACAAATATAACATAACAGTTATAATGAAATAACCACAAATGTCTTTTCTGTGCTCACAGCATTATCAGTTTTATTCAACCCCCAAGTGACATTCAATCTTAGTACTTAGTACAGCATCCTTTTACAGTTATAACAGCTTTTAAACGTGAAGCATAGCTTGACACAAGTGTCTTGCAGCGATCTACGGGTATCTTCGCCCATTCTTCATGGGCAAAGGCCTCCAGTTCAGTCACATTCTTAGGCTTGCGCACTGCAACTGCTTTCTTTAAGTCCCACCAGAGGTTCTCAATCGGATTTAAGTCTGGTGACTGCGATGGCCACTCCAAAATGTTCCAGCCTTTCCTCTGCAACCATGCTCTAGTGGACTTGGAGGTATGCTTGGGATCATTGTCCTGTTGAAAGGTCCAACGTCTCCCAAGCCTCAGGTGTGTGACGGACTGCATCACGTTTCCATCCAATATCTCCTGGTACTGAAGAGAATTCATGGTACCTTGCACACGCTGAAGCTTCCCTGTACCTGCAGAAGCAAAACAGCCCCAAAGCATGATTGACCCTCCACCATGCTTCACAGTAGGCAAGGTGTTCTTTTCATCATAGGCCTTGTTCTTCCTCCTCCAAACATAGCGTTGATCCATGGGCCCAAACAGTTCTAATTTTGTTTCATCAGTCCACAGAACACTATCCCACAACTTTTGTGGTTTGTCCACATGGCTTTTGGCATACTGCAGTCGACTCTTCTTATTCTTTGGAGACAGCAAGGGGGTACGCCTGGGAGTTCTGGCACGGAGGCCTTCATTACGCAGTGTGCGTCTTATTGTCTGGGCTGAAACTTCTGTACCCACATCTGACAAATCTTTTCTCAGTTCCTCAGCAGTCACACGGGGACTTCTCTCCACTCTACGCTTCAGGTAGCGCACAGCAGTCGAAGTCAGCATCTTCTTTCTGCCACGACCAGGTAGCGTTTCAACAGTGCCCTTTGCCTTGAATTTGCGAATGATGCTTCCTAAGGTGTCTCTTGGTATGTTTAACATCTTTGCAATCTTCTTATAGCCATTGCCCTTCCTGTGAAGAGAAATCACCTCTTCTCTTGTCTTCCTGGACCATTCTCTTGCCTTCACCATGTTTGTAACCACACCAGTAAATGTCTAGAAGGAGCTGAGTATCACAGTCATTTTAAAGCTGCCTAATTGGTGCTTATTATGCTTGATTGCTGCTCGGTGACATCCACAGGTGTTTTCAATACCTGATGGAAAGCACCTGTATGAACCTCTGTTCTTCAGAGTGGTAGTCTTTAAGGGGTTGAATAATTGTGGCAATGAAGAAACCACATAAGAACCATTTACTACTGTATTACATAAACAATTGATGTCATTTTAGTTGCATTTGGGTAGTTACAACGTCCTTGTAGGATTTGATTCTGAATACAATTCCAAATGTACACTATAGTCCCTAAACCCCTTTACAGCATTGGGGGTTGAATAATTTTGGACACAACTGTATACACACACACACACTAATGAGCTTTTATAGTACATGGGCAACAAACAGTCATGATAATATCTAGCAACAAATAGGCAACAGTGTCAATATACAGTATATGAGCAACAAATCAGTAATCATGACAATGAATGGGCAACAAACTGACAATTGTGACAATATGTTGGCAACAAACTGGCAATTGTGATAGTAAATGGGTAATGACAATAATAGTGACAAACGTGACAATACCTTGAACCCAGTATGTAGGGCAAAGCCATACTGTTATTGGTAATAATGTTTCTTGCACTCTGAATACTGGGAAAACTGCCCTTTTCCATTGATGTTCAATGGTAAGGTTCATTCTTCCTCCCAGTGACCACCACTGGAAATGCATATAAAACTCTTATTAGTGTCAGGGTTGTACTCAGCTGCGAGGAACAGGTGAGTAGTGCCACAACTGCTGTCCTAGCTGCCCTGGCTCTGCCAAATGAAGTATGTGCTGGAACTCTGCTGGCACCATTGGTTAGGATATCAGATATCACAGTGGGATGAACAGGCAGCTATGAAACTCTGAAATGCCACTTTTCTTTAACAAATGGCATATATATACAGAGCCAAATAACTGAGATATCAGAAAGATGTATACAGTATAGTACAAAGTACAGCATCACAAAATAGGAGAAATAACAATGAGCAGATGAAGGTCAAAAAAGACTGAATTCTACAAATATCAGAATATCACTTTCATACCCAGGTCAAAACAGAAAAATCAGTAACAACTTAAATATTAGAAGTGGAACCACAGGGTAGCAAGCCCAACTTTTAGAGAAAAAGAAAATTACATGAAGTTGCAGTGGGCACAATTCACTAAGTGGTATCTTATGCTTTTGGGGTCCCCCCCAAAGCATCTTGTCCCCATGTTGATGGGGACAAGGGCCTCTGCCCCACAACCCTGGACTGTGGTTGTGGGGGTCTGTGGGTGGGAGGCTTATTGGAATCTGGAAGCCCCTTTAGTAAGGGGGCCCCCAGATCCCGCCCCCCTATGTGAATGAGTATGGGGTACTTGGTACCGCTACCCATTCACAAAAAAAACCTGTAGTGTGAAAAAAGACAGGAGACAGTCTTTGACAAGTCATTTATTAAAAGAAGGAAAATAAAAGAATGTTCCCAGAAATAAATCCAATGTCAATTACGATGCCCGCCGCTGCCGCTATCCAAAAAAAAAAGAAGAGGCTTCACTCCCGACGCTGGCTCCAGGCCGTCTGACTGCTCTGCTGGCTTGACAGATCTTAAATATGTAATGTAATATGTGTAACCCCGCCCTGTGTGACATCATAAACTAAGGCATGCTGGGTCAATGATGTCAGATGGGGGTGGGGTCACATACGTGATTTCACTGGGTGGCCTCACTTCTTACATATTTAGGAACTTCCTTTTTTTGGGTAGTGGCGGCGGTGGGCATCGTGATTGACGTTGGATCTACTTCAGGGGACATTCTTTTATTTTTCTTCTTTTAATAAAGGACTTGTTAAAGACTATCTCCTGTCTTTTTTCACACTACAGTTTTTTTTGTGAATGAGAAGCGGTACCATGTACCCCCACAACCACAGCCCAGGGTTGTGGGGAAGAGGCCCTTGTCCCCATCAACATGGGGACAAGGTGCTTTGGGGGAAAGCCTGGTATTATTCAGGAGGGGGGGAGCACTCGCTTACCCCCCCCTTTCCTGACCTGTGGGGCAGCATGCTTGGATAAAGGTCTGGTATGGATTTTGGGGGGACCCCATTGCATTTTTCTTTAAATTTTGGTGTGGGGGTTCCCCTCAAAATCCAAACCAGACCCGAAGGGCTTGGTATGGATGGAGGGGGGACCCCAAGCTGTTTTTTAATTATTTTTTAATTGCCGGCAATTTTTTTCTACATTCAGCTGCCAGTGGGGAGCCCCACTGACAGCTGATGAGTCATAGGTTGTTAGGGACTCGACAGCCACCCATTCCTTAACAACCCATGAGAGTACTGACAACATGCCAGGACCACTACTTAATTACCGCATGCATTTAATTATTTATTTCCTTTTGTGAATTGACTTTAAGGTATTTTTATGCTGTATTTACTGAGTGTCTTTGCTATTTTCAGTAAATACCACATACTAGCAATAGTGAATTGACATTTTCAGTATCGCATGCAATATGTGGTCATTTGACTGACTTAAGTCATGCATTAAGCTTTAGTGAATTGTGCCCACTGAGTATCTGTTTGGCCCTAAAGCCAATAAGGTATTGTTGAACTAAGGCATACAAAGAATTTGTAGAGAAGAAGGATCATCAAGAAGAAATAGAATGAAACCAGAAAAAGGCAGAAAGAAAAGAGGATATAGAGGAGAACGGTTCATTTGCACCGTGACGTAAAGCAGCAGTTATCTTCCACTTGCTCCACAGGAATTTAGCTAGATTAGTCAGTCTCCACAAACATGCAGAGCGCAGCAACACAAGTGACAGTCTTTGAGACATGTTAGAGAAGCAATCTAAATAGCAAGTGTCATTGAAATGCTTACCCATGACAAGTTGTCACTCCCATGGTACGGATGTTAACCTAAAACAATTGGGAAAATAAAGATAAGGAAGAAGAAGATGGTCTCTGAGGGTAATGTGTTCAAAATATCACAATGTTAGTAATGTATGGTCAAAGCGTGAGGGATAAACGTATGACATCCAGGGTTGCCAAACATTCAGGAACCGGTCATGAGAGTCAGGCCGTATAGATGTCAGTTTCTCATTGACCATTATATTGTTCATGCAATGTTTTCCAGATTCGAAACTGAGAGCTGAGGTTTTCCAAGCTTTCGCTATGGTAAGCTTTGTAGCGTTAAAAAGGTGTGTTACCAGCTCACAAACTGCCCATAATAGTGATTCAATGTGTTTAAAAAGGAGGGCCTCACAGGGGTTCCTTTTTATATTGGAGTTAAGTCTCGCCACCCTAGGACAAGATCACCAAATGTGAGTCATTGTCCCCGGCTGGAGGCAATCCCGAAAGCAGTTCGATGGATATTGTGGTAGAATTCTGGCCAGTTAGGCTGGTATATGACCTTATAGGCATTTTCTAAAGTGGTGACATTTCTGGGGCATTTGGAGGCTGTTTGGATCATTATCTGCCAATCCTCAGGTGTGAGGGACACTGACAGTTTGCACTCCCAATGTTGTTGGAAGGAAAGCAACAGAGGTTTCTTAGAGGAAACGATAGAAGAGTATATCAAAGAGATTATACCTGTTGAGCATGGACGTGACCTACAAATGCTTTCAAAAGCTGAAAGAAGGTAGGGTGCTGAGTGGGGTCTAATCAACTTCTGAATGAAGTGGCGAAGCTGGAGGTAGCGAAAATGTTCCTGCAAGGGTATCTCATGAGATGTGCGAAGTGCTTAAAAGGTAACAATCCTTGTTGGAGCGAGCAAGGAGCAGACATCTGAGAACCTGTGTTCTGTCCTCCAGGAAAATTGGCCTGGTTGGTCCATTCCTGGAGGAAATAATGGACAGCAAAAGAGGCGTAAAAGAAGTAAATGAGGCAAAATCAAGCCCGCATAATATTTGATTGAATCTCAAAGACTGAGGGTGTGCAATAGGGAAGGACCCATACCAGAGGGGTGATGATTGGGAGAGAACCACAACAAAGAAGACAGGGGCATAGAGTGGGAATCAATCATATTAATTGTAGCCCATAAGGGCAAGTGGTAAGTCTCATGTAAATAGGGAAAGAAGGCGAGGTTGACTGCAAGGTAATAAGCTTGAAGGTTGAAGACCGGGAGGCCTCCATGGATCCTGCAAGTGAACAGTATTCACTTATTAAGACAGGGTCAAGAAGAAGCCCGAATGAAACGAAGAGTGTTCCACTGTTGAATTCTGAGTATATGAGGGGGTATCGGAACTGGGAGAACTCTGAAAAAGTATAGCAGTTTGGGCAGGTACGTCATTCTGATTGCATTGATCCTGCCAAACCAGGATAGCGGAAGATGGTTCCATGAGAGCAACAGATCCGACAATGCTTTAAATAAGGGGGGAAAATTGGCCTGATATAGGCCTTCGTAAGTTGGAGAGAGCCGGATACCTAAGTATGGCAGTGAGGGAAGTAATTGAAATGGGAAGGTCTGACATAGAGCATTGAAAGTCTGCGGTGCAAGATACACCGAGAGAGCCTTTTATTTTCCCGGATTATCGTGGAGACCAGAGAGTAAAGCAAAATAATCCAGAGTCTTCATCAAGTTAGGTAGAAAGAGGTGGGGAAACGTTAAGGATAATAATATATCGTCTGCAAAGAGATCTTGTAAGAGGATCCCACAACGTTCGCGCCCATCACATCAGGATTGCTCCGAATCACTTCAGCCAGAGGTTCTATGGCCAGAACTAGAGATGAGCGAATCGAAGTATCCGAAGTGGAATTCGAGTCGAATATCTGAAAAATTTCGATTCGTGCCGAATCCGAAAAATAGCCTAATTCGGACGCGCGAATCGAAATTTTTCAGAAAATGGCGGCTGACATGTGCGGCGACGGAGCGGGGATGTCTGGGAAGGCGCGCAGACAAGGCGCGCTGACCCATAATGCATGCCTCAACTACATGTGATCGCATCAGCCTATCAGCAGCCAGCCAGCCAGCACTGTGTAATGGTCGAGCTATAAATAGCGGCCATTTTGGAATTCTTCATTTGCCTGCAGTTATTGAACAGAGGCAGACCGCTCTGTACTAGGGACAGGGACAGAGTTAGGGCCACAGAAACGATAATTGGGGACAGAGAAAAGTTACTTAGGGACAGAGAACCATTACTCAGGGACACAGACTTGTTAATGAGGGCCACAGAATCGTTATTTAGGGACAAAGAAACGCTAGTTAGGGCCACAGAATTCATAATCAGGGACAGACAGAATTGTTACTCAGTGCCAGAGAATTGTTACTTAGGGCCACAGAAACGTTATTAGGGCCACAGAATTGTTACTCAGGGACAGACAGAATTGTTACTGAGTGCCAGAGAATTGTTACTCAGGGACAGACAGAATTGTTACTGAGTGCCAGAGAATTGTTACTTAGGGCCACAGAAACTTTAATTAGGGCCACAGAATTTTTACTCAGGGACAGACAGAATTGTTACTCAGTGCCAGAGAATTGTTACTCAGGGACAGACAGAATTGTTACTGAGTGCCAGAGAATTGTTACTCAGGGCCACAGAAACTTTACTTAGGGCCACAGAATTTTTACTCAGGGACAGACAGAATTGTTACTGAGTGCCAGAGAATTGTTACTCAGGGACAGACAGAATTGTTACTGAGTGCCAGAGAATTGTTACTTAGGGCCACAGAAACTTTACTTAGGGCCACAGAATTGTTACTCGCACAGACACAGAATTGTTACTCGCACAGACACAGAATTGTTACTGAAGGCCACAGAACTGTTACTTAGGGCCACAGAATTGTTACTCGCACAGACACAGAATTGTTACTCGCACAGACACAGAACTGTTACTGAGGGCCACAGAACTGTTACTTAGGGACAAAGAAACGCTAGTTAGGGCCACAGAATTCATACTCAGGGACAGACAGAATTGTTACGGAGTGCCAGAGAATTGTTACTCAGGGACAGACAGAATTGTTACGGAGTGCCAGAGAATTGTTACTCAGGGACAGACAGAATTGTTACTGAGTGCCAGAGAATTGTTACTTAGGGCCACAGAAACTTTAATTAGGGCCACAGAATTTTTACTCAGGGACAGACAGAATTGTTACTGAGTGCCAGAGAATTGTTACTCAGGGACAGACAGAATTGTTACCGAGTGCCAGAGAATTGTTACTCAGGGACAGACAGAATTGTTAATGAGTGCCAGAGAATTGTTACTTAGGGCCACAGAAACTTTAATTAGGGCCACAGAATTTTTACTCAGGGACAGACAGAATTGTTACTGAGTGCCAGAGAATTGTTACTCAGGGACAGACAGAATTGTTACCGAGTGCCAGAGAATTGTTACTCAGGGACAGACAGAATTGTTACTGAGTGCCAGAGAATTGTTACTTAGGGCCACAGAAACTTTCATTAGGGCCACAGAATTTTTACTCAGGGACAGACAGAATTGTTACTGAGTGCCAGAGAATTGTTACTCAGGGACAGAGAGAATTGTTACTGAGTGCCAGAGAATTGTTACTTAGGGCCACAGAAACTTTAATTAGGCCCACAGAATTTTTACTCAGGGACAGACAGAATTGTTACTGAGTGCCAGAGAATTGTTACTCAGGGACAGACAGAATTGTTACCGAGTGCCAGAGAATTGTTACTCAGGGACAGACAGAATTGTTACTGAGTGCCAGAGAATTGTTACTTAGGGCCACAGAAACTTTAATTAGGGCCACAGAATTTTTACTCAGGGACAGACAGAATTGTTACGGAGTGCCAGAGAATTGTTACTCAGGGACAGACAGAATTGTTACGGAGTGCCAGAGAATTGTTACTCAGGGCCACAGAAACTTTACTTAGGGCCACAGAATTTTTACTCAGGGACAGACAGAATTGTTACTGAGTGCCAGAGAATTGTTACTCAGGGACAGACAGAATTGTTACGGAGTGCCAGAGAATTGTTACTCAGGGACAGACAGAATTGTTACTGAGTGCCAGAGAATTGTTACTTAGGGCCACAGAAACTTTAATTAGGGCCACAGAATTTTTACTCAGGGACAGACAGAATTGTTACTGAGTGCCAGAGAATTGTTACTCAGGGACAGACAGAATTGTTACCGAGTGCCAGAGAATTGTTACTCAGGGACAGACAGAATTGTTACTGAGTGCCAGAGAATTGTTACTTAGGGCCACAGAAACTTTAATTAGGGCCACAGAATTTTTACTCAGGGACAGACAGAATTGTTACTGAGTGCCAGAGAATTGTTACTCAGGGACAGACAGAATTGTTACCGAGTGCCAGAGAATTGTTACTCAGGGCCACAGAAACTTTACTTAGGGCCAGAAAATTTTTACTCAGGGACAGACAGAATTGTTACTGAGTGCCAGAGAATTGTTACTCAGGGACAGACAGAATTGTTACGGAGTGCCAGATAATTGTTACTCAGGGCCCCAGAAACTTTAATTAGGGCCACAGAATTTTTACTCAGGGACAGACAGAATTGTTACTGAGTGCCAGAGAATTGTTACTCAGGGACAGACAGAATTGTTACTGAGTGCCAGAGAATTGTTACTCAGGGACAGACAGAATTGTTACTGAGTGCCAGATAATTGTTACTCAGGGCCCCAGAAACTTTACTTAGGGCCACAGAATTTTTACTCAGGGACAGACAGAATTGTTACTGAGTGCCAGAGAATTGTTACTCAGGGACAGACAGAATTGTTACTGAGTGCCAGAGAATTGTTACTTAGGGCCACAGAAACTTGAATTAGGGCCACAGAATTTTTACTCAGGGACAGACAGAATTGTTACTGAGTGCCAGAGAATTGTTACTCAGGGACAGACAGAATTGTTACGGAGTGCCAGAGAATTGTTACTCAGGGACAGACAGAATTGTTACTGAGTGCCAGAGAATTGTTACTTAGGGCCACAGAAACTTTAATTAGGGCCACAGAATTTTTACTCAGGGACAGACAGAATTGTTACTGAGTGCCAGAGAATTGTTACTCAGGGACAGACAGAATTGTTACCGAGTGCCAGAGAATTGTTACTCAGGGACAGACAGAATTGTTACTGAGTGCCAGAGAATTGTTACTTAGGGCCACAGAAACTTTAATTAGGGCCACAGAATTTTTACTCAGGGACAGACAGAATTGTTACGGAGTGCCAGAGAATTGTTACTCAGGGACAGACAGAATTGTTACGGAGTGCCAGAGAATTGTTACTCAGGGCCACAGAAACTTTACTTAGGGCCACAGAATTTTTACTCAGGGACAGACAGAATTGTTACTGAGTGCCAGAGAATTGTTACTCAGGGACAGACAGAATTGTTACGGAGTACCAGAGAATTGTTACTCAGGGACAGACAGAATTGTTACTGAGTGCCAGAGAATTGTTACTTAGGGCCACAGAAACTTTAATTAGGGCCACAGAATTTTTACTCAGGGACAGACAGAATTGTTACTGAGTGCCAGAGAATTGTTACTCAGGGACAGACAGAATTGTTACGGAGTGCCAGAGAATTGTTACTCAGGGACAGACAGAATTGTTACTGAGTGCCAGAGAATTGTTACTTAGGGCCACAGAAACTTTAATTAGGGCCACAGAATTTTTACTCAGGGACAGACAGAATTGTTACTGAGTGCCAGAGAATTGTTACTCAGGGACAGACAGAATTGTTACGGAGTGCCAGAGAATTGTTACTCAGGGCCACAGAAACTTTACTTAGGGCCAGAGAATTTTTACTCAGGGACAGACAGAATTGTTACTGAGTGCCAGAGAATTGTTACTCAGGGACAGACAGAATTGTTACGGAGTGCCAGAGAATTGTTACTTAGGGCCACAGAAACTTTAATTAGGGCCACAGAATTTTTACTCAGGGACAGACAGAATTGTTACTGAGTGCCAGAGAATTGTTACTCAGGGACAGACAGAATTGTTACGGAGTGCCAGAGAATTGTTACTCAGGGCCACAGAAACTTTACTTAGGGCCAGAGAATTTTTACTCAGGGACAGACAGAATTGTTACTGAGTGCCAGAGAATTGTTACTCAGGGACAGACAGAATTGTTACGGAGTGCCAGATAATTGTTACTCAGGGCCCCAGAAACTTTACTTAGGGCCACAGAATTTTTACTCAGGGACAGACAGAATTGTTACTGAGTGCCAGAGAATTGTTACTCAGGGACAGACAGAATTGTTACTGAGTGCCAGAGAATTGTTACTTAGGGCCACAGAAACTTTACTTAGGGCCACAGAATTGTTTCTCGCACAGACACAGAATTGTTACTCGCACAGACACAGAATTGTTACTGAGGGCCACAGAACTGTTACTTGGGGCCACAGAAACGTTAATCAGGGACACAGAATTGTTACTGAGGGCCACAGAACTGTTACTTAGGGCCACAGAATTGTTACTCGCACAGACACAGAATTGTTACTCAGGGACACAGAATTGTTACTCAGGGACACATAATCGTTTAATTAAAGAGTATGTCAGACAACATGCAGAGGAGTGGCAGAGGAGGCAATGTTTTAGGAGCGAGCAGACGTGGCAGCAGAGGAAGGGGTCGAGGCAGCACTATTCGCAGCCAGAGGCCAGTGCTCCCGGTGTCATCCAGCGGTCGTGTCTCCACCGACAACCCTGCCGTCGTCGATTGGTTGGCTCGGTCGTCTTCCTCTTCCCAGGTCACCTCTGACACCTACAGCCAACGGTCGGTGGGTACGTCAGACACAACCGTTAGTTGGCATGGCCCGGGACCAAGCCCACTGAAATCACGTGTTCTCTACCTGCCCCTGTCCTTTGGTGTTCCCTCACCAAGCGAAGTATCGCATGCTGTGGGCTCAGCCCCACTGTACAGTGAGGAAGAGCTAACAGAGGGCGGTCAGGAACGGGGGGAGACATCCGCCTTTTCAGCAGCCAGGCGAAGAAGTAGTGGCGAGGAGAGTGGCTCGGTAGCCGGTCTAGAGACAGGTCTGTCTCCTGACCCAGACGCAGCCGAGGGGGCTAGTAGTGAGGCGGAGACCCTACTTGATGATGAGGAGGTTGATCGCACTTGGCAGCCTCGTCGTCATCAGGCAATTTCTTCCGCATCATCAGGAGAAGAGGGTGGCAGCTTGGCAGCGAGCAAAACAGTCGGTGGGTTGCCCAGGAGACAGCAGCAGGGTCGCAGCAGTGTCAGTGGAGCCAAACGGCCACGGAGTAGAGCACCAGCTCCACTGCAGCCTACCACCACGGCCAGTAGTGGTGCCGGTGTGCACGGAGGAAGCAGCAGTCAGCCAGTGAGGAGTATCGGGGGCAAAGTTTCCTACTCGGCGGTGTGGCAATTTTTCGTCAAGCCGCCCGAGGAAGTAAACGTAGCCGTATGTCGACTATGTGGCCAGAAAGTCAAGCGTGGCCAGGGGGCCCATGTTGGGACTACAGCGTTGCGGCAGCATATGCAGCGTCGCCATTTGGTGGCCTGGGAAAACCGTGATAAAGATACGGCGGTTCTGCCCGCCCCAGCCCCCGCTCCATCACCCGCTCCGTTACTTGCTCCGTCACCCGACGTCAATCGCCCTCCATCAGCCAGTCAAGGCTCCAACACCTCTGCTGAGGGGAGTTGTCGCTCGTTGGCATCTTCCGCTCGTTCAGATGCTCCTTCTCCTGCTACTCCTCTTCACGGATTCCGTCAGCAGTCTTTCTTGGAATCCGTTTCCAAGAGACAACAGTTTGCGAGCACGCACCCGACGGTGCAAAAGCTGAACGTCCTCCTGTCCAAGTTGCTGGTGCTGCAGTCCCTCCCTTTCCAAGTGGTGGACTCAGCACCTTTCAGAGAAATGATGGCTTGTGCCGCGCCGCGGTGGAGAGTGCCAAGCCGTCATTTCTTCGCCAAAAAGGCAGTGCCAGCCCTGCATTCACATGTAGAAGACATGGTGGGCCAGTCTTTGAGCATGTCGGTCTCTGCCAAAGTGCACGGCAGCGCCGACGTGTGGAGCTGTAACTACGGTCAGGGACAGTACATGTCATTTACGGCCCACTGGGTGAACGTGGTGCCGTCACAGCCGCACCAGCAACTTGGACAGGTCACGCCGCTTTTGCCTCCACGTTTGCACGTCCTTGGTCCGGCAAAGATGTCCGCCTCTACCACCTCTTCTTCCGCCGTGTCCTCAGCCGCCACCCCCGTGCCAAGTCCCATTACCCGACCGGCATATCACATGTGCAGGGCGCAACGGTGTCACGCTGTTCTGCACCTGGTATGCCTTGGCGAACGTAGTCACACAGGGGAGGAACTTCTGAGTGTAATGAACAGAGAAATCGACAGATGGCTGTCTCCGCGCAAACTGAAAATCGGAACCATGTTGACCGACAACGGAAAGAACATGGTGTCTGCTCTGTGTCAAGGAAGGTTGTGCCATGCGCCATGCATGGCTCACGTGTTCAATCTGGTTGTCAAGCGGTTCTTAAAATCCACCATCCCACTGCAAGACATCCTTAAAATGTCACGTAAACTTTGCATGCATTTCAGCCATTCCTACACCGCAAAGCACACCCTCCTTGAGCTGCAGCGGCAGAACGGAATTCCACAGCATCGCCTGATCTGCGACGTTGCAACAAGGTGGAATTCAACACTACACATGTTAGACCGCCTTTACGAACAGCGAAAGGCCATCACCGATTTCCTGATGTTACAAGCGGATAAAGGTACTCCCCTGTGTAACTTAGATGTCAGCCATTGGCAGCTCATGCGTGACACCTGCCGCTTGCTCAGGCCCTTTGAGGAGGCCACGCTATTCGTGAGTCGGCAGGACTATGGGATGAACGACGTCATTCCTCTGTTGCACGTCCTTGAACAAATGCTGTTAACAATGGCTGGTCAGGGTGCGGTAGACGTGGCGCACAGATCTCAACGCCACATGACCCCTGTGGGGGCAGGACAGGAAGAAGAGGAGGAGGTAGAGGAGGACATTTGTGCTCAGGAATTATTGAGTGAAATGGGTGGTTTTTCCACTCAGCGGACAGGAGTGGAGGAGCAGGAGCATCTGGTAGAGGAGGAGGAGGAGGAGACAGAGGACCCAGACGCACCGTGGCAGTATGCTGTGGAGATGGAGGCAGGGAGTCCCTCGCATTCCTTGGCACAAATGGCCCATAGCATGCTCGGTTGCTTGCGTAGCGACAGCCGAATAATAACCATCAGACAGAGGGATGACTTTTGGCTGTCCACCTTGTTGGACCCTCGCTACCGTTCCAAAATGGTGGCCTTTTTCACACCTGCTGAGAGGGAGGCCAAAATAACGTACTATAAAAACCACCTATGTAGTCAGTTGGTCTCTGCCTTTGTGCGCCAACGTCCATCCTCAGACACTGTGGGCCCTGTGCGCTCGCGTTCCGCTGCCATGGCAGCAGGGGAGGGGTGGGGTGGTAGGAGCAGTGGCAGCTCCACCAGCAGCAGCTGCCTCAGTCTGCAGTCGATGATGAGTAGCTTTCTTCACCAGCGCAGTGAGGAAACTACTAACCAGCCGCAGCAGCAGCAGCAGCATCAGGTGGACCTGGAGCAGGACCTCAAACAACAGGCTTGGGCCTACTTGGACAGCACCCTGCCAACCGAGGTAGACAATCCCCTTGACTACTGGGCAACGAAACTTGACCTTTGGCCCCAACTAGCTGAATTTGCCCTTGAAAGGCTGTCATGCCCAGCCAGTAGCGTGGCATCGGAGCGCGTGTTTAGTGCGGCAGGAGGTATTGTAACTCCGCGGAGGACACGACTGTCCACCCAAAGTGTGGAGAGACTCACGTTTGTGAAAATGAATCAGGCGTGGATTAGTCTGGATTTCAAACCACCAGTTCCTGACACAACTGACTAAATCCGCCATGAATCATGCCTCAAACATGTGCCACTTTGAGGTCTCCTCACACACTGCTGGTGTGTAGATTTTTTTGACATAGGGTGCTGGCAGATTATGGGCCTCCTATAGCTGCTGCCAGGCCCCTAATCTGCCATAGGCCCCTATATACCGCTTCCTCATGCTGCTGCCAGGTCCAGAGTCTCTCATGGGTCCCTGTACGGCCTCCCATTGCTGCTGTCTCCATCGCCACACTCTGCCATGTGCCACTTTCAGGTCTCCTCACACACTGCTGGTGTGTAGAATTTTTTGACATAGGGTGCTGGCAGATTATGGGCCTCCCATTGCTGCTGCCAGGCCCCTAATCTGCCATAGGCCCCTATATACCGCTTCCTCATGCTGCTGCCAGGTCCAGAGTCTCTCATGCCATGTGCCACTTTCAGGTCTCCTCACACTGCTGGTGTGTAGAATTTTTTGACATAGGGTGCTGGCAGATTAAGGGCCTCCCATAGCTGCTGCCAGGCCCCTAATCTGCCATAGGCCCCTATATACCGCCTCCTCATGCTGCTGCCAGGTCCAGAGTCTGTCATGGGTCCCTGTACGGCCTCCCATTGCTGCTGTCTCCATCGCCACACTCTGCCATGTGCCACTTTCAGGTCTCCTCACACTGCTGGTGTGTTGAATTTTTTGACATAGGGTGCTGGCAGATTAAGGGCCTCCCATAGCTGCTCCCAGGCCCCTAATCTGCCATAGGCCCCTATATACCGCCTCCTCATGCTGCTGCCAGGTCCAGAGTCTCTCATGGGTCCCTGTACGGCCTGCCATTGCTGCTGTCTCCATCGCCACACTCTGCCATGTGCCACTTTCAGGTCTCCTCACACTGCTGGTGTGTTGAATTTTTTGACATAGGGTGCTGGCAGATTAAGGGCCTCCCATAGCTGCTGCCAGGCCCCTAATCTGCCATAGGCCCCTATATACCGCTTCCTCATGCTGCTGCCAGGTCCAGAGTCTCTCATGGGTCCCTGTACGGCCTCCCATTGCTGCTGTCTCCATCGCCACACTCTGCCATGTGCCACTTTCAGGTCTCCTCACACACTGCTGGTGTGTTGAATTTTTTGACATAGGGTGCTGGCAGATTAAGGGCCTCCCATAGCTGCTGCCAGGCCCCTAATCTGCCATAGGCCCCTATATACCGCCTCCTCATGCTGCTGCCAGGTCCAGAGTCTGTCATGGGTCCCTGTACGGCCTCCCATTGCTGCTGTCTCCATCGCCACACTCTGCCATGTGCCACTTTCAGGTCTCCTCACACTGCTGGTGTGTTGAATTTTTTGACATAGGGTGCTGGCAGATTAAGGGCCTCCCATAGCTGCTGCCAGGCCCCTAATCTGCCATAGGCCCCTATATACCGCCTCCTCATGCTGCTGCCAGGTCCAGAGTCTCTCATGGGTCCCTGTACGGCCTCCCATTGCTGCTGTCTCCATCGCCACACTCTGCCATGTGCCACTTTCAGGTCTCCTCACACACTGCTGGTGTGTAGAATTTTTTGACATAGGGTGCTGGCAGATTATGGGCCTCCCATAGCTGCTGCCAGGCCCCTAATCTGCCATAGGCCCCTATATACCGCTTCCTCATGCTGCTGCCAGGTCCAGAGTCTCTCATGGGTCCCTGTACGGCCTCCCATTGCTGCTGTCTCCATCGCCACACTCTGCCATGTGCCACTTTCAGGTCTCCTCACACACTGCTGGTGTGTAGAATTTTTTAACATAGGGTGCTGGCAGATTATGGGCCTCCCATAGCTGCTGCCAGGCCCCTAATCTGCCATAGGCCCCTATATACCGCTTCCTCATGCTGCTGCCAGGTCCAGAGTCTCTCATGGGTCCCTGTACGGCCTCCCATTGCTGCTGTCTCCATCGCCACACTCTGCCATGTGCCACTTTCAGGTCTCCTCACACACTGCTGGTGTGTAGAATTTTTTGACATAGGGTGCTGGCAGATTATGGGCCTCCCATAGCTGCTGCCAGGCCCCTAATCTGCCATAGGCCCCTATATACCGCTTCCTCATGCTGCTGCCAGGTCCAGAGTCTCTCATGGGTCCCTGTACGGCCTCCCATTGCTGCTGTCTCCATCGCCACACTCTGCCATGTGCCACTTTCAGGTCTCCTCACACATTGCTGGTGTGTAGAATTTTTTGACATAGGGTGCTGGCAGATTATGGGCCTCCCATTGCTGCTGCCAGGCCCCTAATCTGCCATAGGCCCCTATATACCGCTTCCTCATGCTGCTGCCAGGTCCAGAGTCTCTCATGCCATGTGCCACTTTCAGGTCTCCTCACACTGCTGGTGTGTAGAATTTTTTGACATAGGGTGCTGGCAGATTAAGGGCCTCCCATAGCTGCTGCCAGGCCCCTAATCTGCCATAGGCCCCTATATACCGCCTCCTCATGCTGCTGCCAGGTCCAGAGTCTGTCATGGGTCCCTGTACGGCCTCCCATTGCTGCTGTCTCCATCGCCACACTCTGCCATGTGCCACTTTCAGGTCTCCTCACACTGCTGGTGTGTTGAATTTTTTGACATAGGGTGCTGGCAGATTAAGGGCCTCCCATAGCTGCTGCCAGGCCCCTAATCTGCCATAGGCCCCTATATACCGCCTCCTCATGCTGCTGCCAGGTCCAGAGTCTGTCATGGGTCCCTGTACGGCCTCCCATTGCTGCTGTCTCCATCGCCACACTCTGCCATGTGCCACTTTCAGGTCTCCTCACACTGCTGGTGTGTTGAATTTTTTGACATAGGGTGCTGGCAGATTATGGGCCTCCTATAGCTGCTGCCAGGCCCCTAATCTGCCATGGGCCCCTATATACCGCCTCCTCATGCTGCTGCCAGGTCCAGAGTCTTTCATGGGTCCCTGTACGGCCTCCCATTGCTGCTGTCTCCATCGCCACACTCTGCCATGTGCCACTTTCAGGTCTCCTCACACACTGCTGGTGTGTAGAATTTTTTAACATAGGGTGCTGGCAGATTATGGGCCTCCCATAGCTGCTGCCAGGCCCCTAATCTGCCATAGGCCCCTATATACCGCTTCCTCATGCTGCTGCCAGGTCCAGAGTCTCTCATGGGTCCCTGTACGGCCTCCCATTGCTGCTGTCTCCATCGCCACACTCTGCCATGTGCCACTTTCAGGTCTCCTCACACACTGCTGGTGTGTAGAATTTTTTGACATAGGGTGCTGGCAGATTATGGGCCTCCCATTGCTGCTGCCAGGCCCCTAATCTGCCATAGGCCCCTATATACCGCTTCCTCATGCTGCTGCCAGGTCCAGAGTCTCTCATGCCATGTGCCACTTTCAGGTCTCCTCACACTGCTGGTGTGTAGAATTTTTTGACATAGGGTGCTGGCAGATTAAGGGCCTCCCATAGCTGCTGCCAGGCCCCTAATCTGCCATAGGCCCCTATATACCGCCTCCTCATGCTGCTGCCAGGTCCAGAGTCTGTCATGGGTCCCTGTACGGCCTCCCATTGCTGCTGTCTCCATCGCCACACTCTGCCATGTGCCACTTTCAGGTCTCCTCACACTGCTGGTGTGTTGAATTTTTTGACATAGGGTGCTGGCAGATTAAGGGCCTCCCATAGCTGCTGCCAGGCCCCTAATCTGCCATAGGCCCCTATATACCGCCTCCTCATGCTGCTGCCAGGTCCAGAGTCTGTCATGGGTCCCTGTACGGCCTCCCATTGCTGCTGTCTCCATCGCCACACTCTGCCATGTGCCACTTTCAGGTCTCCTCACACTGCTGGTGTGTTGAATTTTTTGACATAGGGTGCTGGCAGATTATGGGCCTCCTATAGCTGCTGCCAGGCCCCTAATCTGCCATGGGCCCCTATATACCGCCTCCTCATGCTGCTGCCAGGTCCAGAGTCTTTCATGGGTCCCTGTACGGCCTCCCATTGCTGCTGTCTCCATCGCCACACTCTGCCATGTGCCACTTTCAGGTCTCCTCACACACTGCTGGTGTGTAGAATTTTTTAACATAGGGTGCTGGCAGATTATGGGCCTCCCATAGCTGCTGCCAGGCCCCTAATCTGCCATAGGCCCCTATATACCGCTTCCTCATGCTGCTGCCAGGTCCAGAGTCTCTCATGGGTCCCTGTACGGCCTCCCATTGCTGCTGTCTCCATCGCCACACTCTGCCATGTGCCACTTTCAGGTCTCCTCACACACTGCTGGTGTGTAGAATTTTTTGACATAGGGTGCTGGCAGATTATGGGCCTCCCATTGCTGCTGCCAGGCCCCTAATCTGCCATAGGCCCCTATATACCGCTTCCTCATGCTGCTGCCAGGTCCAGAGTCTCTCATGCCATGTGCCACTTTCAGGTCTCCTCACACTGCTGGTGTGTAGAATTTTTTTGACATAGGGTGCTGGCAGATTAAGGGCCTCCCATAGCTGCTGCCAGGCCCCTAATCTGCCATGGGCCCCTATATACCGCCTCCTCATGCTGCTGCCAGGTCCAGAGTCTGTCATGGGTCCCTGTACGGCCTCCCATTGCTGCTGTCTCCATCGCCACACTCTGCCATGTGCCACTTTCAGGTCTCCTCACACTGCTGGTGTGTTGAATTTTTTGACATAGGGTGCTGGCAGATTATGGGCCTCCTATAGCTGCTGCCAGGCCCCTAATCTGCCATGGGCCCCTATATACCGCCTCCTCATGCTGCTGCCAGGTCCAGAGTCTTTCATGGGTCCCTGTACGGCCTCCCATTGCTGCTGTCTCCATCGCCACACTCTGCCATGTGCCACTTTCAGGTCTCCTCACACACTGCTGGTGTGTAGAATTTTTTGACATAGGGTGCTGGCAGATTAAGGGCCTCCCATAGCTGCTGCCAGGCCCCTAATCTGCCATAGGCCCCTATATACCGCCTCCTCATGCTGCTGCCAGGTCCAGAGTCTGTCATGGGTCCCTGTACGGCCTCCCATTGCTGCTGTCTCCATCGCCACACTCTGCCATGTGCCACTTTCAGGTCTCCTCACACTGCTGGTGTGTAGAATTTTTTGACATAAGGTGCTGGCAGATTAAGGGCCTCCCATAGCTGCTGCCAGGCCCCTAATCTGCCATAGGCCCCTATATACCGCCTCCTCATGCTGCTGCCAGGTCCAGAGTCTGTCATGGGTCCCTGTACGGCCTCCCATTGCTGCTGTCTCCATCGCCACACTCTGCCATGTGCCACTTTCAGGTCTCCTCACACTGCTGGTGTGTTGAATTTTTTGACATAGGGTGCTGGCAGATTATGGGCCTCCTATAGCTGCTGCCAGGCCCCTAATCTGCCATAGGCCCCTATATACCGCTTCCTCATGCTGCTGCCAGGTCCAGAGTCTCTCATGCCATGTGCCACTTTCAGGTCTCCTCACACTGCTGGTGTGTAGAATTTTTTTGACATAGGGTGCTGGCAGATTATGGGCCTCCTATAGCTGCTGCCAGGCCCCTAATCTGCCATAGGCCCCTATATACCGCCTCCTCATGCTGCTGCCAGGTCCAGAGTCTGTCATGGGTCCCTGTACGGCCTCCCATTGCTGCTGTCTCCATCGGCACACTCTGCCATGTGCCACTTTCAGGTCTCCTCACACACTGCTGGTGTGTATAATTTTTTGACATAGGGTGCTGGCAGATTACGGGCCTCCCATAGCTGCTGCCAGGCCCCTAATCTGCCATGGGCCCCTATACCGACTCCTCATGCTGTGACGTTGCAACAAGGTGGAATTCAACCCTACATATGTTACACCGCCTTTACGAACAGCAAAAGGCCATCACAGATTTCCTGATGTTAAAAGCGGATAAAGGTATTCCCTGAGTAACTTAGATGTCAGCCATTGGCAGCTCATGCGTGACACCTGCGCTTGCTCAGGCCCTTTGAGGAGGCCACGCTATTCGTGAGTCGGCAGGACTATGGGATGAACGACGTCATTCCTCTGTTGCACGTCCTGGAACAAATGCTGTTAACAATGGCTGGTCAGGGTGCGGTAGACGTGGCGCACAGATCTCAACGCCACATGACCCCTGTGGGGGCAGGACAGGAAGAAGAGGAGGAGGTAGAGGAGGACATTGGTGCTCAGGAATTATTGAGTGAAATGGGTGGTTTTTCCACTCAGCGGACAGGAGTGGAGGAGCAGGAGCATCTGGTAGAGGAGGAGGAGGAGGAGACAGAGGACCCAGACGCACCGTGGCAGTATGCTGTGGAGATGGAGGCAGGGAGTCCCTCGCATTCCTTGGCACAAATGGCCCATAGCATGCTCGGTTGCTTGCGTAGCGACAGCCGAATAATAACCATCAGACAGAGGGATGACTTTTGGCTGTCCACCTTGTTGGACCCTCGCTACCGTTCAAAAATGGTGGCCTTTTTCACACCTGCTGAGAGGGAGGCCAAAATAACGTACTATAAAAAACACCTATGTAGTCAGCTGGTCTCTGCCTGTCTGCGCCAACGTCCATCCTCAGACACTGTGGGCCCTGTGCGCTCGCGTTCCGCTGCCATGGCAGCAGGGGAGGGGTGGGGTGGTAGGAGCAGTGGCAGCTCCACCAGCAGCGGCTGCCTCAGTCTGCAGTCGATGATGAGTAGCTTTCTTCACCAGCGCAGTGAGGAAACTACTAACCAGCCGCAGCAGCAGCAGCAGCAGCAGCATCAGGTGGACCTGGAGCAGGACCTCAAACAACAGGCTTAGGCCTACTTGGACAGCACCCTGCCAACCGAGGTAGACAATCCCCTTGACTACTGGGCAACGAAACTTGACCTTTGGCCCCAACTAGCTGAATTTGCCCTTGAAAGGCTGTCATGCCCGGCCAGTAGCGTGGCATCGGAGCGCGTGTTTAGTGCGGCAGGAGGTATTGCAACTCCGCGGAGGACACGACTGTCCACCCAAAGTGTGGAGAGACTGACGTTTGTGAAAATGAATCAGGCGTGGATTAGTCTGGATTTCAAACCACCAGTTCCTGACACAACTGACTAAATCCGCCATGAATCATGCCCCAAACATGTGCCACTTTCAGGTCTCCTCACACTGCTGGTGTGTTCCATTTTTTGTCATAGGGTGCTGGCAGATTACGGGCCTCCCATAGCTGCTGCCAGGCCCCTAATCTGCCATGGGCCCCTATACTGCCTCCTCATGCTGCTGCCAAGTCCAGAGTCTCTCATGGGTCCCTGTACGGCCTCCCATTGCTGCTGTCTCCATCGCCACACTCTGCCATGTGCCACTTTCAGGTCTCCTCACACTGCTGGTGTATTCCATTTTTTGTCATAGGGTGCTGGCAGATTACGGGCCTCCCATAGCTGCTGCCAGGCCCCTAATCTGCCATGGGCCCCTATACCGCCTCCTCATGCTGCTGCCAGGTCCAGAGTGTGTCATGGGTCCCTGTACGGCCTCCCATTGCTGCTGTCTCCATCGCCACACTCTGCCATGTGCCACTTTCAGGTCTCCTCACACTGCTGGTGGGTTCCATTTTTTGTCATAGGGTGCTGGCAGATTACGGGCCTCCCATAGCTGCTGCCAGGCCCCTAATCTGCCATGGGCCCCCGTACCGACTCCTCATGCTGCTGCCAGGCCCGTAATCTGTCATGGGCCCCTGTTGTCGCTTGTTGGCATATTCCGCTCGTTCAGATGCTCCTTCTCCTGCTACTCCTCTTCACGGATTCCGTCAGCAGTCTTTCTTGGAATCCGTTTCCAAGAGACAACAGTTTGCGAGCACGCACCAGACGGTGCAGAAACTGAACGTCCTCCTGTCCAAGTTGCTGCTGCCAGGCTTGTAATCTGTCATGCGCCCCTGTACCGCCTCCTCATGCTGCTGCCAGGTCCAGAGTGTGTCATGGGCCCCCGTACCGACTCCAAATGCTGCTGCCAGGCCCGTAATCTGTCATGGGCCCCTGTACCACCTCCCCATGCTGCTGCCAGGTCCAGATTGTGTCATGGGTCCCTGTACGGCCTCCCATTGCTGCTGCCAGGCCTGTAATCTGCCATGGGCCCCCCTACCGACTCCTCATGCTGCTGCCAGGTCCAGAGTGTGTCATGGGTCCCTGTACGGCCTCCCATTGCTGCTGTCTCTATCGCCACACTCTGCCATGTGCCACTTTCAGGTCTCCTCACACTGCTGGTGGTTTCCATTTTTGTCATAGGGTGCTGCATGGCCTCCCATTGCTGCTGCCTCCACCGCCACACTGTGGCTCCACACTCTGGTTTTGGCCCCGTGACTGGCCAAATGAGTGAAGTGTGCGGTGATTCTAAGATCGACGGCACTCATCTGCATGTCATACTGCCTGACAGTATTATTTCTCTTCCCCAGCAGACTCCAAGGGCATTTAAATTAAAGGTACAGTGTTCAGCACTAATATTAAGTCTCTCTGAAGCCTAGAAACACCCTTTTTTAAGTTAAATTCACAGCGAATATATTCGACTCGAATCGAATTTTTTCTACGAATTCGCCGAATCAGTCGAATCGAATTTTTGAATACTTCGCTCATCTCTAGCCAGAACGAACAAGATCGGCGAAAGAGGGCAACCTTATTGGGTGCCCTGTTTGATCGGTTAAACGGAGGATTCAAACCCATGGTATATAAGTTTAGTTTGGGGAGCGCTGTACAAAGCAGCTATCCAATGCAAAAAAAGTCGGCCAAAACCATAATGAAGGAGAACCAAGTAGGGCCAAGAAAGGGTGTCAAAGGCCTTTGTGATATCTAATGATAGAAACATAATTTCCAGGGATAGACTTTTGGCAATATGAAGTAATTGCAGAACTCGACAGATGGCATCTCCTGCTTGGCGTTTGGGAACAAAGCCCACCTGATCCTTCTTAATGAGTCTTGTCAGGAAGGAATTGAGCCTATTTGCCAGAATCTTTGTGAGAAGTTTTAGATCTATAATGATCAAAGAGATTAGGCGATAATTTGCCCAATTGTGGAGATCCTTGTCAGGTTTAGGGATCATGACAATGTTTGTTATCAAGTGAGAGGAGGAGAAAACGCTCCCTTCTCAAATAGTATTATACATACATGCTAAGTGGGGAGTGATAATGTCCACAATTTTTTTTAAAAGAGAGCGGAATAGTCATCAGGTCCAGGCCGTTTACCCAATTTTAAGTATTTAATGCTCTATTGAATTTCCATGGTGGAAATGGCTCGATCCATAAGTGCCCTATGAGCTGGATAAGTTTCTGGAGGGAGAGACCCTCCAAGAAGTGGATTATATCCTGATCATCTGTTTGCATAGGAGCAACGTATAAACATGTAAGATGGTTCCTAAACTCATCTAATATCCAAAAAGGGTTGCTAGTGAAGACGCAATGTCTAGTTCTCAAGGTGATTGGGGAGTGTTTCAGGGCAAAGCTACGAAGTCGCTTTGCCAACATTGTGTTGGATTTATTAACCTTCGCATACCATCAAATGATCCTTTCCGCCGAGTCTGTCAAGCAAAGATCCAGCTCAGTGCGGCTTGGTCAACAAGTTTACGATAAGACCGAGTAGGGGATTTTTTTAATTGTTCCAGAGCAGCTTCCAAGTTGGTATCCAGCTGACATTGTTTGTGTAAGCGTTTGATACTATCTGGATAATATGTCTGCGTAGTACCACCTTGTAAGCTTCCCACAGTGTTACTGGGGAAGAAACCGACCCTACATTAAGCGCAAAATATTCCACAGATTTTTGTAGAAGAACAGCCTGAATCTTTTTAATGAAGAGCAGGGAGTCATTTATGACCCATGGAGAGTGTTGAGGCTTACAGAGCAAGGAGCCAGTACTGGGTCATGATCTGACCAAGGGACCATCAGGACGTTTAATTAAATACATGGTCAATCCTGGATTGGGAGTGGTGCGGATGCGAATAATACATATAATCTTTTGCTAAGGGATGAAGTTCCCTCCAGAAATCAAACAAACCATGGTCATTAAGGAGTTGTTGGAAGTGTTTGACAGAGGTTGATGGGGCTGAATCATCGGCTGGATATTTATCTAACTTAGGATTCAAGATTAAGTTGGAGTCACCAGCCAGCAGGAACTTGCCCATCTGGTGGGTTGCCAAAAGCAAACAAACGTGAGAGAGAAAGGGACACGGATTTACATTAGGAGCATAGTCGGTCAAAATTGTAACCTCAGTATCTTGAAGGATGCCTTGAAGTAGTATCTACTATTGGGTCAGCTAATTGTTTTTTTACAGATAAAAGGGATGGATTTGTAGAATGCAATCAACCCCACCCTCCCCCTGCTTTTTAGTAGGGCCGTTAGCTTGATATAGAGGGGGGTAGCAGGCATCAAAATATATAGGTAGCCAAAAAATGGGTTTCCTGTAGGCAGGCTACATGAACTCTGTATTTCCGGAGGTAGCAGAAAACTTTCACTCATTTCTGCGGAGAATTCAAACCCTGGATGTTAAGAGATAACCAGTTAAGCGCCATCACCAGGATCGGGAATCAACACCACCCTTGGAGACCAGAAGGGAGAGAAGAGAGAGAGCAGGGGGAAGAGCAGATAAGAGAAGAAAAAGAAAAGTAAATGCAATGTAGAGAGAAGCCTTTTACGGCTCATAACACATATGATAAGCACAAGTGCAAACAAAAGTGAGCAGGAAAGGTCAACTGTCTTAACCAAGAGCCAGGTGTGGAGGTGCAGGTATCCACCTGAACAATGCGGAATTTTGAGTAGGGAAACATAATAAACATAAAGATATGCAAACATGGGCTCATAATAGCTAGTAGCACATCATAAACAAATAGTAATGTAAATTGTGGTCGCATCTGCTCGGAAGGACTAGACCACAAAGATGGCCTGGAAATGCGTCTTAGGTAGCGTACAGGAGAACTTATACGATAACAATGACCTTGCGCTGTGGCACATTGATGTAAAAGTTTAAGCAGATGAGGCCTGGAATCCAATGCACTCAAATGCAAATGAGGACAGGAAAAGTACAGTATGGCAGCAATAACACATTCAGTGAGAAACATAGAAAAAAAAATGGGGAGGGGGAGGAATCAAACAGAAGTTAGTAATAATAACCTCCCATGGATGAACAGCAAGGAGGGATGGGATACCCAGACCAGACTGCACTAAGTACACCTATAGGTGGGTAATCATTTTCCAGGTCTCTCCAAGCTAGCCAAGGGGTGGAAGCATAAGGACAGAGAGTTCTGGGACAAGCCAGTCTATCTGTGGTGTGCAGTAGTCTCAAATCATGGCAGAGTTCACAGGGGAAATCAGGCCACAGATGCCAGGAGAAAAAAAAGGGGGGGAGTAAAGGGGTTCTTGGGCTACAGGTGAAATTACCTTGCAAGGGGGTCTATATGTAGACCACTAACAAAGAATGGGAAGAGAAGCAAAAACGTTATACTCATCCATGGGTGACTTCATTAAAGCGTTGAGCTTGCAAGGTGTGTAGAGCTTTGGAACTCCGTAGCGAGGATTGGGATAGTTTGCGGTTGAGTGTAGCTTGAGACTGCTGAGACTGTGAAGACTGGGAAGGCTTAGCTGGCGAAGATGTCAGTTCTTGAGACGTTAGGAGGCCAAATTGGAGATCATGAAAATGGCGCCAAAGCTCCTCCGGGCTGACGCCGTGAAATTGTCGTTGCTGATGGAAGAAGGAAAGCTTAAATGGGACTCCCCACTTGTATTTAATGCCCCAAGATTGCAAAATTTGCAGGTATGGCTTTAGGGTCCACCGTTTGGCAATAGTGTTTGGTGAGAGATCGGCAAATAGTTGGAGTGGTGCACCTTGAAAGCAAAGGTCCTGGTGGCCTCGGGCTGCTTGTAACAGTCTCTCTTTTCTTCAGTAATAGTGGAATTTCATGATGACATCCCGTGGGGGACCATCAGGACGCTTAGCTGCCAGGGCACGAGGTATGCGGTCCAATTCCAGTCGTTCTAGTGGGATCTTGGGTACCAATTCTTGAAAAAAGGCAGTGGTCGTGCCCTGCCAAAGCCATAATGAGGTTAGATTTGTCAGATACAGCGGTGAGTCTAGGGGAATCCCTGACGAATTTACACACAGATTTACACAAATCTATTGCCTCCTTCCCTACCTCTATTCAACCAGTAATGAATACTCTGCTAAAGCAAAAGCTTCTTTCCTTACAACAGTCTTTCTATGCTGATTTTACCACTCTTACACAGAAATTTTCAGCTGAAGTTACTTTACTGGGAGACAAAGAACACCATGTTGAGAATGCTATAACTGATATCACCACCACAGTAAATAATCTAGCTGATGCCAATGATGCTAGATTAGATAAAAGAAATTAGTTGAGAGCAAAAATTTCTGACCTGGAAGACCAATCCAGGCAAAATAACCTGCAATTAAGAGGATTACCTGAAACAGTCCACTCTCAGGATCTCATGCAATACGCCAAAGACCTGTTTCATGCATCACTTCCAGATCTCTCATTTCTAGAACTTACTATTGACCGCATACATCGCATACAGAAACAATTGTTCCTCCCTGACTCAGTCCCCAGGGATGTTCTTATGTGAGTACTTTTCTTTTCAACAAAAGAGCAAATTCTGAAAAAATCAAGAGCCCTGGGTAAACTCCCAGAGCTATACGACAAAATTCAAATCTGTGCTGACCTCTCAAAATATACCATGGCAACTCAACACCAAAACACTCCGCAACAACAACATTGTCTATAAATAGAGTCACCCCATTAAACTCACCATGAATCGAAACAGTGCAAGCTATACTTTACTGGAAGATGGCCTTACCCTACTTAGTGAATGGGGCATCATCTCAGAGCATTCTCTTTCCAACGAAACTCACAAACCACCAGGGAAAGTACCTCCCATCTGGCATAAAACTAACAAGTCCAGACCAAGGAATCACTGATTCCCCTTTGCATACTACATCACAAGATACAGCTACAAATTCTTTCCCCCTGCTGCTCTGCAATTGAAGTGCTAGTTCCATTTGAACTCTTTTCCCCCACTCTACGACATGCACTTTTACCTACATCTGTGTGGCTGCCAGTTTTTTTTGCTTGTTTATGTTACTCAGTTGTCTCTTTTTTTTTCTCCCTTCTGCACATCGAAGCACCTGTTTTATCATGGGGTACCAACGCCTTGACTGCAACAGTACTCTCTACTTTATGGACTGATCCTCCCTCCTGACCTCTTTGTCTAAAAGCCTTGATCACCCATGTCTCCATCTAATTGTAAGTATCTCCACCATTCAGCACACTTGCACAATACAATGGCAATTAAAATTCTATCGCGTATATATGGCATGTAGCGCAGAAAAAAAGTGGGGAGCTTTAGTGGCCATCAGAAACAACGCATCATTCCAACTACATGAGAAAGTCAGTGACTCAAATGGTCACTACATCACCCTGCTCTGCACCATGGAAAATGTCAAATACATATTGGCAAGAAATTATGTCCCAAATACCCGACAAAGTTACTTCTTTGATAAGCTTATAAGAAAAATCCGCATGATAAAAAAGGGGTCACCAATTCTTTGTGGCAATTTTAACATGACTTGATACCTCCAACCCGGCAATGAAACATGACTCACCAAAGTAAAAATTTCTTCTAGCTAATGAACTCTATGATGCGTGGCGATTCTATCGTACTAATGAGAGAGACTACATCACCTTGTTTTCTACACCTCAAAACTCAAACTCTTGAATTGACTACTTTCTAGTAGACAAGTGGCTTCTGCAGCAGATTTCTGATTCATCCAATTTTCAGATGCCACTAGGTGACTAATTAATATAATCCAGGTGGCGGAGAGAACTAGAACGCGTTCTCTGCTTCATTAGATGGCGTTCGATAGGGTGCACTGGGCTTATTTGTGGGCTGTGCTTATTAAATTTGGTTTCAGCAACAGAATACTTTCAGCCATTATGGCTTTATACTCCAGTCAATCAGCTCAAGTGTATGTTATGGAAATGCTCTCTACTCCATTTCAAATAATACATGGACCCCGCAAGGGCTGCCCCTTATCTCCACTCATTTTTTATTTGGCCATGGAACTCCTAGCAGAACATATTTGAACATCAAACCTGATTTCAGGATTCCTCATAGGTAGTATTGAACACAAAATCAGCTGATTTGCCGACAAGTCGATATTAATGCTCACCAATCCTTATCCTTCCCTGGCAATGGTGCAATCTATCTTACAGAGGTTTAGCGATGTTTCCTATTACAAAGCAAATGCTACAACATCTCACATACTTGATTTAGGAGTTTATGGTACCACTCGTAATCTCTTTTCATTATAATTCCCATTTCAATAGGCAGACACAGGCATATCATACCTGGGCATCACTCTAACTAAAAACTCAGATAGATTATTTAATGAAAACTACAGAAATTGATACTGTCCCTTCAACAGCTTTCTAAGTATGAACTTTCCTGGGCAAGTAGATTTGCAGCCTTTAAAATGCCCACTATCCCCCAACTTATGTATCTCTTCTGAACTCGACCTCTCCGCAGCTTTTGACAGTCGACCACCCCCTCCTCCTAAAAAAACTACACTCCCTTGGCCTCAGAGACTCCGCTCTCTCCTGGCTCTCGTCCTACCTATCACAATGCTCCTTCAGTGTTACCTTTAACGCTACCTCCTCCCCCTCACTCCCCCTCTTTGTTGGGGTCCTTCAAGGCTCTGTCCTAGGGCCCCTTCTCTTCTCCATCTACACCTCCTCCCTTGGCCAACTCATACACTCTCACGGCTTCAACTACTACCTCTATGCCGACCTATCTCTTGACCCCTCGCCTCACCCCCTCAGTCTCCGCCCGAATCACAAGCCTACTGAACGACATATCAGATTGGATGTCGCTCCACTTCCTTAAACTGAACCTCTCCAAAACTGAGCTCTTAGTCTTCCCCCCATCCGCACACCACCCCCTACTGACTTCTCCATCACGTCCAATAATGCCACCATCAGGCCCGCCCCCCAGGCCAGAGTACTTGGTGTCATTCTTGACTCCAATCTATCCTTCCAGCCCCAAGTCCAATCACTAACAAACTCATGCAGACACCACCTCCGCAACATCGCCAAAATACGCACGTTCCTAACCCCAGAAACCACTAAGCAGCTCATCCACTCCCTCATCATATCACGACTCATTTACTGCAACTCCCTCCTCATTGGCCTGCCTCGCCACAGGCTATCCCCGCTTCAGTCATCCTGAATACGGCAGCCAGACTCATCCACCTCACCAACCGCTCCGTTTCCACCACCCCCCTCTGCTAATCCCTCCACTGGCTTCCGATTGCCCAACGGATCAAATTCAAAATCCTAACACTGACATACAAAGCTGTCCTTCATACTGCCCCAAACTACATCACCAACCTAATATCCAAATATCACCCAAAACGCACTCTCCGCTCCTCACAAGACCTCCTTCTCTCTGGTTCCCTGGTCTCCTCCTCCCATGCCCGCCTCCAGGACTTCTCCAGGGCATCACCCATCCTCTAGAACTCCCTACCCCAATCCATCAGGCTATCACCTACTCTCCTCTCCTTTAGGCACACCCTAAAAACCCACCTCTTCAGGGAAGCCTACCCCACCCCCTGCTAATTGCCAACCTCCTGCACTCTTCCTACCACTCCATCCCCCACAGCTATTTCCTCCTGTACCACTATCCCCTCCCTCTTAGATTGTAAGCTCCAAGGAGCAGGGCCCTCGAACCTCTCGTGTATCGCATTGTATTGTTATTGTACTGTCTCATGTATTGTCTCCCATTGTAATGTATAGCGCTGAGCGAACTGTTGGCGCTTTATAAATACTGTATAATAATAAAAACTCTACCAATACCTATCGCTACTTCTTATCTTAAATCCCTCCAAGTACCCTTAAGCAGGTATATTTGTTCAGGCAAGAAACCACGAGTCTCTCAAAGTAGACTCATTAAACATAGATCAGTGGGGAGTTCAGGTCTTGTGGACATTTAAGATTACTACTACGCAACTATCCTAGCCCAACTAAAAGAATGGTTTCTTCCATCAGCCTCCACCTCCTTGGAGGAATTAGAATGATATGCTATACCTGGCAACAACTTAAAAACACTGATTTTGTAGTCTTAACCCAGCTGAAATGTTATCCACACATCTTTCCCCTACTATAGTAATAGTAACCAAAATATGACATACATTTACAGCCACTTTGTGGGAAGAAACCCCAACATCCCCTATTAGGTTGCCATTTTCAATTTTTCACCTACTAATACCTGACCTATATAAACATATATGGCCCAATTATAATAGTTTATGTGACAGACCCATCTGGGACAGGTGCTTTTATGTTCTTACATAAACAACTAAAACCTCTCCCACATTTAAGGTTAGAATTGGGGCACCAGAAACTCAGTATCAATATGTTCAAATCGTTCATTGTCCTAAACAAATTTTTCATCTATTTGCATCCATACCTAGAGCATCTCTGCCTTACTACTCACCTAATTCTAAGGGCACAAAGGGAATCTCAATTGTTTTACA
The DNA here is from genome assembly GCF_062004578.1 of Staurois parvus. NCBI lineage: Eukaryota > Metazoa > Chordata > Amphibia > Anura > Ranidae > Staurois > Staurois parvus. Next base: position 1,458,853 of record NW_028317850.1, read on the forward strand.
GCATTCTCCAGGAAAAACAGTTTTTTCAACATTCCCTATAATTCTGTCATCGCGGACATGATCTAGGCCACCAATACTCTGCACTACAATGGAGATAAGCTCTTATTTCTATATACAAAGCCACAAACTGCACTTCATTATGGGAACTAACACAAAATATAGTTCAGGGTAGATACCTCACTCCGCTGAGAATTGCCAAATTTATCGCTCACACATTTTCTGATTGCTGGAGACTATGCAGAGCCCTTGGCTCTCTTTTCCACATTTTATGGAAATGCCCAGTCATAACATCCTTCTGGTTAGAAGTGTACCTTGATAAACCACATTACCCATACCCATACCACTCCATCTTCTGATTTAGCATTACTAAACCTTAATATTGAAACTCTACCACAATGTTACCACAGAGTGATTACTCACATACTACTAGCAGCTAGAATAAACATACCCAAACTATGGAAGAAATCCACTACACCAAGGGTGATAGATGTTATCTAAATGGTTCATGATCATTGTACCTCTGAGCTACTCTTAACGGCAGACAGATATGCTTACCTTAGACAGAGACAGGCATGGGACCATTGGTCGAACTGGTATAAATCACATTTCCAATTTCCAACACTGAAATCATTTATAACCTCAGGGTGCATATGTGCTTATCCTTTTTTCCCTATCCCTGTATTCTGTACCTCTCTAGATCCCCTGCCCTGTGTTCATTTCCTTAATTACCTTAGTCCCAAAATACTGGGATAATAAACCTTGACACCTCAGGAATGTCCTTTCATAGTACATGCATGCTAATTAATATGGCTTGTTTGCACCTGTTTGCACTATTTTATGGTGATAAAAAGCCTGTTTGCTGATAATTGCTCTGACTAGTGGCATTGTGTTATCTTGGACATACTGTATTGCCCTCTTTAAGAAACATTGTTGTGTACTTTTCCTTGACAAAATTCAATAAATGATCACATTATATGAGAAAATACTGCATAAAACCAGCTAATTCCAATGGGGTTCACATAATTTTGCCACTGTATTCAATTACTTTTTTACAGTATGGCATATGTTTTACTTTTTTAAATTGTATTATGTTTGAGCTTAAAATTATTTACTTCTTTAGAAAATTGTATTCTCCATCACTCATCAACATTAACAAATGAAGATCCTACATTACCAAAATTCACAGTATATAAAAATGTCTCTGTTCTTAACATCTAATGTTCATACAGTTACAGAATAGTTAATTATCTACAATAATAATGGTACATCCTCATCTTAAACCTGTGGTTATAGAATATTGCACAGATCTGGTCTTCTCCACACAAGCTTTCCATTATAGGTTGTAATTTAAACAGTTCATTACCAAATTAAAAAGAAATTTTTTTTTTAAAACCTTGCCAGTCTTAACTCTTATAAAATACATCTGGTTAATGCAGTAACAGAATGATTGTAAACCAATAATGTGAAGAATAATAATAACATGATTGGTACTCACATTTACATTGTTTTTTTGCCAATGTTTGTTCGGTGAACAGAAAAGCTATCAAGAAGTAGAAGAGCTGCATTTTTCCCATAGTGTAGCTGAGCTGATTGCTGATTCCTAAAGTTCAGAGATGTTAATTATTAAACTTGAATAAAGTAGTTTAAAAATGAAATAAAAAAAGTGTATATTTTTCCTGTGACAAAATACTGTATGTTGGCTATTATGTACAGAATTTAAAGGACTGGGTACCTGCTAGTGGAAAGAGAAGGCTGGCTGGCAGAAAAATAAAATGTATTAAGCAGTTTAAAAAAAGTTTGTCAAGGGTCACATGACGACAGTTGTTTGACAAATGGTTCATTCTGGTCACATTGCGAAATGACCAAACCTAGACACAAATAAAAGAAAGTTTCTTTCACCTAATTCCATAAGTTTCTCCCTACCTCATTCTGGTTCAAAGCCAAAATTTCAATCAGATAGGAAAAAATAATACAGTGACTACTGTTTGATCTCTCTCTCTCTCATATATATATATACACACACACATATATATACATATATATATATATATATATATATTGATATATATTTATATATACACACATACAGTCATTCTGTAAATTAAGAATGCTTTCAGAAATAGAAGTGTTAATAGTTTATTTGTATCAATTAACAAAAGGGAAAGTAAATGAACAGAAGAGAAATCCAAAACAAATCAATATTCTGTATCATCACGCATTGTCTTCAAAACGTTAATTCCTCTAGGTACACTTGCACACAGTTTTTGAAGGAACTCGGCAGATAGGTTGTTCTAAACATCTTGGAGAACTGAAAAAAGATCTTCTGTGGATGTAGGCTTCCTCAAATCTTTCTGTTTCTGCATGTACTGTAAAAAAAATGTTGAGGTCAGGGCTCTGTGGGGGGCCAAACCATCACTTTCAGGACTCCTTGTTCTTCTTTACCCTGAAGATAGTTCTTGATTACTTTGGCTGAATGTATGGGGTTGTTGTCCTGCTGCAGAATAAATTTGGGGTCAGTCGAATGCCTCCCTGATGGTATGACAAGATGGATAAGTATCTTTCTGTATTACTCAGCACTGAAGACATCATTGATCCTGACCGAAACGACAACTCTCCATTTGCAGAAATGCAGCCGCAAACTTGCAAGGAACCTCCACCATGCTTCACTGTTGCCTGCAGACCCTCATTATTGTACCACTCTCCAGCACTTCGCAAACAGCCTGCTACAGCAAAATACTGTATTTCAAATTTTGACTCAAAATCAGTCCAGTACACCTGCTGCCATTTTTCTGCACCCCAGTTCGTACATTTTCCTGCATATTTGAGTCCCTTAGCTTTGTTTCCATGTCCTATGCACTTTTAAGTTGACAAATTACCTGCAGGACAAACCGATGAGCTTTATGTTAACCAATTCAGACACTTTCACCCACTTCCAGTCCAGGCTAATATTAAGCTTTCAGCACTGTTGCACTTTGAATGACAATTGCGCGGTCATGCAATACTGTACCCAAATTATATATATATATTTTTTTTTTTTCACACAAATAGAGTCTTCTTTTGGTGGCATGTGATCACCACTGGGTTTTTAAAATGTTTTCCTATATAATTGAAAAAAATACCAAAAAAAAACCCCAAAAAATTTTGCTTACTTTTTGTTATAAACATTTGCAAATAAATAATCTTTCTTCATAAATGTAGGCCAAAATGTATTCAGCTACTTTTTTTTTGGTAAAAATAGCCCAAAACAGTGTATATTATTTAGTCTGTGTGGAATTTATAGAGTCTACAAACTATGGGATATATATCTGAAAATTGATCAGTTGAGACCTTAAGATGCTGGCCGTATGGCAGTGATCAGGAGGTTGGTATGAGGTATGATGGTGATCAGGGCATTGGCATGATGTATGCTGGTGATCAGGATGCTGGTATGGAGTATGGCGGTGATCAGGAAATTGGTACTGTGTATGGCGGTGATCCAGACACTGGTATGGCATATGGGGTGATCAGAACGCTGGTATGGGGTATGGTGGTGATCAGGACGCTGTTATGGCATATAAGATGATCAGGATGCTGGTATGGGCTCTGGCTGTGATCAGGATGCTGGCATGGCATGTGGGGAGATCAGAACTCTGGTATGGGGCATGGTGGTGATCAGGGCACTGGTATGGTATATGGTAGTGATCAGGGCACTGGTATGGTGTATGGAAGGGATCAGGACACTGGTATGGTGGTGATCAGGACATTGGTATGGTGTATGGTGGTGTTTTTGTGAGCACTGGGACAGGTGACAGGTACTGGCTACATTATTTATTATGATTTCACTGGGGCAGTGATCAGGGGCACTAGGGTAAAATACCATGTGATCACCATGACACAGTGGTAATGTGATCCGCTGTGCCTGGGTGATACATGGATTACCAGGCTCCAGAGTGTGCATAACTTTTATAAACAGTTTAGTCAGTTTAGGAATTGGTAAGCTGCAGTATAGTAAACTGTTGCTGTAACTGCAAGTACATTTAACATGAAAATATTATGTGAAAAACAGTTAATATAAATATCCTCATTTGGGAAATACTACTCCTTTGCATGTTTGCACTTGGGACGTTTATTTCATATTGTAGCACATTTTCATTTTATGAGCATTATGTTTATTTAATTGTATTTGTATTTATTGCACTTTGTTTATTTGTTCACTAGTATAATACACAATATTGATTTAATATTTTAGCGGAACACATAATATTTGATTTGTTTTTGAGAGAGGATATCCTTTTTTTATATTCAAATGATTTTTTTATTGAAAGATTTTTTTTTTTTTTAACAAACACAATAAGGTACGTTGAAAAGGTTCACAGTAGGTTTTCGCATTAGGTGTACATAACATAATATAGGTCCCCACCAATTGGCTGGGGATGTTACAGACGTAAGTCGCTATTACCTGAAAGGTATACTCAGTTTGATGTGAACCGTATTTGGGTAGACATGAGTTACATAGGGGATGAGGGACGGGGGGGGGGGAAGGGGGAAGGCACCAGTCAAGTGCTTAGGTCTTAGTGTGGTATGATTATATATTTATCATTTTATGGAGCAATTGGGGTTTTGTAACCATCGAAACCACTGGGTTTTGAATCTGTGATAAGAAGAATTATGGAAGGCTGTTCTCTTTTCCATCTCACATTGGTAGTTAAGATCAGATACAAGAGTTGAGAAAGAGGGAGTTTTGGTGGATTTCCAGTTTAGTAACGTTGATTTTGGCAGCTGCTAATGTGTGGATTATGATGGTGCGCGATTCTGTAGGTAGTTTGTCAATTCCTATGTGTAGGAGTGCGAGGGCAGGGTTTGGCGACACTGGGGGGTTTATTTACTAAAGCTGGAGAGTCCAAAATCAGACTCCCTTCTGCATAGAAACCAATCAGCTTCCAGGTTTCATTGCCAAAGCTTCATTGAACAAGCTGAGGTTAGAAGCTGATTGGTTTCTATGCAGAAGGCAGGCTGATTTTGGACTCTCCAGCTTTAGTAAATAAACCCCTGGGAGTCCAGTGACTGATGAGATCAGTTGGAAGACTTTGTTCCAGTATGATTTGAGGGATTTACATGTCCAGAGTATATGAAGAGTTGTTCCTTTTCTCCGCATTGTCTTCAACATGTGGGTGAGTGTTGAGAGTAATATAGGGAGAGTTTAACAGGTGTCAAGTACCACTGGTGTAGAATTTTCATGTATGTTTCCCAGTGGGAGCTACATTTAGAGGCTTTGTAAGTGATGGTAAAGGTTCTTTACCAAGTGTGTGGTCGTATAGACTGAAGGAGGATTTTCTCCCAATTGGTTAGGGAGCTAGTTTGTAGGGTAAACTGTGCTTTAGTTATAAGTGTGTAGAATGTCGAGATTCCTTTCTTTGGGTATTGTGTTTTAAGAAAGAAGTGATGTGCAGTAGTAGGAATTGTCATCTCATGTGGAATGTCTATTTTTTGTAGGGAGTGGACTATTCGCATGTAGGTGAAGGTTTCACTTTCAGGTATGTGGTATTTCTCCTGGAGAGTTGAGAAGGAGTCTAATTTGTGTTTTGTATATATGTCTTGAATATGAGATTTGTTTCGATTCTCCCATTGTACTAGATTTAGAGAGGGGGTGATGAAGTGTAAAGTGGAAATTGGAGTAGGAATTAGTGTAGTATCTATGTCTGTCTGGTTGGAGGTTAAAAGATCGTACCAGGCGTGTAAGGAGGCTTGTATACAAGGATGTTTGGGTAGATGTTGGGATTGAAATGTTTGTGGTAGGAATAGCATTTTATCGAGTGCGTGCGGAGGATATGGAAGAGTTTCCATGGTGGTCCATATTTTCTCATTAGTAGGGTGCCACCAGAAAAAGAGTTGGTCTAAAAGCGTGGCATTGTAGTATGATTTTAAATGCGGGAGGCCTGTTCCTTCTCTACAAAACGGACGAATTAGGAGATTTGTAGTGCATCTGGGTTTTTTTGAGTTCCAGATGAATTTGGTTAGTAGTGTTTGGAGTTTGAAAAAAAAGGTATTGGGAACGGGAATGGGGAGTGTGTGGAATATATAAAGTATTTTTGGTAATAAGCACATTTTTAAAGTTGCTACTCTTCCCATTGTCGAAAGAGTTGATGTACATAGATTTTTAAGTTCTTGTGGGATAGATTTGAGTAGTAGTTTATGGTTGGCGGCATATAGTTGGTCAGTTTTAGTGGTGAGCCTGATCCCCAAATAAGGGATGCTGTGGTGTTCCCAGGAGAAAGGGAAATGTTTAATCAACATATTTTGGATCTTGGCGGGTGTATAGAGATTTAGGATTGAGGATTTGGGCTTATTAAGTTTATAATATGAAACTTCTGAGTATTTATGGAGATGTGTACATATTGTTTGAAGCGATTTGTAGGGATTGGTAATCATTAGAATGATATTGTCTGCGAAAAGGCTAATTTTGTGTTCTTTTTTAAAGTGAGTAATTCCCGTGAATGCTGGGTCATCTCTAAGTTCAGAGGCTAAGGGTTCGATGAGTAGGGTAAAGATTATGGGGGATAGGGGGCAGCCCTGTCTAGTGCCGTTGGATATGTGGAAGGGTTGCGAGAGTGTACCATTAGTTAGTACTTTGACTGAAGGGTTGGAATAGAGGGAGAGGATTGCCGATAGCATCCAATCTGTAATTCCATATCGTTGAAGTGTGAGTTTCATGAATTGCCAATGTATTCGGTCAAATGCTTTTTCAGTGTCTAGAGATAAGAGTAAAGAGGGTTGTCTAGTGGATTCAAGTTTGTATAGGAGGGATATAATTCTTCTGATTGCATCTAGTGCTTGTCGACCGGGGATAAATCCCACTTGGTCTGGGGGGATTAGTGTAGGTAAGTGAGGAAGTAATCTTTGGGCAATTATTTTGGCATATAGTTTTATGTCTGTGTTCAATAGTGAGATTGGTGTGTAGTTCTGAACAGATTGGGGATCTTTACCCGGTTTTGTGATAGTTGTGATTATTGATTGTAGCATTTTGTTAGGAAATTCACCTGTAGAGGCAGCATGGTTGAATAGAACAGATAAATGCGGTGTGAGATTGGGTGCAAATGTTTTATAGAATTCGTTCGTGAAGCCATCGTTTCCTGGAGATTTATTAAGAGGTAAGGTTTTTATAGTTTTTCTACTTCTGCGGGAGAGATCGGGATGGATATAGATGTGAGTTGAGATGGTGTGAGTCGTGGAAGATTAGTGGTAGTTAGGAAGTTTTGTATGGATGCAGTTGTCAGTTGGGTTGTGCTCGAGTAGTCTTTAATATTATATAATTTTTGGTAATAAGTGGCGAAAGCGTTGGGTGTTGAATTGTAGAGATTTTCGATTTGAGCCGTCTTTGATTATTTTCGTTAAGAGTGAGCTTGCTTTATTACCCTGTGAGTAGAATTGTGATTTAATTTTTTTAAGGTTAAGGTCATATTTGTGGAGTAGGATAGTTCGGAGTTTGTTTCTGTCTGATGTCAGGGATGCAGATGTGGAGGGATTTGTTTTTTTTTTGTTGATTTCCTCATTTAATTTTATGGATGTTAGAAGTTGGTCAATTTGTTGGGATCGTTGCTTATTGATACGGGAGTTTAGTTGTATGAGGATACCTCTCATGTAAGCTTTGTACTCAGGCCACATTGAAGTTATAGAAATGTCAGGTGTAGCATTAAATTCTAGGAATAGACTATGAGCCTCTAACAGGTGTTTCTGGTTCTCTGGGTTCTTCAAAATTGTAGAATTCAGTCTCCAGATAGGAGGGATTGCAGAGCGTTGATTGTCGTCTAGGGTTATGTTGATTGGAGCATGGTCTGACCAGGTTATGGTACCAATTTTGGACAATGTTACTTGTCGTAGTGTCCATTTGTCCATGATAAAAAAATCGATTCTGGAATAGGATAGGTGGGAAGGGGAGTAGTAGGTGTAGTCTCTCTCATTGCTGTGTTGGCATCTCCAGATGTCATAGAGGTCTTGGTTGTGCAGACAGCTGTTGAAATTTTGTTTAGGAGATCTTTTATCAGAGGATGAGTCTAGAAGAGGGTTGCTGATGACGTTAAAGTCTTCGCCAATGAGGAGTCTGCCTTGTTTTTGAGCAGAGATGATGGTGCAAAGTTTGTGGTAGAATTGCATCTGGTTGTTATTGGGTCCATAGACATTTACTAGAGTGTAGGGGGTGTCGTTTACTTGGCAAATTAGAATATGATAGTGACCTTGAGGGTCAGCTATTTCTGAGATGTATCGGAACTGAACAGAGTCCTTTATAGCTGTAATGACACCATTTTTTTTTGGGGGGGGGGGTTAGTGGCCATATAGAGGTGGGAGAATCTATTCAATTGTAGTTTAGGGGTCTTGCTTGTTGCGAAGTGTGTTTCCTGTAGGAAAAGTATATCGGCCTGAAATGTTCGAATTTCCTTTTGAAGCATTGATCTTTTAAAGGGAGAATTCAAGCCACGAACATTAAGAGATGTAATATTAATCATAATGTGGATCTGTTGAATGGTTACCAGGATAGGTGAGTTGATGTTTGAAAAAAACGAGGTTGGGTGGATGTTGCTGTGAGAGGAAAGTTCCATCGATTTCGCGGTATAGTCTTGTCTCAATCGGTGATTCAGGATGAGTCTTCCACGGTATTTTGTTGGTTTCAGAGGAACATGCAGTAAATGTGGTCAATTGGTGGTGCCGGAGGAGTAGAGGGAGAGGTAGGTAAAAAGGGATAAAAAAGACTTTTGTATAATGCAAGTAACCAGAGTAGCTCGACATCCTACTTCAGAACTGGGGGGTTTGAACAGGCTTTGACCATAAAGGAGGTCATGCCAAACAGATTCTTGTAATGACATTTTCTGTACATCGCCAGAGATTAGTGGAGCGGGATTTAGTATCAGAGATGAAGTATTAGTGGTATATAGATGGTGTGTTAGGGTCATTCTGCCTCCATATTTTGGAGATTGGTAGGGGTGGATTGCTGCGTGTCTGCAGGTAATATATTCCATGTTTTAAGTAAATCTAGGCCCGCTTCGAGGTTTTTGATTGTGTAGACTCTACCATGTTGTTTCACGGTAAGTTTTGTAGGGAAGCCCCATTGATAGCCTATTCCGTGGTTTCGTAAGGCTTTCGTAATAGTAATCATCTTTTTACGGTTAAGGAGTGTGGCCTTTGACAGATCTGCGAACAATCGGATATTTGCGTGTGATGGTGGGAGAGAAGGAGGGTTTCTGGCTGTCAACATAATTTTTTCTTTTATGTGGTAGAAGTGGATACGAGCCAGAACATCTCTTGGGATGGATGCTGACAGAAAGGAGAGTTTAGGTAGTCGGTGGGCTCGATCTATGGCAAGCTCTAGATCTGAGAGAGATGGAATGAGGTGTTTTATATATTGTTGTATGTAGGGTAGTAATGCCTCATTCAGGGATACCTCTGAACTTGATGTTATTGCGCCGTGATCGATCTTCTAGGTCAGCTAGTTTCAAATGTATTTGTTCGATGTCAGATGTATGGTCCGCATGTGCGTCAATCAGGTCATTATGCGCCATAATCACCTCTCCCATTCTGGATTCAATATAGTGTAATCTATGTTCCTGTTGCTGAACCATGGTGCTAATCAGGGTTAGTGACGATGTTAAATCGCTGTGCAGGGTTTGTCTGAGCGATAATAACATGTTTTTCATGGATATTTCGGTAATTGGCTGGTCTGTCGCAGGGAACGCTTCTATCACTGGTAGGTCAGTGTTGAGGTGCTGTGATGGATGGCTTAGGGCCTGGTCGACAGGTATAGGATCTGAGTTTAGACGTGGTCTAGACTTGGCTGGGCTGCTTGTGGTGGGGGACAGAGGGGGAGATGACTCACCAGGGTACAGCGAGTATCGCAGCCTGGCGTCTGCTTGCTGGGTTGTGTGGTCCCTCTCACGGCTGCTGTTCCCCTCAGTGCTGCCGCCGGCGCCATCTTGGATCCCTGCTGAGACAGCAGGGAAGAATTGGGTCATTTTCCCTGGCTGTCCAGGGGTTTGTCGTCTGTGTGTCATCGCTGGAGAGGGTTGTATACCTCTCCTGAGTCTCACTGTAGTGACTAAATCCCTTGGGGCCGGTGTGAGCTGCATTCGCTCTGGCGGGTGGACGGAGCAGTGTCTAATGCATGTCCATCCAGGAGCCGGCCGTGCATGCATCCCTGAGGATATACTTTTTGGTGTTTGCTGCTTTTTATTATCCTCATTATTCACGCAATTTGTGTGGTTTATTTTGTAAATTTTTTTACATTTAACACTACTCTTTCCCCTCAGACTGACAATACTGCTGTCTGCTGTGCCTCCTATGCCTCCTATGTTGTGTTTCACTAATACTGTGTAACACTATCCCCTTAGGAATTGCTGAAGTTGTGGGCCCCCCTATAGTCCTGCACAGCCAGGCAACATGCATTTCCCCACTGACTTGCACTCAGGAGTCAGTAACCAGTCCTTGAGCTTGTTTTTGATGCTCCTGAATTTCCTGAACTATGTACAGTGTTTACAGCAATCAGTCTCTTCTGGGGAGCTAGCCAGCATCTCCTGTAGTACCACCCCAGACCTCAGATATATCCTCTTCTCTACCCAGCTGTCTGGGTAGGCAGGGGATCCGATGTCTGCCTCATAAATAGTGAAAAAGTCCTGGGTGGCAGGCTAATCCAGCTTCCCACTAGAGTGTCTCCTTCCCTTATCTGGCCCAGGGGGTGCAGGTGTACTCACTCCTTCTTCTGTGTTGCTGATGGGTTGGTGGCTGCTACCAGGCCTTCAAGTTGGGCTGTTCCTTCCCTGCCACACAGGTGATCCTCTCTCAGGATACCGGTGAGGTCCTAAGCTTTCCTCCATCCAAGCTTCCTACCTGGGCCCCGTCCAAGGCTCCTGATCCTCAGTCTCACATCTTCCTCTTCGAACTCTCCTGCTGCTGAGCAGGCTCTATTACTCTTAAAGATTGTCTTGGCCCCTTGCCAAGCCTCCTGTTGGGGATTGGCCAGGATCCTCCAAGAGTACAGACCAGCCACTCCTCAGATCCACCCACTGCTTTTAGGCCTTTTAGGCCTTTTAGGCCTAGAGCATGAGGAAATTCAAGAGGGCTAGTCAGTAGTATATATATATACTTACCTAGGTGGATGCAGCATCGATCTGCCCCCCTGCTGGCTCTGCACTGAGAACTGAACAATCAAAAACCTTGATCACTCAGTTCTCCCCTGTGCTCTGAACAGAAAACCATGACTGTCAGTCTGCTCTGCCCCTCCAGCACTCACTGGAACTCTGGGCTGTGGAAGAGGCAGGAGGGGTTGGTTCAGGTTCTCAGTGCATGCTTTTCAGAGCCTGTACTGGCTCTGTGACATCAGCCGACAGCTGCCTTTAGCCCGCTGTTGGCTGAAAACGGGTCACAGGAGTGTAGAAGGAACTGCACTCCTGTGATCCATAGGGGAAGTACAGCCAAAAAAGCATTGGCTATACTTATCCTTTAAGAATGGTCACTTATTAAGTAAAAAAAGACAACTTTTGCATAGTCATAACTGCCTTCTGTGTTGTATCCTAATAAATATGCTCAGAAAAGATATATAAGTTCTGCTAAATAATTTGGAACTACTCATTTTTCCTGCCCCTTATCCTAAACATTAGAATCACAATTAATTAAAATTCAACTACACATTTTAAAAAAGTTGTTTTGTCTGCTTTATATGTTGGAAAGAAACCACACTATATGAAATGTTAGAATCGTCTGCCATTCGTAAACATACATAATGCGTCTGATTTACTAAATGATTTGAGAATGTTCACACAATACGTTGTGTGAATATTCACTTTAATTATCCAAATATGTGAAAAAGAAAATTTCTATCTATTTCATCTGCACACTGGGTAATTGAAGTGAATATTCACACAATTTAGTGTGTGAACGTTCGCACATCGTTTAGTAAATCAACCTCAGAATGTATGTGTTATTCTTTGACAGTACATCTGATATGGCCCATCTGTGATGGAATGTAGTCTGGTTTTTCCATAGCTAAGGTTGTGACTTGATATAGTTTTACAAAAGGCCCTAAGGTGCCAGCAGCCATAACAATCAACTACAAAATGACTCTAGAAAGCTAGACAACCTAGACTATTTAAAAGCCAGTTCCTGACTGTGCTATAGCCAAAAGACGGCTACAGCACAGTCGGCTAGTTCTGGGAGGGCGTCCATGGACATCCTCCCAGAACCAAGCCCCCTACGTGTCTCCTGGAGCATGCACTGCGCGTGATCTGTGATTGCTGTGTCCTTCGGACACAGCTGATCACATAGCTATGGAATGGGACAATCACAGCCGCTTGTACCATGTGACCTGCTGTGTCCAAGCATCTGTGTGGCTGGGGCTACCTCACCACTGCCTTGAGGGAAACCAGGAAGTTGAAGAGAAAAAAATTAAGTATAGCATTAGAAGTTTTTCAAATCCATATGCAGAGAATCATGCTGCAGTGAAAATGTAGGGAAAACACAGGAGACAAAAAAGTACATTGCTTTGCTTACATTAATTTACCAACAGGTATTTGTTTTTATAAAGGTTGTTCTTATATATGTGCCCATAAAGTCCAATATGCACCTATGGGCACATATATAAGAACAACCTTTATAAAAACAAATATTTTATTGTTATTATACTGTTAAAATTAATTACAGCATAAAAGCACTGGCTGATACAGTTATGTTACAATCGATACTATACATATAACTCCTCCATATTCTAAACAGCCAATTCAAATAGATTACATGGTTTAAATCTGTTGAAGGATACCAACGCGTTTCTTCTTTGGGGAATGGAGAATGATCATTTGGAATAGAGATGTACTGAATACAAACTATCAGACAAACTTTGTTAAAAACAAATGATAACATGAATAAATATCCCGAACAGAGTGACCAACTGTAGGGGCATATAATAGGCTCCTATGCGCCACGCCCTATAACATTAAATATAATAATTCAAACACATAAAGCAAAGGCCAATTGCAGACTTTCTTATAGGAATGTATACCATACACATCAATTACATACATGTTGTTCCGCTAAGAATACAAGACTCCCATAGAGGGGGGTAGGGTATTCTATGCTGGTTACAAAAAATATTTTTGTTATTAAAATTGACATAAATGTACCGTATCCTGGTAAAGCTATCAAAAGGCATAAATCGAATGTCAATATGGGTAATCACATAGTAGTTACTCTATAGTTACTCGACATATTTCGCAACATTATCGCTTCTTCAGGAGTTACTACATAGAGAAAAGAATTGAATATAAGTACAACCTAATATCAAATAGTATAGAATTATTTGTAAATATAAGATTTCAAATATACCTTGAGGTATCGGTTACAGAGCAGAATGTGTGTCGGTATAGATGATAATAACGCATGGATCAAGCAAGGCAGGAGGGGGATCCCATAAGGATAAGGCACCACTTGGTAGTCCTCATAGAAGGGTTGTTTTCAAAATCTAAAAAGGGTATATAGATCATAAAAATAGCTATTTAACCCTTCCCCAATCCAGATGGTAATATAATAAAGGTCAAATAATGTGTTAAGCTAACCTTCCAAAGATAAGGCCTGTAAGATTGATGTAAACATTGATTTTAAAGCCCAAGGGGTCAGTAGAGAGTATTCACTAAGGTAGTAAATGTAGATAAGTATACTGTATATAAGGACCTAAAAATTATCCACTTGGCTCCAATGGTTGCTATGCAGTATATGTAAAACCTAGAAGAAGCCCAGAGAAAAAGGAAGGGAGAATTAAAGAATAAAGATATTAAGGGAAGATATTTATACATATTTCCAATATATTGGAGCTAGCTCCAATACGGAGCATTCCAATATCGGGTAAAAACACTAATTGCCAAACAATATACTGACCTTGTTGTAATACAGGCAACGATGAAGCAATGGGAAGGATAGAATAAATTTGGTGCACTACCTCAATTCTACAAAATAGGGGTAGCCCAAGCAGCTGGAATGGTAGAGCCAATACTCTTCTGTAAATACAAGGATCATAAAGGTCTATGCTCGATATCATATCGAGCTTGAGACCTTTATGGTCCTTGTATTTACAGAAGAAGTGTTACAAGGTCTCAGGTGTGAATGGGGAGCAGGTGTGTTAAATTTGGGGTTATGGCTCTCACTCTCTCATACTGGTCACTGGACGTTCATCATGGCACCTCATGGCAAAGAACTGTCTGAGGATCTGAAAAAAAGAATTGTTGCTCTACATCAGTGTTTCTCAACTCCAGTCCTCATGGACCCCCAACAGGTCATGTTTTCAGGATTTCCATTATTTTGCACAGGTGATTTGATCAGTTTCACTGCCTTAGTAATTACCACAGCTGTTTCATCTGAGGGAAATCCTGAAAACATGACCTGTTGGGGGTCCATGAGGACTGGAGTTGAGAAACACTGCTCTACATAAAGATGGCCTAGGTTATAAGAAAATTGCCAAGACCCTGAAACTGAGCTGCAGCATGGTGGCCAAGACCATACAGTGGTTTAACAGGACAGGTTCCATTCAGAACAGGCCTCGCTATGAGCCCTCGGGCACATTACATGCGACTGTGGACTAACCCTATCCCATACAGCTATATTATGTCCTGCTGCTAAATCAGACTATCCACATGCAACTTAAGATGTAAATGACAGCTGGGCACTAAAGGACATTGATCCATATATGGACTCTGGTGCACTTGCTTTACAGTATATTTGGCAACCCATTGGGGTCTGGCTGCTAGCCTTGGGAAGAGGTTAGCATCATCACTCTCTGAGTGGTAGCGGATTGGTTGATTCTATCAGCCTGCTATATGACAACTTGTCAATACTAACTACCTGTTCCCCAGACTAATGGCCTGTTATGCTACACATACTTTTAGACCCAGTGTATGAATGGCAAGGTGTGTGAGTGGATGAACTGAGCCCGAGCTTGATATTCAAGGTGATAACGTTATCTAGCCTTGTTTAATGGTGATTGGCGGATTGTAGATCATTTTGACCATTTTTAAATATAATTTTGATCTTAATAAACCTTAATGGTTCTGTTACACTGCGGCTGGTTCTCCTTTAAAGCCTCCCCAAGGGTAGCCACTCTTGGTCCCCCATATGTTTTTTCTCTAGTTATGTTTATGGCTTGGAGGTACCCCACTGTAAAATATATGGTGAGTCAGTGACTTATGACTAGTAATTATATGTTGAGATCTCCCCTAATGGAGAAATATACCCTGGTATAGCATTTCTTTTCTTTCTCTAGAACTAAGGGACCAAGTCCAATCCCTGAAAAAAAAACCCACACCATAATCCCCCCTCCACTAAACTTTACACTTGACACAATGCAGTCAGTACAGTACAGTTCTCCTGGCAAGAGCTGAACTCAGACATGTCCATCCAATTGCCAGACAAAGAAGCGTGATTTATCACTCCAAAGAACATGTCTCCATTGCTCTAGAGTACAGTGGCTGCCTGCTTTACACCACTGCATCCGGCACTTTGTATCGCACTTGGTGATGAAAGGCGTGGATGCAGCTGCTCGGCCATGGAAACCCATTCCATGAAGCTCTCTAAGCACTGTTGTTGTGTTAATCTGAAGGCCGCACAAAATTTGGAGGTCTTTAGCTATTGAAACTGCAGACAGTTGGCGACTTCTGCACACTGTGTGCTTCAACATGCGCTGACCCTACTCTGTCATTTTATGTGGCCTACTGCTTCGTGGCTGCTTTGCTGTTGTTCCAAGTTTCTTACACTCTGTTATAATCCCACTAACAGTTGACCATGGAATATTTACTAGCAAGGAATTTTTACGGAGGAACTTATTGCACAGGTGGCAACCTATCATGGTACCACGCTAGTAGCAACCTATTCTTTCACAAATGTTTATAGAAGTAGTCTGCATTCCCACAGTTGTGTTCAAAATAATAGCAGTCAGACATCACTAACCTGATCAATCACTGTTTTTGGTAGCAATGATATTTCTACATGGCAAATAATTTACTAGCAGGTGTAGTAGAGTAATAGAAATCCAACAGACCCAACAGTCATGACATGCATGCTGCTGATTCTGTGTAATTGAATCACTAATTGAAAGGGGCATGTTCAAAATAATAGCAGTGTGGAGTTCTATTAGTGAGGTCATTCATTCTTTGAAAAACAGGTGGCAATTATTGCCCTTATTTAAGGAAGGAAGGCAGCAAATGTTGTACATGCTGGTTACAGTGCATTTCTCTCTGAAATTCTGAGGAAAATGGGTCGTTCCAGACATTGTTCAGAAAAACAGCGTACCTTGATTAAAAAGTGGATTAAAGAGGGGAAAACATATAAAGAAGTGCAGAAAATGATAGGCTGCTCAGCTAAAATGATCGCAAATGCTTTAAAATGGCAACCAAAACCTGAAAGACGTGGAAGAAAGCGAAAAAATACCATTTGAATGGATAGAAGAATAGCCAAAATGGCAAGGACTCAGCCAACAATCAGCTCCAGGAAGATCAAAGAAGGTCTAAAGTTACCTGTGAGTACTGTTACAATTAGAAGACGCCTATGTGAAGCCAAGCTATCTGCAAGAAGCCCCCGCAAAGTCCCACTGTTGAAAAAAAGACGTGCTGAAGAGGTTACAATTTGCCAAAGAGCACATTGACTGGCCTAAAGAGAAATGGCGCAACATTTTGTGGACTGATGACAGTAAGATTGTTCTTTTTGGGTCTAGTGGCCGGAGACAGTTTGTCAGACGACCCCCAAACACTGAATTCAAGCCACAGTACACTGTGAAGACAGTGAAGCATGGTGCGCAAGCATCAGGATATGGGGATGTTTCTCATACTACGGTGTTGGGCCTATTTATCGCATACCAGGGATCATGGATCAGTTTGAATACATCAGAATACTTGAAGCAAGTCATGCTGCTTATGCTGAAGAGGAAATGCCCTTGAAATGGGTGTTCCAACAAGACAACCACCCCGAACACACCAGTAAACGTGCAACATCTTGGTTCCAGACCAACAAGATTGACGTTATGGAGTGGCCAGCCCAATCCCCGGATCTTAATCCAATAGAATCTTGTGGGGTGACATCAAAAATGCCATTTCTGAGGCAAAACCAAGAAATAGAGAAGAACTGTGGAATGTAGTCCAATCATCCTGGGCTGGAATACCTGTTCACAGGTGCCAGAAGTTGGGTGACTCCATGCAACACAGATGTACAGCAGTTCTCAGAAACAATACTTATACAACTAAATATTAATTAAGTGATTCAAAGGAAAGCAAACTCTTCAAACATTTTTCAGTTTATATAGTGAATGTTTGAGTTTGTAAGGAAGAATACAAACACTGCAATGTTTTCTGAACAGTCTAATATTCACTTTTCTTCAATTTTTTTAGAGGAACAACACAAATTTGATATATTTTTCTTCATTTTTTGATTTGGAATAGAATGTGTAGTGTTCCCAATGCATTTGTGTGTATGGAAATAAAAGCTATTAGAAGGATTTTGAGCTTTTTTCACTTTTTTCAACACACTGCTATTATTTTGAACACAACTATAGGTGCTTGATTGTATACACCTGTGGCCATGGAGGTGATTGGAACACCTGAATCCAATGATTTGGAGGGGTGTCCCAATACTTTTGGCAAAATAGTGTATTTACGGGGCCATTGTCAATGTCCCGCTCTATATGGCAAAGGCCAATTTCTGTTTTTGCAACTATAATCCACATCAATTTAACTTGACTTATTAAAAGCAACTTATGCATGTGGATAGTTAGTGACATTCCAGTAGTTGCAGTGTTAATTTGTGCAGGTATATGAAGTTGAGTCAGTTCAGTTCCTATTTACATATGTGTGAAATAGATCTGGCACACAGTGATACAGAATCCCAGAAACCTGAGCTTGCAATATTCATATGATGCAAATGATCTGCATTCACTGCAAACACCAGCCAGCATTTCCATTTCATCTCTCTTATCGCTGTTCAAATCTTTCACTGGAGGTAACCATAGCCACAGGGGTTCAAAGGCTTTACCTGCTTTATTTGTGCTCTTTCATAAAAACAATCAAATAATGAGTATGTTTCAAGCTGTTCTTCTACAAAAGCTCTCTGAAGAATATTACAACCAGAATAATGTTTTATGTGTAAGCAGACAATGACACATATATCACGTTGTTTCATTTTTTGCTATAATACACATATAGGTTTTCAGGTTCACACAAGAATATGTGTTCTATTATATGCCAGTAGCATCTTAAATATGCCATTTGGATTGAATCTAAACACTTTTCATTTATTTAAGAAAATATACACATGCTAGTTTGGTAAGCTTGCTTCTGGGCTTTGGTATTGTTTCATCTATACCAACTTTGAAAATACGTTTTTAAAGCCATCACACCTTTTTTTTATAGTTATAAGACTTTAGACTTTAAGACTTATGAATAAGCACATTGGGTGAAACGCGTTAAGATTCCTTTGTTGATGCCTGTTTGCCTGTGCATGTTTTTCATACAAGAAACCCTAAGGTCAAGCAAGAAAACTATGCGGATCCATTCAAGAATATATAAAACCAACATTTCATATTCCTGGTAAATCCCTGCTGTACCATGTACTTGTATGAAAAAGTATCCTGTTCTCTTTGTATTGCTTCCTTTTTGTTAAATCTCTGGTGTTGCTACCAGTACTTCTGCTGTCCTATTAAAAACTGACCACAATAGGCATGAGAGCACAGCATGGTCAGTTTTCTGGCCGTGCTGAAATCTCAGCATGCTCTTCATTGAGTAGACTTGTGTTACCCCCCACCCCCGGACAGCCATTCACTGGGAAGATCAGTGTACTGCTGCTTCTCCTCCCGTAGCTCACCAAGATCCTTATGCAGCTGAGAACAGAGGGTATGTGCTCACTTATAAAAAAGAGAAAAAAAGGTATTTATAGTTTTTTTGTATACATACACACAACTGTTTTACCTTTAATTTCTATTTTAAACTGAATGGGTTGTTTTACAAGGTGAGGGTTCACATATACTTTAATCGGATATTTGCAAGAAATGTTGATAGTGGGAAAGGTCTGAAATCGACCGTTCTATGGGATTTGGGATATGTAGTGCAGGCTCCCTTGCAGCAGTAATGACTTGCTGTATGATTGCTGTTTGAATATATGTTAATAATAGAGTATACATGGTGGCTGTATGTTTAGTAATGAGGGGCCACTAAAAACATTTTTCTTCCTGACTGCTGTATCTGCTGTTGTTCTCAGAAAAGATGAGAGTGGATTAAAAAATTGAGGCTGCAGTTTACTTGGTTTTCATAGCCACAAATAGGAAAAGATAGTGGAATAATTTTACTATATTATTATATTCTAATACTATATATTATTATGAATAAGAAGAAACAGCAGTGAGCGCTAATCCTGAAAGCGGCTAGGCACTCTAAGCAACCAATAACACTTAAAAGCAATAACATAAAAATAGTGCAGCGCTGAAAATAATGACAAAATGACAAAAAGTAGTCCACTAAAAGTCTATGTCATATAAACGTATCCAGTGTCAGATGTGGATTCAGAATAGGTGATCCATGTGGAAATGGCTGGAAAACGCACTCACCAGAAGTAAGACACATAAACGCAGTGTGTATATAAAGCTCATGGATCTTCAATCCAGAGGGAAGTAAAGCTGATCCGGTTACAGGAATGGTGGGTCCCTCCTCCGCAGATGCAGCAACAGATCTTCCTTAACACGATTAGATGTAGAATTCCAAGACCAAGGTTCTGCAAGCAAAAGCTCCTCAAGGGAGTTTTAGGGAAGGATGGTTCCATACCTCTGAAGATGTGCGTGCGCACGTAACGCGTAAGGAGGAGCCTGGACGTCGAGACGCTACGCCGCCGGTGCCACGTGGAGGCCCGGCGGCCACTATTCAAAGTACCAGGGTTAGTTGTCTTGCTGACACATCTATATGATACCTGCCTGCTTTGAATTGGATATCATTATTGTGAATAAAGCTGCCTTTTATTACCTACTTCACTATGGGTGTCCTTCCCTAAAACTCCCTTGAGGAGCTTTTGCTTGCAGAACCTTGGTCTTGGAATTCTACATCTAATCGTGTTAAGGAAGATCTGTTGCTGCATCTGCGGAGGAGGGACCCACCATTCCTGTAACCGGATCAGCTTTACTTCCCTCTGGATTGAAGATCCATGAGCTTTATATACACACTGCGTTTATGTGTCTTACTTCTGGTGAGTGCGTTTTCCAGCCATTTCCACACGGATCACCTATTCTGAATCCACATCTGACACTGGATACGTTTATATGACATAGACTTTTAGTGGACTACTTTTTGTCATTTTGTCATTATTTTCAGCGCTGCACTATTTTTATGTTATATATTATTATGATTTTATAACATTGCCTTGCAGTAGGAAAGGGTTTTCTTTCCCTCAGTTTACTACCGCTTTAGGCATGTAGAGAATATCTTTATCTACATGCAAGTCTTTCTTTCAATGGATGGTCACACTCATTGAATAGGAGAAACCAGACCTAAGCCCCTCAGAGTAAGTTATGTCAGGAGTGATTGGTAGGATAAGAGATGTGCTGAAAAAGCTTCTGAAATGTGGGTGTGGATATACAGCAATAGCAAAGAAACAAAATTTCAAAAACAAAGGTAAATTTAAGAGACAGCACCGGACTGTACTGCACAGCACCTGGCTGCTCTAGACCCAATGTATAGATATAGTGGGGTGTTCCTGGCTGACTTGCTCTGCACTTAAGCTGTTCCCCAGGGCTCCAGACATGTGAGGTATTGCATTTCCCTGTCCTCTCTTGTCTTTGGGTGCAAGGTTGGATTGTGCTCACTCAGTCCCCCTTGAAGGCCTCCCAAGAATAGCTGCTGTCCTGGCCCCTCTGCTGAACAGGCTGTGCTGGCTGTACTTGGAGTCCACAGCTAAGCCTAGCTGTGGCTAAGACTGGGTGATGTCCTAAGGCCTCTAGTCCTCCTCCTCTCTCTCTCTCATCGCTCCTGTTCCTTATCCTTCTGCCCAGGGACAGAGCCCCCAGTACAGGGGTCTCCTCCAAACGACTGGACCCCAGTCTCTGCTCCCAGACTGCCAGGCTCCTGAGTATTTAAGGATTGTTTTTCCACCTTCTGGGCCCACATCTGCAGGGATTGGTGAAAACCTCAAAAATATTAAGGCTGCAGCCTCTCTCCCTCCACCCACTAAGTTTTAGAAGTATTCAGAGAGTTCCAAAAGACAGAGGAACTCTTTGCTTAGTGAGCTTAGTGAACAAGGTGACACTATGCTCACTTTTATTATGCAATTATGTGCAAGGGAAGTAAAAAAAACTTTTTTTGGCACGATTGGATGATTGAGATGAATATGACTTCACCTTATTCACTGATATAAGTGCACATTTCCTTTGCAAGATTAAGGTTATAATAAATGCAATTAAAGAAAAAATAACATGTTATACTTGCGCGCTCTGTGCAGTGGTTTTGCACAGAGCAGCCCTGCTCCTCCTCTTTTTAGGTTCCCCCGATGGCGCTCCTGGCACCTCCATCCTGCCGAATACCCCCAGAGTAACAAGCTTGCTATGGGGGGAACCCAAGCAGGCTCACTCCCAAGCTGCTTCACTGCATGTCCATGCACACACTGCCACGGCTCATCTCCTCCCACTCTCCTCATTGACTCACTGGCTGTGTTCGAAAGCATCAGGAGCCAATGGCTCCCACTACTGTTTCAGCCAATGAGGAGGGAGAGTCTCCAGGGAGCTCAGGCTCTCGTGCACATCGCTGGGTCATTGTGGGGCTCAGTTAAGTATTGGGGGGACTGCTGCACACAGGAGGTTTTTTTACCTTCATGCACCACTTTACCCTCTCAACTGCTTTATCAAATCAACCCCTATGAGTATCATATGTGGATACCCCCAGTTCCTTGCTTTGTTTTAGCAGAGGGGAGCAATAGACCAATATTTTCCCAAATCTGTTGATAAAATATTCACCTGACAATTGTAGGACATGTATTAAAGTGATTCTAAAGGCTTAAATTTTTTTTAAATAACAAACATGTCTATACTTACTTGCTGTGTGCAGTGGTTTTGCACAAAGCAGTCTGGATCCTCCTCTTCTTCAGTCCCCTGCTGGTGCTCCTGGGTGCTCCCTTTTGTTGGGTGCCATCACGGCAAGCAGCTTGCTATGGGGGCACCCGAACATGCACTCTCCCCAGCCGCTGCACCATGTGTCCATTCACACATTGAGCTATGGCTTGGCCCCACCCCCTTTCTCTTCTCATTGGCTCACTGGCTGGGATTGACAACAGCGGGAGCATTGTCTCTGCCAATGGGGAGAGGGAGTCCTGGTATAGCCGAGACTCCAGTGCACATCGCTGGATCACAAGGGGGCTTAGGTGAGTATTGGGGGGGGGATGCTGCACACAGGTTTTTTACCTTCATGCATAGAATGCATAAAAGTAAAAAAAACCTTGAGCCTTTACAACCATGAAATAATCTATAGACATCCCATTGTCACTTGATCGTGTCACGAATGTTGTATATGTCCCAGGTTAATTATACAATAGTTTTACATTTCCTAGTTTTAATAATTTCTTTTGTACCTTCTGGGTAAGAATTTCATGTGCATGGTTACCCTTAGTTAGTCTTGACAGGGAAAGCTTTTCAGGAATATTGGTTGAAAAGGATGATTGTGACTACCTGAATTTGCAGATAATGGATATCAACACCCAGAATTCCACGGGTATGGAAAGACATTTATGGTTAAGTAAAAAAACAAAAAAAGAATTGAGGGAGTTAGGAGGCTGCTTAAAGGACTTACAGAACTGAAGTAGTAGTTTAAATAGCATTTGTACATTAAATGGCATTTATACTGTACAGGTACTGTTTTGTTTAGGGTCTGGGCTGAGCTTTACATTTAAAAGACTGCTCCGTGTTTAAAGCAAACTCATACAAATGAGCAGAGAGAGGCCACTCCAGGTGGAAACATGTGAACAGTTAATCATGAGCTCACCACTGCTGCCTTGTTAATCATTTGCATGATGAAGAGAACTGAAAAAAATAGGTGCTGTGGAAAATGCTCTCAGTCAAACACCTTAATGAAGGTGCATCTTTATTGGGTGAGACAAAGTAGCAAATATAAAATTTGACCAGCCTGAAGTGAACGGTGTGACTCCAACGGACGGCCCGTCTGCTCTGAAGGGAGCTGAGATCAGAGAACACTCCTGTCGGTTTCATCACGGCAAGCGAAGGCAGTGTCCGACATTGGCTAAGCTGGGAGCGTATGCAGGATTACCAAGACGACATGTTTTGCGCAGTTGCGCTTTGTC
Source organism: Staurois parvus (assembly GCF_062004578.1). NCBI lineage: Eukaryota > Metazoa > Chordata > Amphibia > Anura > Ranidae > Staurois > Staurois parvus. The sequence goes on from NW_028317850.1 coordinate 1,482,166, forward strand.
AAGTCTCTGGTAACCCTGGCCGGCGGCCATTATATAGAAGACCATTAGAGGGAAGGTTGGCTGAGTGTAATTAGCAGGGGATGGGGTGTCAATCAGAGCTGATGGCATGTCCTGAAGCAATGCTGAATACAAATTTAAAAGTACAAATTGGAAATTATAAAAAGTTTTATTATATTTGCTACTTTGTCTCACCCAATAAAGGTACACATTAAGGTGCTTGACTGAGAGCATTTTCCACAGCGCCTATTCTTTTCAGTTCCCATGTTTAAAGCAAACTGTATGCTGCCTTTAATATCCCATTCTGTTTTAAAAGCCTGTAGGGTGGAGCCAGCAATACAATGTGAAACGATTTACTTGGTCTTTAAATCCCCTTGCCCTTGATTAATCAGTACCCAGCTGCCTTTTATTTGCTTTCTGTAGCATAGTCTTTGAAAGTAGAATAGAGTCTCTTTGAGGCTTATAAATGTATATTTGATGTATATATGATATATAATATGGCAAACAGTCCTGTACATTGCTCATTATTGCACATGTACACTGAGGACTATCTGGGATATAAAAGGGTGTTTGGGATTTCTTTAGAGATAACAAAACCAACTCATTACATCTTATGTATAAAAGGCTTGACAAGATGGAAATATTTGTTCTTGCAAAAATTTGAAGCTACTGGGGCCTCTCAATGATGCATTGTTTCCTAAGAATATAATGTTTGGGTAATGCAGAACATAAAGGTAAGAACGTGATATTATTCCAGTAAATGCAAGAAAGAAAATATATTTTTACAGCAATTTAGCAGAATCATGTTATCTTTGGTGTCTAAAACATTTTCTTGTCTCCAGCTAGCATCCAAAGCACTTATGATAATATTTATGAAGTTATGTTCTTCTCAGAGCAGGTTGACATGAATGAGAAATAAGGTTAAATAAAACAAAACTTTTAAAGAAAATGTATACTTTTTTTTTTCAAATCACATCTGTCACGCTTACCCCTAACTCAGGTGGTCAGACACTATAGCTAGCTTTTGTGTTCTTCACCTATAGCAGCCCCCTTTCCCATAAAGCAAGCAGGCCTATAGTTGGGATCATGAAATTGTTTTGGTATGCTGACGTCTTAAGAGATCCCTTCACTGGAACTAAGGGGCCAAGCCTAACCCCTGAAAAAGAACCCCCACACCATAATCCCCCCTCCACCAAACTTTACACTTGGCACAATGCAGTCAGGCAAGTACCGTTCTCCTGGCATCCACCAAACCCAGACAAATCCATCAGATTGCCAGACAGAGAAGCATGAATCGTCACTCCAGAGATCATGTCTATCTGAATGCAGGAGTTTGGTGCGCTTTCAGAAAGTGCACCACACCTGCAAGATATAAGAGAAGTCTAAGGCAAAGACAATGCACCTAACCCACAGGAAAGCTTCAGGTGCTTTGTGCTGCACCCACAGTGTGGATAAACTGCAACACATTAATGTGAAAGCAGCCTTATAGGGGGGCTCAGGACAGTAAACCCGTTTATATTTGTAGTTTGTGGGGGTCGATAAAACCCCATATTTGGGATGTGATTTTAAAACACCCCCCTAACCACTGGTGTGGTGGCCTCCCTGTCTCATTCTGTTTTACACTTGGACAGAAGGGAGGCAGGGGCAGCATATACAGCAGCTGCAGGAAGAAAATGCTTAGTATAATATTCAGAATTAAAAAAAAAAATTAATTCTGAATCATTTAATTTCATTGTGGCCCGCAACTCATTACCATATCACTTAAGTGGCCCACGCTCTTCAAAAGGTTGTGCACCCCTGATATATACAGTATATATAGAAACTGTCTAAATATAGAATATTGTAGTAGAGTATAGTGGTTTTGTACTAGGCACTTTTTCTCCTTAAAATCGATTTTTTTGGAATGACATGATTAGACAAGAGTGAGTCTGCCTGGGTTTGAGTGTGTGTGTGTGTGTGTGTGTGTGTGGGGGGGTTAATGAATCCTAAGTAAATTCTGCAAAACCCATTAAAGTCTGTTGGGGAAAACACTGAACAAGAATTCTGACCATTATCAAGGCTAATAGGAATATTATTGTCAAAAATGTACATGGGGAGATGGGCACTGCCATTTACTAATGTAAAGAAAAAAAACACACACATTAAAAAATAATCAGTTTTGAGGTAAACACTGAGAATACCCAAATTTTGCAGTCCTTTTCTCACACGCTGTCACAGCATGAGGAGAGGAGAACCAGCAATTTACAAATTTACACTGATAATCAATCAGGGTACTGATCATCAGTGCCATCTCACCAGTGCCCATCAGTGCTACTTCATCAGTGCCCATCAGTGCTACTTCATCAGTGCCCATCAGTGCAGCCTATCAGTGCCAATCAGTGCAGCCTATCGGTGCCCATCAGTGCAGCTTCATCAGCGCACATCAGTGAAGTAGAAAAATTACTTATTTGCAAAAATTTTATACCAGAAAAACATTTTTGGTCTTTATTTGTTTGCTGTGCAAAAACAAACCCCCCAAAATATCCAGTAGTGATTAAATACCACCAAAGGAAAGCTCTATCTATCACTTTCTAAAGAAAAAAAAAGCTAAATCAACTCCAGAAATATTGGGGTTGATTTACTCCAACTGGAGAGAATTCAAAATCTGGTGCAGTTCTCCAAGAAAACCAATCAGCTTTCAAATTTTTTTGTTAAAGCCTAATTGAATGAGCTGAAGTTAGAATCTGATTGGCTGCTATGCACAGCTGCACCAGATTTTTCATTCTCCAGTTTTAATCAGTCAAACCCATTGTTTTTGTTAGAAAGATGATAGCTGCGTCTACTGCCAGCAATAACAGCAAAGAAAGGAAAAAAAGAACCATTATTATTATTTTTAATATTATTATATACTATTATCTCATTATTAACAAACAAAAGGGTTTGTAAAAAAAAAAGACATCTACAAGGCATTTTGCACAGACAGAAAGGGTACAGTTTAGTGTTCAGAAAGCAACAGTGACAGGCACAAATCAGCCGTAGGAATCCACATCCACTGAAAATCTTACACCCCTGTCAAATAATGTCAGGGAGAGCCATGAACAGTCACCGCTAATGATCATATCTAATTATAGTGAGCTATATCACAAATGATTTTCAGAGAAAAACAGTGCAAAAATATGTCCGTGAAAGTGTTTGCTCAGGGATAACCAGAGAAAGCTGTCAGGATATATACTTTCTGAGATTACCACAGCAGTCATATATTTATCACTTCAGTTCTTTGATATGTTTAATGTAAAAGGAGAAGTATTGTCCTACACACTGCACATGTGCTGGCACAGTAGAAACAGCAGGAAGAATTTCTCCCGCTAAAGAATTAATAATTTCAGACATGAAAGGAACTGAAGGAATTCATCTTCCCACACTTGTTGACAGCAGTCAAATACCTAATGGTGGAGAGGAGATCCCTACCCCAGAAGACACCTGTCATATATTTTTAGTTGGGTTGACTGCTTAAATGTCACCAATTGAAAACAGTGCCAAAATTGTATTTCTGGTGGAAAGAGCCATTTGAAGAGTGCAGACTAGACAAAAACAATTTGGTGGTTGTACAACTATGGTTCTGTAGTCCCCTGGTCCTAAACTGGGGCTACAATGCAAATTTAGTTTTTGGCTGGGCTGTAGTTGGCTCAGACTGATTGTGCAGTTTTTTATTTGGCTTTCCCCTAATCTCAGTTGGGTTGTGCATTTCTCACTGTTGCCAGTAGTGTTCACACATAAACTGAGTTATGAATATTTATATTTCTTCCAGACAGCCCAGTAGGAGGTTCTATGGACACTGGTGCATTCTGGGAGAGGATACTGTATATTTGGGGCAGGCCATGTGCTTGCTCTCTTGCCTGAATCTGAGGCATGAGGAGGTGCTCCTGGAGAGAGCTTCATGCTCGGCCCAGAAGCCTGTCTGGACATACCTGCTTTGAAGTGGTCCTCAGGCTGTCCTGCGTGAGGTGGAGGAAGCTGAGCCAAGCTGAGAAGATTCCAGTGGAGGCCCCTTGCTGGAGAGAGCCAGAGTGAAGGCTAGTCTCTCAGAAGGGCCTTGGAGGACAGACTAGACTCTGGAAATGTGCTTGCGGTGTTGCTGAGTCAGCTTACAGATTTTGGCACTATGAAGCCGGACTTTGTTCTGGAATCCAAGGAGTCTGTAAGTGATCTGTGTGGCATCTGAAATCCCTAACCCTCTCCTTCCACTTCCTTTCAAGTTCAATATTAAAAAGACCTAAAGTGACTGGCGCCTAATTTCTTTTCTGGTCTCCCCATTTTAGCCATGAACTCAGCCCTGGGGTAAATGTTAGCTTGCTCCCTGTCCTTCAGGGAAGTCAAGGGGGCACTATGGTTCTTTTTGCCAAAGCCTAGGTTGGGAGCAAGGTTGTGCCATTAGTGCCACTCCTTGCCCCAGTAAGAAACAGAGCAAAAAAAAAAAGTATGCACACTTGTAAAACTATTATTAAGGTAATTCAAGACATTTTCTTCACCTCTTAATACTCTTGCTATCAAAACTCAAAGGAGATACCCATTCTGACGAGAATTCCTGTGAGGGATCAAGTCTACATCAGAGAATTATCTTACAGCAGCATCAGTGTAACAACATCTAAATGCTACTAATGACAGCAGCATGACGGAACCTTCAACAAGTGACTGGGAATCTACGTTGTACTAATACAGTGAGAACCAGAGAAGAAAAATGGACACAGGGTCAGCATGACTAAGGGAAGAACAGGTCAGAGAAGGGTTAAAAAATATGTAGTGAGAGGTGTAGGGGTGTAGTTCTTACCTGATTGGAGGCTGAGGGTCAGATGGGCTGGGTGGAGCTGCAAGGGTGGTCAATTGCAAGGGTCGCTGTGTATTCATTTCAGAAAGTTCAGGCAAAGAGGACACATCCCTTCCCTCCTGCCCTAAGTGCTGGGTTCCTGGTGTATGGGAGAAGTATTTTTGTGGCTATGAATGTCTATTCCAAGGAATAAAAAAAAATCAAAATCAAAGGATATTTGTCTTAGCAGCATGGCGGGTCTGGTGGTCTTTGGGGGTGGGGGCTTAAGTGATTAACAATATTTATTAAAATAGGTATGGTACTCCAACTTTTTGGTTATTGATGGTTCTCACAGGAGCTAGGTCCGCTGGGGGTAAAATCTAAGAATGTGTGAGTCATAAGGTCTTTGAGCCGGTTGGGCACGTCTGAGAACATGGGGTATTATAGTCATAAAGTGTGCCTTAAAGCGGAGTTTCACTCACACTGTCAAAAAATAAAAGTCAGCAGCTACAAAAACTGTAGCTTCTGACTTTTAAAAAACACACACTCACCTGTCCCTCGGTTCAGCAGTGTGTCCCCTACAGCCCGTTTTACCGGCATCTTCAGTGTGGGCACCCGGCTGTGACACCTTGCGGCTTCACAGCCGGGTACCCGCTGCGCATGTGTGAATAGCGCTGCGCTTCCTGAATAGTCCTGTAGTCTTCTGGGACCTGTCACGTGTCCCAAAAGACTACGGGGAGGGAGGAAGGGAGGACACCTTCCACTTCCGATTGCCTAGGCGATTGGAATGGAAGTGGGAGCGGGTACCTGTCAAATTCGGGTTGAATCCTTGTTGACGAATCCTTTAGTCATGGGATCATGCACCAGAATACTGATGTTCATTGGACTGTATAACTATCAACTCTAAATCACCATATACTTCCATAAATACTACAGAGGTGCTCAGAGTGAACCAGCTGCAGAAATCAGATTAATACTGTCATCAATAAAACTACACCTGGTAATTGTAAATTGGTAATGTTGTTTTACTGTACATAGAGAATCTCAGTGAGAGGCCCAAAGACTTGACTTTTCACATTCATGCTACAGAGACTTGGCTAAGCTTCAATTCAGATCCAAGCTCACATCACTGTGGTTGACAGTTCAAGCAATACCCCAGGGATCTTGCTAGTAGTAGGTGGCTTAAGAAATTAATTAGAATCTTCTATCCCAGTTATAAAACAAGAAGATTCTCCACTTACCGGTTGATAGCAAATCATCTTGAGGACAGAAACATACAGAATTCCTATGGATAAGCAAGAGAGACAGATTATGCATGTTTTGCCACCCATGGAGAAGTGACTTGATGCCTGCAAGGACTCTTTTAAGTATTACAACTGCAATGTCAAAGACTATCCCAGATTTTATCTGATATTTTTAGATTTGTGTTTAGATGTTTTTCACGTTTTCCCTCTCTTGTTTTTTTAGGTCCAATGAAAAGTCATCGTTCATGGATTAATATTTGTCATTAGGGATGAGCTCAGTGTTTGGTCTGCGCAAAAGGTCAAACTGAATGCCAACTGTTCAGACATTTGTCCAAACGCTGAACTTTAAGGTTGTCTGGTGTGGATGAACATGACATCAATGTTTTCTAAGGAAGCAGCAGGTGCTTGCACCCACCTTGTCCTTACCAACCACTGCCATCACCCTGCCTATTCACTTACATAGTTGGGAATCCTTAATGGATGGGCAGGGAATGGAGCAGGTTACAGCATCTCCTAAATATGGCCACCTGGCCGTATTTGAGTCAGAGCCATATCTGGGCAATGATATCACCACTATCCCTGCCCTTTCCTTTATATAGCTAACGACAGCTCAGGGTATATATGTTTCATCAGAATTGGTTGTGTGTGCCAGGTCATTGGGTTCTTCTTTTTTTGATAAGTAAGCAGGCAGCGGGTTGATTGATTAACTAACAATAAAGGAGTTTTTTGGGGAATTTAATTTTTTTAATAAAGGATTTGACAAATGTTTGGGCATCTTTATTCTTAGGTGAATTTTTTTGTGAATGCAAGCACTAAGAAAGGAAGGAGATGTCATTTATCAGCAATTTTTTTTTTATCTTTTGTAAATGCCAGTGTTTTAAAAAAATCACTGCTTCCATCCCCATGGAATTAAAAACATATTTTTGCATTGGTACATGTTCTCCAAAGCAGTGCCCACCCTGTGATATTTTTATACCCTATTGCATATTAGCCCAGAGAATGGGCATTTTTAATTTGAAGGATTAGGCTTCTACTTCAAAGGGGTTTGAGTTCTACAGCTGTTTTTTTTAGGTTTGTCAAACCCTGCTTGAAACAAACCCAGGGCAGTTCAGCTCACTAATGGGCATGTGTTTAACAGTGCTACCTAAAGATTTCAGGCAGGAAGTGTTCTGTCCCATGTACAATATATTTTTTTGCTTTAAACTATATTGTGTTATTTATTTTCAATATATGTTAACATCTAGTGGTAATTCAGTGCAACTACAGCTTGTTTATCCTCTGCATTTGTTACATTCCTCTGCCCCCCCCTTGTTCAGTGCTACTTGGTATAGTGCTAGCTCCCTTCCATTTTTCTCCTACTGTATGCTTTCTCAATCAGCATTAGACAACACAAGGACAAAGTGTAGAAAGTCATTATCTTCTTACATTTGAAATGACTAGAAAAAAATTATCTGTACTGTACTTTTTTTTTTTAAAGATTTATGCTTGGATTCCCATAATTGTTCCATACCCCGGGTGACGTGAATTCAGACCATGAGAACAAGGTTGCATTGAAGCATTCTATTCCTGTAGTTTGCGGATGCTATAACTTCCTCCATCTGTTTAGTTTCAATAATCCTGGTATACCATAGGCTGACAGAAGGGGGGGCCTTCTACTTTCAGAAGTGGAATACTTGATTTGCTGCATTGAGTAGATGGATAAGTATAGAGAATTTGTAATGTTTTAGCAATTTTGAATAACCCAGGGGACTAAGTAAAACTAAGTAATATTGAGTTGAAGTTAGCTGATGTGTTTTATTGAAGAGTCAAGCTGCCTGTGTATGTTACCGAGCCAGCAAGTTACTATATTATCCACACAGACTAGGCCTAAAGAGTTATGTCATTGCGTATAATGGCATTTGAAATAGAACAAAATATATCCTCTCTCTTTCTTCAGCTTAACTACCGTTGTTTCTCGTGAATGAGTATTTTTTGCATTTCATCTGATGATGCTGGCTCAGGCAGTGGTGGTGTACTACACATATATGACAAGCATCTATCTGGGACGCCTTTAGTAAACCTCATAGATTTTCTGAGGTTGTAGGCAGTTCTTTTCAGAGGAAAAACCACTGATGCCAATTTCAATTTTAGTGATGTTCTGACTCCTTTCCTGCAGTTTTGTTGAGGTTTTTGGTTAGATTTTAATTCAGATGGTACTGGCTGTTTTACTTCATGAGGCTATTGACATAGGTGCTTTATTACCAATTACACTTCTGCTGAATATTACTTTATAGGCATCTGGATACAGATGTGTTTTAGTTCTATCAGCACCAGCCATACCAGTTTCTATTTCAGAGTGAAATAGAAACTGGCGTGTGATCTGTGACCAATAAACAAAGAGATTGCAGCAGTTTAATGCTATCAGTTTAGAGTTAACCATAAATGATGGGTCTAGAACTATTTCTCTCTTTCAACATGTGTAGTGGAATCAACGTTTTTGTGTGTAGGCACCCCCCAACACATGCATCTATGTTTAAATGGTGTATGTGGGGGGCTCAAACCTTTTTTGTTTTGGGGGGGGTCGATATTCAGTGCTTGCGTGTAGCTTTAATTTTTTACACTTTTAAAAATTTTTTATGCTACAAATAGTCTCCTATGTGATGTATTTTTTGGTGACAGGATCTCTTTAATGAGACATTAGGAGTTTAAAAGACCCCTGATATCTCATCCTCCAATGAAATGAATGCAGTGTAGACACTGCATTCATTTTTTTTCCCAGCCATACTTTCTGGGAAAATCTGGAAGTGACGTTTTACATGTTGCTTCTGGATCAGTAAGAGGATGTTGCAGGGGCGGACTGACAACTCATGGGGCCCCCGGGCAATAAGGGATCATGGGGCCTCTGTGTCCTTGCCCAAATTCAAAAAAGCCTATGAAAAAGGTACCAGGGGCATCTCCAGGGGCCCCCTACTGACCCCGGGCCCTTGGGCAGTGCCAGAGTTTCCAAATGGTCAGTCTGCCCCTGGGATGTGGAAATCAGCAAACAGACATTCATGATAACACTCTACATGGAGGAAGTTTTTTTGCACTGTTAGCGCTGTTATGTCAAAATCATGGTCAAATCATCGGTGAATGTGAGAACTACCTTTTCTTTCCTGGAGTCTGAGGTGTTGGGCTCTGCTGTTGCTACTTTTATTGTTTCTTTTTATGCAAACTTCAAACTTCTTTTTTTGACAGCATGCATCAATTTTTATATCACTGTCATATTGCTCTTCAGCTAGTTTCTTTATAGCTTCAAGATTCCAATATATACACCCACTGGCCACTTTATTAAGTACACCTGTTCAATTGCCTGGTAACACAAATTGCAATCAGCCAATCACATGGCAGCATTTAGGCATCTAGACATGGGGAGGACGACTTGCTGAAGTTCAAACTGAGCATCAAAATGGCGAAGAAAGGGGATTTAAGGGACTGTGAATGTGGCATGGTTTTTGGTGCCAGACGGGCTGGTCTGAGTATTTTACAAACTGCTGATCTACTGGGATTTTGACGCACAAACATCTCTAGGATTTACTGAGAATGGTCCGAAAAAGAGAAAATATCCAGTAAGTGGCAGTTGCGTGGATGAAAATACCTTGTTGATGGCAGTGATCAGCGGAGAATTGGCAGACTGGTTCTAGATGATAGAATTGCAACTGTAACTTAAATAATCACTTGTAACAACCAAGTTATGCAGAATACTATCTCTGCATGCTCAACTCATCGAATCTTAAAGCAGATGGCTGCGGCAGCAGAAGACCACACTGGGTGCCACTTCTGTCAGCTAAGAACAGGAATCGGAGGCTAAAATTTGCACAAGCTAGAAGATTGGAAAACCCGTTGCCTGGTCTGATGAGTCTTAAAGTGTTACTAAACCCACACAGTAAAATCAGTCTGTATATGCATTAAAGCATGCTTGTTATACTCACTATGCAATCTAAGGGGTTAATACTCTGCATTGTGTAAAAATGCTGTTTGATCATGACTTCTCTGATCCTCCACTTCTTCCAGCTCCTCTTATCTCCTGATAAGACATATCGTGTGGAGACACTGCACATGCTCAATTTGGTGTGTATTGCTAGAGAGGTTTTTTTTTCTCTGGAGAGTGCATGTGATCAGCACAGGGCCAATCAGCACTGACCAGACAGGTGTCAGGGGTTCTGCATCCTCCTAGAGAAAACCCCTCCTATAAGCTTTAACCAGTGCTCAGCTGGAATCTGACAGAAGTCACAACACTGCTCTAACTGCTGATAATAAAAGGTATTTAGCAGTTTATATTTACTAAAATAATTGCATTTCTATGTTCTGTATACTGTAGGAGACCAGATATAGTGAATGCAGGGTCCTGGGTTTAGTAACTCTTTAATTTCCCTAGAGATGGCTGTGCATGAACATTCCAGTAGATCAGCAGTTTTTTAAATACTCAGACCAGCCCGTCTGGCAACAACAACCATGCCATGTTCAAAGTCAATTAAATCCCTTTTCTCCCCCATTCTGATGCTCGGTTTGAACTGCAAGTAATCTTCACCATGTCTAGATGCCTAAATGCATTAAGTTGCTGCCATATGATTGTAAGATTGTACAGGCAGAGGGATAAGAACAGGATGACACAAGACGTAAACTGACCATGCTTAGCATTAACTGATTTAACTTTTTTTTATTCATTCCAGCTTGCTGATTTATTCCAACTTTCCAAATTCTACAGTTTGCCTTTATTTGATTTGTTTTTTTGCTCACACGACATTCACGTGTTTCAAGGGTCATGTTTCTGCTATTGCAGCAATTGGTTCATAGTGCAGATTCTGACATAGAAGTATTTTTGCTGTTTGATCTTTCTGTTTTTTGTTTATATTCATCCACAAGTTTTTACCACTAAGTCCTATTAAAGGGACACAAGCCTTTTATGACCTCACTTAACGGTCTGGTCATATACACCAGGTGAGAGCACAACCGGTGAAGGTGCATAATAATGTTATGATTGGTAGACTGCACAATTATTATTTCGTATCACAGCACTGGAAGAAGTGTCAAGGTCATGGACTTAATAAGGACATATTTGCAGCAGTAATATAATTGCAGAGATATAGATATGTATTCTTTCGATGCTGGATTATTATTTATTTACTATTCATTTATTCACATTCTTGCAATTGGCAGTGGAGAGCAACACTATTTCTGATTTTATTTTATTCTCTATGACACAATTGTTTGAGTATGTGTAGAGTGTAAGCGAACCACTAATTTTCACAGTTTTTATACACAATTTTTATTTTATTTTCACTATTGTATTGATTTTACCACAATTTTATTAATATTAATAATATTTAAATATTTAATAGCACTTACCATACACCATAGTAGCTCACAAGACCCCACACTTTAGTGTGCAATTGATGCTATTCTGACCACGTGCATTACTATGTCTGCTATTTCATCATGGACAGCAAGTTAGAACAAAGAGTAAACATGAAATTCTGCGTAAAACTGGGCAAATCTGCCACAGAGATGTTTGACATGATTCTGCAAGTTTACGGTGATGCTGCAATGGGTTGTTCAAGGTGTTTTGAGTGGCACGTGTGCTTCAAGAGCCGGAGAACATCACTGGAAGACGACAAGAGATCAGGAAGATCTTCAACGAGCTCAACCCCCAAAAATGTTGAAAACTCAAAACCATTCGGCAACTTGTACATAATGATCGCCGGAGAACAATCCTCAATATTGCTGCCATTGTTGGTGTTGCACACGGAACAGACCAGGCAATCCTCATGTGTAATTTGAACATGCACCGTGTTGCTGCCAAGTTAGTACCCAGGCTGCAATGATATCATTTCTGCACCAACCTAATCGCCAGATTTGGATCCTGCAGACTTCGCCCTCTTTCTGAAGATGAAGATCCAGATCAAAGGTTACCGTTTTGAAACATTGCAAAGATCCAGCGCAAATAGCAGATGGTGCTTGACAAGCTTCAAAAAGAAGACTTCCAGGACACATTCCAGAAGTGGCAGGAACATCGGGAGCACTGTATTGCTGTGCAAGGGGGCAATTTTCAAGGTGATAGTAAACATAGAGTGCAAACATAGATAAATAAAGTACTTTCTTGTAAACAGAGCTAGACTCACAACTTTTGACACCACCTCCTATATATAGTCTTGACCATGATCGCCTTTTATTAACTAATCTTGTTCAGCTTTCTAATCAAGTACAGTTTATTTCTATGATTTTCTCTTGGGTACTTTCTATAGCTCCCTCCATATTTCTTTTGCAGTTTTACACTTGCATATGTGCACAGTTTGATCATCATTTATGCTTACGTTTATATTATATACTGTATATAGATATAGATATCTACATACTGTTGTTGCTTCACTTTTCTTGGATCAATTAATTCATTAATCGTAAACAGTTTACAATGCACAGATTTTTTTCTTCTGACACAATGTGTACCTAAAACAATTTGTATAGTATTAAGGCATACTTTCAGTTGTTGTGCTCATTCTGTTGCTTTTAATGTTGATTATGAATGCAATGTGGACACAATGCTGCAAACTGTGTTGACTCATTTTATTAAAAGTAGCTTTGCTTTTTGTGCTGTTTCCTTTTCTGCTCAGAAATTTGCTGTTACAGATCATTATTTCTTTATGGGAAATGTACTAAGTTTTAATGGCTTCTACATTCATTACAAATAAATAAGGAAGCTTTGCAGGAAATGTTTAGCAGAGCATCTAGGACATTTTGATCTTCCTACTCTTAGCAAAATCTTTTAGCTTCTAAAAGCAAATTTGCACTTCAACTAATACTATATGTTACAGCTCAGCCATTGAACTGTTCATTTGTTTAGAATGATTTATAGTGTATTTTTTATAGAAGTTTAGGAGGTAGCAACATATCTTATGTTTGACATGGTTTTTTATTGTTTGTCAAACCAGGAGAAACGAACATTATTCTTTTTGTTCTGCTCAGAAGGATAGTGTGTCAGAAGGATATCATTACCATTGTTCTTTTGAAGTTGCCAAACCACGAGGGGGACATTTAGAATTTTTTTATGCCTGTGTACTTGGAACTTCTATGGTTCCTGTACCATGATGCTGGAAGAGTGCATGTCTTGAAGTGTCAGCGCAGGAAAGCATAAAGGTTCAAGCTCATGACTTTTGGATTCCATAGACAGGCATATAAAGGTGAGGGCTGATAAATAGTGGGTTGATTTATTAAAACTAGAGAGTGAAAAGTCTGGTGCAGCTGTGCATGGTAGCCAATAAACTTCTAACTTCAGCTTGTTCAATTAAACTTTAACAAAAACCAATTAAAGATTTTTTTTTTGTAAGATGTGTGTCAGATACTGCAGTGTGGAAACAAGTGCTTGGCAAGATGTGCAGATAGAGCCCAGCAATAAGTATTTTATTTTTAGGGCTGTACAGCCAGTGCCTGGAGCTAATGGATATGGGTGACTTTAGAAGCACTGAGTGGTTGTCTATAGTTATCCTTAATATATATATATATATATATATATATATATATACACTATATTGCCAAAAGAAGTATTGGGCCAGCCCTCCAAATCATTGGATTCAGGTGTTCCAATCATCTCCATGGCCACAGGTGTACACAATCAAGCACCTAGGCAAGAAGACTGCTTCTGCAAACATTTGTGAAAGAATGGGTCGCTCTCAGAAGCTCAGTGACTCGAAGCGTGGTACCGTGATTGGTTGCCACCTGTGTCACTAACTATTTCCACATTTCCACAAGGAAATTTCCACATTTCCTTGTCACTAACTATTCCGCAGTCAACTGTTAGTGGTATTAAAATAAAGTGGAAGCAACTGGGAACAACAGCAACTCAGCCACGAAGTGGTAGGCCACGTAAACCGACAGATCGAGGTCAGTACATGCTGAAGCGCACAGTGCACAGAAGTCACCAATTGTCTGCAGAGTCAATAGCTTAAGACCTCCAAACTTCATGTGGCCTTCAGATTAGCACAACAACAGTGCATAGAGAGCTTCATGGAATGGGTTTTCATGGCGGAGCAGCTGCATCCAAGCCTTACATCACCAAGTGCAATGCAAAGTGTCGGATGCAGTGGTGTACAGCACACAGCCACTGGACTCTAGAGCAGCAGAGACATGTTTTCTAGAGTGGCCAATCATGCTTCTCTGTCTGCCAATCCAATGGATGTGTCTGGGTTTGGCGGTTGCCAGGAGAACGGTACTTGCCTGACTGCATTGTGCCAAGTGTAAAGTTTGTTGGATGGGGGATTATGGTATGGGGTTGTTTTTTAGGGGTTGGACTTGGCCCTTTAGTTCCAATGAAGGGAACTCTTAAGGTGTCAGCAAACTAAGACATTTTGGACAATTTCATGCTCTTAACTTTGTGGAAACAGTTTGGGGTTGGCCCCTTCCTGTTCCAACATGACTTCACACCAGTGCACAAAGCAAGATCCATAAAGACATGGATGAGTGAGTTTGGGGTGGAGGAACTTGACTGACCTGCACAGAGTCCTGACTTCAACCCAATAAAACACCTATGGGATGGATTAGAGTGGAGACTGCGAGCCAGGCCTTCTCATCCGACATCAGTGCCTGACCTCACAAGTTTGCTTCTGGAAGAATGATCAAACATTTCCATAGACACACTCCTAAACCTTGTGGACAGCCTCCCCAGAAGAGTTGAAGCTGTTATTGCTGCAAAGGGTGGGCCAACAATATTGAACCCTACGGACTAAGACTGGGATGCCATTAAAGTTCATGTGCGTGTAAAGGCAAGCGTCCCAATACTTTTGGCAATATAGTGTATGTTAAGTAGGCTTATGCACTACACCCTAAAGCTGACCCTAGATTATGTCAGACAGGTGAATGTGTGGGGATTATCCAAGGACACTTAGAATAAAGTGTCTACAGAGCGCTGCAGAACATTCAATAAACCTGTATGCTTGACTCTGCCAAGCACACAAGCTTATGTCAATGGAGAGTAGAAGGTGGAGAACAATGTAATGACCAAGCATGTGTTCATGTGAAACATGTTTACTGTTCTCTTGTTCAGTCTTGGAGCTGTCATGGTTTTATCCCATTGTTTGTTGAGATTCCAATAAAGGATTTTACATCTGCTACACCGTTGACAATGCAGCCAACCTTTTTCCTTTGGTACCACTTCTACGATCACGGATTGGGCTGGCACTGATGAGTGTGGAGGGGCTATGTGATTCAGTGCTCACCTGAAGCAGTCTGTTCTTTCTCCTAGAGAACAAGGGAAGTTGCACCCACCATCAGCTTTGAAAGGACCACCATTGTAATTCAAATATGTTTTCCAGCCTTTTGGACAGCAGATTATGTTAGGGATAGAGGGGGCAGCACCAATTCACAGACGTATCATAATGAGGTTATTTGTTCTTTATTTTTCCCTTTCCTGGCAACTTTGGGGAAGAAGGTTTAATTGAGAAAAGTCCCAAGAGTCACAAGAACACTTTTCTTACATAACTTTACTTGTTTGGGTGTTCGTCCCAACACTGGACTTCTAGTCTCTTTGGTAGGAGCTGAACATTGTATACATAGTCTTTTTTTCAATACTACTGTATATGACAGCTTCCTTTTTGTACTGTCAGTGGTTGTTCAGAAAGCAGTTGGTCCTTAATAACCAATGACCCCAGCTGTCCCATTCATTTATGGGCTGGAAATTCTCCGGTATTCAAACAGAGGGGCAGGGATAGTGGCCACTAGGCACTGACATGTACCAATAATTGCCATGGCTATATTTGAGCATTGATATCACCTGGTATACCCTGCCCCTTTGTTTACATTTAGCAGCAGTTACTGGAGATGTAATTTACTGTGAGTATCGCCATGGGATCAGAAAATCCAGTCTGTAAGATTTTTCTTTCAGCAAGCCGGTGGGTGTTGTATATCATAATTGAAAGAAACAGAGAGAAATGACAGCAGAAAAAGCCCAAGTGGTCTACTGAGTCTGTCCTTTTTTTAATACATGTTTTTGTTTTTTTATCAACTTTTTTTCTGAGTATAGACCTATGTTTGTCCCAAGCATGTATGAAGCCACTTACTATTGACTGACTCACTACCTCTGCTGGAAGTTTATTGCTAATATCAACTACTCTTTCAATAAAATAATACTTTCCATATTCTGATAAGCCCTCTGCCCACAGACCCCCTTATTTACCAGGCCAGGATCGTGGGGAAGAGGCAACACCTCCATGTTAGGTCATTAGCCTAGTATTGGCTACTGGTCTGGTGGTCGCTTTTCTGTGCACCACACACATTTTTCTTTCTTGGGGTTCATCATTAAAATCCATATTGGCCTAAAAAGGTTTAGAATTTAAGGTGGACCCCACACAATTTTATTTTTTTTTCTTTTACGTAGGGTACCACCTTAACTTCTATACCAGACCCTCATCTAGAGTAAGGGTTGGGTATAGATGTAGGACATCCTGAGCTGCTCTGTTTACAAGCCGAAATAGGTGGCTGAAACTGTAATTTACCAGCAAGTTAAATGGCATTTTTTTCTTTGCACCTCATTCAAAGATCATCAGAGAGTTCTTTGCCATGAGGTGCCATGTTGAACTTCCAGTATGAGACAGTGAGAGAGATAACAACAAATTTAACACACCTGTTCCCCATTCACACCTGAGACCTTGTAACACTAACGAGTCACATGACACCAGGGAGGGAAAATAGCTAATTGGGCCCAATTTGGACATTTTCACTTAGGAGTGTACTCACTTTTGTTGCCAGCGGTTTAGACATTAATGGCTGTGTGTTGAGTTATTTTGAGGGGACAGCAAATTTACACTGTTATACAAGCTGTACACTCACTACGTCACATTGTAGCAAAGTGTCATTTCTTCAGTGTTGTCACATGAAAAAATATAATAAAATATTTACAAAAATGTGAGGGGTGTACTGACTTCTGTGAGATACTGTATAGGTGTGTGTGTTTTATATATTTTTGCATTATTTATTTATGGTCGAAAAACAAACATGTCAACAATTACAACATAATTTCCTGCTATGTTCAGACAGGACTGTATGGAGTTTCAACTAGAGAGAGGGTCTGAAAATAAACATCTTCAGCTGTACTCACTTTTTAAAGACTCCATAATGCTCTGTGAAGTCCAGGTCATAACCGTATGTATATATTTATCATGTTAGGCAAGTCACAGCAATGGCAGATGAATTCCGATTCCATGTTATGGATCAATGCATTTAGACTCTTTAACTTAAAGTAAAAGACTTTTATTTTCTAACTATGCGGGGGAACGTGTAGAAACCTTACAGCATCACCAGACAATTTCAGCAATATTTTTCTATTATTTCCTATTATGAATTCAGCTGTTTACAAGTGTGCTAACAAATAAAGACATCAGACATATATACACATGCACACTCTAGCTGCCATTCAACAATTATCTTGATTTATAATAGCAGTTACAAGCAGATCATACTTATTGCAATAGACTAACTGATTACATTCTGTTCTTTCCAATGCTATCCTTTTCACATAGGCTGTTTTCGTTGTAATTTATTTTGTAAAGCTGTACAGATTAAGTCCTTGAGTGCAGACAGTTTCAAGATTGCAATTCAATATAAAGCAGAGATACATGGTTTGTCATTAAGCTGGAGACACCATGTATTCCAATTACAGTATGTTTCAGCAAGGAACAAAATGCAGGACATTTCAGTGAGTTTGGCCATTGTGCAGCTGCACATCTTTCACATTTGGTTATAGTATTGCAAGAATCAGGCAGTTAATGTACCAATAGAGAAGATGACAGCAATTGCATACTTCATCTGTTTTTAGTTGGTTTCAATAAAGCTTTAATATCAATGCTTGGAAGAATCAGTGATTAGGTTTATTTACTGCACAATTTAATGTCAATTTAAAGTTTATCTCTAGCAGGCCCAGACTGGGATGAAAAAATAGGCCTGGGCATTTCATAATGAGCAGCCAATTTTTCTAGGGACTGGGGGGGGGGGGTGTTCACGAAGGTGGTTGGTGACACGATGGAGTCGGCCCACGCTATAATGTAAAGGGATACTGTGATAAAAGGGGGACTGCGCTGTAAAGGAGAATTGTAATGATTACAGTCCCCTTGTACAGTGCAGTCCCCTTTATATCAGAGTGTCCCTTTACATTACAGTGTCCTAGCAATCACAGCCCCCCACTACAGTGCCCCTTGCAGCCCCCTTTTTCTTTCTAATCACAGTGCCCCCTTTTCCTCTCTGCCTCCCCTGTCCTACCTTTGGCAGGGCAGAGGCAAGATTCAGCCTGTGTGTCCTCTCCAGGATCTCCCGTCCCACGGATGAAGTCATCCTATCACCAGGGCAAGGGGTGGGAGAAGCTGCAGATCCCGACCATATTAACAACCGACCTTATTAACAAACAGGTGATTACCCACTTATTAATATAAAAAGACTCTTATTGTCTGTGAAGATCTCCAGCTTCTCTGCTCTGCTAAAAGGATGACAACATTGGTGGGCGGGAGAGCAGGAGGTGAGCAGTGACCACGGTCTTTGTTAACCCTGTCTGGACTGTGGTCACCGCTTACCTCCCACTGTGTGGCCCAGTGGTTGGGGACCCCTACATTAGTTGCAGCGGGAGTTGGGGGGATGCATCAGACAGCTCTAATGGTTGCATTGGTGTAGAGGGGCGACCCCTACATTAGCCAGTCTGGGTTACTACTCCTTTTACTCCTGTTGGAGATTGACCAGGATCTCTTAAGAGTACAAGCCAGCAACTCCTCAAATCCACCAACTGCCTCTCAGCTGTGACCCAAATACAACCTCCCACTGACTGTTGCACCTGGGCTGCTGTTCAGCCCCTGTCTAACAATTGAAGCTAGAGCGCCCCCTAGCTAACTAGGAGGGTGTTTTATATATATATATATATATATATATATATGTATATATATATATATACAGTATATACTGTATATATATATATATATATATATATGTATATATATATATATATATACAGTATATACTGTATATATCATAGTTTGTAGATGCTGTAACTGTCACACAAACCAATTAATATACAATACACTTATTGGGATTTTTTTTATAAAAGACGTAGCAGAATACGTAGCCTAAATTTATGAAGAAATTAGATTTTTTTAATGGATATGTTTTACAGTATAATAGAAAGTATAAAATATTGTTATTTTTCAGAATTTTCGCTCTTTTTTTGTTTGTATCCAGTTCAACTCCTTGGACGTACTAGGTACATCCAAAGAGTGAACCTTAAGGCCTTGTTCATACCATACTTTCAGAAAAACTGATGGAAACTGATACGCAGATTTCCCTTGCAGAGACATGAGTTTACATCAGTTTCCATGCACGCTTTAATGAGTTTTATACACTTTGCCAATTCCTGTGCAGAAAAAATCTGCATGTGATAATAGTGTTGTGGTGTGAACAGGGCACATAGAGAACAATTGATTTTGTTATGCCCTTGCAGAAAGCGTGCAGAAAAATTGACGTCTCTGCATCATGGTATTATTGAGACCTTAATCACAAGCTGATAACAGTAGCAATCATCAGCTTGTTTGTTTTTTTGTTCAGCCGGCTGCCATCTTGAAAGTGAAAGTTATGCAGCAGCTCCATAGCCGCCGATCAATCTCACAGATCCGGCAGCATGGTAGTTACCCCCCCCCCTCCCGCTAGCATCCCCCCTTTTTGGATCTCTACTCTTACAGGAGCCAGGGAACATATCCGCCGACTAGGGGACAGAGAGTGCTGTGAGACCGAAGCAAAGTGTTGTCACTTCTGGCTTCAGATGCACACTGCCCAGTACAGCCTGGGGACACATCTAACCAAGCCAATCTGTGCTGGGTTAGATGGTGTGAAGGGTAGGGGAGATAATGGGGGTTTATTAGACCCCTAATGTCTCCATAAAGATAACCTGTCACCTGCCCAATGCTGTCACATAGAGGTTGATTAATCCCTTGTGATAATATTCAAGTAAAAAAAAAAAAAGAAAAAGGAAAACGTTTAAAAAATGTTAAATTATAATAAAATATTTAAAAAATTTACTGTAACCCCCTTGGCTCTAAACACAAGCCCAGGATGTGCACTCGTATGTAAACCACAGTCGCACCACACGTGTGACATATCACTGCAAAAATCAGAGTGAGAACAATAATTCTTGCACCAGAGCTCCTAGTTAACTCTAAACTGATGAGCTGTAAACGCATTAAAACATCGCCTATGGTGATTTTTGGACACTGTAGTTTTTGGCAATATTGCAGGTGTGAGCAATCTTAAGACATGGAATGTTTAGTATCTATTTACTTGATGTAACCTCATCTTTTATATTTTAACCAAAAATGGGTATTCGATGGTGTGTTTTTGCATTAAAATTAATTTTATTATATGTTTCCTGAAAATTTATGTTTAATAAACAGTTGCGCAAATATCATGCGACAGACAAAAATGCAACTATCTCCTTTTTTGTTCTACAGGGCCTCTGCTTTCAGAAAATATATAATGTTTGTGTAATTTTATTGCCAAAAATTCAGATTTTTACAAGTATGCAAAAAATAAAAAAAAATGTTCTGGAGCTGAACTGGATATAATAAAAAATAAAAAACCACCAAACACTACCAATAGAAAGCTCTATTTTTGCAAAAAAAAATTATATAAATGTAATTTGAGTAAAGGGTTGCATGACTGCATAGTTGCCAGTTAAAATATTCAGCACAGTTCCCTGGTCATGAAGGGGGTAAAACCTTCCGGAGGGCAAGTAGTTAAAAGTGCAAGAAAAAGCCAATACAAGTATTTCCCTTTACATTCTATGGAACTCTTCACACCAGTGCATTGCGGGCGTGGTGCATGGCTTGAAAAGTCCTGCTGCATTGAAAAATGCTGCATCTTTGGTGCCCTGTCTCAGAAGCTCTTGAAAAACGCACCTCCCTTTAAAATCATTAAAAACACCATGGTTGTATTTTTGGTATTCTTTTTGAGTCACATGTTCATGTTTCACAGGTGCATGCTGGGAGTCAGGCAAGCAGCAAACGCACCAAAAACACATCACACATTGTTTTGAAAATAAGCATACCATTTTTTTAAGCACACCATTGTGAAAGGGCCCTTAACAAAATTTCAGTCTAATTTCACCTTATGGCACAGCAAGATAAAATCAGAATAAGCATGGTAAAGCTTGCCATACAACAATAGGATTTTGCATAAAATTTTAATTTTTGGAAAGTTCATTCAATTTTCTGATGGCTAGGGGATTTGAAGAATCTTGAAGGAGCAGGATGCAAAATTGTTCTTGAACAAACAAAATTCCTACTTTGAATGTATTTTCATTCAGGAAATTATACACTGTATAACACAACCTGTTCAACATTTGTTGGGGGGTACACACTAGCATCTCTTCTCTTTCCTGGCTAGCCAGGCTAGATGTCTGGATAAGGGTTTAAATTTAGGGGGACTCAATGCTTTTTTTTTTTGCTTAGCTTAAAATCTATACCAGACCCTTATCTAGGATAACTGTTAGCATTGATTTTGGAAGGAAGTTTTTGCATGAGGACCCCCTCAAAATACACAGCAGACCCTTATCAAGGCAAGAAGTTTGGGAGGCCACATGCCCTACAAAAGAAAAAGCAATACAAATAATATGGAGTAGACTTATTGGACTCTGGAAGCCCCCTTTAATCCACCCCACCTACAGTGAGTTAGGAGTACATTATACTCCTTGTTACTTATGCACACAAAAAAATTACAAAGCCAACAAACACACACCACACATGGCTGGATGTAGCTTGTCTGATGTGGGGGTGCAGTAAAAAATGTCATTGGGCAGAGGATTGGAGGTCAGCAGTTTGCAGGGCAGTGTACAGGGGGCCAGCAGGGCAAAGGTTGGGAGGTCAGCAGAAGAGTGTACAGGGGTCAGAAGGGCAGAGGACAGTGGTCAGAAGGGCAGTGTGCAGGGGTCACTGCTGTCACGGCAGAGCCAGGGTACAGGCAGCAGAGTTTCTCCTCCACAAACAGCACATTGCTGAAATTGGATTCCCTTACACAGCCATATTCTGCACAATGTGTAGCTGGCTACTGCAGCTGCACTGGAGTTCCGATCAGACAATTTCACAGGTCAGAACTGCAACATAGCAGCCAGTTACACACTGTGCAGATCATGGCTGTGTAAGGGAATCTGATTTTGGTGGGGAGGAGTTCAGCTGCCTGGCACAACGTCTGAGGTGGAGGGGGGAATGCAGGGTTGCCAACCCTCTTCATTTTTTTATTGACAAGACATGAAAAATTTACTGAAAGAAAACATGTTTTACTGACAACCTGAGAAAACGACAGAACAGAATAATGGCACCCATATGTGCGCTGCGCATGTTGCCGCACTTTGGAATCACAGGCAGAATTGAAGTGATTCTGCCTGCTATTCCAAATTGCCCCTTTAGTGGCAGAACATACCACAGAAGATGGTCAGAGAATGCAAACATGATACAAGAGATGGCCAGAGACTGCAGACATGACACAAGATATGGTCAGAGAATGCAGACAAAATACAGTAGAGGGTCATGAACTGCAGACATGATACAGGAGATGGTCAGAGACTGCACACATGATACAAGAGATGGTCAGAGACAGCACACATGACACAGGAGAGGTTCAGAGACTGCAGACATGGTACAGGAGAAGGTCAAAGACTGCAGACATGGTACAGGAGAAGGTCAGAGACTGCAGGCATGGTACAGGCAATGGTCAGAGACTGCAAACATACTACAGGATATGGTCAGAGGCTGCAGATATGGTACAGGGGATGATCAGAGACTGCAGACATGATACAGGAGATGGTCAGAGACTGCAGACATACTACAGGAGATGGTCAGAGACTGCATACATGGTACAGGAAATGGTCAGAGACTGCAGACATGGTACAGGAAATGGTCAGAGACTGCAAACATTGTACAGGAAATGGTCAGATACTGCAAACATACTACAGGATATGGTGAGAGACTGCAGACATGGTACAGGGGATGGTCAGAGACTGCAGACATGATACAAGAGAAGGTCAGAGACTTCGGACATACTACAGGAGATAGTCAGAGACTGCATACATGGTACAGGAAATGGTCAGAGACTGCAAACATACTACAGGATATGGTCGGAGACTGCAGACATGGTACAGGGGATGGTCAGAGACTGTAGACATGATACAAGAGATGGTCAGAGATTGCAGACATACTACAGGAGATAGTCAGAGACTACAATTATGTTACAAGTGTGTTTTAGCAGCGAGTGGTGCTTTCCCAGTGTGGAAAAATGTCGGTCACTGCACTATGTGTGAACAGGGCCTTGCAAAATATAACAAAGTTACAGAAAGCACAGTTAGGACAGTAAATGGTTAATAAGTCTTTGAAGCTGCCAGCCTGACCAGGCTAAATCCTGCAAAGGCAACATAAAAGGAAACCATCAAACAAATCACAGAGGGCTCACACAGGACTCTATCACAAACAGCTCTATATAAATAGCCGAAAGCCATCACTAGTGATGTGTGACCACTTACATTTAATTATAATGCTGGCTACAGTGTCTTCAAGAAGTCTAATGATCAGTGTGTTCACCCATCCATCCATCTGGTGTACAGCTTGCTAGTGTAAATAAATAAAAAAGTAGCCAAGTGGGACAAGAATGAGGGGAGTCATTCCCTAATCAGGGTGATTATTGCCAGAGCCCCACTGTGATCATTAGACTTCTCCAAGATGTTGCAGGCTGTAGAGTCCTCTGTGATTTGTTTGCTGAACATTAACATACCTTCTAGGAAGCCTGTACTTCATGTATTTTGCGTCCTCTCCAGGGGCGGACTGACAAGTCATGGGGCCCCCGGACAATAGGGAATCATGGGGCCCCTGTGTCCCAGCCCACACTCAAACCACACCCAAAAAAAGCCTATGAAAGATACCAAGGGCATCTCATGGGGCCCTCTACAGACCCTGGGCCCTCGGGCAGTGCCAAAATGCCTGAATGGTAAGTCCGCCCCTGGTCCTCTCCCTCCTGCCCCCATCCAGCCCCGCTCCGGCTGCCAGCATCTTCTCTTCTGAAACAAATGTGGCGGGCTGGGTTACAGTAATGTGTTATTGGAGGGAGGTAGAGCAACTCACTAGCAATCCCTCCCTCCTACTCAGATTGGTAGAGCTATTGGTTAACATGCTGCTCATCCAGAATTAAAATAATTTACAGATATTAGGCAACACTGGGGGCGATTGGTTTTAAGGGGGCGCAAATTAAATCTGGGGGGGGGCATAACCCCCCCCAGCACCCCCCCTAGATCCAGCCATGACACCATAGAAAAAGTTATTGTGGCCAGTGATGTCAATCGGGATCCCCCAGCCGCTTTGTTTACAAACAGAAGCTGACGGGGAGGAAAATGTAATTTAGTGGCAAGAGTTTTATAATTTTTTTAAATGTCGTGCTTGCTGAAGTACATCCTACAGGTGCACTGCTTCATGTGCAGGTTTGAGGTATTCCCCAAGCATGCTATTTAAAGGAATTGTGTATTTCTATTGTTTCCCTTTAGGCCTCATTAAAAGATGTGCTTTTCATATTTTTTTACATTTTTTACCAAAACCTTGCAAACTGACTTTAAAAAATGGCAGAACAAAATAGCAAGATTCAGTTCCAATAGACTACAATGAAGTATGGGTTTTGGGTTTGCAAATGTTTTCAAGTATTTGCAAACATTCAGCAAAACAAAGTTTACCTGGCTATCTCATCAATACTATATATGAGATTCAGATTCGCTGCTACAGAAGTATTGAGGCGAGTTCAAGTTTTGAGACCCCAGCAAATTTATGTGCAGACTTCCCCGAAGAATTTTTTTTAAGCCATAATGCTCTTAATGAACTTTGAACTATAGCAAGTAAGCTTTGAAGGACCAATAAGGAGGGTTTTGGATACCCTTGCTATAACAGAGGACCACAAAGCAGTCAGATGTGCCAGTGAATTGAAAACTGGAAAGCACAATAAAAGCTGATAAACTAGGGAGAGATTAATATAAGTTAGGAAGTTGTACTTTTAATTCTGAATGCTAGCTGTTGGGGCAATCAACCATTTTGGTGCCTTTTTATTCTTACTATTGGGGCTCATTTGTTATTTTATTTTGTAGTGAATTTGAGGTCAATGGTCTCCTTTAGCTGCTGTCCCATCCATAACAAAGTTTTGTTTTGTTTTGCTGCAAGTGGAGAATTCACTTGTTACCTACCATCTTTTCTTGAAGCTTCCCTTGGATTACAGTATGCAGTATGAGTCATTTCAATAAAAAATAAAACTATATAATTAATAATTATATAATTCACTGCACTCTCCCATTCCCATCAATAAAAGTTAGGCTTAAACCAGTTTGGCCTAATATTCCTAATTAAAGCTGTTCTGCTGCCAGCCAGTTTTACACTATTGTATTCTCTGCAGTATTAAATTCATGTAGTAAAGCAACAGCCTGTGCTCTTTGGTTCTAGTAAATTTGGGCCAATCCTAGCCAATTTTACACTACTGTAATATCTATGTTCTTTTAATTCTTTTGGTCTCTAAAGCCCTAGTACATTGCGGCCAACTCTCCTTTGTTGAAAATGTCCCATAATTGGCCAATTTTACTCTGCTGTATCCTATGCAGTATCTTCATTCTTGTAGTAATACCCCAGTTTATGCTCTTTGCTTCTAATACATTTTGGCCTAGCCTTGTTATTTATACTGTAATTGTCCTGCTGCTCTCTAATTTTACACTGATGTGACATATGCAGTCTCTTAATTCTTTTAATGAAGCACCTGCCTGTACTCTTTTTCTCTAGTACATTTCAGCAAATTCTCTCTCATTGAACTTGTCCTGCTGCTTGCTAATTTTACATGGTTGTGTCTACTGCGTGTCTTAATCCTTACAGAAAGCTAGGGAGAATTTTGTCAGGGGTTTTAGAGTTTTGCATAAGTGAAAAAGGAACAGTCACAGTGAACTACTAGCCAATTCAATTTTCTGGTCAATTACAGTTAAACCGCTTCCCGACCGTCCTATAGCAGAAATACTGCTACAAGGCGGCACAGGTGCACAAAATCACATATGTATACGTGATTTTACATTTCCAGGTAGGGGGTGGGGAGGAGAACTGTTTTGTTTACTAACAGTTCTCCTCCCTGTCAGCTCGGGCACACTGCTTTGGATGGCTGCGCACAGCACAGCCTTCCAAAGCAGTATGATTACAGTGAAGCACACTGCCCCCAGGTAAAACACTCCCTGCACACAGTTAACCCTTTGATCACCCCTCATGTTAACCCCTTCCTGCCCATTAGTACAGCGTCAATGCTTTTTTTTTAGCACTGATCACTGTAATGGTGTCACTGGGGATGTTAGTGACACCAGTCTATTATGAATACTGATGCTAGACTAATACACCTTACTAACTAATCAGTGACTGCTGCCCCTCTTTGCCAATCTCTTCACTGGCTTATTCTAGCTCATCATATAAAATTCAAAATACTAACCACAACATGCAAAGTCATCCACAACATCACCCCCAGCTACATCACCAACCTCATTTGCAGATATCGCCCAATCCGTCCTCTCCGCTCCTCCCAAGACCTCCAGCTCTTCAGTTCCCTTGTTACCTCCCACACTTGCCTCCAGGACTTCCCCAGAGCCTCTCCCATCCTCTTGAATTCACTGCCCCAGTATGTCTGGTCAGCTCCTACCCTGTCCGCCTTTACCCTCCTTGAAAACTCATGTATGCAGGGAAGCCTACCCCACCGTCACCTAAGAACTGTACTTGAGTCACCTTCATCAGATCATCCTCTTCAGCTATTACCTTTTGCACCCCCTCCCTTTAGATTGTAAGCTCCATGAGCAGGGTCCTCCTATTCCTTCTGTATTGAACTGTATTGTAGTTGAACTGTCCCCCTTTATATTGTAAAGCACTGTGTAAACTGTTGCCACTATATAAATCCTGATTATTATTATTAATAATAATTACAATAATAATAATTTAAAGGTTTTCTGTCATTCCCATGCTGTCCTCAAATCTGTAGGAAAAGAACCTCTCCCCACTGTATGGTATTTTTAGAAAAATGTGGTATATGTCCTATATTCCATTCCATGCCATGAGTTACTGTTCCTTGCACATCGTGATTACTGTGCCTTACCCTATTGCATGTCTCCATCTTTTATTCAGCAGGAAGCTGAACTCCTAGAAGCATTAAATCACAAAGTACCATTCAATCTTCTGAACACATGCAGTAGCTGGTTGTGGCACCATATGCTGTGTCCTACCAGACACTCTCTGTAACACCTGCAAGTTTATCAGGATGTTGGAGATCAGATGTTTGGGTTCTGGCTGGCTGAACAAGGAGAAGCTGGAAGTATGTTAGAACTGTTTTACTTATGGTTTAATAACAGAACAGACATTAAACAGAATGAGCATGGACATAGGATGGCTCATAGAGTAGCAGGTCATGAAATAACAAAAAAAAAAGCATTGTTGACTTTGTAGATATGTGGCCTAGTGCTCCTTAACGTGCACAACATAGAACTTCAATCCATTTTAACCTCCCTGGCGGTATGATTATTTCAGATTTTTGGTGCTGAAAGCGGTACCATTTTTTTGCATGGAAATATGTATTTTTTTTATTGTAGGCTGTAATTTTTAGGAAAAACTCACTGAAATCTGTCCGAACAAGAGTCTAGTAAACAACCCGGGTATGATAAAATTTGAAACACAAAATCATAAATTATAATTTAATAAATAATCATAAAAATAATATAAAAATAATAAAAAATTGAATTCAATAATATAATCAAACCAAAAACACTGAAATGTGAAATAGAGCGCCAAGTTCGCACATTGCTGAGCTCAGTCGCAAAATCGTTTTCAGTTTCTGATGACGAATTTCCCCCACGAATCATTATCACTCAATTCTGTAAGTGGTTCTGATTTACTATCGCTGTTCTCTAGCTGATCTAAACCGCTTTTGACCTAAAGGGACACTTTTTGGACGCCATGGACATTTCTCAGTTTCCAGGCAGAAAGAACAGACAAAATGCAGGCAGGGCACAGGACAAAGCACTAGGGACAAAATATATGTGAAATAGGTTGAAACAGCAATGTTTTACTGTGTAAAATGAAAAAAAAAAAAAATGAAATTTTTTTAAATTTTTAAATTTCCCGCCGCCGCCGGCGGCGGCGCCCGTACGTCCCGACGTCACAGGGACAGGACACAGAAGCCGGATGCCAGCATCGGCCGGAGGAGATGGCCGGGGACGCTGCAGGGGACACATCATGGGAGCGCAGGGTAAGGTAAGTGAAGAACACATGCCGGAGCAGCGCCGCATGGTATTCCCGAGTGTAGCTCGGGGTTACCGCTTTTGGTACTGAAATGTTACCCCGAGCTACACTCGGGAATACCGCCAGGGAGGTTAAGCATTTATTTTGTACTTACAAGATGTGGAACATTTATATTTTGTGTATTTATTTGTATGTAAGCTCATTTTCTATCTGCGTGGAGTTTGCATTTTCTCTCTGTGTTTGCAGGGAATGTGCAGGTGGAAACTGTTTTATTTAAACTTCAGACATCTGCGGGTTGATTTACTAAAACTGGAGAGTGCAAAATCTGATGCAGCTGTGCATAGTAGCCAAATAGCTTCTAACTTTTGCTTGTTCGATTAAGCATTGACAAAATAACATGGAAGCTGCACCAGATTTTATTTGCACTCTCCAATTTTAGTAAACCAACCCCCTAGGGTCTAGTGTTTTTTACATGTGTGGTGTGAACATGCCAATATCAGAAGAACTGTCTAAGGCCCTTGGAAAGAAAGCTGTGGAAGTCTGTCAGCAGATTTATAAAGATCACCAAAAAATTTTAAATCAATCATTCCACTGTAAGGAAAATAATCTAAAAATTGTGTAGATTTCAAACAGTTGCTAATTTGTGCAAGACTAACCAGCAAATTCAACCTAAGACTTGACCTTTTGTTGTTAGAGAAGTCTCCAAGAACCCCCAAAATACATTGTGTGGTGCCTAGACAACTCTTGTAAAAACTGGGGTTGAAGTGTCTGCATCTACAGAGAGATTTCAGCAAATCAACCTGCATGGGAGGTGTGCTAGGAAAAAGCCTTTGTTATTGAAAAATAACATTGGAGCAAGAACACAGTTTGCCATTGAACATCTAATCAAAGACCTGGCCTTCTGGAACAATGTGCTAAAGATTGATCAATGAAGAATAGAGTTGTTTGGTCACAGTAGACTTTTTTGTTGTAAAATGAAAACAGATTTCAGAAGAATCTCATACAAACTGTGAAGAATTGTGGTGGAAATTCTATAGTCTGGGGTTACTTTACTGCTTCAGGGCCTGGGCAGATCACAGTCATCCAGGCAACTATACATTCTGTATCATATTAAAGTTTAATTGGAAAAGGATCTTTCAACACAAAAATTATCTGAAGCACACTAGTAAACCCACCAAGAAATAGTTCAAAAAGAAGAAATAGAGGGTTATGGACGGCCCTAGTCAAAGCCTTGATTTCATTAAATTTCATTTGTTTCCATTAAAATTTGTAGTAAAGAAGTAATTTCCTGCTAACTAGGGGAATAAGAGCTTTTGTATCTGTTGGCACCAGGGGCGGACTGACAACTCATGGGGCCCCCGGGCAGTAGCGGATAGTGGGGCTCTTGTGTCCTCACCCACAACCAAAAAAGCCAATTAAAGGTACCAGGGGCATCTCATGGGGCCCCCCTACTGACCCCGAGTCCTTGGGCAGTGCCCGAGTGCTCGAATGGTCAGTCCGCCCCTGTAAAGATCTAATGTTCACCTAGTCCAATATAAAATGCAACTATTTCAATGTGGTGTGCTTAATTTTTTACATGACTATATCCTGTTTATATAACTTGCTGCTATTTAATAAAAATCGAATATGTTGCAGGAGGATAAGTCTGCACTTTATTTATGTCTTTGTTTAATTGTAATTAAATTGCAAGCACCTTTTTTTAAGGAGAAATCAATATTTTAAAATATTTTACATGATTTGAAATCCAGATTTGTCAATAGATGTCTAAATTTAAGCATTCCCAGTTACAGTTGCCATCTTTATATAACCTCCT
The DNA here is from genome assembly GCF_062004578.1 of Staurois parvus. Classification (NCBI taxonomy): domain Eukaryota; kingdom Metazoa; phylum Chordata; class Amphibia; order Anura; family Ranidae; genus Staurois; species Staurois parvus. The sequence goes on from NW_028317850.1 coordinate 1,512,307, forward strand.
TTAATGGGTTGCATTGAGTTTTAATGAATATATAGAAATTAAGTTCATGACTTATACAGCATATAATAAAATGAGTAACCAGGGGCGGACTGACCATTTGGAAACTCAGGCACTGCCCGAGGGCCCGGGGTCAGTAGGGAGCCCCATGAGATGCCCCTGGTACCTTTTTTATAGGCTTTTTTTGAGTTTGGCCAAGGACACAGGGGCCCCATGATCCCCTATTACCCGGGGGCCCCATAAGTTGTCAGTCCGCCCCTGTGAGTAACATAAACATTTAGAACATATGCAACTGTAGGCAAAATGTTTTTTTTTTTTTCAGAGTAAGGGAAGGTAATAACCCCTGTCATTTTATTTTTTTCCATCTGTGTCCCATTGGGGAGATTTACCTTTATTTCCTGTCCAATAGCCAAAACAGGAATTGAGAGGAAATCCCTGCAAATTAAAGGAATCCCTTGGGGCCCCAGGTCACCAAAACTAATGTCCCCATTGGACGTTTTCCCCTCTATCACTTGGGACAACCCACAATTTGGGATTTTCTTTACTTTCACTTTCAACGATAATGATAAACAGGATAAATAGAGATGGTGAATCTCCCTAACAGGGCACAAACAGCAAAAAAACCCCAATAGGTGTTCTAATCCATCTCCACTTTGTCCTAAAGTAAAAAAAAAAAAGTTTTGCCTTTAGTTATACTTTAAATGTTCCCTTTGTTAAACGTTATATCACCAGTGTTTTTCCTAAGAAACTGTGCATACTCGTGTGGTCTTCTTGTCTTGCGTTTGCACAGTCTCTCTTGATGCGCTGTCCTCCTCTTCCATTTCAGAATCGTTTTCTTGCAATATTTTTTCAAGGTCAGGATTGTCTTCTTTTATTAGTTCTTCCAAATCACTGTCTTTGTTATCACTTTCTTCTTGTCGACTCTGTTCCATATGGCCTGCATCACTGCAGAAAAATGTGTAAGTCATTATAGTTATAGTATATTTTCAACAATACCATGAGTTGTTTTATATTTACTGTATTTAGGGTTACAGTCTATCACGTTCAGAATGTCTTACATTCAAAAAATATTAATTTAGAGTAGGGTTTCTCAACAAGGATTCTATGGATTCCCAAGGTTCCCCCAGAGGTTTCTAGGGGTTCCTTAAGCAATGAGCAATTTCCATCTCTCAAATAGGTTCCCGCTGACACCATTGATCTTTTTAACTGTATGTAAGGGAGCAATTCCTTCCAATGATCACAAGTGGAAAGAGCATTCTTCCCTCTGACCATCACACTAATGTATCATGAGTTGTAATTTTTAGCAGGGGTTCCCTGCGACTAGAAAGTTATTTCAAGGGCTCCTCTGTGTTGAAAAGGTTGAGAAAGGCTGATCTAGAGGATGGTAGAATCCCTAGCTAGACTAGAGAGAGGTTTTACAGACTAGTTCTATTTTTTTTTAGAAATATGTAAAAGAGACCAACTTGATTTAAATCTTCTTTACTGTATAGCGAATTATTCATAAAAAGTTTATATAGTCATCCATTTGTATTTTTTAAAACATGACACTGCTTTATTAATTACTTACATACAGGGCTGTTTTTAATATTGATTGGGTCCTGGGGAAACATTTTCTTGCCCCTTCCCCCCCACACACACACACACACACACACACTCTGAGACATACAGAAAAACAGCAGGCAGCAATTGCAATTGGTTGCCAGAGGTTACAGGCTATCATTACCACTCAATGACTGTTTACAACACATAATTTCTGCTTGTTGATTGGTTGATAGAGGTTACTGTACATTGTTGCTACTCACTGAGTGGTTGCTATACATTACTGCTTACCATTACTGATCACTGATTGGTTGCTAGACGTTACAGCGCATCATTACCACTTACTGATTGGTTGCTAGAGGTTACTGCAGATCATGACTGTTCACTGACTGGTTGCTAGAGGTTACTGCATATTATTAACACTCATTGAGCAGTGGAGCAATCCCAAATAATTGAGCAAGGCGGCACATTAATACACATACTACAAGAGATATTAAGAAACTGTAGACATACTACAGGAGAAAGTCAGAGACTGCAGACATACTACAGGAGATGATTTGAAACTGCAGACATACTACAGGAGATGGCCAGAGACTGCAGATGTACTACAGGAGATGGCCAGAGATTGTGGATGTACTACAGGAGATGATCAGAGACTGTGGATGTACTACAGCAGATGATCATAGACTGAGGGTGTACTACAGGAGATGACCATAGACTGCGGATGTACTACAGGAGATGACTAGAGACTGCGGATGTACTACAGGAGATGACTAGAGACTACGGATGTACTACAGGAGATGACTAGAGACTGCGGATGTACTACAGGAGATGACCAGAGACTGCGGATGTACTACAGGAGATGACTAGAGACTGCGGATGTACTACAGGAGATGACCAGAGACTGCGGACATACTACAGGAGATGACTAGAGACTGCGGATGTACTACAGGAGATGACCAGAGACTGCGGATGTACTACAGCAGGTAATCAGAGACTGCAGCCATATTACAGGGGATGAACAGAGACCTTTCAGCAATGCACAGATATACAGTTTGTGAAAAACAGCTCAGGGTTTGGTATAACAGTCCACAGGCAGTCTATGGGGGGGGGAGGACATACCTGGCCAGCCAGGCTCAGCATCCTCTCCGAGGTCCGGGAGTGGGGCTCCCACTCATCACAGCTTCTAGTACAGCAGTTCCCTCCCGAGCATACAGGCTGCATGGGGCGGGGTCAGTGGAGCTCCCGGACCTGGTCCTGCACCCTTCCTTCTGGCTGCGGAATACAGCAATGTCCCCAATGTACCCTGTGCGCTCTGCAGTGCAATCACTGGGGCCCCAATTTGTGGACAGCACAAGTTTAAGAGGCAGCTGCTTTGGGCCCCATAACAAAGACTGGGCTCAGGGCACTTGCCCTGTTTGCCCCGCATTAAAGACAGCCCTGCTCACATAAAATAATCACAATCTGAAAAAATGCATAAATAACAGGCAAGTTAGTAATTCCTGCAGCTCCCATACCACATTTCTCATTTTCCCCCATAAAATATATTAAAATACAGAAAATAAAATAAAAATATATGTGCCAATTAAATAAAATCCCAGCACAGTGGCTAAGTGGGTAGCAATTCTGTCTAGTAGCACTAATGTCATTGGTTCAAATCCCAAACACGGCACTACCTGCCTGGAGTCTTCATGTTTTCCCTGTGCTTGCGTGGGTTTCCTCTGGGTACTCCGGTTTCTTCCCACACTCCAAAAACAAGTTGGTAGTTTAATTGACTCCTGTCTAAATGGGCCCTAGTATGCGTATGTATGAATGTGAGTTAGTGGCTTTAGATTGTAAGCTCACTGAGGGTTAGGGACTGATTTGAATGTACAATATATGTAAAGCACTGCGTAAATTGACCACACTACATAAATAATAATGTCCCAGTAATCCACACTGAGTGCACTTCCTTGTGATCAAAATTCAAGAATACATGCAAGGAAATGCCATATAAAGGCATTATACATTATGTGGATATCCAGTATGTATAAAAAGAAATTGTAATTTACTGAAGGATACTTGATATTAATCATCCATTTGCAACATAGGTGATGAATCATTGCAGTTCCCTAACTTGTTGAATTAAGCAGTAACTGTTTAACACACCAATCTACTTGCTAATGGATTATATGATAATAACTTGGATAAAATAATATTGATGATTGGTCAAAGTACAAACTAAATGAAAGGGTAGATGGCTGGTGTTTTGTATGGGTACACAACCAGCAATTGCAGGTATCAAATAATAGCACCAGATGATGGTATATGCATGCAGGGCTGCTGTTAGAACCATGGGGCCCCATACAGCCAACCTGATAAGACTCCCAAAGAAAAAGTTTATTTGCTTCAGTTATGAATTAACACAGTGAGTGATCGTTACCAATCGCTCATTGTGTTCATTCAGGAAAGGAAGGGACTGGCAAATGTACTATGTTTACTGGACCCTTCCCTCACTCTCCTTCCTGAAGGATTCTATTGTGTGCTTGCAGCTGCTGGTGGGAAAGAGAGGAGGGAATCCCGCAGCACTGCTATGGTGGGGGGCACACAGGGGCGCCTGGGCAGCAGGAGGAAACGTACAGTGCCCAGGGAGGGTGATGGGTGTAGTGGTGGTGGGGGGAAATACCTGTAAACGATCCCTTGTATGGCTCTCTGCAGCAGCTAAAAGCCAGCAGGAGGGAGAGGAGAAGAAACCAGCTTTCAGCTGCTGCAGAAAGAGCCATTCAAGGGAGCGCTTCCAGTAATTGCCCCCACCGTGCCAATCACCCTCCTTGCTCACATTCGATTCACCCGGCTGATTGGGCCCCCCTGCTGGCCTTGGCCCCGTACAGGAGGACTGGTGGTACCCTCTTATCCACAGCCCTGTATGCATTAAATGATGGTTCCAAAATATATTGAGACACAAATAAAGGTTTAAAGGGTAATGGCTCCTTGCTATTGATATAATAAAAACAAACATGTTAAAGGTGCAGAAAACAATTGCAAATATAATCAGCCCCCGCAGAGTGATTGCAACAGGCAAAGATATAGTTGAACAGGTTTATCATGCATTCTAGCGAGTTAGTTCCACAAAAGGCATTGCAGGTAAACAACTGTACCGCAAGTTCCAGCAAGCTGATTCTAAAATGGTTATATACAGGGCTTTTTTCTCAGAGAATAGATGCAGGAACTCCCCCCTTCTGAGTCATCCTTTGTTTCCACCTCCTACCCCCCTTCAAGTGGCGTTCCTTGGTTTCACCCCCTTCCCCACTCCCAGTGCCACCCCTTTCAGAGAATACTCTGAAAAACCTTCTGCCTGCAGTGCCCCCTCCCCCTTATATTTACCTGAGCCTGATCTCAATCCAGCGATGTGAACGAGAGCAGCGGCTCTCTCTGCTCTCTCCCTCCTATTTGGCTGAGATATTGTCTCCCGCTACTGTCAATCACAGCCAGTAAGGAGGGAGCGGGGGGGGCGAGCACTGTTCCGTGTACTCTGTGTGTCTCTGTGTGTCTTCTTTTTGCAAAACGTTGACTTATACTTTAGGCAGATAGCACAGTGATTGCAGTGAAATACAGATTTGTATTCTAAAGAGCTGAAATTGCTGCTGGATGACCATCTTGGACATGATGGTAACAGCCCCAGCAGACTCAAAGCTCAAGGGAGGCTGTGTGTTAATCCTGTACATTTGCAGAATTACTTTAGTCAGGTGCATTCTTCCTTCTCAGAAATTGTTCACATCACTAGGGACATTATTCATGTGAGATTTGATAAACCAAAATAGGAAAAATGTCAGCCACTCAGATAACATAAACTAGAGTAGATCAGTTAAAGAGGAAAGGGTGCACACTGATAGGGCCTAAAACGTGCACTTGAAAAGGAAAATGCTCCCTTGCATGGGGCTGCCCCGGCACTGTAAGGTTTAAATGCTTGCTTTTTTTTTCTGTTTCAGTATTTTTTTAAGAAAGTTTTGTTTTAAGAATACAACAAGCTCAAGATACGCCCATGCAGGGGCAGAGCAGAACAATAACACATAATTAGATACATCCTGCTGACTTGTATTAGCCAAATAGCAGAATGTCCAATGACATCAAGGAGGGAAGCTGAACCAAAAAACAGCAGCAGCAATTCATCATATTACTGGAAAAAGAAGAGGAAAGAAGAAGAAAAAAAAAAAGAATCTGAAAGAAAACATGGAGGAAAGGAAAACTAGAAGAGTCACGGATCCAGGGCTAGCACAGGCAGCGACTATAAGAGGCCATAACTGGTAGGAGGCAGGGATGGCAAGGAATAACGTATCCAAGGTTCCAAAACCTTAAGGAATCTTGGATGAGGATCATGAAGAATGCTAGATATCTGTTCATTGATCAACATAGTATTCATTTTAAATGCTTGTTTAAATCTAAAGGGCAGTAAAAGGCAGTTTTACTTATCTGATCCTCCACTTCTGTAAGAACGGTCCCTACAGACTGTTCTCTTTTATCCTCCAGCTATTACAGGTCCTCTGACATCATCAAGTGCAATGCAGAGCGCATAGCCCTGCACTGGATTTCAGAAACAGTACCCCCACAGTGCAGGGGAGTAGAGGAGAATTCCGGTTGCCAGGAAAGTAGAGGATCAGGTAAGTAACTGTTTGCGCCCTCTAGACCTAAATCTTCATTTAACCCTTGTAGTTTGCAGTTGCCCTGCAAGGCAGAATTTTTTCTTTCCCCAGAGGGGATCTTTAAAATATTCAGATGACCTCTGATAGTCATGTGTGGGCATTCCTGCTGCCACTTTCTTTGATCAATGCCACTACTCTTTGGCTTACTACATAATAAAACATGACATAGTGGTAGTGGAGGAAGGAGCGGCAGCTGAGGACAGCAGAGAAAAGGATTTGACATGCCTCGATGTGTCAGATTCCAATAAAACTTGCTTAACTTGAACATGAAAAAAAGGTTTTAAATGACCAGCAGGGGAAATATGGTTCTTTAATATGCTCTATTGCCACAAGGCTTTAAATTTAACACAGAGGTCTGGTGACACGTTCTCTTCAAGGTAACATTTGAATAATTTCCTGCACTGTCAGGAAAACATCTAATTTAATATACAGATTGCATAACATAGTATATAGTTTATAACAAATAAAATCCTATAAAAAAAATCAAAGTCCACAAAAAGAGGGCAAAATCTTCATGTAGCAGCTATGCACCAACCACCAAGTTAATATAGTGCCACTTACCAAATCTTTCGACCCTACAACTCAAGAGGTACAAATCAGCATTTAAGAGATGATAAATCCTGGATGGATGGATGGCTCCAGCTCTCTTCCTCTCACGCCTCAGCAAGCCTCAAGCCTCGCTCTCTCATGAATAGCATGCCCCAAAAGTGGTCACTGGATCGCTTCTCATGTACTGGTCTCAGCAGCAAAAACACATACCAAGGAAAGAGCAAGGCAATCCCACAGTGAAGTACCATTTAAAACCATTTATTAATAAACCAAGTGGGTACCCACAAAACAAATAGAATGACAAGCATATTGCACAGCACTGCTGATTCTCCGGGAGGCCGTGATAATGTCAGCACTAAACTCTGCCCTACACGCATTTCATCCGATGGGAAGTTTTCCAAGGAGCGACAGAATGCCATTCATGAGAGAGTGAGGCTTGAGGCTTGCTGAGGTGTGAGAAGAAGAGAGTTGGAGCCATCCATCCATGTGGGATTTGTCATCTTTTAAATGTTGATTTCTCTTAAGTCATGGGGCCTAAGGATTTGGTAAGTGGCCTTTGGTGGACTTTGATATTTCGTTTAGAGGTCTGTATTTGTTTGTTATACACTGTATGTTATGGTATACACTATATATTGAATTAGATGTTTTCCTGACAGCTCAACACATTTTTTTCAGTTGTCCTTTGATATTTATGTGTGCATATCAGCAGTGGTGTATTTAGGGTTCGTGCTGCCCCAGGCAACACAAAAATTGGCTCCCCCCCCCCATGGAGAGTCCCTGACACCAACCAACACCCCAGTCCCTCACGAAGAGAGCCTGATCCTGACCAACAACACCTCAGCCCCCCCCCCCCCACCTGAGAGAGCCTTCCACTACCACCGCCCCCCATGCACTAACAACCCCCCCCCCGACCCTGCGGGAGAGAAGACACTCACCTTTGCAGCTCCAGAAACAAGAGTCAGGCTCTGCATACATCATCAGCCTCTCTCAGATCTCACCTGGTCCCCATGCTGCATGCGTCCCTTCTTCCAACCCTTCTTTCAGGGGGAGGCTCTACCCCCCTGAAAGATGCGGCTGCCCCCATGAAAAATGCCGCCCTAGGCAAATGCCTTGTTTGCCTTATGGTAAATACGTCCCTGCATATCAGTGAGTGCTGCAGTCAGGATTTGTTACTTTTTCACCTTTATTTTATTTAAAATAATAAATGCACATTTTTTTGTGCAGGTAAAAAAAATATGCATTTATTATTTTTGTCTACAGGAGCCTGGAAAGCATTGCGCCACTTCCGTCTCACTTCGTCACAGAAGTGGGAGCGGGTACCTGTCAAAACTAGGTATCCGCTCCCCCCAAAAGGTGCCATATATGGAAGTGGAGGGGAGAGGAGGCAAAGAAGTGGAGCTTCCACCTTTGGGTGGAATGCCAATTTAAGTTATAAAAAAACTCCAGGCTTTCTTATGAAAGAATTAGATGTACACCCATTGTGTCAAGCTGTGTCTCATTTGCCAAAATACTCCTGGGAAGTGAACTGGGATAGTTTTCCAAATATCTGCAGCAGGTTTATCATGTGAGATGAGACAGATTTTGACTCACAAGTGTACTATTAAGAAGTGGCCAGGTGCAGGTTTTATTTTGTTGCAGTGCTGCATTAAGAAAGAATATATGACTAATGCAGGCCATAGACAGGCCGTTTATCGGCCGAATTGTCGGCTGATAAACGAAAAATTGGTCGGCCCCATTGTTGGCCGATAAACGAAAAATCAGTCAGCCCCGTTGCCGATGCTGCCACCAATGTCCACAAAAAACGGCCGTTTTATCGTGGATTTTCCAGCATGACTGATGAAAATAAATCAGAAGATCTGCGAAAAACGGCCGACGGGCTGGCCCCACTAACGGCGTGAATATCGACCGATTTTTTGTACAGGCGAAGATTCGGCCGATAAACGACCCGTCTATGGCCTGCATTAAGTTGTAATCAGTAGTATAGTAAATCTGTATGTTATCTGTGTTATAATCTCTTTCAGCGCTCCTGTTCAGCATTGCATTGCTGTAAAACAAATTCATAAATTTCCCCCACTGTCTCCTAAGGATCAAATATTATAAATATAAATACAGGGGGCGTGTCCAAGATGGCGACCGGACAAGCCGCTTAAGCCAGAGCTCCCGACGGCCCGATCCGCATCCACCGCCATCCGGGTGACATCAGCTGGCAGGAACAACCGGGAGACCCCGTCGTCTCTGTCAGAGACATCACTGAGTGGGTCTGGGCGTTTTTGGCCCGGGTCCGCTGCGGCAATCTGGTGTGGCCTACCGCGGCTGAGTGAAGCCGCGATACTATCCAGCTCACGCCCGCCCCGCCGGGTGCCAGGTGCACGTAGCGTGCGGTGTCGGAGGAGGGGATTGCTGATCATCTTCCCCCCTTGCCCGGATCGGTGGCGGCTGGATTCCTCCATCCCCGTTGCGAGTGTCGGCTGCTCCTCGTCTGTGGCAACGGAGCAGTGGGGCTTGTCGCAGCCCGGCGAGACCGAAACCACACCCAGTGCAAAGGACGGGTGAGTGAGTCACTCGGTGTGAAAGAGGATTGCAGGTCCTCAACTCCTTTCCACAATTATAAGTGGGCACCTCTCCCTTACCCATCGGGGCACCCCCCTCATGAACCCAGAGAGCATCGGCCTACAATAAGGGCCTATACAATCCCCTGCAGTAGTGAACTGTGTGGCAGCTAGGCCTGAGGCAGCTGACTCCCATGTAAAGATTCACTAGGGGAAAACAGAGGCAACCCCTACATTCCCTCAGAAGCCCAATATTCTGCAGAAGCCACAGACCCAACAGTACCAAACTCTGCCTTTCCTCTCACGCATGTTGAGGTATACACTGTGATACCTAGTCTATCCAGGAATAATTATCCCCCCTTCTTTCGCAAGTTTTGGGGGTCCCAGCCCAATCCCACTGAAAATGTCTACATAAATACCTAGATCCTTGACACACGGAGGTGGGATTACGCAATCATATCACAGAGAGTAACCGCTAACATGGGGAAATCTGACAAGAAATCTACTACTCCTCGTTCCAGATCCCCTCGCCGTCTGAACGGCCCTATCAATCGCAGCATCCCGGAGTTATTCCGATCTCAGACGCCGGAGCAGGCGGAAGCCTCTTCCCATGTATCTCCCCCACATTCGCCTTGTACGGAGACTCCTCTACAGTGCATGACTAAAACCGCAGCTACCGCAATCAGACATTCTGAAACCGCTCCTCTCACCATAGGGGACCTGAAAGCGGTTGCATCAGATATTAAAGGGACTCTCTCTGCGGCAATCGCTGAGTTACATATCGATATGCAGGCAGTGGCTAACAGACTTGACGCAGTAGAGGATAAAGTAATCACACAAGACCTAGCCATTCATGATATGCGCACACAGGTTGACACGCACACTATGCATTTGAGGGAGCTTGATCGTCACGTCGAAGACCTGGATAACAGGGGAAGACGACATAATTTAAGGGTACGTGGTGTCCCTGAGGCAATCGAATCTGCACAACTTTCCCAGGCGCTTTTAACCATCTTTAATGATATTTTGGAAAGACCGCCTGAATCACCAATTGAAATCGAACGTCTACATAGGGCCTTGCGTCCTAGAGGCAGAGACACTGAGCCACCGAGAGATGTAATTTGCTGTCTGGTAGACTTCAGACTTAAAGAAGAAATACTACGTAGAGCTCGAGATAAACACCACTTGCGGTATCATGAAACAGAAATTAAATTATTCCAGGATCTATCCCACCTCACCTTGCAACGTAGGAAAGACCTACGCCCATTACTAGACCTACTTCGCTCCAAGGGAATAGCATACCGCTGGAAGTTTCCGTTTGGCCTATCAGCAACACACCTGGGGAGATCAGCTCTCATGAGATTCCCGGAAGACCTTCCACTATTCTGTGAAACTCTGAATATCCCTTTACTGGACATTCCCAACTGGTCCAGTGCATCTCTTTCCTCATCACGGTCAATTGAAGACCCCATGGAGCTGCAATTCTCTAGACACTCTGGAGGAGAAAGACGAAGCAGATCCCCTCACACCTCAACCACCCCTGTACGACGGCGGCTCATTACTGGAGATAGTTTACCAGCATCACCTGCACATCGCAAGGCACGTCACGAATGACTCTCCTCAGTTTTCCCTTCTCTATCCATCTGTATAGCATCAGTCTCCCAATCGAAGGCCTCTTTACACAAGGCCCAAATGAGTTTTATATTTTTCTTGTAGTTCACGGTTCCATACCACAGTCTATCGCAGACCACCTAGGATCCCGGGGAGTGGACACTGGGGTATGTTTATTGTATCAAATCAGCATATTTTTTTTGTACACTATTTACCAGTTATATATATTTATATATCTTAAATATACCTGCTGAAGTTATTCTCGCTCTTGGCCCCAGGGGTCTATATGTGACACTGCTAATGGAGATGTGGGTTGTACCCCTGTTGACTTGGGAGTTTGCTCACCTGATCAGTACCGGCCTAATGTATTAACTTACTAGCTCTAACAGAAACAGAAATGTAGGCCTATTTGAGATCTAGAGATGCAGGCCAATTCCCTTTTCTGGATTTCCGCCTGACTCCCTGAAACTCAATGTCTTATGTGTTGGATGCACTTGGATAGGACATCCATATGTTCCTGCTTTTTGTGTCTTAACACCAAAGTTGTGTAAAACCAGCTGATCCTATCTGGAGGACACGTATTTTATATCCCTTGAGACACCCCGGGAATAGCCTCCATACTCTTCCTTACTATCTTTAAAGTGACTCTATGGTAATGCTTGTGCATGATCATATAATACTTGGCTGTACAACTTGCCCCTAATGATTCCCAGAGTTTGCTACCGCTATACGGTCCCATAGAATTCACTCTCAGTTTAACATGCTTTCCTCCATACCCATCATTCAGCCTTGATACGGGTGTATAATTACCTGGGTTAAGTAGACACTATGGTAATATCCTGATCCCGTAACCTCCTCACTCTCCCTATAATATTTTTCTCCCACATAGTATCCGGAACTCCTTCATATGCATCGTAGTACCTGGTATATTACATACCTTCTACTCACTCATGGACTAGGTGGTGTTTCAGATATGAGATATGGGACCTCCATATTCGATGTTCACATTCATGGTTCATCTCGCTGTTGTGTTAAGTTTTGACCTATACAGTTATTCGATTTGATCCATGCTCTCAGCTGGCCACGGATTATGAATGCCCTCTCTTTGATGATCTGCCACGGTTTGGTAGGCGGTGGGGAGTCCAGCATTCCTTAGTAGTGACCTGCTGTATAGCATAAGATCCCTCGGTTGGGACCAATATTTACCTTGTTTTTGGAAAACGGTTCAACGGAATGAATGGCCTAAGGCCTACATCCCGGAATATTCATATGTTATGTTATTGCTGTTGTCCTGCATTGTTTCGCATAAAGATGGTATTCTTGCTCGGAACTGATACAGTTTATGAAGACCATCCTACAATGGCACGATTGTTTGCCGTGCAGGATCGAAGTCATTTAGAGGAATTGTCTAATTATTTCCTATATTATGTTTAACTTGTGATTGTATAGTATTTTGGAGGTATGAGTATGCTTGCTACATTCTATTGAATAACACAGCCTCAGTGTGTATTCACATCAACACTTTCTACATTCAATCTCATAAGACCTTTCCGTTAGCACATACCTCCTTCACATCAGTTCTAGTGCACTTACTCCTGTGAGCCTTACTATCTACCCTCTTGCTCATCTACAATATTTTTATTCCCCCAGCTTTATACATACTATTTTACACCGACCTCCCTTTCCCAATAGGAATAGATTACCTCTCGGTATAAATTAGCTACTTCCCACATAGTTCTGTGTGTCAGGGACACCTTATGTTAGACTAATTCCTTTGTATACCTCTCGTTTGAGAGAATAAGTCCTCCTTACGATTATATTGTATACTCACAATACGGCTGTCTCTGGGTTCGACACATCTCCACGTGTAATTTTGTAATCCTGTACACAGTTTTACATACAACCATTTTATAAGAGCTTTAATAGGAGATAGAGTAGCTGGTCTATCTCTTCTCTGGAGTTTAGTTTGTTCTGGAAGTAGAAGGAATATATATCAATACATATATATGGGTTTCTATGAGACACGCCTGACACTTCTTTTCTTCTCTGTCACACTCTTTATTTCTTCCTCCATATAATTACTATCCCTATTTCTACCTCTACACGTCCCTGTTTTAATCCCCCCCCCCCTTTTTTTTTTTTTTTCTCGTCCCGCCTCTCATTTGGTATACCTATAGACTTTGAACAGGTTTTTCTGGTATACAACATCATGGCTATCAACCACACATCTACATGTTCAGCCCGCACGCTCTCTGTGGCCTCTCTTAACGCCAAGGGCTTAAATATACCTGAGAAACGCTCACAACTTCTAACATACATGAAAAACCTTCGAGCAGATGTGCTCTTTATCCAAGAAACACACTTTCGAACGGATCACATACCTAGATTTTCAAATGCTAATTACCCAACGGCTTATCATGCAGTCAACGCGGAAGTGAAAGCAAAAGGTGTATCCATCTTACTTTCCAAACAGCTCTCATTTAAAGTTACTGAGTCTCTCGAAGACCCTGAGGGGAGGTTCCTCTTTCTCAAAGGTACCCTTTTTAATAAGCCATTTACTTTTGCCAACATCTACAGTCCCAATACCGCACAAGTATGCTTTTTTCGTAAAATCTCCAAATTACTTGCTATGTTTCAATCAGGTATTTTGATTTTGGGAGGTGATTTTAATGTAGCTTTGAACCCGTTGGAAGACACTTCAACTGGTTTTTCCTCTAAACCTTTCAAAGCACTCAAACAGATTAAACTTGAACTTCATGACCTTCTCCTTCATGATACCTGGCGCACCCTTCACCCTACGGACAAAGACTACACCTTTTATTCCGCACCACACAAACGCCATTCCAGAATCGACTATTTTTTTCTCTCGCAAAAGGACTTACATATATTGAAATCGGCCTCGATCGAACCAATGATTTTATCTGACCATCACCCAATTATGATGACTTTACAATTCCCGGATACACCAGCCGCATCCAAAACATGGAGATTGGACCCCTTTCTTCTTACAGACTCATCCGTCACCCTCCAGATTCGTGATTCTTTGACCAACTACTTTAAAGAAAACACATCTCTAGATACGACCCCTCTCGTACAGTGGGAGGCGCACAAATGTGTAATGCGTGGCCTTCTAATGTCCATATCCGCTTTACGAAAACGCCTAGCTCAAACATCTTTTACTGCCTTAATGCAAAAAGTCCGTGCACTTGAATGCACGCATAAACGCTCTAGAGCCTTGGAATCTTCAACAGAACTAGATCAGGCGCGAAAACAACTTCAAGATGTCGTTGAAAAAAAAAACAAACGTAATTTTACGCTACAACAGAAACTTTTCTATGAACATGGAAATAAGAGTGGCAAATTTCTAGCCAGGGCCTTGCAATCTAGAAGGGCAGCTCAGCAAATCTCTCAGCTCACTTCCAAGCAGGGTCGCTTACTGAAAACATCAACGAATATTGCAGCTGAATTTGAGCAATACTATTCCTCTCTCTACAATTTACCCGTACCATCTAAACCGACAGGAGACACTAGGCCTCATGAGACTATTATTCAGACCTTCCTGACCCGATACCTTCCAAACTCTATTTCTAGAACACAAGCGCAAGACTTAGATGGCGCCTTGACCCTGACGGAACTACAACAAGCCATTGCACAACTGAAACCTGATAAAAGCCCGGGTCCTGACGGGTTTATCACTTCGTACTATAAGTCTTTCAGTGACATCTTAGCACAGCCATTTCTACGGGCCTTCAACACTTTAGATACACCAGGGCAATCCATGCGCCATCTCTCTGAGGCCCATATTACGGTCATACCAAAAGAGAATAAAGACCAAACCTCTCCTGCGAACTACCGTCCGATCTCTCTATTAAACGTTGATCTAAAGATCTTTGCCAAAATCTTGGCCAATCGTCTATTACGCATCATAGATCCCATCATATCAACAGACCAGGTGGGCTTTGTACCAGGGAGAGAAGCTAGAGACAATACAATAAGGGCCATAAATATTCATCATTGGTTAACTCAAAAGCAACGATCTGGCTTCTTTCTATCTCTAGATGCAGAAAAGGCATTTGACAGACTGGCGTGGGACTACATGGAGGCAGTTCTGATTGGACTTGGATTGCCTCCGCGTTTCCTGGCATTTATCATGTCTCTATATACCACTCCCACAGCTAAAGTGCGAGTTAATGGTCTCCTTTCGGATTCCTTTTCGATAGGCAATGGGACTAGACAGGGATGTCCTTTATCCCCTCTCCTATTTATTCTGACTCTGGAACCTTTGTTGAATTGTATCAAACAGAATGATAACATCAAGGGGATTCTGATAAATGGCAAAATTCATAAAATAGCAGCCTTTGCTGATGACATACTACTTTTCCTAACAGACCCACATATCACTTTACCTAATCTGCTGCAAGAATTCAAGCTATTCCAGTATCTGGCTAACTTCAAAATCAACTTCTCTAAATCCCAAGCCCTTAATGTCTCCTTGACCCAAGATGTGTTTAGACAAGCGAAAATGAATTTTCCTTTTACTTGGCAGTCGGCGGCGATCACATATCTGGGTATCCAATTACCAACTCACCTAACGGAATTTTACGATAAAAACTTCTTACCCCTCTTGCGTAATATCTCCACAGACCTTCAGACTTGGAATAAACCCTGGTTCTCTTGGTTTGGTAGAGCAGCCATTCTCAAGATGAACGTACTTCCTAGAATATTGTATCTACTGCAGACAATACCGATTAAACTACCAACTTCTTTCTTCGCATCCTATAAAACACTCTGTACCTCCTTTCTTTGGTATAATAAACGCCCAAGAATTAGCTTTGCCCAACTCACCATGCCCAAGAAGGGTGGAGGTATTGGATTACCTGATATTGCCCGTTACTACAGGGCTTGTCACCTAGCAAGGGTAGTAGATTGGACCACGACCCACAATCGTAAGGTCTGGGTTGGTTTGGAGGCAGATTTCTCGACAATACCACTTGCCCCTTCCCCTTGGCTGGAAAACTCTCACATTCCTTCGGAGTTTCGGGAACACCCTCTTATAGGTCCTACCTTAAGCTGTTGCCATCAGTTGTTCCAGAAAAAAGAACTCTCTTCCTTTCCGGGTCCTTTAACTCCGATCAAAATGAATCCAGAGTTTCTGCCGGGTATGTCTCGGGCCTTCCTAGCCGGAGATACTCGTCCAGTTAATCTGACAGTACATCAACTCTTCAAAAATAAGAAGTTCTTATCTAGAGAGGACATTATGAAGACATGGCCATCCCTGAACTTTACGCCATGGATGTTCAGACAACTTCATCACTTTATACGAAGCTCCCCACATCTACAAGATTACTCAAGGCCACTTACTCCGTATGAGAAACTTTGCTTTACGGACTTCCCCCAGAGACATGTTATATCCAAGCTCTATTCCTATCTGGATACCGCCAATACGTCTCAACCTCGAAAGGCCTGTGAGGCCTGGTCGCTTGATCTACAACTGTCATTGTCACCGGAAGATTGGGATCACATCTATGACCATATGCATACAGGTTCCATTTGTGTCTCGACACAAGAAAACAACTATAAAATATATTCCAGATGGTACAGAGTTCCATCCTTGCTTCATAAATTTGACCCGGACGTTTCGGATTTATGTTGGAGATGTCAACAGGCAAAGGGTACACTCCTACATATATGGTGGGACTGTCCGCTGCTACAGCCCTTTTGGAGTAAAGTGCGAGACTTAGTTTCACAAGTAACCACATACAATCTAGACTTCACCCCGGCACAATTTTTACTCCACCACTCCTCACTTCCTTTTCGGACTTATCGTAAGTCTCTTGCCTTGCACATGATAAATGCGGCAAAACAATGTATCCCTGTTCACTGGCGGTCAAAACAGGTTCCCACTGTGCGAGAGTGGTTTCTTAGGGTCATCAGGATTGCGGAGATGGAGGAGCTGATTTCAGTGGCAAAAGAACACCCCGAGAGATTCAGGAAGACTTGGGCATGTTGGAAACACTTTCAAACCACCAGTATTTATCGTTTTTCTATGCATGAATGAGACGTGATTCAAGAACACAAAAACCTTTAGAGCTCTCACCTCTAGAATTGCTCCATAGACTGAGTCTACCCGGACTATCTCTTACATAAAGGTATAATCTACGTCACCATAAATAATGTTCCGTGATATGATTAGTTAACAGCCACTATTTATTATTTGACCCCCTCCATCCCCCCCCCTTTTTTTTTTTTTTTTTTTTTTTTTTATCCCCTTCCTTCTATGATGCTACTCTTCACACTTCCTTTCACCTGATGTGCCTTTCTCTCTTCTTTTCCTTTCCTTCTTTCCTTCACACCTTTGTCCTCTACAAATAACTATATCTTTTATGAGGGACAGGGTGCCCTTTCACATATAGGTATGATTGTCCTTCACAATAAGAACCCTACATTGCCCGGCTACGGACACAGAAGAATTGCACACCTTCAAATGATATTTTGTACTGCGCCTCATGGTCCCATTATTTGAATAATCCCTACGCATCAGAGCAGCATCCACTATAATCCTCTAGACTACCTATTATAATCAGTATTCTTTTTTTTTGGTTTAGTTTACTCAACTGCTATAATGTGATCTTTTGTATAAGGGTAATTCACACAAGTAAACAACTTATGACCCGTCTGCGCTACGGGAGATTATGACAGATGTTTATGCGCGGACTGTGTTCCGTATCCGTATATGACTTGTTATGCCTTTCTTATTTCAAAATAAAAATAAACCTTTTTTTTGGAAAAAAATAAATATAAATACAAATCAAATACAAATTTAAATCAAATATAATAAATATTAGTATCAAATAAAAGAGGTTAAGAAGTCCTTTACATTCATCTCAATTACATAGCTCAATTATTTAGCAATGCTCTGCACTTTCAGGACTTGGAAGACAATGTTTCGGGTCAGGCATTAAGGTGTGATTGATCCTTTTTAAATTTCATAAGCCAAATAAGGTATATCATGGGTACTAACATTTGCTTGTAGTTACCAGTGGCCATCTAAGAGGGTTATCTGAGAATCGCTACTTTAAGGGCTTGATATCCTAAAGACAAATAGGCTGGTCACTTTGCAAAGGGATTTTTCATTTGCTTAGTGAACAAAGTGAAGCTCAGGTGACTTCCATCATCCTTGTGGTTCCTTGCATGTGATTGGGTATTCTTTGCAAACTGAATTTCCTGACAGACTCCATGGCAGTATATGTATGGGTTTAGCCCTGCCTCCTCCAATCCTGTAGGACCCCATCCCATAAATCTTTGCTCAGAGCCAGAGGCCACATTCCATTTTTGTCCAGTGTGTTTGAAATCTTACCTTGTTCTTGCGCTCAGGATGACAGCGTCCATGGACAAGGCCTGGTGGCTCAGAATGCAAGCCATTTTTCGGGAGATGCGCCCCTTGTCTGTCCCCGAAGTCCCTAGCTATAAGCTGGGTAAAGGAAGGGGCACATGGATGCTGTGCCAATGGAGAGCCAAGCAGATGCATCCCTCTATAGTTCCAGGAGTCCCCAGCTATTAGTGGGGTGGAAAAAGGGTGGAAGGATGCAGTTTCATGAACAGCTAAGGTCCTGCCATTAGCGTACAAGCAACAATGTGGCTGGATAGCCCTGCTATTAAGAGGTGGCCATATAATGCCCTGATCGAATGCAGCAGTCTCTTTACTCCAGGCAGGTGATTGCCATGATGATGGTGATGTATATCCCCCTTTCAACCTTTTCCATGGCAGCTGTTTATGTGTGTTGTTCTTTTCTTCATCCTTGCTGTTTCTTTTCCTGGTTCTAGTGTTTCCCGGCCTCTCATGGCGGTTGCAGAGCATTTGCGCTCCTGGCCACCACTCTCTTTCTGCTGGCACACTCTGGCAGTTCAGTGCATGCACAGGCCTCAGCTAAGACCGCGGCTTGGTTTTGCGCATGCGTGGTGTGGTCAAAATGATGGAGATTGTGCATGTGCGCAATGTGGAGGTGGCACAGGGGTTTGAACGCATACGCGCTTCAGCAGGTGGGGAATTTAAGCAGCTGTCAGAGCTGTTGCAAATGGAACTCCCTGCGGGCTTCGTGCAGCAATTTCCCCAGGTGCTTTAGTCTCCTGTAAGAGGTGCTGGCTATTTACCCTCCCTCTTTGCTGCCTGCTGTTTCCTGGTGCATTTTAATCATGTCATTGGTTCTATGCCCTGCAGCCTGGTTTGCCTGTACAACTGACCCTATTATGGATGTGTCACTGCCTCCTTGTGGCCAGCCCTTGCACAGCAGGTATGAGTGGGTGTGTTTAACCCTTGAGCTTCCTCGCTTGCCTAGGCACTTGTATAGGATTTTTAACTCTTCTTTTCCTATTTGTGGTCCTTGTCAGCCCTTCTGAATCTGATCGACATTATAAGACACACGATGATGGAAATCCTCCTAGGTCGCAACACCGTCACTCCTCTATATCCAGATGCCACAGGTCACCGTCTAGATCCAAGTGTCAGGAGAGTTTCTGAATCCTCCTCTAGGCACCACACTCACTGCCATTCCAGCTGCTCTGAGAGGAAAGCGTGTTGGGGGGCAGGACACAGGTCCCCGAGGGGAAGTCGCTGTGTGAACTTTGCTATGCCCAGGAGGTCGGTGAGAGAGAAAGTGGCAATCAGCAGGTGAAGTCTTTGGTCATCCGGGTAGTACAAGAGTCTCTAAAGGAGCTAGGTACTAGATGGTAGGTACTACGGTAGGTACTTGAACATCTTTAGAAGAGTAGCCCATCAGCCAGTCTGGTGTGCTCCCCTCCTAAACATGTTTAAGATGTGCTGGAACCCTCCCAGCCAAGTCAACCATTGGTCAGGGCCTCAGACAGTGAGGCAGAGGATGAGGATCCCTGAGTGGGTTTTGATTTTGCCCTGGTCCCATCTTTAGTGAAGGCAATCAGAGGGGCCTTGACATGGGAAGAGCAAGTAGAGTCTCTTTCTAAGCAGAGGAAATGCTTCAAACATCTCAAGAAGGAGCGTTCAAATGTCCCGTTCCTGGAGGAACTCGAAGAGATCATTATAGAGGAGACAAGCAATGGTGAGTGGAAGGCGCCCAAGCTTTATCCTTTCAAGGACAAGGATCTAAAGCATTTAGAGTCGGCCCCTCTGGTAGATGCAGCCTTAATGAGGCTAGTAAAACACGTCACCCTATCTCTGGAGGACGCAGCGTCTTTTGAAGACGGCCCTGAAAGATGTATTAATACTGATTTCAAATGGATCTACATGATGGCAGATATGGCCTGCAAGCCAGCTCTGGCACTCGCAGACATGTTTAAAGCACTGGAGGCTTGGATGCAGATTCAGTCTTGAAGAGCGTTTTGGAAGATGTGGCCAGGAACTCAGCCATTCAGGAGTTAAAGGTAGCATTGACCTTCCTGGGTGAAGCCTCAATTGACATCAATCTCTTAATGGTGCAGGATATGCTGTCCTCATTTACGGCTAAGTGGTTGCTTTGACTGAGGCTATGGCTGGCTGATCCTACCTCTAAGCAGGTGTGGTGCAGGATTTCCTTTAAGGGCTTCTCTCTGTTTGGCAACAAATTGGACAGCGCTATAGCCTGAGCCATGGGTAGGAAGTCTGGCTTCCTGTCCCAGGACCAACATCTGCTAGGTCATCAGAGGGCAGAGCCCAGAAGACAGGGCTTAGAGCATGCAAGGGATGAATGCCTTTACAGGCAAGGTCATGAATTTAAGAAGAGCTGGAGAAAAAGCCAGTCTTCCCTTCAGAAGTCATCTAAATGCTCAAACTCGGCTGGCTGGGAGGCTACTAAGTCCTTATGAGATTGGACCTGCTCAGGCAGGCTAGGTGGGGGCATGTTTTCTCCATGCGTAGACTTCCTACTCATGTCTGGGTGGCTTCAATCCAGAACTTTTGGACCATCAAAATGTTCTCTTCAGAGCACACTTGGGCATTCAGAAGTGCTCCTCTTCTCAGGTTCTTTCCCACAGCCCTATTGCACTTCAATTTCCTCGATTTTCTCTTGGAAGATGATATGAAGCATACAGGGCTGACCACAAACAAAGAGCTTTCCATCAAGTCTGCCTTTCTTGTGGCTATCATGTCAGCAAAAACAGTCTCCACATTGGAGCTCTCAGATGTAAAGAACCATTCTTACCATAACGGTGGTACTCATACCTATGCTTGACTCAAGTCCCAAGGTAAAATCAGTCTTTCATGAGAACCAGGAGATTGGTCTTCCAACATTCAGAATCTCTGGGAGTATCAACATACATTTGCTGGATGTGGGGCAAACTCTAAAGCTGTGGCTACAAGCCGCAGCTCCATTCCTACTGTCTAATTGTCTGTTCATTCTCTTTCATGGGAAGAACAAGGGAGATTGTGCCTCATCCAGATCGATTTCAGAAGGGATCATTCATGCCATCCAGATGGCCTACAGAGCTAAGAGTTTGGTGCCTTCGGAGGGGGTGACCGCACAATCAACCAGGAGCGTGTCCACATCTTCGTGGAATGTTGCCCCTTAGATGATTTGTAGAGCAGCTTCGTGGTCCTCGATCAACATCTTTATGGCTCATTATTGTGTAGTGCCTGCTTCTTTATCCTCTGTTAATTCTGGTTTGCGAGTTTTGTCTGTTAACAGTGCAAATTTAAACTTTTGCTCAGCAACTACCCTCCCATGTGTGTATGGCTAGGTTTTTCCCTTACATATGTTGCCATGGAGTCTGTCAGGAAAAAGGAAAAGTTTTCTATCAAATACTTACTAGAATTTTCCTTTCCTGATGGACTCCATGGTAGCAGGAGTTCCCTCCCAATATTATGAATAGGCTAGTTATGGAACGTGGGCTTTGGCTGTGAGCAAAAATTTATGGGAGTGGGGTCCTATAGGATTGGAGGAAGCGAGGCTAAACTCATACATATGCTGCCATGGAGTCCATCAGGAAATGAAAATTAAGGCAAGTATTTGATATTTTCACCAATCTAAGGGAAACGTCCCTTGCAAAATTGAACAGTCTAGTAAATCAACCAGTAATTTTCAAACTGCTTGACTTTTGCACTATTTACTCTCATGATGCATTGTCAGCAAATATGTTACCAAACAAGCTATCATGAAAAGGTGATCAAACACAAATTACGTAGTTTTAGAAAAATCAATATAAAAAGAATTTAGGTAGTGCAATCCTTACATCAGTGCTTCCAGCAGTTATGTAAACAAACAGCATACTTCTAAGGATTTATTCTGCAAGTCATCATGACATGTTATGCAAGTCATTGGTTTGAGCAAAGCTGTTTGCTCTTCTCTTTTTTTTAAACAAACCACGATAACTTACCAACTAATGAAACGCACATATGCAAATGCACACAGCAGATAAAAATTAACTTAATGTCCCTTTGTTCAGGCCAAAAATCACCCACACTATATTGTATTTTTGTACACTATACTGTTTCTATTGAGATATCTGAAACTAAGTAAAAAATATTGAATAAGACCAAGATATCCTGGTGCAGGTAGGTAGTCTAAGTTTGTAACTGTAGCTTCTCCCCACTGAAGGAGCTGTCACTTCCTGCACCAGTGGGAAGGGGGAGAGGGAGAGGGGGGGTTCAGCTGCACATACTACATAACCATATCAATGTCTGTGGGGATGAGGAGGGAAAGGAGCCACATACCTCTAGTGGTTAACTAATTCAAGGTAAAATAATAGTTATCAGTCAACAAAAATATAATATACCCAGTTATTAGGTCTCCTTATATTGGTTGGCTGGTGGTATCTGCTGTTTTCTGTTAGAACCTACAGACCTGAGGATAATAACCCAAATATGCCAAAAATAGCTGGACTAGTTAATGATCTTATGCCTGCAGGTACATTATGGGAGCCCAGGCTAGAAAAACATTAAGCATTGTACTGTTCAACCCATTCCCAGTTATTATTTGAATGCAATGTGTGAAATTAAAGTGATTCTAAACCCAGGACCCTGCATTCACTATGCAATTATTTCAGTAAATATAAACTGCTAAATACCCATTCTCATCAGCAGTTAGAGCAGTCTTGTGACTTCAGCAGAGCACTGGTTAAAGCTTGTAGGAGGAGTTTTCTTCCTGCATTAGAAGGATGTAAAACCTTTGACCTCTGTCTGGACAGTGCTGATTGGCCCTGGGTTGATCACATGCACTTTCCCAAGAAAAAAAAGCTCTCTAGCAATACACACCTAACTGAGCATATACATGTGTCTACAGATTCAGTCTGTATTAGGTGGCCATTTCAACAAGAGGAGGGGCAGAGAAGAAAGGATCAAACAGCCTTTTTACACAATAGGGGATTAACCACTTAGGTTCCACAGTGAGTATAACAAGCATGCTTTACTGCATATACAGACTGATTTTACTGTTGTGGATTTAGTAACACTTTAATATTAAAGCAGTGTGAAATCCAAAAGCAAACATTGATTATATTGCAGCTTACCAATTCTTAGACGTGGTGACTGCATTTGTTTTTTTATTTTAAGCTTTCTTTCCGTTACTTTCATCTGGTGATCCAGCCAGTATGTCTGTTGTTTTTCAACAGAAAACACTGTTCTCCAAATGTGGCAGTTTAGAGTGTTAAAACAAATCATTTGCCAAGGGTGCTTACATTGATCAGCCTTTATTTATTTATGTAAAACCTTTATCCCAAAAGAAAAAAAAAATTGCTGTAACTGCTTATAAAGAAGATTTGGATTTAATGTGCTAATGTATCTAAACCTGCTAGCACATCTAATAGTCCCTTACCCCCCAGACTGACAATGCTGCTGTCCAAAGGTGCCCCTATTCTCCCTCATCCTGAGTGGGGGTACTCTAATACAGGAGGTGTATTACTGGCCAAATCACCATCACTGACCAAATCACATTTTGGTTTTGGTTGAATACAGCTTTAAATAGAGGGTAATGTCATTTTTTATGATGACACAAAATCATGAGAACCTACCAAAATATCAGAAGGACATATTATAAAAGGGTCTTAACAAAACTGCAGTACAGTGGCTACCTGGTTAACGCTTCTAACAGTCCTAGGGTCATTGATTCAAATCTCAACAGGGCACTACCTGCACAAAGTTTGCATGTCCTTTCTGTGCCTGCATGGGTTCCCTCTGGGTGCAGGGGCGGACTGACCATTTGGAAACTCGGGCACTGCCCGAGGGCCCGGGGTCTGTAGGGGGCCCCATGAGATGCCCCTGGTACCTTTTTCATAGGCTTTTTTGAGTTTTGGCAAGGACACAGGGGCCCCATGATCCCCTATTGCCCAGGGGCCCCATGAGTTGTCAGCCCGCCCCTGTCTGGGTGGGTACTTTGATTTCACTCCAAAGACACACTGGAAGGTTGATTGGCCCTAGTATGTGTGGCTATGGGTTAGTAAGCTTAGATTGTAAGCTCCTTGAGGGTAGGAAATGAATGTAATAAATGAATGAATGTTATAATAAATAATGTATAATAATGTATGTATAGTGCTGTGTAAATTGGTGGCGCTGTATTAGTGCCTGTAATGTATAAATAAATAATATGGCAAGCTGCATTTCATGCTAAAAATGTAGGGTAATAAAATTAGACCTAGCAATATAAACCTCCCTATACAATACATGGGATTTATTTGGGCAAAACAGAGATAAAAAAGACTTGGAAATGTTGGTCAACAGAATATGGTATTAGTCAATGGAAACGGCAAACAAACCATTTTTTGGAATGCATAAAAACAGAGTTGAACACGTGACACTAATACATTTATTTCCTCTGTATTAACCACTTGCAAGGCCACCTTTGAATTATGGGGTCCAGATTTTGGCAATGCATTGTAAATACTTAAGACAGTTTAATAAGTGCATAAGAGGTTTGGAGGAAGTTAAACAAACTGAAAAATTGACATGGAAGACCTAGAAAAATTGGGTCTGTTCACTTGGGGTCTTACCACAAAACTCACAATTGGCTGTAATTGAACATGAAGCTTTGTTTGCCCTTTTCTGAATCATAAGAAAAGTTTTGAGAAGTTAAACTTAATGAACATTGTTTTCCCTTACTAACTTTTATTATTGTTATGGTTTGTTATGTATAAAACATATTTTATGGAACTCAACATTACTAGCACAATATAGGAAAAAAGGGATTCAACAAACATACTTAAACGACAATGATTCACAAACACTTGTACCATAGTCACACACATTTAGTGCACTATATCGCTCTCACTCTGGTTTGCTCTATCTTTTTTTTTTTCTAATTGGTATACTGGTAAACTTGCTGACTGTCTCTGTAAATCTCTTCCTTGGGGATATCTCTCACAATCTGCACATCTCCTCAGCCATTTTCTCACCACTTAAAACTTCAATAATTATTCTCATTCCATTGTAATGTGCAATTACAGCCTCTAATTCTGAACAAATACTCTGCCAGCAGAATTCTAATGTACAGTATCTTATTAAAAAGTTGTCTTAATTGCTTGAACTGTTTTGTCTATTTTTATTGCAAAACCCCCGCAGGAGATGCTGGAAATGTTGCACTCTTCTATCATTTCCAATGATGACCCACCTTGCAACTGGACTCAACAGTACACCAACACAGCAATAGTGATAATTGGGCTTTATTAAAGCAGAGATAAGCTCTACAGGAATGTATTGAATAACCGGGCTTGATTGTGGTAAGCAACAGTTGAAGGACAGTAATTAGGGAGTTGAACGCACTTGGGATTGCTTCAAGGCAGGTTTGATAAAAATTACTAAAGTTCGAGTGCCAAATCAAAATCACAGTGAAGCCAATGGGAACTCAATGTTACAACAAAAATAATGGTGATTTCTAGGCTAATAGCAAGAACTGCCAAACAATTGGCATGGGGGCTGAGCACTGTCCTTGGAAACATGTACCAAAAGAAATATCAGAAATTCTAATATTTCTTAAAGGGAAGCATTAAAAATGCTAAATTTCTTTAAATAACATGTAAATGACAGCTTCTACATTCTTCCATGTGTTTATAAACAAACAGACAAGAAATTCTCTGTAAAGTAGACCCTTATCCTAGATTAGGTTGTTAAATAGTAATTCTAGATTCTTAATTCATCTCTTATAGAACTTATATTATATTTATGGCAAGCTTGCAAAATATTTGATTTTTATGATTAATCATAATTAATATTAAAATGTGTGGTTGGCCTTGATTAAGTGATTGTGTTGAATTCTTCAGTTATAGCTGAACCAGAAAAATGTCAGAGTATTTGGAGTTAACTAGCTGGAAGCTGAGTATTTAGGACATTTCTGTAGATGGGCAGAGCTGGTTAGAAGATCTCTGGTATAGGGTGTCATGGGAGTCAGAAATGAACCAAAATAGAATTAGTATGAAATAGTATATTCTAGTAGTATCTGTGTGTATTTAATTGGTAATTGGTAATATGTTACATAAGTCGATTTTTGGTTATACAACATTATTGAGATATTATGTTGTAAAGATAGATTCTTAGTTATACTAACCTTCAAACAGAGAAACTGGTCACTTGAGTAGGCTGATGCAACATTGTCATCTTTAAAGCGGAGCTCCACCCAAAAGGGGAAGTTCCTCTTTAAGCCTTTGTCCCCCGATCCCCTTTAAGGATTGGCACCTTTGGGGAGCGGGGGTACCTGAATTTGACAGGTACCCACTCCCACTTCAGCTGCCTGGATGATCTGAAGCGGAAGTTGTCCTCCCCTTCCCTCCCCGTAGTTCCAGAAGACTACGGGGCTATTCATAAAGCACAGCGTTTCTTGCACATGCGCAGTGAGTACCTGGCTGTGAAGCCGCAAGCTGTCACAGCCGGGGGTCCACATTGAAGATGCCGGCGCCAAGGAGAGAAGACGGCTGCTAAAACCAGTGGTGGTGAGGACACCGCTGGACCGAGCAACAGGTAATTGACTGTATTTTAAGAGTCAGCAGCTACAGTTTTTGTAGCTGCTGACTTTTTTTTTTCAGGTTGAACTTCGCTTTGACTTATGAAGCCACGTTTCAGATCAAGAATAGAGTGTTACATATGGGCTTGTCAATCAAAAGACCATATATGTAGTATCCCCTCCCGTCAATGAAATCGCTCTACTAAGCAGAACTGTTTGCCATACAAGGTTCTAGGTTATGAGAATTATGACGTGTACATGTAACATAAAAAGACATCCTAAGAGATGGAAAGACATACAAAGCACATACATACACTCGTCCGTCTATTCACACACACACACACATGCACAGACACTCACAAGCAAGGCATGAAGACACATTTGTAGGGTTATTCATATACTGACAAGCTTAAACAGGTGCATTCTTCTTAAGATCATGTCACTTCCGTCTTCTTGCTCAGACTCATGCTGCATTGAACAGACAAGAAGCACATGACAGGACAGCCATGACTCTAAGCTTGACACATCTACATAAGTATTGTTTTCATATTTTTGTTTTACCTACTCTGAACTGTCATTCATGATACATTTTACATTGTTATTTTACGCCATTGTGTGATACAATAAAATCACACTTTATTTTTATTTCGCTGGCTCTTTGATTATCTGAAATCGCTATATGTGTCACAGAAAATTCTAGAGAGGTTATCTGGCATGAGGTTTTAGACCCCCTCCCCCCCAGGGCTAAATCTAGCTTGTCTGATGTGGGAGTGCAGTAAAAAACAAGTCGGGGGGGGGGGGGGGCAGAGGATGGGAGGTCCACAGGGAAGTGCACAGTCAGCAGTTCGTAAGGCAGTGTGCAGGGGTCATTAGTTTGTAGGGCTGTGTACAGGGGTCAACAGGGCGGAGGACAGGAGTCAGTAGAGCAGTGTACAGGAGTCAGTAGAGCTCAGGTTGGGGGTCATCAGAGTTGTGAACAGATTTTAGCAGGGTGGAGAAAAGGGGTGGACAGTAGTCACTGCTGCCTGCTGGCAAGGCAAAGGACAGGAGTCACCTCTGGCAGGGCAGAGGACAGGGGTAACTGCTTACAGGGCAGAGGACAGGGGTGATTGCTGGCAAGGCGAATGACAGGAACCACTTCTGGCAGGGCAAAAGGCAGGGGTCACTACTGGCAGAGCAGAGGACAGGGGTCACTGCTTATAAACATATTTTCAGACAGTATAGTGGCAGGTTAGGTCAGTATATTGGCAGGTTAGAGCAGTATAGTGGCAGGTTAAGACAATATAGTGGTGGGTTAGGGCAGTATAGTGTCAGGCTATGGCAGTATAGTGTCAGGCTAGGGCAGTATGGTGGTGGATTAGAGCAGTATAGTGGCAGGCTAGGGCAGTGTAGTGGCAGGCTAGGGCAGTATAGTGGTAGATAAGTGCAGTGTAGTGGTGGGTTAGGGTAGTATAATGGTGGGTTAGGGCAGCATAGTGGTAGGTTAGTGCAGTATAGTAATGGGTTAGTGCAGAAGGTGGTAGGTTAGTGCAGTATAGTAATGGGTTAGTGCAGTATAGTGGTAGGTTAGTGCAGTATAGTAATGGGTTAGTGCAGTATAGTGGTAGGTTAGTGCAGTATAATGGTGGGTTAGGGAAGTAGATTGGTGGGTTAGAGCAGTATAGTGGCAGATGAGGGCAGTATTTTGGCATGTTAGGGCATTATAGTGGCAGGCTAGGGCAGCATAGTGGTGGGTTAGGGCAGTATAGTGGTGGGCTAGGCAGTATAGTGGTGGGTTAATGCAGTATAGTGGCAGGTTAGGGCAGTATAGTGGTGGGTTAGGGCAGCACAGTGGCAGGCTAGGGCAGGCTAGGGTAGTATGTAGTGACAGTGTACTCAGTCACTTACTCCCTGGCTGGTGATGAAGGCTACCAGGCTGCTGTGTTGGCTCCTCCTCTTTCTCCTTCTTCAGCTGCGGGATCCTCCTGTGGGAGAAGTGTAGGAGGCAGCTACACCCCTGGCCTCACCCACCAACACTTGCTTCCTCAGGAGATATTGCAGATCCCTAGAGGGACAACCTCATCTAATTAGATGGCAGGGGTATGTTACAGACAACTTCCCCCCACCCCTCTGGGTACCTGACCCGTCCATCAACTGCAAGGACAGGAAAAGTGCTGCTGTTTGCATGGATCAGCAGCCAGGTTGGCTTGGGGGGGGGGGCATAGCTGAAATCTGGGGGGTGTAGCCCACCTCAGCACCCCCCTAGATCCGGCCATGGACCCCCATGAAAAAAACATAAAAGTGTGATGTCCCTGAAAATACACATTAGACCCTTATCCAAGCATGCAGCCTGACAGGTCTGAAAAGGGACTGGAAGAGAATTCCCCCCTCCTCCTAAACCATATGGGGGCCACATACTTTCAACAAGGAGGGTTACCTTGATGAGGACAAGGGCCTGTCCACACAATCTTGGCCTGGTCATTGTGGAGGTCTGCAGGCAGGGGAGTTGTCTGCATCTGGAAGCCCCCTTAAAAATACCACCACCTCACGTAAAATGAGTGAGGGGTACATAGTACCCCTACACGTTCACAAAAAAAAGTGTGAAGTGTAACACACACTTTTTGAAAAGCCCTTTATTAAACAAATAAAGAAAAATCCCTTGACATAAATCCATCAACACCTATTGAGTTGCCGAACAACACCTGTCGAGATGTCGATGAACAAAAACTGTCTGAAGGATATAGCCATTTTCATGACTATACTATATATACTATATATATGGTTATGACTATATTTGGTCAATTTCATTGCCCAATATGTAGTCATAATCGGTAAGAGATGCCAGTGCTGTTACTGACCCTTTCTTTACATGATCAGGGATTCCTGGCTAGCAAATGAATAGAGCCAGAGAGCCAGGTGCCATCACTGGTTACTAAGGATGCAACGGGTGCCAGTGTCCACTGCTTCCTTAACAACCATTGACAGTGGATGCTGTCATATATAGTAGTAATACAAAAAATGCTATTATATATGACTTTAGCTCTGCTGAACGAGCAAAAAGTCTGGCATTCGGATAAAAGAGTGAACAAAGAAAGTTCTGTCTGAGCCTGTGTTTGAACCGAACCAAGAGCTCATCACTAAAGGTGATTCAATCAAAAAATACTATGAGATTTAAAGGGATGGTGTTTGTTCTCTTTCCTGAACTGCACTAGGGAAGTGGAGAATGAGTCTGCAAGCAATATTAAGCAACAATAATTACACCCAAATGCCTGTATTGGAGTAAACGAGTACATCTAACTACAAGGGCATAACTGCAATCAAATAGACCATAGCGTTAACCACCAAATACAAAGTCTGCAGCAGCAGGGTCTTTTGACTGTAACCGTGGACCACTCACCCTTCAAGGGAAGGTATTTGTAATTTGCAGAGTAAAAGTACCAGACTGCCAAAGTGGGCAAACCCCATTCCTCCTGCCTCTCTGCTCCCTCCTGCAAGCCTGTCAATCATCAGTGGGGAGACATACAAAATAGCCACTAGATATTATTTGAATGTCATGGAGCTTTCAGATGGTAGCTATGACCCATTAGGGCAGAGGGTAGGACTACTATATCAAAGTCAAACCAAAGTAAGCAGTGGATAGTTGTACAATAATCAGTGGTAACGAAAAATAAGTTGACTGTAGACTGTGTTGAGGAATTTGACACAGTTTTACAGTTGGGGGTTAAGCCAGAGGTTAATAACTGTAAGGGCTTGTTCACACCATGGTGCCGAGACGTCAGTATTTCTGCATGTGTTTTGCAAGGGCACATCAAAATCAGTTGTTCTCTATGTGCCCTGTTCACATCACAACACTAGTACCATGTGCAGATTTTTTCTGCACAGGAATCTGCAACATCATTGAAGCACGCATGAAAACTGATGTAAACTGATGTCTCTGCAAGTGAACTGTGCGCATCCTTTTCCATCAGTATTTCTGTACATATCGTGTTAACAAGGCCTAAATCTATAGCCATTTGTCACAGGGATTTATTGGTTATTCTAAACTTTAGTTTAATATCCCTGCCTGAAAATTCTTTTACATACAATGCAGTTGTATGGTATGAGTTTTTCATGCATTTTGCATTAACATTGATCCCACTAGAACATGTGCTTGTACATTTGCCTCATTGAGATATTCAGTGCTTCAAAAAAGGTTGTAGGCCTGGTGTATCTAGGAACATTAACCACTTGCCGACCGCGCATAGCCGAAAGACGGCTTCACCGCGGCCGGCCAGTTCTGAGTGGACGTCATATGACGTCCTCCCAGAACGCGCTCTCCTGCGCGCCCCAGGGGGCGCGCACCCGGCGATCTCCGTGATCGCTGTGTCCTACGGACACAGCTGATCACGTGATGTGGTGAAAGGCCGATCCCACCGGCCTTTTACCACGTGATCAGCGGTGTCCAATGACACGCTGATCACAGGAAAATGCAAGTGCCGGTTCTCGGCTGCACTTTCCTCACGCTGTCAGATCGCGAGGAAAGTACTGCCGAGAACCGGCAGTTGTCAGAGCGGGGATCGGCACCGATCATCAGGGCACTGATGATCAGTGCCCTGATGATCGGTGCCCAGCAGTGACCCCCGCAAGTTCCGATCAGCAGTGCGCCCACTAGCCCCGCCCACCCATTCCCAGCAGTGCCCCCACCTGTGCCCAGCAGTGCACCCACCTGTGCCACTCTGCAGTGCCACCTACCTGTGCCCAGAAGTGCCACCTACATGTGCCCAGCAGTGCCACCCACCTGTGCCCACCCACCTGTGCCCACCAGTGCCACCCACCTGTGCCCACCAGTGCCACCCACCTGTGCCCACCCACCAGTGCTGTCCACCAGTGCCACCCACCAGTGCAGCCCAGCAGTGCTGCCAGTCAGTGCCACCAGTCAGTGCCCAGGGGTTGTGCCAGTCAGTGCCGCCAGTCAGTGCCCAGAAGTGATGCCAGTCAGTGCCGTCTATCAGTACCCATCATCAGTGTCACCTATCAGTGCCGCCTATCAGTGCTGCATATCAGTGCCGCCTATCCGTGACCCCTAATTAGTGCTGTCTATCAGTGCCGCCTATCCGTGCCACCTCATTAGTACTGCCTATCAGTGCCCTTTAGTGCTGCCTATCAGTGCCCATCAGTGCCGCCTATCAGTGCCCATCAGTGCCGCCTCATCAACGCAAATCAGTGAAGGAGAAAAAATACCTGTTTGAAAAATTTTATAAAAGAAACAAATAAACTTTTTTTTTTTTTTCAAATTTTTTGCACTTTTTTTAATTTATAGCGCAAAAAGTAAAGCGCCCAGTGGCGATTAAATACCACCAAAAGAAAGCTCTATTTGTGAGAAAAAAATGATCAAAATTTCATATGGGTACAATGTTGCATGACCGCGCAATTGTCAATCAAAGTGCGGCAGCGCTGAAAGCTGAAAATTGGCCTGGTAAGGAAGGGGGTATAAGTGCCTGGTAGGCAAGTGGTTAAAAGAGGTGTAAACTTGCAAAGAGGTGTAAACTTGTCACAAAAATCTACCTTATTAATGTAAGATATTCTATCTCACGTAGTTTTATGACACCTGCTAAACCTCAGAACTGCTAAATCCCTCTCACCACCATGACCCACTCTTTTGTTCAGTTTTCGCTACACTTTATAAGATGTAATTTGTGTTGTCAAGGCATTAGGGGCTTCATATAAAATATTTTAGAACATCAGTTTTCTAACTTCATTTCCTTTCACTCCATTTCTGCTGGACCTCTGATAAATACCTTTTTCCCTCTTGATTAACTTGACCCTGCTGTCTTCCAATGGCTTAATAAGAAATATAAAATGTTCACAAACTAATCAAATTTGTGTTTTCTAAATCAGAGTTCATGCACACCATGTTTATTTTCACAGTACTAAAACTTAGTGCGTTTCATTTTTATATGACTTCAGTGTAACAATATTAAAATGAGAAAAAGCTCTCTGCATGAAAAATGAATAATTTTAACAGTGAGTAAATTGTGGTTACTGGAGTGAATCTTAGAACATAATCAAAGAAGGAACAGAATTTGCATTGTTCTCTACACATCCGGCTACCCAAGGCAACCTTGCAAAGAATTTTACTTTAAAAGAGCTGCACTGGTTTTGTCTAATCTATCTATCTATCTATCTATCTATCTATCTATCTATCTATCTATCTATCTATCTATCTATCTATCTATCTGCCTATTCCTAATGCTTTCACTCAGCCAGACCAATGAATTGTTGATGTTATAATAGCCATGTAAACATTAGTGGTTGTTGTGATGGCATAGCATATAAAAGTTGGTTAAATTGGCCACCAGTCTGTAGACAAACTTTAGCTCAGCAAATCCACTGTGATACAATATAACATCACTGAGTTTCTTTTATATACTGTGCCTGTGCTCAGGGAATACTCACAGAAACACAGATGTTTAGTCATTTGTAATAACAGATTTAGAATTCACTTCATTATAAGGTACTTTTGTTCTCCATACCCCACTAAATAATGTATAATTATAACATAAAGTTTAATCACCAGTCACATTTTCCCAGCCATACAAGCTCTAAAATCTGCATATGAACCCTATAAAGAAAGCATGATGCTGGGAAAGCATACTGATTAATACATTTACTTAATACAATAAACCATCTACTATTTTTCCATTTCTATTTCATAACATCACGTAGGGACTTAGTCATGAAAACTGGAAATGAAAAATCAACACAAATCTGAAGCTGTTGTCCATTAAAACAAATCTAAAAAGAAAGATGAACTCTGATTAGTTGCTACTGGAAATAACTACAATTATGTACTCATTATTATTAATAATGTATGGATGCATCAGCCCTTGAGATAAGGATATTTTATGAATTTGTTTAAATGTATGTACATAGAAAAGACCTGCTCCACCATCTTTAGGACAGCAGGAGATTGGTTAGTAGGCTGGCTGGCAAGAGAGGTGTGCACAGGATAACTTAAATACCAATTGTTCATGTTGCAGTTGGAATAGACTGAGGGGGGCAGTGTTGGAAGTGGATCCTGACCAGGGCCAGATCTAGAGGGATGCTGGGGGGTGGCTGTGCCCCCCCCCCAGATTTTGGTCTTTCCTCCCTCCCAGACCCAGTGGCATCATCCGGACCGGTCTTATAAGGAAGAATAGAAGCTCAGCTTAACCACAGTGGTGCACATAGCCACAAGGATAAAATGAAAGTGTGCTGATATTTTGCACTTCCAGATCACACAGATCAGCTGAAGACAGAACATTGGGAGGGTGTTGTGTGGGGAAGGGAAAGAGGGAGCACCCATGAAGGTTAGTGTCTATGGGACTCCTTTCAGCTGGGGGATGAGTCGACTGTGGAAACGTGAAAGATCTCAAACAAGAGGGAGAAGGAGTCATGAGATACAATTTCTAACAAATATTAAGAGTAGAAAGCCTGTAAATAATGGGTCATCTTGAGCAGAATTAGAGATTTAGGAAACTATAAATGCTTTCTCCTATATCCTACAGTTTATTGCTATTTATGGGATGTATCATGGGTAGATGTATTCATATAACCTTCCCTCATTATGGGGTGATAAACACACATGTGCATAAATGTTGTACAATGGTTAATGTCATTATCACCAGAAAAAATAGGAATCTTCTACAATATCAAAAAAAGGTAATGTTGAGATCACCAATTCACTTCATCCATTCTAAAAATAAACTTTATCCATTCTGAAAAATTCTTCATAACACCACATTAGAGCTGATTAATGAAAACTGGAGACATAAAACTGGAGACATAAAATGAGTCAAATTACAGTTGTGACCAAAATTATTCAACCCCCAATGCTGTAAAGGGGTTTAGGGACTATAGTGTACATTTGGAATTGTATTCAGAATCAAATCCTACAAGGACGTTGTAACTACCCAAATGCAACTAAAATGACATCAATTGTTTATGTAATACAGTAGTAAATGGTTCTTATGTGGTTTCTTCATTGCCACAATTATTCAACCCCTTAAAGACTACCACTCTGAAGAACAGAGGTTCATACAGGTGCTTTCCATCAGGTATTGAAAACACCTGTGGATGTCACCGAGCAGCAATCAAGCATAATAAGCACCAATTAGGCAGCTTTAAAATGACTGTGATACTCAGCTCCTTCTAGACATTTACTGGTGTGGTTACAAACATGGTGAAGGCAAGAGAATGGTCCAGGAAGACAAGAGAAGAGGTGATTTCTCTTCACAGGAAGGGCAATGGCTATAAGAAGATTGCAAAGATGTTAAACATACCAAGAGACACCTTAGGAAGCATCATTCGCAAATTCAAGGCAAAGGGCACTGTTGAAACGCTACCTGGTCGTGGCAGAAAGAAGATGCTGACTTCGACTGCTGTGCGCTACCTGAAGCGTAGAGTGGAGAGAAGTCCCCGTGTGACTGCTGAGGAACTGAGAAAAGATTTGTCAGATGTGGGTACAGAAGTTTCAGCCCAGACAATAAGACGCACACTGCGTAATGAAGGCCTCCGTGCCAGAACTCCCAGGCGTACCCCCTTGCTGTCTCCAAAGAATAAGAAGAGTCGACTGCAGTATGCCAAAAGCCATGTGGACAAACCACAAAAGTTGTGGGATAGTGTTCTGTGGACTGATGAAACAAAATTAGAACTGTTTGGGCCCATGGATCAACGCTATGTTTGGAGGAGGAAGAACAAGGCCTATGATGAAAAGAACACCTTGCCTACTGTGAAGCATGGTGGAGGGTCAATCATGCTTTGGGGCTGTTTTGCTTCTGCAGGTACAGGGAAGCTTCAGCGTGTGCAAGGTACCATGAATTCTCTTCAGTACCAGGAGATATTGGATGGAAACGTGATGCAGTCCGTCACACACCTGAGGCTTGGGAGACGTTGGACCTTTCAACAGGACAATGATCCCAAGCATACCTCCAAGTCCACTAGAGCATGGTTGCAGAGGAAAGGCTGGAACATTTTGGAGTGGCCATCGCAGTCACCAGACTTAAATCCGATTGAGAACCTCTGGTGGGACTTAAAGAAAGCAGTTGCAGTGCGCAAGCCTAAGAATGTGACTGAACTGGAGGCCTTTGCCCATGAAGAATGGGCGAAGATACCCGTAGATCGCTGCAAGACACTTGTGTCAAGCTATGCTTCACGTTTAAAAGCTGTTATAACTGTAAAAGGATGCTGTACTAAGTACTAAGATTGAATGTCACTTGGGGGTTGAATAAAACTGATAATGCTGTGAGCACAGAAAAGACATTTGTGGTTATTTCATTATAACTGTTATGTTATATTTGTCTGACCTACAAGTGCCTCTTTAATGTAAATGTAAGCAAGATGACTGAATGATCAAAAGCAATGTCAAACTGGCCAAAACACTCAATTTCAGTGGGGGTTGAATAATTTTGGTCACAACTGTAGATGGCCAACAGTATCCATGCAATGATGACCAATTAGAATTATTTTTTTTTTCATTAAACAAAATGTAATGTGTTATTTTGCCATCAAACCTGAGGAATTACATTCCCAAAATATTTATTATTATTACAGGTACCTATATAGCACCATCAATTTAAACAGCCCTTTACATATATATTGCACCTTCACATCAGCCCCTGCCCTCAAGAAGCTTACAAACTAAGGTCCCTAACTCACATTCATGAAAACACACACTAGAGCCATGTCTTCTGAGTGTTGGAGTTAATGAGAGTGGCTGTTGGAAACCCAAACAATCACAGGGAGAACATGCTAATTCCAGGAAGGTAGTGCCATGGTTGGGATTTGAACTGAAAACTCCAATGCTGTTAGGCAGATGTGCTAACCACTTAGCCCACTGCGTTGCCCCGTTTTGGTAATAATCTTTAAACTTTAGTGAAATTCTGCCATTTTAGCTACATGCATTGGAATAAATGGGGAAAACATTTTTTTTCTGGCTTTTAAGAGACCAGTGGACTTTAAAGCCTGGTTTACACATATGTTTTTTTCAGTGCTTTTTGCATTTTGCAGAAACTCACTACAGTCCATCTGACATGATTTCCTAAGGAACCATGTGTTTTCAGCAGTTGCATTTTGGAAAGGGTCAGGGACATTTTTTCCCTCAACAGACTGCAACATGCATAAGTGTGAACCAGTCCTTAATGGATGTTGAGGGTTATAGAAGCTCCTTTCAACTATTCTGGATCTTTCATGTGCAAAAAGTGGGCCCTATAGTCTCCTTATTTAAAAAAAAAATAGTAAACTTTTTTTCAAGCAAATATAATTTTAGCAGCTCAGTAAGGAAATTAAAAAAAAAATCTGCTATAATAACATTTTACCACAAGTGGTAAAAGCAATAATTTCACAGCAAAATCAATTGTGCAAAATTACTCTGCTTATCTGTTTTATTGGTAACTGTTGGTAAAAAGTTAAATTTTGCACTAATTTTCAGGCTTCTGCTGGGATTTCAGACTTCTCAGGTTTTTGAAAAATATTTATTCCTTAGCAAGTAAGTCAATTTGTTTTTTATTGTTTCAGCATATTTTTGTTATTCAGAAAAAATACTTAAAGCTTTATTATGTTTTGCTGTTATTTGCAGTCAATGAGTGTGAATCCAGCCAGCAGTTTGTTTCTCCTTGGTGCTCTGGCTTCCTCCAACAATCCAAAAACAGAGGGGAAGGTTAATTGGCATCTGACCAATTTGGCATTACACTGTAATTTGTGCTAGAGCATGGATTCAAGTATGAAAATATGAATTCTGTCAAGTGTTGCATAGCACAATATCACAATTTAAACAGAAATTGCTGTAAATAAAAGAAAACTAAAAGCCTAAATGCTCAGTTATTAAAGAAAAAGCAGGTAAATTACTGTATTGCAGATTTGCTAATAGTCTGGAATAGATGCATAGGAAAATCATACAGTTCATGAATCAAGCTGACTTGTATTCCTGAATTGCATGATGTTCTATGGATCAGATAGATCTGTATGCCAATATTTAAACAACCCAAAATTTAGCAAATTAATAATTTTTATTATTCAAACCTCATTGTAAAATAAGATGGAAAGTAATGTCAGTTTTAGACTCATGACTTGTATAAAAGCAATGGTAAGTATTTGCGATACTGAAATACCATAAGGTATTTTTACTTGATGGAGGGGTATATGAAGGGTATGTAAGTTTTAATTTATTTGCACATGCAGTAACTATGGTAGTTTACAATAAATTACAATAGCTAAAGAATATTACAGCCACTGCTTGACAATGTCCAGAAATGTGTGGACATCTTGTAAAATTAAAGGTTTATTACATTTGTTTGCAAATTCAGCAAAAATGTCTTTACAATATGAATTTACACCAAACATATCTTATCACTTATTAATCTGATGCAGGATTTGATATATATATTTTACTTGCACCAGAGACTGCTTAAAGCAGAATGGACAAGGTTGCAGCTTTAATTAATTTCTTCCCTTCAAATGACATAAGCATTGCAACAGGCAAAGAGAAGTTGCCCCATTTGCATTGTATATAAAGATATGATCAAATTGGAAACTAACTATATACAGATGCCTCCTTCTTTGTTAAGTGACAGCCAGGTGGACAGCTTGGACCAATTACGCTACCCCTACGGTTCACTGAAAAATCATGAAAGTTGTAGTTTGGCCCATTAGACGTCCACTGGGCTGGGGTTCCTGCCTACATTGCCTTGTGGATAGTCTGGTTCTGGTTTGTATATAAGTTGCCGTATAGTTTTTTGTGAGGGCAGTTCTGTGTATTGTACACATAAGAGTAAAGCACTCATACACAAAACAACATCGATCAAATGTTACTGATGATAGATCAGTGTGGTGATAGATAGGAGTTCTGATGCTGTTACTGCAATGTGGCCATTTTTTAGCAGTCCATCATTTTCTGAAAAAGCAAAAATCCAGATAGCAGACAGCATATAATGCTTTAGAAATGAAGTAGACCAATACCCGAAATGTCACCATATAGTGTGTACTATAGGTGACTTAGTGGTTAGACATATGCATTACGTTTTGTTACTATTCGTTTTTCGAGCAAAAAAAATTCATTTATATTTCATGTTTACAAATCTCTAAATGGACATAGTAATGAATGTCAATGAACCTGAAAAAACTTATAACAAAATTAATGAATGCATTAGTTTCATTCGTTTCATTTGGATAGCGTCACATGATGCAATAGTAGTTCGGGCATATGGGGAAATGAATTACATTTTCAAATACATTCAATAATTTCAATTCAGATAGCAAATGGATCCAAATTTCTTAATTCACATGCAGATGATGCCAGTTGATATTGTCCATTCAGCTCATTCCATTTTTCTTGATGGGTTGGACTAGAGTCTGAAAATTTTGAATCCTTACGATTCAAATCCATCCAATCCATCCAATTTGATAATATATTGAATATATAGCAACCTTTCGGAAAAACACCCGGACCAACAAATATACAAAAAGAAAGCCGGAGATACGAAACAAATTGTGAAAACAAATCACTTAAGCATAACGAATATGACAAAACAAAATTCTTCAATGAATGAAATTTATGGAATGCACATGTCTATTAGTAGTTAGCACTTCTGCCTTGTAACTTGTGGCCTTTGGTCCAGGTCTTAGTCAGTTAACTATCTGCATTGAGTTTGCATGTGTTTTCCATGCTTTGCATGGGTACTCTTGGTACTTTGGTTTCCTTCCACACTCTAAAGATATACTGGTAGGTTAATTGACTCCTATCAAAAAACTGGCTCTTGTATATTATTTTACTAAGTGTGCCCAGGATGGCCTGCCTCACCATCCAGTTCATCAGCAGATAAAGTGCTTTAAAGTGGTAGTAAACTTGTTTGAACAACAAAAAAGGTTTCCTGCTGTGAGGGAATATCATAATGTCCTAGTATGCATCGCATACTAGCACATTATGAAATACTTACCTTAAAACGAAGCCCTCCAGTGGCGCGATGTCACTGCTGACAGGGCTTTCATCTTTACCCAGTATTCCTTCCAGGTTCCCAGGCTGTGGTTGCTGGAATGGTTGAGCTGCCGATGAAGTCTTGGCGCTCAGCTCTGAAGGAATGGCAAGCGTATGCTGTTCTTTCAGAGCACATGCGCCGGGGATCTTACCAGCTGCTGTTCTGTAGAATACCTCCTAAATGATTCATTTTACCTACAGGTAAGTTTTATTATAAGCTTGCCTGTAGGTAAAAATTTTAAAGGAGACTTTAAGTCTCCAGGGATAAAAAGCGCTATACAAATATAAATAATAATAACTATATATATATATAGTATATATCAATCAAGGGTAATCTGTGAGATGACATTTCACCAGCTGAAGCACCAGGGTAAACTAGAAAGCTCCAGGGGAAGGGGTATGTAGAAATCCCCTATGTTTTGCATTACATAAAAAAAAGAAAAATAGATATTGATGCAGCACTTTGATGCTAATGTTATTTTTAAAATAAGGTTTTTTCTGATTACTGATTACACTGGAAGACAAGTCTAGATGTTTATAGTGTTTGTCATTATGTTGGACAGTTACCAGAACCATAAACTTGCAAAATGCAACGTGGTTAAATGCCACTGTATGAGCGACATCCTTTTAAAACATGAATAAATAAATTGCCAAGATGCTTTATCTTCCCTTAACAGCAGCTGTTTACAGTCATGCTCAATTTGACTACCTACCCCATATGCTAAGGAGAAATACATAAACTGGCAAACATGTTGGTACCATAGCATGGGGTAAAGCAACTATCGCTTATGCACTGCCTTGCCCATTTCAAGCTAAACTATTACATCTGGAAACACTAGAGCTAAAAAAATATTGTGTAAGGTTAAGGCAGTTATTAGAGCCAGAGTTGAAGTCCACCATAGGTTAAGATTTTCATCCTTTAATTTTCTTATCATTCATCTAAAAGATTAATCACTTTTTCTGAAGCATATCTCTCTATTTGGTTACCACATCAAGCCTGGTACGTGATAATTCTTTTTCAGTAAAAAAACAAAATAGCTGGAAAATTAGTTTTCATTCAATTCATATTCTAAAAAAGTCAATGAGCAGCACTTTATAGTACACACATTTTAAATAGACTAGCAAGTAGTAAAGCTTATATATAGTAGGTAGTACTGTAGATTTCCATCTGAATTTCATTTGAGCGTGTGTGGGTGCGCACCCTTGGCTAGAGCCTTGTGGTCATAAAATACTAAACAATAAACCTACACATGGACACAAAAAATAAATGCTTGTCACTAAAATATTCTGGTCACAAAAAGACAGAGAATGAAGCTAGCAAGATCCTTGCTGTCTCTACCTCTAGCCATCGCTTTGTGAGCAGGCAAATACTGAATAGAGTACAATATCAAATTATATTTTGCTGAAGGCGATTTCTAGAGATGAATGGAGTGATTTTAGCACAATTGATTTAGCAGACACATGATCAATTTTGTCATCAGCAACAGTTTGCCAAAGCAGAAACCTTTAATATTGCTTACTACTTAAAATTCCGTTTGAAAAGAAAAGATCCACATTTTTCATTTAGGAGGTATATTTAAGGTAATTTTTTTAAGGTAGTGATTTTGTATTTGTGTTTTTTTTTGTTTTTGTTGTTTTGCATATTGATTCCTTATCTGAGTACTGTTGATTTGCATTTTGCTTATCTTTGGTGAATTACCACTAGTTTGTTTAGCCTTAAACACAGATAAATCTATAGCTTGATATGATGTTTTTGACTGTTAAGGACCTTAAAAACGAATGGACTTTTTTTTCCTCCTTTAGCAGCTTTTTTTATTCTTTTTTTTTTTAATTTT
Source organism: Staurois parvus (assembly GCF_062004578.1). NCBI lineage: Eukaryota > Metazoa > Chordata > Amphibia > Anura > Ranidae > Staurois > Staurois parvus. The sequence goes on from NW_028317850.1 coordinate 1,553,905, forward strand.
TACATCTTTTCATTGAAAAAAAAACATGTGGCAGTTTCTGTATTTTATCCAAGCATTCCCTCTTTGCTTAATCATTTTATTAAAGTAGATTTAAACACAATCAATAAAGCCCTGTATAAGATTTAACATGTTATTGTAATTTTAAAAAATTGCTTTTCAATCTTATTTAATTTGCAGCTTTCATTAAAATGATACCTGGTGATCCTGCTATGAAGGTGCATATTCAGGCACTTCCTGTTACAGGACGACAACTATCTCCCAATTGCTTACCTGTGTTGTCATCATCAGGAAGCTGGTTCAAAGCAATGATGCACACTCAATGCTTAACCACTTCCCGTCCAGTCCATGTACATAAACAGCTGGACAGGAGCAGTGCAGGAGCGAATTGCAGATCATAAACAGCGCCCACATTTAGAGCCTGTGCGTGCTCCCTGGGAGCGCACGGCACCACGATCCTGTGCCCGCTGAAAACCAATCGCTGTACGAGGTCCTGATCAGGGGCGGACTGACAACTCATGGGGCCCACAGGCAATAGGGGATCATGGGGCCCCTGTGTCCTTGCTGAAACTCAAAAAAGCCTATGAAAAAGGTACCAGGGGCATCTCATGGGGCCCCCTACTGACCCTGGGCCCTCGGGAAGTGCTCGAGTTTCCAAATGGTCAGTCCGCCCCTGGTCCTGATCATGTGATCGCTGATTGGCCAATCAGTGATCACACAAATAGTAGTAAGCAAAATCTCACTTCTGACATCATTGCTTACTACTAGTAAAATCTGTGAATGATCACAGAGGTCACATGGTACAAGGCTATTCACAATAGCCTTGTACCATGTGACAAACTGTGACCAATCACAGCTCACACAGTATTTCCCAATGGTTGCAAGAATGCAGTCAGAGAGAAGGAGAAATTATTGCTTTTACAGCCTTTATGGGTGTAAAAGCAATCAGTGTAAAAAAAACTTCATCACCCCCCACAAGTAGTACAGTGTCACTGTACTGCTATGGTGACAGTATGTAAAAAAAAAAAAAACTTAAATAATAATATAAAAAAAAAATAAAAATGTACAAAAAAATTTTTGGTTATAAACTCATTTGAGTTATTTTTTTATTTAAAAGATAACTGAGTACCTTTTTGGCCAAGGATTCATGAAGAAAGATTATTATTTGCAAACTTTTATAAGAAAAACACTTTTTTTTCCAGATTTTTGGAATTTTTCATTTTTATAGCAAAAAAAAATAAAAATCCCAGTGGTAAATAAATACCACCAAAATAAAGTTTTATCTTTCTCAAAAAAATGCTAAAAAATTCATATGGGTACAGAGTTGCATGACCGAGCAATTGTCATTCAAAGTGCGATAGCACTGAAAGCTGAAAATTGGCCTGGACAGGAAGGGGGTGAAAGTGTCCGGACTTGAAGTGGTTAATTGAGTGCATGTAGACAGGAATTCAGGAAGTGGCTGAAAGAGCCTTGAGGGGATCAGTAGCATCAATATGTTAAAAGGATGAAAAAGAAGGTGACATAGTTTTTTACCTAAAAAAATGGTGGTTTTCATATATAGTTCTATAGCAAAGTAAATGTCATTTAGTTAGGATCTAGTTAGATCTATTTAAAAAACCACTCTTATAGACATTTATCCATCAAATCTGAGTGTGCTTTCGTTCCTATTGGGCAAACAATTCTACTGAACGCAAATAAATTATCAAATCAGTGTAACCATTGGTTACATTATTTGCTAATTCCCTTCAGCTTCTCTAGGATGGTTACATTGTATCTCCTGTTACAAAGACATATGTATTTCCTATGATCCTCAGCTCCATCTAGTGGCCATAATGTGGTATTTTACTACTGTCCATAATAGAACTTTCATTCAGAATAGAAAATAGCCTAAAGAACATTCATTTTTGCCCAATTCTTACAGAATGAATATACATTCTATTTCAGATTCACTGGACAAATGGCTATACAAATTGTTTCTAAATAGACCCCTAAGTCTTATCATTGATTGCCTATTATTTATTGGTGTTTGGGGAAATAGGTCACTTTTCTTTGAAACAACAAAGGCCTATATAGTCATTTTTTTACTTGGATTAACTGTGATTTTTTAAATTTGTTTATGTTTATATATGTTTGTTTTATTATAATATGCAGGAAGTGACCTAAGGTACCAATGTGAAAGTTTCTATTTTTTCCTTTACCTTCTCTTGAATATACAATAGGAGAGGTTTGCATTAAGTGTCAAAGTACCCTGATAGTTACTGTCTAAATATTTTGTATTCGGTGCATCTCTGCAACAGTTTCCATTTAGATAAAAATTTCCACAAGTAGGTGTAAGATACTGAATGAATTTCATTTCATTGCTGATCTTGCTTTACCTCTAATCAAATGAGTACATCACCATGAAATTAAATAGAAGAATTCAGTGTATGTTTCTGGAATATTATTTTAGCTGTGATCCTAAACATAGCTTTTCAACTAATATGCAACAGAATTATTTCTCAAAAATGTTAATTTGTGAAGAAAAGATTGGATGGATATATTTACTCATCTGCGTGTTTCTCATAATAACACTTAACTTATTAAAATGACTTATTATATTAAAGACATGACTGTTTTAGGTATTAATATATTTAAGATTGTTAATTGAAATTGTTCTCATTTACTTCTTTGGTTAATCTATTTAAAATGTAAATGTACAGTATTTAGCATAACTATGGATAAGAGGATGCTTAAATCCTTGCATTTGCCATGCATTTAAATTTCACCTGGTACTATAATGGTAGATTTGTTAATATTGAGGGTATTGATAGCAGTTTACAATTTTAGGCAGCTTGTTGAACCACATAGCATGTGCTAATAACAGTAAATGATACCTAATTTACAACTCTCCTTTTAGAAGATCTAATATTACTGTGAGGGCTACCAACGGAAATTTAGTGACTTGGAGGATAGCTTCCAGCAATGTAGAAATTAATAAGCGTTGGCCATTTATTTTGAATTGATATCTACTTGAATTGATAAAAGTAATTTTAACATATATTTTTACATATGTTTGTAATTGCATTCCAAAAATGTAGATTTGTATTTTTAAAGACATACAGTATATTTGAAATGTAGTTTAAAAAATATTTTTCATATATTTTGTAATAAATACGCATTTCAACCTACAGTGTGTGTATATATATATATATATATATATATATATATATATATATATCTATATATATATATTGAAATATATTGAATATGGCCAAAATTGTAGCATTTCAAATATATGTCAATATATTTGGGAAGAATATTTTTAAAATATATTTCAAATTTATTTTTCTTCCATGTGGGAACTCTGGACCCAGAAGTGGACACCGTACAACATCTAGCATCAATGTGAATGCCTCTTTCTTTCATACACAGCCAGATCCCTTGCTTTGAGGAGGACTGTTCCTATACTTAAAGTGGTTGTAAACCCTTACATATACCCAGTGAAGTGACAGATGACTGATGAGACAGATACTCCTACATAAGTTGTAAATGTTTATCTGCAGTCTCCTTGTCAGCGACCGACTGGCGGTAGCCTCTAGCAGCCCACTGGCCGGAATCCCTCAGGGCGTGGAGTCTAAGCCTCAGTCTGCTGGTTCACCAGAGCCCCTGATGGTGGGGATGGACTTGAAGCAGCCTGAGACCAGGTCGCGACCCCCGAGGAACACCAGCTGTGGTAGAGGCGGAAGCCAATGGCGTAGAGCAGGTGAGAGCCAGACGTGAAGAGGTATGCGTGGTCAGACGGGCCGGGTCAGTAACAGCGGAGCAGACAGTGCAGAGCGGCAGGCAGAAGAATAACAGGTCACAAGCCGGGTTCAGTAACAGGAGGTCAGGCAATCAGGAACAGGTAGAGAATAGTCAGGATTTAGCCAGGGGTCAGAGCAGGAGAAGGCAGCAGTATCAGGAACAGGCTTGGGTCGGCAACAAGGTATCAGGAACACAGGAGTAATCAGGAACACAGGAACAGGACAAGACCAGAAGGCGATTTGGAGATGCACAGGGCAGGTTTAAATAGGCCGCCCTGTGCTCTCATTGGTGCGGCCGCGATCGCTAGTGCGCATGCGCGACCGCCGCCACGATCGCCTAGGATTCAGTGCTCGCTGGATCGGACGATCTACATCTGTTCAAAGTGCTGAATTTATAAAGCTTGTCTGAGGGTTCAGAAATTAGAGGGTGGAGAGCTGAAATTACACACTGCAGATCTCAGTGAGGAGAGCTCTGAGAGTTGATTGGAGGGAAGAGAAACATCCCCCTCCACATAGCACACAGGATCAGAGCTGAAGCTGTTAATCTGTTGGAGATCCCTCCCATGTTAACATTTTTTTCTTGGTGCCAGGAAAACTGATCAGAGGTGACTCATGCTGATAACAGGGGAACGAAGCAGCAGACAGAAATGTCACTTAGTGCTATGGATTAAGGCAAGTAAACACTATAGAGGCATATGATTTGTTCATATTTAAGGTTTACAACTACTTTAACAATCAATTCCAGGTATGGATATTTTTACTTAGTTACATAGCCCAGCTTGGACCATTTCAACTATGTATATACCATATCTGTGGGATTCCCTGGAAGTTGGCACTCACTTTAGTAGCAATACTAGTATAGCTATCTCCACTAGTTTCTGGGTCCCATGCACTGGTAATGCAGAGGTTTCTGTAGTAGCAATGTCTGTTACAGTGATTTCCAGCTTCCAGGGGGAATTCAACAGGTATGGTGTATGCATAGTTAGTTGGTCCAAGGTGGGCCAATGTAACTAAGTTTAAAATATCCATACCTGAAATACTTCTTTAACCTCCCTGGCGGTATTCCCGAGTGTAGCTCGGGGTAAAGTTTCAGTACCACAAACGGTAACCCCGAGCTACACTCGGGCTTACCATGCAGCTTTGCTCAGGGATTCCCTGCAGCGTTTACCTTGTCCTTCGCTCCCGCGATGTGTCCCCTGCAGCGTCTCCGGCCATCTCCTCCGGCCGATGCTGTGTTCCGGTCCCTGTGACATCGGGACGAACGGGTGCCGGAACCGGCGGCAAATTTGAAAGTTTAAAAAAATTTCATTTTTTTTAAAACGATTTTTACATAGCAAAACATTGCTGTTTCAAAGCATTTCACATACATTTTGTCCCTACTGCTTTGTCCTGTGCCCTGCCTGCATTTTTACTGTTCTTTCTGCCTGGAAACTTAGAAAAGTCCTTGGCGTCCAAAAAGCGTCCCTTTAGGTCAAAATCGGGTTTTAGACCAGCTAGAGAACAGCGATAGTAAATCAGAACCACTTGCAGAATTGAGTGATAATGATTCGTGGGGAAATTCGTCATCAGACACTGAAAACGATTCTGCGACTTTGCTCAGTGATGTGTGAACTTGGCGCTCTATTTCAAATTTCAGTGTTTTTGGTTTGATTATATTATTGAATTAAATGTATTATTATTATATTATTATTTTTTATGATTATTTATTAAATTATAATTTATGATTTCGTGTTTCAAGTTTTATCATATCCGGAATGTTTACTAGACTCTTGTTCAGACAGATTTCAGTGAGTTATTCCTAAAACTGACAAGCCTACAATAAAAAAACTACATTTTTCCATGCAAAATAATGGTTTCGCTTTCAGCACCAAAAATCTGAACTAATCATACCGCCAGGGAGGTTAAAGTATATGTAAACCCTCACCTTGTAAAACAACCAATTCTATTTAAAATAGAAATGAAAGGCAACACATTTGTATATACATTTTAAATAGATTTTTTCCATATTTTTCATAAGTGATCACATACCCTCTGCACAAGGATCTTAGAGATCTAGGGGAGGAGAAGCAGCAGCACACTGGACTTCTCAGTGAATGGCTGTGTGCCCCTCCTGTCAGAAATTCAGGTGGATAATTACATTATTGTTGGGATTCCTGCAGAGCCTGGACCAGCTCTGTGACATCAGTCAACAGCAGACTTTAGCCCACTGTTGGCTGAATCTGGAACACAGGAGTGCAGAACTAAGTGCACTCCTGTGATCCCCAAGAGAAGTATGGTCAAAAAAAGCTTTGGCCATACTTCTTCTTTAAAGTTAACATTTATTTTACCATTTTGTGTCTGCCTGTGCTTAAGTTTGTACATTTACATTTTGGTAACCTTATTGATGACCTTGTTCATGAAGTACCTGATTGATGTATTATCACATACCTGGTGTTAGAGGCCAATGGAGAGAAGGCTTCCCTTGCAGATAAGTTTCAGACTCCCCTGGATTTGGGACAGAAGGAGTCAGGCCCAAAGTAGCATGGGTGCCTGTAGGAGTGCTAGTCAGAGGAATACTCAGGAGCACAGCTGATGCACTGGACTGGTGTCTGCAGACAGGTGGTGCCCATGAGAGGTATGCAGGCCTTCAGGTAGCAGAGCACCACAGAGTAGTCGGTTCAAAGCCAAGGTCAGATGCCAGGTGGAGATTGGAGCAGGCATAGTTAATAGGATAGCTGGGGTCATACACAGGAGAGCAAGTGAGAATATCTGTTAGCCAAGCCAGGGTCAGAGCAGGTGAGAATATCTATTAGCCAAGCTGGGGTCAGATCAGGAGAGCAGGTGAGAATATCTATTAGCCAAGCTGGGGTCAGATCAGGAGAGCAGGTGAGAATATCTATTAGCCAAGCTGGGGTCAGATCAGGAGAGCATGTGCGAATATCTATTAGCCAAGCCAGGGTCAGATTAGGAGTCAGGTAGAGAAGACAGGTCGGTAACAGCAGATCACAGTAGCAAGGGAACACAGACAAAGGTACTGCGGAACCAGAGATCAACCAACAATTTGAGGGAGTGATGGGCTTCCTAGTAAAGGCCATCTGTTGCCAAATTATGTACCAGTGTGCATGCGTGTTCTGGCCAATGCGCATAGATTTTCGCCAGCGTGCATTTTTGTGGCCATGCAAGGTACTGGCAGGAATGCCAGGTCTTCGAGTACCTCTGCTGTGGACAGAGCCCTGACATACTCTTGCAACCATGAAAAGCCTGACTACCAAAGAGCTCTTGTGAGTGCAATCATCAACTACATTTTTTCCCTTCCAAATATCACATTTAATTTACTTGGGTGTGCCCAATGTCGTATTGCTTTTGTTTTTTTTCCACATTTTTGTTTTTCCATACAAATGTGACATTAGTACTACAATACAGCTGCTGTGAGCGATATTAAGCCTATCATCAGAATCTAGCTACCTCTCTGATTGTATTTAAGCTGGAACTGATTACCCCAGAGAACCCAAGTGTGGTGGATGCACATTTGTAGTTTGATAAAAGTTTTAAGCATATCTACTTTGAAATGTCACCCCACTATATAAACTCAATTTAACAACCTTCAATTTAGTCTGCTTTGTGCATGAGATACTGCTGCATACTTGCACTTCACCTTCTCTGGTACAGTAAAATATTTATTCATTTAATTTTACTTATACCTATTTGACATTTTAAAAAGCAGAAAGCAAAGGGTAAACTTAAAATCTTGCTTTGCTTACAATGGCATTCCAGTTACATCTGGGACAGTATGTTTCAACCTTCAAGAGGAACTTTTTAAATGTATATTTCTATAGAGCTTTTCTTCCTGAGGACTCAAAGCGCTTTATCTGGTGCTCGGCAGATAATGAGACAGCCTTGGGTGCACTCAATAGAATATCATAGTAGAACCAGTTTTTTTTTTTAAACAGGAGCCAATTAACCCACCAGCATGTCTTTGGAGTGTGGGAAGAAACCAACACAAACACAGGGAGAAACTGCAAACTCCATGCAGATAGTGTCTTGACCAGGGCTTGAATCAGGGACCCCAGTGCTGCAAGGCAAAAGTTCAAACTGCCAAGCCACTGTGTTGTCCTTTTGTGCCATGTATGTAGAGGACAGTGCAGATGCCTATATTATTTCAGTATAGGTGCCTTCTAAACATTGTAAATGACCAAAGGTGTACAAAGGTATGCATTTAGGTGTATTTTTGAAAATATTATCTTATATATAATGTTTTTAATGTATTGACTGTTTGTGTTTATTGTGCCTTTTTACCTGTACTTTTTGTTAGTATTTTCCAGGGTATAAATATAAAAAAAAGGAAGCATATGTGAGCAGCTTTGTGAGTCAATAAAATTGTAAACCGCTATGAATGCATTTTATATGTATTTCAACCTGAAATGAATCAAATATATACATGTAAAGAAGCTTCCCCAGCTGCTTGCACCACTGAGCACAATTCTATTAAAGAGAAATTGTCTTCTAAAATCAGTTTGGAAACCATAATTTGCTGGATTATCCCTCTCCTAAATCCATGATTGCTCTCAGTGGTTCCTTCTGCGACCCCCACATCCCTATTGTGTCCAACCTGACAGTGCAGGAGCGCAGTTGAAAGACAGATCTCAAATTATTTCTTTTTCTAAATGCTGTATATTGAAAATGTATTAAAAGAAAAAACCTTTGTAATTATAATATCATTGTATCATTGTATTATGTGATTATATGGCTCCATTCACACAGGGAATATTATACCTCATGCCAGGGGCAGACTGAGCATTCGAATTCTCGGGCACTGCCCGAGGGCCCGGTGGTCAGTAGGGGGCCCCAGAGAAATGCCCCTGGTACTTTTTATAGGCTTTTTTTGAGTGTGGGCAAAGACACAGGGGCCCCATGATCCCCTATTGCCCGTGGGCCCCATGAGTTGTCAGTCCGCCCCTCATGCCTCATGCCCGTGCAGGGCTGTGCTTACCCACATTGGGATGCACAGGTGTTCAACTGGTCAACTGGGACACAGTGGCTCCACAGACACAGCTACTGTGTCCCACTATGACATTCATGTGGGTGCAGGTGAGTGTCCCCGAACTCACACTGTCTGTCCCATATGGATACTATATGGGGACACAGCAGCTCTGACAGTGCAGTCGCTATGTCCCAGTTGACATCAAAGAGACTGCTTTCACGGGGATGCATGGAACACCTGTGGATAAACCTGGCCCTGCATGGACATATGCCTTTAAAGCATTACACCAACGATCAACAGATCGCTGGTGCCATGCAGGTCTCCTGCAGACTTGTTAGTGTATCTGTGTGCCGGTACATCGCATACGGGCAAGCAAATACTTACTGAGAGGAAGACCGAATGATCTACCATGGCGTTCCATAATGCTGTGGTAGTACATTGAGAACTACAAGCTGACAGCCGCAAAGGCTGACGGAACACGTAGTGTTTTCATTCACAGATTGCTGTGAATTAGTGACACGGCCAGAGCCCCACACAGCCATTTTTTTTTAAATTGTGAGAGCTAGTGGGGGAAGATCCCTAGCTATCTGTCACAATGGGGAATGGGGAGGAGCGGGGACTGGTCTGTCCGTAACATGTTACATGTTACACCCTGTATATGGGTGTAACATGTAGAATGTTATGAAAGGTGAACTTATCCTTTAAGTGTTAATAGGAGCAGTATGCAAGAGAAAGTGTTGGACCATTGTTGATCTGGGCCACTATATCGTGCATAAAAGCAGTAGTCTAATTCTCAACATAGGATATTTTTGTAAGGTATTTTAACTTTTCCTGGAGGTAATAAAAAAATTAAAAAAAATGCACCCATTTCCTAACTAAATGGGAACAAGACTTAAATATGTCCTCACAACAACCACCAAAAATTCTGCATTTAGCTCTATGGTCTTCTACTTGCACATGGCACCAAGAACGTAATATCAAGTCGTTATCCAGGTGGTACAGAATACCTATGATACCAATTTCCAGAATTCTCTGACATTTGTTGGAGATGAAATAAAAACAAGGGGTCCCGCTTACATATTTTTTGGTCATGCAAACTATTGAGACCCTTCTGGAGGTCATTGAGATATCGCTGTTCAGCATTCTTCCTACTACACCACTCTTCATTTCCTATTGAAACTATAAGAGAACCATACTATGACATTTCCTGAATGCCGATAAGGCTTTTATTCCTTTACAATGGAAAGACCCTAATTCTCCTTCAATTTCAATGCAGTTACATAAAGCTGCATTATGGAGGATTTAGTCCTCTCCTCAAAAAACAAACAAGAAATCTATTAGAAAGCCTGGTTCTATGTAACGGCTCAGCTGAATTCATTGTATTTTTCCACTACAACAAAATGCAAGAGCACATGAATTTTAACAGTACATTCAAAAATGAGTTGCCTGAATTATCCTACAACTGAAATTTATACTCATAAATGCAACAACAAAAAAAAAGATTAAAAATACTTATGTTGCAATTTTAAAAAATGTAAGACAATACAATGAAATGTGGTGCAATACAATCCATGTAAGAACACATGCCAATGCACCCCAACACTTACTGAAATGCATGTCACTGCATTGAACTCTGATAAGAACACGGTCTAAAAAATGTCTTAAAGTGGAATTCCACTCAAAAGTGGAAGCTCCGCTTATTTGCCTCCTCCCCCCCCTGCACTGCCATGTTTGGCACTTTTTGGGGGGAGGGGGTTTTGACAGGTACCCGCTCCCACTTCCGGCTCAGTTTGCCGTGGCAAAGTGAGCCGAAGTTCAGCCCCCTCCTTTCTCCCACAGTCTCCTGGGAACTTTCACAGGTCCCAGGAGACTGCCGGACCAATCAGGAGACTCGCGTATGTGCAGTGGGCACCAGGTTGTGAAGCCGCAAGCTGTCACAGCCTGGTGCCCACAGTAGAGATACCGACACGGTGGAGGACAGAAGGAGAGAAGGGACTGAGAGGGTGACAGTTAAGTGTGTGTTTATCAAAAGTCAGCAGCTACAGTCTTTGTAGATGCAGACTTTTAATAAACACAAACGATGGCTGGAACTCTGCTTTAAATATGCAATGTAGAACTGTTGTGAAGACAGGCAGCAATATTGACCTTGCAAAGTGATTTTGTATAATATATATATATATATATATATATATATATATATATATATATTTTTTTTTTTTTTTTTTTTGGTTTTGTTTTGTTTTGTTTTTTCTGTATGTTTTAGTCAAAATGTCATGTTTAATAAAGTAAATATTACTTACAAATATTTTATACAAATCACTTGCAGAAAAACAGGTTGGGATTAAGTGTACTGTTCCCTTTTCACCAACTTTACTACTTTACTTTGCATAGAATGTATTGTCAATCAATCTCAGTAGCAGGTGTTCAAATTATATACATACATCTGAATAAATTGGGGAAGAAATAATTCCATTCTTTTCTGTTGTGTACATATGGCCTGCATGGATTTTACTTAGATTGAGGCAGTCAGAAAGGAGTTTATTTACTATATCTGGAGAATGCAAAATCAGGCTCACTTTTGTCTAGAAACCAATCAGCTTCCAGGTTTTAATGCCAAAGCTTAATTGAACAAGCTGAGGGTAGAAGCTGATTGGCTACCATGCACAGCTTCACCAAATTCTGAGTGCACCAGTTTTAGTAAATCTCCCCCAAAGTGAACAGCTAGTACTCAGTTTTCTTTTTTGAAAGCCTCATAGAAAGCCCCAAATTAGTGGGTGAACCCTGTGTTAAATGTTTATTTTGAAAATATAGATTTTATGCTAATAATAACATATGTAACTTTACTTTATGAACTTATAAACCTAAAAAAAAAATAAAAGTGCCAAAAAATATTATAGTGTCTTTTTAACCTGAACAGCCATTCCTGTCAGACTGCTCAGCACAAACTGAACATGAACTTATTTTAATATGGTTTCAAGTATTCGTGTCACTTGCATTTATTTGTATTTGCCAAGCCACACTGTGAAAGAAAAGAAAAAACTAATTTATATAACAGTCCCTAGGGAGAAACTGAAGAAAGATGTTGTGACTTGTACTACTAGTTCAATCATATTATGAATATTTGATGAAAATAGCCTCAGTTCATGAAATATATATAGATACAGTATTATCTGTCCTTGCTTCTTAAGCAGTAATTATGCCTGGCGAGATTTGGTAATATTGTAAACAGAGATGCTTGTCCTTATGCTGGCAGATTGTCATCAAAAACATTCATCTGCAATGCAAATCAGAAAACACTATCAATGACATGGCTTCTACTGTAACTTCAAATATGTAACAGGGACTTGCACAGAATCCGAATTTGAAATGTCAGACCATTTACCTGTAAAAAAAAGCTTGGTTTTCCATCAGTACCCTACAAAGTGAGTGTATCCTTAATAGCAGATTAAGCATTCAAGGGCACATGTAGTATTATTAGGTACACTAGACCCATTCATTGGGTGCACGAGACTAACATTTTGCATTTTTTTTTACCCTTTCCAACAGCAGTTAAACATACAGGTTGGGGTGAAGAGGGATTAAAGCAGTGGACTCCAAACTGTGACCCTGTTGGCCAGATTTGGCCCTTTGCTTGCCTTTATACTGCCCCTGGGGCACTCTTCCTCCCAGTGACACCAAAAATGAGGCACCATTCCTTCCACAGCCACTAACAATGGAGCATAATTCCTCCCAGTGATATAAACAATTGGGCACTATTCCTTCCACTGACGGCAACAACTGCTGGGTGCTTATTCTCCAACTAATACCAGTGATGGGGCACTATTCCTCCTACTTATACCAATGATGGGGCACTATTCCTCCCATTTATACCAATGATGGGGCACTATTCCTCCCACTGACACCAATGATGGGGCACTATTCCTCCCACTGACACCAATGATGGGGCACTATTCCTCCCACTTATACCAATGATGGGGCACTATTCCTCCCACTTATACCAATGATGGGGCACTATTCCTCCCACTTATACCAATGATGGGGCACTATTCCTTCCACTAATACCAATGATGGGGCACTATTCCTTCCACTAATACCAATGATGGGGCACTATTCCTTCCACTAATACCAATGATGGGGCACTATTCCTTCCACTAATACCAATGATGGGGCACTATTCCTCCCACTTATACCAATGATGGGGCACTATTCTTCCAACTAATACCAGGTATGGGGCACTATTCCTCCCACTGATACCAATAATGGGGCACTATTCTTCCAACTAATACTAGGTATGGGGCACTATTCCTCCCACTGATACCAATGATGGGGTACTATTCCTCCAACTAATACCAGGTATGGGGCACTGTTCTTCCTCCTGCTGACCACGAAGTCTGAGACATTGTCTACTCCCACTGATGCTGGGGAATTCTCTGCTCTCACTGGCCGAATTCTGGCCCTCAAGTCTTTAAGGGACAGTAAATTGGCCATTTGTTTAGAACCTCCCTCTAATCAGTGCATAGCATAGTAAGGCCTTTTTAAAACAGAAGGTATTCACATGTCTCATGGCCAAATTGACTGAAACAGTCATATGCAATTTGGAATACATTACTGTATAATATCAGGCTTTATTTTCTCTATTAACCAGCAGTTTTACATGTGCATCTGACCAGAGGGGCTAAAATAAGCATGGCTCAGCCCAATGTTCTGAAATGAAGAATAATCTTCTAATTATTGAGCTATGTGATGGAATGAGACATATGAATACCTTCTGTTTTAAAGGATACGTTTACCTTTTAAAGTTTTACTTTAATGCATGACACTGAATTCACTAAATCTAGTCTCCCACAGTACACACAACATGGAAATGCAATTATTTTGGTAAATATAAACTGCAAAATAGCTTTTCTCATCAGCAGTTAGAGCTGTCTTGTCACTATCAGTGTTCAGCTAAGCACTGGTTAATCTTGTAGGAGGAGTCTTCATTGACTGTTCTATGAGGCTGCATGACCCCTGACTCTTTGTCTGGACAGCTCTGATTGGCCGTGTGCCAATCTCACTACTCTCTAGCAATACTCAACAAACCAAATACATTTACATTTCTTTGAAAGAAAAAAATGTGAATTTATTATTTTTCCCCACAGGAGCCTGCGAAGCATTGCACCCACAATCAGCTCCTGCAGACACATCATCCAGCTTTCTTGCCCATATCGCTGCATGAGTTTTCTGTTGGAAAGCTGCAGGTTGTGTCAATGGACTATGAGGGAACCAATCAGCACCCTTGCAATCCTCTGAGAACTACAAGCTGTCTGCCATGGTGACAGATGGGATTTGTAGTTTCTTCATTCAAGGATCCCTGTGAACAAATGATGCAGCTGTGTGGTCGGAGCTCACACAGCCACACATATGACAGTCAGGGCCTGTGCTTCCACTAGGAAAACTAGGCAGCTGCCTAGGGTGCTATGCCACCTAGGGGCACATGGGCACAGCACAGGCCAGGCACTCTCTCTGTGTACCACTGCCAGCCACATATAGAGTCTGTCCCTGACACTGATTTTGTCTTTAGTATTGGTACTCGTGGCATCTTATGGCACTTATTTTTGCAAATTAAAAAAAATTTAGCAGTTTCATGTTTTGTTGATTTAATATTTTCTACTGTTTTTAAAATTATTTATTTATTTATTTGGAGGGGGGTGGGGGGTGCAAGTAGCTGGTCTCTCCTAGGGCACAAAATAGTCTAGCACCAGCCCTGGTGACAGTGGCTGCATGAGAGATGAAAAGGGAAGAGGAGTGATCAGTGAGTGAGGGAGGGGCTAAGGCATGTTACATGTTACACCCTAAACATGGTTGTAACATGTAACATGTTCTGAAACGTAAGCTTAGCCTTTAGAAAGGCCTTACTATGCTATGCGCTGCTTATATTGTGGGCTTTTTGATAGCTTTAACCACTTGCCCTCCTGAGGATTTACCCCCCTTCCTGACCAGGCCATTTTTTGTGTTACGGCACTGCGTTACTTTAACTGACAATTGAGCAGTCATGCAATGCTGCACCCAAATTGAATTTATGTCCTTTTTTCCCATGAACTGAAATTTTTTTCCGTGGTATTTGATTGTCTGTGCGTTTTTTATTTTTTGCACTATAGAAAAAAAAAAAAAGACTGACAATTTTGAGAAAAAAACAATATTTTAGACTTCTTACTATTAAACATGTCCAGTAAAAAAAACTAAAAAATCAAATTTCGTCATAAATTTAGGCCAAAATGTATTCTGCTACATGTCTTTGCTAAAAAAAAAATCCCAATAAGTGTAAATTAATTAGTTTACATGAAAGTTATAGCATTTACTAATGGCGGGATAGATACTGGAATTTTAAATTTTTAAAAAATGTTTTCTAGTATTGGCGGCGATCAGCGTCTTATAGCAGGACTGCGGGACAGCGGCAGACATAGCCATCCAAAGCAATGTGCCCGAGCTGACAGGAAGGAGAACTGTTAGTAAACAAAACAGTCCTCCTCCCCGTCGGAGATCCTTGGTAATCACTGGGACCCGGTGATTGACAGCCCTGGCCGCGAATGGCGTGCGCGCCCCCTATCTGGAAATGCGAAATCACGTATATACAGTTGCAAGAAAAAGTATGTGAACCACTTGGGATTACGTGGAGTTTTGCATGAATTGGGCATAAAATGTGCTCTGAACATCATCTAAGTCTCAACAATAGAAGAACACAGTCTGCTGAAAATAATACTACACAAACATTAGATGTTGCCATGGTTTAATTGCACATAACATTTAAACATTCACAGTGCAGGGAGGAAAAAGTATGTGAACCTTTGGACTTAATAACTGGTTGACCCTCCTTTGGCAGCAATAACCTCAACCAAACATTTCCTTTAGTTGCAGATCAGACCTGCACAATGATCTGGAGTAATTTTGGACCACTCGTCTTCACAAAACTGTTTCAGTGTAGCAATATTCTTGGGATGTCTGGTGTGAATCGCTCTCTTAAGGTCATGCCACAGCATTTCAATCGGGTTGAGGTCAGGATTCTGACTGGGCCACTCCAGAAGGTGTATTCTGTGTTGTTGCAGCCATTGTTTTGTTGAATTACTTGTATGCTTTGGGTCATTGTCCTGTTGCATCACCCATCCTCTGCGGAGCTTCAGTTGGCGGACAGATGGTCGTACGTTTTCCTGCAAAATGTATTGATAAACTCTGGAATTCATTTTCCCATCAATGACAACAATCCGTCCAGGCCCTTAGGCAGCAAAGCAGCCCCAAACCATGATGCTCCCTCCGCCATGTTTTACAGTGGGGATGAGGTTTTGATGTTGGTGTGCTGTGCCTTTTTTTCTCCACACATAGTGTTGTGTGTTCTTCCCAAACAACTCAATCTTGGTTTCATCTGTCCACAGTATATTTTGCCAGTAGTGCTGTGGAACATCCAGGTGCTCTTTTGCAAACTTCAAATGTGCTGCAATATTCTTTTTGGACAGCAATGGCTTCCTCCGTGGTGTCCCCCCATGTACTCCATTCTTGTTTACTGTTTTCCTTATTGTAGATATGTCAACAAAAATGTTAGCATGTGCCAGAGATTTCTGTAGGTCTTTGGCTGACACTCTGGGATTCTTCTTTACCTCATGCAGCATTCTGTGCTGTGCTCTTGCAGTCATATTTACAGGACGACCACGCCTAGGGAGAGTAGCAACAGTGCTAAACTTTCTCCATTTGTAGACAGTCTGTCTTACCGTGGACACATGAACATCAAGGCTTTTGGAGATACTTTTGTAACCCTTTCCAGCTTCAAGCAAGTCAACAATTCTTGATCGTAGGTCTTCTGAGAGCTCATTTCCACGAGGCATGGTTCACATCATACAGTGCTTCTTGAAACCAGTAAACCCAAAACAGGTGTGTGTTTTTTAAGGGAAGGACAGCTGTCAGCAACACATCCAATATTATCACACTGATTGGAGTCAAGGTTAGCTCATTCCTGGCTCCAATTAGCTCTGGGAGAAGTCATTAAGCTTGGGCCTCACATACTTTTTCCTTCCTGCACTGTGAATGTTTACATGTTATGTGCAATTAAACCATGGCAACGTCTAATGTTTGTGTAGTATTATGTTCAGCAGACTGTGTTCTTCTATTGTTGTGACTTAGATGACGTTCAGAGCACATTTTATGCCCAATTCATGCAAAACTCCACGTAATCCCAAGGGGTTCACATACTTTTTCTTGCAACTGTATATGTGATTTTGCGCACCAGTGCCACCCTGTGGCAGTATTTCTGCTTTAGGGCGGTTGGAAAGCAGTTAATCCGTTCTCATCATCACCTGTGTGGGTATACTGTCTTGTTGGGTACTAAGCCTCAATACATAGAAGCTATTGATTCCATATACTGCACTGATGTTGGCCAAATTGAAAAAGTTTGATTGGTAAATTGAAGAAGCTGGGAAGTTAAAAGTCGCCTGAACAGTAACTGCAGCCAATCAGCTGCAGATACTGTTCAGGCATTCGGCTGTTTAGCTGGCTATTAAAATACAATAGCCTGCAGTAGCAGATTGTCCATCGAAACAGTTTAGCATGGGGGAATCAAGCTATTTTCTTGATTTTCCTGCCATATTTTTTTATTTACTCTGCATTTTTACTTACAAGGTGTGGTCTAGATTAAAAGAAGGCCTTGCACTTTCATGCAGTGTTCACGTTAATATTTTTCGAATACATAACTGCATGAATTGGTATATTTTATATCTTTCTGGAGTTCAGCTTTAAATATTTCTGCAAGCCTCCTCTTTTTTCTCAATGTATTCCCTGTCTCAAAGCAGAAATACATTAGCCAGGGGGAGGCAGGGAACTAACACCAAAGTGCACACCGCTGATATTACTGAGGAACATTATAAATCATGCATATAGTAAATGGGAATTGTGAAGGATTACCAAAAGATATTGCTTACAAACTTGATAACTAAATGGTATCAGTAGCATAAGCACAGCATGCTACAGAACCTGGTGTTAGCTAATGTGGAATCTGTCTGGTCTCCTGGGCTGAGAATTGAAAAAAGTCTAAAGTGGATTCTTTTTACATTTCAAATGCAAAACTTTGACTGGTACATTAACCACTTGACCTCCAGAAGCTTTTACCCCCTTCATGACCAGGGAATTTTTTTGCTATTCATCACTGTGCTACTTTAACTGCCAATTCCTCGGCCATGCAACACTGTACCCAAATAAATGTTTATCATTTTTTCACACAAATAGAGCTTTGTTTTGGTGGTATTTAATCACCACTGGTTTTTTTTACTTGTTGCTATATTAACGAAAAAATACCAAAAAGTTTGAAAAAAACCCATACGTTTTTCTTAGTTTCTGTTATAAAATGTTGCAAATAAATAGTCTTTCGTAATAAATTCAGGTCAAAATGTATTTCGCTAAATTTATTTGGTAAAAAAAACCCAAATCAGTGTATATTATTTTGTTTGTGTGAAAATTATGGAGTCTGCAAACTATGGTATACAGATTTGAAAACTGATCAGTTCTGGTACACTGACAGCCTATCTCATTTCTTGAAGCCCTACACTTCCAGAACAGTGCATATACCCCCAAATTACCCCTTTTATGGAAAGTAGACAGACCAAGGTATTTAGTAAATGGCATTGCAAGTTTTTTTTTTCAATGTTGTAATTTTTTGTCACACATTTTTGAAAAATGAAGAAATGAAACAAAAATTTGTTTTTCACAATTTTTTTTCACTTACTGAAACCAGTGCACTACAACATCATCATATGGCTAATATGGCAGTGACCAGGGATACTGACTGGTGACAGTATGTAAAAAAAAATGGAAATAATTTTCTGTTCCATGTTTTACCCTTTTTATTTTCTTTTTAAACTTTTTTTACAGACTTCCATCAGTGTAGTTCATAGTGACACTATAATACTTTGGGGAGGAGGAGGGGGGTTATCCGGGATTTTTTTTTAAACTATCATGAATGGATTTCAATCATTACAGCTGTGTTTACCAGCGATGCTGTGACTGACCCACAGCTATCACATGGTACAGGGTGCTGTGATAGGCTCAGGTACCATGGTATAGCTTTGGGACAAATCACAGCATCACTATAGGAATCACAGCTACTATGAATGAAATTCATTCATAACAGTTTTGTTGACATTGTGATTATGTGATCAAATATCGATGTGATATTACTGGATCTTGAAAAATCATTTACTGTATTAAATGTGGCTGATTAGTAGTTTATTAACTATCATATGAATGCTATTTTTATAATGCATCTATAATTTAAATCATAGTACCTCTAAATATCGATTTTTGTTTTATTTCGTCTCAGTTTCAGCAGTATACATATTACGGAGCTTCATTATGCTATAAATATGTAAAGCATCAGCAAAATGAGGCTGAGCCCCCAGAAAGGGATTTGTTTGTTGGTTGGGGCAATGCTAAGGGATATAGTCTCAGGGACATTATCTGGTTTCTATTCAAATTACAGCTAGGACAAATTCATCAGCAATAAACAGGACAAAATTAAGAACTGTCAGATCTGCTCTTGAATGCCTGCCCAGTTTCATTTATAGAAAGCAATTACTCTCATTTGCCTTGAAGTTTGTTTGTGCAGAGTTGATTATATGAATTTACCAAGCACTGTATGAGCACAGATCGCATGCATTACATTTTCCTGTACAGCAGATATCCATACTGGAATGAAAATTAGATCTCAAGTACATCTAATATGTTAATGTAAAACCACAGTGATCCCATATAGCCGGGGTACTGAATTAAAGCTCATGGAGGTCCGACCAGTAAAATTTTCTTCCAACAGAGGTCCGAACTGCATTTTTTTCAGCCTTCTTCTACTGTATATCACAATCCCTATACTTCAGTGTCCTAAGTCACCCCCCATTCATCACAGTCTCCAACTTCACATCAGTTTCAACTTCACAGTAGTGTTCTCAGGCCCTCTGCACATCACCCCCACCCACCCCTTTACAGTACACCCCTATTATTTTCAGCAGTCCTCAAAACCCCTTCAAATCATCACCCCTGCCCCACACTACTGTCCTCTGCCCCCTTCACATCTCCCCCCCACACTACTGTCCTCATCCCCTTCACATAACCCCCAGAAAAACTGGGCCCCTTCACATCCCCCCACAACAGTGCCACCCCTTTACATATCCCTCCACACAGCATTGCCCCCCTACATCTCTCACAACAGCCCTGCCCCACCCCCTCACATCACAAATCCCCCCCCAACAGTAGTGTTCTCTGCCATTTTCACATCAACCCCCCCCCCCCCACACGCAGAGCACTGCCCCCTTCACATCCCACCCCAGTAGTATACTCTGCCCTCTTCACATCAACCGCACCCCCCACTTCACATCCCTACCCTGCAGTACTGTCCCCTGCCCCTTCACATCCCCCACCACAACACTATCCCCCTTTACATCTCCCCCTCCACTGCATTGCCCCCCCTCACATTGAAAATCCCCCCCCCCAACAGTAGTTTTTTTCTGCCCTCCTCACATCAACCCCACCACAGCACTGCCTCCCCCTTTACATCACCCTTTCACAGCACTGCCCCCTTTACATCACCCCCTACCACCACCATATGCACACAGCACTGACCCAATTCACATTTTGCCCCCCTTTATATCACACACATAGCCAGAATAGTGTCCCTGGCCCCCCTTCACTCTCCTACCTTAGAGCGGAGAGAGGGAGGTGAAGGATTTCTGGATCGGGTGTGGGAAGCACAGCACATCATTGAACGGAGCTGCTTCTTTCCCCCCATCCTCCGCCGCTGTCATAACAGCAGAATGGACAGCAGGAGCCAGAACATTTCTGGAGAGAGTGTGGAATAACAGCACAGTATTGAACAGATAAAGGGAGCGGGAGCTGTCATAACATTTCTGGATTGGATGCGGGAAGCACAGCACAGCTATAGTGTAGTATATTAATATAGCGTGATTTATTAAAAAACAAAGTGCAGTACCATTTCAACGTGTCCTGCCGGGACACCACTGTAAAAAATCCTTGTTATAAAGTATGTTCAATGTGGCCCAATCTACGCGTTACATTATATCACGTAGAGTGGGCCAATGGCGTCTAGCCGCTAAACTGGAAGTTTACGAGCAGCCATCTTGGAAATTCCTGAAGACATTGAAAGTGCAGTGCTCTTAGTTTTGAAGTGGTAAAGCGGTAAAAAATTGTATGAACGATATCATGGTCAACGAGAAATTGATGTCTATTCTTTCTGATTCTCATGACAGGTTCCTGCGAGTTTGGCAACCCTGGATCACTCATCTATACCCCTCACGTCATCATACCTTATTAATATTGTGATTTTTTTAACACATTTCCCTCCGGAACCATTCTTCTTTTTTTTTTTTCCTTCTGTCTTGATGATTGTTTTTGGGGTTGTTGTGTCTCTCCTGATTGTAAACTTTACCTACCCTAGCAACTTATTTGTGACACATCTAGATTATAATTGCACTTTTCCACCATAGTGTGGATGACTCTACTGCTTTTCTTTCATTCTCACTTTCTCTTTCTTCTCTTTTCTGGCTTTCTTCTAATTTTTCCTGCTGATTCTTTTTTGCTACAAAGTACTTCTTTGTCTTAGCTTATCATCCTTAAATTTACTTTAAGGTCAAATGAAAACAGTAACTCCGTGTGATGCTATTCTTTTTTCATATGGTAAGACTTGCTGCCCTTGGGTTATTCCCCAATTTTCTTAAGTTGTTACTGGTTTTTATGCTTGAATTTCAAAAATGTCAGAACACCATTTCTACACTTGGTTTCGCTCTTCTGCATCCACTACACGTGTATTGTCATTTCTAATATTTTGTCATGACTGGCTGCTGTACTTGGTACTATGCTGTATATGTCTTTCTGATGTTTTCGTTATTTGGCTCTGTATCTCAGTATGCCATTTGTCAGTAAAACCCTTTGTTAAAGAAACAAAAGGGAACAGTTTACACCAGGACAAGGAGGCACAGACAACAGTCAACAGTAACTTTAACCCCTCTCCACTCTTTTCAAATGTGCTTGTTTTGTCTGTGTTTGAGAGATTTCTTTCTACTTTTCTGTCCTGACTGGGCTCAAAGTATTGTCCGTTTTCTCGCTGTTATTTTCATTACCTACATATCTCCTGTTATGATTAGTCCTTTTTTGTGTGTATTGTAACAATTGCCTATTTGCTGCCCTCATTTTGATATGATTTTTGCCCTCATTTTGACCTACTAACTGCTAAACCAACGGCCATTACTCCATACTCATACTCCTTGACCTTTCCGCTGCCTTTGACACAGTCAACCACCCGCTCCTCCTCAGTAAACTCCACTCCATCGGCTTCCATGACTCTGCTCTCTCCTGGTTCTCCTCTTACCTTTCTCAGCGCACTTTCAGTGTCATACAACTCCTCCTCCTCCACTCCGCTTCCTCTTTCTGTTGGGGTACCCCAAGGTTCTGTTCTTGGGCCCCTCCTTTTCTCTCTCTACACCTCCTCCCTTGGCCAACTGATAACCTCCCATGGCTTCCAATACCACCTGTATGCTGATGACACCCAGATCTATCTCTCCACTCCCCAGCTCACCCCCTCAATCTCCTCACAAATCTACTAAGCGACATATCAGCATGGATGTCACATCACTACCTTAAACTCAATCTTTCAAAAACTGAGCTTGTAATATTTCCTCCTCACCGATTCCCCACTCATGACTTTACCATTAAGATCAACAGCACAACCATTGGTACTTCCCCTCATGCCAGGGTGCTAGGCGTAATCCTAGACTCTGACCTCTCCTTTGGGCCCCACATCCACTCACTGGCTAAATCCTGCCGCCTCAACCTCCGGAACATTTCCAAAATCTGCCCCTTCCTGACTAATGACACCACAAAACAACTTATCCACGCCTTGGTTATATCCCGCCTCGATTATTGCAACTCCCTCTTTACTGGTCTACCGTTACACAGGCTATCCCCCCTTCAGTCTATTATGAATGCTGCTGCTAGACTCATACACCTTACGAACCGATCAACGACTGCTGCTCCTCTCTGCCAATCCCTCCACTGGCTTCCACTAACCCAACGTATAAAATTCAAAATACTAGCCACAGCTTACAAATCCATCCACAACACTGCCCCTAGCTACATTTCCAACCTCATCCACAGATACCACCCAAGTCACCCACTCCGCTCTTCCCTTGATATCTACCTCTCTAGCTCCCTCATCACCTCCTCCCACGCTCGCCTCCAGGACTTCTCCAGAGCCTCTCCCATCCTCTGGAACTCCCTACCACAGCATGTCCGGTCAGCCCCCACCCTGTCTGCCTTTAGGCGATCTTTGAAAACTCACTTCTTCAGGGAAGCTTACCCCACCTCCACCTAAGAACTGTACTTGAATCACCTCTGCCAGATCATCCCCTGAAGCTATCACCTTTTGTATCACCTCCCCCTTCTTTTAGATTGTAAGCTCCATGAGCAGAGCCCTCCTATTCCTTCTGTACTGAAATGTATTGTAATTGTACTGTCTCCCTTATATTGTAAAGCGCTGCACAAACTGTTGGCGCTATATAAATCCTGTATAATAATAATAATAAATATGATTGCCTGTGTATTGTAATTATTGCGATTTTGTTGTCTTTGGAGTGTTACTCCCATAGGAGCTGCAGGAATACTGGCCAGGTCTTCCTCAAATACCTTGCCCTGCAGCTAAGCACATAGGCTCAATCACTTGTTTCTACAATAATCAGTCTAGTGTTGTTCTTGCTTTTTTTTAATTTTTTGAAGAATAGGGATGAGGGAAAAGAGTGGGATACTCCAAATTAGGAACTATGTTCAGTGAGAACTTTGTCCAATCTTCAGCTTAAGACAGCAGAAACAAGTAGTATCAGTAACAGCAGTAAGATTTTTAGAGCTCCAGAGCAGTGTTCCTTTAAGTATTAGTGGGCAGATGGACAAAGCTCTTCAGAGCATTATTCCTTTTGCTAAACCCACAGCTAACTTCCTAGCACCAGAGGGGGTTAAATAGCACACAATCTCTAAGACCCTTCAGGATGTCTGTACTCACAAGGCCCAAGAGCAACTGGACTCCTTCCTCTGTAATACCAGACCAGATCTTCTGGAGACAGCCCCTTGGTCAGTGTTGCAGAACCTGTGTTCCAGCAATTCAGGCCCTCAGGTAGCTCCCCTGAGGCCTACTGCAGCAGCTGCCTGGGAGAGCAACATGCCCTCTTTCAGGCTTTGGCAAATCTAGCCAGGTGTCAGTGAAGGCTTGTGCATAGCGCAGATGAAATATGCACAGACCGGCAACTGGCTGGACAAATGTGCACAGACTTGGGCATAGGAGTGCACACGCGTGCATGTGCACTCATTCATACAGGCCTGAGCCTGTCACTAATGCTGGCGCCAAACAGACTATTTAAATAGGCTGCAGTATTGACTCATTGCTGTTTGGTCTACAGCGTCTGTCTGCTTGTTCTTGATTCCTGTGTATGACCTCTAATCCTGACCTGGCTTGCTCCTGACCTCCATTTGTCTGCTACTTGCCCTGACCTTGGCTTGTCTTTGAAAGCTGCTCCTGCCTCCTGTTCTTGCCTGATTGATCTCTTGCTGCTGACTTGGATTGTCACCTGACTATTCTGCTGTCTGCCATCTATGTCTGATCAGCCCGAATGTTACCGACCCAGCTCATCTGACCCTGTATCCTGCTATCCAGAATGCCACAGCTCTTCAGTCCAGCAAGTTCACATCTGGTTCCTGCTTCCTGCTGCATGCCCAGTCTGCTGCCAGCCAAACTCCGTGTGAGCTCATCAGCCACCAGCCTGTCCCACTGTTACATCTACCTGCTGACTGCTGCCATCAAGCAGACTACAGGACTGATCACAGGCACTCATACCTCACCGTGATCTCATGGCTGCTGTTCCAATATCAGTTGTCCTCAAGCTGGAGCTGTGCGAGAGGCCTTCCTCTTCACGTCAGACTCACTATTCAGGTACATGACACCAAGAAAGACCCAGAGCTCCTTGTGTTCACTGAATGTATACAGTTACCCAGCATGCTTTGGAGCCCCTCTCTCTGGGATTGGCTGAGGCTGTATCAACTTTAATGGTGCTATCTACCTAATCCTAGCAACTACCTAGGAGGGTGCTACATCTATGAATTATCCCACTTGCCCATATCCTGCCCAAATATTGAAAAAACTGCCCATTTGTTGAATGTGTCCATTTGTTGAACATGCAATGATTGTAACAATTGACAATTTGTTCCCCACGTTTTATATATAGTTGCCCATTTGTAACCCATGTATTGTCAGTATTGACATTCTTCTTTCTATATATTTTCAAGTTACCACTGTTAAAAAAGAGCCATTTTAATAGAATTAACCCCCTGCAGTCTTTTCATTATGAGACCTTGCAGCTATTATCACGGATATATTCCCTTGGCATACTATGTGCTCTGATATTATTTAACCGTTTAACTCTTGAAATCTATTTTTCAGTTTTTTTCTTTTGGTAAGATATATATATATATATATATTTATTTATATACACATTTTCTTTTTGTCCACTAATAGTACTTGTTTCATTTTATGTTTATTGCAGAAATTCAATTTTACATATGGAGAAGGAAGCGTTAAAAATCTGCTCCAGTTGTCAAATAAACTAGGTTTGCCACTAGATGTTATATCTACAGCTTAGAAAAGTACTACACAGTATGATAGGTTAGTATTGACAGTACTTTAACATTGTATACATTCATATGTTTATCTATAAATGCTCAGCAGCAATGTTTTCCTTTCACGCCATAAAGGATAGGGACATGGAAAACATTTTCTATAGCAGCGTTTAAATGTCAAGGTGAAAGCTTTTGCTACATAGCTCTCCATTCAATGGTATTTGTTCTGTTAATAATTTACTGTTCATTCGTGGGAACCATTTCATATTCTTCACCAACAATTTAGTGGAACAGTTCATTGTACCAAAAATACTAGAAACAATTTTACTTTACATTGTGTTTGTGTGAGGGCTAAGAAATGGATAATCACTTCAGCTTTATGGAGGCTAAAAAACAAACATGAAAACACTTATTTTAAAGTTCTACTCAAGTAACAAAATAACCCTTTACATTGACTTTCTTTCATTCTGCCATGGCAATTTTTCCTGGTGTTATAACGTGCTGCTATGCCAGATTTATATGAGGTCAATAAAAATCGGTGACAAAGGAAATGATTTGCTATATATAAAAACATATTCAAAGGAATTCTATAATGGGGCGACACAGTGGCTAGGTGGTTAGCACATCTGCCTGGCAGTGCTAGGGTTGCCGGTTCAAATCCCAACCACGACACCACCTGCCTGGAATTTGCATGTTCTCCCTGTGCCTGCGTGGGCTTCCTCCAGGCACTCTGGTTTCCTCCCACACTCCAAAGACATGCTGGTAGGTTAATTGGCTCCTGTCTAAATTGGCCCTAGTATGTGTATGTATGAATGTGAGTTAGGGACCTTAGATTGTACACCCCTTGAGGGTTAGGGACTGATGTGAATGTACAATATATATGTAAAGCGCTGCATAAATTGATGGCACTATATAAGCACCATAAATTAATCAAGGACATCTAACACCTTTTCTGGAAGTATGGACCCTTTAAAATGGCCTATGTCAGGTTAAAAATCTCCGCCGGTTTCAGTAGCTTTACCAAAACATGCAACAAATTCAGGTAGTTCTTAATAGCACCGCTTTTACAAAATGGTGTTAAGTAATTAAACTGTAGGTAATTAAGACCAATTCCAAGTTGCCCTATAGAGACAGGCAGAGTGCCTGTCTTTGTACTTTCTGTATCAGGGAGGCATGTTTGCTGCCCCTGTCCTCTTTCAAACTTTCAATAGTTATCAAGGACGCTGTGGACTTCACAGCCGGCAAGCTTCTAGCAACCAGTGACCCTGACAGTGGGCGGAGCCTGATGGGGATTGAGATGCACTAGTTCTCCATAAGGTACACTCTATCCTTGTGACTGACAGCAAGCACTGGGTAGATTCCATAGCCAATAGCAGGCTGTCTATTGGCTGTAGATCCACCCACTGCCTGCTGTCAAATATAAGGGGAGCAGACCTAATGGGGCACAAGTGTCTATGAATCCCCATCAGGATTCATCTACCTACCTACAAACCTCCTCGGCTCCTATGTGGCAGCAGAAGAGGTGAGGAGGGAGCTCAACGGCACCGAGGAATGTCTGTATGGATACTCATATCTCATTGCCCTTCTGCATGCAGTGCTTGCCCCCAATTTATGTATCTGTTCCCAACAGGTAACTGAACTTTTGTCTTATACACTCTTTATGAACTCCCCATATTATGTTGAAAGTTCTAAGAACTGCCCATACACAAGTTAATTACCAAATGATTCTACTTCCAAATATTATTACACGGAATGCATCACAAGCAGGGGCGGACTGACCATTTGGAAACTTGGGCACTGCCCGAGGGCCCGGGGTCAGTAGGGGGCCCCCATAAGATGCCTCTGGTACCTTTTTCATAGGCTTTTTTTAGTTTGGGCAAGGACACAGGGGCCCCATGATCCCCTATTGCCCGGGGGCCCCATGAGTATTCAGTCCGCCCCTGATCACAAGTGTGACAAACATCAGTCTTTTAACTGTACTCTGTGGTCTGCAGCATGCTGAAGAGAATTTAGACTAATATTGACCCCAGTTTCAGAGCTTCCTGTGGATGTATTAGATATCAACAAGAATTATTGAAAGACAGCAGCTGTGGGTTGGAGGATAAACATCTTTATGGGTTGCTTGTTGAAATTCATATTTGATTTAATATAAATGATGGCAATTCAGGCACTCACTATTTGGATATAAATTTCAGCCTCTAATATTAGCTTCACTAATGCATCATATTGATAATTGTGCATTCAACTCACAAATATCTACAGTATATGGTGTATACTGTACATTTCAGATAAGGCTTGAGTTGGAAAAAAGACACAGGAAGGTGCATAGTAGTTAGTTAGCAACTGAAGTATTCTGTACCTTATTATAGCTTTTACAATAATCTAAAACACCTTTGACATTGATCAGCAGTTGTTCCCTTTTTGCACCAAGAAACATCAGAAAACAGCACAGATCAGAGAAGAGTGTGCTGAAGGTCATACTTAGGCAGTACAAGTGCCTAGTTTCAAGTATAGCTAAACCAAAGAAGAAAAATATAATATATTGCAGTTAACCAGACTTTATTAAGCATTTTGGTGGCTGTATTAGTTCTCTTTTTATTTCAGGCTAACTACATTTTCTGCAAGTATGGACTGATATCCCAGACAATGTTATCATACCTTCCAGTTTTTTTTTGTGAACTACAGAACACTACATGCTTCATGTTGTAGTGGCAGCTTCCCACAGGTTCTGCCATTTAGGTCAATGATGTATGAGCATCCCCAACCCTTTGTGTACATATAGCTATGGGGTGGGGAATACCCACAGCTGACTGGGCCATGGGATGTGACAGCTGCCCAAGGGTTCTACTGGACTTGGTGTGGACTATGTTTGGACCAGACCTAGCTAAACACTTTAAAGTGGTTGTAAAGGCTCAAGGTTTTTTACCTTCATACATTCTATGCATGAAGGTAAAAAACCTTATCTGTGCAGCAGCTCCCTCAGCCCCCCCAATACTCACCTAAGCCCCCTCTTGATCCAGCAATGTGCACTGGAGTCTCGGCTATCCTGGGACTCCCTCTCCTCATTAGCTGAGACAGCAGCGGGAGCCATTTGTCACAATAAGTTTAGCATATATATCAGATTTTGATTATTTAATATTATTTTACAGTTGGGTTACATCTTAACAATATTTATGTCAATCACAGTCAGTGAGCCAATGAGAAGAAAGAGGGGGCAGGGCCAAGCTGCGACTTCATGTGTGAATGGACACACAGAGCAGCAGGTGCCCCCACAGCAAGCTGATTGCTGTGGGGGCACCCAACAGGATGGAAGGGCCATGAGTGCCGGCGGGGGACCAGAGAAGAGGAGGATCTGGGCTGCTCTGTGCAAAATCACTGCAGAGACGGGTAAGTATGATGTGTTTGTTATTTAAAAAAAAAAAGTCTTTCATATCACTATAATAAAGAGCTGTATGGACAGAATTATTGGATTTAAATTCTTTTTGCAGACGACTGAAAGTACTGTCACCGCATCTAAAGACTGGCAACTTGCAATATGTGACATTATTGTTCTTGTGTTCAGATACACTTCAAATAATACGGGCTTATGCACACACTTCAGCTATCAAACATCCAATTTACAGGTATTTGACTTTTTTTTCTTCCATTAAATGCCCCTCTGTGTTAGCTTAAGCACACATAGGGGTTTACAGGTGTTTACTGTAGCAAGGATGGGTACGGGCAGAAATCTGAATGCACCAAAATTGTTTTCAGGAAAGGAACATTTGGGCAGAAAAAAGTCCAATGCACCCAAGAGTCAAGTACTAAACGAGCCTAGAGATTCATATTCTGCCCAATGGAATGTTTATAATTTGCACATTTTGATGCTATTTTTTTCTTGGCAGGAGAAAGGTGCTCAGAAGAGCCTGGTGTGCATCAGGCATAACAGTACATAGAGCAAACAGGTTTGTGAAAACCTGAGGTATAGTATGAACATTACAGTGGCCATGCTTGATGTGAGAGTTGTGAACACCCAACTGAATTAGGACACAAGTTACATACAGATAACTTATACAGTTTTGGTATTTTAGTGTTAGCCAAAAACAAATTTGCAATTTTAAATACCCGTATTTTCCGGTGTATAAGGCGACCCCCTAATTTTCAAGTTAAAACATAGGTTTTGGGCTATACTCGCCGTATAAGACTACCCCCGTTCTGAGGCAACACCATTTAAAAACATCAGATTTTTTAATTGAAATGGTTATGACTTGCCGATACTTAAAATCCTTCAAAATCCTCATGTTCATCCTCTGACATCATAAGTTCATGAATGACATCTTGTGATACATTTGTAAGACAGTCATCATATGGATCAAATTCCAAATCAGATGGTTACCGCTGGATGTGCGGTACATACAGTATACAGTATATATACAGCCCGCTGGATGTGCAGTAATGTACATACAGTATACCGCGCTGAGCCAAGCTGGCTCAAAACAAATGTCCCTATGACTGATTAATCTGTCAGCCCGCTGGATGTGCGGTATATACAGTATACTGAGCCAAGCTGTTTCAAAACGTACCGGTATGTCCCTACGGTAATCCGCTGTCCGCTGGATGCGTGTATGTACGGTAGCTGCGGTTACATACAGTATACACTGGGCCAATCACAGCGAGCGATGTATTCTACTAATGAATACAAAGCCTGCTCGGATTGGCTGAGGTTGTGACATCATCAGCCCACCTCTCTGACTCAGCCAATCCGAGCAGGCTTTGTATTCATTAGTAGAATACATCACTCGCCGTGATTGGCCCAGTGTATACTGTATGTAGCCGCAGCTACCGTACATACTTGCATCCAGTGGGCTGATTACAGTAGGGACGTACCGGTACGTTTTGAAACTGCTTGGCTCAGCGCAGTATACTGTATATACCGCACATCCAGCGGGCTGACAGATTAATCTGTCATAGGGACATTTGTTTTGAGCTAGCTTGGCTCAGCACAGTATAATGTATGTACAGTATTACCACACATCCAGCCAGCTTGACCCAAACAAACTCAAGGTTCACATTTTATACCCCGCGTATAAGACGACCCCCAATTTTTAGGGTATATTTTTAAGTATAAAAAGTAGTCTTATATGCCAGAAAATACTGTACTTTCAGTCTTTCTAGAAAATGACTAATTGAAACACAAAATTTAGTGAGCCTGGGACATAAAAAATTATGTGATCCTGGGGAAAGCCTCCCACCGCCTTGAAAAGGTCTTTGCTATTTTTTCAGTTAGATATTATGGGCATTATTTGCTAAAAGTTCATTGTGACAGCAAATGTGAGGACACATATCTTGAAAAGATCCCCATAAAGAGGTAGAAACACAAGAAGGGTTCAAATTCTTAGTCATGCCATCCAAAACTGAGCAGAGAAGTTTTGGCTGGACTACATTTCAAGAAGAAAAAAATTGTCAGTCTATGGTAAGCATTCCAGCCCTTTGTTTTCCTCTTTGCTAGTAAGAGATGGCAGTGTTTAACCTGACCCAACAAGACAAACACCTCCCTCTTCAGTATTTTTTGTACGTGTCTCACATAAAATGTTATATTCTGGGTGTTTCAAAAAACAAAATTATAGTGGTATGATTACACAGCCATAGTTTCTGGCTCTATTCCATCACTATATAACATTTGCCTTTTAAATGCTGCCACACCCTACTGCCCCCAATTGAGCTGTATGCAATTAAGCTAAAATCCTATGTAAGTACATGTTTTTCTTTGTTTTCCTATGTGATCCCACGACCACAAAGCCTCAGCATCTCTATGCAAGGCATAGCTGGCGGGAGAAGACTTCTAAAGCAGTGGATGCCGGTGGGTGATGTCGCTGCTCTGGGGAATTCCCCTACATTGTCGGCCTAGCATGTTGCACAGAGGGGCTAGGAATTTAAGGTCATGCAATCACATACAAAAATGAGGAAAGAAATGTATTTATGTATGTATTGTTCTTAACTGTCTGCAACAAGATGAAGGCAGTGGGGGCATCAGCATTTAAAAGTTCGATGTTATATAGCTTCTACTTTAGAAACAGGATAATTGGAACCCCCTTAAGGGCCATTTCAAGAATGCAAACTTGGGAACTCAAAAGGCTTCTCATTACTGTGGAATGGTTTAACATTTCCATCTAATTTAATGTCATCAAAGTGTAGAGAACAATGTACCATCAACCTTTTTTCATGCTCAGAAATTGGTTTGTTGTGCTCTGAGAAGACTTCTATATGGGACATATTTTTGGGAAAGGCAGGCAGTTGCTGCAATTGTATGTACAAACCCAATCAATAAAACTTCACATAATCTTAAACATGTTAAATTACTTTCAAAAGTAATTTTTCATATTTTTTTAATCTTCAGCTTTAAAACGAATTGTATCTGTGATACTGCCAAGAAGGTAATTGTTCAGGCAATGGGGTAACAATGCTCTGTCCCTGTCTACCATGTTAGATTCTGCATTGTCTGCATTGTCACCCAGTCACAAGGATTTGCAGTGAAGAATTCTAGTTGATTTACCAAAGGCAAATGGGTGTTTATTTTTCAGGGGAATTTGCCCTAGAGATTAGTGAATGAGCTGAAGCTCTGCTGACTTTCTATAATCCAATCATATGCAATCAAAATGTTATTTTTTTATTTTCCATGCACAATGTAGCACATAATAACATCCCTTGTATCTTTTCTATATAGTATTTTGAAATGCTGAGTACTAACCCTGTAAGGCCTTTTTTTGTTGAACACATTAAAAATTTAATTTACCATCACGTATAAAGATGGAAATTTGCTTATAGTTCCAGTTGTAGAATTAGCATACTTCAGGTTATACTGCAGACAGAACTGACTTAACTTTAATCACATTCTTCCTGAATTATTCAGATCAGCAGCAGTCAAAAAACACAAAAACGAAAGATTTCTTTCACTTTGAAATGAGCAGTGCTAAGCTAGCAAATATTTGTCCTAGTTTCACTCTCCCGGTTTCTTTTTCTATCTGTTTGTCTCTAAATAATTATGTGTGTAAGCATGACTGGGATTGTTTTTATCCATAGATGCACATGGGCCTATAGTTCAGGAGTTGTGTCAATCTGTAATCCAGAAACATTCACTTTCCTGAATTTTTCCTGATCTGAAATTCAATCCACGGCTTTCCCCAGATTTATAAATTAGGACTGAGTGCCCCATTTCCCAAATAAAGCAGTGACAACAGAAAATAAAGCAGGGTGCAGCGCTAAAATGTTGTGTTTAAAACATATAAACATCTTTATGCCAAAAACCAATAGAACAGCATAATAAAACAATTTTAAAGTGCAAATAAAAATGTCACCTATTGGTGACTATAGGTGATTGGACACTAAACCAAAATACAGTCTATGGCGTGATCAGGAAAGATCCCAAATGATCTTCAAGAAATCCAATAGCTGGATCCGTGGATGAGGTGATAGATATGTAAGGATTGCGCACTCACCAGATACGCAATCCCAATGCGCATTTAAAGCAGATACTCTCAGGACATCAAGGATCCTTATATGGGTCTGGTCAGATCTGGTCAAATGCCCCTCGCCATTTCATAGTGTTGCCACGTGTGGAAATGGCCGCTCTGCAGATGTGAATGGCTCCCACCGGAGCTTGATAAAATGTGCTCCTGGTAGTTCTGTGTCAGCTCCAAGGACAAAGTCCCTCTGCTACCCTTCCAGGACAAAGTCTCTCTGCTACCTTTCCAGCACAGGCTGCCCTCCTCACTCCTCTCCAGTCCGGGTGCACAGAGTGAAAGGAGGTTTGAACTTCTTTCACTCTGAGTTGGGATCTGTGAACTCTCCTATTGTTACTGTGTAACTGGGATCGTGCAATCTGTGCACCCGGACTGGAGAGGAGTGAGGAGGGCAGCCTGTGCTGGAAAGGTAGCAGAGAGACTTTGTCCTGGAAGGGTAGCAGAGGGACTTTGTCCTTGGAGCTGACACAGAACTACCAGGAGCACATTTTATCAAGCTCCGGTGGGAGCCATTCACATCTGCAGAGCGGCCATTTCCACACATGGCAACACTATGAAGTGGCGAGGGGCATTTGACCAGATCTGACCAGACCCATATAAGGATCCTTGATGTCCTGAGAGTATCTGCTTTAAATGCGCATTGGGATTGCGTATCTGGTGAGTGCGCAATCCTTACATATCTATCACCTCATCCACGGATCCAGCTATTGGATTTCTTGAAGATCATTTGGGATCTTTCCTGATCACGCCATAGACTGTATTTTGGTTTAGTGTCCAATCACCTATAGTCACCAATAGGTGACATTTTTATTTGCACTTTAAAATTGTTTTATTATGCTGTTCTATTGGTTTTTGGCATAAAGATGTTTATATGTTTTAAACACAACATTTTAGCGCTGCACCCTGCTTTATTTTGATCATTTTGGAGGTTTATATGGTACCTTTTTTGGTGTTCAGCTGCTGCTTTCGAATTCTATTCATTTATCATTTTACCTGAAGCGCTCACTTACCCTGTGAATTATAATATAAAGAAAAGCCTCATCCTATGGCACACACTTTTCCACACTTTGCCCAGAATTATCAGTTTTTCAATGGAAAAGGTTATTTTTGGTGAGGAAAGTGTACAGCAAGTCAATTATGTACTTCTCTCTTCAAACAAGCTCAATACCCATATTTTAATGGTTGTGGGTATGAAATTAGACATGTTATTTCATGTATGGCTATGCATGTAGCCTATGTTATACAATATCCTTGCCAATATCAATGTTGTATTCATAGAACAATAAGACCCCTAGTAATAATAATACAAAAAACATTTGTATAATAAAAAAATATAGAAAACATATTATGTAAGGTTACACTATAAAACATATCATAATTGTGATCCAAAAGTTAACATTTATCAGTATCGATAGGGAAAAAAAACCTGGTGAGGAGGTAACCTTATCAGGTTGATTTCACAATTAGAAAAAAGAGGATGCCGAAGCAGTAGAGGAGGGAGGTCTGTTTAAGGCATAATATTGCATGATTCCACCTGCGGTCATGTTCTGGTGAGATATA
This sequence comes from Staurois parvus, assembly GCF_062004578.1. Lineage (NCBI taxonomy): Eukaryota > Metazoa > Chordata > Amphibia > Anura > Ranidae > Staurois > Staurois parvus. The sequence continues at coordinate 1,588,386 of NW_028317850.1, forward strand.
GTAAGAATGTGATGGTGTAAACTACTCATAATCCCCTGAGGAAGTTTTGATGATGAAACATGTAGGGTCGGACCAGGTGACATAATCACGTTTGAAACTCTGTATCTGCCAAAATCAAACTTCCTTTCAGCCTAAGAGCAGAGTATTTTTGGATTGCTGTGTTGCACTGTGAAGATGTAAGTTCTCTTTTGTTTTATTCATTTAATATATTTTAAACTATTTGTGAGTATTATAACACAAAAGGTGCAGCGCTTAAACTCAAATGATGTCAAAATATGTACTGGAAGATAAATATGAACATAAAACCATTGAGTGAATGATATCAAATAAATAAACAACAGTAATAAATAGGTGACTGGTAAGTGCCGGAATAAAGTGCCAAAGTCTATATAATGAATAGTGATCCTTCATGTGTCTTCTGGTGATTAAATATTCGAATTATACACTCACCAGATGCATAATTCCAATATGCATTAAGAAGACTAATCACATCTCAAGGTCTCAAAAGGAATCCTCTTAAGAACTTTTCTAGCATCTCTGGGCTTCCCTCCGGGCACCTCTGTCCATCTGAGGTTCCCTTTGGATCATCCGATAAAGCACCTCTCAGTTACCTTCCCTGGTGGCTCTGTGGGTGGTGGACTCAACACGAGTCCCAAGAAAGGATGCCAAGATAGTGTAGTACCGTTTAAAAGAATGATTTATTGATCCAAAAAATAAGACATTATAAGAACAAAACAACTGACCATGAGAAGTATAAAAGATGGCCACCAACCCACATGGGACTCGGCAGCATGACGTCTGGACTTCGCAGCTCTTACCCTTGTGAGTATTATCTGTCTTTTTGAAAATATTTTTTAGGGCCTGCTTGCAAATCTAGAGTGAATGAGGAGCCACAATCTCTGAGTACCGCAGTGTACATATTTAATCACATTTTGACCTGCCGGTATAATGACCCTGGGGGTCACTATTATATGGTGAGCTGTATTTCATAAGGTGGTGACACTGTGGATAGTGAACTGCACAGATTTATATGACTATGGTTGATGGGAAGTTAACAGCTGAATAACTTTTATAAAACATGTATTTATTATATACAGTATATGGTGTTTAATGCACATATAGACATTTTTTTTAAAGGCTTTCTTATTTTTGGTATTTATTATTAGGGATGAGATTTGGGTTCACTGCTACCATGAATTTGTGGTGAATCTCTGTGTTTTGTTGAGTTTAGGAATTGTAAATTTTTGTCCCTGGCCTACTGAGTCACAAAAACCAATTACCTGAATGAATGGATAACTCAACCCCAACACTATAAAAGTGTTGGCTCACAACTGCTGTATTGTCCATATGTGTTGTTGTTATGCAGAGTTGACAAGCATAAGCTTTTTTTTCTGGCTTTGGTATGTGTTCCTCCTTGGTAGTGTCTGCCTTCCCATGCCTTGTGTTTCATAATAGTTTGCCTATTAGCCCTAAAAAAGGCCAGGAGTGAATAACATGACTTGCCCCCTATAGACTTCAATGAAGTTTATTGCAAAGTTCACAAACGTCAAGCAAAATCTGTGAAACTGTTGGTGAACTGACCCAGACAGATTCACTCACCCTACACACGATTCCTATGCCACAGCAGACATGTTTGTGCATGCACACGCAGAACAGTGTGCTCTATCACTTAAGTGATTAAGTTAATTTAAGTGTTTTTTTACACTGCCCATTAATAATATCAGTATGCAGTTGACACACTTTTGTTCCATCATAAGATGTAAAATCACTAACAACATTGGATAGATCTACTTCTTTGGAGCATATTGGCCCTACTATATCGGCATCCTGAGGTACAGTATACTCTTAATTTTCTAAATGGCTTCACATCAACCACCCCACCAGACCCCCCTTTTCCTACATTTGGGAGGAAGAACACGCTACTCACTTTACCAACACACAATAGGATAAAATCTTCCTCCTTACACATAAAGCCTCGATCACTACCATACTCCATGAGTTTGGTTACACAGCTCCTTTCTCATTGGTACTGCACCCCATTGAAACTCTACATAATTTCCCAGGACTCTAGTCTGATGTGCTGTAGGTGCTCTAGATCCGAAGGGCCTTTATTTTATCATTTCTGGACAGCCCACAAAAAAGAACCTCTAGGGGTCGTAAAGAGTTTCTCTCTTTCCCTTAGGCTTTTCTCTTTACTCTTTTCTCCCCCTCTTCCTCTTTACTACCCTTTCCCCCCCTAAGCATGCAACTCATTCTAACTTCATTAGGCTAGAATCCTTTATTCATAATGTGACCTAATGAGGCCTCTATTAGATTTGAACATTGTCCTTTATGATGCCCTGTTTATAAATTATTTGCTACAAGAAATAAAAAGAACAGGGTGCATCAGCCTAAGGCATCATCCCAATGATTTTTAATAAAAATCCATAGCCCAGCAGTCACAGACTCAGCATGATCCAAAATACGGGGGGGGGGGGGGATGGAACCTCACTGGGTTCCAAAATGGTTGATACGTTTCAAAGGAACATTTGTAGTGGCTTCAGGACACCCCCCGTTCTAGAGGGCAGCAAGTCTGAAGCAATATCCTAGTGATGGGAATTCCCCTCCAATACTGGACTACCACACTGTTGTGCAGGAGACATTCTTGTTGTTATCTATAAATTAGTTGCACCTGTTTATTCTGTAACTTTACTTTGAAAACTCAATAAAACTTTGAATTTTCTGTGAGCACTGGACAGACCCATAATCATTAGAGATATGCAAATTGTTTGGTGTACCACCATTTAGATGACATACATATGGATGCTGGAGTGTACATTTCATAGCAAAACACACTCCTCAGAAAATTAATTCTACTTATCATACTGTCTGTGCAGCAACACGGGTGCAGTCTAAATGTTGTAGGTTGCAGTTTTCAAAGCACAATCAGTTCTAGGTAATAAAAACATTTTCTTTTCTCCAGTCTTTTTTATTGTACCCTATATCTATATTGGTGGTATAATCTAATCACACCTTGGCATTTAGTAATGTGATATGAGAGAGAATTCATGCCACACCTGTAAAAACTGAAAGACAATTCAGAAACTGTGAGATGATTTATGATCTGAGTGTTCTCTGAATTTATAGCCGTCAGTGATAGTAAATCTCAAATTGAATTCCCTTTGTTTTACTTTGAAAGTTGTCCTTGTGTGCTTTAAAATTATAACTTAGTCAACATTATCTCTAAAATTTTTCTGTGACAGTAAGGAGTACATTGTAAACTACTATACATTTACCGTACTTTATCATACACAATGAAGATGCTTATGTACACAGCATATACACAAATATTAGTGTGTGTTGATATTTGCAGCTATGTATAGTTTAAGTGGATCTGTAAGAATGATTATTAAAGAAGCAGTATACAGAATTTACAGCGAGCAAAGATTTTGAGCTATTTTTGTTGTGTTTAAATTAAAGTGATGTAACTTTGGAAGATTTACCACCCCTTCATGACCAGGACATTTTTTGCTATACGGTGTGGCATAACTGACAAGTGCACAGTCATGCAACACTGTAGATAAATTTATTTTATATAATTTTTTCCTACAAATAGAGCTTTCTTTTGAAGGTATTTGATCATCACTGGATTGTTTTATTTTTTGCGCTATAAATGAAAAAGAAAATATATATTTGTTTACTTTCTGCTATAAAACATATCCAATAAAAATGTTTTTTCTAAATCTAATTTCTTCAGAAATTTAGGACAAAATGTATTCTGATACATATTTTTGTAAAAAAATCCCAATAAGCATATGTTGATTGGTTTGCGCAAAAGTTATAGCATCTACAAACTATGGCATATATACTGGAATTTTTTTTTTCTAATACTAGTAATAGCTGGGCTGCGATATTGCATCAGACAGTCTGACACTAACTGACGCTTTGTAGGAACCAGTGACACTAATACAGTGATCAGTGCTAGAAATATACACTGTCACTGTATTATTGATACTGGCTGGGAAGTGGTTAAACATCTAGGGTGATCATAGGGTTAACTGTGTGCCTAGCTATGTGTTTTGTGTACACAGTAAGTTGTTTTTACTAGGAAATCTGCTACATTATTTTCCCTGCTTTGCAGGGAAAGAAAATCTAGCAGATCGCTACTGACAGGACACAGCTCTGTCTTTTCTACATAGACAGAGCTGTGTCCTATCACTCTCCTCGATGATCAATGGGTACCAGCACTCATCCATTGGCCAGCACCTGTTGATCAGTTTTTGCTGTGTCCAATCACAGCAGAAGCAGCGCTCTAGAAGCACACGCATTCCCCCTACGATGGAAGTGCAAGATTACGTTTATATACGTGATGATTTTGCACAGAAGCTCCATCCTGTAGCAGTAAATCTGCTATAGGGTGGGCTGTACGTGGTTAAACCCACATTCTTTTTTTAAATGTATGTTCTTCATTAATAACTTACATTCCCAACATTACATTTCACAGCATTGCCTTTATTGTAGTTTATGCTTCTAGTCACTTTTTACACTTGTTTCCCATAGCATGGTGCCTACTTTCCAGCACTGGTTCTGACCAGGACACAGCCTCATAGCATGGGAAAAAAAATCCCCAAAGTTCTGCTTTAACAAAAAACAAACAAACAAGCAAAAAATAAAAAAAAAAACAATAAAAAAATCTATGATTATTTTTGTATTGGGGTTGAGAGAACATTCGTTTAAAAGCATCAGATGAGAATGAGGAAATGATTGGGATTATATATTGTACAGGAGTGATGCATTCTGGTAGTGCTGCCTCATTGGTTGCACTGCTTGTGCAAGAAAGTAAATTTGTGATTGTCATTAGTCAGTTCCACAGTTTAATGCAATTATTGGTTTGAACAATTTGGGCCTATTATTATTATTATACAGAATTTATATAGCGCCAACAATTTGCTCAGTGCTTTACATTATAAACTTAATTCTAATGCATCTGAATAAAATAATTCCAACTATTTTCCCTATATACAAATCTCCAGAAATACTGAATTAACGCGATAAAACGAATATAGCCAATCTTCCAAAATAACAGAAGAATGACAGAACTTCCTAAAATATGAATCAATTCAGAACAACGAATATATGCTCTCCCGAAATAGCGAATCATTCCAAAAATGAATCATTCTAACATAACGAATATGAAGTAACAAAATGATTTACCCAACAAATGAAACCAAAACAAAATTAAAAAATTTTTCCGTCATGCAAAAGTCTATGTACAGTGAAGGAAATAAGTATTTGATCCCCTGCTGATTTTGAATGTTTGCCCACTCACAAAGAAATGATCAGTCTAAAAATTGAATGGTAGGTGTATTGTAGAGACAGAATAGCAACAAAAAAATTCAAAAGAAATGCATGTCTAACAAATTATGCACTGATTTGTATGTTCATGAGGGAAATAAGTATTTGATCCCCTTCACAAAACATGATTTTGTACTTGGTGGCAAATCCCTTGCTGGCAATCACAGAGGTCAGACGTTTCCTGTAGTTGGCCACCAGGTTTGTACACATCTCAGGAGGGATTTTGGCCCACTCCTCTTGGCAGATCCTCTCCAAATCATTAAGGTTTGATGGCTGACGTTTGGCAACTCGAACTTTCAGTTCCCTCCCCAGATTTTCAATCAGATTAAGGTCTGGAGACTGGCTAGGCCACTCCAGGACCATAATGTGCTTCTTCTTGAGCGACTCCTTTGTTGCCTTGGCAGTGTGTTTTGGGTCATTGTCATGCTGGAACACATACTTATTTCTCTCATGAACATGCAAATCAGCGCATAATTTGTTAGACATGCATTTCTTTTGACTTTTTTTTTGTGGCTATTCTGTCTCTCAGTTTTACAATACACCTACCATTCGATTTTTAGACTGATCATTTCTTTGTGAGTGGGCAAACATTCAAAATCAGCAGGGGATCAAATACTTATTTCCTTCACTGTATGACTCATAGCAGCATGAAGAAACCATGAAAGATATCTACTTGACTCTTACTGACTCCTATGTGTAGCTATGAAATTTAACTATGTTTCTCAAATCAGCTCCAATGATTTCAGGTGTTATCAGTGTGGCTTCAGCCTTTACATGCCAGGTTTTTAAACCTCTCTTGAATAAGGGTCCATTTAATCGCAGGCTGGGTGCATTCAAAGGAATGAATGCAGCCTGATGCCTTGTACACACAATCAGAAAATCTGCCTAAAAATACTGCTTTTGAAGCTATCAGATGATAATACAGCTTTCCAGAGCCAATCATGACAGTTCACCGAATGGACAAACACAAAAATGTTTTAAGTGAGATACCTGAATGAACGATTTTCATTCAATCAGTACAGTATTCATACAAAAAAAAATTTGGATGACCAAGACCATGCATGAAAAAATTAAATAATTTGTTACAATACATCACTTCTGACATTGTGTTCTGTTGTGCGAGGATCTTGGTAACTTTAGTAACCTCTACATTTTCGATATGAGACTGGCATTCAAAAACAAAAAAAAATGGATGATTATTTGTCCCATATTCTTATCGTCTGTATGATGCTTAAAGGAAATGTTCACAGTGTTGTTTTTCTTAAGTAGTTAAATGGGTGTTATCATTAAAGGTCATTTGCAGTTTTACTTTTACAGTAAAAGTACTGTATGCCACACCCAACCTGTTCCTTCCCCCTCCGGCATTATATAATATAATTGCGTACGGTTCTTAAATTGTTTCAAACTGTTTCTCAACCTGTAAACAGTAGATCTCAGTAAATTAAGTTTGATGCACTCACTCTTGCACTCAGCGCAGACCAGAATAGTTGTAAAAGATAATAACAGTCTTATCGATTTCTTGAAAACATTTTTTGGTTACCATTGGCTACAATGCACAGGCACACATTAAATTGTATCTAAATGCCAACGCTAGGACTGTTTTTGAACAAGTGGTAAAATGGGGTAAGGGTATAAAAACAAGATCCACTTGTTCACTATCTACAGCACAGAGATGCAAAGTCATGTGACCTTGTGGGATCTCCTCTCCCTCTCTCCTCTAATACTTATTATTAGAATTGTTGTTAATATAATTTATTTTTACCATTGTATTGATGAGAAAATGATTATTATATCTGTACCCTGAGCAGTTCTCACCCTGTCAGCTATGAAAGGCTTCTACTTTAGGACATTTTTCTATTTATATCTTTAGAATAAATGCTTTGTTTCTTAGAAATAGATTCTTGAAATTTACTAAATGCATTTGAGCATTCTGAAAGCCTCACATTATCTGTAGTACATCCTGTATTGTACCTTTTTCTCTGATGTTCACTAGTTCCAATCCTTACAGTGGGTGAGAAATTCCCTTGATCTCTGAACTGGTGTTCTGAATCCTCCTTGCTGTCTGATGTATAGTTCTTATTAATCCTAGCACTTTTAGTTGGATTCAGTGGATCCATGCGTTTGTGCTTGGACTCCTCTTCATCTTCTCTTGGAGTTGTGCTACTTTTAGATTCTGAGACCTGTGTCTGTATTCTATGCTGGTGTGTGGATTCATTCTCTGAAATGTCTTGCTCATTAGTTTTAGGTTGTTTCAATTTCAGAACTGACATGTGAACTGTGCTGCGTCTGAGTGACCTCTGTAGTAGATGCTCATCATCGGAGCTGTCTGAGGTTGTGATGTCACTGTGAAAACTGCAGAAAAAATGGAAATTTGTTTTAAATGGTTGCTTTTGTTTATTACCTTTAATTTTTTTTTAAGGTATGACACTGTATGCTATAGATCCATGTATATAGACATTTGGACAAAGAACAAATTCATAACAGAAGCGGGAGAAAAAGGTAGAATAAATCAAACTATGATTTTAAAAAAGAGATTTAATTTTCAACATAAGTTAAAATGCATTTCCTAAAATGTGATTCCTCAAGATCTTTCCAAGAATAAAAAAATGATACATATGTGCAGTACAACACATTTTGACAGGTACAAAATGAACATATATCCCTGAACATTCAGTGTTTTATTTCTATATTTTCTTGATACTATTCGCATGGTCTCCTAATTATATTCAAAGTCACTGAGAAAGGGAGACGAAAAATCCTCCACGTGTTTCCTAGACCACAGGTCTACTTCCCCAACAGGAAGTTGAGAAAAGGATATTGTAAAAGCATAGTATCAACCAGGGGCGGACTGACAACTCATGGGGCACCCGGGAAATAGGGGATCATGGGGCCCCTGTGTCTTTGCCCAAACTCAAAAAAGCCTATGAAAAAGGTACCAGGGGCATCTCATGGTGCCCCCTACTGACCCCGGGCCTTCGGGCAGTGCCCGAGTTTCCAAATGGTCAATCTGCCCCTGGTATCAACATTTGGTTTTAAAATAAGTTGGAACACTTATGGGTGCAGCCATTGAAGATTTTCCCAATACAAAGATGTCTCAGAGGGAGTCACATAGTTTCTCCACCTTACATCTACTATCTGTTTGGGAAAGGGGTGTTCTGCTACATCAAGTGTCCTCTATTGTTCCCTCTTTGCTTCTTTTCCTTCAGATGCAAAAGGGGAGATTTACTAAAACTGGAGTGAGCAAAATGTAGTGTAGCTTTGCATTGAAACCAATTAGCTTCCAGGTTTTATTTTCAAAGCTTAACTGAACAAGTTGAAGTTAGACACAGATTGGATACCATGCACAATACAGACACTGAGTGATCAAGTTTTAGTAAATCTCCCCTAAAGAGTGTGCCTGTGTCTTTTGGGGTGAAGCTAAAGTTAGTTCATTTCAGAGATGTAGGAACCATTCATGTATTAATACAAGACTATATCATGCTTGGTACATTTTTCGTAAAGTGGTATTAAACCCCAAAACCAAAAAAAATAATATTATATTGCAGCATACCAATTCTTAGATGTGATGTTTGCATTAGTTTTCCTTTTTCATTGTTTTCCCCTTATTTTCAATTGATGACCTGGCCAGTAAGTCTGTTATTTTTTTTAACTCCCTTTAACAGACCAAGCTGTCCAGACAAAATTGCAGTAGGTTTGAGACAAACCATTTAACGCTGACAGGGTGTTTTCAATGATCAGCTTTAATTCACTTATGTAAACCCTTTATCCCAAAAGTAGAACAAAAATCTACTACTGATAAAATGTCTCCTGAGGAAGTCACATGACGTTGATGCAACGCGTCAGCCGTAACTGGAGGCAGAGGGAATAGGAAGTGACGCAAACAGAAGTGTTTATACGATCTTGGATTGTGAAAGCGCATTTTTATTCTGATTTATGTGAGTGCAATATTTTAAATAAATGTGAATAATTTTGAAAGTTTAATGCACCATATGAGGCGTTCTTTTTATGCATGAATGAGATGATGCATTTTATCTAAGGTAGAAGGGGTGATTCTAATACATCCAGGCATTGATTGAAAAGGAGAAGAGGGAAATGGAGTGTCTTTAAGGAGTGAAGGAGAAAGACGGAGATATTATGCATACACTTTATTATTAATGAAAAATTGGAGGTGAGAGTTCTGGGAACACTAAGGTAGCCTACGATTGCACAAAGTGGATCTTAAAGCGGAGCTCCACCCAAAAGGGAAGGTTCTGGTTTAAGCATTTGTTCCCTGCTCCCCATTAAGGATTGGCACCTTTGGCCAATTTGACAGGTACCAGCTTCCACTTCCGCTGCGATCGCCTAGGCGATCAGAAGCAGAAGTTGTCCTCCCCCCTCCCTCCCCGTAGTCTTCCGGGACATGTGACAGGTCCCAGAAGACTACGGGCCATTCAAAAAGCGCAGCAATACTTGAGCATGTGCAGTGGGCACCAGGTTGTAAAGCCGCAAGCTGTCACAGCCAGGTGCCTACACCGGTGAAACCAGCCATGGACACCGCTGGACCGAGGGACAGGTAAGTGGCTGTATTTTAAAAGTCAGCAGCTACAGTTTTTGTAGCTGCTGACTTTTATTTTTCTATTTCAGGTGGATCTTCGCTTTAAGCATGGGCACATTTTAGAACTATTGGTGTTGGTCACAGATATGATATATAGTATGGACTGATTGATTCAAACAATTTATTGATTTGCACATTATTACTATGGACTTATTTATTTCAGCACTTAATTTGTTTACGGGAATATGTACCTTAATTTATTAAGAAAGATTTGCTTTATTTTACATTGCATATATTTTGATGTGTTGTTTTTAGATAGCAGCGCTACATCACTTTTTATCACTTTATAGAACAAAAACCTGTTGCTGTAACTGCTAAAAAGGTGTTAGCTGGAGTTCAGCTTAAATGTGTTAGTCAATTCCATCCTTATTTGTTACTGCATCTAACACAGCCCTCTCCCCAGACTGACAATGCTTTTGTCCAAAGGTGTCTCTGTTGTTCCTCCAGGAAAAAGCCTACAAAAAGGAAAACCAATGCAGCCGTCACATTTAAGGATTGGCAAGCTGCAATATATTGCATTTTTGCTTTTGGGTTTAGCAATGCTTCAAGGTAAATATGTCAGTAGGTCAGGTAACAGAACAGCAATAATACATGAAATTCTAGGCTGTAGCTACTCAGGCACCACTATCAAAAAACAAAAACAAACAAACAAAAAAAAAAGACAAGAAAATAATTTGGGGTGAGCGATAACTTAAACATCGCAATCCTGGATTGGCTCCCTTTTCTTTGAACCATCAGCAGTTTCAAGAAAACATTGAATGCACCAAGTAAAAAAAAAAGCAACAAAAAACAACCTTAAACAACATAAAGGAATATCTAGACATAGTGAAATAAATCATTTTATTGTAATTATTATTATCATCATCCATTATTTCCATAGCACTGACATGTGCAGCTGTATTATGCAGACAGTAAGAAGAAATAAACAAGCAGAGGTTCCTATAGACACTCAGCGAGAGCGAAGGACTATTCATCTATAACAGATGAGGTGGATATAACACCAGCCGTGTTTTTAGATCATCCATATACTGTACATATCCATAAAGATGAGTACTCTCTGTTTCTCAGCACTGTTATATGGACCAGTGATCCAGAAAGTTTCTGTATGAGAACAGAAATAAAGAGTTTGAAAAACAGTATAAGACTGCAATAATAAAAGCAGGCCTTGCCTTTTCAGCTAGTCATACTACAAACTAAAGTCCACTACTCTAAGTCCATCCAATGTTGATATTTCTGATATAGCCAAAGCCACCACTGGCCTCTTACATTTTTTAGGGAAATCATAATAAGGTATGATTCAAACAAGTATCAGCTTTGGGTGGACGCAAGCAGGTTGAATTCATACAAAATCAGGAGCCTAGGGGAAACATCACTTTTTCTGCAGTAATACTACAGCAATTTGGATGACTAAGTTGCTGCATTTATTACAGAATTAAAAAAAACACAACATCAACAATTCTGAAAGAAAGTATGGCCTTAATTTTTTTTGGTTGAAAAAATATACTTGATTTATATATAAAATATATAAAAATCAAATACTTAATTGAGGTACATTCCACCCTATTATACAACATTGCACTTGATTTCATCACATAACAATACAGATTCAATCACACAATAAATTACATTCACTTAGCAGTATGATGCCTAACGTGCTGTGCAGAGCAAATTTCCCTGAACCATCATGTCATGTGTGATGTTGCTTTACCCCTAAACATTATGTGACCCTTATGGTACCACTGGAATACCTAGCCTGTCAGACATTCAGTGCTTGAGTAAGATCTCTGCCCCATATGTCCTACATGACTCTCTAACAAAAAGCAAACAGTTAAAAAACACGTCAGTAGCAATGGGTGTTATTGGTGGTAGGAAGGAGGGTTAAGGGAGGGGAAGAGTTTACAGACCCAAAGCTTTATTGAAGGACAAAGGCACAGAAGGGAGAGTGGGGGAAAGGAAAGTCTTCTCAGACATCCTCTTCCTCCTGAAAGTCCATAAGGCTATAGGCTCTGAGCAGACTGTGGACCAGTCTTAGACAGTCTTCAACGGACATCCTCTCCCTCTGGTGGATGAGGGGCTTTCTGGTGCACCCTAAATTGTCCTTAACCACTTGCCTACCAGGCACTTATACCCCCTTATTTACCAGGCCAATTTTCAGCTTTCAGCGCTGCCGCACTTTGATTGACAATTGCGCGGTCATGCAACATTGTACCCATATGAAATTTTGATCATTTTTTTCTCACAAATAGAGCTTTCTTTTGGTGGTATTTAATCGCCACTGGGCGCTTTACTTTTTGCGCTATAAATAAAAAAGTTGCAAAAAATTTGAAAAAAAAAAAAAGTTTCTTTGTTTCTATTATAAAATTTTTCAAACAGGTAATTTTTCTCCTTCACTGATGTGCGTTGATGAGGCAGCACTGATGGGCACTGATAGGCGGCACTGATGGGCACTGATAGGCAGCACTAAAGGGCACTGATAGACAGCACTAATGAGGTGGCACGGATAGGCGGCACTGATAGACAGCACTAATGAGGTGTCACGGATAGGCGGCACTAATATGCAGCACTGATAGGCGGCACTGATAGGTGACACTGATGATGGGTACTGATAGACGGCACTGACTGGCATCACTGCTGGGCATTGACTGGCGGCACTGACTGGCACAACCGCTGGGCACTGACTGGTGGCACTGACTGGCAGCACTGCTGGGCTGCACTGGTGGGTGGCACTGGTGGGCAGCACTGGTGGGTGGGCACAGGTGGGTGGCACTGGTGGGCACAGGTGGGTGGGCACAGGTGGGTGGCACTGCTGGGCACAGGTAGGTGGCACTTCTGGGCACAGGTGTGTGACACTGCAGAGTGGCACAGGTGGGTGCACTGCTGGGCACAGGTGGGTGATCTGCTGGGCACAGGTGGGCGGAGTTAGTGGGCGCACTGCTGGGCACAGGTGGGCGGAACTTGCGGGTGGCACTGCTGGGCACCGATCATCAGGGCACTGATCATCAGTGCCCTGATGATCGGTGCCGATCCTCGCTCTGACAACTGCCGGTTCTCGGCAGTACTTTCCTCACGATCTGACAGCGTGAGGAAAGTGCAGCCGAGAACCGGCACTTGCATTTCCCTCTGATCAGCGTGTCATTGGACACCGCTGATCAGGTGGTAAAAGGCCGCTGTGATTGGCCTTTTACCACATCACGTGATCAGCGGACACAGCGATCACGGAGATCGCCGGGTGCGCGCACCCTGGGGCGCGCAGGAGAGCGCGTTCTGGTGGGACGTCCTATGACGTCCACTCAGAACTGGCCGGCCGCAGTGCAGCCGTCATTCGGCTATCTGCGGTCGGCAACTAGTTAAGGTAGCACATCAGGCACCATCAATGTTCTCTTGTGCAAATGTACCACAATACTACAACCAAACTTTTTTGGATTTGAGCACAAGGGTGAAGGGTGATACCTTTGAGTTTTTATTGTGGTCTGTATCTCGGTTAGGGAGATCTACTCTTGCTTCTGTAATGCCCTCCAGGTTTGCTAGAGTTTTCGTTTTTTTAGATAGAGGATGAGTAACAGTCTGGGAAGGAGGCAGGAGTTAATCTCAGGACAGGCTGTGTGGTTCTATAGGTTAGGGCCTCTGGAGCCCTCCCACCTTTCCAGAGACTTGAGAACTTTCTGGGACAGGGAAGGAGGAGGGGAGGAAATTCAGATCTGCATGTTTGAGGGACCCTGGCCAATTCCCTGGCATGGTGACCAGGGCAAGCCTGGTGAGAGAAGACAGTATCGGGTGGAAGATGGATTGAGGAAGGCCAGTGTGTGGAACCTGTGAGGGAGCCCCAGGGAAGGGAGCCTACCTACAGACAGCATGCTGCAGAAGAGGATCTCCATTGCCTCAAAATCTCCTGGAGATAACAGTCTATGTAGCAGGGAAGGAGCCAGCCCAGCATAAGACCTGAAGGCAGCTGCCAACCCACTAAGTTAACATGAGAGGACAGTGTGAGTACTCTTACACCCCCTTTTCCAGATAAGGGTAGAGGAGATCAGGTGCAAGACCCAGGTGATGAATTATTTCTCTGGTAGGACAAGGACAGTAACAAAAGCACATTATTTGAGAGTAGAGAGGGGTTAGTATATGCGTCAGGTTTTTATTGTTGTCTTTCTTTTCCTTTCCCAGCGACACCAGCACCATTAATGTCACCCAGCACTCACAGCTAATCAGCACCTTTCTTCACCAGCACTACCATATTCTCCTGCAAGACATTTACAAATTGTGTGTGGGTTTCCCCTTCCACCTTGTATTTGACAAAAAAGTGTATACCCAAGCAGAGGTGTCGTCATATAAGTCCACTATATACTTTTAATGTCACTAAGGGTCACTCTATCCGCTGAAGATCAGAGCAACACGATCCAAAAGGCAACTCCTTCTCAACCCTCTAGTGTATTAAGGGCCAACTTTACCTGAATTTCCTGGAGCACATAATACAAGTATACCATGCTTTCCAGTCTCAGACCAATCCTATAGTAACAGGCTGCAGCCATCAAAATTTGGGAAATAGGCACACAAGAGCACCACAATGGTAGATTCCAACAATGCATTTGAAGACTCCGAGTTCTCATAATGGGTGGAGCTATACTGTCCACTACTTCAAATTTGTAACCAAGGCTTTCAGGTAACAAGTAGCTCATTACCAACAATATACTGTAATAAGTAGGGATTTCACCGAAGAGTTCAGCCAAAATTAGCACAGTCCATTAGTAACTGCCACTCCTCTCTCAACACATTGCACAGCTGCCCAACGCTTCCTTCCCTCTCTGGTCTCATACTGGCCAAACCTCTTCCCTTAACAGTCCCTTTAGCCTTGATTTCCTGCCTTCCACAAGTTTGTAGAATTTGTAGATCCTACTTTATCTACAACTTTCTAGCCCTGCCAGAGACTAATCATACTGACCTGATTTACAGATTTACATTTCCCAAACTGTAAAGCTGTATAGCTTTGGCAAGTTAAATTAATTCATTATTATATAGTAGTTTAAATTACCAAAAGCTGAAAACAAACTAAAGCTGGCCATACACTAGTAGAATTTCACTTGAAATGTTTTTGTTTTAAGAACATTCATTCGATTTTCTAATCAATAGTGGGGTCAAATTGATATTTGTTTTAAACTGCAGTCATGGAATAATTTGAAGGATCAGGATGGAAAATTTCTCTTGAACAGATACATTTCTAACAGTGTATATCAGGGGTGTCAAGCTGGCGGCCCTCCAGATGTTGCTAAACTACAAGTCCCACTACAAGGAGCAGCAGTTGAACACAGCAGTTTAACTAAAGCAGGATAACTCAAGCAGCAGGAAGATACAACAACAAGAAACTCTACTGCGCTCTGGATGGACTGCAAGCAAACACCCTGGGAAACATCTCCTATAAGTCTGAGTCCTACTCCGTGTACCTTTGTAATATGTCCCCTTTACTCCTCCTTTTCATATTACTATCCTGCGTTCCCAAAATCTCAGTTCTTTACCCCTCTGCTCCACCCCAAAATTTATACATCTCACCCTCACTGCTACCATCTCCCTACTACTGCTCCCATCACCTCCTGCTGATACTTCACTCTCCTGCTGACCCAAACACCAGGACTGGAAGGCATGTACACTCGTGTACATCCCGCTCCCATGTTACTTTCCATACCCTTCTTCTTCTCCTAACCTCTGGGGATATCTCCCCAAACCCTGGTCCGCCACTATTTCACCCCCACACCAGGCATCCTCTTTCTTCCAGGAATAGCCGCAATCCCCTCAATTTAATATCAGTCCCCGTGCTCAAAAAAACCACCCTCCCTTTTTCATGTGCGCTCTGGAATGCCCGCTCTGTCTGTAATAAGCTACCTCTGTTCATGACCTTTTTGTCTCCCGCTCCCTTAACCTACTAGCAATTACAGAAACCTGGCTTCAAGCATCAGATTCTGCTTCACCCGCAGCACTTTCCTATGGAGGCCTTCTCTGGACCCACTCACCCAGACCCAGTGGTTGGAAAGGAGGAGGGGTTGGTTTGCTTCTATCCCCACTGAGCACCTTTCAAGTCCTCCCTAAAGCTCCCTCTCTTCTTTTGAGACTCACTGCATTCACCTGTTTTAACCCATTTCTCTGAGGATTGCAGTGAACTATCGGCCTCCTGGACCGGTGTCCCGCTTTCTTGATGATTTCTTTACCTGGCTACCCTACTTTCTCTCCTCTGAACTACCCACTATCATTCTCTGGGATTTTAACATCCCCATCAATGTCAACAAACCCGGCTACATCCCAACTCTTCAACATAACCTCATCTTTTGCATTAACACAATGTATACAGTCCCCCACTCACTCTGATGGAAATACATTAGACCTTGTTTTCTCCCGTCTTTGCACTCCCTACAACCTCACAAACACCCCCTTTCCTCTCTCTGATCACAATCTCATCACCTTCACAGTGTCCTCGTCTTCAAACACTTATCCCTCCAAGCAGCAAACAATTACCCGCAGAAACCTTCACAACTTGAACCCTGCTCGTTTCCACTCTGCAACTGACCAACTCTGTGACAGAATCTCTCCCCTGTCCTGCCCTGACCTGGCCACTGCTGTCTATAACAGTTCACTTTCATCCACATTAGACTCACTTGCTCCTCTAACCACATGAAGCATCAGGCCCCGACCATTACAACCGTGTCAGACTGACAACACCAGAAATCTTAAGCGACATAGTCGTGTGCTGGAGCAATTGAGGCGTAAAACCAAATCTCACCAAACATTCATCCTATATAAATCTGCTTTCTTAACATACAATGCCTCCCTCCATGCTGCCAAACAAGCCTACTTTGTCACTCTCATCAATAGCTTATCATCCAGTCCTCGTCGTCTCTTCTCTACTTTCAACTCTCTACTTTCTCCACCTCCACCTCCACCCAGCACCTCACTCACTGCTCATGAGATTGCAAATCATTTCAAAAACAAGATTGACGCAATTCGTAGGGTCATCGCCACTGCACAGACATCCATCCCACTTAGCATACCTTATACTAAACCTCCCTCAACACTTTCCTCTTTTGACCTTTCTACTACCGAAGAGGTCACTAAGGTTTTCTCAGAAGCCCGTCTCACTACCTGTCCCCTGGATCCTGTCCCCTCTCAACTACTACGGTCACCCTCTCCTTCCATCCTATGCTCCCTCACTCACATCTTTAATCTCTCCCTCTCAAACGGTGCCTTCCCCTCCCCTCTAAAGCATGCACACATCACTCCCATACTTAAAAAGCCCTCCCTGGATCTCACCAACATGAACAACTTAAGACCCATCTCCCTGCTGCCATTTACCACTAAACTCCTAGAATGTTTAGTCTACAATCGCCTGAGCTCTTACCTCACTGACAACAACCTTCTTGACCCTTTACAGTATGGCTTTCGCTCACTACACTCCACTGAAACTGCCCTACTAAAACTCACTAATGATCTACTAACTGCTAAACCAATGGCCACTACTCCATACTGTTACTACTTGAGCCCTCTGCAGCTTTTGATACTGTTGATCATCCCCTCCTCAGAAAACTCCACTCTGCTCTCTCCGGGTTCTCCTCCTACCTATCGCGGCGCTCCTTCAGCATTACCTATAACTCTGCCTCCTCCTCCCCACTTAATCTTTCTGTAGGGGTCCCTCAGGGTTCCGTCCTTGGACCCCTACTCTTCTCCATCTACACCTCCTCCCTTGGTCACTTGATAAACTCCCATAGCTTAAAGTACCATCTCCATGCTGATGACACACAAATCTATCTTTCTACCCCTCACCTCACCCCTTCAGTCTCCTCTCGCACTACTAACCTACTAAGCGACATATCAGCATGGATGTCACTCCACTTCCTCAAATTCAATCTTTCCAAAACTGAGCTCTTAGTATTCCCTCCAGCCCATGCCCCCTCCCCCTGACTTCTCCCTCAAGATCAATAACACAATCATCAGTCCCTCCCCTCATGTCAGGGTACTAGGTGTAATCCTAGACTCCCATCTGTCCTTTCAGCCCCAAATCCAATCGCTGTCTAAATCTTGTAGACTTCACCTCTGCAACATCTCCAAGATACGACTGTTCCTAACCACGGAAACCACTAAGCAACTTATTCACTCCCTTGTTATCTCTCGCCTTGACTATTGTAACTCCCTCCTCATTTGCCTACCTCATCGCAGGCTATCCCCTCTTCAGTCTATCATGAATGCTGCTGCCAGACTCATCCACCTTACTAACCATTCTGTATCTGCCACCCATCTCTGCCAATCCCTCCACTGGCTTCCCGTTGCCCAACGGATAAAATTCAAAACATTAACAATAACGTATAAAGCCATTTATAACTCTGCCCCAAATTACATCACCGATCTTGTCTCCAAATATCACCCAAACCGTACTCTCCGCTCCTCGCACGATCTCCTGCTCTCTAGCTCCCTTGTCTCCTCCTCCCATGCTCATCTCCAGGACTTCTCCAGAGCTTCTCCCATCCTCTGGAATTCTCTACCCCAATTTATCAGACTATTGCCTACTCTGCTCACTTTTAGGCGATCTCTGAAAACCTATCTCATCCAGGAAGCCTGTCCTGTCATCAGCTAACAATGGAATCTTCTACTCTTCCTACCAGTTCATCCCCCACAGTTACTACCTTTTG
The DNA here is from genome assembly GCF_062004578.1 of Staurois parvus. NCBI lineage: Eukaryota > Metazoa > Chordata > Amphibia > Anura > Ranidae > Staurois > Staurois parvus. Next base: position 1,606,977 of record NW_028317850.1, read on the forward strand.
TACCACTAGCCCCTCCCTCCTAGATTGTAAGCTCCGAGGAGCAGAGCCCTACTATCCCTCTTGTATTGAACTGTATTGTTGCTGTATTGTCTCCCTTTATATTGTAGAGTGCTGGGCAAACTGTTGGCGCTATATAAATCCTGTATAATAATAATAATATTAATAATAATAATAAGTCCTATCATGCCTCTGCCTTTGGGAGTCATGCTTGTAACTGCCAATCTTGGGACTTGTAGTTTGGCAACAGCTGGAGGGCCGACAGTTTGACACCCGTGGTGTATTTGGTTTTCATTTGAGAAAGTCCATGCACTCCCAAACTGAATGTTAATAGCAAATTACATTTTTAAGTACTTTTGAAAGACATTTGATGAATGTACTGGGAATTTCCATACGAATGATCCGTGCAAATATTCATTTGGAAACCTACTAGCGTATGGTCAGCTTAAGACTTCTATTGTTTACTGGTATGCCAGATGTCTAATGCTTGAAACCATGAAAATAAATGTGGAAAAGGTTGCTGAACGCAGGGTAGAGTATTTTTGCAGTCTGTGATTCTATTGGGAGGATTTCCCATACTCCCAGTTCAGTGATGTCATGTTACCAGGAAAGGAATTGAGTGAAAATACCCCAATAAAGACACAAATAGTATAAAAACCTGGAGACCGTTGTAACCCTTCCTCACTGTATCTAGTCAAAAATGTTTTGGCTTGACTTAAACTTTAATTGGTGATTTCAGCTGCTGCTGCATTGTTGGGCATTTATTATGATAATATGACTGCCAGCAGCTACCTTGAGATAGAAGAGCAATAATAACTTTGGTATAAAGGGTGGTAATCATTTATTATACAGCTATTATAGCAGAGCTACAGGATTGTAAAGAATAAAAATACCCTTGTAGTGGTGTCCCCCCCACCACCACCACTGCAATGGTTAATTGCTCAATATTTCTAGTGATATTGTAAATTGACCTCTTTTCCCTGGCACTACTGGATGTGAGCAGTTACTTGGTATCATCACATATAATGCAACGCTATACACCCCGTATTGTACATGATGTAGGTGGTGTGATATCAGGTGGAATTTCACTTAAGTTGTAGTGCTTTCCAGTGAGTTCAAACCTGCCAGCAAATACTGTTTCAGGGCTTCAGAGCCCATAGTTATTTAAAGGAAAAGTTCTAATGTACAGTACTCTGCAAAAGTTTTTGGAAGGTGTAAAGAACGTCTGTTAGGTAAGAATGATTTCCAAAATATATATCTTACCTGTCTATTTTTATCAATTTACAAAATGCAAAGTGAGCAAACAGAAGAAAAATCGTAATCAAATCATTATTTGTGTGACTACCCTTTGGCTTCAAACCAGCATCAGTTCTTACATTTGCACACTTTGTACACTTGCACAAAGTCAGGGAATTTGGAGGATTAGAGTCAAGTGTATGATTAACCAATTTTGCCAAGCAGGTGCTAATGATCATCAATTTCATATGTATATTTTAACACACTCATTACTTGAAACAGAAACAGCTGTGTAAAAGGCTTAGTCCTCATGCACAATGGACATTTTTACAGTGGCTGTTTTTGGCTTTGGATGTTTTTTTCTACAGCCAGTAAACCCCCAGCATGTTATCCTATGTGTCCATGCACACATAGACTGTAATCAATGTTTTTTTGGCAGGGACGTTTTTTAGCTGGAAAAAAAACCCAGGACTAGTGGGTTTCTAGAGGAGTTTTTTAGCTGGAAAAACACTGAAAAATGCAGAGAAACTCAGTAAAACGTGGCAAACCAATGTTTTTGGACTTTTTTTGACTAAAAAAACATTTTTTTGGTAAAAAAAACCTCTAAAAAATGCAAACACAAAAAAAACACGGCAAAACGCTAATACAAAAAGCTGAACATGACTTTACACAGCTAACGTTGCCAGCATTATTAAAAAGCCCAATGTGCATGGAGCCTCAAAACTGGGTGAGGAACAGCCATACTCTGCTACTAAGGTGAGGTTGTGGAAGACAGTTTCATGTCACAGGTCATAAACCATGGCAGCAACATGCTGATAGGAGGAGACAGATTTAAAGTGGTTTTAAAGGCTCAAGATTTCTTACTTATTTACTGTCCTATAGCTGGTAATATGTCAGATTATTATTGTGCCTGACTAGTGACACTGGTTGTTCTGCCTTCTTTAGATATATTGCATCTTATTTTTGCCTTATTTAATTCTTTTTGTCTCTGTAAGATGTCTTGACTTGCTGAAGTACGCAATAACATTTTTTACTACAAAAAAAATTTATTACTTTCATGCATTCTATGTATGAAAGTAAAAAACCTCCTGCGTGCAGCATCCCCCCCCCCCCCGTCCCCAGCACCCTCCCCAAAATCCTTTCCTGAGCGCCCTCCGATCCAGCTATATTCACAATAGCCTTGCCTGTATGGGGACTCTCCCTCCTCAATGGTTGAGACAGCAACAGGAGGCCATTGGCCCCCACTGCTATCAATCACAGCCAGTGAGCCAATGAGGATAGAGTTGGGGGGGGCAGGGCTGAGCTGCAGCTCTATGTATCTTATGGGCACCTAGAGCAGTGGCTCAGGAGAGAGCATGTAGCGGTGCCCCAGGGCAAGCAGCTTTCCCTGGGGGCGCTGCTTGAAGGGGGAGGAGCCAGAACACCAGCGGGGGACCCGAAAAGAAGAGGAACGGGGCAGCTGTGTGTAAAACTACTGCACAGAGCAGGTAAGAATGACACGTATGGTGTTTTATAATTAAAAATCCCTCCAAAAAACCTGAAGCTTTATTATCGCTTTAACTCATACTGCCTGTCTAGCCATAATATTACCTCTCCAGGATGTTATATCTTATTGTATAGAAAAAGCAATGCTTTTCAAATGATAAAAATAGAATAAATGACAAAATGAGCTTTCATAAAAATGTTAAATTGTCACCTGATTTGGTTTTCTGGAATCTTTTAAAACAACAAATCCTCTTGTTTTTTTCAAGTTCAGATTTGCTGATAGAAAAGGGCTTTAGATTAAAAAAATGGAATAATACCTTGGTTAAAGAAATACTAAGGGTTCAGATTTTTTTTTTAATAACAAACATGTCATACTATGGTATGACCATGTATACAATGGTTTTGCACAGAGCGGTATTGATCCTCGTCTTCTCTGGTCCCCCGCTGGCGCTCATGTCTCCTCTCACCTGATGAGTGCCCCCAGAGCAAGCAGCTTGTTATGGGGGAGACAAACAGAGCACAGTTTGGCCCTGCCACCGCTCCCTCCTGTGAGTGACAGAAGTGGGAGCCAATGGCTGTTTCTGAACCAATGAGGAGGAAGAGACCCGAGAAGGCTGGTGCTCTTGTGCACATCACTGGATTTGGTTCAGGTAAGTATTGGGGGCTGATGGGAGAGCTGTACACTGAAGGTTTTTTACCTTCGTGCATAGAATACATGAAGGCAAAAAAATTTGAGCTTTTCCAACCACTTTAAATTGAAGCTAATAAGAAATAAGCTAAAATTGTATTTTTTAGCTTTTTTAGAGTGTAGCTCTTACTTTGCAAAGATTTCGGAGTGACTGATAGGTATTCTTTTTGTAAGTTAAATTACAGCAGCTTATCGTGTTTACTAGTTTATTGGTGCTAATGCTAATCATCTGCATGTCACATTATGTAAACCTAATAAGCTTGGAAAATTCTTCTTCACTTGTGCAGAGCCTCGGGGAAAACATTCCTAATGCTCCGAGATGATGATCATGAAGGACTTTATATATTTTAGTGGCAGAGAAATTAAAAGAATAAACAAGTAAACTAGGGTTGTATAATCATGCTTTTGGTACAACCTCTGACTGATAGGGCAATGCTACTATGATCAAGCGCTGTGCAATAAAAAGCTTTATAATGGGCCGCCTAGTGGTTGCTACATAGAAATGCAGTGTACACATCTACATTCATTCTCCAAGTCGAAATCTGTGCCTTGCTGATTATGTCTTGCCACCTTAAGACCTGGTTCGCACTAATGCAGTGCAGGAAAATCAGTGAATCTATGTGTTTCCTGCATTGCAATCACACAGCATCCATGCGATCTGGTGCAGATGTCAATGTTAAATTAACGACACCCCAGAACAGATCGCAAAATGCAGTGCGATTACCAAAATTCACATTGCCAAAATTCGCATCAGATGGGTGTTCACATGGGTGTTTGCATGTGAATCAGGTGCGGGAAAAAAAAAGGATCCTGCACCTTTTTGGATGTGATGCAATTTGAGCCATACAAAATGTATGGTTCAAATCGCACCACACAGACATTGCATGTGATTTGCACAGGAATGTGGAGTGATTCCTGGGCAAATCATGTCTGTGTGGGTGTCACTGTTAAATTAATGACACCCTGAAACAGATTGCAATGAAGTGTGATTGCCAGAATTCGCATTGCATGGGTGTGAACACTCATGTGATGTGAATCAGGTGTGGGGAAAAAAAAGGGTCCTGTACCTTTTTAGTGTGGATGCAATGCAATTTGAGCATAAAAAATGTATGCACAGACATCGCATGTGATTTGCACATGAATGCGGTGCGATTCCTGTACAAATCACGTGCGATTTCTGTGTGGTGCAATTTGAGCCATACATTTTATATGGTTAAAATCGCATCGTATCCACACTAAAAAGGTGCATGGCTCAGATCGCACTGCACAGACATTGCATGTTATTTGCACAGGAATGCGATGTCATTCCTGTGCAAATCATATGCAATGTCTGTGAGGGTGTCAATGTTAAATTAATGACACCCTGAAACAGATTGCAAAAAAATGTGCAAATGCCAGAATTCGCATTGCATGGGTGTGAAAACCCATGTGATGTGAATCAGATATGGGGGGGGAGGTCTTGTACCTTTATATTGTTGATGTGATGTGATTTGAGCCATACAAAATCTGTGCACAGACATCACATGTGATTTACTCAGGAATGCAGTGCAATTCCTGTGCAAATCACATGCAATGTTTGAGTGGTGCAGATTGAGCCATACATTTCCCATATGGAAGAAAAATATATTTGAAATATAATTCAAAAATATTCTTCCCAAATATATTGACATGTATTTGAAATACTACAATTTTGGCCATATTCAATACATTTCAAAATATATTTCAATAAATATATATATATATATATATATATATATATATATATATATATATATACTGTATGTTGAAATGCATTTTTATTACAAAATATATGGAAAATATTTTTAAAAATACATTTCAAATATACTGTATGTCTATAAAAATAAAAATCTACATTTTTGGAATACATTTACAAATATATGAAAAATATATGTTAAAATTACTTTTTTATATGTTAAAAAAATCTGAAGGATATATTTAAAACATATATGTGGGTGTCATTAATTTAACATTGACACCCGCACCAGATTGCATGGATGTCATGTGATTGCAATGCGGTGCGGGAGACGCACAGGGTTCACTGTGTTTCCCGCATCGCAGTAGTTTGAACCAGGTCTGCTCTGGATCTGGAGTTTTAAAATAGAAAGCGAACTGAGACCACTGCAATGCTAAAGATCTGACAGATTCAAACCCTTAAATCACAGATGATCTTTGCTGGATTAGCACTGTCAGACTTGCACACAAAGTATTCTAAATCACAAGGTTACTCTTGAGTCATCCAATCTTAAGAATATATTGTATAAAAGCTGCGATTTTAAAACTCACCAGGATTCATGAGATTGAGAGGTGACTGATTTGCAGTCATCATTAGCACAGTTGCTAGGAGATTGCTGTGGGAAAAGAAGAGAAGCAAAGTTCTTGTTTTATTACTGGCAGGAATGTTAGATACAATTAGAATTCTCTATTCTTTTATTTTCTGTTACGGCTCATTGTTAATTTAACATCATTCTTCTGTTCTATTAGCTGCACTGAGTCTGGAGGAACACAGGGATATTTTTAACAGCCAGCAGGAAATTAATATTATTCAGTATATAAAAGTGGAAATGGAACATGTATAGGAACTTCACTGTGTATGCAGCACATGGCCTTCATATATGGTTACCAATAAGAGTTCATTGAGTACACCTTGGACTGAAATGTGGTTAGCGTTTGTACCTGGCAATGCTAGATTCTGGGTTTCATGACAACCAAATGTAATTTCTGTATATGTTTAACCATTTTTGTTTTCTCCCCAGAATATTCTGCGGTTCTCCCCATAATCCTAGATTGTAAGCTCCGAGGAGCAGGGTCCTCCTATCCCTCTTGTATTGAACTGTATTGTTACTGTATTGTCTCCCGTTATATTGTAAAGCGCTGAGCAAACTGTTGGCGCTATATAAATCCTGTATAATAATAATAATCCTAAAGGATACTAGTTTCTGAACTGGCTTTAACCCAATTTGTCCATGTGATGCATGCATTGGGGGCAGGATTTTATAGGAAGAGTTCAAAGCTCTCTAAAAAATGTTTTGGAATATGCTGTAAGAATATTAGAACAAATTAGTACAATTAAAACAAAATATTTTGCATTTGATGATATAAAAAATATGTAAAATATAAAAAAAACAACCATAAACATGTCATTTTATATAAATTGACATTTTCTTTAAAACTCCACTACCATCTGGGCCAGGCCAGCACCCAGCAGCAAAATTACCACTTGCCCTCCTGAGGATTTACTCCCCTTCCTGACCTGGTCATTTTTTGCATTACTGCACTGTGTTACTTTAACTGATGATTGCGCGGTCATGCAACGCTGCACCCAAATTAAATTTACGTCCTTTTTTTCCCACAAATTGAGCTTTCATTCAGTGGTATTTTATCACCTGTGTGTTTTTATTTTTTGTGCTATAAACAAAAAAAAAGACCGACAATTTTGAGAAAAAAACAATATATTTAACTTTTTGCTATTAAAAATGTCCAGTAAAAAATTTTAAAAATCAAATTTCGTTATAAATTTAGGCCAAAATATATTCTACTACAGTTCTTTGCTAAAAATTAAAATCCTAATACGTGTAAATTAATTGGTTTTCATGAAAGTTTTAGTGTTTACAAATGGGGGTATATATACTGGAATTTTTTTAAATTCTTACTAGTAATGGTGGAGATCAGCGACTTATAGCAGGATTGCAGAACTGCGGTGGGCATTCTGACACTGGGGGGAACTGACTTGGTGTCACCGACATCCCCAGTGACACCAATACAGTGATCAGTGCTAAAACAAAAGCACTGTCACTGTACTAATGGAACTGGGCAGGAAGGGGTTAACATGAGGGGCGATCAAAGTGTTAACTGTGTGCTGGGAGTGTTACATAGGGGGCTGTGTCAGTGTGCTTCAATGGCCATGTCAGTGAGCTGACAGGGAGGAGAACTGTTAGTAAATAAAACAGTTCTCCTCCCCATCGGAGAGCGTCGGAAATTACTTGGTGCGGTGAGTAATCACTGGCCGAGACCCCGTGATTGAAAGCCGCAGCCACCAATGGCGGCGTGGGTAGGGCATGTGCGTGGCTTGCATGCGCCCCCTACCCAGAAATGCAAAATCACGTATATATATATACGTGATTTTGTGCACCCATGCCGACCTACAGCAGTATTTCTTGTTCAAACAATTTTATTAACAATAAAGCAGAATGGAACAAACAAGGAGACATTGCTAATGTACAATGGACATGGAAGTGGCAATAGGACATAAAAAATGCACAGTACATATGTCTATATGCTACTAGCATAAACAGGTAGATAAAAGTTGACAATAAAAGACATTATTGTTCCAGCCAATCAAAGTAATGTCTCCCGAGTGCATTAAAGAAATAGGGGGAAGTTTGAAGGGGGGGTCAAACCGGGGTGGAGGGGGGGAGAGGGAAAGTGGAACAACAATCATGACTCCATGAGCGTTCAACAGGTTTACATCAGCCCCTGCGTGCTACGTACAAAGGGCTATTGATTATATCCAAAGCGCATAGTATACAAATCAGGGGAGAAGGAGTGATTCGTCAAAGTTAGGGGGGAGGAAGCGCTCTACCCAGGGGCTCCATATGCGCAAGAATTTAGGAATCATGTCAAGAATTGTGGCTTCCACCTTTGCATGTATCATGGCTTGTGTTATTCTAGTTTTGACGGCCGCGATACTCAAGGTGGGGGATTTCCAAGATTTTGCTATAACCTGCTTAGCCGCCGTCATAACTTGCATAATGAGCTTAAATTGCGAATTGGAGATGCCAGGGGGGCATTGATTGAGTAGGGCTATTGTTGGGTCGGGTTGTAGGGTGATAGTGCTAAGTGTAGATATCATGGTGAAGATTTCACCCCAAAAGGTTCGGGCTATTGGACAGTCCCACCACATATGGTAATGCGTTCCTGGGTCCGTACAGCCTCTAAAACAGTTGGGTGAGTAATTAGGGGTAAATTTTGCGATTCTCGCCGGGACTAAGTACCATCGGGTTAAGACTTTATAATTCGTTTCCAATGCTACAATGTTCTGTGAGGATGATTTGGTGTTGGCCCAAATGCGGTCCCATTCAGACGGGTCAAATTTCTTTCCCATATCCGCTTCCCACTTATGGGTATACAGAGGGGGGGACGTGGTAATCGAAGTGGTGAAGAGTGAATATAAGCAGGAGATAAGCCCACGTCTATGAGGGTCTTTGTAGCATGCTCGTTCAAAGAAAGACATGGTGTCTGGCCAATTGGTTATTGTGGTATAGGGGGCGTAAAAGTGTTGTAGCTGCAAGTATCGGAATATCTCGGAGGCTGGGAGGCTATGCGTTTCCCGCAGTGAGGCAAAGGATTTAAACTTATTCCTCTGTAGGAAATGATGTGTACGGAGTAAATTAGCAGAGGACCAGGCTTTAAATAAAAGGGGTGTCTGCCAAGCTGGGGGGAAAGCTGGGTTTCACAGGAACGAGAGCATAGGATTATGTGGTGATTGGAGAAGATAACAGGTTTACAGTTTGTCCCATAAGGATAGAAAGTGAGAAGTGATGGGGTTGGTTATAGGGCGGCGGTCTATCGGCCTCAACCAGAGTAAGTTTGCTGTAGATAAGGGGTCGCATTCTATCGATTCAAGCGCAACCCATTGAGGGATTTCAAAAGTTGCATGGTATTTAGGCAACTGGGCTAAATGCGCTGCCTGATAATATTTGCTAATATCAGGTAGGCCCAGACCTCCACTGAGCTTAGGGCGATAGAGGGTGGAGCGAGGTATATGAGGACAAGTATTGCCCCATACATAGGAAAAGATGCGACGCTGCAGTGTGCGGAGGTAGTGAGGAGGTACTGGGACAGGGAGGACTCTAAACAGATATAGAATTTTTGGGAGGATTGACATCTTGATAACTGCTATTCTGCCGAGCCATGCGAGGGGAAGGGAGGACCATTTGGTCAGAAGGGTTGAGAGGTGGTTAAGCATCGGAAGATAGTTAGCTGCGTAAAGGTCTGATAATCTAGGTGTCAGTTTGATCCCCAAGAAAGGGATATGACACTGTGACCATGGGAATGGTAAAATCTGCTGCAAGTGCAACAACTCTATAGGGGGGAGAGAAATGTTGAGTGATGTTGATTTATTAGGGTTTATTATTAGGCCCGAAAGCGCGCCAAATGTCTCAAGGAGCCGGAGTAAGGAAGGGGAGGAAGTTAATGGGGATGTGAGAAAGAGCAAGACGTCATCTGCAAAGAGACATAATTTATGATGCGTGCCTCCTATTTCGAGTCCCTTAACATCCGAGTTAGCTCTGATTAAGAGGGCCAGGGGCTCTATAGCCAGGGCAAAGAGCAGGGGAGACAGAGGACAGCCCTGTCTCGTGCCTCTGGAAATCGGGAACTGAGCTGATCTGTGCCCCAGATACCTAATTCTGGCCGAAGGTTCTCGATACAGTGAAAAGATCCAGGTTAAGAAGTGTGGGCCAAAACCCCAACGATGCAAAATATAGTTGAGGTATGGCCAGGAGACTGTATCGAATGCTTTCCGGATATCTAGGGAAAGGAAACAGGCAGGAATATTACAAGACCTGGCTAAGTTTGCTAGAAGAGATGCACGCCTGATGTTATCTCCTGCTTGTCTAGTTGGGATAAAGCCCACTTGGTCGTTATGAATTAGAGAGCCAATACATAAGTTAAGACGCGAAGATAGGATTTTTGCTAACAGTTTGATGTCAATATTAAGAAGAGATATTGGCCTGTAATTGGACCACTGCGTGTCATCAGAGTTCGGCTTTGGGATCATTGAAATGTTCGCTTGCACTGTTTCGTGGTTAAAGGTTTGGCCAGATAGTAGATCGTTAAAAGCGTTAGTAAGGATGGGAGTGAGAAGGTGAGCAAATTTCCTATAATAAGTGGCTGAGAAGCCATCCGGTCCTGGGCGTTTCCGTAATTTTAGATTTTTAATAGCGTCTAAGTAGGAGAAATAGGTCGCTCAAGCGCCACTAACTGGCACTCTGAGAGTTTCGGGAAGGAAATGGAACTTAGAAGGGTATCAGCTTGTGCGGGGTCAAAGGGTGTGGAAGAAGAGTAAAGCTGTGACAAATGTTTATGGAAAGTCTGTAGAATGAGTTCTGGGTTACTAGTGAGGTTGCCAGAGGAGGAGCGAATCCGGATAGGTTTAGTGAGCTGGTTGAGCCTACGAAGTGAGAGGGCCAGGAGTGTATTGGGTTTATTTGCCCTAGTATAATATTTATGTCTAGATCTACGGAGAGAGAGTTTGGCTTGATCTGTGAGAAAAAGATCTAGAGCCAATCTAGATCGCTCTAAGGCTTCACGATTGGCGGGCGTAGCAGCCGCCTGGAAAGTTTGATGGGAACGATCATAGGTTTGCTCCAGTAAAAGACGTTGTTGTCTTTTGGTTTTATTTAAAAAGGATGCTTTGCTAATGCAGAACCCTCTCAATACCGGTTTATGCGCTTCCCATAACAGGAGAGGGGTTATATCAGGAGACTGGTTAAGAGTAAAATAGTCTTTTAGGGCTGCTTCAATTTCTAAACAGTGATCTGGGTTAGCAAGCAGGTTATCATTAATGATCCAAGAGGATTCAGTGGGAGATGGGGCTAACGAGGCCATAGTCGTGAATACGGTGCAATGGTCAGTCCAAGGGATTGGAATTATTTCAGAGGTCAGGAGCCGAGGGGAAGAGGCGGTAGTAATGAATATATGGTCTATCCTGGAGAATGACTGGTGGGGATGAGAATAAAAGGTGTATTGGCGTTTAGTCGGGTTGAGTTCCCGCCATGTGTCTATCAAAGAATAACGATGTAGTATGGCTTGGAAGGTCTGTTTAGAGGCAGGGATGGGGGATGGTTGAGGAGATTTGTCAAGAAAGGGATATATTACACTGTTAGAGTCCCCGCTAACAATTAGAGTTCCGCGCTTATGGTGGTCTATAACTGAGAGTAGGTGGGAGAGGAGTGGTAAGGGGTCTTGGTTGGGGGCGTAATATGCTACAATGGTAACATCTATGTCCAGGAGTTGCCCTATTAACAGGAGGTAACGACCCTCCGGGTCTTTGATTTCGGTGCATAGCGTGAAAGGTGTTGTGCGGTGGAAGGCTATCAGTACCCCCCCCTGCGCTTGGTGGCAGAAGCTGTATAGACCTGAGGATATCGAGGGCCAAAAAACTTAGGAGTGGAGTTGGGAGTGAAATGCGTTTCCTGTAGACAGACCACGTGAGCTTTAAGTGTAGCAAAGGTTCGGAAAGCCTTATTCCGTTTCTGTGGAATATTGAGACCCTGTACATTCAGGGTGAGGATATTTAACAAGCCCATGGATAAAGTGCAAAGTGGTTTGTATAGCGTGGCACTCCCACTCGGGATGTAGCCTGACGATTACTACAGGGGATGAGAGCGTTACGAAGCATGTTGTGCGAAGTCATGGAGTCATGTTGGAAGGAAAGAGGAGGGGTACGGTATGAGAAAGGTAACAGGTGAGAAGGGGTGTAGAAGGCCATTTGTGGCCTAGAAGGTGGGTTCCCTAATGACACCCTGAATCAGGGTTGGCCAGGGAACAACAATAGCCCAAGTGTTATTAAATAACCAATAACACAGGGGCTAGGGTGGAGTGTGCAGGTACGCGGACCGTGCTGATGACAGCAGTGTATTTAATAAATGGTGGCGAGGTCCCGGTTGAAAAAAGCAGGTACATACAAAGAACATTCGAGAAAATCAGGGATCCTAGACTCAGACGGCATTAGTAGTGCTAGTGAGACAACGTCGGTGCAAGGGTGTGGTATCTCATGCCGCCAAAACCTAGGATCCCAAATATAAACTACAGTGGAGCTCAGGAGGGGGGGTGTAGAACAATCCCCAGGTATTGGGGCAACCGAAATTTAACAGGTAGAGGGAGAGTGGATAACTACGGTGGTAACCGCCATGGTGATAACCAAACGAGTACACCTTACGATGTATGTGGCGAAAAAAGGAGAAAGAAGAATAAACGTGGAATATTGTTCAGTCCATGGTATCGTGCGAAGGTAGGCCCGGAGACGAAAAACGCCCCCGCTTGTGGAAATTGAGTTGACCTTCAGTTGCACGTGTGGGGAAGGACTTCCGCGGCGAGCAAGATGTGGACCTCCGCTTGGCGCTTACTGAAGGCGTCACTGGGGGATGTAGTTGCAGGATCCGTAGGGTGTCTAAAAGGTCCTCTGGAGTCTTGCAGGTGTAATCCTGGGACTGGTGTCGGAATCGCACTGCAAAAGGGAAGCTCCACCTATATTGTATGGCGTGTTGTTGTAGTACTTGTAGGTGGGGTTTCATAGCCCTGCGCTTGGAGATAGTTGTGGGGCATAGATCTTGGAATAATTGGTAGGTATGACCTTGGAACTGTAGAGATTCTGCGTTGCGGGCAGGCTGCAGGAGTTGCTCCCTGGTACGGAAAAAGTGGAGCTTGGCTATAATATCGCGTGGTGGACCATCCGCGCGTCGTGGTGCTAACGCCCTGTGAACTCTACCCAATTCTAATCTGTCGATTGGGATAGCTGGAGCAAGCTCTTGGAACAGAGCTGTTATCGTTGATTGGACATCAACAATCGTTTCCGGAAGGCCACGGATACGCAGGTTTGAGCGCCGTGCTCGGTTTTCAAAGTCCTCCAGTCGTGTTAATAATGTTGCGTTTTCGTCACGCAGGAGATCAAGGTCATCCGTAAGCGTCTGAAGCGAGGCGTCAAGACCATCTACCCTCTGTTCTAGGTCCGCAGTGCGCTGTCCTAGCTCACGGATTTCCCTAGAAAGTGTGGCAGTGATGCGGTCCGAGGTTTGCTTCAAAGCTTTGTGTAGCATTTTTTCAAATCTTGATAATAGGTCAGGGGGTGTAAGGTCAGGCGTCATGGCTTGTGCAGGGACATCTGTTTCATTGTCGGACTCACCCTCAGATGTGCAGGGATGGCTGGGCTGAGGATCCTGCAGGGCTGCATATGCCCCTGCTGCTGCGTGCTTGCTTCCACGTGTTGGGGCGGTGGCCATCTTTGTGGAGGCCTTTGCCAGGGCCTCTTTAATAGTTTTGGTCGACGGGGGGACCTGATGCCGGGGTGCCCCTTTGACCATTTTGCTGTTTGCCTGGGGGGGGGCTGTTATACTGATCTCAGACCCCCTGCTCTCTCTCTTCACCTCAGCTGCGGTATGCTGTGTGCAGCGGTGGGCGGGCCTATGGATGGCTCACAGTGGGGAGCCAGTCCCCTGTCGGATTTCTCCGACCTGTTGCAGAGGATCCACCGCAGACCCGGGCGGATCAGACCCCGGGATGGTTGCCGTGGGGATCGGATCCCCCCTGAGTGCTGCGAGGTGCCGTCACCCGACGGGGAGACGGAGCCTCATCGGGGCATGTCCGTCCCGCCGGCTGCGCATGCGCACTCGACCTGCAGCAGTATTTCTGCTATAGGGTAGCACGGCAGTTAACATTGCCAAACCTTTTCTTCAAAGTATTTTTTTTTACTTTTTTTTGTATGTGAATCAGTTTTTTTTTGGTTATTTTGTTAAAAGGATAGCGCATAGTGATAGTTTTGGTAAACAATGTGTACTGTCCCTTTATGAGAACAAAAGTAACGCCCCTTGATTTTTACCTACTCCCATTACAATTGACAGATTATCGGAACCACTGCAAAACAAACAAAAACAACAGAAAGCCAAGGTGACATCATGACCATATCTGCTCAATAACATCAACCAGGATCCCCACAGGCTTATTTACAATTGTAAACAGTCGATGGGGATCTGTCAAGTAGAGGCAGCAGTGTTACTGTTGTTAAATGATAGACTTACATCTACATCAGCTGAAGCTGATTTCAAGCTCTCTTATTCCTCTAGCAGTTTTTGCCTTCTAGAATTCTGCGTGCTTCCTTTGAATGGTCTGGTTTATCTTGGAAAATGATGCTGCCATCCTTGTTGGTGCTTCTGATGGTGGGATCTCCATTTTTGTTTAGATTGTATTTCATGCACCATTCTGAAGAAGTGGCATGAATGTATTGCCACAAAACATGTTGATGGTGTGGACAATAAATATTAAAAATCCACTTTTTAGCTTCTCCTTTATAAACAGGCACCTCTGCTGACACCTCTTTCCCATCTTTCGGGGTTCAAAGATTTCTTATTAAAAATACACCCGAATGCAGAGACAACAGTGCATAGGACCATCCGGATCACCCCACTGAGCATTGAATGCGACTTCTCTGTGCAGGGACAGGTATATTCCCTGCAAGCTTTCACCCTAGGTTGTCTAATCCCACATAGAGAAGCTCGAAAACCTTACAGATGTGAGAACATTTTATCCTCTTCATATATTGTATTAAACTTTATGTAAATTACTAAACTCTAACTAAAAAAAAAAACAGATAAGTTCCTGTGCTACTTCTAATCATACAATATATGTAATTTAGCATATATAATCCAGGAGCAGCTAATACCCATGTGAAATCACCAAACACAAAAAAAATACAGTATATATAATAAATAGTACACATCAATAAAGTGCAGCACTAAATGTAATCAGCCAATATGAAATATGAAATAAAAATGATCCAAAAAGTGACAGTCCATGCAGGTCTAGGTAAAACCAGTATTAATCAAGATCCAGTGTTGGTGCTCCCAACATAATATGGTAAGAGTACGCACTCACCAGATGCGTAATGTTAATACGCATTAGAACAGTAGAGGTCCCCTCTAGGAATTTGGATGTGTTTTATTGATGAAGGTTTTTATTGGTTACCTTTAATGCAATAGCTGCTATCCTTTAGAGCGCTCACTTTTATATTCAATTTTTTTATATAATAAATAGTGCAGCACTTCTCAATCAAAATTTTTTCAGAAAAAAAAATGTTATTACCTTATTGAAGATACATAAAAATAAACTTCAACCTCTAATATTAAAAAGTCCATGTGAATATAAATTCAGATTTGCTCATTAATTCAAACCAGAACATGTATATAAAATGTGCATACTCAAACCAATAAATGCCATTTGTACCAAAAAAAGCAAAAAGGTCATAAAGTCCCAACATGATAGTTGTGAATCATGAAGAAAGTGCAGTATATCACAAAAATTATCCAATGTCAGAAAACATCAATTTTCCAGCGTGCTAGTTCAGATGTGCCCTCAGCTATTTCAGTGGGCCTCAGTTTTAACAAGAGGTTATAGAAATTATTAAACCACAGCCTTCATAGGTCTCCTTCAGAATCTGGTTCTTGATGAACTGCTTGGGATCCTACATACTCATACAGAGAAACTCTATAGTGCTCATTGTATATGTATTAAAACATTTTTTTTTAAATTGCACTCATATATTTGCAATAGACTTGTGCATTAAACTAAAATTCTCCAGTCCACAAATGTTACAGACCACGGACTCTCACATCACGTGCACCCAGCATAATGACATCACAAGCTTCTCCTACCTGACATGTTGTGTTCTCCCAGACTTTTTCAAAGACAGCTGCACAAAGATATCTGAATTTATATTCACTTTTTCAGATTAGAGGTTTTGGTTTATTTTATGTGTGTTTCTACATATGAGGTAATATTTTTTTTTCTGAAAATAATGTGATTGAGGAGCACTGCACTATTTATTATATATTAGACAATAAGGATATATCCCATGGCTTCTGTCTTTGCTTTTTCTTCTTTTTTTTCTTCATATCCTTGGAGGTACCACAGTCATGTACTGTACATTAGCTGAAAGTTCAGGCATAAGGGCATACTGTCCAAATATGCCAAACTGTGAACAGATTGGGTGTATTCCCATATTTATGTATTCTCCTTAATTGAAGAGAGTATAGACGCATGCATCTTTTATTATATTCTCAACTCTCTCTCCCATACACCTTCCTTATTGCTTGCACCCTTCTTTCTCCTCTAATTGTCTACTTGACTGACACAGAGTTGAAAAAGAAGGAGCATATTATGTATCTCACTGCAAGTTGGATAGAAAGTATAGGAATATTTCCCTTTTTATATATTTTACTAGTTTAAGCATGTTCTCAGATGAGCCTGCTTTTCCAACTTTAACCCAACTTTAACCCTTGGCGTCGGCGCCTCCCAGCCCTTTAAGGGTTTCAGAAGCCAGGAGGCGGGGTGGGGTTTTAGGGTCATGTGAGCACTGTGATTTGCTGTCATGGTGGTCACATGATCGGGAAAGGTCCCGATTGAAAGACAAGATTGGGACCTTTCCGTGAGTACCAGACATGTGTGCTGGGAGCGTGCAGGGCGTGTGCTCTCAGCACATATGTTTTTCTTAATTGCACGCAAATGTGCGGCCGCTCGGCGTCAAGGCCCAGATGCCGGGAGGCAGGCACATTTTTCGTGCAGCCGGCGCCAATAGGTTAAAAAGCATCTTTGTTTAGATTATTGACATTGAACTCAAGCCACCCCTGACCTCTCTAGCTGCTTGTATAGTGAAGTTGTTCCTTCTCAAAGATCCTCAAAGATCACTATAAAACATAATTTTTATTACATTTCCAACAGCTTAGCAACATCTGCTGTTAGAACTGCCAGACTGCTAAGATTCTGTTCTGTCCGTGCTGTGAACTTTGAAAAGTCATTTACTCAAAATATTTATGGAGAGATCAATGAGATCTAGTTTTAATGTTATTTTACTGTTAGTTCAGAGTGTGTAAATAGTTTAGTATGCATGATCGCTAATTAAAAAAAATCAAAACCACCACTTTAACCACAACTATTATACGCATTTAGCTTATATGAGGGGTGTTTGATTTGTGAGGAAGGTGAAAGTGATTAAAATGGTGTTCTTTCTTTCTTTCTTTCTTTCTTTCTTTCTTTCTTTCTTTCTTTCTTTCTTTCTTTCTTTCTTTCTTTCTTTCTTTCTCTTTCTTTCTTTCTTTCTTTCTTTCTCTGTCTGCTTATCTGCTGTATGTACAGTATCTATGCAGCAATCATCTATATCAGGGGTCCTCAAACTTTTTAAACAGGGGGCCAGTTCACTGTCCCTCAGACTGTTGGAGGGCCGGACTATAGTTTAAAAAAAAAAAACTTTGAACAAATGCGGACACAGTACAGGAGATGACCAGAGACTGCGGACATACAACGGCGGCGGGAATACTGGGCCGGCCACTCCATAAGACGCACAGACATTTCCCCCCAAGTGTGTCTTATGGAGCAAAATAGTGCCCTATCATTGGTGTTAGTGGGAGCAATAGTGCCCCATCATTAGTGTCAGTAAGAGGAATAGTGCCCCATCATTGGTGTCAGTGGGAAGAAACGTGCCCCATCATTGGTGTCAGTGGGAAGAAACGTGTCCCAACATTGGTGTCTGTGGGAGGAATAGTACCCCATCATTGGTGTCAGTGGGGGAAGGAATAGTGTTCCATCGTTGGTGTGAGTGGGGGGGGGGAATAGTGCACCATCGTTGGTGTCAGTAGGGGGAGGAATAGTGCCCCATCATTGGTGTCAGTAGGAGGAATAATGTCCCATCATTGGTGTCAGTGGGGGGGGGGGAATAGTGCCCCGTCATTGGTGTCAGTGGGGGAAGGGATAGTGTCCCAACATTGGTGTCAGTGGGAGGAACAGTGTCCCATCATTGGTGTCAGTGGGAGGAATAGTGTCCCATCATTGGTGTCAGTGGGAAAAATAGTGCCCCATCTTTGGTGTCAGTGGGAGGAATAGTACGTCATTGGTGTAAGTGGGAGGGAATAGTGCCCTGTCATTGGTGTCAGTGGGGGGGGGGGGTGGATAGTGTCCCAACATTGGTGTCTGTGGGAGGAATAGTACCCCATCATTGCTGTCAGTGGGGGAAGGAATAGTGTTCCATCGTTAGTGTCAGTGGGGGGTGGAATAGTGCTCCATCGTTGGTGTCAGTGGGGGGGGAGGAATAGTGCACCATCGTTGGTGTCAGTGGGGGGAGGAATAGTGCCCCATCATTGGTGTCAGTGGGAGGAATAATGCCCCATCATTAGTATCAGTGACACCAATGATGGGGCACTATTCCTCCCACTGACACCAATGACACTTAACTTGCTGACCCCTGATCCAGCATGGTACTGCTGCAGCCAGCATACCTGGTTGCAGCAGCACCATCTGCACGGCACACTTACCTGTCAGCTGTCCTTCTTCACTCCGGCCTCTCCCTCCCTCGATGTTCGCGGGGCCGCTCGGCTCCGCCTCCTCGCAGGTGATTGGCCACCTGTGTGCCTTTCCTGAGCTACAGTTTTGGCGCCCAATCATAGGTGAGGAGGCGCAGCCGAGCGGCAGCACGAACATCGAGTGAGGGAGTGGCCGGAGTGAATGAAGGAGCAGCGCTTCCTAGACTGGATCGTCATGGGACTGGGACACGGAGCCAGGTAAGATACAGCAGCCCCCTGCCCACCCCTGTACTTAGTGTCCCTTCCTTGGGGCAAATATGCCCCTGCCGGCAGGCCGGATAGATGTCCTCGGTGGGCCGCATGTGGCCCGCGGGCTGTAGTTTGAGGACCCCTGATCTATATCTTCCTATCTTCTTTTTCTCGCAATTATATTTCGATTTGTTATCTTCAAGGCTTAATTACATGTTCACATATAAAAATATACTTTTAATTGCAGTACACATGAAACGTGTATATCCTCTGATGGAGTCTTCTTGACAATATAAATTACTACAGACATGAATTTAATCAATATAGTATTTTCCCTAATGTTAGTGCGGACTAGTAGGAAGATCCTAAAGGAATCCAATGGAGAATTCAGAAACAACTTTTTTTTATGCATAGTTTTCCATGTACTCACATTTGATCTTCTTCTGAAAACATTTTTACTTGTTGCAACTGTGCATTGACGAGCTGCTTTACATTCAATCGCATCTGAAAGTTTCGCTAAAATTCTTTCCCTGGTCATGTCTGATGTTTCCTGTAAAGGTAAAAAGAGACAATATAAGAACCTAGATCATCCTATATTTGTGTGAATTTGCTTCTACACTTTGGTTTTCAAGTAGCCAGATAAATTAGGAGATAAAAATGATATACATTATATTCCCACATTATATGGATACTACAGCTGATCCCTTTAAAGCATCTCTAAACCCCAAAATTGTATACAGTATATTGCAGTCTATCAATCCCTAGATGTGGTGGCTGCATTTGTTCTCCTATTAGACTTTTTCTTTTAGTCATGCAGTACAAGTGGCAGGTTGAGGGTTGAGACAAACCATCTAACACTGACAGAAGTGCTTACAAGGACATACACAAAAATAAAATGTTTCTGTTACTGCTTATAAAGTTTTTAGCAGATGTTAGAATTTAAATTGTTAGTCACATATGCAAAGTCCATCTCAATCAATTAATCTAACCAACACTACCTCCATCTCCACACGTTGACAATGCTTCTGTCCAGCTGTAAGCAACATTATTTTACATTTCTGCTCTTGGATTTAGATATCTGTTAAATATTGTGTAGATGGGTATTAATGTCAAATGCAGCCTATCCCTATCTGCATGCATTTAAATGCAAAATGTAGCATGTGACAAGAAAAGGCTATTTCACCAACTTTGCCTACAATCCAAATGCACCTCCATACATAGGACCTGAGGTTCCTGAAAAAAACACAAAGCATATACTCTACTCCATTTAACTCAATGGGAATCTGATGACTCAACACCCATGTACACAAAGGATACACCCATGTACACCTAAGACATGAAATATGAACAAAGCATATCCCTCTATAATGTGCACTTGTTTCAATTAAGAGCCCTAAGTGTCATTTCTGTCTGCTGCTTCATTTCTCTGCTATCAGCATGAGTTGCTTCTAACAAGTTTTCCTGACACCAAGAGTAAAATGGTGACAGGAGAGGGACCTCCAGCAGATTGACAGCATCAGCTCTATGCCTGTGAGCTGTATGAAGGAGGGTGTGTCTTTTTCCTCCAATCAGCTCTCAGAATCTCACCGAGCTCTGCAGAGTGTAACCTCAGCTCACTGCCCAATGTATTACTAAAATCTCAGCAATTTGAATAGATGTAGAGAAGATAAGACCGCAGATAAACAGGCACAACTTATGTAGGATGATTTGTTTCATCTCTGTGTATCACCTGAGGCCAGTCACTTCAGTAGGTATATGTACCAGTTTACAACCACTATATGAAGGCCCTGTTCACCTAGCAAACTATCTAAGTTAAAACACTCCCAGGAGTTGAACTACAACAAGATGGCATCTATAATACTGCTTTTGTTAAAACTGCCTATTCATTTTAAATGGTCTATGAAAGCACCTCAGTTCACAAAATACACTGCTCAAAACAATTAAGGGAACACTTTGAAAACACATCAGAACTCAATGGGGAAAAATATCATGCTGGATATCTATACTGATATGGATTGGGTAATGTGTTAGGAACGAAAGGATGTCCCATCATTTGATGGAAATGAAAATTATCAACCTACAGAGGACTGAATTCAAAGTCACCCTGAAAATCAAAGGGAAAAAATTATGCAACAGGCTAGTCCATTTTGCTGCAATGAAACTCAAAATTGTACTCAGTAGTTTGTATGGTCCCCACATGCTTGTATGCATGCCTGACAACATTGGGGCATGCTCCTAATGAGACAACAGATAGTGTATTAGGATATTTCCTCCCAGATCTGGACCAGGGCATCACTGAGCTCCTGGACAGTCTGAGGTGCAACCTGGCGGCGTCGGATGGACTGAAACATGATATCCCAGAGGAGTTCTATTGGATTTAGGTCAGGCAAGCGTGGGGGCCATTCAGTAGTATGAATCCCTTCATCCTCTATTGCATTGCACTGCAATGTAATGCACCAGGAGGGACCTAGGACCCACTGCACCAGCGTAGGGTCTGACAATGGGTCCAAGGATTTCATCCCGATACCTAATGGCAGTCAGGGTGCCATTGTCTAGCCTGTAGAGGTCTGTGCGCCCTCCATGGATATTCCTCCCCAGGCCATCACTGACCCACCACCAAAACAGTCTTGCTGAATGATGTTACAGGCAGCATAACATTCTCCATGGCTTCTCCAGACCCTATCATGTCTGTTACATGTGCTCAGGGTGAACCTGCTCTCATCTGTGAAAAGCACAGGGTGTGTGGCGAACCTGCCAATTCTGGTGTTCAATGGCAAATGCCAGTCGAGCTCTATGGTGCCAGGCACAGGGCCCACTAGAGGATGCCAGGCCCTCAGGCCACCCTCATGAAGTTTGTTTCTGATTGTTTAGTCAGAGACATTCACATCAGTGGCCTGCTGGAGGTCATTTTGTAGGGCTCTGGCAGTGCTCATCCTGTTCCTCCTTGCACAAAGGAGCAGATACTGGTCCTGCTAATGGGTTAAGGACCTTCTACGGCCTGTCCAGCTCTCCTAGAGTAACGGCCTGTCTCCTGGAAATTCCTCCATGCTCTTGAGACTGTGCTGGGAGATACAGCAAACCTTCTGGAAATGGCACGTACTGATGTGCCATCCAGGAGGACTTGGACTGCCTGTGCAACCTCTATAGGGTCCAGGTATCGCCTCATGCTACCAGTAGTGACACTGACCCTAGCCAAATGTAAAACTAGTGAAAAACAGTCAGAAAAGATGAGTAGGAAAAAAAAATGTCAGTGTCCTCCACCTGTAAAACCATTCCTGTTTTGGGGGTGGTCTCATTGTTGCCATTTAGTGCACCTGTTGTTAATTTCATTAACCAAAGCAGCTGAAACTGATTAACAACCCCTTCTGCTACTTAATTGACCAGATCAATATCCTAGGAGTTTAAGTGACTAGATGCTATACTCTGATTAGAAGTGTTCCTTTAATTTTTTCGAGCAGTGTACATACCTGAACTATTTTTGGCATTACAGTGAACTATATTGTACAAGGTATTCACATTTGTGCTTTGTTGTGTGCCATAGGGCAGGTGCATTTTTACTCAATGCATATGTGAGCTGGGATGACATTCTGAATGAATTACATTGCAGTCTGCATATATACGTGAGTTAATGTACTTTGCAATACCTGCAATGAACAACTGTGAATCCAGCCTCTAAGTCACCGACCCAGAAAACATATGCAGCTCAATGACTTTGGGTTAGCAACTCAAATTATAGCTTCTTGACTAGCATGACACACAGACAACTAGCATTTTTAGATGGAGAGCTCAGAGATGACAGCCTATACAGGTGAAACTCAAAAAATTTGAATATCGTGCAAACGTTCATTTATATCAGTAATGCAACTTAAAAGGTGAAACTAATATATGAGATAGACTCATTACATGCAAAGCAAGATAGTTCAAGCCGTGATTTGTCATAATTGTGATGATTAGGGCTTACAGCTCAGGAAAACCCCAAATCCACAATCTCAGAAAATTAGAATATTTCATGCAATCAATAAAACAAAGATTGTACATAGAACAATATCGGAACTCTGAAAAGTATAAGCATGCATATGAACTCAGTACTTGGTTTGGGACCCTTTTGCAGCAATTACTGCCTCAATGCGGCGTGGCATGGAAGCTATCAGCCTGTGGCACTGCTGAGGTGTTATGGAAGACCAGGATGCTTCAATAGCGGCCTTCAGCTCTTCTGCTTTGTTCGGTCTAATGTCTCTCATCTTTCTCTTGGCAATTCCCTCATAGATTCTTTATGGGGTGCAGGTCAGGCGAGTTTGCTGGCCAATCAAGCACAGTAATCCCACGATCATTGAACCAGGTTTTGGTGCTTTTGGCAGTGTGGGCAGGTGCCAAGTCCTGCTGGAAAATGAAGTCAGCATCCCCATAAAGCTTGTCTGCATAGGGAAGTATGAAGTGCTCCAAAATCTCCTGGTAGATGGCTGCGTTGACCCTGGACTTAGTGAAGCACAGTGGACCAACACCAGCAGATGACATGGCTCCCCAAATCAACACAGACTGTGGAAACTTCACACTGGACTTCAAGCATCTTGCAGTGTGTGCCTCTCCATTCTTCTTCTGACATTGTTTGATGTTCAGGAGCGGCTTGACAAGATGAATACAACATTTGAAGCCCATGTCCAGGATCTGTCTGAGTGTGGTGGCTCTTGATGCACTGACTCCAGCCTCAGTCCTCTCCTTGTGAAAGTCCACAACACTTTTGAATGGCCTTTTCCTGACAATCCTCTCCAGGCTGCGGTCATCCCTGCTGCTTGTTCACCTTTTTCTTCCACACTTTTCCCTTCCACGTAACGTTCTATTAATGTGCTTTGATACAGCCCTTTGGGAACATCCAACTTATTTTGCAATTACCTTTTGAGGCTTTCCCTCCTTATGGAGGGTGTCAATGATGGTTTTCTGCACAACTGTCAGGTCAGCAGTCTTTCCCATGATTGTGATTCCTACTGAACCAGACTGAGAGACCATTTAAAGGCTCAGGAACCCTTTGCAGGTGTTATGGCTTAATTAGCTGATTAGAGTGGGACACTTTGAGCCTAGAATATTGCACCTTTTCACAATATTCTAATTTCTGAGATTGTGGATTTGGGGTTTTCATGAGCTGTAAGCCATAATCATCACAATTATGACAAATCACGGCTTGAACTATCTTGCTTTGCATGTAATGAGTCTATCTTATATATTAGTTTCACCTTTTAGGTTGCATTACTGAAATAAATGAACTTTTGCACGATATTCTAATTTTTCGAGTTTCACCTGTATATTTCAGTATAAGTTTTATGTTTAATACACATTGCCTTCCCATTGTGTGATACAAGTAAATCAAATGCGGGTTTGCTTAAACAACCAATGATAGCCTATGTGTAAAAAATTTGTTTTGAACACCTGGATTATAAGTCACCCCCTTTTTTCAGCCGTTTTGATCAATTTAATGGGATTGTAGCCAATCTGTCTAGTATGATTTCAGAGGTACCACAGTAGTTTAGGAGCACAGAATGATAATCATATTTTCTCATTCAGTGTGCCTAATTATATTGCCAACCCTCTTTAGACAACAGCCTTTTCTTTGTTGCATGTTTATATAATTATTGCTTCCAAATGACAACGGGAGGCTGGTTGCTAAGCATTTTGGTAGACTCATCAGAAGGACTGTCACGACTGTTGTAGCTTCAGGTAGAAGAATGCAAATATAATTACAACATTCCCTGTCTATTTCTAACCAGCCGTCATTGAAAGAAATCAATGTGGTTTCATGCATAAAACCCCTTACTTTTTTCAAAAGCATCTTATCAGATGTTAGGATCTCTACTTCATAACAAAGTGACTTTAGCTATTGTACAAAACAAAGTACCTTACTAAATGACATTGGAAGTCAATTTCTGATCAACCTTTTCTATTATATGAACAACATACATCCAAAAAAATCATAAGATGTGCCCTGAAAGAATCCACAGTGGGACTCCAATCCATAAAATTTAAAGCTGACTTTGCAGTACACTTGCAGACAGGGGTGTATTTACCACAAGGCAAACAAGGCATTTGCCTAGGGCAGCATTTTTCAGGGGGGGCAGCACTGCCCCTTGGAAGAAGGGACACACGCAGCATGGGGACCTGGTGGGTTCCGAAAAATGCTGTGGGTGTCATGACAGTGTATGCACAGCCTGACTCTTGTTCCTGGGGATGGCAGGAGCTGTGAAGTTGAGTGTTTTTCTCTCTCTCACCATGGGGAATGGTGGCTGGTGTATGGGGGGCAGTGGTGGTGCAGGGCAGGGGTGCTCTTGGTCAATGTCAGGCTCTTTCTGTGGGGGGGTGCCAATTTTTGTGTTGCCTAGGGCAGCACAAAACCTAAATACACCACTGCTTGCAGGTCCACTTACAATGGCCAGGCCATGGCCATTTAGTTGTACCTGTAAAGTTTCTTTGTAATTTATTTATACAAAACCCACTAGTGAGTGGGAAAACTGATGGATTCACCACTTAGTGGGTTTATTTTAAATCTGTAGGGTCTGTGTTTT
Source organism: Staurois parvus (assembly GCF_062004578.1). Classification (NCBI taxonomy): domain Eukaryota; kingdom Metazoa; phylum Chordata; class Amphibia; order Anura; family Ranidae; genus Staurois; species Staurois parvus. The sequence goes on from NW_028317850.1 coordinate 1,632,269, forward strand.
GCAGGTCCAGCAAATTGTTGGTGAAATTTGCTGCACTGAATTTTAAATTACCCGTAATACCCTGCTTGACCAGTCAGTTGTGGTCAGCAGGATTAAAATTGCCACTGATTGGGGTTTTGTTATATGCCAATCCCTTCCCTATAAAAGGATAGGTTCCCAGCAATGGACATTGGAGTATGTTAGAGAGAGCTGAAGGTCTAGGGACTTAGGGAGAGTAAGCTGCTACACTGTGTATATTGTGCTGTGTTGCGCGAACTTTATCATAATTGAACTGTGGTGGGGTATATACCTTTGTGCACCCAGTTGTGCTCAAAGACCTAGTATAATCCTTTATAAAACTAGCAACAACTGTAGATACTGTTTAGCTGCTGAACCCTCTCCTTGCTTTTTTAATTTGTTTTTGTTTTGCACTATCCATTGTTATATGCTAGGTTAAAAAAATTATTGATTGGGTTGAAAATGTGTTGAATGGGTTAATAAAGGGTTGTTTCAGGGTTTTTTTTTTAGGAGGTATATTTATTTTATTTTCTGTTGCTAGTGTATTATATTAGTTGTGTTGGCTGGGGGGAGGGGGGGGGGGTGTACAGCATACATTTGCACAAAATCAGTCCATTTTATACCCCTATTGCTGTAGTTTCCATTGAATTAAAGCTAGGTATACACATGCCTTTTTTATTTTGGTTGAACCAGTGAGTGTGTTGAACAAAAAAAATCTGACAGATCCCCCCATCAACACAAACAATGTCCACCTCTCTCCTTCTCTATTCTAACAGGGAGACCCCCAAAATCAGAATACACTGATAAGCTCTGGACTGAACAAATGCTGGTTTTCCATCCGACAGAAGCTGTTCATTACAGAGAAGAACACACAAGAGTACACATGGACTGAAAGTGTTGCATTTTGCAGTTTTGTGGTGCATTTTGTATGCCTAGGAAGCAGATTCCCAGGCACAGTCTGAGAGGTGGTTGATCTCTTGCAAGAGTACTCAACATTTGTTATGCTGTAGAGCAGCCTTTGTCAAACTTTTCAACACAGAGGAACCCTTAAAATACCTTTCTGGTCTTGAGGAACCCCTGCTCAAAATTACTATATCTACAAATCATGATACAGTATAATAGTGTGATGGTCAGTGGGAAGAATGATCCTTACACTTGTGGTCATTGGGAAAAATGACCTCCGTACAGATAGCTAAAAAGATCGGTGGTGTCAGTGTGAACTTATCTGAGAGGCAGACATTTCCCATTGCTCAAGGAACTCCTAGCAAGCTCTGAAGGAACCCTAGTTGAGAAACCCTGTTTTAGAGACTTCAGAAGCATGTGACCAATGAATAGCTGTGCATTTATGGTAAAAATAAAGGTTCTGGACAAGTAGGGTTCTTTTCACCACATCAATGGCTCATAATTTGCATGAGGCAATCAAATTGGTGAGTCATGACAAGGTGGGAATTAGTGCTATGGCCCCTCTCATGTTCCCTCCACAGCATGGCCTGAGAGACTGGGCACAGCAGCAGGAGGAAGACTTACTGGAATAAGGGCCAGCAGAAACCTTTTCCTAGTGCCTTCATCGCTTTGAGGGAGAGGTAGCAGGAAGGGAGGAAGATGAGGACTAGGAGGCTTGAGGCTGCTGGCAGTGAGGAGGAGGAGGAAAAAATGGGAAAGGCTGCAAGGGGCACCTTCCACATATCCTGATTGTTGTATGTGGGTGGGGTGAGATTACTGAGGGCACTGTTGTCCTCAAAGACTTTGAGGACCTAGGGACCTCTGCTGCAAAAAATGTATGGCAAATGGATCTATTATGCTCAAATGCCTGCACAAGGACCCTCGGATTCTAGTCTTCAAAAGAAGGACCACTGTGGGGTGGCCATCTTATTACATCAAGGGGAAAAGGATCTACTGCCACCATGCAAAAGGTGGTACTATAAGGAAGCACTGTGAAAGAACCTCTCTGCTTCATTTTCCAAAAAATGCAGGATTCCCTCTGGTTATCACTGTGCCTCCAGTCCTGTGATCCCTGAAAGGAGTAGCAGCAGTTGATGCTTCACTACCACTTTTTAATCCACAGTGGCCAGGTCCAGCTGCAGTCAGCTCCTACAGGCAGCGCTTGAACCACGATTGCTGACTACACTAGGTCAAGAGTTGATATGGACACTCTCAAACGTGAGGACCCTATGGGAGCTTGCACACTATGTGTTGGAGCTTCTGGGGTTCCCTGCAGCCTGTTTGCTGTCTGAGACAGCCTTCAGTGCAGCAGGAGGTTTTGTTATGGACCGATGAATCCAGCTGTCCCCTAACAATGTGGACCAGCTTGATTTCTTTAAAATGAACCTGCAGACACATGCATCTGCAGACAAGGCTATTATGTCTCTGTTTCCTGACATATCCCACTATTTACTTCCTTGACTTAAAGCGGAGTTCAACCCAAAAGTGGAAGCTCCACTTGTTTGCCTCCCCCCCCCATCCACTGCCATATTTAGAACTTTTTTGGGGGGAGCAGATACCTGGTTTTGACAGGTACCTGCTCCCACTTCTGGCTGAGTTCACTGCGGTCCCCCTCCTTCCTCCTGCAGTCTTCTGAGACACTTCACAGGACCAATCAAGATGTGCAGCGTGACTCACGTATGCACAGTGGGCACCCGGCTGTGAAGCCATAAGTTGTCACATCCTGGTGCCCACAGTTGAGATGCCGGCATCAGGGAGAGAAGAGGGAGAGAAGAGGGAGAGAAGGGATGGTGCGTGAAGTCAATTTCCCTGACGCGTCGTACCCCTGGCTATCAGTGCGGATGAGCACATCACTGGACCCTGGGACAAGCGAGTGTGTGTCTATTGAAAGTTGACAGCTACAGTTTTTATAGCTGCTGACTTTTAACAAACACAAAAATGACTGGAGCTCTGCTTTAATGAGCTGTGGCATTGGGTGCACTACCAACACCACTGTAAAGGCCCCTTTTTTACAGAGATCTGGAAACTTTACAGATATCAGTGCTGTAAAGGAAAGTCTTCTTCTTCCAATATAAACACAGACAGCTAACTGCTTAGGATCATTCCCCCCTCCTTAAAAATCACGTACCCACAGTCCACTGCACAGGCAGCCATGGCTTCACCTCCTCGGCACTACAAACATCATAGCCATCAGCTAGACTGCCAACATCGACAGGACCCACATGTCACTACTATATGACATGTTTGTGTTTTTGCATGTTTTGCTATATTACTAAAACCACTGGATGCCACACTGTGATGAGTTCAGAGGTCATGTGAGCACTGTTTTAAGGACAATTTTCAGATGAGTAGAGGTGTATTATAAAAAAAAATCAACACAATGGAAAGTTATGTGTTTCTATTCAATGACGAATCCAAACTTTAAAATTTTAAATCTGGTGCATATACTGTAATTGAAGATTTATTTTAAAAATGTTGCTTTTGGTCCAGACACAACACATTCCCAGATATGGAAGTGGAGATATACAATGTAGTGTCCTTTACTTCTCTAAACTGTTTCTGCTATCACTTTACCAAGAACAATTACAGCACTCAAGTGCTAAAGTAGCCAGAGGATATTGGCAAGGAGTGTGCCCCTTCAGTATAGTCCTATCCTGCAGTTATTCCTTTATGTTGCAATGAGAGCTAGTCTTGCAGAGTTTCTATTATTTGTACCCTTGTGAGGAATCCTCTTCTGAGAAATCCTAGTAAATCTCTGAATTACATTTGCCAAAGAGATGATAATTACTGTATAGTTAGCCTCTTGTCTCCAAGTGGCCAAGTAAAGTGGCACCGCTGTGATTTTCTTCAATTTGCTGCTACCCGTCGGTTTGATTAGGCACATCTTCTGACAGTAAACCAAACAGTATGTACACACTGATGCTTTTAATTCATGGCAATCCTATTAAATATGATTAATCTGCAATGACAATGGGGATTGTTTGCTGTATAAAATAATTCCCACCACAGCAGGCCTGTTATCATCCAGATAAGGAGCTGAAGTCTATGAATCTATTGTCAGCCATGCTTGGATATGAAGAATACTGTCTTATAGCTGATAATCATGTTTTTTAAATAATCCTATCAGTGTTTAAATGGAATGTACTATCTTGATGAAATATTTATAGTGTATATTTTACAAGTATTAAGACTGTTGTATGGTCTCATTTTGGTTAATCTTCATTTCAAGTTTTATGTTATCTTTTACAAAATATATTAAGCAAAGTGGAAAATGCTACAAAATCTCCTTTATCAGGATAAAAATGAGCATACAGCAGTTAACATTTCACTGTTTCCAGATTGTTTTTCAATGTAATATGAAATGTATAACTATGTTTTTTAAAATGGTACAAGGAACAGTAAATACTGTGCAAAGACCAATGATGTGCAGCCAACTAGAAACAATATTTAATTAGGGTCACTAGGCTAAAGTGCTCAAAGCGAGTATGTGATTGGCTACTGAGTGTCACTGCACATCTTTGCACTGTTATTTAATAAAGCTCACGGTAGACAAGTGACCATATTGTCTTTCTATGGAAGGAATGGGTTTGGCATACATATCGGGTAGAGTAGTCTAAATGCCTTTTACCATATCATGCCATTACCATACCATACCTTTTACCATACTATAAATACCATACAATCTGTTTACTTAGATTAATTTGTTTTAAAATTAGTTAAGATGTTGTCAATGATTGCATAGAGGGATGAATGGATGTATCCAGTACATCCATTCATCCCTCCATGCAATCATTGTTGTTAACATAAATGAGGAGGATACTTTAGATACACATAGAAAAAGAAAAATAGTCTGAAGAAATTGTTTTTTTTTAACAAATATAAAAAAAAAATCAATTTGCATAGCTGGAGTTTGTAGGCACTGCTTCACTAAGGGTCTTTCTTTTGGAATGTCTAATTTTACATTCCATAAGAATGACTGAGCATACGCAGTACACATAGGCATAGCCTGTATTTGAAAGCATTGAGATCAACTCACTAAAAGTTACCGAAAGTCATAACACGGTCTTGTGGCACATTTGCATAAATCATTGCATGCAGTAAAAAAAAGTCCAATTCACAAAAAAAAAACAAAGATTATGCAGTATTTAACGTAGACTGAAATATGTGGCATTAAATATTGCAAAAAAAAACATGCGGCAATCTGTTAAATCCAATTCACAAATGAAACAGAAAGTAAAAAAAGATGCGATATTTATCACCAGGGTTTTGCTGGCGGTATGACATGTGGTATTTTTTCAGATGCAACATGGAGGTCCCCCCCCCCCAATTCACACCATGCCCTTTTTTGGGATTTGGATTTTAGGGGAACCCCATGCCAAAATAAAAAAAAATGGCTATTTAAAAAAAAAATCAGTACCAGACCTAAGGTCCATTTTCTTTAAATTTTGCTGTGGGGTTTTTCCTTAAAATTCATACCAGACCCATAAGGCCTGGTATGGATGGTGGAAGACCCCCACACTGTTTTCTTTTCATAAGTTTTAATTGCCGGTATGTTTTGTTTACATTCAGCTGTCAGCGAAAACCCGTTGACAGCTGATGAGTCATCTGTTGTTAAAGATGCGGCAACTGGCTTCCTTAACAACCAGCTACCGTGCGATAAATTACCTCATGAAAATATGCTGTCATTACCGCAATAACCATATTTTACTGCATGAGTTATTTACCACAAATTTCTTAGTGAATTGCACATTTGAGAAAGATTTACTGCACGCGTTATTTTAACGCATTTTTTCAGTCGGTATTTAACTCATAGTGAATTGACCCCATTGTATCAATTTCATTTGTTATATTCACATTTTCTGTACACAAAATCATTACTGTTTTTTAAGCAATCCTTAATGGAAAGATCTTTCATTTTGGGAATCTTCAACAAGGATCTTAACTCCATGGTCAATCTTTCTCTGAATGCACAACGGGGCATTATAGGTACATCAACTTTAGTATAACAAGTTGTGTATGTTAATAACACTTGAGCTTTATTTGTACATTTGCTACAATAATAAGCTTTTATGGTAAAATTCAAAGAATTTTCAAAGCCTCCATAGACGTCTATGACAAAGCTTGCTTACAGCACCTGCAGCTTTTGAGAGGCTTTTATTCAGTTTTAGCTTCGCTTTGTTTTGGAGGTATTACAGCTATGAGATATCCCAGGTTTTACTGGGAGACCAACAAGCGAACCAGAAAGACGTCATCAGCAGTCATTTCCATTTCATGTGTATATTTTATGGAAGTATCTCGTGTAGATGTCACATCTGTTGTGTAGCATGGAGCAGAAGGGTTGAGAGCAGGGTCCGGACTGGAGCGGACAACTAGCAGATGGCCATGTAATGTGCACCATGGAAATGCTATAGTGGAAGCTGAGTGGAGACAAGAGAGAGAGGACTGAGCAGCAAAGGATTATCAGAAATGGAAGACCAGAGCAGGAGAAACTAGCAATGTCACACCTGGTGGGCAGCATGGGTACAAAACAGTGGGAGGTAAGAAGGGACCAGAGAGAGAAGAGGATCAGCAACCCAGATGATCAGCAAACTTGGGGGTTACTATTGATCAAGGGATCAGCAGAGCAGGGGGTTACTACAGAGCCAGGGATCAGCAAAGCTGTGAGTACTACTGAGTGGGGCATCAACAGAGCCTGGAGTACTACTGAGCAGGGTATCTGCTAAACAAGGGTACTAATAAGATTGGGATCTGCTGGACAAAGGTACCAATGCTGAACAGGGGTACTAAGGAGCTGGGGATCTGCAGAGTGGAGGTACTACTGAGCACCTTTAAAACAAATCGAAAATCAACACACACACACAGGGCATCTGTCAAGCTTCATTATAGCTTCAAAAAAGCATCACCAAAGCATCACTAGCATCACCGAAGCATCAAAAACACATAAAAAAAACATGCTGAAGCTGTAGGCGCTTTTCTGTGTGCTGAAGTTGAATCAAGTGTAAATGAACCCTTATAAATAAGCAACAGCTCCAGTTAGTCCATTAATGAGCCAACTCTCTTTGCTGAAATACAATGTTTTTGACAAACAAAAACATTGTAAAAGGGACATTATCAATCACATAAGTGGGGTAGTAACTTTGAAGCCTTTGTTTTCTGTTTTGTAGCCCCCCCCCCCTTTATTTTTATCTTGTAATCCTACCATTAACACATGTCCTATGATAGGGTAACAATGCTCACTCACAGAGACAGAAAGCAATTTAGGACTCTATGCTGCAGTGCTCTCTGTGCTCCCAATGGACTTTAGCTGAATGGGTTAACACTACTTTACCTCCATCACTCAGGGGAGTTGGTAAGCAGAAGGAGCTCAAGAGACTTGATGGTTAGCTGCATTAAATCATGGGAGATGCAGTTCGGGAAAAAAACTTTAATGAACTATTGAACTACAATTCCTAATGTGAGCCAGGTATAGAGAGAGCTGTATTTTCACAAGCTAAATACTAAGGGATTTCCTCTTTGTGGAGACAAAAGTGTTCACATCACAGCTCCTGTATGCATATCAATCTGCTACAATCCTGCAGTCATGTGCTTAGGACCAGAGTCACTCCAAGAAGATCCAGAAGTTAGCTGACATCTGAACAGCGGGGCCCCTGTTGTAATACTGCTGGGACTGGAGAGAGAACACTGCTGTCATAAATTTGTTGCTACTGACAGACACTGAGTACATAGGGACTGACCATCAATCTAGCAGCATTATTTACTGCATGCAGGCTTTACTGGTACTGTGCTTATGTGCATCACCATAAAGACTGGGCCCCCTAACGCTAGCCAGCTGAAGAACTAGGGCTAAAGACTGTTTATACTTCACAAGAACTTTGCCTATTGTCCTTAGTAAGATGTACCTCTTTAGGGGGTCTTAAGTTAATCACTGCCATTCATATAGAGTGCACCCTGAAGTGGAAAAAGTCTACTGTTTACAGAGGAGATATCACAGTATTTATTATCATTGCTGTTACTGTTTTCTAATACCATTACTTAATGCTAAATTTATGAATTACCAGGTTTATGCTAATTTAGCTGTATATATTTCCATTCTATGCTGCTATAGACTAGTGAACCTATTATCTAGTAAACTGTGATTGACCTAATGTTTTACTTACTTGTTTATGGGCATACTAGTATTTACTGCAACCAGTGAATATATATTGGGTTAATTTACCACTAACCAGTCTAAAGTTGGCTTTTTCATACTCATCCTTAGTTGTTTGCAGGGTATCTATATTATTGCTTCCACTAGCAAGTGGCTCCTGTGGGGGTAGCGCTACACACAAATAATTGCACTGCTCAAAGTTCTGTTGAACTGCTCCTTAGGTCCTGTTATTGCATTAGATGCTGGCCCTCATAGCTCGTCCCTCTCGGCATATGTAGCAATAAAGTAAAGGCAAGGCAGCAGGAGGAAGAAGAAGACTATGTTTAAGCCCAGTTGGGGTCAAATGTGTCCATTGGGCATGGTGGAGAACGTGTATTGGAAGTCAGCTACATTGCATAAAGAGCTATGGTGTAATTTAAACAGGTGTGGTTTGACCTTCAGTAGTACATATGGAGGAGCAGTGTTGTTAATATAGAATTTGACTGCAGTAAACCCTTCCTTTTGTTCCATATGGGTGGGTTGTTTTGTAGCTGGGTAACAGTGCAAAAAAGGCAGAGAGCACAGATAATTAATTAATAGCTCACTAGATTTCTGAAAGGATAAGCAGGTATTTTGTGCACTATATTAAACAGAGATAGCACACCACTTTAATTTGCATATTTAATAGCTAAAATGAAGCAAATAAGAGAAGTTCATTTTTACAGTTTACTTACACTTTAAGAAGTTTATGGCACTAACAGATATCACTTTTGTCAGATGCAACAGTATACATCAATCATCCATAATTTTATGGCCACTGACAGGTTAAGTGAATAACATTGGTTATCTCATTACAATGGCATCTGAACGTTGGTGGCATCTGAATGTTGTTCCTGAAGTTGAAAGCAGGAAAAAAAAAGGCTTCACAGTTTGTTGTGTATGGGACTGTGAAGCCTCAGATCATTCAGGGTGTCCATGCTGACTCGTGGCCATGGAGCAACGGATGAAGGTGCCCTGGTCTGATGAATCACATTTTGATTCATACCATGTGGATGGCTTGGTGTGTGCGCATCGTTTACCTGAGGAAGGGATGGTACCAGGAAGCAGTTTGGGAATAAGGCAAGCCGGTGGAGGCAGTGTGATGCCTTGGGCAATACCATGCTGAGAAATCTTGGTCCTGCCATTCATATGGATGTTGCTTTGACACGTACCACCTACCCGACCAAGTACACCCCTTCATGGAAACGGTATTCCCTGCTGGCAATGGCCTCTTTCAGCATAATAATGCAACATGTCACACTGCAAAAATGGTTCAAGAATGGTTTTAGGAACACAACAATGCATTTGGGGTGTTGAATGGGCCTCCAAATTCTCCAGATCTCAATCCAAATGAATATTTATAAGACTTAAATGATCTGTTACTAATGGCTTGGTGCCAGATGCCACAGAACACCTTGAGAGGTCTAGTAGAGTCCATGCCTTGTTGGGTTAGGACAATTTTGGTGGCCAAAGTAGGAACTACTCAATATTGGGTGTGTGCAGGGGCGGACTGACCATTTGGAAACTCGGGCAGTGCCCGAGGGCCCGGGGTCAGTAGGGGGCCCCATGAGATGCCCCTGGTACCTTTTTCATAGGCTTTTTTGAGTTTGGGCAAGGACACAGGGGCCCCATGATCCCCTATTGCCCGGGAGCCCCATGAGTTGTCAGTCCACCCCTGGGTGTGTGATAATATAGTTATGTCTGTTCAGTGTATATTACATCTAATAATTACAGGGCACAGTGCTACTAGAAGTGGCTAACCAGTAAAAACCAAATAATAGATACATTAATAAAAAACGTGTCTCTACACGCAGTCCCTGGTTTCCGAACATGATAGGGTTTGTAGGTTTGTTTTTAAGTTGAATTTGTATGTAAATTGGAACAGGTACATTTTGTGTAGGTCCAGCCAAGTGTAGCTCCAGCCAAAAAAAAACGTTTTTTGGATAACATAGAGAAGGTTAACACCCTTGTAATGTTTGTTTCGCTGTCTGTGCCTTTTCAGAAAATTTCACCTCACTTTCTGTCCCTGTGGCAATCAGATTTTGAAAATTTTGGGTTGTCCTGGAAACAAGGATTGATAATAAACTTTCAGTGGAGACACCTTTTTCCCATGATAACTCTTACAGGAGTGAATTTCCCTTCCTAGGGGTAGATTTCCTCTCACTTCTTGTTTCTCCCTCCATTGGTAAGTACGAGTCATTCGTAACTCGAATGTTCATAACTCAGGGACTGCCTGTATTCATTCTATATAAAATATTCCCCAAACACAGTCAATGTATATATTTAATAGTGATTGTGATTCTTATCCTAGTGAAAAATACATTATCCAGTGAAAATACATTAAAATATAGTTACACTGAATATATAAAAGTGTGTGTCTATTCATAGGAACCACTCTGCTCTAGTGACCAATACGTATAATATATAAATTCAAAAGTGAATAGCTATTTTAAAGTGTAGTCAGTGCAGTCCATCCATTGTAAAAAATGTCATAACATAGCAATGCCCATAACACTGAACAGCAAGCCGAATCATCAGGAGACCATATTTATCATTTTAAGTAATCAGAGCTCCCGTGCATGTGCATTAGTAATAGAATTACCCAGCAAGAATAATAATCACTGCAATTCCTTTCTAATTTATATAAATATACACTTTTGTAAATGCATTATAATGATTTAAACTGTGTACGGATTAAAAAACATGAACTCACATAATGATACTCATTATTTTTCTATAAAGTACATGAAATTGTTCAGCCACAAAGATGTATAGTCATGGGTTTGCACACAGAAAAAGTAATGTGTAAAGGTATGTCGCTGAAATTTCAGCTTGTATATGATGATATTGATAATGTGGGCTCTGCTGACTGGGCTACTCTTTGACCCTCTTGCACTGTAGACAACATAGAGAGGATTTTTAACCACTTCCAGTCTGGGCCAGTTCTGACTTTCCTCTCCTACATGTAGAAATCATAATTTTTTGCTGGAAACCTACTTGGAACCTCCAAACTGTATATACAGTTGTGTTCAAAATAATAGCAGTCTGACATCACTAACCTGATCAATCACTGTTTTTGGTAGAAATTATATTTCTACATGGCAAATAATTTACTAGCAGGTGTAGTAGAGTAATAGAAATCTAACAGACCCAACAGTCATGACATGCATGCTGCTGATTCTGTGTAATTGAATCACTAATTGAAAGGGGCATGTTCAAAATAATAGCAGTGTGGAGTTCTATCAGTGAGGTCATTCATTCTTTGAAAAACAGGTGGCAATTATTGCCCTTATTTAAGGAAGCAAATGTTGTACATGCTGGTTACAGTGCATTTCTCTGTGAAATTCTGAGGAAAATGGGTCATTCCAGACGTTGTTCAGAAGAACAGCGTACTTTGATTAAAAAGTTGATTGGAGAAGGGAAAACATATAAAGAAGTGCAGAATATGATAGGCTGCTCAGCTAAAATGATCGCAAATGCTTTAAAATGGCAACCAAAACCTGAAAGACGTGGAAGAAAGTGAAAAACTACCATTCGAATGGATAGAAGAATAGCCAAAATGGCAAGGACTCAGCCAACAATCAGCTCCAGGAAGATCAAAGAAGATCTAAAGTTACCTGTGAGTACTGTTACAATTAGAAGACGCCTATGTGAAGCCAAGATATCTGCAAGAAGCCCCCGCAAAGTCCCACTGCTGAAAAAAAGACGTGCTGAAGAGGTTACAATTTGCAAAAGAGCACATTGACTGGCCTAAAGAGAAATGGTGCAACATTTTGTGGACTGATGAAAGAAAGATTGTTCTTTTTGGGACTAGTAGCCGGAGACAGTTTGTCGGATGACCCCCAAACACTGAATTCAAGCCACAGTACACTGTGAAGACAGTGAAGCATGGTTGCGCAAGCATCATGATATGGGGATGTTTCTCATACTACGGTGTTGGGCCTATTTATCGCATACCAGGGATCATGGATCAGTTGGAATACATCAGAATATTTGAAGAGGTCATGCTGCCTTATGCTGAAGAGGAAATGCCCTTGAAATGGGTGTTCCAACAAGACAACCACCCCAAACACACCAGTAAATGTGCAACATCTTGGTTCCAGACCAACAAGATTGACGTTATGGAGTGTCCAGCCCAATCCCCGGATCTTAATCCAATAGAAAACTTGTGGGGTGACATCAAAAATGCAGTTTCTGAGGCAAAACCAAGAAATAGAGAAGAACTGTGGAATGTAGTCCAATCATCCTGGGCTGGAATACCTGTTCACAGGTGCCAGAAGTTGGTTGACTCCATGCAACACAGATGTACAGCAGTTCTCAGAAACAGTGCTTATACAACTAAATATTAATTAAGTGATTCAAAGGAAAGCAAAATCTTCAAACATTTTTCAGTTTATATAGTGAATGTTTGTTGAATGTACAAACACTGCTATTTTTTTGAACAGTCTAATATTCACTTTTCTTCAATTTTTTTAGAGGAACAACACAAATTTGATATATTTTTCTTCATGTTTTGATGTGGAATAGAATGTGTAGTGTTCCCAATGTATTTGTGTGTATGGCAATGAAAGCTATTAGAAGGATTTTGAGCTTTATTCTCTTTCATTTAACACACTGCTATTATTTTGAACACAACGCTATATACATATATATATATATATATATATATATATATATATATATATATAGATATATAGATGTAGATATTATGCAGAGACCCTAGAGAATAAAATGGTTGATGATTCATGTTTTTATGTCGCACAATGTTTGCCTAGTAGTTTTTCAAACACTTTTTTAAAACTTTTTTTGGGAAAATAATACAATTTAATGAATTTCATTGTGCAAAAACGAAATATAATACCCAGTTGTTTGGTAAAATATAAATTATAGTTTTATGCTGAGTAAATAGATACCAAACATGTTACAATTTGATATTGAGTATGCCTGTGGAACGGCACCAAACTATGGTGCCTAAAAATCTTCATAGGGGATGCTATAAAAGCCTTTACAGGTTACCAATTTGGAGTTACACAGGAGATGTGCCACTAGAATTATTTCTCTGGTTCTGACATTCGCGGAAAGCCTTACATGTGTGGTGCGATCGCCTTTTACATATGTGTGTGGGAATGGCGAATGTGTTCACCTTTGCACTTGAGCATGGGGGGAATGGGGCTCTTTAAATTTTTTTTTCATTTTATTATTATTATTATTTTTTTAGTCCACTTTATTGCTTATCACAAGGGATAAACAAAATCCCTTGTGAATGTGTTTGCCTTTGCACGTGAGCATGGGGGGAATGGGGCTCTTTAAAAAAATTATTTCCATTTTATTATTATTATTATTTTTTTTTTTTTAGTCCACTTTATTGCTATCACAAGGGATAAACAAAATCCCTTGTGATAGCAATAAGTATGACAAGTCCTCTTTATGGAGAAATCTGGGGTCTTTTAGATCCCAGATCTTTCTTTTGGCCTCCAGTGCAGCTGATGAGACACAGATGAGACTAGTAACCATCCAGTAAATACAGAACCAAGTTCTCATCACTTCCTGTTTCTGGCATCCCAAAGTGGGAGGAACAATATCAGTTTCTGTCAATGTTTGCCCGAAGCTGGATGCCGCTGGTCGCATCCTTACCGGGCTCCATGATCAGAGAGCTTGGTAAAGGAGGCAAAGTTGGGAGGGGGGATCCCATTCCACCGCCTGTAAAAGTAATCGAGGAGCTGTTTAATCGCTCAGATTACTTTTATTAAAAAAAGAATCGCTGGTATAACCACTTCAACAGTAGGCTGTTTATATACGGCCTAAGGAAGGGAAATGGTTAAAGCATATGTGTTATTTTGCTGCTCACTAGTCCTTGGTGTAGTGGGGGAATTTGTTTTCTTCTTATTTCAAGCTTCTTTTTCTTCATTTTCACCTGGTAATCCTGCAAATAACACACTTCATGTCCCTGGCTGGCTATGTCACTTCTCCACTGTATATATGGAGGGAGCCATGGTTGTCACTCTACGTTGCTCTAATGCTATGAAATCTCAAATTGTTATCCTTTCTTCTTCTCCATTACATGGGGGACAAGACAATTGGTAGATTACAGAAGATAGCTAGATAGGAAGGAATTCTTATGTGTAGCTTACAGGCTCAACAGGTGCTTTTTGTAATTTCTGACAATGTTCTTAACTTGAAAAAAAAAGAAATCCAAGACAGCCAGCACATCTAAAACTATAAACAGGAATATATAGAATTTTTGTTCTTTGGTTTAGTTATTCTTTAATGCTCTGGACAAAACAAGTCCCTCCCCTGAGGTATGCATCATCATCTTTTTCAATAGATAAATGGATCATAAACTAAACTATCATATCAAACATGGCAGTTTCACATTTAATATTTTATATCATACAAGCAGAAATACATTGCATACCTTTATCCCGGCAGACAGGGCCAGGGCTTTCTTGTAGTAATGAATGGCCTCCTCCAAATTACCTAGGCAGAAATAGGTGGCACCCAGCCCTTCGTTGACATGACACTGCCTCAGAGGATCACCTGTCAATACACAGGGCATTATATGAAACCAGTAATGATAATTTTGTTAAGCATAATTGAATATATAGTTTTATGGCACAAAAAGTAACAGTGGATAAATGTCTATTACATATCATGCACAACTTTAACATGCCAATCAGGTGTACTTCAGTGAGAGAGGTGTGCTGATAGGAGAACACAGCATATTGACAGATGGATGAGCTAATCAGTGTGTTTTTCTGTCTTCACTGTCCAATCACAGGAAGAGGGCAGGGAGGGGACCTGTAAAACCTCAAAAGAGAGGTCTTTACTGTGGAGCAGAGCTTTGTAGATCTCAGGACTGGATGGACATAAATGCAAATCATACAGCAGATACAATAGCTCTCATATACTGTATGTACTGCATTTCAACTGTGTATTTAGTTCTTTGCCTAAAGTTCAATACCAACTTGAAGCAAAACTTCCTGCTCAGTGTCATTAGTACAGTGTCAGAGCTTTTTATCAGCATGTATGTTTTTTCTTTTCAAACTTGTCGGTCTTTTTTTGTTTATATCTCAAAAAATAAAAATTGCCGGGGTGATCAAAAACCACCAAAAGAAAGCTCTATTTGTAGGGAAAAAAATAACATAAATTTCATTTATGTACGGCGTTGCATGACTGTGCAATTGCCAGTTAAAATAAAGCAACGCAATATCACAAAAAATTACCTGGTCAGGAAGGGGGGTAAATCCTCTGGAGAGCAAGTGGTTAAAAAAACAAAAACAAATATAATTTAAAAAAAAAAGGAAAAACAGTAAGGAGCTTGGATTCATATACTGTAATTTGCATGCTGCATTAAATACCACCAAGCATGTGTGAAAATATTGGAAGCTCTCATGAACTTAAGATGGCTGGAGTCCAATGTCAAGAACAACAGAATGAAAAAAAACTTGCAGTGAATATGTTGGACTTCTTTGCAGGATACATTTATACAGCGAGGCTGAAGGATGGCTCATGCTGCTTTGCTATGAAGTCTGTGCAACGGATATCTTATTCTAGCCATTCCAAAGGGAGATTCACAATCATTTACTATTGATCCAAATCAGTATGAAGTTGTATCTGCTGAGGATTTGCTCAGCCTGGCCTGCGACTGTTCCTGAATAAAAATTGTATTAGACCTAGAGAGTCTTATTTGAAAGCGCCTCTTTTCGTTTTCTCTGAAACTACTCAATGAGTCATGGAAATTGTATGTGACATTTGTGATGTGAATGGACTTAGTTTACTCTTCAGTCACAAAAGCTTTACTTCCATTTAAACAGGTGTTGCAAGGGTATATCTCTTGTAATGATTAGTTGTGGAAAAAGACAGGTTTCATTAGCCTACTGTTAACATTTTTTAAATGCTTTTTAGCCAAATGGCTTGTTGATAGATTGCTAGTTTACTTGATACAGCCATCATGTTCTGTAGCAGACTACAAAGGACATATCTGACTATTCTAAATGTTTCAGATGAGATTCAAGCATTTATTCTCGACTACAAAGTTTGTTTAGTAGATGTGCGTCTAATATAACCATATGTTTAGCTCAGAGGCAAACTATCGTATAAAGTCTGCTTAGGTAGTTGTTCCACTCATATTATAAAATGCCGTTTTGGGCACAGCTAAAACCATTCAGGCAGGGGCGGACTGATCATTTGGAAACTCGGGCACTGCCCGAGGGCCTGGGGTCAGTAGGGGGCCCCATGAGATGCCCCTGGTACCTTTTTCATAGGCTTTTTTGAGTTTGGGCAAGGACACAGGGGCCCCATGATCCCCTATTGCCCGGGGGCCCTATAAGTTGTCAGTCCGCCCCTGCATTCAGGTCATTTTCTTTCTTCCCACATAGAAAGAACTTAGTTCATAATGTTGTAAAGTGGATATACCACTTTCTTTAACTCTTGGAGTGAGGATAAAACTGCTTTGAAAGAGACATTGAAATATATACTTGTTTCTTTACAAATCAATATGCTTTTCTTCAGATTTCTTCAGTATTACACTCTGTAGGGTATTGGCCTACTTATTACATGATTGTATGGGTTGAAAAACATATGCTCCTCATGGGGTTGATTTACTAAAGGCAAATTGACTGAGCACTTTGCAAGTGCAGTTGCACTCCGCAAGGACATTTGCTCCATAGCTTAGTAAATGAGGGGTAGCTCTGCTGACTTCCACCATCCAATCATGTGCATGCAAAAATGCTTTTTAATAAATTTTCCTAAACTCTGGAGAAAATGCAACGTGGAGCTTGCAAAGTGCACAGTCTATTTGCCTTTAGTAAATCAACCCCATAACAAGCGTTTCACAAATATCATCTGCTGCAATAATATTTACCCCCCACACACACACACACACAATGTTAAGATTCTCCAAAACCACAAACAGGTTATTACCATACAAACTCCTCCACATATTTAAAACCCTGCTGTCCCTGTAGCATTGGGGAAAAAAACATCTACAGCATAATTGCATAAAATCATTTTGAAAACCTCCTGTGTTTTGTCATCGGTAATAGTATTTCTAACCTTTGTTTCTTTCCTAGCCTCAGCCAAAGTATTTAAAATATGCTGAACCCAACACACTGTTTGATATTGGAATTCATGGCTTGGAAACGGGCTGTTCTATTTGCCCATCTAATATTACAGTACATTAATACCAGCACTTTTCTGTAGTTTTCTCTACTGTTATCCTATTCCCAGCGCAGCAACCATTCCCATGGTCGTTAAGAGACATATTTTGAACCATAAAATATACCCCTGAATTTATATTCCCAATATCAAACAATCAGGTGTATTTATTTGGGTGTCTTAGCTCAACTTGCATCCCTGACTTATTTTTCTACTTCTATTTGAGTGGCTCAGCTACCTGTCTTGCTCATCTACACTAGCTCATTCGCTAGATCCAACCGGTGCCTTCTCAGTACTTTCCTGCAGGAGGCTAGGTATTCATTTAGATCCAGGACCAGGTAAGCACCAAGTGCAGTAATATTAATCTGCAAATGTCCATCAGTGCACAAAACATTTAAGGTTACAATAGTAAAACAGAATTACCAAGGTGTCCCATTCATTTTATATTGAACTGTATTGATCTCCCATGTTAAACTCTACAGTCTTAGTACCCAAAAATATACTTTTGCAAGTTGTAAACCTCACTACTCTCAGCGAACTCCTCCTGTAACGGCAGGACTTCTGTTACCATCCAATACTCACCTGATCTCTGGCTGTTACCCAAAGAATTTCCAATTCAGCAATGCAGTTCACTCCAATTACAGGTTAATTGAGGCCCGCAATCATCCAACTCAATTCCTGTGAGCTCAGGCTTTCAAGGTTTCACCTACCACCCAGGACATAATGGAGAATGCAGAAAGTCATTCCGCATCATTATGTGGCACCATTCTCTGAAGCATTTAGGATCTGCCCACCACCAGAGAAAGTAGAGGTGGATCTGTAATGTCATAACCAGATCAAAAACACATAGAAAATAGGTATGTTTTATACAAGCCAGTTCATATTGGATTCTGAATATTTCTATAATTTTCATCTTGCAGGCATTATGTTTACCTTTTCAGTTTGCTTTCCCTAGTTTGTCTGAGGACAACTCTTGTAGGTAAGAGCCAAAGTCTCTTGAGATCTTACGATTGTAGACCTTGTAATTGACAGAAATAATGTAATAATACACATTGGGAGGAACTCATTAAAGCAATTACAACACTTTTCTTGTGTTATTGCTCCTTTAAAATAGACCTAATTCTGAAAAGCCGTGTCAGAGTTTAATTAGAAGATCTGACACTTGTGCCAGATTCAGGTAGTTGTTATTTATGTCACTTAAAGAAATTGTTGGTAAGGCTGTGACAGATTAAAAAATAATTAATGCCAGTTCGCAGATAAGCTAACTGGTGATAATTGGGACCAACTTAGCATACAGAGAGAAGACATTTTGTGCTGGGAAGCTGTCATGAATGTGGCAGCTTCCCACATGGGACTTCTTGGTTGCTATAAAGCTGGCTAGGTTGCTTGGATGCTGTTGTCTGCACAGCCTACAGTGTCCTAGGTATCAAGGGGTGGAATATGCACTAAAGAGGGACCCCCACCCCAAGTAACAGATTCATGTACCTCTTCTTGACAGGTACACAACTTTGTCGCCTGTACCAACATTTTAATATGGAGGAGCAAAAGAATTCTAAAGACTGTCTACGACACTCTTTAGGAATTGCAGGTATTGTCTTTTAGCCCCTAAGTAATCATAACAGTCTTAAGCACCAAGCTCTGTAGCTGTTTACTTTTCTCTTTACTGCAAGTTCCTGTTATATGATACTGTTATGTACACTCAGAGTGCGTTATTTTAAAATGAGGTCAGGAACTTGGCAAGCAGCAACTAACTGGCTCTCAGGTAAAATAAGAGTGATGAAGACTCCAATAATCTCTTGATGTACCGGAAGCAGGTATTGTGTCTAGTGGTAAAAGCTCTATGAAGAACTGAGAAGCACTCTGTTTTGTGTGCTTCTGTAATGTTATTACATTGGGCATTGTGTCTGATTATATAACTTATCATAATTAATTTTGCAAAAAGTTTAGGGACTGATGGGAAGGTTGTGTGGCATAGGCCACCAGAAAATACAAAGCTAAAATGGCATGAAACTTTTGGGAGGAAACTTTCACCCAGATTTGAAAATGTCTGTTAATCTCTGAATCATAAATTGGCCAGACCTGGGCCTTTAAATCTTTAATGTATTAGTTAACATTTCTTAGTGAAGGATACACCAACAGTTCATAAATTCCCTACCCTCTGGGTTACTGCTCCAGGACTGGGAGGAAGAGCTCAGTTGCCAATCAAAGTAAGGCTGGTGATCTTAGGGGTTGCACACTTTAAATGACTTAATGCGTAAAGTTAGCATTTATTTTGCTCATCAAAAAGGCCTTTCAAATTCAGGTGATACTATTACAAATGAATAATTTCAAGTGATAATAATTCACAGGTGAAAATTTTCACACTTTATTATGCAGAAAATGTTTCCTTTTTTGAAGAATCAAATCATACTGTGAAAGGTGGTTTTGCCTCTAGACCTTTCACTTCACGTTTGTGTTAAAAATTAGAACAATATGGAAATTAGGGTCTACATGTACATAGTTAAGATATAGTAAGTCTTTTTTAAGGCTTTAAAAGCAAGAGATATAAAAAATGAAGAAACATATCCTTTACATAGGTTAGATTATTAATCATACTGCACTCAGTATTAGTTTCATTTCGTATGGAACATTTCTTAAAATAAACTTTGTCATCATACTTTAAAAAAAGAGAGACTGCTGCCAGGTATATAGTGAGGTGCAGGTACCTAGAGGTGCCTGAACATATCTGATATAGCCTCCAATTTCTTATCAATATGCCTGAATGCTGGACAGTTTTTACAGACAATCCTCCACTATTTCTTGGTAGTATCAAAGCTTGCCCATCTATTCCTGCCTGCTGCACATGCCTATTGGACAGTGAAGTGGATCATCATTTTGATGGGCCACTAGGAATGTGGGGGTTAACTTATAAGCAATCTCAACCCCACCAAGAAGTGTGGGGGCATTACCCTTCAGATCAGTCTGATATTCAGCCATAAATACAAGGACCTGAAGGCTGAGGAAGAGATGGGTGCCTGCACCTTCTGTTAGACAACAGTTTAGGACCTGTGTCAGCAGGTTTGGGCTTGTGCCGATGGGCAAACACACTGTGCTTTCAGAAACATTCCTTGTGTATTTGACATCGGATTGAGCTGTTTCTGAGATTATTCAGAATGCATTGGCAGGTGTATTCTGTAGTTGATCTTCCTCTCCTCTGCATCAGCCTGCTTCAAGTTGCTTTGCTTTCCCATTGACTTAATACAAAATTAAGCAAATAAAAGTCCATGGGGGGGGGGCTTCTGATTTGTTTAAGTAGAGTGACAAATTTTAAAAACTGGCGATATTTACAAGATTCACTTAAAAAGGGCATAGTCATTCTGGATAGCAGTAAAGATCTGACACAGTGTTCTAACCTTTTGCTTCTGTGTCCAAAACTAAGGAAAAAAAAGATTTTTCTGGGCTTACATTAGCGACGACGCATAATAATGCCCAATGCATTCCGATTTTTAGTGAAACTAAGGATCTACCCTTGTTAGGTATGCCTAGTGTGTGGAAGGGAGCATTATGTAAGCTATATTCAGTAAGCAGTCCAACATTCGTTTGATATTTTACCTGCATCCACAAATGCTAGGAGTGCCTGAAGGTAATAAAACTCTGCCATTTCATAGTTCCTTAGCTGGCTATAGGCAAAAGCCAAGTTACATAGACATTGCCCTTGGGCATTTCTTTCACCTAGAGAACCTGAAACACATAAAGATACCAATGCTATGATACAGGTCCACAGGAAACAAAAGATGAACTAGAATATCTAAAAGGGATATGGTAAACATAACTTGAAACAAACAGTTCCACAAGTAGGGTAGGACAATAAAATAGATATATTTATTATAAGACATAATACTGCATTTCAAGAAATTAGTAAAACAAGTGTTAAAATAAATATAAAAAATATGTAATTTTTTTATATATTCAATTTTTTTTTTAAACACTCGAATATCTTTGTAGATGTATGCCAAAATGTATTCTGTTACATGTCTTTGGACAAAAAACCCAAATAAGTGTATATTAAATGGTTTGTGTGAAGGTTATAGCATCTACAAACTATGGAATATATATCTGAAAATGGATCAAACCTGATGTACTGATGGCCCATCTCAAATACCCCCCAAATTACCCCTCTTTTGAAAGTAGACAGTCCAAGGTATAAAGTAGGAGACATGGCAAGTTTTTTGAAGTTGTAATTTGTTCTCACAATTTTTTCAGAAAATGATGAAATTTATTTCATTTCTTCATTTTCCGAACAAATTGTGTTTTTTTCACAATTTGTTTTTTTACATACTGTCACCAGTGCAGTACATCAGCGTCATATGACTGATTTGTTGGGATCAGGGATACTGACTGGTGACAGTATGTTAAAAAAAAAAACTAAAAAATGTTTTAAATAATTTTAATTTATATTTTTAAAGCAGAAATGTGGGTAAAAATGTTTTTAAACCATGCAGTTGGACTGTGCCTGCACTGCATGAGTTAACTGCTTATTGTTATCTAGGGGTGATAACATTGAAAATATACTTACCGAATCCACTGCTTCTTGATGTGCAAGGTCAGTCCCTGCTGCTTCTGCCCCCCTGCACACTAGTGGTCTTGTGAATGGACTGTTCCCAACGTCATCCCGCCCATAGACCAGCTCTGGGCTGGAGGACAGTCCACCGCTGGACTTGGGGGAGCACCGTTTTCTGGGGGATCGGAGGACAGGGTAGGTATAGCTCTTCCCTAAACCCCTGGACAAAACAAGCAGTTTTCCCATGCAGTGCGGCCATGGAGTTCTGCTTTAAATCTATTTTCCGTAGAAATATGTAGTAGTATGGTGAATGAGTGTTAGAAATCCTTGTGCGCAAAGCTGGTTACTGGCAGGATCAGCATGTAAAAAATAATGAAAGGAGGTCTGATAAAAAAGAAAGCTAATGCAGACACCTCATGTTAAGACTAATAGGCTTCAATATAATATGTTTCTTTTCCTGTGTTTAAACACAGTGCAAGATAATTGTAGTATAACTAATGATAAATAAAAGTTTCCTTTGCCTATGCCTCCTACAGCAACAGGCCTACTGTGTCTAATGGTAAATCCAGTCCTGACTCAATCAATAGGTGGTCCTAATTGCTATCAGAACAACTCTTTGACAGTGGAGTGAGAATCAGCACAGCCTTGATCCATTTCAATTGCTTTTATCTGTGCACATGATCAGTGTAGTAGTTTACTTGTTCCATAGTCTTACCATTTAGCTTATTCAATAAAGCAACCTCAGGAACAAATATTTACACAATGAAGTAACCATAACAATCATAATTTTTCACCATACTTTTGTCAAATTGCTAAAATGTGAATTTTTATTGGTTACTGTTGTTTTATGTTGGATGAAACTAAAGAGCATCTTTTGAGGGTTTGAGTTTTCCAAAGTGAATGATGATCAATCCTTGTGCAAATACATTAGAGTAGAATTTTCTGTTTAATCTCTCAAGCCAATGGCTGCTAAAGAATTAAATATAATTTATATGCAAATAGATACTGTATAAAAGAAAAAAACAGAAAAAATTACTGTTATTTTAGTAATGACTACAGATTAGGTATAGAAATTTACACTCCTTTCCGTTTGTATCTGGAAGTTGGATGGTTGCAGCCAGCTGAAATGTATTTATTTCCGAACATATAATTCCATTTTTAGCGGTAGTAAATCACTTTAAAACCATAATATAAAACATTGTTTATCGTCCAGTTACTCAACTAAAAGGAAAGAGCTATCTAATGGAAATATGGATTGATCTGGAAGACTGCTCTAATTAATACACGTAATGAATATGATACCTTACCATACATATCTGCTGCTTCTGCATGACTCCGGAGAGATTTTTCATATTGGTAAAGAGCATTGTCAACAGCTCCCAGGTTCTGCAGTAATACAGCCATTTTTCTTATAGAAAATTGTTTTCCGCTACACAGATTCAGACTTTCTGTAAAGCACTTTTCAGCTTCACTAAAACATTTCAATTCAGCGTAATGAAGGCCAACATGGTTATAAAGTGTTCCTAAAAACAAAAGGCAGAAAGAATAAAGCATGCTCTTGTGTATCAGGGCAGAACTGAGACGAGAACCAAAGTATGCTCAGCATATCCATGTCAAACTAAGGTTATTGGCTGGAGACACAATAATCTGGAAAACTGGAAATGTAATGGCATGGCTTAAATAGGAAGGTCATGGGCGGAGGAAGGAGTCAAGATTCTCCAGAAACAACATAGAAAGTAGGTTTGTCCAAAGGATCAGTCAGGGAGCTCTTTGGCATTTCAGGTAGCTCAGCAAAGAGTTGCTGTTAGATGCAGGTCATGATCTATGGATCTTATGGAATATACCAACGCTGCCAGATGCTAAATATGAAAATACTAACCAAGAATTTATATTTCTAATTTTTGTGAAACATATGTCATTCCTTATATTAAAGAGGCATACAGTAGACACACATACTGTTACAAAAGCATTCATGTGGGTTTATCTGAAATACTCTGCTGAGTTTCAGCACCAGATTCACCTTCCCAAAAAGGAATCCTACATATTAGAGACAGCTTAGAGAAAGACAACTAAACATAAATGAAAATTAATATAAAAGAGGTCAAATGACTTTGTTTACATGGAAAGTACTTACTGAAATGAATGTATTCATCTTCAAAAAAATTAGATTAAGTATAATATAATCATTTAATATAAAATAAAATATACAGTACATGACCCATACAGAACATTTGTTAGAAAGTTACTACCGCTCCATAGATAAAAGAGTACCCTTACTCTGTTCTTGCAAAAATTGCAAAGAAGCTGCAAAGTAGAGTTGAATGTTTGATTAAAAAAAACCCACAAATTGGTATTTACATTTTTTAAAATATTTAGTGGAGCATTGATTCTTTGCACTTTAGGAAGTTGTAAGGTTTGTTCCTTCTCTTTTATTGTGCATAATCATTGGAGAGGAGCAGTTTAAGGTCCTCTCTCAGCTCACCCTCATTAGGCCTTTGTATACCAGAGGACATAAGAAAAGGTCCTGTCCCTAGTTATCAATTACTTTCTCCATTCATATTTTCTGTACAGAGAAGGAATGGGAAGAGTTGACCAACTTTTATGGAGAGTAGAACTGTTTTCCATCAACCTTCTTAAAATTTGTATATATGAGACATTGTGTGGACATGTCTGTAACAACACATTTAAACATATCATAATTATTGTACTATGCATATTATATTCATATATGGGATATGTTAGGCTAATATTTTAATGCCATTATGTTAATGCTATATGTAAATTAAACAAGTTTGACTCTTTTTGCAGTCGACACAGTCCTGGGCACATATCAGCGAATTCTACCACAATAAATAAATCAGTTACCCTCAGGTTTGTGCAGGAAAAAAATGTTCCACTGCAGAAAAAAAATGCTGAGCTTCGAAACTATGTGCTACAAACCATTATAAGGTTGTTAAATGGCTGTTATATAGCTCTTATATAGATGTTGTACATGACAACTACATTACTACAACCAGGGGCGGACTGAGCATTTGGAAACTCGGGCACTGCCCGAGGACCTGGGGTCAGTAGGGGGCCCCATGAGATGCCCCTGGTACCTTTTTCATAGGCTTTTTTGAGTTTTGGCAAGGACATAGGGGCCCCATGATCCCCTATTGCCCGGGGGCCCCATGAGTTGTCAGTCCGCCCCTGACTACAACACACCACAAAAAGTAGTTATAAACTTTTTAATCCCTGCTTTTCTAATTGTTTGTTTATTTATTTGTTTACAAACTATTTTTATTGATTTATAAAAAAAATGACAAATGACCCGGAGGGTCAGCATCATTTCCATACAAAATAATTCACAAAACACAATATGAAGCTAGTATAAGAAATGGCTGGGTCAAAATACAAAAAAAAGGCCATTGGGCTTTATATCCATGGAATAATTTGGGGTTTATTTTTTTTTCTACTGATCAAACTAGATGGCCTTAGTTTTTTTATCAAGTCCCTAACTATGTAACCATAAGTAATCAAAGGGATTGCCCCTGGTCCCAAACATAGATGCTAAAAAGAGGATATGGAGATGCCCTTACTCTACTGATTGCTTTTGTGAAGATGTCCTTTCAGAAGCCTCTTTATGTACAACCTGATGATGACATTATTATATTGTTCATAAGAATATTATTGGCCCATGGCAGTAAACATACAATGCTGATGACAAGCAAATATTCAGGCTCTTCTTCCCAAAAATGTTAATGATTAGAATCATGACACTTACCTAGGGTCTGTTTATCAGTAACTCCTTTAAATGAATGAACACAAATATTCAGAGTCTGGAGAACTTCTGTCTTAGAGAATGCATGACTGTTTATCATGTATTTACTGGCTTCTCTCATGGCCATTGCAGCATCTTCCATTCTTTCATTTTTGAGATATGAATGGCCTGCAAGTTTGAAAGAATGTGCTGCAGAGGAAAGCTCTCCAACAGATGCAAAACAGTACCCTAGCTTGATTAGAGCATCTGCAATGCTGTCAATTTCTTCAGAACTGTATTGACTGATGGCTTTTTCATAAAACTTCACAGCTTTATTATACTCTTGCATTTTATCATAAGCAGCCCCTATGTTAAAATACATATCACCATCTTCTTCATCCTTGCCATGGATTCTAGATTTCATTAAACATTTAAGGGCTTTTTTTGGTTTCCCAACACATATGTATGCAGCCCCAAGATTGAACAAACATGTTTTTTGAATGCCTTCATTGGACAAGTTGCAGGAAAGAATAAAGGCTTTCTTAAATAGTTTTAGAGCTCTGCTGATATCATCTTTTTCCATTAGTTCTTTTCCCTCTTTACACAATGTTTGTATTTTAGCATGGAGGAGATGATGTGTTGGGGACACAATTTTCGGTAGCTTTGAATCCTTGGAGGCAGCCATAGTGAACTGACAATATCTATGACAGCAAAACAAAGAAATTAGGATAACTAAGCACAACAACAACAAAAGCACCGTTATTACACATGCACAAATTTACACAAAGAAAACATTATAAATTAGATAGCATTGACAATGGCAAAAATAATATATTGATCCTGCCAATTCCTGAGCCTGCCAACCTTCCTAAAAAAATGATGGCGGTATAATGTACAAATATGATCATTTCTGTGGCATTCTGTAATAATAAAACAACAACCAAATTGCATCTATCTTACTTCTAAAACAAGTTCTAAATGAAAGTAGCACAGTGGCTAAGTGGTTAACACTTCCACCTAGCAGCACTAGGGTCATCACTTCTAATCCAAACCACAGCATTACCTGCACCTGTTTTCAATGTGTCTGTGTGGGTTTCCTCCCACACTCCAAAGACATGTTGGTAGGTTCATTGGCTCTTCTCTAAAGTGGCCCTAGGGTGTGTATGAATGTTAGTTAGGGACCTTAGATTGTAAGCTTCTTGAGGGCAGGGACTGCTGTAAATATACAATATATATGTAAAGCTCTGTGTAAATTGGTGGCACTACATAAGTACTTGTAATTTAAAAAAAAATAAAAAATTGTCTGGTTAGTTACTGCATTGCCGACCCCTTTCCTCCAATGGATCCATTATCATGATATATCTCTTGCTCTAATACAAAAAAAATAGCATGTAGATAAAATTAGGATGTTAGTGGGATGCCTATAAAATCAGTGAAATAATATTAGCTATTAAAGCAGAACTTTACCCATAACAGCTTGATAACAAACAATGTTTTTTAGGAAGGAATATACATTTCACATTAGTAATTATTCTACCAAAAATAGTGTGTGCAATAAATTGCCTCCAGCATTGTTCCTATGTTTTCTTGCTGGAAGCTGCCATTTTGCTGAAGCACACAGCCCCTGAGCAATAGTGAATCTTTAGGCTCTGAGCACATCTGCCTCTACATTTTTGGCACAGTGCCAAAAAATAGAGAGCAACTGAACATGGACCAGGGTGAGACAGTGTATTACTGGATTTTAAACAGTGTAGCACCCTCCTAGATAGCTAGGGGGAGCTAGTGCTCATAGGTAGGCCGAGGCTAAGTAGCAGCCTGTGGTGATAATCAGAGGGAGCTCAAATTTTGGTTAGAGCAGAGAGGCTCTGCAAGCCAGTTCCCTGATACCTCCCATGCTCTAGAGATCTTGGAGACGATTCTAGAAGCAGTGGATGGGGGTGAAGAAGAGCTGGCCTGCACACTTGGAGGATTTTGGCCAATTCCCAAGTAGGAGGCTTGGCTTTAAGCCAGGGCAGCCTTCAAATGTGTCAGAGCCTGCTCAGCAGCAAGAGTGTTCAGATAAAAGATGAAGTGAGAGGCTGGAGAGCAGGAGCCTGGGATGGGAAGAAGCTCACCTACAGGCAGTGGAGCTGGAAAAGAGGAGCGCCCAGGACCTCATCAGCCCCCTGAGTGAGGACCATCTGTGCAGCAGGGAAGGAGTAGCCCAGTGGAAGGCCTGAGAGCTCACATCAGCAGAAACTCATCAGCTCACAGAGGACTGAGTGAGTAGACCTACCATTCCCCCCCCTCGACTAGAAAGGGGAAGGAACACTCTAGTGGGAAGCTTCTATTTAAAGTGACAGGCACTGGATCCCCTGCCCAGGGATTCACCCAGTACAGATGGATGAGAAGAGGATTCATCTGGGGTCTAGGGTTGTACACCAAGAGATGCTGGATAGCTCTCCAGAAAATACTTTTTCTAAAGAGGCTTGTACATAGTTCCAGGGAGATTGTCCTTAGTTGCCATTCCCTTTGGCCATCCCATACATCCCTTACCCCATCCAAGTTCAATTTCCCTAATACAATCCAGAAAAACAAGCTCAAAGACTGGTTACTGTCTCCTGGATGCAAACCTGTGTGGAAAATGCATGTTGCCTGGCTGTGCAGGACTATAGGGGACCCAAAACTTCAGCAACTCCTACAAGAGTAGTGCTACAACAGTATAGGCCTCTATGATTAAATCCCGGTGAGTGGGGCTGTAACAGTAACCAGAAACTGGCTCCCAAATCTCTCTTGCTGTCCTCAAAATGGAATCATGCACTTGCTGAGGTGCCGCCCTTGATAGATTGGGGAATCTTAATACCAGCAGAAAAAACAAAACAGGGCGCACTCCTCTTGTGCATTAGATCTATTGCTCTGAGGAAGGGAGTTCGACTCCTGAAACGCGTTAGCACTTTACCCAAGGATGCATGCTGTCCACGATTGGCACCTTTGACTTCTTGTCTCTGTTTTTATGACCTTTTATGGCTTGTGAGTACATTTTTGCATCTTTTTAAATACATTTTTGGTTATTGAGTTAATGCACGAGGAGAGTGGCCCTGTTTCGTTTTTTTGTTTTTTTCTGCTAGTATCAGAGGGCTTTGGCTTAGAAGGCGTTCCAGGCTGAGGCCATTCACATTTCTCTCTACCTCTTGAGCTAGTGCTGTGCGGTGTCTCTCATCCCCTCCAAAACTACTGTTATCTACTTGATCAAGACATAAAAAGCTCTCTGTCCACTAAAGGCAATGTTTTACTTGATGATATAAAGACTATCGCAACAAGAGTGTTTTAATTTTAATGTGATTTCTGAGCTACAATGATAAGAAATAGAACAACCGCAAGGCACTTCTCATCTCAGTTTTTTATCTTTGATTATGCTCTTGAAAATCAGAATATGACATGTATAAAAAAAATTATTTTGTATTAAAAGACTTGGCTGAGTGCAACGTGTGTACACATACTGTTCTATAATAAAAGTCTGCTGATTCCATTGTGACTATGGCTTCAGCTACCCAGGGAGCTCATTAGCGCCTCATTAATTGTTTGATATAAACATACCACTTTTTACGGTGTTAACCCTAAAATCAACTCTTAACTGTTCACCGCTGACTCATGTTTCGAGTCTGTGAGATCAGCTAAGTAAGTGGCTTCATAATTAACGTAATATAATTGATAAGAAAAATAAATATAAAAGCGACAACAGATTTCATTGTTCCCATATGACTAAATTTAATTTTGTAATAACATAAAACAAAGCACTTTAGTACTTGTGATGTATTTAGAATAGCTTATTGCAGCTCCATTTGCCTTTTAATGCTTTTTTTCTTGCATTAGGGGTTATCCCAAATGTATCATTTGGTTACTGGCTCGTTTTGGCTCTGGTTAGCCCAGCACCATGAGTAAGATATATGGAGGTGTTTAGCATGTTGATGATTCTCTAAATAGCTTTGTTTTTACACTCATTTTATTTCAAACTACTTCCTGAAATGCAGGTGGGAAACAGATTAAATTATTGGAAAAGAACTGCTGCAGTAAAATGTACTGTATACAGTAAATGTATTCTTTAAATATCATAGTAGTATATTCTGACTAGATAACATATCAGATCAAAGGACATTATTTTATGGTAATGGGTTAATATGAGGCAAGAATTACATCCCCAAATATCACTATTATTTTTAAATCAGTGTGGAGTCATCCAGGGGACCTTGTGTATGGAGCACGTGGTTCTGTTCTGATTCATGGCCCAGTTGCTGAGCTAACATGGTAAAATAACGCACCCCCCTTCCCTCACAGCTGTCCAACTGTGCTGCCAGCCTGGAGACAAAATGTGAATGATGTGAGTCTGTAATAGTTACCTATAACGCTGCCACCTCCTCTTCACTCTTTCTCTCTGTTGGGGTCCCTCAAGGTTCTGTCCTCGGACCCCTTCTCTTCTCCATCTACACCTCCTCCCTTGGTCACTTGATAAACTCCCATGGCTTCAATTACCATCTCTATGCTGAGGACACACAAATCTATCTTTCTACCCCTCAACTCACCCCTTCAGTCTGCACTCGCATTACTAGCCTACTAAATGACATATCGGCTTGGATGTCACTCCACTTCCTGAAACTCAATCTTTCCAAAACTGAGCTCTTAGTATTCCCTCCAGCCCGTACCCCCTCCCCTGACTTCTCCATCAAGATCAATAACACAATCATCAGTCCCACCCCTCATGCCAGGGTACTAGGTGTAATCCTAGACTCCCATCTATCCTTTCAGCCCCAGGTCCAATCGCTGACAAACTTGTGTAGACTTCACCTCCGCAACATCTCCAAGATACGCCCGTTCCTAACCTCGGAAACCACTAAGCAACTCATTCACTCTCTTGTTATATCACGCCTCGACTACTGTAACCTCCTCATTGGCCTACCTCATTGCAGGCTATCCCCACTTCAATCTATCATGAATGCTGCTGCCAGACCTATCCACCTTACTAACCATTCTGTATCTGCCAATCCCTCCACTGGCTTCCAATTGCCCAACGGATAAAATTCAAAACACTTACACTGACGTATAAAGCCGTTCATAACACTGCCCCAAATTACATCACCGATCTTGTCTCTAAATATTACCCAAACCGTACTCTCCGATCTTCGCAAGACCTCCTGCTCTCTAGCTCCCTTGTCTCCTCCTCCCATGCTCATCTCCAGGACTTCTCCAGGGCTTTCCCCATCCTCTGGAACTCCCTACCCCAATCTATCAGACTATCACCTACTCTGCTCACTATTAGGCGCACTCTGAAAACCTATCTCTTCAGGGAAGCCTACCCCGCCCTCAGCTAATACTGGAATCCTCTACTCTTCCAGCCACTGCATCCCCCACAGTTATTAACGTTTGTACCACTATCCCCTCCCTCCTAGATTGTAAGCTCCGAGGAGCAGAGCCCTCCTATCTCTCTTGTATTGAACTGTATTGTTGCTGTATTGTCTCCCTTTATATTGTAAAGCGCTGAGCAAACTGTCGGTGCTATATAAATCCTGTATAATAATAATAGAGAGAGTCACGAAGTCTTTGGAGATATGAATATGTTTAGGAGCCAGACATGAATTTTTCTTGTTGGATCCTTTGTTTATTGTGCTACAATATTTATCTGTTGGAGCTTTTCTGGAAAGTTTGAATATAAACAAGTTTAAATGTATGCTTCCCAAGGAAGAGCCAGAATCTGAAATTCACTAATTGGATTTAACTCTGTGTGGTTCATTTGAAGATCAAAAGGTATTTGTGCGTGCTCAACAGAAGTTGATTGCCAGGAATTCTCTTCTCTGTGTTGACTGCTGCCACATGGCCAATGTTAAAAGAACTATATCCAAGGGGTCAGTTTATTAGGGTTCTGCAGAACTACTACTCTTCTTTGGGGGCTTTGAGGAGGAGGCTGCAATGGTGTGCAAAAGGTTCCTGGAATGTGGCTATGATCAGTTCCTGATAAGAAAAGCTTACATCAATGTCAGAGATACCTCATGAGAAATCCACTTGAAGTAGAATGAGGAACAAGACAAAAATAAACAGAGTACAGATCCCTGGTCCGCCATTTTCTCTACCAGTTATAGCTTAGAATTTGAAGAGATAAAGGGGTAGATTTACTAAAACGGGAGAGTGCAAAATCTTGTGCAGCTGTGCATGGTAGCCAATCAGCTTCTAACTTCAGCTTGTTCAATTAAGCTTTGACAATAAAACCTGGAAGCTGACTGGTTTCTGTGCAGAGCTGCACCAGATTTTGCACTTTCCGGTTTGTGTAAATCATCCCCGCAATGTAAAATTTGTAGATACTTGCCAATATGATATGCTGATACAAGTTTCACAGAAGTGTTATCAGTGGGGGTTCAGTTTGCAGCCAGGAGAGCAAGTACTATTCCAAAAACAATAAGGGGATGTGGAACACAACAGGCATGTATAAATGTAGGCACTCTCAGTTAAATTTTGCCTACTTAGGTGACTCGCACATGCCAAGGTTATGTACCAGTGGATCTTCAGTTAAAATTAAACAGTTGGTAAACTGAGATCAGGTATGTGGATGTCATCTGTTGTACAGCCTGTGTAATCAATAAGTCAGAGCCATAGATCATTTTTTTTCTGGGGGGGGTTCAGCCTTGGAGACCAAGAGAACAATAATAAGGCAGTGTGTCTGCCATGTTGTGATAAATTGTGGGTGTAGTGAAAATGGAAGGGGCTTAAAACTTCAACATGCACCCTGTGTACACTGTGACATATGACACAGTCCTTATACCCAAAAGGTATGCTTTAGTTATTGTGCTACAAGACAGGATGTAACAGAGATGTACAAAGCACATTACTTTGTAAAATATGATACTCTACAATTACATATGCTTTTCTACAGACAACCTTCCTAAGAAGAATTTCATTAACAGTGACCACTGAGCAACTAGCATCTATTGTACAATATGGCATAAATAGTGCAGGGGTCAGGTGTATGTCATATACAGTCTAGTATATGCAGTCCTCATTAGGCAGAATGCTACTGGATGCAGCAAATCCCTGTGAAAGCAAGTATAAACCAAATAAGGGTGGCCAAAGGCCTCTCACCACTCCGATGCCGCAGATGTATTCCTAATGGTGATCCATCTCACATACTCTGTTCTAGCCCAGCAAGAGGTAGCCAGCAATGCTCTGGGCCTCCCTCCCAAACCTGGTGTCAACATGGTCCTCTGGCTCAGCAGTCCAACTCTTGATGGCCAATTCTGTAGGCTGGATGAAGATGGAAGAGCAGGCCACACTATCCTTATAGCGCAGTGGAGGGGTTACAGCCTAACTCTATGTTAGGGGTGACTTTAAAGGATAAGTTCACCATTGGGAACATGTTACATGTTCCCAGTGCTGCAGCCACCACCCGTTGCTCCCCGCTCTCTGACAGAAGTACGTTGAGAAGTTCCCCCGTACTGTCTTTCATATTTGAAAACAGCTCTCTCTCTCTCTCTCTCTCTCTCTCTATATATATATATATATATATATATATATATATATATATATATATACACTGACAGATCTGCAGGAGACCTGCATGGCACCAGCGATCTACTGATTGCTGGTGCAATGCTTTACAGGCGCCTGCAGACAAAAATAATAAATGTACATTTTTTTACCTGCAAAAAATGGGCATTTATTATTTTTGTGCAAAAAGGGAACTTATCCTTTAAAAAGTTTGTTTAGGCCAAACTGGTTCGAATGAACAATTTCCTTAATAGATGCCCTTGGTGTCAGCGCTGTATAAACTGTATGTAGCAGGAGCTACATACAGTATACAGTGCTGTGTTCCAGCAAGGGGATGGGGATTTCCCACCTGCTGCTAGAACAAAATCAAACCACTGCTAAGTCATTCACA
This sequence comes from Staurois parvus, assembly GCF_062004578.1. Taxonomy (NCBI): domain Eukaryota; kingdom Metazoa; phylum Chordata; class Amphibia; order Anura; family Ranidae; genus Staurois; species Staurois parvus. The sequence continues at coordinate 1,665,708 of NW_028317850.1, forward strand.
GGAAGTCTTGTATTTTATCAGTAATTACAATGTTTTTGCTGATTGACTGAGCCAGAGATTGCGACATTATCTGCCTGCCTCAGGGGTGTGGTGTTTCTATTCAAAAAGCCCCTTCAGTTGTCAAAAAAAATGAAGGTATTCAAGAGGGAGCAGTGTCACCTCCTGAATGCTTGTCAGCCAGGCCTGCAACACTATCTAAAAATGGATACACTGCAGAGAGTGACACAGGTGTAAATGAGCCCAAGAGCTATAGAAAAACAAAAGTAAACAAAACACCAGTAGTAAGAGTAAATAAGTAAAAACACATTTTAAAGGAAGACTGCAAAAAATAATTACATGAACAATCATTGTCCACAGTAAAGAAATGGTCAAAAACCACTACTAAAATTAAGTAATTTGAGGGTCTATAGCATACCTGGCCAATGTGCTGGAAGCTGGAAATCACTGAAATAGACAATGCTGCTACACTGATATCCATTAGCTTCCAGGTCCCATGGTGAGCAGCTGGCCTTCTGCATTGTGCGCACAGGAGGTCAGCCACTCAACATTTTCTGAATGAATGCAAAGTATTCTATGATCAGACAAGGTTGGGAGGCGTGATGTCAAACCAGCATGGCAGCCACTCAGCACAGGACCTGAAAATGAGTGGCTCACTGGAGTAGCGGTGTCTGTTTCAATTTCCAGCTTCCAGGGACATTAGTTACGTATGGTATATACAGTACATGGTTATAACATAATTATAACTTATTATCCATATGTGGAATTCTTTTTTAAATTGCTCCTTAGTAACAGCACTGGTGTCAATGGATGCTATAATAACCCCCAGCATTGGTGTCAGTGTACACAAGAATAACCCCCAGCATTGGTGTCAGTGGATGCAAGAAAAACCCCAGCATTGGTGTCAGAGGATGCAAGAATAACCCACAGTGCTAGCGTCAGTGGACGCATTAATAATCCTTAATATTGTTGTCAATGTACTCAATAATAACCTGAAGCTTTGGTCTCAGTGGATGCAATAATAACCCCCAACATTGTTGTCAGTGGATGCAATAATAACCCCCATCATTGGTGTCAGTGGATGCTATAATAACCCCCAGCATTATTGTTAGTGAATGCAATAATAACAGAACTGGAGTCAGAGGATGCAATAATAATCCCCAGCGCTAGTGTGATTGGACACATTAATAAACCCCAGCATTGGTGCCAGTGGACGCATTAATAACCCCCAATATTGGAGTCAGTGGTTGCAAAAATAACCCCCAATGCTAGTGTCAGTGGACACATTAATAACCCCAGCATTGGTGTCAGTGGACTCATCAATAACCCCCAGCATTGATATCAGTGGACGCAATAATAACCCCCAGCATTGGAGTCATTGGATGCAATAATAACCTCCAGCACTAGTTTCAGTGGACACATTAATAACTCCCAGCATTGGTGTCAATGGCCGCAATAATAAACTCCAACACTGGTATCACTGGATGCAATAATAACCCCCTGCATTGATGTCTGTTGATGCAAAAATAACTCTGAACATTGGTGTCACTACTATTAACCCCAGACCCCATGTTGGTGGTCAGTGGAATTGAAATTTATCCCCCCATGACCACCAAAGCAGGGAGAGGTGGGTTAACTTTTGCTGTAGGACCACAAATGCAGAAGGGAGAATGGTGGGTTAAAATTTCACTAATATGACCACCAGTGCTTAGTGGGAGGGTGATGAGGGGGATACCTTTCTCTCCCACTGACCACCAATGGGGCAGGCGGGGGGGCAGTGGTAGTGAAATTAAACCCCCCATCCTGCATTGGGGGTCATGGCAGTGACATTGTACCCACCATCCCCCCTTCTGCATTTGTACATGGGGATAGGTTTAATTTCAATGTCACTCAATCCCCAACCCCTGCATAGCTCAGTTGTTGATCACTTACCCGATCAGAGGTTCCTGCGCTGCTCTCTCTAATTCCACGCAGGGACTTTACTTGTACTGTGAGAGGGGATAACTCTGACCACAGTACACTGTCCCTTTCATTGCCAGATGCTGAAAGGCAGAGAGCACTCCAGTGCCCAGCATGTTGCTGCATTCTCTGCATGTTCTCACAAAGAAAGGAGACACTATACTGCTGTCTGCATGGCTTGGATCCAGAGACATAAGTTGGGATACAGCCGCTGCGGGACAGCCGAAAAGAAGGCTCTCTCCATATATCAGTGCATGGTGGAGGTAGGCTACTGCGTGGCTCTCGTGACTGAACGGCTAAACTAGCCTAGCTGCGGCACTGTGGATGGTCACTCTGGAGGGAGGGGGGGAGCTTGGTCCCCCCTGATTCCCCCCTTATCTAAGCCCCTGCAATATGTGGAGAGGCCAACAAGATGAACAAGTGACTGTGTTAAAATGTTACTAAACTCAGGACCCTGCATTCACTGTATCTGATCTCCCATAGTACACAGAACATGGAAATGCAATTATTTTAGTAAATATAAACTGCTAAATACCTTTTCTCATCAGCAGTTAGAGCAGTCTAGTGACTTCTATCAGTGTTCAGCAAAGCACTGATTAAAGCTTGTAGGAGGAGCTATCTTTCTGCTCTAGGAGGATGCAGAATCTCTGACCTCTGTCTGAACAGTGCTGATTGGCCCTATGTTGATCACATGCACTCTCCGAAGAAAAAAAAACTCTCTAGTTATACACACCAAATTGAGCATGTGCAGAGTGTCTCCACACAGATATGTCTTTTCAGGAGATCAGAGGGGGGCACTGAAAGAAGGGGAGGATCAAAGAAGACAGGAGCAAACAGCATTTTTACACAATGCAGAGGATTGACCCACAGTGAGTATATCAAGCATGCTTTACTGCATATGCAGACTGATTTTACTGTTGTGTGTTTAGTAACACTATAAGGATTTGTCTCTTGATTATTAGAACCAATATTAGTACAAATACTGTAAGACACTTTGTAAGTTTTAACACGGTTTTACATCATTTAAAGTTCAAATAATAGAAAGAGTGGCTCTTTCCATCAGAGGAGGAGATTGGTTCTCTTTCCTGGGTAAAAGGGAGATTCACTGGATATTTAAAATGGATATTAGGATCCCCAGAGAGAGGAACTTCTATTGGGATTGGATATGGGAGTGACACATTTATATGAAAGATATTCTTTTTCCCTGTTGGGGGTTATTCTTGTTTCATATACTCTGGTCTTCTGTCTACCCCTTTCCCTTACTCCTATCCTTATCCTCAGCTTCACCCATCTCTTCCATTAGGCCTTAATGGGTCACTGTGGCTTTGTGGAGAAAATTGAGACATCATCTGTTGTCTATTCTGTGGTATACTTTGAGTGAAGACAGCTCCTTTCTAGCCCAGCACCTGATCCTCAGGAGACAGAGGGTAGTGCAAATTTTCTACTTAAACCCACCCCCTAGGCAGTTCTCCACAACATAGAGACTAATTATTCTGTGGTCCAAAATAAGAACTGGGAGGACTAATTATGCTTCTTGAAATGAGGCACATTTGGATAGTGAGCCATCCTGGAAATTACTACTATTAACCTTCTCTTTTCTTACAGATAGTAGCATTGTCAACCTGGGGGGTGGAGAGTGTTAGATGTACAAGCAGATATAGATAAACTAACAAATTCCAGCTCACACTGCAGTTACAGCAACATTTTTTGTTCTATTGGCATAAAGGTTTTATATGAATACATAAAAGCTGATAATTGTAAGCACTCCTTTCAGTGGGTGGTGAATGGTTTGTCTCAAGCAGGGCTGCTGTTAGAAACCACAGGGCCCCATACAGCCAACCTGACAGCCGCCCCCCCCCCAAAAAAAAAGTTTACTATCCTTCATTTGTGAATGAACACAGTGAGTGAGCAGTACTGATCACTCACTGTGTTCATTCAGGAAAGAAAGGTGCTGGAAAATGTGACGCAATGTTTACCAGACTCAAGTGTACAATCCAAACGCACACGTTCCTGCATTAAAAATGGCTGTGTGTATAAGTGGGTGCTGCAGTGACCATCGGCTGGAACCAAACAGAATCAGCAAAGGAGAATGTCACCAGCACACCGAGGATCACCAATATGGTTCCAAAAGTTTTAATGAACGATCACATAGTTACAGCAAGGCAACGTTTCGGAGTCTCGCAGGACCCCTTCATCAGGCATGTGACATATACAATTATTTACCAGACCCTTCCCCCACTCTACATCCTGCAGGATCTGATTGTGTCTGCATCTACCAGTGGGAAGGAGAAGAGAGAAGCCGGCAGCACTGCAGGGCTGGGGGCACACAGGGGGGCCTAGGCAGCAGGGGGAAATGTATGGTACACAAAGAGGGTGATGGGTGCGTGGGGAGGGGCAATTACTGGAACTGATACCCTGTATGGCTCTCTATTTCAGCTGCTGCAGAGAGAGCCATACAGGGGATTGGTTCCAGTAATTCCCCCTCCCCCCCACCGAGCTGAGCACCATCCATGCTCACATCTGATTCACCCATCTGCATGGGCCCCCTTGCTGGACTGGGCCCCGTACAGGAGGACTGGTGGCATCCCCTTATCCATGGCCCTGGTCTCAAGGCTCTTAATTGATACATTTACAGGAGAGCTTGTTCTGTTGAAAAACAACAGACTTACTGGTCAGATCACCAAGTGAAAATAAAGTAAAGAAAGCCTAAAAAAGAAAGGTAATGCAGCCATCATATCTAAAAATTGGTAAGCTGAAATATTATAAATGTTTACTTTTGGGTACACTGTAAGATTTAAGGAAATCTGCACATTCATTTAAAATTCCAATGCTCTCAGAAGTCAGGGTATCTTTTCCTTAAATGTTAAGTTCCTTATGATTAAACCCGTGTTTTTAGGGCTTGGATTTCTATCTAAAAACAATTTACCCCAATCATTACTCAGGGGTTACTCGAGTAACACTCGCGGATAATGCTAAAGAGGCTGCATTTCAGGGTGGCAGAGTGGAGGGAGGATTGGTGAACATCCATTCCTCCTATGTTATTATTTTATTATATGTTATGTTATTGTGTTTGCTTGTTCTAGTTTGTCAAATTCTGATTGCCAGTGGCCAGAAATGTAGACAAATCAAGTACTGTCTGTACTCCATTTGTCTGTAAGCAGTGCAGGGAGATATCAGGGACCTTAATGATCTTCAATACTATTCAGAAACTCCATGCAGTTATTGTTGCTAATTTAATTTAAACATACACTGATCAGCCATGGCATTCTGACCACCCACCATAACATTAGAACACCCATATAATATTGAGTAGGTCACCCTTTTGAAACCAAAACAGCCCTGACCCATTGAGGCATGGACTCCACTAGACCTCTGAAAACATGCTGTGGTATCTGACACCAGGTCATCAGTAACAGACCCTTTAAGCCTTGCCGGCTTGCCTTCCTCCCATAGTGCATCCTGGTGCCATCTCTTCCATAGGTAAGTGACACACATGCACCCGGCCATCCACATGAGGTAGAAGAAAATTTTATTCATTGGACCAGGCCACTTTAGTCCATTGCTCTATGGTCCAGTTCTGATGGCCACATGCCCATTGTTGACACGGGTCAACATGGGCACCATGACTAGTCTGTGGCTAAGCAACCCTATATGCAATAAACTGCAATGCACTGTGTGTTCTGACACTTTGCTATCAGAACCAGCATTAACTTTTTCAGCAATTTGAGTTACAGTAGCTCTTCTATTGGATCAGACTGCATGGGCCAGCCTTCACTCCCCATGTGCATCCATAAGCCTTGGACACCAATGATCCTGTTACCAGTTCACTGGTTTTTCTTCCTTGGATCACTTTTGGTAGGTCCTGACCACTGAAGACTGGGAACATCTCAAAAGAGCTGCAGTTTTGGAGTTGCTCTGACCTACAGTAGGTGTCCAGCCATTACAATTTAGCCCTTGTCAAAAGTCATTCAAATCCTTATTCTTGCCCATTTTTTTGCTTTCAACATGTCAACTTCAAGGATAAAATGTTCACTTCCTGCACAATATATCCTACCCACTTTCAGGTGCCTTTGTAACAAGATAATCATTGATATTCACTTTACCCGTCAGTTGTCATAAAGCTATGGCTGATCAGTGTGCTGTATATATTGATATACAATGTACTGTATATATATATATAAAAGTGCAGCGCTATTCCTAAACTTAATAAATATATAATGTGTAGACTAACTGTTCAAAATATAACAGTGCTCTGGATAAAATACAAAAGTGGTAAATCTCTGTGCAAAATGTGCAATTAAAGAATTTTGTGCAATCCGTGTACTACCAACTAAAATAAAGTGCAATTAGTGCCAATCACTAACAAAAATCACTGCACACATCTGTAATAAAAATATAGTCCATACGGAAAAAAGTGTCCAAATCCGACATAAAAAACTCTCAAATCTTCATGCATGTGCTCACACGTGTCCACACTGTGTGAATCCAAACAAATAGCTGTAGTGGCCCCTCATCTCCTTGCCAAGACCCTACAGGGTCAGTTCACTTTAAACCAGGACACCACTCTGATGACTCACCAGGTCCTCCCCCTCCTCTTACACTCTATCAGCAGTCTCCTCCTCGGTTTATATATGGACAAAAGAACTCATATAGTGTAATACTGTTTATTCTTTCAGAAACAGATATAGAAAAAATTGCCCACTCACATTTGAGTTCTTCTCATTACACGCCTTCAATACCCCATGCTATGAATCTCCTACATGGGTATTAGATACAGGGATTTCAAATATGGCCGCCACACCGGAAATGACGTCACCGGGCTCCCAGAATCCTCCTCGCTTTCCGACGCGTTGCGTCACGATAACACGTGACTTCCTCAGGGAACCCTGATTTGGACACTTTTTTCCGTATGGACTATATTTTTATTACAGATGTGTGCAGTGATTTTTGTTAGTGATTGGCACTAATTGCACTTTATTTTAGTTGGTAGTACACAGATTGCACAAAATTCTTTAATTGCACATTTTGCACAGAGATTTACCACTTTTGTATTTTATCCAGAGCACTGTTATATTTTGAACAGTTAGTCTACATGTTATATATTTATTAAGTTTAGGGATAGCGCTGCACTTTTATATATATATGTTTATTCACTAATTTTGATAAGGAGGTTTTGTGTCAGCAGCTTGGTGAATAGGGCCCCATTCTTAGCGCAGGAAGTTCTTCCGTTTTTTATTCTTTGAATGTACTGTATATGCTCTATGTAGTAGACACTGTTGAAGTTTTATGGCTGCAAACATTATTCTCATTTTAATTTGTTTTACATTTTTGTTAGCTGCCAAATTTGAGTCATGTGGCACTGCTGAAAGCCCAGCATGATTTTTCAAAAACTTCATCTTTAAAAAGCTGATGAAACAACAGATTTTAGTGCAGATTCCAAAGAGCCATTTTGATTATTGCCAGTTTTAGACTAATGGTCTGATACAGTTAGCTTGGTCCGAATGTATTTTTTTGTGTCCGAAGGATAATGTACATTTTCATGTGGCACCCATCCCCAAAGTAGCTGCTGAGAATATGCCCAGGTCCCCCTTGCTGGTACAGAGCTTGCCAGTCACACTCAGTCTCAGCACATTGACAATAATGGCTTCATTTAGGAAATGTCTCTTTTAGAATTTAATGTACTGTACTGTAAAGTACTTGAGCAGGAGAGGGGTTCGGGGGTCACATTATACTCCAAAATGATAATAGTAATCAATGGAAGGACAAACTTCTTAGTAGAATATCCGTACAGGAGCTAGCACTGCCTACAGCCCCAAATCAGATATTACTCATAATATCCCAGGAGCTGTCTTCCTCAGGTAGACCTTTAGTGAGGGAGATAAAAGATCCTTCTCAAGACCAGGACTTCAGAACAGTGCCTTCCAGCAAAATCCATCAGCAATCTCCTTCAGGCCCTCAGCCCAGCTCAGATTCTGCTGAGGCCCAGAATACAACTTCTTGTCCCAGTAGCCATCTTCCAGGGGCAGTAGCCCCAGGAGAACAGGAACCCTCCCTGGAGAGGAAAGAACCCTCTGGAAAGGCCTCCCAAACATTTAACCCCCCCTCCAGCCACCTTCTAGACATCTTCTTCCAGGGAGTGGCTGACAAAATTCATACTGGTCATCTGACTCTCCCTGCCCTATATTCTGGAAGCTTCTTTCTGAAGCAGATAAGCGGAATCAAACACCCAGTTTGGAAACTCTGACCAGAAAAAAAACAATCAATTACTGTTCCACTGACTGCAGTGAAGACAAAATTAAAATTTAACCTAGCAACTTAACTAGAGGAGCGCTCTTCATTCAGTAAAGATGTAATACGAGAGATTTGTTTATAACACCTTCTGCCTACAATACATTGCCAGTAGAATAAGGTAGAATAGATGCTGATTTAATTGTGTGCAGATTGGGTAATTAAAAGTAAGCACTAACCTCTTCATGTGCAGGAGTAAATGAAAACTTCATGGACTAAATTTACCTTACATTTATTTTTTAGCAGAGAAGTGGGCAAAATACATTTAATACTTAATCACATTTAGTTTGTGTAATATGTGCCATTTTTAATTACTAAAAAAACTGATAGTATACAGTATTTACCTACAGGTGAAACTCGAAAAATTAGAATATCGTGCAAAAGTTCATTTATTTCAGTAATGCAATTTAAAAGGTGAAACTAATATACGAGATAGACTCATTACATTCAAAGCAAGATAGTTCAAGCCGTGATTTGTCATAATTGTGATGAATATGGCTTACAGCTCATGAAAACACCAAGTCCACAATCTCAGAAAATTAGAATATCACATGCAATCAATAAAACAAGGATTGTATATAGAACAATATCGGACCTCTGAAAAGTATAAGCATGCATATGTACTCAGTACTTGGTTTGGGCCCCTTTTGCAGCAATTACTGCCTCAATGCGTCATGGCATGGAAGCTATCAGCCTGTGGCACTGCTGAGGTGTTATGGAAGACCAGGATGCTTCAATAGCGGCCTTCAGCTCGTCTGCATTGTTCGGTCTCATGTCTCTCATCTTTCTCTTGGCAATGCCCCATAGATTCTCTGTGGGGTACAGGTCAGGCGAGTTTGCTGGCCAATCAAGCACAGTAATCCCACGGTCACTGAACCGGGTTTTGGTGCTTTTGGCAGTGTGGGCAGGTGCCTAGTCCTGCTGGAAAATGAAGTCAGTATCCCCATAAAGCTTGTCTGCGGAAGGAAGCATGAAGTGCTCCAAAATCTCCTGGTAGACGGCTGTGTTGACCCTGGACTTAATGAAGCACAGTGGACCAATACCAGCAGATGACATGACTCCCCAAATCAACACAGACTGTGGAAACTTCACACTGGACTTCAAGCACCTTGCAGTGTGTGCCTCTCCATTCTTCCTCCATACTCTGGGTCCTTGGTTTCCAAATGAGATGCAAAAGTTGCTCAGAAAAGAGGACTTTGGACCACTAAGCAACAGACCAGGTCTGTTTTTCTTTAGCCCAGGTAACACGCTTCTGACGTTGTTTGTTGTTCAGGAGTGGCTTGACAAGAGGAATACGACATTTGAAGCCCATGCCCAGGATCCATCTCTGTGTAGTGGCTCTTGATGCACTGACTCCAGCCTCAGTCCACTCCTTGTGAAAGTCCCGAACACTTTTGAATGGCCTTTTCCTGACAATCCTCTCCAGGCTGCGGTCATCCCTGCTGCTTGTGCACCTTTTTCTTCCACGCTTTTCCCTTCCACATAACTTTCTATTAATGTGCTTTGATACAGCACTTTGAGAACATTCAACTTCTTTTGCAATTACCTTTTGAGGCTTTCCCTCCTTATGGAGGGTGTCAATGATGGTTTTCTTCACAACTGTCAGGTCAGCAGTCTTTCCCATGATTGTGATTCCTACTAAACAAGACTGAGAGACCATTTAAAGGTTCAGGAACCCTTTGCAGGTGTTATGGCTTAATTAGCTGATTAGAGTGGGACACTTTGAGCCGAGAATATTGCACCTTATCACATTATTCTAATTTTCTGAGATTGTGGATTTGGGGTTTTCATGAGCTGTAAGCCATAATCATCACAATTATGACAAATCACGGCTTGGACTATCTTGCTTTGCATGTAATGAGTCTATCTCATATATTAGTTTCATCTTTTAAGTTGCATTACTGAAATAAATGAACTTTTGCATGATATTCTAATTTTTTGAGTTTCACCTTTATATACAGTACAAATAAAAAGAAATAAGTGAGCACTTTTCAAATAAAGCAGCTAGGCACAAAGGACAACCAACAACAATCCTCACAAGAACATTAAAAAAGTGCAGCGCTAAAATAAATAAAAAACCAAAATGCATATGAATATGTCAAAATAAGTTAAAATAATGTATAAAATAGTCCCAATAAAGATGACTTGAAGTAAGAAATGCACACTAACCAGATGTGCACATTAATAGTGCAGTGTAGATATCCTACAGCTCAAAAGTGATCATCAGAATGGCAATGGTAAACGTATTCCCTCGGTCAGAGAGGATCCTCGAATGGTGCACAGGTGAGCAGGGAAAAATCCACTTAACGACAGAAACCAGGCACTGCTCCACGAAAAAAGCAAGACTCCTCCACTGGGCAGAACAGTGTCTAGGAGAAAAATGCTCCCTGCAGGGGGTCAAGATAAAAAAATACAGAAGATAAATGCATAATAACAAAAAATGAAAAGGGAATGAAAAAGTAAAAATGAAAAAAAAAAATAAAGTGCGGGAAACTGTTAGCTATTAGCTATTATCTATAAAACAATTCACGTCAAATTCGACGTTGAGACCACGAGGATATAAGGTTTCAAGCTGGCAGATATATTTAGTTTCCAGTTGTGAAACTGCCCGAGTTTTATATGTGCCTCTCCAATGCGGGACAATAATGTCAATCCCAATGAACTTCAGAAGTGAAGGATCTCTCCCATGATGCCGTCTAAAATGTAATGAGAGGAAATGATCTTTAAAACCCTTTCTAATATTATTAACATGCTCCCTGAGCCGATCTCGTAATCTTCTCGTTGTACGGCCCACATATTGCTTGGAGCAGGGGCATTCTAGGAGATAGAAAACGAACCTACTACTATAGCAGATAAATTTGTCTATATCATATGTGTTGTGATTATAATTGGAGCTGAAAGTAGTGGTTTTCTTTTTTCTTGTGCCATCTACTTTACAGGCGACACACTTATTGCACGGATAAAAACCTTTATAATTAAATAAAGGAAGAGGTTTAACGGGGGGTTAATCACATTCGGCGATATAATGTCTCTCAATGTAGATGGATTCCGGAAGATGACCTCTGGTGAGTGTGGTAAAATTTTATTTAATATAGGATCAGCCCTTAAAATCTGCCAATTCTTTTTAATAATATGAAGGATGGATCTGTGTTGTGTTGAGAACGTAGTAATAAATGGGCAGATTAAATTATTAGAAGGTTTTGGATCGGAATTAAGAAGTTGTTCCCTTCCCATGCTTGCGACCATAGTTATGGTATCATCAAGTGTAGAGGTGTTGTAACCCTTTTCAATGAATCTTCCTTTTAAAATGGAAGCTTGTACATGATAATCACCTAAGTCGGTACAATTCCTCCTAATCCTCTGAAACTGGCCTTTAGGGATATTTGAGAGCCAGTTAGGGTGATGGCAGCTATCCAAAAGGTATGTAACTGTTACGATCAGATGGTTTAAAGTAAGATTTAGTGGTAATCTTACCGTTAGTATTCATAAGAGTCAAGTCAAGGAAGTTAATCTCAACCATACTATAAGAATACGTGAAACTAATGTTACTGTTGTTATAGTCAAGCGTGCCAAAAAAGTTAATAAGGGATTGTTCGCTCCCATTGCATAATAATAGGACGTCATCAATGTACCTTTTGTAAAAGGATAATTCGGGCCACTCCTTAGTGTAAATAGTATCCTCTTCCCAGTATGATATGAAGAGGTTGGCGAAGAATGTACAAAACAGGTCATTTAGACGCTTTCGGGCATAGAAAATCCCTCTCTTTAGGATTGATCTAAGATCACTACACCTCCCCCTTTGTCCGCTGGACGGATTACTAAGTCTTTCTTCTCAAGAAGAGAGCTCATAGCAGTTTTTATAGAGTGGTCAGTGTAGTGTTTTTTAACAGGAAGGTTATTCAAATCCTTTAATACCTGTCCTCTAAACAGACTTACTGCTGAATTAGTTTGAGGTGGGGGGTTGAAGGTGGAAGCATTACTCAAATTTGAATAATTATGTTTGACAGGCTCCCTGCTAATGGGATTAGTGAGAAAATGTCTTCTAATAGATAACTTCCTCGAAAATGTATGGAAATCGATGAAAGCCTCAAATTTAATAAGATAGCGTGTGGGAGCATATTTAAGGCCTTTATCCAAAGCTTGACCTCATCACTGGTGAGGTTAATTTTGCTAAGGTTAAAGATTCCATTACCCATTAGAATTTCCTCTTTTTGGGAGTGTCCATGGGTTCTCCTTCCTCCTCTCTTGCCTCTAAATTTTTATTTCTTTTTCTCCCTTGACCTGTCCCTAAAAAATGAGCAGGTTGGGAAACTATATGGATGATCATTAGAAGATCTCTGTGGAATAGAGGGAACTGAGTTATTGTAAGGAGGTGGATAAGGTCCTCTAGGTGGTCTAAAAGAGCCTGGAGTCCTAGGGGTCCCAGGTTGACGATGATATTCATTATTGGGATGATAGTTCCTCTTAGGAGGTGGACCACCATAATAGTTAGGTTTAAATGGACTAGCTTGATATCCTCTGGATTGAGGTGGGCCTCCATAATAACCTGATGTAGACGGATTATCCTGATATCCTCTTTGGTGAGGGTTAGGATAAGTCCGTTGATAAGGTATGGAATGGCCCTGTGGATGCCATCTAGAGTCTCTCGGGCCTATATTAGTATCTGGTAACCTTGAGAGAGGTTCAAACCTATTGTGAGTAGGTATCGGCGGAGCTGGAGTTATAGTCCAGGGTTGATTAAACCTTTTCTTAGCACGTTTGTGTTTAGAAGGTTGAGAATAAGGTACCTGTGGTACTGTAGAAAGTGGCTGTGTGGGTTGTGGATCCTCAGGGGGGAGTTGCCACTTGAAAACAAGCTCTGATTGGTAATCATTACAGTCACAGATATATTTTTTCTTTTTCTTTAATCTTTGTTCTGTTTCAACTCCCTCTAGATGTTTCTTAAGTTTGTTAGACTCTATGGTGTAGTCTTCTATAGACTTGAAAGGCACCAACTTCTCTTTAATCTGATTAATCTCTCTATCCAGGAGATTTAACTTCTTCTTCTTCCTGGCTAGAAGGAATTTAAGCAGCTCAATACCCACTGAGTTGAAAAATTTATACCATTCAGTAAGGGAGGTAGGATCCTCCGTATCTGGTGGGATGCTCCATCTGAGAGCCCTAGGTACCATCTGTTCTTTCAATCAAAATTTAGAGGCAAGAGAGGAGGAAGGAGAACCCATGGACACTCCCAAAAAGAGGAAATTCTAATGGGTAATGGAATCTTTAACCTTAGCAAAATTAACCTCACCAATGATTAGGTCAAGCTATTGGATAAAGGCTTTAAATATGCTCCCACACGCTATCTTAATAAATTTGAGGCTTTCATAGATGTCCATAAATTTTCGAGGAAGTTATCTATTAAAAGACATTTTCTCACTAATCCCGTTAGCAGGGAGCCTGTCAAACATAATTATTTAAATTTGAGTAATGCTTCCACCTTCAACCCCCCTCCTCAAACTAATTCAGCAGTAAGTCTGTTTAGAGAACAGGTATTAAAGGATTTGAATAACCTTCCTGTTAAAAAAACACTACACTGACCACTCTATAAAAACTGCTATGAGCTCTCTTCTTGAGAAGAAAGACTTAGTAATCCGTCCAGCGGACAAAGGGGGAGGTGTAGTGATCTTAGATAAACAATATTATGTTGATGAGGTTTATAGAATCCTGAATGATACTACAACTTACCTGCCCTTAAAACAAAATCCTATTTTTACTTATAAAAAATCCCTTAAAAATATTATTAGATTGGGTTTTGATAGGAAATTAATCAATCCTAAAGAGAGGGATTTTCTATGCCCAAAAGCGCCTAAATTACCTGTTTTGTACATTCTTCTAAAGTACATAAGAATGCTTCAAATCCTCCAGGTAGGCCAATTGTCAGCGGGATCAACTCCCTCTGCTCCAAGATATGGGCCTATATAGATCATCAACCCTTGGTTGCTTTTACACCATCTTATCTGAAGGACACTAAGCAAGTCCTAAATGCTATACAAGATGTTACCACCACCTCTACCACCTTTTTGGTAACTGCAGATGTAGAAGCCCTATATAGTAATATAAATCACCAAGAGGGCTTACAAGCAGCAAATTATTATTTGAAACATCATAGTCCCCTATCCGTATCCCATACGGATTTCATTCTTGAATTACTTGATGTCGCCATGAGTAAAAACTATATGTGGTTTAATGGCAATTTCTATCTGCAGATTAAGGGCGTGGCTATGGGGGCTAAATTCGCACCCAGCCTCGCCAACCTCTTCATGTCATACTGGGAAGAGGATACTATTTATGCTAGGGAGTGGCCCGAATTATCCTTTTACAAAAGGTACATTGATGACGTCCAATTATTATGCAATGGGAGCAAACAATCCCTTATTAACTTTTTTGGCACACTTAACTATAACAGTATCATTAGTTTCACGTATTCTTATAGTATGGTTGAGATTAACTTCCTTGACTTGACTCTTATGAATACTAACGGTAAGATTACCACTAAATCTTACTTTAAACCATCTGATCATAACAGTTACATACCTTTTGGATAGCTGCCATCACCCTAACTGGCTCTCAAATATCCCTATAGGCCAGTTTCAGAGGATTAGGAGGAATTGTACCAACTTAGGTGATTATCATGTACAAGCTTCCATTTTAAAAGGAAGATTCATTGAAAAGGGTTACAACACCTCTACACTTGATGATACCATAACTATGGTCGCAAGCATGGGAAGGGAACAACTTCTTAATTCCGATCCAAAACCTTCTAATAATTTAATCTGCCCGTTTATTACTACGTTCTCAACACAAAACAGATCCATCCTTCATATTATTAAAAAGAATTGGCAGATTTTAAGGGTTGATCCTATATTAAATAAAATTTTACCGGACTCACCAGAGGTCATCTTCCGGAAACCATCTACATTGAGAGACATTATATCTCCGAATGTGATTAACCCCCCCGTTAAACCTCTTCCTTTATTTAATTATAAAGGTTTTTATCTGTGCAATAAGTGTGTCGTCTGTAAAGTAGATGGCACAAGAAAAAAGAAAACCACTACTTTCAGCTCCAATTATAATCACAACACATATGATATAGACAAATTTATCTGCTGTAATAGTAGGTTCGTTTTCTATCTCCTAGAATGCCCCTGCTCCAAGCAATATGTGGGCCGTACAACGAGTAGATTACGAGATCGGCTCAGGGAGCATGCTAATAATATTAGAAAGGGTTTTAAAGATCATTCCCTCTCATTACATTTTAGACAGCATCATGGGAGAGATCCTTCACTACTGAAGTTCATTGGGATTGACATTATTGTCCCGCATTGGAGAGGCACATATAAAACTCGGGCAGTTTCACAACTGGAAACTAAATATATCTGCCAGCTTGAAACCTTATATCCTCGTGGTCTCAACGTCGAACTTGATGTGAATTGTTTTATAGATAATAGCTAATAGCTAACAGTTTCCCACACTTTATTTATGTTTTTTCATTTTTACTTTTTCATTCCCTTTTCATTTTTTGTTTTTATGCATTTATCTTCTGTATCAGTTGTCCATCTTTTCATTACTGGATCTTATTATTTTTTATTAGTTTTTCCTAGTACCTTCTTATGTATTTACTTTTTCTTAATTTTTGTAGCCATGTTTCTATTATGTTACTAAGATGTACACATTGTTTCCTTTTTATTTTTGTGACTTCATATGTTCACTTGCTTTCTTATCATTATTGTCCTCTGTACGATTCCTCTGGTTAAACAGGTATTTGTTTTACCTTTTTTAACTATCTGCATTATTTAATACCTTGTTGCCGTCTTTTCTGCTAATACCTAACAGACGTGCCACATTTAGACTCTAACATTCTGTCTATTTAATTCCTACTTACACGTCATGGCACCCATTGGTTCTTTCTCTGAAGATGTGCTTGGCACGTAACGCGTAAGGAGGAGCCTACGCACGCCGTGACGTCACGCCGGAGGAGCATCGTGGAGCTCCGGCGGCAACTACATCAGTTAGGATGATTAGTCCTCTCCGCATTACTTGCTGTTACTGGATGCATCCCCCTTGCTATTGTCACGTGTCCACAATAAATTTGTATTTTAAACAATAGTTCACTATGGGCATTTTTTGTCTTGACCCCCTGCGGGGAGCATTTTTCTCCTAGACACTGTTCTGCCCAGTGGAGGAGTCTTGCTTTTTTGGTGGAGCAGTGCCTGGTTTCTGTCGTCAAGTGGATTTTTCCCTGCTCACCTGTGCACCATCCGAGGATCCTCTCTGACCGAGGGAATACGTTTACCATTGCCATTCTGATGATCACTTTTGAGCTGTAGGATATCTACACTGCACTATTAATGTGCACATCTGGTTAGTGTGCATTTCTTACTTCAAGTCATCTTTATTGGGACTATTTTATACATTATTTTAACTTATTTTGACATATTCATATGCATTTTGTTTTTTATTTATTTTAGCGCTGCACTTTTTTAATGTATATACAGTAGTTACCTTTTTTGTCCCGATTTAAAGAATGTCAAGTGGAGATTTTGAACCATATGATTCTGGTATATTGTTAAAAAGAGTATGTGGACAGAATTTTTAAAAATATTTTTGTAATATGCTGTAAGGAGTGCTGTTTCTAAAATCCATTCCTTTAAAGAGAAGTACGAGATTAAAAAAAGCAAACATTCATAGTCATCTATGTGGGTGCTGCATCAATCCAGTGCTGCAGCTGTCCCCTCTCTGGTCACATGACCACTGATTGTTCAGTTCTCAGTCTTCAATGATCAGGCGTCAGGGCAGATTCTGACATTATTGTCGGAACCCCTGCAGAGCCTAGACTGGCTTTGTGACATCAGCAAACAGTGGGCTTTAGCACACTGTTACCCGAATCTGAGTCACAGGAGGCAGAACTTAATGCACTCCCATGACCCACAGGAGAAGAATGGCCAAGAATTTTGGTCGTACTTTTCCTTTAAGTACCTTGAACACGTAATAATGTTTGTCTTTCTTTTAGTTTTAGCTCTGGTTCACAGCGATGTGACTTGTTAAGCGATTTGACAGTTTCAAATCATATGACAAGTCGCATTCTATTGTCTGCAATGGAACCGTTCAAATTGGTGTGACTCTGACTTTCCATTGCCGAACCAAATTGAAAAAAGGTCCCTGCACTATTTTTTCTGATTTCAGCTGCGACTTGCATAGACATGAGTCTAGTGCATGAAGGTTGGGATTTGAACGAACAACCCTAGTACTAACAGGCAGAAGTGCTAACCATTTACCTAAGTTGCACCTGAGGTTGCACTGACTTGCGGCTTTGAAAAAGATGCAGTAAAATAACACATGCGGTAAATCTTTTGCAAATGTGCAATTCACTAGGAATTTTGCGGTAAATAACTCATGTGGTAAAATATCTGTAATACGGTATTTACCGCATATTTTCATGCAGTAATTTATTGCAAGGTCATTTCCAGTGGGTGGAGCCAGGCGGTATATCACTTCCACTGGACCGTCAGCCCTGATGGAGACACAGACAGCTCAGAAAGCGAAGCCCAATGTGCTGGACGTGGTTGAACAAATGGTAAATGCAAGCAAACACGCTCTCCACATGCAAACTCTGCATAAACTAACCATGCAAGCTAACTCTGCATGTCAATATGCATGCACTTTAAAAACTTGAGGCAGAAATTGAGAGATTACAAAAGCTGTCCAAGATTGCTCTTTGCATGTGTTACTGAAACTGCTGTACATATGCACATTTCTCATGCAAAGCAGCTGTTCTGACAGCAACCATTTAAAGGGCCCATGCACACCAGTGACATGCATTTTGGATTGCAGTGAAAATCCCTTGGAGCCATGAGGATTACTCTTCTCCTCCTTCTAACACGCCTTCTCAAGAGGCTGAACTGCAGGAGATTACATTCAAACACCTCCATGGCTGATTTTTTTCACTATCTCCAAACACCCTCAGAGGATCAGGAAATACCGCATGTGATAACACCAGCAAATCCCTGGTGATAGATATTGCAAGTGTTTTTCTTCTTGTTCCATTTGTGAATTGACCGACCTTAACAGCTTACCGCATGATTTTTGAGATATTTACCAAAAAATGTTTGATTTTGTGTTAAATACCTCAAAATCATTTTTTTTTAAATTGGACTTTAATTACCGCTTTTGATAATTTATACAAATTATTCACGTGACTGTGTTATCACATGCCCTTTAGTGAATTGACCCCTATATCTCTTCCAATGTGCCCATGTTCCATTCATTGGGTCTTGTTATTTTATTATAAGGTGCAGATATTACCATATTGATCACATCTGCACATTTACCATATACCAGGTAAGGTACAAGCTAACAATCCATCTTAAAGGTATTGCAAAACATTTATTTAAATTTGGCTGATTGTATACTCTCAGCAACTACAGTAGGTGGATAAAAGCCTGAAAATGATGGTTACGAGACCTACTTTTGCCTTAACAACTCATAAGGATAAGTTATGCATTTAATCCATTATATAGGGTATACAGTGGTTTTAGGAATCATTTTTTTCTCTTTACTTATAATGGCAAGGGCTAAAAAAAACACATTTTAAAAGAAGCATATTTAATGGGTAAAATATAACATATAGCATAATAATGTTTTGCTTTTTCCTACTCAGTTGACTTGACTTACTAAAGGCAAACTGGCTGTTCACTTTGCAAGGAAATTTGGCCCAGAGCTTTATAAATATGATGAAGTTTCACTTTGCAAAGGATCATATGCAAGGAAAAAAAACAGCAATTGTCTTGCATATGACTGGATGATGAAAGTCAGCAAAGCTTCATAGCATTTACTAAGTTGGGGGGAAAATTCTATTGCAAAGTGCAACTTCCCTTGCAATGTGAACAGCAGATTTGCTTTAGTAAGTGAACCCCAGTAACTTATCAGCAATCATTTATCTTTATCACCCTGAAGTTTCAATCAGACAAAATATGCCTCAAAACAGGCTGCCTGCTGTGTGCTCTCTTTAGCTAAAACTAATATTAACAGTCTAATGTAAAACAACAGTGTAAAAAGGTATACTTAAAATAAAGTACAGCAAATAAAATTGATTGCACACCATTATTATTGCACTTTAAAACACAGTGAGGGGAATTTACAAAAACTGGAGCAAGCTGAATCTGGAGTAGCTGTGCACATTAACAAATCAGCTTATATCTTCAACTTTTTCAGATAAAGTAGCAGGTTCAGCAGCTGTCTTTCGGCCTGTGTGTACAACTGTTTATTCTACAGAAGCCGATGTCACGACCAGCTTCTGTCAATCGGGCATGCTGGAAAACAAGCATCTGACCAGCGCTGGCAGCCAATGACTGCGGGCACTGATCAGTGTGTTCTGGCATGAGGCAGTCCCCCTGTCAGAACACAGAGGCACAGCAGGGGAGATCTTTTTTTTTTGTTCAGCCTGCTGGGTTTGTGGGTAGGCTGCCTACTAATAGTTAGTTTTGAGAAGGAGGGAGTTAATGTCTTTTTGCTGCCGTTCCAGGGTCTGTCTTGGAGGGCTTTTTGGGTCTGACCCACCAGTCCTGTGTTGTTATAAAAGGGGACAGGGGTCCAGATCTGAGAGCCTGGCCAAGCCTTCAGTAACAAAAGAGCTGCTGCTTGAGAAGAAGATGCAGACTCATCAGGACACCAGCATCTGGGATATTGCCACTACGGACTTGCCTTTCCATGGACCCTAACCTGTGCAGGTATGCTAGGGCAGCTGCTTTAGCTGGACTTGGTTAGGGAAAAAGACTTTGCCTGGTAATTCATTGCATTGAAAATTCTACAGTGAAGCTTTGAAAAGTTGCTTTGCCTGGTCTGAAGGTATTCAAGGGATGTATGAAAGTAACCGGCACCCTATACCTAGTCTTCAGTGTGGGTCAGTAGGCACATTGGGGTATGAAGATGGCTCTGTAAGCGTTAATGCATTGTGGAGTACAATGAGTGGTTACCAGGGGTAATGGAAGTCTACAGCACACAGAGGTCCCTGGCCTGCACACGGGTAAGGAAGAGGAAGAGTTAGCATAGTGCACACATAAGGGTTTACTTACTAAAACTGGAAAGTGCTGAATGTGGTGCAGATCTGCAGAGGAACCAATCAACTTCTAGGTTTTATTGCCAAAGCTCAATTGAACAAGCTGAGTTTAGAAGCTGATTGGGTACCATGCACAGCTGCACAAAATTCTGGGTGCACCAGTTTTAGTAAATCTATCCCATAGAGTCTGCGCTAGGTGCACAGCGGAATTCTGTTACTGGGAGTGAAGTAGTGGAGATATGCTGGACAGGTGGAGTGGGCATCAGCTCAGCATGTCCCTCCTAAATGCAACAACTTACAGTGAAGCTATATATTGATCCGGGGCCTGAGAGAGTTCACTGGAGTTCTGTTTATTGTACAAGCTCTTTGAGTTGGAGGTCCACCTTAACCTCTTGCCGTCCACCTGCTGTTTATAAATGGCAGGGCGTTGGCAGTCCAGGGTCGGGGTGCCGTCCATAAACGGCACCCGCCTTTTCTAGCTGTGCGCGCTCCCTGGGAGCGCGCACCACCGCGATCCGGTGCCCACTGTGTTCTCCGGACACAGTGAAACACCGATCGTCGGACGGTACCTCTGTACGAGGTCCCGATCATGTGATCACTGATTGGCGAATCAGTGATCACATGCAAAGTAGTAAGCAAGATGTCACTTGTGACATCATTGCTTACTATGTGTGAAATCTGTGAATGATCACAGAGGTCACATGGTACAAGGCTATTCACAACAGCCTTGTACCATGTGACAAGCTGTGACCACTCACAGCTCACTCAGTAATTCTCAATGACTGCAAGAATGCAGACAGAGAGAAAGAGAAATGATTGCTTTTACATCCTATATGGGTGTAAAAGCAATCAGTGTAAAAAAAATAAATAAATCTTCATCACCCTCCACAAGTAGTACAGTGTCACCATGGTGACAGTGTACTGCTAGGGTGACAGTATGTAAAAAAAAATTAATAAATAAAAAATAATAATATAAAAAAAATAAAATAAAATGTAAAAAAAAATGTTTAATGTTTAAAAATTATAATTTTTGGTTATAAACTAATTTGGATTTTTTTTTTTACTAAAAAATAAACGGAATAAATTTTGGCTAAGATTTATGATGAAATATTATTTATTTGCAAAATTTTATTTAAAAAAACACTTTTTTTCAAAACTTTTGAACTTTTTCATTTACATAGTAAAAAAAATTAAAATCCCAGCGGTGAATAAATACCACCAAAATAAAGCTTTATCTGTCTCAAAAAAATGGTAAAAAATTCATATGGGTACAGTATTGCATGACCGCGCAATTGTCATTCAAAGTGTGAAAGCTAAAAATTGCCCTGGACAGGAAGGGGTAAAAGTGTCCTGACAGGAAGTGGTTAAGGTTGAGTTATCCCTGAAAGCGACCTGTGCCCTGTCCCAGGGCATTAGTGAGCATGGCACAGTAAAGGTACCCCATGTGCAAGGTGCCCAAGGTACCTAGCACAGCCCAGAAGAACCCACCCTATGGTAGGCCTCTTATGTTACACACACTTGGTGCCCAATGAAGATATTATTTATTATTATTAAACAGTATTTATATAGCGCAAACAGTTTGCTCAGCGCTTTACATTATAATGGCAGACAATACATGAGACAGTACAGTAATAATACAATAAAAAACACGAGCGGTCCGAGGGCCCTGCTCCTTGGAGCTTACAATCTAGGAGGGAGGGGAGAGTGGTACAGGAGGAAATAGCTGTGGGGGATGGAATGGTGGGGGGAGCGGAGGAGATCAGCAGTTAGGTGAGGGCAGGGTAGGCTTCTCTGAAGAGATGGGTTTTCAGGGTGCGCCTAAAGGTGAGGAGGGCAGGTGACAGTCTGATGGATTGGAGCAGTGAGTTCCAGAGGATGGGGTAGGCCCTGGAGAAGTCCTGGAGGGGGGCATGGGAGGAGGAGACCAGGGAACTAGAGAGTAGGAGGTCTTGTGAAGAGCTGAGAGTACGTTTTGGGTGGTAGAAAGATATCAGGTCAGTGATGCAGTTTGGGGCTGTTATGAACAGCTTTGTACGTCAATGTTAGTATTTTGAATTTTATGCGTTGGGCAATCGGAAGCCAGTGGAGGGATTGGCAGAATGGGGTGGCAGATACGGAGCGGTTGGTAAGGTGGATGAGTCTGGCTGCAGAATTCAGGATACACTGAAGTGGGGATAGCCTGTGTTGGGGTAGGTTGGCGAGGAGGGAGTTACAGTAGTCAAGTTGTGATATGATAAGGGAGTGAATGAGTTGCTTTGTAGTTTCTGGAGTTAGGAACGTGCGTATTTTGGAGATATTGCTGAGGTGGAGTCTGCATGAATTTGTCAGTGTTTGGATCTGGGGCTGGAAAGACAGATTGGAGTCTAGAACGACACCTAGTACTCTGGCTTGCGGGGTGGGCTGATGATGGCGTTGTTGGTCATGATGGAGAGGTCAGGGGGGGGGGGTGTGGGCTGGGGGGAAAACTAGAAGCTCAGTTTTGGCAAGGTTTAATTTGAGGAAGTGGAGTGACATCCAGTCTGATATGTCGTTCAGAAGGCTAGTGATTCGGGCGGAGACTGAAGGGGTGAGGCGAGGGGTAAAGAGATAGATTTGAGTGTCATCGGCATAGAGATGGTAGTTGAAGCCGTGGGAGTTTATCAGGTGACCAAGGGAGGAGGTGTAGATGGAGAAGAGAAGGGGCCCGAGGACAGAACCTTGGGGGATCCCAACAGAGAGGGGGAGTGAGGTGGCAGCATTATAGGTAACGCTGAAGGAGCGTTGTGATAGATAGGAAGAGAGCCAGGAGAGAGAGGAGTCTCTGAGGCCAAAAGAGTATAGTCTTTTGAGGAGGAGGGGGTGGTCGACCGTGTTGAAAGCCGCGGAGAGGTCGAGGAGTAGTAGCACTGAGTAGTGGCCATTGGCTTTGGCGGTTAGTAGGTCGTTGGTGAGTTTGAGTAGGGCGGTTTCGGTGGAGTGAAGGGGATGGAAGCCAGATTGTAGGGGATCAAGGAGGTTGTTGTCAATGAGGTGGGAGCTTAGGCAATTATAGGTTAAGGTCAAGCAGTTTGGATGAAAATGGCAGCAGGGAGATGGGTCTAAGGTTGTTTGGGTCGGTGGGATCCAGGGAGGGTTTTTTAAGTATGGGAGTGATGTGCACGTGCTTCAGAGGGGAGGGGAATGTGCCAGTAGAGAGGGAGAGATTAAAGATGTGAGTGAGGGAGCGTAGGATGGAGGAGGAGGGTGATCGTAGGAGTTGTGTGGGGACAGGGTCAAGGGGGCAGGTGGTAAGGCGAGCTTCAGAGAAGACCTTAGTGACCTCTTCGATGGTAACGGGGTCGAAGGAGTGGAGTGTTGAGGGGGTTTTAGCGTGAGGGATGTTGGGCAGGGTGGAGGTCTGGACAGTGGCGAGGTCGAAGGAGAGGAGTGTTGAGGGGGTTTTCGTGTGAGGGATGCTAGGTGGGGCGGAAGTCTGAGCAGTGGTGATGTCCCTGCAAATTGCGTCGATCTTGCTTTATAAGTGGTTAGCAATCTCGTGGGTGGTGAGTGAGGTACTGGGTGGAGGTGGGGGCGGAGAGAGCAGGGAGTTGAAGGTGGAAAAGAGCCGGCGAGGGCTGGAGGAGAGGGTATTGATAAGGGTTACAAATTATGCTTGCTTGGCAGCATGGAGGGAGGAAGTGTAGGTGAGGAAGGCGGATTTATATTGGGTGAACGCTTGCTGGGATCTGGTTTTGCGCCATAGTCGCTCTAGCACGCGACTGCGTCGCTTGATGTTTTTGGAATGGTCATTCTGCCAGGGTTGAAGTGGTCAGGGTCTAGTGATTCGTGTGGTTAGGGGTGCTAAGGAGTCAAGGGCGGCTGACAGCGAGCTGTTATAAACAGTAGTGGCCAAGTCAGGGCAGGACAGGGGAAGGATACTGTCATAGAGTTGGTCAGCTGCAGAGTGGAAGGGGGCAGGGTTCAGGTTGCGGAGGTTTCGGCTGGTGATGGTTTGACGCTTGGGGGGGGGTAGGTGTAAGAGAACGAGGATACGGAGAAGGTGATGAGGTTGTGGTCAGAGAGGGGAAAAGGTCCAGGGTGTTCCCATCGGAGTGGGTGGAGGACTGTATGCACTGTGCAAGTGCAAAAGAGGAGGTTAGGTGGAGGAGTTGGGATGTGGCTGGGCTATTGATATTGGTAGGGATGTTGAAGTCTCCAAGGATGATGGTGGGCAGCTCGGAGGAGAGAAAGAAGGGTAACCAGGAGGAGAAGTCGTCGAGGAAGCGGGATACGGGTCCAGGGGGACGATAAATTACTGCGATCCTCAGGGAGATTGGAGAGAATAGTCGGATGCAGTGGGCCTCAAAGGAGGAGAAGGATAGAGAGGGAGGGTTTGGGATAACATGGAACATGGAAGATAGGAACATGGAAGAAGTACCACCCACCTACTACACCCTTACAGGAAAAATACTTTTAGTGTGTACCCAGCTTAAGCTTTGAAAAAGAAAGAAAGAAAGAAAGAAAGAAAGAAAGAAAGAAAGAAAGAAAGAGAATGAAAGGTAAAGTGATGAGCCCAAGGTACCTACTGTAGCCCAGAAGAACCCACCCCACACTAGGCCTCTTATGTTACCCACACTTGGCACCAAACGAGGAGGGGAACATGGAGGAAGTACATCTTTCTTTCTTTCTGTCTTTCTTTCTTTCTTTCTTTCTTTCTTTCTTTCTTTCTCTCTCTCTCTCTCTCTTTCTTTCTTTCTTTTTTTCAAAGCTTAAGTTGGGTACACACTATATATATATATATATATATATATATATATATATATACTGTATATATATCTTACTAAGAAAGAGAGAAAGAAAAAGAAAGAGAAAACTATATATTCCTGTTATATCATTCTACAGTGCATCAAGCGTGGAAATAAATTGTGCAGCAATTTCATGTGTTTGTTCCTCCATGAAATTGCACTGAGGGGGGGGGGGGGGTCTTCTGATTCATAGAGAAGATTATTATCAGCTATGTCAGGTATATCCAAATTTATGTTTGAATATACCCCCTCCCATATTTTCTGCAGTGAAGTGCTATAGATGATCTAATTGTCTCAGGGCTGCCAAATTTGGAGAATTTTATCTATTTAGGCAAATGGCAAATTTTTAATTTCACGGCTTTGCATATACAACTTCTGTTTGATCTTCAGAAAACCAAGCAATCCATGAATAATGAGTAGGTTAATGAATTGCACGGAATGCATAGATTGAGCAAATGTATACCTACAGTATATTTTATAGCAACCTAAATCGTTCCAATCCACCCTAAAAGTTACAATTACTTATTATTTCTATCTGGTGCATTTTAAAAATTCATAATAGTGTTTTTAAATCTCTAGATATGTAAACATTAGTAGCTTATTTCTTAGTAGAATATAATGTTTTCTGTAATGGGTTGCATGTTACATCTTAGTTTTCTTTAATCAAATATATATAATACAATGTTGTCAGTTAAAATGAAATATTTCACTTACCACATGCAATCTATAGTTCTTCAAAATTCTAATTCCAATCACTGAGTTGTTTTTTCTTGTACAGACTGTGTGCAAAACCAATATGTGCTTTAGTACTTCAGCTCAGCTTGATTTGTGAATGGAGTGTTTGTGGTCGTCTTAGCAACTGCAAGCAGCAATCAAAGTATCTGAGTCACCAGTGAAGCTAAACATACCTGTACAAGGAGTGTCTCTGACTTATTCAATTTGAAGTATCATAAGCCTGCAGATTTCTGATATACATGTCAAATGATATGATCTAAAAAAAAAAAAATTGTCTACATGTTATGCAAGTGCACATTGACTGAACATTAACATACATTCATTTCTATAGAGTAGTAATAAAGGCAGGGCTGCTGTTAGAAACCACGGGGCCCCTTACAGCAACCTGTCACGGCTCCCCCCTCAAAACTATAGGGCCCCATACAGCCAACCTAACAGGGACAACCATCTCCACATAAAAAACACACTTTACTATGCTTCAGTTATGAATGAACACAGTGAATGATCAGTACCGATCACTCATTGTGTTCATTCGGGAATGGAAGGGGCTGCAGAGAGAGCCTTACGGGGGATTGGTTCCAGTAATTGGCCCGCTCACCCTTCCTGCCCTCATCCGATTCACCCAGCTACCTGGGCCACCCTGAAGGCCTGGGCCATGTACAGGAGGACTGGTGGTTATCCAAGGCCCCGAGTAAAGGGTAATGGGAAATTGTTCAATAATCTGATTGCTTTGATATTTCAAACATAGGTATGGAAATCAAACCATGTGTGAGAATTTTCTGATCACTTTCAACCAACCAGATAAAAAGACACAAATTATCTCAGCTTTGCATTTATTAATACATTGTTTATCTGATTGTTTTGTTTGTTTATTTATTTTAAATGGAGTTGAAGTACATAGATTTGACCAGGTATCAGTAGTCCCTTTACAGCAGAACTCAGACTGGGAGAGGGAAAAGCAGCACAAGGAACTAATTAGTTGTGCTGCAAAGGAGAGAGCCAAATGAAAGAGGGAGGAGCTCATCAGTCTGCCTGCTTCTTCCTTCACTATTCATTCAGAGGCTGGGGGAGGGATAAAATATGTAAGGTCTCCCAAGGGAGTGGTAAAAACAGCCACATTTTTGCAACCCCTTGATCACCCACCCAAAGTGCAAAACACAGCCGGAGGAGGCTGTTCATGTGCCACAGCCACAATGCTTTGCATCACAGGCACGGAAAATTGTATGCAGCATGCCAGGTTGACAGGCAGCACCGTCTGACAAACATGGCTAATCAAGTCAATGAGGTCATGTCACAATCATGAGTCAAACTCTTTGCTTTCGGTTGCAGCGTATTAGCCCCATTATAATTATTTTTTCATTTTTATTTCTTAAAGAGATTTTAAACCCAAAACTACAAATGTATGATATTACAGCTTATCAATCCTTAGATGTGGTGACTGCATTAGTTTTCTTTATTAGGCTTGTTCCCTCTGTTTTCACCCAGCAACACATTTCCTGTATTAGAGTGTCCCCACTCTGGATGAAGGAGCACAGGGGGCATCTTTGGACTGCAGCATTGTTAATCAGGGGGGAGCGGAGTGTGAGATGCACTAGCAGATTTAGATACACTAACAAACTGAAGCCACACTTCAGCTACTTTCTGGAACAGGGGCGGACGGGGGGAGGAGGTCTAGATCTGCATGTTTGAGGTACCTTGGCCAATCCCCTGGCAGGAGGCAGGGCATGGTTACCAAGGACAACCCCTATATATGACAGAGCCTGGGGAGCAATGTGCAGTGCCGGGTGAAAGGTGAACTGAGAGGAAGGCTGGAGTGTGGAGCCCCAGGGAGGGGAGCTTACCTACAGATAGATCGCTGGAAGGGAAGATCTTCTCTGTCTCGCCGTCTCCTGGTGAGGACAACCTGTGCAGCAGGGAAGGAGCCAGCCCAGCAGAAGACCTAAAGGCAGCCATCAACCCACCAAGCTAACAGGACAGGATAGTGTGAGTACTTCTGCACCCCCTGGGCCAGATAAGGGGAGAGGGTGATGAGGTGCAAACCCAATTAGTTGTCATCCGGGACGACTTCATTGTTAGCTCTTGGGAATCCTTGCCCAAGGATACCCTCAGGGTAGCTGGGTGAAGAGGAGGATTTATCCAGGGTCTGAAGTGGTACACCAAGGGGACTTCGGTGCTCCTTAAAAAAACAGCTC
Source organism: Staurois parvus (assembly GCF_062004578.1). NCBI lineage: Eukaryota > Metazoa > Chordata > Amphibia > Anura > Ranidae > Staurois > Staurois parvus. Next base: position 1,693,739 of record NW_028317850.1, read on the forward strand.
TATTTTTTTCTGATCAAGGACTGTTTACTGACTCCAAGCTTGCAAAGTGTGAAAAATGCATGTTGCCTGGCTGTGCAAAGTATATGGGGACTCAAAACAAACTCAACTGCCCATAAGGGTGTAGTGCTATAAACAAATTGTCAGAATAGCCATTGATGAATAAAAAGTAAAAAAAAAATTACTTCTAGCTGTTAAATGATGCAAAATTGTAATGTGTATGGCCAACATAACAGGGATAATAGAGTATATTTAAAAAAGAAAAACAATGTGCAGATTATTTTAAGTGGAAATGAACTAAAAAAGTGAATATTTCCTATATTTTAAGAAACATTCAGTAATTTTAATTGTGCCTTTAAGTAACCAGAGAATGAATTCCTACTAAAAATATCAGTCCACAGTGGCGCATGCGTGGCATGGAATGGAGTGGCCGCATATAGACACTGCTCCGGATTTCTCAGGGCTTTCAGCCAACAATATAGGGCCAACGATCCTTGCCACAAACCTTTTAAACAAACACCCAAACTACGGAACCCCTGTACATGCCAACACCACGGAAGAAGAGCCATGGAGGGGCTCATAAATCGCTCACACATTACCTCCTCAGAGCCCAGGAACAAAACAGCATGGCTGAACATGGCGCCGGCTCCCCACCCGCCCCTGCTTCTTCTCCCGTTCATTTCTCAGAACCTGTGCAACAAGACATGGGAACAACTCCAAACTGTGAGTACTCCCCTCTCACTAAAGCGGATTTAGATCTTAGTCTGGACACACTATGCTCAAAATTGCTTCACAGATTCCAATCTGAACTGCAGAAATCCACAGCTACTTTATCACAGGAGATTGAGGCCTTAGGCTCATGCTCTGATTTGCTAGAGAATAAACATGATGAACTCTCCATTGCTCTCTCATGAGAACATGATGCTCTCTCTTCAGCTTTTCTTCAACTCCAATCCCATGTAGAAGATTTGAATAATAGAAATTGAAGAAATAACCTTAGAATCAGAGAAATACCTGAAACAGTTACTGATCTCTCTGCTTATACCCTGAAGCTATTCCAGTCGTTATTGCCAAATTATGATGTGAATTCTTTCTCTTGCGATTACATTCACCGTGCCTTAAGAGCTAAACCTCCTCTTGATAAACCACCCAAGGACCTTGTCCTATGCATGATAGACTTTTTAGTCAAAGAAGAAATATTGTGCACTGCACACAATACCAGAAACATAATGCTGGATGGTATCTCCTTCAGGGGCGGACTGACAACTCATGGGGCTCCCGGGCAATAGGGGATCATGGGGCCCCTGTGTCCTTGCCCAAACTCAAAAAAGCCTATGAAAAAGGTACCAGGGGCATCTCATGGGGCCCCCTACTGACCCTGGGCCCTCGGGCAGTGCCCGAGTTTCCAAATGGTCACAAATCTACCCTGATATCTCACAAGCCACTCTTGATAGATGTAGGAAAATGAAAAAAATCACCTCTACTCTTGCAGCGGCCAGAATCAGGTATCTCTGGGGTTTCCCCTTTAAGTTGATCATCCCACAAAATGGTACCATTTATATTGCGACGTCTATCTCTGAAGGCCAAGATATTCTTGTTAAATTAGGCCTTTTGGACTCAGATACTCTTCCTCAGCCCACTCCTACTCCACGCCCAATGCCTATATGGAACACTCCCTCCCCTCGCAGAGATAGAAGACAAATTCGTCCTGAAGCTGGACTCTTTGATCCCCTTTAATTATAATGGGATCTCTATATAATCAACACATTTTTTTTTTTAGAAAATCTCTTACTATACTCTATTCTCCCTGGGAAATTCCGCATCCCAGTGGAAGCACATATTGATCCCACTAACCTCAAGAAGAAGAAGGGAAGGTAGAGAACAGAAAGAAGAAAAAAAAAGAAAGAGGAATTTTTTTTTTTTTTAATTACTGTTCTCCCACTGACCTGATCCGTATCCCCGCAATATTTGTTATCTGAGAAAACTTTATTGTTACATTCTTCCATATTCAATTTTACACTTTATGGACCCACTTATACCGGTCCTACATACAGGTTGAAGTTACACAGTTAATTTGTTGTTGTTATCTTTGTGGCTGCGCCCACCTATGCCAACATGATTCTCCCCCACTCAGTCTATGCCATTGCATTTTTTAATTGGAGTTTTATGCACAACCTTAAGTTGTTTCTCATTCTTCTGCAGTGGTCGTTTTTGAGAAAATCCACCTTTTTAGGGAGCTCCAATTTGGCTCAACTGAGTTTGGGACCTTTTGGTCTCCTACTACTGTATATGTTTGTTGGACTGGATGGAGACAGGGGCGGACTGACAACTCATGGGGCCCCCGGGCAATAGGGGATCATGGGGCCCCTGTGTCCTTGCCCAAACTCAAAAAGCCTATGAAAAAGGTACCAGGGGCATCTCATGGGGCCCCCTACTGACCCCGGGCCCTCGGGCAGTGCCCGAGTTTCCAAATGGTCAGTCCGCCCCTGGATGGAGACCCCCTCCAGTTCCCAAGTTCACTAATTTACAGTTTCACTTAATCCGTAAACCTCACATGGATAATATATGTTTGTTTCATCTTGTTTGTCGACTATGTGGTACTACACACAGACTCAGTTATGGGTATTTTACAATTTTTACAGTGGTCTTTGCCTCAGTTACTGTTATACCATCATTACTGTGTCGAGATAAATGCCGACTCATAATTGTTCTTTGCATTTGTGAATGGATAATATCATTTTCTGTGGATACCTTATTCCAGGGCTTAAAATTCGAGTCTAGACCTACTAGCCAGGCACAAACCTTACTCTCCACCAGTTGCACCACCCAACCTTGCCCAGGTCCGCCTCCAACCTCACCCCGGCCTGGCCCCCAACCCCGCCCCCAGCCCTGTCCCCAACCACGCCCCCTTAAAGCTTATGAAATTACATTTTTCTTTAGAATAAAGAGTCCAAAATATAAAATACTGCAATTATAACATAGCTTTATTATGTCAATTTAAACATAACAGCAATAGCTTAATAGCAATAGGGTGCAATCAAAGTATCAAGTTTTACAGCTTTAAACTTGTAGTAAACATTTTGTATTTTTCATTGATGATGATTTAATGATTACACAGGGAGAGCCGCGTTCTCCTGATATACAGAGCACAGAGCTTAATGATTAGACAGGGAGAGCCGCATCTTCCTGATGTACAGGATATATCAGCACTGCAGCACACGTGATTGGCTTCTTGTGCTGCTTTTTCCTCTCCCAGTCTGGAGTCTGCTGTACAGGGGCTGATACCAGATTAAATATAGGTACATGCTGTGCTTGCCTCCCTGGCGGTATTCCCGAGTGTAGCTCGGGGTACAATTTCAGTACCACAAGCGGTATCCCCGAGCTACACGCGGGCTTACCATACAGCGTTGCTCAGGGATTCCCTGCAGAGCTTACCTTGTCCTTCACTCCCGCGATGTGTCTCCTGCAGCTTCCCCGGCCATTTCCGGCCATTGCCGGCATCCAGCTTCCGTGTTCCTGTCCCTGTGATGTCGGAACATACAGGCGCCGGAACCGGCAGCAATTTTGAAAGTTTTAAAAAATGTCTTTTTTTAAAACGATTATTACATAGCAAAGCATTGCTGTTTCAAAGCATTTCACATACATTTTGTCCCTACTGCTTTGTCCTGTGCCCTGCCTGCATTTTGACTGTTCTTTCTGCCTGGAAACTGGGAAACGTCCATGGCGTCCAAAAAGCGTCCCTTTAGGTCAAAAGCGGTTTTAGACCAGCTAGAGAACAGCGATAGTAAATCACAACCACTTGCAGAATTGAGTGATAATGATTTGTGGGGAAATTCGTCATCAGACACTGAAAATGATTCTGCGACTTTGCTCAGCGATGTGCGAACTTGGCGCTATATTTCAAATTTCAGCGTTTTTGGTTTGATTATATTATTGAATTCAATTTATTATTATTATATTATTATTTTTTATGATTATTTATTAAATTATAATTTATGATTTTGTGTTTCAAGTTTTATCATATCCGGAATGTTTACTAGACTCTTGTTCGGACAGATTTCAGTGAGTTATTCCTAAAAATGACAGGCCTACAATAAAAAAACTACATATTTCCATGCAAAATAATGGTACCGCTTTCAGCACCAAAAATCTGAAATAATCATACTATCAGGGAGGTTAATATGTATTTGTTTTTATCTTTCTAATTCAGCTTTTATTCATTTACTGAATGCCCCTTTGAAGGAACTGACTCTAATTTGCTTCTTTTTTTTTTTTCAAATTTGTATCTTTTATATAAGAATAATATTACTATTGCCCGTGTTAATCTCCTATGCTCATAATGGATCATTATTTGTCTGCTCTCAGCGGAGGAGAGCGGACCTCTCCTGCACCTGTCCCCTCAGCGGCGCTGCCAGTGTAATGGCGGTGCTGAAGAAGAAACCGGAAGTTGGACACCGGAAGTTGGAAAATGGAACTCGGCTTCACAATGAGGCTTGGAGCGCAGATGAAGCCGCTCCATCTGTGCTCGCTACACAAGGATTTCCCCTCACATTTGGCTTTTCCAAGCCCTGCCTTATTCCATAATTGCTCATTATGATAATTGTACAGTATGTGTTTCTCACAATGTCCAAGGTTTTAACTCCCCACATAAATGGAAGAAAGCTTTTCTACAGTATAAAAGATTAGGTGCAAAAATTATTATGCTCCAAGAAACTCATTTTTCTAAAGATAATCACCCCACTTTCTTCCATAAAGTCTATAATCAATCCTTTTACACACTCTCTCCCTCTAAAACTAAAGGAGTCGCCATTTTTCTCCACCGCTCCTTCCCTATGGAAGTCCAACATGTATACAAAGATGTTGATAGTAGATTTATAATCATTAAAGGTTATTTAGCAGGTAGGGAATTAACTATTGCCAATATATATGCACCCAATGAAACTCATGCTGCATTTTTCCCACACTTTTTTTATATAATACAATGATACCACTCTTCTCATGTTTTTCTAGGTGGAGACTTTAATTTAGTCTCACAACCTCACTTAGACCAGAGAAAACAAACACAATATTCTAAAGCTTTCTTTAAATTCATCTGTACACAACTTAACTCACTTCAACTAGTTGACTCTTGGAGAGCCTTAAACATTGGTGCTTGAGAATACACATATTATTCACACCTACATGACACGTATGCACGCCTTGATTATATTTTTTGTACTCCCGTTATTCTGTCAATTTCACAAAAAGCCTTTATTCATCCTTGTCCATGGTCAGACCATCATATAACTGTACTCACTACAAATATGATAGCTCTCTCTCCGATTCCTTATTTCTAGAGACTCAATGACTCTTTACTAACTGATACCATTTGTCAACAGGAAATCACCTCGGCTATCGAGGAATATTTTCAATTAAACTCTACCCCGGAAGTTACCACACGCCTCTAGCTAGCACATAAAGCTGTCATAAGGGGCTGCTTAATTAGATTAGCAGCCAACCATAACAAAGCAAATATGCAAAAAATATCAACCTAAATAATATATATAAAACTAATTTTAACACTCATGACCCTCTCATTGCCAGCCTAATTTCCCAGGAATGCTCTGAATTAGACTCTCTGCTTTCTTACAAAGCTGAGAAAGTCCTTTGATTGTCTAAAGCGAGATTACTTTTATCAAGTAATTCATATACTGCTATGTTTGCTTGGAAACTCAATCATTCATTACATCCTCCTCATATATACAAATTAAGAAATATTTCAGATCAACTGGTTACACATCCAGAAGAGGTTCTCACAATATTTCCAAAATTCTATTCGGATCTACTTGCTAGCCCCACCTCTCCTATTTCATCTTCCGCACTTTCCTGGTTGGCAAATATTCCTATTCCTACCTTAACTACTGCACAACAACAAAAATGAAATGCCCCATGCACTCCCGAAGAAATTCTTCATATAATCAAATCTCTTAAAAGTGGCTCAGCACCCGCAAAGATGCATTCTCAGCTTTTTACTATAAACAATTTCCCCCCTCTTAATTCCAAAATTGGTAACTCTATATAACCACATTCTTGACAGGGGGCAGTTCCCAAAGGAGATGGTACTGGCCAACATGTCTTTAATTCCTAAACCTGGAAAAGATCATACTCTGCCTCAAAATTATAGACTGATTTCAGTGATAAACAACAACCTAAATATTTTCAGTAGATTATTGGCTAATAGACTCTCCTCCGTGATCCCTTCTCTGATATCTCCTTATCAATTGAGCTTTATCACAAGTCGCCAAATCACGGATAATATTAGACTTGTTACAAATATAATTGAGGATGCCAATTCTAAATCTCACCCCGTTCTCTTTTTAAGACTGGATATTCGTAAAGCATTCAATAGTGTTACCTGGGAATATTTATCCATCCTTCTGAAAAGATATGGATTCCATGGTAAATTTCTCTATGCTTTTCAAGCTCTTTATACTGCCCCCCGAACAAGAATCCATTTGCCAGGGTGTAACTTGAATTTCTTCAGAGTGGGCAGGGAAACTTGTCAGGGCTGCCCCCTCTTTTATTTGTGTTAGCCATTGAACCCCTGGCCACAGACATTTTAAGTCACACAGCTTTCAAAGGTTATACCTCCTCAAACTCCTCCAAAACTTAGTATGTATGCAGATGACATGCTTTTATTCCTCACTCAACCTAATGTCTCACTAACTAACTTATTTCAAACCTTACAACTATTTTCATCATTTTCTGGACTATCTGTTAATATCTCCAAATCCATAGGGATGCCAATAAATATTCTGGATTCCCAATTTAGGGTCCTATGGGATTCGTTTACCTTTGCCTTGTCTATAGACTCCCTCTCATATTTGGGGGTCTGTCTTACACCAAATTTACAGTCTTTGTTTGATGGGAACTACCCACCTTTGATATCAACCTTACGAAAGATGCTAAAATTGTGGAGTTCATATCATATTTCGTTTCTAGGAAGAGTCACAGTTATCATGACAATTCTTCCTAAATTGTTGTATCTTTTTAGAGCTCTTCCCATTAGATTGACCAAAGAATATATCACTAAAGTTCAAATGGAAGTGGATACTTTATATGGGCCCACTCCCACCCTTGTTTTTCTAAAAAGATTTTGTATAGATCACAATATGAGGGTGGGTTAGGTTTACCTAATTTCTGGCTCTACTATTTGGCTTCTTTCTTTGCACAAATTTCCCAGTGGCATATATATATAAGTCGAAATCAAAAATGGGAAACAGACTGAAATCTGACTCTCTCTATAGATGATTGGCAAGAATGCATTGTGAACCTTCATAAATGCACAAGATCAGTCACAATTCGTGAAACTGCTGTTAAACATTTTACTAGATGGAATTTTACACCTGTAAAATTGCATTCTATCTTTCCATTAGTGTCTTCAGTGTGTTTTAGAGGATGTCAATCCCCAGGTTCATTTACCCAAATTTTTTCGGGAGTGTGAGAAAATTGCTCCTATTTGTTGTAAACTTGAAACTTTCTCTACAGCTATATCTGGTACTTCTATTCACATTACCCTAGCTAATTGTTTACTTTTCACTAATATCCCAAGACTTTCTATCCCTCAGATGAGACTAGTCCATACCATTTGTGTTTCCATACACTGGCTTATAGCTAGACATTGGAAGTCCCCCTCAGTTCCCATTCCACAATTAAAAATGAGAGTAGATTCGATTTGCAGTATGGAAAAAATATTTATATAATTCTATGACTTTTTATAACAACAAATGGGATCCTTAGTTTGAACACTCAAACCTCTTTTTCTAAATACTTTATGTTAACTGCTCCATCACTATACTTTATTATATGGATCACATATCTATTGTATATATTGACCCTCTCTGTTTATATCCTGGTATTGTCTTGTTTACCCTGAATATCTGCATTCATATGTAATGATCATCTTTGTTTTTTTTTTCTTTTTATTGGAATACCCTATTTGGTATATCTGTACAACTGTGTTTTCTTTGTACCACCAATTTATACCTAATAAAAGTTTGTAAACAAAAAAAAAAAAATAACAGTACACTTCCCTGCATGTGATGGTGTCTAATCACTCCTGTGCCAATAGTCTGATTGTATATGTGTATTGTAAGATCTAATGCACTGCTACCTCTGACTGCAGTTCTCGCAAGGATTTTTGCCGTGTGGCATCCTCAGGAAGCTCCTGGGAGCTTCCTGAAGACACCACGCAGCGAAACATGTAGCTGATGTTTACTGTTGTTATATTCAGCCAAATCCCTATGTCATTTCCGGTTTCTGGTATTTGGAATGCATACCGAAGTCCAGGAAGTGGAACGGCGATGCAGAGATGCTTAGTGTATTGGTGCCAAGATATTTGGTACCACATTTTTTAAGTGTAAAACTTTGAAAACTTTTTATTGCCTTAAAAAGTCTTAATTAAATACTGCACAGTGATAAGATTCTGTCTTTGTGGTCCTTGGGTGACATTGATGGAGAGACATCAGGTACGCAGGACAGCTGATGATTGGAGGAAAAGTGAGGAACAGCAGTTGGAGAGCATCTGGGGCAAACAGCGCTTCATGACTTTTTTTTTAAGTAAGAGGGTCATGGATCTTTGGTGAGTGCACTGTGGTGACACAGGAGGTGAAGCACTTTGGGAAGATTCGGTGGCACAGAAGCTGTATTCCATATTGGTGTTGGACTGCATGCAGCATTATTTACTTTTTATGTTATTTTGGTTCATGACATTTAGAGATAGAGTGCGGGGAGTCTATGGGGATTGTATGTTTCCACTTATAGTTTCACTTTCAAGGACTTTGACAGGTAGAACTTTTAAGAAAGACTGATGTTTCCTGAAAAAGAAAGAAACAGGCAATGTTGAGAATTGAAAATGCTGTGGTCAGCCAGGAAAACATGCGGATGAAAGATACATCATGCTGACTTCCCTTCACAATTGTGAGATGTTCAGGGGCACCTTTACCTTATATCTGCGTGGGATCATGGTACACCATGAGGTGTGGTCAAAAGCAATGTTTAGGAGGAAGGAAGACTTGCAGCTATAGAGTTCTCCTCAGTGCTAAAAGTACAGGCAGATACTTTTCCATCATGCAGTACCACCAGAGAGGTGTCTGATCAGTCCAATTAATTCTGCAGAAGGACAATTACCCAAACATACAGCCAAAGTCATAAAGAACTAACTTCAGCAAAATAAAAAAGACATGGCCATTGCCACTGAGTTTGTCTAGAGACAGAATAAAGTGAACAGCTTGCACCCTCAAAAGAACTGTGGCTAGTTTTCCTAGATGTTTGGAATAACTTTCTTGCGGTGTTTCTGTTTTGGAGGATGATGTTTTAGCCTTTTTGCAGCTTATGACAGGGCAATTCCATTGCCCTTCCAGCTTTCTAGTAGAAGTGACCCATGTGTTTTTAAAGCCACCTGATCACTTCCACGTGCTCAGAAATGTGTCTTCCCATATGTCCCGTGCTTATCTGTCCTTAATGGGTGTTTTAAACCATCAAAGCAGCAGGAGAATGGGGATTCTGCAGGGTCTCTGCCTATATATATATATATATATATACAATAAATGTTGTGAATATTCATTTCAATTATCCAATCACATGCAATGAGATAAGTAAAGAGAAATTATTGCTTTTCACAGGATTGAATAACTGAAGTGAATATTTACACAATTTATTTCCTTTTTTTTGCACCTATATTGTCGACAGTAACAAATATCTCATATACTTATAGCAAAACTATACTCACCTCTGATCCAACGATGCGGCGTCCCTGAGCTCCCCTCCTCGCCACCGACATCTTTGAGCTGCCAGCTCCTAGGTTTCATTCGTTGGCTGCTATCATTGGCCGAGCCAGGATGACGTCACTCCAGTGCATGTGCGGGACTTCAGACAGATTTGGCATTGCTGAATTTGTACAGTGAGCTGCACTTCCATGATTCACTGGCAGACAGGAAGGCAAGCAATTTTAATGCAGAAAAGACAAAGCATGTCTCTTCTGCATTGAAATTTCCGCCTGGTTGCCCGTGTTTAATTTTGGCCTAAAATTTCATTTTAACATATCCATCTCAGATTGGCTGGTGAGGAATCATATCTTCATCCTGGTCCACCATGTACAGCCAGAGCCGAAATGCTGAGGTTGTGTAACCCTTGCAGTTCCACTTAAGCACTACGTTTTACAAACTATGGAGGTTCTTGGTTTCAGTAAACTATTCATCTAATGGGTATAGTGATAGAGCAGTGACTGTGACATTCAATATATATTCACTGCAGATAAATCTAACTTGTCCTTGTGTTTTAAATTACAGGGGATGAGTACTCACTTTTGACTATTTGGTGGAGGTCACATTCACTGCTTTATAACTATACCCCTATAAGTTTTTTTTTTCAATTAGTATCCCAGAAAAAAATCTTTACTCCATCTACTAGTTACAGTATGGTGTTGTCTGTCCCAGAACTACCATTCTACTATCGCTAAGATACTGAATTAAAAGGTGACTTTGCAAATAAATAAATAAAATAAAAATTTATCAAAGTGTGGAACTGTATAAAAATGCTACAAGGAAAATAATGATCTGCAGTTTAATCTGAAGAAATGTTTGATTTAATGTTTTATCAACCTCAATGGATCAACTACAGCAGGTGGTATTAAAAATATTTCAGTCCTTGCACAATCAGCTACTTGTCTTCTTTTTTCTGTAAACACATAATAAACCTCATATTCAGCATCATAGGCATGAGAGAACTGCTTATTAAATTTTTGCTATTGCAGTAGTTTTCACCAGTAGAAAGGGTGATCATTGAAATAACTTTTCTTCTTTTTTTCTTCTGAAGTTTTGTAATTGTAATGGCAAAAGTGAAAGAAAATGCTGTGACACTTTCTTAACTGGATGTGAGCTCTTTAGGAAATACACATACACAATAATATCTTCTGGCATAATTATTTATAATATAATATGAATAATTATTTCTATTTCAAAATATAGATGTTATTGCTTACAGTGTATTTAAATAAAAAATAATCAATAAATATATATATATATTTTACATATATTGCACCCTGATTGCATGACTACATTTTTAAAAAATAAGTGGACGTGTACTTTGTGGGCCCTCTGTCAAGGTCCTACCTTTTCCCAGAGGTTATGCTGCTCCATGTTCTGGCATCCATCTTGGATTTCTGCAGAGCATGGTGGGAGTCTTTTATGCCTTCAGGCCTCTGCGGTCCATCCCCCAGAGGGGTGTGGTTGATCACATATAAGCCTGTTGTCCGCACGTGCCCTTTGCATTCGTGTCTTGTGTGTTAGTGCGACTATAGCTCTGTTTATACTCTTGTGGCTCTCCTGGAATCTGACTCGGCTTTTGACTGAACATTCTCTGCATTTTCCATTGATCTGACCCTCCGTTGCTGAACCCGGCCTGTTATTTTTGTCTACCGTTCTGTACCAATTGTCCCGTTGTTATCGACCCGGCCTGCCTGACTACTCTTTGTCTATCTGGTCCCTACCAGCTACACACCATTGGCGGCGGCTATTACCGCAGCTGGGGTGTCTCGGGGGCCGCGACCTGGTTCCTGGCTGCGTCAAGTCCATCCCCACCATCAGGGGCCCTGGTGAAGGGCAGCCTGGGACTTAGACTCCGCGCCCTGAGGGACTCCGGTCTGTGGGTGGTGGTTGTCGTCAGTCAGTGCGTTACCCTGCGCTGACACCCTCTCCCATTTCTCTAGCATTTTTAATAGATTGTTCTTACCTGTAACTATAGAGGTCATCACTTTGAGGCCTACCAGGTGCCACACAACCTGTCCCCCAAAATATTGCACATGTATGTAGTGATCTCAAACTGTGGACAAACCTTCTGTTGACTAAAGATTACAGCATGGCCCCCCAAAAAACAAAAAAAAGCAGCTCTATAATGTTTATACTTGCTGCCCATGCCATTTTGTGGCTAAAGGTTTTTTTTGTAAATAGCCTTTCCATTTATATATGCATCCACTGTGTTTTTTACAAAATAAAAAAAATGTTGCTCCTAAAATATATCTTTGGTGTGTTTGGGGTGTAAATTGTATGTTTAGAAAATGCCCCCTAAAAATGCAAAAGAATTGTCCTCTTTGGGATTGGATCTATTACTAGCATCATCTGCTTCAATAGGATCTGTATGAGTAAGCCCAAATTTGTGAAATGCGTTAGTGGATTGATCAAGAGTGGAAGGGGCGTGGTGTTTGCTGTCTATCAATGAACCTGTTAGACTTGTGTGATGTCATAGGAGTGTGGCCCCTTTCTTTAAAGTGGTGCGTCTTACACAGAGCGAGAATGGGCTCCTTGGGCTCTGTACCCAGCTGACTGCTCAGCAGAAGAGCAAACTGCCCAGCTCTGATATGGCGAGGTTTCTTCCCTACTGTAAGGATGTCAGGGCTGTTAGATTTCTTATGACTATAGCTATCATCACTTTCTTCCCGATTCAAGAGATAATCCTTTAAAATAAAGTTTTCTAAAGAAAAAAGAAAATCATTTCAATGCACATATATATACAGTATATATAAAATCTTTTTTTCATCAATTTTAAGCCTACCATATGAAGCTTGAATTTCATCTGTTTCCTGCTTAATCAGTTGGAACTTCAGCCATGAGTAGCCCTTTGCACTGGCTCAAAAAACATCACCTTTCAGATGCAGTCACTGTCCAGATATTCAGGCAGCCGCTAATGTTGCAACTGTCTGAATACAATACACATCAGCAGAGATTCCTCCAATCATGCGTTTAACATGGATGGAGCGATCTATTAGATTTTTCTCATTCAGCCCATGGGATGAACAAGATAAATCTTTACATGTATGACTAGTTTAAGTAGCATAGCTTTTTAAATGTGCATGATTCATCATATTTTCGGCAATCTTAACTATGTAATAAATTATTTCAATAATAGAAGTATTTGCTGAATCTGGAGGATTCTAACACAATTTAATTAAAAGTAAATATGATATGCCAATTTCTTTCTTTCATAAATCATTGTACTGACACATTTATTTGTCTAAATATTACAGTGAAGGAAAAATGTATCCAGTCTTAACATTTAATTAAAATGTAAAAACACTATTGATATAGTTGTACAGTCCCTGCTTGTCTGCTCCTATGAGGGCAAACTTGGAAATAGGTAGTGACGACCTTTGATATGCATGCGTGAGACTTGGGTAAATTTGCAATACCCACCTGGGAATGTGGACTCTCTACATACTCATGTCTAAGGCTGGCCATACATTATACAATTATCTGGAGATTTTTGGTTTAGATTTACCAAAAACCATATAATAGGAGGACAAACCTAAACAACACTTTCAGTTGTATCCAATTAGGCAGGCCCTTGCACTACACAGTTGAAGGTAAATCTAAAGGAAATTGGGCAGAAAATTGGAAGATAATTGTATAATGTATGGCTAGCCTAAGAGCATCATTTACTCTTTTTTGGAAAATCTGAGTAAAGTTGGCCATGCTCTAGTAGATTTTAAAACAAATGTTTGTAAGAACAATCACAAAAATTCTCATAAATAGATGTAAAGGCTTGACAAATGTCATTTCAAAGTGCTTCAAAATTTTGTTTCCTTTCCACACCCCTGACGAAGTCAACAGAAGTAATGCATAGAGCAGAGCATATGTTATGTCATGAAGTTAGGAGGCGCTACAGAGCACACTTGAGTACAGAATGTCAGCAATTATTTGTACATTTGTATATGGCACATTTGCTTAGGAAAACGGGAATACTGAGTACACAGGAATGCACATACAAATGTGAAAAATGTTAGTGTTTTTATTAGTTTTTTAATAAAGTAGTTGCTACTTAACAAAAAGCACTTTGGTATTTGTCATTGTGGACATCTGAGTACTTAAGGATCGGTATACCCTCCCATTGTTCACCCAGTGACTGTAAAGGGCAATTGACCTTATGTTTCTATGAGGTTCACCTAACCAGGTGAGCATCTGTCCACTAAGTGAGAAAAAGCGAGCAGTACCGAAGAGTGTTCAGTATAGAAAGAGCAGTGCACACATTCTGTGAGGGGAATTGCACAAGTGGAATTGGTTTAAACGCCATCATGATGTATGATAAAATTGGACAATTGCACACTGGCAGGCTGTGCTGCTGTTAAAGATTTTGTGGGCACAGCAACAGTGTGTTTAATATTTTAAAGCATGTTGCAATTGCAGCACTACCCCCTTAGGATTCGCTGAGTTATTTTCGGGCTCGCTGTGGTTCTGGACCCCTTTTTGAAAGTCCAACCCCTTCTGACACCACAAGTTTCTTTTGACCAAAGTAAATTACCACCAGAAAGTAGAGTCACACACAGATTAGAGTAAACTGATATGAGGTTTATATTAAACTTAAACATAAGCTTGGTTAAACAGTACAAAATGGTATTGGTACTTGGAATGGCAATGATTACTCTTAGCATCTCTAAGCAAAGAAACACCACATACAGCAGAATCTCAATCAGTGTTAGCAGGCCTGCTTTTCAGAAGTTAACTCAATACCTTCGACCTGAAGTGGTGTCAACCCCAGTGAGCAATAAAAACTAGCAACAATAGAACTAGCTCACTTTGGGCCTTCAGAATCTGATGGCAAGGCTTAAATCTGAGATAAAAGAGCTCTTTTACCATACTAGTCAATGTCCATTTAAATTCAGTAATGATTCATCTGTGCGCTCACTGGGGCCCAGTTGGTGCACAAGTAGGAAGTGATGTAGGCAACAGTTCCTTACAGGATTAACACAAGGGGAGGAAGAAGAAAGGACAAGGACTTTCCCTTTTAGTGGCACTTGACTTAGGTGTTGTCCCCTTTAATGCACTGATAAAAGGGCAGCTTTAGGCAAATACAGTGTCAAACTGGCAATAGGGCTTGTTGGCAAAAGGGCAACTCCACTCTAGGCCGCAGTAACCAATGGCAATGGTGGTAGAAATTCCTTTAGGAAGGTAGGCCAATGATGATCTAATGATCCTGGCAGGTCCTGGCTGTCCCTCTCTCAGTGGATGGGTGCCCCACAGGTCCTCCGGCCTCACTTGCAGCATTCTGTCTGGTCACCACCTGCTGGCAGACTGTCTCGCTGAACAGAGTGACAGGGCCAACAGTCAGCGACTCCTCCTTGCTTCTCCTCTCTCTAGCTCTGAGGCCTGGTCCGGCTCTCCGGCAATCAGCACAATTCTCTCTCTGCTTCTTCTTTCCAACTCTCTCCCATCTCACTTCCTGTCCAGTCTCTCAGGCGTCTGTATATATCTGCCCCTACCCACACGCCAGCTTTTCTGGGAAAAGTAGTCCTCTAATACACTGTTCCCCAGCAAAGTCCTGCGGTTCAGCATACAAGGCCCATGGAATGTGAGTGCCATTGAATTTGCAGGACACTGCCATTTGTGTTGGTTTCAACATCCTGCAGCTGACACTAAAGCAAGGGTGTTACACAATTTTTGTGCATGTTTCATATACAGTATTCATAGATATATATATGCTCTTCAAATAGTTTCTGCATGGTTAAACTCTAATATATATATATATATATATATATATATATAATGTGTGTGCAAAAACGTTTTGAAGACCCCAGAAACAGAGCTCAGAGACAGGATTATGGCAAGGCACAGATTTGGGGAAGGCTACAAAAATGTCTGCTGCACCAAAGGTTCCCAAGTGCACAGTGGCCTCCATAATTCTCAAATGGAATATATTTGGAACAACCAGGACTCTTCCAGGAGCTGGTCACCCAGCCAAACTGTGCAATCAGGAAAGAAGGGTCTTAGTAAGAGAGGTGACCAAGAACCCAATGGTCATTCTGACTGAGCTCCAGAGATCCTGTGTGGAGATGGGACAAAGTTCCAGAAGGACAACCAGCACTGCAGCCCTCCACTGATCTGGGCTTTATGGCAGAGTAGCTAGACGGAAGCCTCTCCTCGGTGCAAAACACATGAAAGCTGTCTTTAAGTTTGTATGGACTGTGAGGAACTAGATTCTCTGGTCTGATGAAACCAAGATTGAACTGTTTGACCTCAATTCTTAATGTTATGTCTGGAGGAAACCAGGCACCACTCATCACCTGCCTAATACCATCCCAACAGTGAAGGATGGTGGTGGGAGCAACATGCTGTGGAGGTGTTTTTCAGCAGCAGGAAGTGGGGGACTGGTCAGGGTGGAGGGAAAGCTGAATGGAGCAAAGTACAGAGATATATTTTTAATAAAAGGGTAATACACAATTAGAGGTTTCTCTTTTTCAGACTTTACTGTGACCAGGAGTGTTTTATTGGAATGACGTGAAGGACTGAGGAACCAAGATCTAGGATACCTGTATTACAGCAATATTAATTATATTAATGCATATTGCTGTTAGGTCTTACTATTCAGTGAGCTTTCACATGGAGATTATGGTGGCAGCCCTTTCACAGAGTTGTTGTTGCAGCTTGGTCACACAGTTGGAGGTTGCCATGTCTTTTTGCTTGTTTGGGAGTTACAGTCTCTCTCCTAGTCCTGCAACACACTTAGAAAACTGTTAAGAATGTGACATTTGAGAAAATATGTCATTCTGCTCCTTCAAACTTTCTTGCTACTGCAGTCAAAACTAAAATTGATTTCACCCACTAACAATTTGAAAACTGAACAAATGTTCCTAAAACAAATGTTTTCAAGAAATTCTTCAAATGTATGGCCAGTTTTAGTCTCAGTAAGACACCCCAGAAGCATGGCCCTTTTAATTATGTATGTATGTGACCTCAATAAATGCACACAGCAGTAAATCAGGTATTAGTTTTCATTGAACTGGATCACTGAAAGCCATAATTTGATTTATTGTTGTGTGTAATATTTTAACTTCTTTGATACAGCTTTGTAAATGAGACTACGGGGTGTATGGTAGCCAATCAGCTTCTAACATTATGGCAAGGCTTAAATCTGAGATAAAAGAGCTCTTTGACCAGGGGACCAACTTTGTAACAATTATGCTTGATCAAAAAAAACTGGAAGCTGCACCACCAACAAATTAATAAACTATCTAAGGTACTTCTTTTGTATGCTTATAGATAATGGACAATGTGGGTGTGGGTGTTAATAGATTAAAGGTATATTTATAGAAAAATTAAGTTAAAAATAACTGTTCTTCAGTTAAACGGGTCAGGAAATGTCCATTTCTGACCTGTGTAATGTTTATATACTAGGTGTACACTTCATTAATTTACTCTTTGTGACATATTACTCCACAAATCTACACCTTTTTCATGAACAAACATCAGCAAATTTCCAGTTATGTTGACTTTAATGATGACACTGACTATTCTTTATATGGACTTGTGACAATAAAGAATTCCAGGTAAGGATATTTTTATATATAGTTACATTGGTGCAGCTTGGATCAATGTAACTATGTATAAACCATACCTGGCCAGTGCTCCTGGAAGCTGTAAATAACTGAAGTAGACGCCACTAGTCCAGTGATCTCCACTTGCTTCCCAGTTTTTGGCTCCATTGTACTCAGTGGAGAAATGATCTGTGTTTTTTTTTATTTTGGTCTGGACGGGGTTTCCCTCAGATCAGAGGTTGATTGCTCCTGTCTGCTTCTGGGGGAAGCTTCCAGAAAATAGAATAGAAGTGTCAACCACTGATTTAATATAATGTATCAGTCCCCAAACAATTTCTGCGAAAGGGGTATCCAGAAGGTGGCTGGAGAGGTGATAAATGTTTGGGAGGCTGCTCAGAATTTTCTGGTCCTAAAGCTGCACCTGGAATGCAGCCAATGTACTGGAGTTGCTGTGTGGACCTCAGCAAGTGCTGGACTAAGGACCTAGAGAAGATAAGCTAATGGGATTTTTGCTGGAGGGCATCATCTTGAAGTCTGGTCTGGCGAAGGATTTTGTCTCCCTCACAGAGTGCCATGTGGAAGCTGAGTGGTAGCAGCTGTCCTAGCAAATTGTGAGTAAGATCTGGTTTTTGTAATCTTAGGTGTGTATGCTATCAGGAAGAATTCAGTGCCAAAGGTTACGTAATGGACTGGGTCTGCTCTTCTAGAGACCTAGAATTACTGGTCATTCCATATTACCTTCAAGGCTGTTTCAATAGGATTTTGGAAGAAGTTTGTCCTCCTGTTGATATTTGCTACCGTTTTCAGATTATCCTGAATCCTTAGATCCACTCCTGTTCAAGTTTCTGCAAATAAAATCCACAAAAAGACATCCCTTAGACTGAGCCTGTGTTGTCAATGTTCTTGGAACTGTGTCTGTGGCAGGCTGCCACTGTACTAGCAAGGGAGACCATATTCTCAGCTTCCCCTCTGGAGGTAAGCGCTATGCAGAGAATTCTTTGCATTTTCCGAATGAATGCAAAGTGTTCTTTGATTGGATGAGGTAGAGAGGTCCAGTGGTGACATCACTGCCCAAACAGAGCAGCTGATCTCCTGTGTTTAGAATGCAGCAGGGCAGCCACTTGGCATGGGACCCAGAAGCTAGTGGAGGTCCCTGGAATAGTGGCATCTACATCAGTGATTTCCAGCTTCCAGGGGCATTGGCCAGATTTGGTATATACAGGTGAAACTCAAAAAATTAGAATATCGTGCAAAAGTTCATTTATTTCAGTAATGCAACTTAAAAGGTGAAACTAATATATGAGATAGACTCATTACAGATAGTTCAAGCCGTGATATGTCATAATTGTGATGATTATGGCTTACAGCTCATAAAAACCCCAAATCCACAATCTCAGAAAATTAGAATATTGTGAAAAGGTGTAATATTCTAGACTCAAAGTGTCCCACTCTAATCAGTTAATTAAGCCATAACACCTGCAAAGGGTTCCTGAGCCTTTAAATGGTCTCTCAGTCTGGTTCAGTAGGAATCACAATCATGGGAAAGACTGCTGACCTGACAGTTGTGCAGAAAACCATCATTGACACCCTCCATAAGGAGGGAAAGCCTCAAAAGGCAATTGCAAAAGGAGTTGGATGTTCCCAAAGTGCTGTATCAAAGCACATTAATAGAAAGTTCTGTGGAAGGGAAAAGTGTGGAAGAAAAAGGTGCACAAGCAGCAGGGATGACCACAGCCTGGAGAGGATTGTCAGGAAAAGGCCATTCTAAAGTGTTGGGGACTTTCACAAGGAGTGAACTGAGGCTGGAGTCAGTGCATCAAGAGCCCCCACACACAGACGGATCCTGGACATGGGCTTCAAATGTCGTATTCCTCTTGTCAAGCCGCTCCTGAACAACAAACAACGTCAGAGGCTTCTTACCTGGGCTAAAGAAAAACAGACCTGGTCTGTTGCTCAGTGGTCCAAAGTCCTCTTTTCTGATGGGAGCAACTTTTGCATCTCATTTGGAAACCAAGGACCCAGAGTATGGAGGAAGAATGGAGAAGCACACACTGCAAGATGCTTGAAGTCCAGTGTGAAGTTTCCACAGTCTGTGTTGATTTGGGGATCCATGTCGTCTGCTGGTATTGGTCCACTGTGCTTCATTAAGTCCAGGGTCAACACAGCCGTCTACCAGGAGATTTTGAAGCACTTCATCCTTCCTTCTGCAGACGAGCTTTATGGGGATGCTGACTTCATTTTCCAGCAGGACTTGGCACCTGCCCACACTGCCAAAAGCACCAAAACCTGGTTCAATGACCGTGGGATTACTGTGCTTGATTGGACAGCAAACTTGCCTGACCTGAACCCCATAGAGAATCTATGGGGCATTGCCAAGAGAAAGATGAGAGACATGAGACCGAACAATGCAGACGAGCTGAAGGCCGCTATTGAAGCATCCTGGTCTTCCATAATGCCTCAGCAGTGCCACAGGCTGATAGCTTCCATGCAACGCCGCATTGAGGCAGTAATTGCTGCAAAAGGGGCCCAAACCAAGTACTGAGTACATATGCATGCTTATACTTTTCAGAGGTCCGATATTGTTCTATGTACAATCCTTGTTTTATTGATTGCATGTAATATTCTAATTTTCTGAGGTTGTGGATTTGGGGTTTACATGAGCTGTAAACCATAATCATCACAATTATGACAAATCACAGCTTTAACTATCTTGCTTTGCATGTAATGAGTCTATCTCATATATTAGTTTCACCTCTTAAGTTGCATTACTGAAATAAATTAACTTTTGCACGATATTCTAATTTTTCGAGTTTCACCTGTACATCATTACATTGGTCTAAGCTGGAGCAATGTAACCATGTCTAAAATATATATACCTGATACTGTGAAAGTTGGTATTTAGATTGTAGAATATTTATTGTTCTGCATTGAGAATAAAATCCCTTATTATAATTTCTACAGTTACTGTTAAACATTTATTGTTGGAAATAGGCATATTTATGTTTAAGATCAGTATAGTTATGTTTACCCTAAGTAACCCTATCTATATAGACTCTCAGTTAAGCCAGGATGTTGGTACCAGTTCTATAATTAAACATGAGTATACACATCTAACCCTTTTCCTTTCTGTACTGTGCTGGCAGGTCTTCATTATCAGTTGTACACTAGATCTGCACAATCTCTGGTATATCAATGAATAAAAAGATCTCAAAGCGTGGGGGGTACAATGCATGCTATTGCACTTTCCCTCAGTTTGTCCCTGAGCTTGCCCCTCTAACTGCATTCTGATACTGTTAAGAATAGTTTCCAAACTGCCTATAGATACCTAGGTCTAAACCTGCTCCAAATAAACAACTCGAAAAGTGAAAAATATTTTTGGATTATCTTTAGATATGCTGTGTGAATGGGAACAAATAACAAACATATAGCGGGGGTTCTTAAATTTACTGCAAAAATGGCAGTACACTTTAAGCTGCTACAGTATAATGCCCTTGCTTAAACCCAGATGAAAAGAATGAAAACCTGAACTTTTGATGATGTGTTTAGCAGGGAGATTGAGTTTTCAGTGCCAGATAGTCTGGGAAATGCTGAAACCTCCTTGCAAAGCTGAGGTGGAATATACTTAAAGTAGAACTCCAGGCTAAACCTAGCTAGTCTTAAAAGCAAAGTTCATTTGAGGAAAATGAAAAAATGCACTTATATTTGCAGAAAAAATGCGCATTTATTATTTTTCCTCCAGGAGCCTGAAAAGCATTGCACCTATGATCAGTGAATCATGGGTTCAATGTCAGAATCTTGCAGACAGGACCAGCTTTCTGTTTAAAAGCTTAAGGAAATGTCGGTGGACTATGATGATACTCATCAGTGCCCTCACATGTAAGGGGGACTATGACTGGGCAGATTGTACTGTCCCCACCCCAATACTTCTCAGATGGGGCAACCAACCATCTGTGGGGATTAACTTTGACCCATATTGTGTTATACTTTCGGCCCGAGGCCCGCTCACAGCATTCTCTGCCAGAAGCCTTGATATTTGAGAATAAAGGAATGTCAACATGGTAATGCATTTTCCTCACTGCAAACCTTCTGTGACAAATGCAGGACTAGACATTCTGCAGCAGTCATTTCAGGGCAGAACTTAAGTACACACCTTGTAAGCCATCTTCCCTCTACACCTCTATTCCTCTCCTTAGGACCACAACAGGGTTGGTACCACTAGCCTGTGTATATTACTTCCACAGCATTAAGCTTCCATCATCAAGTCACAGGACCTACATCTGTGGGTCAGGGGGATGAAGGTGCTTCCTCTAGTATACCAATCTCATCCCAATATCCCTTCCATAGCTCTGCCCAGCCAGGCATGTTCCCAGATGACACACTCATTCCAAGGCTTTACCATTACTCACTTCAAAAGACTCTGTCCAGGCCTCCAAGGTCTTATGCAGCCCTTTGCAGGACCTGCAGAATGTCAGAGGAGACAGAGTGACTATACCTATTCCTCCCATGTTATGTACCACTTCTGCTGGGACCAACTCTGCTTCAGCCCTGCAAAGGGCCCTTTAGATCAGCACTGCAGGAGGCTACATCCTGGCAACTCTGGGGTATTTGTCTCCCATGCCCCATCTACTTGGGCTCCACCCACATTGACATTTATATGGGCACTGACCACACCCATGACATTACTAGAGGACATTTATAAAAGGTGAGCTAACACAAAATTACAAATTTCCCCATACCATCCTATAATGGAAACAGAGCCATCTAATGGCAGGCAAGTACAGTTGCAAGAAAAAGTATGTGAACCCCTTGGGATTACGTTGAGTTTTGCATGAATTGGGCATAAAATGTGCTCTGAACGTCATCTAAGTCACAACAATAGAAGAACACAGTCTGCTGAACATAATACTACACAAACATTAGATGTTGCCATGGTTTAATTGCACATAACATGTAAACATTCACAGTGCAGGGAGGAAAAAGTATGTGAACCTTTGGACTTAATAACTGGTTGACCCTCCTTTGGCAGCAATAACCTCAACCAAACATTTCCTGTAGTTGCAGATCAGACCTGCACAACGATCTGGAGTCATTTTGGACCACTCCTCTTCACAAAACTGTTTCAGTGTAGCAATATTCTTGGGATGTCTGGTGTGAATCGCTCTCTTAAGGTCATGCCACAGCATATCGATGGGGTTGAGGTCAGGACTCTGACTGGGCCACTCCAGAAGGCGTATTCTGTGCTGTTGCAGCCATTGTTTTGTTGAATGACTTGTATGCTTTGGGTCATTGTCCTGTTGCATCACCCATCCTCTGCGGAGCTTCAGTTGGTGGACAGATGGTCGTACGTTTTCCTGCAAAATGTCTTGATAAACTCTGGAATTCATTTTCCCATCAATGACAACAATCCGTCCAGGCCCTGAGGCAGCAAAGCAGCCCCAAACCATGATGCTCCCTCCGCCATGTTTCACAGTGGGGATGAGCTTTTGATGTTGGTGTGCTGTGCCTTTTTTTCTCCACACATAGTGTTGTGTGTTCTTCCCAAACAACTCAATCTTGGTTTCATCTGTCCACAGTATATTCTGCCAGTAGTGCTGTGGAACATCCAGGTGCTCTTTTGCAAACTTCAAACGTGCTGCAATCTTCTTTTTGGACAGCAATGGCTTCCTCCGTGGTGTCCTCCCATGTACTCCATTCTTGTTTCATGTTTTCCTTATTGTAGATGTGTCAACAAAAATGTTAGCATGTGCCAGAGATTTCTGTAGGTCTTTAGCTGACACTCTGGGATTCTTCTTTACCTCATGCAGCATTCTGCGCTGTGCTCTTGCAGTCATTTTTACAGGATGATCACGCCTAGGGAGAGTAGCAACAGTGCTAAACTTTCTCCATTTGTAGACAGTCTGTCTTACCGTGGACACATGAACATCAAGGCTCAAGGAGATACTTTTGTAACCCTTTCCAGCTTCATGCAAGTCAACAATTCTTGATCGTAGGTCTTCTGAGAGCTCTTTTCTGCGAGGCATGGTTCACATCAGACAGTGCTTCTTGAAACCAGTAAACCCAAAACAGGTGTGTGTTTTTTAAGGGCAGGACAGCTGTCAGCAACACATCCAATATCATCCCACTGATTGGAGTCAAGGTTGGCTCACTCCTGGCTCCAATTAGCTCTGGGAGAAGTCATTAAGCTAGGGCCTCACATACTTTTTCCTCCCTGCACTGTGAATGTTTACATGTTATGTGCAATTAAACCATGGTAACATCTAATGTTTGTGTAGTATTATGTTCAGCAGACTGTGTTCTTCTATTGTTGTGACTTAGATGACGTTCAGAGCACAATTTATACCCAATTCATGCAAATCTCAACGTAATCCCAAGGGGTTCACATACTTTTTCTTGCAACTGTATACTGAACCTGCCAACACGCAGTCCATTGAAAACTACAAGCTTGTAGTTTCTTTATTCACAGATTGCTGTTAAGGAATGATGAGGCTGTGCAATCAGAGCCCCAGACAGCTGCACCAATTTTGAATGGAACAGTGGCTGTGGGGTAGAGGAACCCCCACCTGCTGTCAAGGGGTTGGGGGGTATGGGGGAGGTGTTGGAGCATGTTACATGTTACACCCTAAATACTGGTGTAACATGTAACATGCTCCAAAATGTGAACTTTTTTAAAAAAGTGCTCGCTCCTCCCTCCTAACACCAATGCAGACAAGCTTGTGTAAGAAAGATGTGTATACTTACCTTTGGTCGCACGTTCCACTGTGTCAGCTAGGGGCAGCTGCAGGTGAGAGGAGAGAGCACCTGACAACTTCTGGTAAAACCTGGAGCAGTGATGTCACCCATTGGCTCCTAGGGCCTAGCCATTGTTGGCAGTCCCTTCTCTCTCCTGCAGCCACCACTCGGGGCTGACTGACTCGGGGGAGACTGACTCGGGGGAGACTGACCACGTGACCGAACCGGAGCGAGTTGAAAACAGGTAAGTATATACATATTTCTTACAATGGTTAGTCAGCATAGATGTTAGTAGGAGGGAGGAGCATTTTTAAAACTAGTTAGGTTTAGCCTGAAATTCCACTTTAAAGTGGTTGTAAAGGTTCAAGGTTTTTTTTATCATAGAATGCATGATGGTAAAAAACCTTCTGTGTGCAGCATCACCCCCAGCCTCCTAAATACTTACCTGAACCCCATCGAGATCCAGCGATGGGCATGACAGCCTCGGCTGTCTCCTCATTGGCTGAGACAGTAAGTGGGAGCCATTGGTTCCCACTGCTGTCAATCATAGCCAGTTAGCCAATGATGAGAGGGGGGAGAAAGCCACAGTTCCATGTGGGAATGGACACATGGAGCAGCGGGTGCCCCCATAGCAAGCTGCTTGCTAGAGGGGCACCTGACAGAAAGGAGGGCCTGTGGGGGATTGGAGAAGAGGAGGATCCGAGCTGCTCTGTGCAAATCCACTACACAGAGCAGGTAAGCATAGGCATGTTTGTTATTTTACAAAAAAAATTATCTTTTAAAAGGTTTTACAGTTTAATCTTCATTAATCACCATGTTTATTTAAGAAAATCAACTAATTGCTTTTATATAGCTGGAGAAAGCAAAATGGGAAAATCTTCCAGAGAACGTAGCTCTGCAGTGACATTATGCTTGTCTATTAAAGTAACCAATGCCCTCTGGTGGATGTAACTCATAACGTCATTAGAATCATTCCTTTCCTCTCCTTAGAAACAGAAACAAGAGGGACGTCAGAAAGTGACCAAGTGGTCCATCAAGTATGTCTCTTCCTCCCACTCTTTCCTTTTCCACTTTTCAACTCTTTACTCTTTCCCTCCCTCCCTTCCTTCCTTTACATTTACTATTCAGCATTTAATTTTGCGTTTCACCTCCATTACCAGTTTTTGGACTCAGACTTGTCTATATTAGATCACAATTGTCTATACATCAAAAATACCCATAGCAAATACTGACTGGGCCACCATCAATTGAAAAAATAAACAACAACACTATAACTAATTTACCTTACCTACGTTTTTACCCCCTGATGCCTTTACTAAAACTACTTCACAGATTTAGTTTTTTTTCCCAATTTGTTCTCCAGGTTCTGTGTCTTTGTTTTCACCCTTGTTTTCTATGTATCCTCATTTTTGTGTTTCTTTTTGTCTGGGTCTATCCATTTTTATGTCTCCCACCTTATGTCACCTGGATTTTGTGATGCCTTGCTTTATCTTCTCACTTTTACTCTTACTCAGACTATAACTCACATTTACTTACAAGTGAAAGACTAGTGCATTCACCCTAGAACATAATTTTGCTGTCTTCAAGGACTGTAATGGACGGCTATTCAAGCGCAGTTCCACTGCTAAATAATACAAAATCTCCTACATGGCTGAGTCACACCATTGCAGTGTTGTGCACCGGAAAAAAGTACTGCATACAATACTTTTTCAATGCAGCACAATACAACCCAATTCACTGCATCGCACCACACTATGTTCAATAGAACTTAACACCTCCCCACCATACTGCAAAATGGCGGCCAGACAGAAGTTTAATTGTTCCGGGTGGCCGTCATATGACATCTTCCCAGAACGCTGCTTGTGCATACCCGTGTGGCCTCACTGTAGGTTCAATCTGTCACTGGCTATATCCACCAGACACAGCCAATGACAGATCACTGTGCCGACCCGCTGCTGGTACCATGTGATCATTGTGACCAATTACAGCAGATCATATGACAATTGTAAACAATAAATGGCTTTGATTCATGCCATTCATTGTGTACAATTGTGTTGCTAGCTGTGATTGGTTACAGTGATCACATGGAACAGACAGGGCCAATCACAACTCATCTGTATGATGTGATTAGCTGTTGCCAATCACAGCTAATCACAATACATACCGAATGAATCAATATCATTCAGTGAAAATGTTTGTTTATAGAGGTGAATTTACTGCTATGAGCAATCATAATATGTAAAAAAAAATCCTGATCCCTTCCCCAGAGTAGTACAATGTTACTATGGTAACAAAATATTGATCTGGTCACAGTGAGTTAAAAATTGTAAAAAAAAAAAAGAAAAAAATGTAAAAAAAAAAAGTTTTTTTCATATTGTCACCAGTCAGTGTCCCTGATCACTGCCAGTTATGTGAAGATACTGTACTGTATGTAAAAATACAAATTCCAATTTTTTTGCAATTTCTTCAATTTCCCAAAAATTGTGAAAAACAAATTACGACTTCAAAAAACATTCCTCTTACTAAATATCTTGCAAAATACTGTCTACCTTCCGAAAAGTGGTCATTTGGGGAGTATTTGTACTGTCCTGGCATTTTTGTGCCTAAGAAATGAGAGGCAATCAGTACATCAGGATAGATCGATTTTCAGATATATACCAAAGTTTGTGGACTCTATACCTTTCCTACAGACTAAATAATAAACAGTGAATTGGGTTATATTAACCAAACAAATGTAGATGAATACTTTGGCCTAAATTTATGTAGAATAATTATTTATTTGCAAAAATGTATAACAGAAATGAAGAAAAAAGAACACTTTTTTTCAAAATGTTTGTAATTTTTGTTTGTTTAGCAAATTGTCATTTGGAGTGTGACAGAGCTGAAATCTGACAATTGGCCTGTGTAGGAAGGGGGTAAAAGTGCCTGGTATTGAAGTGGTTAATGTGGTCACTGTGTAAAATTTCAATACAGTTATTTGAAAAAAGGGAAAGAGCTTGATGCACAGCTATCAGTGCATTGGCAGTGCTTTCATCATACCTCACACCAGCATCTGCGCTAGCCGATTTGATATGGGGGCACATTGGATGCCTTCAGCTGCCATTGTGCTTTTGTTTGGCGCCCAGTTTGTCTGTGTACCTTTAAGGAGGGGTGGGCTCCCTCCAGGCACCTACCCTTAATCTATCCACTACTTTAAGTGCCTTGACGTGGGCACTTCGGTTTCTACATATATTTGCAATTGTGTGCAACAAAACCCTCTGTTATTTATGTGAATCGTTGGACAGGATCAGTTTGGTTTGTTTGCAGGCTTAGTTGTAAATTTGCTGGGAAATTTGTGTCTGTTTGTGATGTGAACCAGCTCTAAGACCTATTGCTCCCTCTTCCCAATTACATAACACTCAGCTTACATTCTCTCTGCTCACTATCAGACCAACATTTAGTACTAATCACAGCTCTGTAGCAATGAAAAATCAATCTTGGTTGGACTTTGCACTAAATTGCGATAGTGCCACAAAGAATTAGTGACATCTGAACTTCAGTTGATTGCATGGACTGGACTCCCACCTCTCCTTCCTACCCCACATCCAACTGCTATCTAGATCTTGCAGGCTCCACCTCCGCAACATCTCGAAGATGCGCACATTCCTCACCCCAGACACCACCAAACAACTCGTACGCTCCCTCATCATCTCACGCCTGGACTATTGCAATTCCCTTCTCACTGGCCTACCCAAACGAACGCTATCCCCACTCCAGTCGATCCTAAACTCAGTGGCTAGACTCATCCACCTCACCAACCGCTCCACATCTGCCTCCCCCCTCTGCCAATCCCTTCACTGGCTCCCGATTGCCCAACGCATCAAATTCAAACTGCTAACACTGACCTACAAAGCCATTCACAACGCCGCCCCAAACTACATAACCGACCTGATACCCAAATACTACCCTACCCGTGCCCTCCGCTCCTCACAGGACCTCCTACTCTCTAGCTCCCTGGTCTCCTCCTCCCACGCCCGATTGCAGGACTTCTCTAGAACTTCACCCATCCTCTGGAACTCCCTACCCCAATCCATCAGACTGTCACCCACCCTCCTCACCTTCAGGCGCACCCTGAAAACCCTCCTCTTCAGGGAAGCCTACCCCAACCTCACCTAACACCTGACCTCACCTAACAACCTCCACCACTCCTCCCAACATTCCATCCCCCACAGCCATCTCCTCCTGTATCACCTTCCCTTCCCTCCTAGATTGTAAGCCCGAAAGAGCAGTTCCCTCAAACCCCTCGTGTACTGTTTTGTTACTGTCTTTCTCATGTTCTGTCCCCCTTGCTACTGTACAGCGCTGAGCACACCCTTTGGCGCTATATAAATACTGTATAATAATAATAATAATTGCATCCTTTTTAGCGCCTGGTGCAGAACCAAGTTAGTGCTGAAACCCATTCTTCACAATTAGCAGTAATGTATTAAAATAGCAAGAATTCCAGACTTCTGCTGACATGCCCCCCTGCACAGCCATTCCCTGGGAAGTTCAGTTTACTTCCATTTCTCCTCCTTCACCTCTTTATGCAGTTGAGAACAGAGGGTATGTGATCACTTATAAAAAAGGGAAAGAATAAAAAGGTATTTATCATTTTTTTATATGTATATACAAATGTTTTACCTTTCATTTCTATTCAATCTTTAATAATGGTAATCCTGACTTTCACAAAAATATGTAATATAGTTTGCTTATTACCTTACAGTATTTGCAATTTACCTTGTGGCCATAGTGATTGGAAACATGTGTTGCTGCCTTTCATGTTTAAAATGTTTAGCCTAAATTAGAGCCCAGTTTCAATTAAAAAAATATTTCCTGCACAAGTTAAAATAAAAAATCAGCTCTTATTTTAGTGATCACTTGATCACTTAATCTCCTGCGCTTTTTCCAAGAGAATTACTCTGCAATCCCCTGCCAGTCCTCTTCCAGGTTGCATGATGACACTTTTGAATAATGGTCCTAAATGGCAACCTCTGTGTTTAAAATGGTTGTAAACCCTTAAGTATACCCAGTGAAGTGACTGGCCTCAGGTGATACACAGAGATTAAACAAATCATCCTACATGAATTATACCTGTTTATCTGCAGTCTTCTCTTCTCTACACCCGTTCAAAGTGCTGAATTTTAAAGCTTGCATGAGAGTTAAGATCAATGGGGTGAAAAGCTGAAGTTATATTCTGCAGAGCTCAGTGAGGAGAGTTCTGAGAGCTGATTGGACGGAAGAGACACCCTCCCCCCCCTCCACACAGCTCACAGGAACAGAGCTGAGGCAGTTAATCAGCTGAAGCTCCCTCCTCTGTCACCTTTTTTTCTCTTGGTGTCAGGAAAACATGTCAGAAGTGACTCAAGCTGATAGCAGAGGAATGAGGCAGCAGACAGAAATGACACTTAGTGCTCTGGATAGAGACATGTACACACTATACAGGGATATGCTTTGTTGATATTTCATACCCAAGGTTTACAAAATACTTTAACCTAAAATTCCCTTTTAAGCCCAAACCCTGACACATTTTCATTTTTAAAAAATAGTAGAACTGCTGTCTGTTACCTTTGGGAAGAATTTGGCTTACCTACTGTCCTCACAACACCCTGTGACAATCTGACGCATGAAGAATCACTGAGATAGAAACTAGGGGCAAATTTTCCCATTAGCATCACAGAGAGAAATAAACCTTGACAGAGGTGATAACCCTTCCCCACTCTAACTTATAAAAAAGTAATTCCTTGCCCAGATTTTGGTATTAATTTGCACCAAAAACCCGTATCTACACTAAGTTCCCTAATAAAATATACGGAATATATATTCTTTCAAAACATTAGGTTACTAAATCATGTCCTGAAATTACTAGTTTGAAAATGAAACTGAATTAACAGCTATACTTGCTAAATATTTGAAAGTAAAATGTAATTACTTAAGTAGTTTCCAAGGATATAGGTCTGGCACTGCTGATGCAATAACATTTCATTCCATGTAAGTTACCTGGGTGAGGTAGTACGTTGTAGATCCAAGCAGTAAACGAGCAATTAATTTGCACTGTAGGGCTTTTCTGATTGCAGCAGTATGCCCATATCTAGATGACTACCCAGATGTTATCTAGCACATCAGCTCTGCAGAAAATGCTACAAATTAAAAGGCTGAAGCTGCAGTATTTTTATTGCTTCCTGCTGATTCAAAGCCGTAATTTCATCAAAAGATCAAGAGGAAATCTTTGATATGGCCTAATTGAAGAAATGCTTTATATTTTTGGTGTTTGACTTCTCTGCATGAAATCGCAATTTTTAATAAAATGCAATTTAAAAAAAAAATCTCATACTTTCCATGTATTTCTGTTCATTGTGTGACTAACATATTTGTCTTTCATGTTTTATGTATCAAATAAAATACCCAGCAATTAACTACTTTAGGATGTCCATCATAGACCATGCTGAACCCATTTTATGCAGAAAGCTATTTTATCCTAACTCTTCCATATAGAAAATCATTGACAGTGCTGCAGGGCTACATTTGCAATAGATTGAATCAAATGTAAAACCTAATGTTGACCATAGGTGGATTTAAGCTTGGTCAATTCAACAGGGACCTTGGGAGCATAGATGTTGTTATTTTTCGAATTACAGAGATGAGGTCATGAAAATTAAATTATACTTTTCTCCTAAATAGTAAGGATTTTTAAAATTGTATTAACTGTTTAGTGTTTTGTGTAGGGGGTGTACTAATGGGTGTTTTTTTTTTGCCTCTCCAGGTGTTCTCCTTTAATACCTTTACAGAGAATTAATAAAACACTGTCACCTTGCCCATTCTGTATGAAGTCATATTTTGACCACTTTGTACTCACATCTTCAGTGCTGCCATCGAAATACTCAATCATCTGCTAGTTTCACCATGCCCTCCATCATGTGACAGTGCTTGGACCAGTGTTTGGCCACTAGGCCTGAGCACTACATCATGGGGAGAGATCATGTGCTTCATCAAACATAGAAGCAATGGCAGCCACAGAAGAAGGAGTGATGGGGAGCTTTGGAGAGTATAAGGTGGCTGCAGGGTAATTGTTACACAGACCCTGTCACTTTGCCCTGAATTGGAAAGTTAACAGTGTTTCTTTAATTAAAGTAGATCCCAAGTATCAAGGATCCGGATGTGACCAGAGATGTGTGGACTGACACAGGGAATAGCAGGCTTCAGGAGTAATGTAATAATATAGTTTATTTGTACGACACACCAATATACAAACGCCCCGTGCAAGTAAAAACCAAATAATCAGAAACCTTCACCCAATATATACAGAACAAAAGAGTAGTCAGGGCTAGCCGGGGTCATACACAGTTGATCAAGCATGGGGTAGGGAGAGGCAGACAGGACACGGAGCAGATCACAGGAACAGGAGCAGGGAGCAGGTCCAGGAAAACAGGTTATCACAGGCACATGGGAACAAAACACCAAGGCACTGATTACAGGCATGATTGCTGCTTAAATACACCTCCTGCAATCAGCCTCAGGTGATGGCTTGATTGCAGGAGGTGAGATCCTGGCTACTGAAAAGCACCCGCTGGCAAGAACTGGTACTGCAGCCCATCAGCACCAGCAGCGGTGAGTCCTTTCCTGACACCAAGGTTGTACATGTCAAATGGACAAATGTTTTTTTTAATCTCCTCTTTCATGGTCTCTGAGGATCAGCTTGCAGTATGGCTAAATTTAAACACCCATGATGTCAAGCGCTGGCCTCCAGTGCTCCCCAGTTGCCAGCGTATCTTCCCATCAGCTGCAGCAACTGCTTACTGGCACAGGAAAGCTGGAGCTTAGAGATCATGTGACTGCACCAAAGGAGATTGAATGAAGGTATTTACACCAAGCTATTTTACAAACAGAATGTGAAACCTGCATGGGGTGGATGGAGTTGAGCAACAATTTAAACTTGGGTTACATTACCCCTTCCTTCTATTTTAACTTACAGTATTTGTTCTCAAGCTACTTTGTCTATTCCTGTTATAGCATCATAAGGCAATTACCCTACAGATGATTAATTTAGCCAACTAACAGACAGAGCCTTAGTGACTTAGATCATAAGTGAAGTGACTGAAGCAAAGATACATCATTAGCTTACCAAAAATATTTTTCTGAAAATGGAGGTTTTACTGGAAACCAAACACAATACCTGATGACATAGGTTAAACATATACAATGTGATATTTTCTTTTCCTAAAATATGTGTGTCTTTGATCATTAAGGTTATACATTAACGTTATACTTTACTAGCAATACTGCTATATTTCCAAATGTTTTCTGACATGCAGTGTCATCATTAGAAGCTATCATGCTGTGACATACTGAGTGGAACTGTCTCTTCACAAATTTATGTTTCCTTATGAGATTTCACATAAAAAACACAGAATAGAGCTTGCCATGGTCGCAACTTACAATTCTCTCCTGCTAATTTATTTCACGGTCAGAGTATTTCCACTTTTGCAGTCAAATTTGAGAAAACCCCACTATATGTTTGTTATGTGTTCCCATTCACATAGCATGCCTAAAATTTATATATATATATATATATATATATATATATATATATATATATATATATATATTTCTTACCTTTTTAGATATTGGTTGACTGCAAATTTGTTTTTTTAACAATGTTTAAAAAAGAGTGAATGTTGAAATACAGCATTCATGTACTTTGTGCAATAAATACATCAGTATTCAGTAGAGATACATTCTTCAACCTGTAGATAGCAGTGTTTATAAGTTTGTAGCTGCATATATGATATACTCTATGTCTTTTCTCTGAATAAACTTTCCTGTTTTCCTGGTTGCAGTGAACCAGAAATGCACATGTGGACTGTGCACTGTTTGTTCTGTAGGGCTATATACAGAATTTCTAACAGTGAGACTATCCCAAGTCTGTTCTCATTAACATAAAATGTAAGAAGCCACGCCTATGCACATTTAACCTTTTGTTAGAACAGACAGGGTTCAAATCTAATAACAACTGATAATAAAGATCTGCCTACATAGTATAGACAGGGGTAATAATGCAAACGGTTTCCCACCCTCCTTTATAAACAAAAAGCATGTAGGAGGGTCCAGAATAGAGCATCTAAAAAAATATAAGCTGTGATTTATAAATATTTTTTTAAGTTACATTAGGTGGATAGGGACACGTAACAAGCTGCATAAAGTAGGTGTTATTCCAATGTGGCTGCAAAATCAGAAATGTTACACAGCTTAGCAGGTTGTTGCTTCACTACTCATATTGTTTCTGATTAGCATTATCAGTCTTTACTTCAGAGGAGATGCTCAAAATGAGCATAAAAATGGAAATATCATGGAAAAAAGGAAATTATTTCAATTAGGTCTTTTAAAAGTGTATTTCTACTTTGGAAACATCC
This sequence comes from Staurois parvus, assembly GCF_062004578.1. Lineage (NCBI taxonomy): Eukaryota > Metazoa > Chordata > Amphibia > Anura > Ranidae > Staurois > Staurois parvus. Next base: position 1,727,234 of record NW_028317850.1, read on the forward strand.
ATATAATAGCACAGATAGGCTCCCCTTTTCCTGGGTCCCAGATCTGTGACTGCATTCTGCACGGGAAAGAAATTTGGAATTTGATTTGTTGCAATAAAGTAAAACAGACAGCCTTTAATTTACAACCTTTAAAAAATGAAGTCCAATGTGCCTCATTACAAGAAGTATGATAACGTAAAGTTAGTCTTGTTTCTTTTGTAGCAGTTAAAGCATAGCTAAAGGCACACTTTTTCAGTTTTGGATAGAGTGGAGAGAGTCAGGGTTTTTTTTTGCTGTCAGTGCCCCCGTTAGGGAGATGCACCCTCTCTATTTGTTCTGTTAACCAATATTAAAGTGAACGTGAAAGAAAATCCCACATTTTGGGCTGTCACCAGAACAGGAATAAAGGGGAAATCTTTGAGTGAGGACACTAGTTCTGGTGACAACAAGGAATTCCCTCACTTCCTGTTTTGGCTATGGGTCAAGAATTAAAAGTCAATCTCCCAATGGGACACAGGTGGCAAAAAAGAAAAAACAATTCTGACAGGATTTATAACCCCTGGTTAAACCTATACTCTATGCATACTTGAAAAAAGTCCCTAAACTGCCCTAGAAACTGGAGCATGCAAAATCTGGTGCAGCTCTGCATGGTAGCCAATCAGCTTCTAACTTCAGCTTGCTCAATTAAGCTTTGACAATGTAGCACCCTCCTTGGAAAGCTAGGAGGAGCTAGTTAATTATTATTTTGGCAGAGGCTGAATAGCAGCCTGGTGCAATAGTCAAATTCGGGTCAGGGCTGAGAGACTCTGCAGATCAGTTCTCTGAACCCCCCCCCCCAATCTAGAGACTCAGAGGAGTGTCTAGAACTCAGTGGGAGGGGATGAGGAGTGGCTTGTCTGCATGCCTAAAGGATCTCAACCAATCCCCAAGCAGGAGGCTTGGCAAGGACAGCCTTTAGGCATAGCTGAACCTGCTCAGTAGCAGAAGAGTTTGGGTGGAAGATGTGAACGCAGGAGCTGGAGAGTGGAGCCTGGGAGGAGACCCAGGGAAGGGGCCTGCCTCCAGGAGAGTTGCTGAAAGGAAGAAAGCTGAACCTCTCCAGTCCCCTGAGAGAGGACCATCTGTGGAGCTAAGGAAAGGGCTAGCCCAAAAAGAGGCTTGAATGCAGTTGCCGACCTGCAGCTTACAGAGGAGGAATGGGGAGTACTTCTACACCGTCTGGACAGAAATAGGGGAGAGGGCATTTGGGTGGGAAACCTGACTAGCCCCAGCTTCTCTGCGCTTTTTAAGAGTCAGATTCTAGATCCCCTTGTCCAGGGATTTCTACACCAGGAGAGGCTGAATAGCACTCCAAACAAGAGAAACCCTTCTGGACACTTTATTATTATTATTATTATTATTATTATTATTATTATAATACAGGATTTATATAGCGCCAACAGTTTGCTCAGTGCTTTACATTATAGTGGGAGACAATACAGTAACAATACAATTCAATACAAAAGGGATTTGAGGTCCCTGCTCCTTGGAGCTTACAATCTAGGAGGGAAGAGTTAGTGGTACAAAGGGTAAAACTGTGGGGGATGGAGTGGTTGGAAGAGTAGAGGATTCCAGTATTAGCAGAGGGCGGGATAGGCTTCCCTGAAGAGATAGGTTTTCAGTGATCGCCTATAAGTGAGCAAAGTAGGCAATAGTCTGATAGATTGGGGTAGGGAGTTCCAGAGGATAGGAGAAGCCCTGGAGAAGTCCTGGAGAAGAGCATGGGAGGAGGAAACAAGGGAGCTAGAGTGTAGGAGGTCTTGCGAGGAGCTGAGAGTACGGTTTGGGTGATATTTAGAGACAAGATCGGTGATGTAATTTGGGGCAGTGTTATGAACAGCTTTATACATCAGTGTTAGTGTTTTGAATTTTATCCATTGGGCAACTGGAAAGCCAGTGGAGGGATTGGCAGAGAGGGGTGGCAGATACAGAACGGTTAGTAAGGTGGATGAGTCTGGCAGCAGCACTCATGATAGACTGAAGTGGGGATAGCCTGCGATGAGGTAGGCCAATGAGGTGGGAGTTACAATAGTCGAGGCATGATATAACAAGGGAGTGAATAAGTTGCTTAGTGGTTTCCTGGGTTAGGAACGGTCGTATCTTGGAGATATTGCAGAGGTGAAGTCTACACGATTTTGTCAGCGATTGGATCTGGGGCTGAAAGGACAGATAGGAGTCTAGGATTACACCTAGTACCCTGGTATGAGGGGAGGGACTGATGATGCTGTTATCGATCTTGATGGTGAAGTCAGTGGAGGTGGCACGGGCTGGGGGGAATACTAAGAGCTCAGTTTTGGAAAGATTGAGTTTGAGGAAGTGGAGTGACATTCATGCTGATATGTCACTCAGTAGGCTAGTAATGCGATTGGAGACTGAAGGGGTGAGGTGAGGGGTAGAAAGATAGATTTGTGTGTCATCAGCATAGAGATGGTAATTGAAACCCTGGGAGTTTATCAATTGACCAAGGGAGAGGTGTAGATGGAGAAGAGAAGGGGTCCGAGGACAGAACCTTGAGGGACCCCTACAGAGAGAGGGAGTGAGGAGGAGGTAGCAGCGTTATAGGTAACACTGAAGGAGCGCTGCGATAGATAGAAGGAGAACCAGGAGAGAGCAGAGTCTCTGAGGCCAAGAGAGTGTAGTTTTTTGAGGAGGAGGGGATGGTCAACCGTTTTAAAAGCCGCAGAGAGGTAGAGTAGTAAGAGCACTGAATAGAGGCCGTTGGTTTTAGCAGTTAGTAGATCATTAGTGAGTTTTAGTAGGTCAGTTTCAGTGGAGTGTTGAGGGTGAAAGCCAGACTGTAAAGGGTTGAGAAGGTTGTTGTCGGTGAGGTGGGAACTCAGACGATTGTAGACTAAGCGCTCTAGGAGTTTAGAGGTAAATGGTAGCAGGGAGATGGGTCTTAAGTTGTTCAGGTTTGTGGGGTCCAGGGAGGGTTTTTTAAGTATGGGAGTATGCTATAGAGGGGAGGGGAAGGCACCAGTAGAGAGGGAAAGATTGAAGATGTGAGTGAGGGAGCATAGGATGGAAGAGGAGGGTGACCGTAGGAGTTGTGAGGGGACAGGGTCCAGGGGGCAGGTGGTGAGGCAGGCTTCTGAGAAAACCTTAGTGACCTCTTCGGTAGTAGCGAGGTCCAAAGAGGAAAGTGTTGAGGGAGGTTTTGTATGAGGAATGCTAAGTGGGGTGGATGTCTGTGCAGTGGTGATGTCCCTACGAATTGCGTCAATCTTGTTTTTGAAGTGGTTTGCAATCTCGTGGGCAGTGAGTGAGGTACTGGGTGGAGGTGGAGGCGGAGAAAGTAGAGAGTTAAAAGTAGAGAAGAGCCGACGAGGACTGGAAGAGAAGGTATTAATGAGAGTGACAAAGTAGGCTTGTTTAGCAGCGTGAACACTTACATAATCCAGAAAGTTGTCCTCAGTTTAACTGTTCCTTGGTCATCCCATGTATCCCTCATCCGTATCCAAGTTTCAATCCCCTAATAAAATCCAAAAACAAGTCCAAGGACTGTTTCCTGTCTCTAGAGTGCAAGGCTGGAAGCAAATGCGTGTTGCCTGGCTGTGCAGGACTATAGGGGGACCCAAATCTTCAGAGACTCCTAAGGGGGTAGTGCTACAACAAGAAAACCTGGAATTTGGTTGGTTACTATGCAGAGCTGCACCAGGTTTTACACTCCCCAGTCTATTGTTTTTAAAGACCAGCTGTATTGTCAGGTGAAGTGGCCATGTGTTCATTTGTAAAGGATGGAAGAGTAACAACAGGCCGACATCACTGAACCAACATTGCATTAAGACAGCTAGTTAATAAATATTAGGAAAATAGACAGCTAACAATGTTGGCTGTGGTCTGCTGCAATAAATAACTACTAAAATAGCAAACATGATCTTATGCTGTGGGTATAATTTTGTGCCAACTCTAAGCTGAGGAAAAGCTATTTTTTGACTGATTGCTATGGGTACAGCACACCATTGCTATTTTCACTATGGGACTCATGTCTAAAAAGCTTCATGAAGGCGTGATTTTGTCTGTTGCAGTTATCAAGGCTTCTAAGTGTATTGTATCCTACCAACCACTTTCTCACTTTCATTATTAAAGTGGAACATTAGTCAGAAAATTAAGTCCTGCTAGATCACTTCAGGCTGGCCCCTTTTGCAGGTATAGCTATGTAAAACATGAAAAATAAGTGCCTATACTGTTTAAAATCCAGTATTAAACTGCCTCACCCTACTCTGCACATGCTAAGTTACTCTCTGTTTTAGCCACTGTGCCAAATTTGTAGTGGCCAATCTGCTGACAGCCTAAAGATTTACTGCTGCTCAGGAATCTGGGCTTCAGCAAAATGGCAGCCCCTGTCAAGAAGAATCAGGAACAATGCTGGAGGCAATTTACAACACACAGTAATTCTGGTAGCATACAGTAACTAATAATGTGGAATGTATGTTCCTTGCTAAAGAACATTATTTTTCTATCAAGCTGTTAAAGGTAAAGTTCCATTATAAGTGGTTGACATACCATTCTAAAGGCAAATTATGATTAAAGAAGGACCACTATGTTCTTAACAATCTACCATAAAATATGTCAGCTCTAGCTGCACAAGAGGTCATACTGAGTAATAATAATCCACATTCAAGTTGAAGCAGAAATAATTTATTTTAGCTCCAATTTGGCCATTCAAACTTTAGATTTTTGCCTTTTAAAACTAAATATGGTATACCAGAGTCCAACTGGGCCATATGTTAACATTGTTCAGAACCTACCTGCAATAGATGAGCCCAGAAGCTGTCCACCTGGTGCTTTTCCATGACTGTTCCTTTACCTATGACAAGGCCAGGCTCTTGGCTGGTGGTCTACCTGGTGCTTTTCCATGAGTGTTCCTTTATCTATGACATGGCCAGGCTCTTGGCAGGTGGTGAAATCTACTTGTTGTGTGCTCCTGTTAAGTTTTTTTTTTCTTCTACTGTCTCCTGTTCACCTGCTGTTGTTCCCGTGGTTGCAGTTTTTCCTGCAATACTTTACTGCTTATCCTCAAATCCAGGCAGTTACTTTTTATGTGCCCCAGTCTTAGCATACCTGTTTTATTTAGCTATTCAGTTGAGATATGAGCATGAGAAAGCATGGCCACATGTACTACCTTTAAGTGCCCAAAACTCAGCTAAAAAGGCACCAGAGTCTATACTCTGGTTGCATGTTGTAGTGTTCAAATTGTTTAAGTATGGATTTGGTTCAGTGTGACCCTGTACATGCTTCTGTTCTTGTCAGTCCTATCCTCAGTTCCTTGTTAATTTTGTCATTTTTCTATCCCTATCTATATGCACTTAGGTCCAGGGTTTTTTTCTCAGAGAAAAGGTGCAGGAACTCACCCCACCTCCCATAGGTCATGCCTATTCCCGCCCCCTACACATCCTTAAAACCACCCCTATGACCACCCCTTCTCTCCACCTCTACACACCTCCTAGCCCTGCCCCCTTTAGAGAACAGGGAACCAAGTATAATTTGAGGGGCTATACAATTGGAATTTGTATTTTGGACTATGGAATTTGTTAATAAAAAGCAATGTAGTAAAATGTACAAAACATTAGAAATATCCAACACTTAACAAAGTAAGCTCAGAGGCACTTCCAGCCCATATCCAGCAAGAGATAGTACCCAATATCCAGCAAGAACCCGCCCCATATTCAGCAAAAGAAAGCCCCAATATCCAGCAAGAGACAGCCCCATATCCAGCATGAGATAGCCCTCATATCCAGCAAGAAACAGCCTTCATATCCAGCAAGAGACATCCTCAATATCCAGCAAGAGACAGTCCCAATATCCAGCAAGACACAGCCCAATATACAGCAAGAGACTAGCCCGATTTTCAGCAAGAGACAGTCCCGATATCCAGCAAAAGACAGTCCTGATATCCAGCAAGAGACAAGCCCGATATCCAGCAAGAGAAAAACCCGATATCCAGCAAGAGACAGTCCCGATATCCAGCAAGAAACATCCCCAATATCCAACAAGTGACAGCCCAATAACCAGCAAGAGGTATCCCAATATCCAGCAAGAGACAGCCCAGTATAAAGCAAGAGGTAGCCCAATATCCAGCAAGAGACACCCCCAATATCCAGGCAGCAGCAACAACAGCCAGGCAGCCCCTATATCCATCCAGCAGCAACACTGACAAATAAACAATATCAAAAACAATGTACTTAGTCTCAGCCAGGCAGTGAGCAATCTATAGTCTCAGAACAGAATAGGACACCACAAGGCAGCTGCCACTGGCACCAAGAAAGGAACATCTGGTCTGCTACAGGGAGAGGCGGAGTACAGCAGATATCACTCCACCTTCCACTCTCTTAAAGCTTCAGCCAGAACTATAGGAGTTGTGCTGGCTTATGCAGCCGGAAGCTCACTACGCAGGCTGGCTGCATTAATAAGCATACTGTAAAAAAAAAGTTCTGATCCCTGGCGGAGGTGCTAGAACACTGTTCCAGCACGTTCCGACAGAAAAAAAAAGCCATGCCTAGGTCTGTCTCCTGCTTTATGCATGTTCACAGTCTGCTACCTTTCCTATCCTGATCTCATTGAAGCTGCTTTCACCACACCTCTGATCTACTGAATCCCCTCGATCTGACTGTTTGCTTGTTATGACTTCACTAATACTTCTTCTCTAACCTTTGCTGTGCTACTGACTACATCTTTTCTCTGGTTGTGTCACTCTACTCTGCTTTAGCAATGACCTTAGTAACCTAAAATTGTGAGAACAATCCCCTGCGCTTAAATGGATAATCCCTACCCTAAGCTGCTAAACACCTTCCTTCAACCACAAAGTGTAATTAAATGAATACATAAAAATGGTGTAGCGCTAAATAAATACTACCATGTACAGAAACAAACAGAGATCCTCCATAGTGTGAATCAGTATTTATTACTCCAATAACCAAGAAAAAATACCCACTCACATGATAAACAGCAATATCCAGCCTTTACCCATACTATGGGTGTATATGCATGGTTCCGTACGCGGTGACAGAACTTCCGGTGCGCGGTGACGTCAGTTCCGGCGTGGGGGCCATCTTGGATCACCTGGAACCATGCATATACACCCATAGTATGGATAAAGGCTGGATATTTTATCATGTGAGTGAGTATTTTTTCTTGGTTATTGGAGTAATAAATACTGATTCACACTATGGAGGATCTCTGTTTGTTTCTGGTATGATCCTTTGTGGGCGAACGACCATTTAAAAATACCAGGGGATTGGAGAACTCAGGACGATGATTAGTCTGTGGGAGTATCCAGGAGGGTCCATTTGGTGGTGACGAGGCTATTCCTGGGAAAGTGTGGCTTACCCTTAAAGCGAGCTGGCCCTTGTGGTCACTGTAAGGAGGTGAGGGGGCACTTTGGCTATTTTTGGATTCACTTCACGTTGTGCTGAATTTACATGCCAGTTATATTTTGTGGAGCACTATTCAGTGTTATTTGTGCAGCGTGTGGACTTATTTAGATTGGACATTTATTTTTTCACTGAGTGTGTTTGTACACTTGCACTGTGTTTTTCTATAGAGATCATATTGTTCACATTTATTTGATCCCCCAGGTTGTGGGAATCATTTTACATACATTCATTGCTGTGGTTGCACTATTATATATCACTTTTATGTGTTGACACTTTTTTATGTTAACACGGTATAATTAGTGGTATGTATATTTTTATTTATATATTTATATACATTCTATTTGATTTTTGATGCACATGGTAGTATTTATTTAGCGCTACACCATTTTTATTAATTCATGACCTTAGTAACTTGTTTATTATTTAAGAAATTATTGACACCATCTCTGCTCAGATGGATATGACCACAAGTTTCTGACAATGTCACAATAGCCTTCTTGATTAGACCAGATAATTCCATGCTTACTGTACATTCTGGGGATTAATCGAGTATCAGTTCTAAGATATAAAGTGTCAGCAAAAGGTGGCTGCTGAAGGTAAAACATGCTGCAGCATTGGTCATCTAGTGTTATCAGGGGCATGACCCTTGCAATCCAGTTTTTTTTCATTCATAGATGAATATATTTTTATTTCCCGAGAAATATCTTTTTTTTGCACATACAAAAGTAACAATATTCTTGAAAATAAGAACAAGAAAAGCAGCCATATGACATTGAGAGGTAATTATATTCATGATCTATTATTTAACTTGATGTTTATCATGAGTTGTATTTGGCACAAGATGTGGAGATTGGCTTTTAGCCTTGGTTCACACTGTGCAGGCTTGTTGAGGGTGCGGGAATCGCATATGTTCCCGCACCCGCAACCACTCACAGCCAAATCACTGTGCTCTTACAATGGGAACCACAGGGAAATAACATGGCCAAAAAGGCCATGCAATTTCCCGGTGACTACATTTTTTCTTTTGCATGCACTTTTTTGTTTGTGGAAAATGCAGGCATGGCAACCCATTCATTTGAAAAAAAAGGTGCCCACACAAGTGTGAACCAGGGCTTAGACTGGAAAACAACATTGATTTTGGCATGGTAGTTCAACTAATAATGTGTATTAGCATTATAGAACTAGTGATAATGCTTAAAGTGATACTAAACTTGAACTCTTTACTTTACATTGTCCCTTCTATTTTTGTATGTGGACGATGGTACTGTAATTATTTTAATAAAAAAAAATGCAAGTACCTTTTTCCTAATCTATATACAGCTGTCACATGACCCAGCTCTTTCCCAGCCTGTCTGCAGGGAAACATAAGCAGGAACAGCTTCTAGTCCTCTTCTGCTGGTCACGTTAAAAAAAAAAAAACAGGCTTTGGGATACAAAGTAAAAATAAATAATTAATATCCACAAACATTTAAAATGTCATACAAATATATATTTGAAATCAAATTTTTACTTTTACTTAGAATAATAATGAGATGAAGCCTTCATCAATAAAGATGTAATATCCCACTCCCATTGTGTTTAGCTAGTTAGTGGGCACGGAGCAGGAGGGAGTGGGATGTCATTTATCACTGTGTATACACCAACATGCGTGACTCTATAATGACATGGGCTGCTCAGATGTGATGAGAAGGAATGCTCAGCATAAAAACTCACTGAAAACTGAGCATGTGCAGTAGCTGCCAATACTGCTTTGCAAAATCCCCAACTGCATTGGGAACATGGAACAGATGGGGAAGACAGAGAACAGCAGAATACAGAAAAAGAATCTCATAGTGAATGAGTGAGTATGAACAGCATGTAATATAGCATTTGTTGTTTGTTTTTTATGATGTAGGTTTAATGACACTTTAAATTCAAATTTGGGGTTAGGGGAATTAGGTTTAAGGGTAAGGGGTGTGCTCAGTGTAAGCATTCATTTAAGGGGTTAGGTTTAAGAGGGGCTCAGAATTAAGAGTTAAAGTAAGAGGTTAGCTTTGAGTGTGATAAACTAATATTTATTTCATTGTGATAACACAAGCATATCATTTAATTTAGCCTAAGACTATCATTCTGGAAGAATCAGAAACTAGAGTAATAATTATGTAATAAAATATATAAAAAAATACTTAACAATCATTGTATAAGCAATCAGGGGCTCATGAAGGATTTTTCCCATTTGGATACATTTTTTATCCAAAGATTTAAGATTTTTTTTTGCCTTTCTCTAGAACAACTGTGGGTACAGGGTTTTTTTTCATGGACATTTTCAGTTTATTTGTTTTCTTTTTTCCTTTTGGTTGATCTAAAAGGATTTATGTCTTTTTTTCAGCCCAATTAACTATGTTACTAAGCAATTATAAACACTTGCAAAAAACTAACTCATGAGGAAAGTTTATTTGAATTATGACATGTTTAGCATGAGCCATGGTAATCAGTGTGCACCAAATCACCATTCAAAGCAAAATATGTAACGACATATATCAGTTCCATCCTTTCCATGCATAAGAGTTCACCACCCCCATTTGTAGAAATTTGCCTTGGGCAATCCTCTTGCTGTCTGGTGCTTTCTCTGCAGAGTTCATTGTCAGACGTTCAACGAGGTGCGTTACATTCTCTTGGCTGAGAACTTTTTTTTTTTGTGATTGTGGAAGTTGATATCTACTGGAACAAGTAGCACATCTCAGGTGAAGCATTTGTGCACGCTGTTGTGCTCCACTACTGGTGTTTAAAAGATGTAATGAAAGAGAACTGGGCTTTTTTGGTACAGTACCTGCAAAAAAATCATATGTATGACCATGCTTTATGATAACCAGTTAAATAGATTACTTAATTATACAAGATAAATGAATGTGTCTAGAGCAGGGGTCTCCAAACTGCGGCCCTAGGGCTGGATGTGGCCCTTTGTTTATCTTTATCCAGCCCTTGGGGCACTATCCTTCCCTCAGATAAAAGGCACCACCCCCCCCCCACTAACACCTACAATGGCCCATCATTCCTCCCACCGACACCAACATTGGGTGACTATTCCTCCCACTGAAGCCAATGATGGAGGATGGAGCACTATTCCTCCTACTGACACCAACAATGGACCATTATTCCTCCCACTGACACCAATGATGTGGCACTATTCCTCCCACTGACACAAATGATGGGGCACTATTCCTCCCACTAACACCAATGGTGGGGCACTATCCCCCCCCCCACTGACACCAAAAATGGGCCAATATTACTCCCACTTACACCAATGATGGGGCACTATTCCCCCCACTGACACCAACAATGTATTCATTATTCCTCTCAATGACACCAATGATGGGGCACTATTCCCCCTACTGGCTCCAACAATGGGACCTAATTTCTACCACTGACACCAACAATGGGCCTTTATTCCTCCCACTGGTACTAATGATGGGGCACTATTCCTTCCATTGATACCAACACTGGGGTACTATTCCTCTCACTGACACCAATGATGGGGCACTATTCCTCTCCCTAATACCAAAGGTGGGACATTGTTTAGTCCCACTAATTTCAAAATATTTTCTACTCCCACTGGCCACAGTCCAGCCCCCCTAAAGTCTGAAAGATAGTAAACTAGTAGATAGTACTAGATAGTAAAGATAGTAAAATAGTAAAAAATGTATAGAAAGTTTGGAGACCCCTGGTCTAGATTGACAAGTTTCCTAGGGCTGCCAGCTTATGGTACTGAAACAAGAATACAGTGTTGATATCAACAGGTTGCTGCTGTATATTATCCTCTTGCCACTTGTTTTGATCATGTTAATGTATATTTGATAATTATTTCATTAATTGTTATCTGTATTTTGTAGTCTGTTACTTTTATATAGCATTTCTTGTAAATAATACAAGTATCAGTGTCAGGACTGGGATCTAAACTCACAACCTCTGCTGTGTTCAGCAGCAGATTTTCTTGCTGAGCCACTTGTGATGCTGTACAGCATCCTGTCTGATTCTGACTCTTGCTTTGTACCTTGTTTCTGGTGAACCTTGAACTCTGTGCTCCTCCCATGAACTTCCTATTTAAGCCATGCCTTTGCACTTCCTGTTTGTCAGATTATTGTGCTCTCTCCAACCAATATCTTGCTCCTTTGCATACTGGCAGCTGTCCTTATCTCCAATATCACTCTTTACCGACCTTTGGCTTGTTCCTTGACTATGCTTCCACTTGATCCCACCTGCAACCACTTGTTACCAACTTTTGCCTGTTTACTGACTATCCTGCTGCTTGATCTCTATCTGCTATGTCTGCTACTGTACCCCATTTTTTGCACCTCCCGGTGGGGCATTCCTGAGGCTCTCTCCCTCCTCAATGGGTCAGAGACGCCAAAAGGAGCCATTGGCCATTGTCAATGGACACACAGAACAGGGCTTGAGAGCAAGCACACACGAGTGCTCCCATAGCAAGCGGCTTGCTATGGGGGCATTCAGCAGGAGGGAGGTGCCAGGAGCATCGGTGCAAGATTTTGCTTGCTTGCGATTGGATGACTGATGTGGATACTGCTTCACCTAAATTCTTTAGTAAATCAGCTTTAAAGTTAAGTGTACCATAAATGGAATATAATATTCAGTGCTTTTTAATTTTAGCTATAGGACACTGCAGGAGGTAATAGGGGATTTCTTTTAAGCAAGGGGATATTTCCTTTTAGAGTTTTTCCTGTTTTTACTCAAAACAGATTTACCCATTGGAAGATTTTACCTCACTTCCTGCTCCTGTTACAGCTCAAAAATGTTGGATATTCTATGATTTTTAGCCTCACTCTTTAATTGTCCTGTTTGACGTTATCACCAAAAATTAAGATGAAAGAAAATTCCAATTTTGGTTTGTGCCTAGAACAGTAGTAGGTTGGATTGGATATCTTCCAAAGTGGACATTAGTCTGGTGACCATGGTGACAACTAGGGATTTGCTCGCTTTAGGGGAATTTCTTCTCACTTCATGTTTTACCTATAGGACATGAGGTGAAGAGAAATCTTCCCAAAAAGGACACAGATGGCAAATAAAAACCTAGCAGAGGTTACAACTCTCCTTTACTCCAGGGGTCTTTAAACTTTTCAGTATGAGGGCTACCTTGTATATTTTACCAACTTTCATAGGCTGAAAGAAATCCCCATTAGAGCCCCCCCCCCATTAATTCAGGTTCCCCAGCAGAGTCCCCTCTTTCATTTGGTCCCCCAGCAGAGTCCCTTCTTTCAGCTGGTCCCCCAGCAGAGTCCCACCTTACATGAGAACAAAAAAAAGATATACCTGTTCTCAAATACCAATAGCTTATACATGCATTTATCTATCAGGTGCAAAAGGGGTGTAGCCAAATATTAACTCTTTAAATCCTGAAGGAACCCTCTGCACACTGCTAATTACCCTTTCCAGCAAATGTTGCAATAAAAATAGTGAATTTTAGTTCACACATATTGCAATACATGTTTAAGCCGGCCAACTGCATCAAAGTAATCCCTCTATGGCCAGTCTTACTCTGCCAACACAAATGCTGCTGTGGACACAATGCCAATATGGGGCAAACAGACACAAGTTCCTCCTGGATTTCTAGTGTTAATATGTGACTACACCTCTTTAGCACCCGATAGATAAATGCATGTACAAGCTATTGGATTTTGAGCACAGGTACATCTTGTTTTTGTTGCATATTTGGTCAGTAGCCAGAATTAAACCTAGTAGATCCCCCCACCTTGTGTTTGTTTGCCCCATGTTGGCATTGTGTCTACAGTATCATTTGTGTTGGCAGAGCAGAGTAGGACTGGACATAGAGGGATTACTTTCACACAGTTGCCCAGCTTAAACATTTTCCTCCAGGATTTCCACCTTACATGAGGGTCCCCATCAGAGTTCCCCTTACATCAGGATCCACATCAGAGTCCCCCCTTACATCCGGTTCCCCAACAGAGTTCCACCTTACTTGAGGATCCCCATCAGAGTTCCCCCTTACATCAGGATCCTCATCAGAGTTCCCCCTTACATCAGATTCCCCATCAAAGTCCCCCCTTACATCAGGATCCCCATCAGAGACCCCCTTACATCATTTTCCCCATAAGAGACCTCTCTTACATCAGGGTCCCTATCAGATTCCCTCCTTACATCAGAAGCAGAGACCATAGACAGACTCTGTTGACCATAACCCTAAATCAGTGCACATTGAGGATATGCAACTAACTCTAGCTGAGGGACAGATATAGTCCTGCAATCTTATTTGGCTTTAGTTCTACTTTGATTGTAATTCCATCGTAAGCTTTCTCCATTAACTTATTTCTCTGATGATCACCTTATATCTCATATATATATATATGTACTCCTATTGCATCTCCTGCATCTAGAGGTTATAAATACGGTTTAGCATTTCCTGTAAAAGAAAAAATGTGATATTATGAAAATTGTACCTAAACCCTGCAAGCTTCCCAAAAAGATAAGTGGAATGTTGTGGTTCTTTGATAAAAATAAGTAAGATTACATTGACTGAGAGTCAGCAAGTTTCAACAGCGATGAAGTTAATAGAGAACCTGCAATGCTGATTATTAGAAATTATTTCTGATTGGTGGAATTATGATACTGGTCACTGACGCACCTTTTTTCTGGAATTCTGCTCCGGCCAGTCTCTCAGGCAACAGTCATGTTGAATACATCAAGGTTGCTGTTGTGTCCGAGCTTGCAGCTTTTTGAATTATAATTGTTGAGATGAAACCACCTGCATGTGTTGAGAAGAAACATCATACTAGATATATAATGCTGATAGTGTAACTATACAAGCATACAAATATAAAAGGCAAGTACAACATTTACAGTTCATTTCCAAAATTTTCAACCTGCATGCCGACAAGGTTGTATTTTTTAAATTGCCTTGGCCTCCCCTCTGATTTCTATAGTACGTTCCTTTGCTTTGTACATAAGAACTGCCAATGTGACTTGTCCTGCAGGTTTCGTTTGAAAATAGAGTAACTAGGCACTAAGATTGAACACATAACAGCGGACCACTAATTGTATTTCCTTCTTGTGGCACCCAACCAGTATAGATTAATGTCAGGCTTCTCTGCAGATCAAACAGAGCTGAAAGTAAATATTTAAACAAATCATATTTAAACAACTAAAAAATGTGTGATTTGCTAATTGCCATTATCTCTAGAAATAATGTAAAGAATGTATTCATATTGAGTGGGGTTCAGGATTTGTAGAAAATCATGCTTACCTTTGCTACTACTAAACACCCAGATCTGCTTGATCAGACGCTTTCACAAGCTGGTAATGGCTTGTAAACAACAAACCAAAACTGGAAGTGACACAATCCTTGCTGCTTCTGGTTTCATAGACCATAAAGATGATCTGCGAACGTTTATTCCTCCCACATCTCTATCATCAGCCAGCTGAACAGCCAGCTTCAGTCCTGGGTTCCCCGGTGGAGTGGGAGAGCCTGGGAAAGTGGGGGAAGATGGCAGGAGGGGGGACGGGCCACCTTCCACCACATGTAATAGTGATCCAGCAACTATTTAGCAGCTCTGAATGCTTTTACTTTCAGGGTTATGACTGCAGTAGAATTGCTTAAGCCAGGGGATGTACTGATACGTCCATCTAAGGCAAGTGGGTAAACCTCTGCAACTGTAGAAACAAAAAGAACAGTGGGAGCTGCCATCTAAATGTAGATTTATTAGAAACAGATACAATAAGTTAGAAATGCACTCACATTTTGAAAAGCAATAAAAGCATGTAAAATCCTCTAGTATCTGCAAAGCTCAGCAGGGTAGCCAGCAGGTAGAACAGAGTGACACCTGGGCTGTATGGACAGTATGTGCAGAGCACACACTGGAAGCAAGGCTGTGGATCGCAGGGCTGGAGCAGGAAGCGACCGTGACCAGAACCTTCGGTGGGAGCCAGTGTAAAGTGCACTGTCAGCCTTGGACTAAGGAGCAGAGCCAAAGATAAATGAGCATCTGGGGCAAGTGGGTAAACCTCTGCTTCTGTCACGTGTGGTCCACTATCTCCTTTGTCGCAGCATTCCTGAGCTCAGAGCTACTACATCAGGGAAGAGAGGGGTTTGAATCAGCTGGAAGACCCCTGGGAAACCCTTGATGAGACCCCTGATATTTTATTAAAAATAACCTGTCTTAAAAATATTATATCACATGTATGTAATATAAATAAAGTTTTAATGAAAATAAAATCACCTGTAAGGGGCACCTACACTATATTGTCAAAAGTATTGGGATGCCTGCCTTTACACGCACATGAACTTTAATGGCATCTCAGTCTCAGTCCGTAGGGTTCAATATTGAGTTGGCCCACCCTTTGCAGTTATAACAGTTTTAACTCTTCTGGGAAGGCTGTCCACAAGGTTTAGGAGTGTTTCTATGGGAATCTTTGACCATTCTTCCAGAAGCGCATTTGTGAGGTCAGGCATTGATGTCCGATGAGAAGGCTGGCTCGCAGTCTCCACTCTAATTCATCCCAAAGGTGTTCTATCGGATGAGGTCAGGACTCTGGAAGAGGAAGGGGCCATCCCCAAACAAAGTTGGGAGCATGAAATTGTCCAAAATGTCTTGGTATACTGACGCCTTAAGAGTTCCCTTCACTGGAACTAAGGGGCCAAGCCCAATCCCTGAAAAATAACCCCACACTATAATACCCCCTCCACCAAAACTTTACATTTGGCACAATGCAGTCAGGCAAGTACCTTTCTCCTGGCAACCTGCCAAACCCAGACATGTCCATCGGATTGCCAGACAGAGAAGTGTGATTCGTCACTCTAGAGAACACGTCTCTACTGATCTAGAGTTTAGTGGCAGTGAGCTTTACATCACTGCATCCAACGCTTTGTATTGCACTTGGTGATGTAAGGCTTAAATGCAGCTGCTCGTCCATGGAAACCCATTCCATAAAGCTTTGCACTGTTGTGCTAATCTGAAGGCCACTTGACGTTTGGAGGTCTTTAGCTATTGACTCTGCAGACAATTAGCGACTTCTGCACACTGTGTGCTTCAGCATGCACTGACGCCGCTCTGGCATTTTACGTGGACTACCACTTTGTGGCTGTTGTTCCCAGTTGCTTCCACTTTGTTATAATACCACTAACAGTTGACCGTGGAATATTTAGTAGCCAGGAAGTTTCACGGATAGATTTATTGCACAGGTGGCAACCTATCACGGTACAATGCTTGAATTCACCGAGCTCCTGAGAGTGACCCATTGTTTCACAAATGTTTGTAGAAGCAGTCTGCATGCATGCCTAGGTGCTTGATTTTATACACCTGTGGCCATGCAGGTGATTGGAACACCTGAATCCAATGATTTGGAGGGGTGTCCCAATACTTTTGGAAATATGGTGTACTGTAGATATTTCCTTATTGTGCTAGTATTTGCACTTGCTTGAGGGTTTTTACCCACCCCCCTTTAGCTGATCTGTTCTTCATCTCTTTAAACTTTGCTGCTAAATTTGCTACTGATGCTCCGCTGCTGTATTATCTGACCCCAGGGAAAACTTTTCCTTCTGGTGACTTTAATTTCTACTATTTGTTACTTTGGGAGCAGGAGTGATCTAGCCAGTTCCGCCAACCACTAAGGACCACTGAGAACCCAGCAAGTATAGTCCTCTATCCCCTTTAATGCTCTAGAGTGTGTTTAGACTGCAGCAATAACATCAGATGTAACACAATATAAAATGTCCCGCCGTTACTCATGGCAACTCACCACCACCTTTCGTGCTGGCAAATCAGGATTTCTCCATCCTAGAGTGCACTCAGTCTCAGCCGTTGCCTCCGAGCCTGACTCAACATGAGATCAGAAGAATTAGTGAGGGGCTGCTGTATAATAGACTTCTAGGGTATCTCAGGGTCTCCCAGGGCTGCTGTCTCAGTCCAGCATAAATCACCTTTAATATACAGCCTACTATTCAGCTATGAAGCCACACCGCATTCGTGGACTTTAGGACAGCTTGTCACTTTCAAATTTACCGCTAGTCATCACATGGACTGTCACCTGGAAAGTCACATGGGCAGTCACATGCATGGTCACAGGGATGCTCTCACCTTCCCCTTCTCCTCTGATGCTGCCGCTTCCTGCTCCCAGGGATACCCAGGGATACGCCAAGCCTCACCGACCCACTGTCTCTCCCAGGTACACAGGTCCAGGCTCTGCCAACACCTCCTCCAGCCGCCACTGGGACCACCACCAGGATGCCCAGGTTCCGCTCTCACCCAGGCTCAGGTAAGACAGGCGTAGGTAAGACAGGGCTCCGGGCAGACAGCAGGGCAGGTCAGGGCAGGGCTGTACACATAGCTTGCGGGTGCCTGCAGCTCACGCTGCTCACGGCGCCATGTTCAGGCTCCTCTCCATCCACATATTCTAAACAGGAAGCCACTGGATAAGCTGATAACCCTCCTTTAATATATACAAAATGAAAAAAAAAGCTTTGCCTATAGTTCTACTTTAGCTGTATATAATTCATTTTCAATATTCAGAGCAAACCCACCTATCAATGACTCCATGCTTAATTTTGTTGTGAAATCACAATGAACATCACCCTAGCATTTCTAGTCCTGGCCATCTTGAGTAAGGGCAGATGATTTTAGTAACATTTGCTTTCTGGAGTCCATCTGCCCTTAGATCGTATATACAGGCAGGAGGATGTGCTCAGGTGAGAAAACCCTTCCTCCATATGAAGGAGCGCTAGGATGTCCATGAACATTCCTAGGATGTATGCCATCATTCTGGCCTAGGCCGGAAATCAAAAAGCATTTTTGTTGGTCGAGGGGGTGCACTGGACACTTTAGCTACCATTGTGCTACATGATGGGTGTCCAGTGCACTCCTATACCTCAGGTCCATCTGCCCTTGGCCTATTCATTAAATACATGTGCCTCTGCTATGGGGGCTCTCAAAATTGGAGAATTAGGAACTAATGAATACTGGGGCGCCGTGACGAGCAGTGTGTAGGAGCTGACAGGGGAGAGATCTGTGTTGTTTACATATGTCAGTGATACTCGGCCATGGCTAGGTGCTGGCGGGGAATCACCGGCCAGGATCTGGGGATTGACAGCTGAGGTCTCCAATGGCGGAGAGGGTAGGGCGTGCATAGTGAACGCACGCCCCCTACCTGGAGATGCAAACTTACGTATATACAGTATACGTGACTTTGCACAGCCCTACCTCCCTGTAGCAGTATTAAAAATAGTGGTTAAAAATAGTTATTGTTGATTGAGAGAGTTTAGTGAAGTTGAACCATTACGTCAGCAGCAAACTACGATGTTTGTAGCAATATACAGGCATAGAAAAAATATCTATATTGCAGCTAAGTAGCTAAATGGTTAGCACTTCCGCCTGGCAGTACTAGGGTTGTTGGTTCGAATCTGAGCCATGGCACCACCTGCCTGGAGTTTGCATGTTCTCCCTGTGTCTGCGTGTGTTTCCTCCGGGTACTCCGGTTTCCTCCCACACTCCAAAGACATACTGGTAGGTTAATTGGATCCTGTCTAAATTGGCCCTAGTATGTGTATGTATGAATGTGAGTTAGGGAACTTAGATTGTACACCCTTTGAGGGTTAGGGACTGATGTGAATGTACAATATATATGTAAAAGCACTGTGTAAAATTGATGGTGCTATGTAAGTACCTGAAATAAATAAATACTTGTGCTTGTAAAATGTGGAGGTGCTGGGAGAAAGTGTCCTCTGTTAATGTTTGCTGGAGATCTCTATTAGCCCTTTAAAGTAATAGTGTATAGAATATGGGGGGGTTGGCGAGGAATAGATAAAGTGAATAGGGTAACCTAACTAGGACCTTAGTAGAGGAGATAGTGAAGGGCAGCATTGGCAAGAAGAGATGTTTTAAACTGCATATACTGATATCAAAATAGAATGTAAAATAAGAGATGCAAAAAGTCTTCCATGAACAAGGAATGCATTGGAATTCATTCAGAAAGTTGTGTGGAGATGAATAATTTGCAAGGCCACACTGTCTTTAGAAAGACAACAAAGTGGAAGGCCTTTGTTTGTTCAGTAAATCTTGTTTATGACCAGCTCTGAATGAAGACAGGCTGTGAACAGTGTGACAGTGTGTAGTGTCTATGGAGATTTAAACAGGGAATGGGTAATACCTTATTGACATTGTAATAAGCCACTGCAGACTGCTGAAGAAGTTCAAATGCTGCAATCTTAAAAAGACAAAAAAGAAAATCAGGGGTCCTTACAATGACTATCCAATTATCCAGACATTCAGGGATGGTTCACAATATGCCCTGATGTGAATCACACAGGAACGTGCTATGTGTTCCTGTACAATTTATATGTGGGTCTATGTGGTGCGATTTCACACCAAACCGTGCTAAAAGTAGCGCATGCACTAATTTTTTTAAATGCACGACAACTGCAAATGTTGGGTTGACATATTCTTTAATAGTACCATGTCACTAAATGTGAACTTATCCTTTAACTATTAGAATAAAATGTTGAGAATAAAAATTAAACACACATAGGTTGAAATGAATGGAACTATCTTTTTTTCAACCTTAAAAATGATATAATGACGTACCACTAAATCTTGTGGTTCCAGTAAATGATACAGTAAATAAAAAAGGGAAGTTGGAGCAATTTTAAATGACAAAACACCATATTAAGAGTGAGGTCCAGGAACTTTAGAAAAGCAGTTTTGTAGGGTGGTATTTAAACCTAATGTGAATATTTAAATAAATTAAAATATTTTAACATTCTGTAGCAAGAACATCCTTAATGGAAATTACATTTCTAGGAATAAAAGAAATCCGACAAGGCTGAATAGGAAACTTTTAGAAATTATTGTGTGTAAAGAATAAAAGGTATAGGGCAAAGCATTAAAATTTCAGTTGGTCGATGCTACTGAAAATGCAGAATAAGTTCCATACAAATTGCACAGAATAAATCAAATTAATGAAGACCTAAGCAGAAAACAAAGTGCTAATAATATAAATGAATTCCCAAAAGGTCTGACAAGTACATACATTCAAACAGAAAGAAATCTCATAATATTGGCTTTCAAAAGGTAAATTAGAAAATATAATTGTAGAGAACAAAGCAAAAACTGAAAATGCCCGACACCTAAAATATATTTTTGCCATTTGTCTTTTCCAAAGGGTTGCAAGATAACAAGGTGAAGTGATGTAGACAATGCTTCCCATTTCACCATTACTTGCAGTTACTGTATGCCTAAGCAGCATTAAATGCCCCAGATAGTTTTAACTCCCATTTTCTAAAGACAATAAAGCATATCTATGGTAAAAATATAAAATCATATATTCATTTCCTCATTGTATTCTTTTATTTCTAGTCTACCCACACATTTTCTTCCTTGAATTCTGTGACACATATTCACTATGCCTTGTGAGCAGTCACTGCTGTGTCACACATTTCACAGAGCATGCCTTCTGAACTAGAACTAGAGATCGAGAGCAATGGTCTCCAAATTTTCTAAACAAAGGGCCAGTTTATGGTCCTTCAGACTTTAGGGGGCCAGACTGTGGCCATTGGGAGTAGGAATTGTCTGTGGGAATAAACAATGCCTCATCTTTGGGGTCATTGAGAGGAATTATGCCCCATCATTGATATCATTGGGAAGAATTATGCCCCATTGTTGGTGTCATTTGGATGAATTGTTCCCTATCTTTGGTGTCAGTGAGATGAATTATGCCCCATCATTGATGTCATTGGCAAGAATCATGCCCCATCATTGGTATCACAGGGAGGAATTATGCTCCTTCATTAGTCTCAGTGGGGAAAATTATGCACCATTGTTGGTGTTGGATGAAATATTGCCCCAAGGACTGGATAAAAACAAACAAAAGGCCACATCCACCCCTGGACTACAGTTTTGCGACCACTGCTATTGAGGTACTGAGAGAAGGAGTCTCAGGAGGTAGAGTCAGTAGGAATCCTGACTCCTGTCTACCCTCTTCCTCTTAAAGTGGGTGGATCCTAAATGCTGCAGACATCCTCAGGTGAGTTTGGTCAGTCCTGGGTGATGGGCAGAGCCTTGACACCCTGGAATAAAAGGAAGTGGGTTGGATGACACTGGACTTTATTCTACCCAGAAGAGATTGATGAGTCTGTGGGGCACAGGGACGGAAGCTGGGTTAGTACAGTGACCATAGCTACTTTTTTATTTGTACAAGAAGCTGGGGTGTGAATTGTTTCCTTTCTGACAATCTGGACTTTGCTTTACTGTACACCCGTCATGCAAGTCATATGAGAGCTGCAATTCTTGACCTCCCTCTGAAAAATGCAATTTGCCTGGCTGTATTTGGCTTGATAGTTAGGCAGCTAAACTTTTCAGATGTATGAAACGATTATCTTTCCTTCCACCATAGGTGGCAGGCACAAAAATTGCATAAATTCCTCACAGTCAGTGTTGATGGGGGAATCCCCCCAGCAGTGCTTTTGTATTTTGACTGCATGGGAGGGCACAGGGAGCCTTTACAGCCAGCAGAATACAATGATTACTGCTAGCCGCTACAGTCACTGGAGTAATTGCATGCAGAAAAATCCAACAGGCTGGTTGTACCCAAGTTGATTGATAGATTGACTTGGGTACAATCAACCTGGCCATACATGAATCAAAATTCCGGCGGTCCTTGCTGAACAGGCCAAGTTTCGATGGCCGGCCCTAACAGTAGAACTATGTTTTTTCATCAAAGGTTTTTTTTAAGGCTATAACTAACTGATATCATTCAGAGCTTTCCAGAATCCTCCAACATACAGCAGTATTCTGAAGATAAACAACCCCTTTAATATAATCCTTTTAGATAACTCCAATTTACACTACACTTAATGCTTAGAATACAAAGTCAGCCATGCAGTGCATTATCATCAGGCACACAACTTGGCCTTGAGTTTCATGCTTGATTCTCCAAGGTCTACATAATTACACAACAAAGAAAACACTGTCACATCATATTACTCAATTAAATATGTGCTTTATAGTTGCTCCCGCTCTGCAAGTTCTGGAGTTTAATAATGCAGAGGTAGATTTATTTGGCAAAATTGTTATTAGTTTATGTCCTGCAGTATTGCAGTTTTGTTCCCTTTCCAAATACCGATCTCTTTGTAATTTAAATCCTGTGGTATGTCTAGTATTGCTTTTTCCTGAGGCAGTGGCTGAAATAGCATCTTTTTCATACTTTTTTACTTTACAACCTTCAGAAACTGTGATTAGTGTACATTATAAAAGAATATAGTCTTTATTGGTAAATTAAATAAAGTGGCACAAATCTTTTACATTGGACACTTGTTTAACAGAAAATTGGAAAAGATAGTTATAGGCAGAGAGCAATAAAAAAAAAGACCATAAAAAAAAGAGAGGGATAATTGAAGACTGACAAACACATGTAATAAAGACATCATCTTAGCAGACTGACCTGGTAAACTGTAGGTGCTCTTCTCTCATACTGGGGTATGATATGTTACATAAATACAGTATGGCATGATGCTATGTAAATGATAAAGGGTTTACAGATAATGATATATACACTGGCAAGTAGGTGGAAGAAGATTCATTGAAGCACGGATGCACTTTATTCTATGTAAACTGGCAACAAGTTATTGCAAGAGGTGCTTGCACTTATCCTTCTTTATCTATTAAAACACCTTAAAAGCTCCTAAACTCTGAATAATCCAATATGCAAATATCAACTTAGTAAATGCTGCTGTCAGACTCATCTACCTAACCAACCATTCAGTCTCTGCTAACCCTCTCTGCCAATCCCTCTATTGGTTTCTGCTCCCCCAATGAATAAAATTTAAAATGCTAACAACTTAAAAATCCATCCATGACCCCCAGCTACAGCACTACCCTTGTTTCAAAATATGAACCAAATTGCTTCCTTCTCTCCTCCCACGATCTCATGCTCTCTAGCTCCCTTGTCATATTCTCCCGTACTTGCCTTCAGTACTTCTCCAGTGTCTCTCCCATCCTCCGGAACGACTCTGTCTACTGTTAGTCACTCTCTGAAAGCCCAGTCTGTCCTGCATCCACCTAACAACTGAACTTTGATTTTTTTCATAACCTCATCCCTTACGTGTATTATATTTTGTATCACTTGACCTTCCCTTTCAGATTGTAAAGAGCAGGGCCCTCTGATTCCTTTTGTATCGAATTGTACTGTAAAGCTGGCCATAGATGGTTGATTCTCGGCTGGTTCAACAGAGAATGACCGAGAATAAAACCATCTATGGGCAGGCTGATTGTAATCAAATCGATTGTTGTACAATTTGGGGGCAACAAGCCTGTTGGATTTTTCATGCGATTATTGCAAGCAGCTCTTATGGCAGGGATGGCTCCCCCAGTGACCCCCCCACCGGTAGAAAACAATAGCTCCGTGTGAAGGAGTCCAACATCAACACATCAAGTTAGTTTCTTTCCTGCAACCTGTGTTTGCAGGAAAGAAAATCCCATCATCTATTGCTGGCTAAACTGTGTTATCTGCCGTCATGTTGTAAAGTACTGCTTAAACTGTTGGCACTATATAAATCCTGTATAATAATATAATAATAATAATATTATTAATGCTTAGCACAAATAAGTTTATGCTTGACAAATATCAACTTAATTTATGTCTGTGCTTGGCACATATTGCTCCTGCCTTCCGTGGTTCTCTATTAGTCATTAAAGAAGCCCACAACATTACTGGACCAAAAGAGAAATACGGGAGAAGTCAGGGACAATGGTCATCTTCAACAAGAAAGTGTCTGCACTAAAATAGTGATACAAGTTTCCATATGGTAATATAAGTATAAATTCAATTTAAAGGGCTTTGAATATGATGCAAAAGAGGTTTTAAAAACATGTATTACAAATATTGAAATGCTTCAGATTAGGTACATATTTAAAATGATTATGGTATGGGCAGGGAAATATTGTCAAACACAGCTGCATCCCTGCCTAGTAACTGTAATCATAACATAAGGAACTACCTAATCTAATCTGGTGTCTCAATATAGCAATATTATAAGACCTAAAAGTGTACCAATGATTCCCTGAGAAGCTGAAAGATTGCTGGGTCCTCCTATTTTCCCAGTGGTAACCCACCCTAAGTGGACCCAAGAACTCATCGATATACCAGTAGTGAAACATTATGGCTTTATTTAGAATGGAATAAACAGTAGAAATAGACCACTGACTGAATGGACGAAATGAACAGAAATCATTTGTATCAAATACCACATATTTTATAATTTGCCATATAAATGACGTTGTTTCCCTTAGTTGCCAAAAAGCACTAGGTGAGCAGAAGAGTACCAACACTTCCACAATATTAACAGCTCTCACTGAGGTAAATATCCTTGAAATATAAGGTAATGCAGGCAACAATGCAACATAACCATCATGTTCAGGACGTGTCAAGCACTGACTGGTTTAATAAAAAAAACAAGTCTGCCAATGGTGGAGCCCTTGAACTTACATTGGAGCACTTGACCTTCAATTGAAGGTCCAATTGAAGGTCCACAAAATCCACAGGTAAAGGGAACTCCCTACAGTCTCTCAAATTTCAAACATTGATGTAAATGAAGCTCTGTGGCAGTAAGTTCCCAGGAGCAACAGACAAGTGTTTCACACAATGATGCTGTGTAGATATCCTCATGACAGCAATCACTCCCTTGAACACTGTCTCAACAGGCTGGATAAAGGCAGATGCAACACAGACTGCTCTGTTTCAAGACACCTCTGCATTCCTTACATGTTTTTACTGGGGGCCAGGCGAAAGGTCGCACATCATTCTGGACTCACCTCTCAATCGTATCCCCATTTATCCCTTCTTATTTGTCCCCTCTTATCTTGTGCCCACATGGGGTCTTTGACCTGCTGCCACATTGCACCATTCAGAATTCGCAGTCCATGTCCCCATCAGGTCTGCACATCCAGATGCCCTTGTGGATTTCTCTCTCTTAACACAGCAGCTCTTCCTCCAGGATCTGGCCGATGCACTCCCACCAATGACTCTACTTGACTTTCACTCTGTGTCTGCAACCTATTCTCCATGCTCTCACCACTGGATAGATAGATAGATAGATAGATAGATAGATAGATAGATAGATAGATAGATAGATAGATAGGATTATGTGGGATTATGAGCAGAATTGCTGCGATTCTGCTCGTGATTCCAAACCGCAGTGCAATAGTGGAAAAGAGTACCACCCATATTTGAGTGCCTTTCATTTTAATGGCACCTAGAATTGCCACAGGCAATCACCCTGACCACAGACATTGCTACAACCTCTGCCATCATCAATCACAGCTATTTGAATTGTAATTTTCTTCTCCTGCTCATTGAATTCCTCTGTTAATGTATCATCATAACAATGCATATTTACAGTTTTCATAACCCCTCTTTGTCCTCTTCAATGTTAACTTCCTTCATTTGGATAAAAGCCTTTATTTTCCTTATAATAGAAACAGTGAGACTAGAGACTGAAAGGAAGATACATTTGTACTCACAGGAGGCCTGCTGTGAAGGGAATCATCTGTATGAAAGTTTAAGACAAATTTGCAAACTACAGCATATTTTTGCTGCTGCTAGTGCAGCCTTTTAACTGTGGTACTGGAACGTAATTTTTCTCTGTGCTATCACAGATACTGCCTCTCTTCTTGGCAGATAACATTTTTGAAGATTAACGCCACTTTTATGATTAAGAAAGAATCCTCCATGATTAGCGACACACTTAGCAAATGACATTGCAGGATCTTACCTGCTGCTTCTTGTATTGGAAGGTACATGTGGATTTCACAAAATATTGCTTAATTTAAAAAGCGGTAAAGAACATTCACTGTGCAAAGAGAATTCTCTCTTTGCAAGAGAATTTTCACTTAGCATAGTGAATGTGGTGAAAAGAATAACCAATCAGGAGAAATGAAAAACAGAATTTTTTGCACATGGATAATAAAGTAAAAAAAAAATGTACTAGGCAAAGTGAACATTATTTACTCCTTTAGTAAATCAGACAACATTTTTACTTGCTGTAAAGAATACCCCTAAACAAGGAAGTTTGAAAGTTTAGAAATTATATCTAACTGCAGATTGAAATAGAAAGGCAATGTTTACTAACATTACACTAAATACAATAAATAATAAATATAATTGTTGCATCATTTTTAGCAAATGTAGAGTTTCCCTTCAAATGGCAAGCAGCTCCACTCATAAAGCATGTATATTAGATATGTAGATATGAGAGATTGCAAATGTCAGGTTAAGATAGTCTAAAAATAACAGTTTTTGTTTAGATCTTTTTCAAGATTTTTTAACTTCAGTAGACAAGTGTGCCTTTGAAAATGTTAGTAGTGGAGAAATATGTGTGGTAATGTAGAAGATTTTAATCCACCCCCCCCCCCCCCCCCCAAAAAAAAAAACAGACAAACAAAAAAGAGCAACATCTGGATAGTAATAATTGGAGAATTCTTAAATTTAAACGTTCCTTGGACAATTTATGAAAATACACTCTAAAACAATAGCAGAAAGCAGAAAAACTACTTTATTTTTGTAGAGGCTACAAACCAGGCAGTAAATACAAAGCTTTAATTAGTACAGAAAATTATTTTGTCAAATGCAGACACATCAAGAATTCTTTTCTTGGCTAACAAAAATGAGATTGTATTGTTTAATGGTTCCTTGTTTTTTTTACCAGTACACGTTGAAGTGTGCTTTGTTTTGCATTTATATTTCTTACTTGGGAAAAACACTGCTTATTAAATGGTAATTATTTAAATACAATGTTTTGTTTAGTAATTGCAAAAAAAACAAAAAAAAGATATTTTGTTTGCCTTGAAAAGGATTATGTAGTTTTTTAATGAAATCTTGTTTTCTTGTTCAAACTTTTTTTTTTTTGGAGAACTCTTGCACTAATTGATTGCATTTTAATTTTACTCAAAGGCACTTTATAAAACACTTTATTTTATATTATGTCACAATTAAAGTGTTTCTAAACCTGGGACCCTGCATTCACTATATCTGGTCTCCCACAGTACACAAAACATGGAAATGCA
This sequence comes from Staurois parvus, assembly GCF_062004578.1. Taxonomy (NCBI): domain Eukaryota; kingdom Metazoa; phylum Chordata; class Amphibia; order Anura; family Ranidae; genus Staurois; species Staurois parvus. Next base: position 1,754,682 of record NW_028317850.1, read on the forward strand.
ATTATTTTAGTAAATATAAACTGCTAAATATCTTTTCTCATCAGCAGTTAGAGCAGTCTTGTGACTTCAGCAGAGCACTGGTTAAAGCTCGTAGGAGTTTTCTTTCTGCTCTAGGGGGATGTGAAATCTTTGACCCTCTGTCTGGACAACACTTAATCGCCCTGTGCTGATCACATGCACCCTCCCAAAAAAAAAAACCTCTCTAGCAATACACATCAAACTGAGCATGTGCATGTGACCAAGGGTTCAGTCTCTATCAGGTGGTCATTTCAACAAGAGGAGGGGCAGAGAAGAGAGGATCAAACAGCCTTTTTACACAACGCAGAGGACCCCTTTAGTTTCCATAGAGTATAGCAAGGATGCTTTACTGCATATACACACTGATTTTACTGCTGTGGGTTTAGTAACACTTTAAAATAAACCTGACTGAAAATGCAAACCAGTTTTCCAAAAACCCAAACCCTGTCTTGTGGCATCAACATTTGATTAGATTGGGAGGACAGGGTTAGAGAGATTCATACGGTGTCTTGGGCCCCCATAGGGATATTTACCCTCACTTCTTGTTTCAATGCCAACATTATCTCACTCTGGCACACTCTATCTAAAACAAAATAAATAAGATTTAGCGTGTCACAGATTAACTAGTTTTACATTTATCTCATATTTCCTAAAATAAATGCAGAGGACCTTCCATTCCCTCCATAACATTTTCACTGGTGCCATTGCGTACCATGACAATTAGGTCTTTCCCTAGACCTAGGGCCTGTGCAAAGATTTTTGTCGACATGGGTGAAGGTGCATTTTTCCATCCCATCCTTACAGGTCATCAGTTTAGAGTTATGCAGGAGCTCTGGTGCTAAAATTACTTCCCTCACTCCAGTTTTCGTGGCGATATATGCATAGGGCAATTGTCATTTTCCTACGTATGTGACCAGACACATTTTTTTTTATTATGTGTGTGATGGGCTCTAATGCATTTTTTTTTACGTGACTATTTAAATGTTTAAAATTTTTTAAATGTATTTATTTGTTTTTTTAAATTACTTTATTGCGATCAGATAGTGGACAAATAGCCCCTATGTGATAGCATATAGGTGACAGATTCTCATTATGAGACATCCAGGATCTAGTAGACACAGGTTGTCTCCTCTGTACTCCACTGTAGCTGATAGGACATGATCTGTGTTCTGTCAGTTGCTTCACCAAGTACTAATCCCGATGATTGACAGCTCACAACATTTCCTGGTCTGTGCAGAGGAGGAAAGCTCAGTGGACTGACGTCCATTGAGCTCCCACAGCCCTTCCTAGTGACACCCACCACAACTGCACCAGACCTGCAGGTGTGACAGCAGAGCCTTGTAAACATGAAGGGGGGGCAGCGGTTGTGGAAGTGACCAGCAGCTTCATAGCCACTTGGCTCACTTTCACATTGAAAGCAGACAGCCAGTTCTACAAAAGCACACACTCTCCTGGCTGGTATAGTGGCTGGGAGTATGTTAAAAGTGAATGCCTGCAGCATATTCCAAATCTGAATCCCCAGCAAGTGGCAGGGCGGCTACAGATTTCCCCCCTCCCATCCTTCCTAAGCCACCTTGTGGTTGCGCTGACCCTAGTCTTCCCCAGCTCTACTCAATAATCTTTTTATCCTATCCTCAGTATGCTGAACACCCTATGTGAATTTACAGTACAGAAATGATAATATTACCCAAATATGTACATTTATTAGTTGGGTGAAGTGAAGGTTGACTAAACTCCCTCATCAATATTCACTCAAGCTTGGCTCTATTTTGTCAATATTAAACAACAATCTCTTCTGCAAAAGTTTATACTTTATAAAGACAGTTTATAAAGACAGTTTTTTTGTAGTTTTGGATAGATTAGGAAAGAGTTAAAACCCAGATTGGTTATTTTTTGCTCTCTGTGTCACATTGTTGATACGGTATATCCCTTAACTTCTTGCACCAAGGATACTACAGGAAATAAGAAGAAATCTCATTAACCTCCCTAGCGGTATGATTATGTCAGTATTTATGTGCTCAAAGCGGTACATTTTTTTGCAAGGAAATATGTATTTTTTTTATTGTAGGCCTGTCATTTTTAGGAATGACACACTGAAATCTGTCCGAACAAGAGTCTAGTAAACATCCCGGGTAGGATAAAACTTGAAACAAGAAATCATAAATTATAATTTAATAAATAATCATAAAAAATAATAATATAATATTAATAAATTTAATTCAATAATATAATCAAACCAAAAACACTGAAATTTGAAATATAGCACCAAGTTCGCACATCACTGAGCAAAGTCGCAATATCGTTTTCAGTGTCTGATGATGAATTTTCCCACGGATCATTATCACTCAATTCTGCAAGTGGTTCTGATTTACTATCGCTGTTCTCTAGCTGGTCTAAAACCGCTTTTGACCTAAAGGGATGCTTTTTGGATGTTTCCAGGCAATAAGAACAGTAAAAATGCAGGCAGGGCACAGGACAAAGCACTAGGGACAAAATGTATGTGAAATGGTTTGATACAGTAATGTTTTACTATGTGATTTTAGTTATTTTAGTGAATGTCACTTTTTGTCATTTTCAAATTTCCTGCCGTTCCGTCCCCCGTACGTCCCGACGCTGGCAGGGGTCGGAACCCAGAAGACAGATGCCGCCATCCACCGGATTACATTGCTGGGGACACTGCAGGAGGGACATCACAGGAGCGCAGGACAAGGTAAGTGATCGAGGGATCGCGGAGAAGCGCCACATGGTAAGCCCGAGTGTAGCTTGGGGGTTACCGCTTGTGGTACTGAAACTTTACCCCCAGCTACACTCGGGAATACCGCCAGGGAGGTTAAGTGACAGGAATTTTCATTTTACAAAGTTATCATAGGAACAGATGTCTCCTTTGGGTGATTTACCCTAGCTTCTTGCAATAAATCTAAAATTTGGATTTCCCCTCAGTTTTTGTGTAGAGACAATGGCCACCAGAACAAACAGAAAGGATGAATCCCCCCAGTGGGATCAAAGACAGCAATACAAACTTGACACAGGCTCATATCCATCCTCACTCCAAAACTAGGTCATATCCCAAACTACAAAAATAGGTTTTTCCCTTACGTAATATAAAACTGTCATTGTAGCGCTTAATTGATGGTACATATAACTATTATTTGTAACCAGTCACCCACCAAAGGTGAGAAGTTAGATACAGATAACACAAATTACCATATGAAAAAAGTCCATGTAATCTGGAAGTGCTGGTGTTTTAAATGAAACCAGAGACCAAAAGGATAGAGAAAGTCCTTCACCTTCCACCCAATCACACAGCCTCTTATCAGAAAAATTTGACCACCCAAAGGACTGGTCAAACAGCGCAGGTATCAGGCTCAGCCGAAGTACCAAGGACTGGCAGATGGGTCCCCCAGAAAATCCAGACAATACACAGGATATCCTCTGAATCATATAACTCTTAGATGGCTCTCCACACAGTGAATACCCAGGAGAGTAAAAGTAACCACTCATAGTGTAATATGTAAAAGATGTACTAATTTATTTAAACTATTGCACTTACAATTAGCAGGATAAACATCGGCATGTCAATACAAAGTTTCCATCCATCAAAATGGCCACGGTCCATAGCGGTGCATAGTGATGTCACATGGCACGCATTGAGGCTCCACCCTAAGTGTTTCATCACATACAAGATGTCGTCAGGGGTGTGGTCAGCTTGCAACATCGCACCCAATAAATAGGAAGGGGGAAGGTACCCTATTAATTGCGCTCCTTTGAGTGGAACAGTTTCTGTGGACCGGAAATGAGATTAACTAATTGGGGCCCACCAAACAGTATTAACTGCACTCCAAACACCAGAAGTAAGCCTCCAGATTGAGCAACCCCAAAAATACCGGTTTGAAAAATCTGAAAAAATTATTAAAAATAAATGAAGAGTATAGACAGCCAAAAAGATAAATTTGGAGCTTTCAAAGTTAACTAAAATTCAATTAAACAATCAGCCTTCCCAATGATGGGTGTGTAACAATATAAAGCACCTATGGACAGCACCATCTTGTGGAGGAAACAAAATACACACTATATAAAAACAATATACATTAAAACAAACAGTCAATAATTAAAATTACAGAAATCTTTTTTTTATTAATTATATTTTTTATTAATTATGGTTACAATTACAAGAATTTTCACACTATAAACAAAACATACAATCTCCATATCAAATTTTGCAAATTCCAATCCCTTCCCTCACCCCTGCTTCCCTTCCCCTCCCCCTATCCCTGGTCACCTCCTGCTTCTTCCTTCCTGTTCTAATATTTTATTTTTATCATCTTATTTATCCCCCTCATCTCTTCTTCCCTGCCTATCGAAGGTGGGGAAGCCATCAGATCCCTGATTTCTCAATTCTCTTTTACACTTCAATTCTAAGTATCTCATGGTTTTTTTGAAACCCCAAACACCAATCCCAAATTTGTTTACATTTTTCAATACTATCTTTTCCAATGTGGTATAGTTCTTCCATCCTATACATAAACTCCAGTCTAGTTATCCAATCCTTAATATTTGGGGGATTCTGAATCTGCCAATACCTAGGGATCAATCCTTTTGCCGCATTTATTAAATGAAATATCATTGTGTTCTTATATTGTTTTACTGTAAAGCCGTTATTAAGAAATAAGCAGACCCAGGGATCCTTCAGAACACTGATCCCTGTTATCTTGTGTATTTGTTGTATTACTTCCTGCCAGAATTGCTGTATTTTGGGAAAGTCCCACCATATGTGTGCCATTGTTTCTTTCTTCCGACATCCCCTCCAACATAACAGTGAATTTTCTGTTCGTTAATTATGTGCCACACTAGGTGTAGCATACCACCTTGTTAAGCATTTATAGTTAATTTCTACAGTGTTCATGTCCTCTGCCTTGTGCACCAAGTTAAGTATTTTCTTTTTTTCTTGTTCATTTAATTTAGTTCCTAATGCCTTTTCCTACTTCCAAGAATGGCAGCAAGGCAGATCTAGATAAGCCAGTAAAAATTTTATAAATGTGAGAAGTAACATGCCTACGCATTGTATCTGTACTAAAAAATTGTTCCAGTGGATACATGTCCTCTGCCATCCTTAGAGGCTGTGGGAGTTCTGCCACAAGTGTCTTAATTGATAATAACGCCACTCATCAAACCTAGAAAAAATTTCCTCTTTATTTTTTAAATCTATAAAAGTGCACAATTCTCAGTGATTTCTTTTAAACGTGTATTTCTATCTTTTATCCAATTCCCTGCAATTTTATCTTTCCCTGGAGGGAAACATTCCCCCCCACCAACGGTATTAACAGTGAGTTGTAACTCTGACCATGAACTTTTCCCCAATAAGCGTGTCTCCTCCTCCGTGTCTTGCCATACTCTAGTAAACTTCAAAAATCATAAGAGTAGGGCAGAAATGGAGGGAGAGAGAGAGGAAAAATAAAAGGAGAGAACCCCCCCTCCCATCTTATTCCTCTTTACTATTCCTACTCTCTATTTCTCCTTAAGATCTTTGTTCCTTATACAAAAAAGTAGGAAAGAAAGAACTCCGGCGTTGGCACTTGCGATTGACGCTGAAAAAGTATTTGATAGAGTAAATTATGGTTATATGTTAGACACCTTAGAAGTAATAAGGATGTGACCTAGAATGAGAGAATAGATTAGGAAATTATATAGCCAACCCTCGGCAGCAATAACAGTAAATGGGGAATTATCCGAGTACATTGGGATGCAGAATGGAACAAGACAGGAATGCCCTTTGTCCCCATTATTATATGTTCTGTCTTTGGTATCTCTTTTGTCTACCATCAGGAATAATGTAGATATAAAAGGAATTTGGGTTGGAGAAATTGAGCATAAGGTGGCAGCTTATGCAGATGACATGTTGTTCTATGTAGGAAATCCGAGGATAACATTACCAAACTTAATGAAATCTTTAAAAGAATATGGAGAGATGTCAAACTTAAAAATTAACCCAACTAAAACAGAGATCTTAAATATAAACCTTACAAATAGAGAGAAAAAAATGTTACAGGAGGAATTCCCTTTTATTTGGAGAGAAAGAGATCTAAAATATTTTGGTATAAAACTTACTGTATCTTTAAAGAATTTATATAGATTAAATTATATCCCACTATTAAACGAGATTTAGGACGAAATAAAGAAATTAGGAAGAGGATTTCAGTCATGGATTGGTCGGATAAACTTGATAAAAATGGTAATCATTCCCAAAATTCTATATAAGTTTCAAATGATACCAATTAAGCTCCCAGAGGCATATTTTAGAATAATTAAAAAAAATATAACATCATTTATATGGAGAAATAAGAAGCCCAGAATAAGCTATGAAATCTTAAGTAGAGATAAAGGAAAAAGGCGGACTGGGGGTACCAGATATGAAGAGATACTATAATTCAGTAATATTGGCAAGAATTTTTGATTGGACACATAATGCACAGGGGAAAAGTTGGGTAAACATAGAAAATACATTAAGTCACATGAATTTAAGTAGAATCATTTGATTACTTCCTCAATTTAGAGGATTAAAAGATAGCACAAGTTTGTTTACACGTAATGTTTTAAGAGTTTGGGACACTTTACACAAACAAAGGGGGTGGGAATTTAATTTATTGTTAATGCCCCTAGGATCTACAGAGTTTTTTCCTCAAGGTAAAGAGAGTATTGCAGGGAACTGGATAAAGAAGAAAGATGTTCAATTAAAAGATATAATGGTGGGAGAAGAATTGTGTCCACTTAGTGAACCGGAAAGTAAGATTGATATATTTAGAAGAATGGATGAATGGCGGTATGGTCAACTAAAACATTTTGTAGGTAGTCTCCCAATGCCATTAAGAGAAAAAGAAGATTGGAACCCCTTTGAGCACTTGTTAGATATAAGAGGAGATGGGAAGCACGGGATCACTAAAATATATAAAATCCTCACAGGTTTAATCACGGTTACAAGGCCACTTTTTATAGAGAAGTGGGAAAGGGATTTAGAAGTAATAATTGATGAGGGAAAACAAAAAAAAATATATAGTTTAATTCACGGGAATGTAAATATGAAGGAAGTATTTAGTAAGATGGTATATTACACCGAATGTAGCGCATAGAATAAGTAGAGACAACTCACCTTTATGTTGGTGGAGATGTGGAGAGAGAGGTACAATGATACACTTATGGTGGGAGTGTCACAAAATTCAAGAATACTGGGATGGCATAGTGAGTATAATTCAGGAAATAACAGAGGTAAATATTCCTAAGGACCCTGAGACTTGCCTTCTTTTTGGTACCAAGTTTTCGGTTACAAAATATAAAAAACCTGGATTATTGTATTATTTAAATGCAGTGAAGGGACTGATACCCAAGTTTTGGAAGAAACAACAGGCACCGAAAATAAAGGATTGGATAGAAAGAGTAAAGAAGATATATAGAATGGAGGAACTTTACCATATGGAGGAAGATAAAATGGAGGTATTTTGTACAAGTTGGGAAAAGTGGGTACAGTTTAAAAATTCAGAGATATACCTAGAATATGTGAAATAAGGAAAAGAAGGGAAAGAGGATAAATATAGTACAGTATAATACCAGTAATCGTTAAGGTTCAGGATTTCTAGAATGAAGTTAAAAATGCAATCAAAGGATGGGGGTGAGGGAGAATAGGTAAGGGGAGGGGTAAAAGGTCACCGATATTAAGGTTATTTCTGGGGAGTATTATGACAGACATATACAATGTATACTGTCTGTTTTATTAGCTTTTGTACATTTAATATGGTGATTTGGAAACAATAAAATATTTAACTTAAAAAAAAAGTGAGTTGTATTCCCATCCCCTTTGTTTATGAATACTATCCCATATCCTAAAGACATTTTGTGTTAAAGTGCTAGTATTATCAGAACAGTATCTAAACTGTTGTGGAAGCCATATCATCTTATCTAACTGTGACTCACTCAGTGCATTTTCCATCCTAACCCAGCTTTTTTCCTGTGAATTATATATTTAATCTGTTTTCGTGAATTCAACACTGCCCAATATCTCCTGAAGACCAGCACACCCAGACCCCCTTCATTCTATGTTTACACAATACCTCATAATTTACTATTGGTCTTTTATTTGCCCAAATATATTTAAGTATCATCTTTTTTATTATCTCAAAGAATGACCTCGGTAAATATATTGGGAGCATTTGAAATTTATACAGAACCTTAGGGACTAACACTATTTTTAACAAATTTATGCAACCAATCGAAAAGAGTGATCCAGTGGATATTCTCCTCAATTCATCCTTCAGCTCATTTATCAATGGGATATAATTTATCTGATATATATCCTTTAAAGAAGGTGTTAACTTAATACCTAAATAACTCAGTTCTTTTTCCCTCCAAACAAAGGGAAATGCTCTCTGTAATCTCTGTTTATCTATCTTTGGAACATTGATATTCAATATTTCTGACTTCGAGAGGTTAATTTTCAAATTTGATAATTTTCCATAGTATTTTAATGTTTTCATTAGATTGGGTAATGTTACTCTGGGATTTGTTATATAAAATAGCATATCATCTGCATACGTTGCTACTTTATGTTACACTTCTCCTATAGAGAAACTCTTTAGTCTATGTTCTTATGCACCGTCTCTAATAACGGTTCCAATGATATAACAAAACGTAAGGGGGAGAGTGGGCATCCCTGTCTAGTTTTGTTGTACATGTTAAAGGGCTGTGACAACGAGCCATTAACTTTAATCATTGCTGAAGGGGAACTATATAACGCTTTCATCCATTGTATCATTTTAGGTCAAATTCCAAAAATTTCCAATGTATCCATCATAAATCCCCAGTCTACCCTGTAGCACCATCGGGGTGTTCTCATTCTTGCTTTTTTGCAGAAGAAGTAGTGATCTTAATACGTTATCCTTTCCCTCTCTCCCTGGTATAAAACCCACTTGATCTAGATGAATCCATTCAGACATCAGCTCTTTCATCTAATTTGCTAAGACCTTTACGTATAATTTTGTATCTATATTTAACAATGAGATAGGTCTGTAACTAGTGCAATCTTTCCCCTCCTTCCATATAATTGTGATATATGCCTGCAATGACTCCTCTCTCATTTCTGCTCCCTCCCCTAATGCGTTCATATACCTACACATCTTGGGCACAAGTTGTTCTTTGAATTTCCTATAATATCTCAGTGTAAATCCATCTGGTCCGAGACTCCTACCTTCCACTGTATTCGTTAATGCTATATGAATTTCCTCTTGTGGCTCCTTTTAAATATGCCTATCTTTTTTCTTTCCTTTCTCCCTCTGATTCAGTCACACTTTTAGGTTTAATTTGATATAAATTACTATAATATTTGTGAAACGTTTTAATGATATCAGTGGTTGAATACACCATTTCACCCTTCTCATCTTTAATTTTCTCTATAAAATTTCTTGATTTCCTTTCCCTTAATTTCCTCTCATTAAATATTTTCCTGGTTAATTCCCCCACTGATATCTTTCTTTTGCTACTTTATTAACTTTCTTGTTTCTTGTTCCAATAGCTCATTTAATTCTTCTCTTTTTGGATTATTTTCTGTTGTATCTCTAATTCTATTTTTGTAGTTGTTCTAGGTCGTATAATTCCTCAATTAATAGTCTTATTTTCTTTTCCTGCTCTTTCTTTTTTTTGGCTCCCATTGAGATCAGAATTCCCCTAATATATGTCTTATGCGCTTCCCAGCTTGTAGCCATCGAAACATCATCTGTCTCATTAAGTGTAAAATATTCCTTCTTTATTCTTATCTCCATCTTCGCATCTTGTATAAGCATCTCATTTAATCTCCACGTACTGTCATTATTTTGATCCTCTTCCATCCTTAAACTCATTATAACAGGTGCATAATCCTATAGTGACATAACTTCGATTTTGGAATTTACCAGGGACTCTAAGAGTCTTTGTTCTATTATTATGTAATCCAAACTTACATAATAAGGTATAATCCCTGTTACTTGGATTTTTTACTTCTCCACGAGTCCTTCAGTTGATACTGATGTAACATTTTTTTAATAGACTTTAGGTTTTTACCCCCATCTCTCTGCGCTCGCGATGAAGTGTCCATCTGGGAATCCATCCAAAAATTAAAATCTCTTGCTACAATCATATATCCCTTCTTAAACTTAAAACTAAAGAGTTTTCTTAACAGTCCCTCCAAATATATTAATGACATCTTATTAGGGCAATAAATATTTGCTAGTGTACATTGTATTCCTTGTAATTTCCCTTTCAGAAACAAAAAACGACCATCAGGGTTGACCAGTCTATCTTCCAAAATAAATCTTACCCTTTTTTGCGAACCCAATTGCTACCCCTTTTGCACGTTTAATTGGTGAATCTGCATAATACCACATTGGATGATGTTTAGAAAATAATTTTACATTTGTAACTTGTGATAGGTGCGTCTCTTGCAAAAACACTACATCAATAGAACGTTGATGGATTTCCCTAAGGATCTTATGCCTTCTAGTCGGAAGGTTCAGGCCTTTTACATTATAAGTCATAAAATTACTTGTACTCACTGCAGGTATATAAAATTTTGAGACAAAAAAAAAAGAAAAATTTTTTTCCGGGTGACCTTTACCCTCCCATCCTCCCTACCCCCTTTCCCACTTTCCCCCCTCCTCCCACCCATACCTATTTTTAAAAATCCCTTGGCCCATATCAAAGCCTTGGAGTCAGAAGTGGGATATACTCCCACAATTAACTCCTCTCTAAGGGGGCAAGATCTCAGGACACGTACACCTATCTAGGACAAAGTTCCCAAACCATCAGTCACATGTGATACTTAGAACCTCGAGCATCCCAATGCCCCGATCTATAAGAAGTAAGGGAGAGAGAGATAGAGAGGGGAGAAAAAAAATATTATAATTGCGCAATATTTACCTCTCTCTCCTCTCCCCCCCCTACCACCTGTTGGATCTGCATAAGAAAAAAAAAAGAGTCGAAGTAGAAGTGGATGCAGAGAGACCACCCCAATATTCATAACCCTTCAACTTACTCTCTACTTGGGTACTAATAACCACTTGTCTCTCCATAAGTCTGAACTCTCTTTAGCTCCTTCAGACCATCCTAAGATCTCAATTTTCTGTAAATTAAGTCTTTCACAAAAAGCATTTAAGTCCTCTGGTAATCTCAATCTCGCCGATCTTCCATCTTTCCACCCGATCAGGCAAGCCGGGAATCCCCAACTATATCGAACATTCGCCTTACGCATTAAGTCCAGCAATGGTTTCAAAGATCTTCTTCTTGCCAGTGTCTCTGGTGCTATGTACGCATAAATTTGCAGACTCGCTTCTCCATGTTTTAATGCAGGGATTCCCCGTAATTTCTTCCAAATATTTACTTTATCTTAATGGTGATGAAGTCGCAGAATCACATCTCTTGGGGTGTCCGAAGCCACCCCTTGGGGCCGTATACTCCTGTGCACTCTATCTATTTTCAGTTGTTCTGTCACTGATTTATTTAGTAATGGATTATATGTTTTTCCCATCTCATTCCATAGGTCTTCTCCTGATATTACTTCTGGCAAGCCCCTGATCCTTAAATTGTTTCTTCTATTTCTATTCTCCTGATCTTCTAATTTATACGCTAACCTCCTTTGTTCTCTTCGCATATCCTCCAACTGTGCTTCCAGTTTAATAATTACTTGCACATGTGTTTCTAATTTTCCTTCTGTTTCTTCAATTCATGGCAGAACTTGTCCCAGACCATCATGTAGCATGGCCATTTCAATGTTTATAGAATATTCAAGTTCCGAGAACATCTCTGCAATCTCCATTTTTGTTGGAAATTGCGACCTTGATCCTTCTTCTTCAATATTTCTGTGATCTATTGCGCTTTCAATATTTTTAACTTCTTCAATCTGATTCAAGTTCGATATTCCTAATGACAATGTAGATTGATCTCTGGTGTTGTTTCTCATTTCATGACTTCTCCTTACATGCTGTTGTCTCTCAGGGGTATGTCCCTCTGGGCTTTTCTCCTGTGTAGGTAGGTATGTTCTTATCGTGCTTGATTGGGGAGTTTTTATTCCTCCCCCTTTTGCCTATCTACCCTTCATATTAATAATAGTGTCTCCTTCTGACTCCAAATCTCTGCAATATCTTTAGGGTGAAACTTAAATCTCCCTACAGGTGTTCTCCTCCTCCTTGGATCCGATTTGTCACAAAATATAATAGAGCGTTTAATGTCAAATTTATCTTCTGTTTAATTCCCACTGGGTGCCCTCCCTCCTATTTTATTTTTGTTATTAATGTCCTCCCCACCTTTCACTGGGTTTTAGTAATAGGTAGTGTATAATACAGGCATTATATTTCACCGTTAATAACATTCACTCACCCTACATTCTGGGTTCGATAGTCAGGATGTCACTAGATATCTTTCTTCCCTTTGGGTGCCTGTTGTATGAATGATCACCTTCACACCAGCAGGGGGGGTCATTTGAAGATGCAGAGGAGTCACCCTCTATGGGAATTCAGGCTTGTATGTCTCCAACTCTGTATTCTCACCTCCCGGGAGCCCTCCACCTCAGCTCTGGAATTCCCTAGCTTCTGCCACTTGTCTCCACAAACCCACAAGTCTGTAGGTCCGAGGGGTGCTCTGGGAGCATAGGCTGCCTCCCCGTACCCCCGTATTCCATCCTCCGGTTCCCGCTTTAGCACTACCGAAAGACCCCGTCGCTGTCACACGGGCACTCCTGGGGTCCACCACTCCACTCCAGAACTCCAACCACGGCTCCCCACAGGCAGGGGATGATGGTGCCACCACCAACAGCACTCCCAGTCCAGAGAAGGAAGAGAAAAATGAGATGGGTGATTCTAGAGTTACAGCTGATCCTCAGGCAAACAAGGCATCGGGAGCATCAGGAGCTCCTAGCTAATGTCCGGCAGATGCCATGTTTAGGCTCTTCCCCTACAGAAATCTTTATACATAATTGTAAAAAAAATTTGTAACAAAAGATTAAAATAAATAATAAAAAGACTTAGATATTATTAATAAAGGAGTTTGCATCCCATTCTATATTAAGCCCAAATTAAGCATGAGGCGAGTAAGGAAGAGATTCATTTTTAGGATCTCAGGATTAGAATTGGGGATGGTCAAGTGGTGACCTCTACGTTCTTTAAGGAAACTGATTGTAATGGATTCATAGATGGTAAAAGCTGTAATCATGCGGTGTGGCTTAGATCGGTACCCAAAAGTCAATTCTATAGACTTACGTAAGAGAAATTGCACGTTTCATAATGATCTCGGTGAGGTTGGTTTTTTGAAACAAAGGCTTCTGGATAGGGGTTATACCTCAGCTGAGCTTGATAACTGCATTGGTTTACCAGTCCTTCAGGTGGTCAAATTTTCTGGTAAGAGGCTGTGTGATTGGGTGGAAGATGAAAGACTTTCTCTATCCTTTTGGTCTCCTGCTTCATTTAAAGCACCAGCACTTCTAGATTATGTGGTCTTTTTTCACATGTTAATTCATGCTATCTGTATCTAACTTCTCACCTTTGGTGGGTGACTGGTTACAAATAATAGTTATATGTATCATCATTTATGTGCTACACTGACAGTTTTATATTTAATTATTTGCCTATTGATTGTGTTAGCTGCTCCTTTTCCGGTTTGTAACATCTAAGCACAGGTCTTTTATATAATATTTCCCATACATAAACTTTAGTGCTTCTCAGTATTGGAGTTACTCATCTAGACTCAAGGCTACTAAATTTTACCTAGCAGAAGAGTATTCACCATACAGTGGATACTTTACACATAATGTAAACTGGACAGCAGCAAAAGTCATGGATCACATGATGATGAGCTATCTGTATGGAATTGCTTGCACTAAAGAAAAAATATGGAAACAAATAAAATGTGGTTGTTATGTCAGTAAACTCTTTTTTATTTAATATATCATCAAAATTACAAATTTAATATGTGAACAGAAATGCACAATATTTTATAACCATTTACAAGAACACAAATTTAAATTATCTTATTTTTCTATAACTGTGTTTTGAATTGCGTCCAATATGTACAACTTATCCATTTAAAGGGTCATTTTATTATGAATTGCATAAGAAACATTTTTACATTTGTTAATGTTATCCCAGTGGCTTACTGGTTAGCATGTCTGCCTACAGCACTGGGGTCCTTGGTTTGAATTCCTGCTAGAACACTGTGTGGAGTTTGCATGTTCTCCTTGTGCTTGTGTTGGTGTTGTCCCACACTCCATTGACATGTTGGTAGGTTATTTGCTTCTGTCTAAATTGGCCCTACTATGTGTATGCATGTAAGATAGGGCCCTTAGATTGTAAGTTCCTTGAGGGCAGGGAGTGTTTCAAATGTATAGTATGTACAGCACTACAAAAATTGTCAGATATATAAATACCTGTAGCAATAAATAAATATTAGCAAAATGTAAAAGGCTATTCCACAAAACACTACAAGTTGTAGTATGCAGTGTAGTAAATACCTGGAGTTCATATACAGTACTATGGTTTTCCTTATCACAACACAGGCATGTAGGCAGGTTCAGCTTAACTTCCCCTCTGTAGGTGGCGTTGTTTTTCTGGCCCTTATACAGGGAGAATGGAGGATGAAAGGAGCTTTATTCCTCTGAAGCCTCCAAAGGTGTTATCAGGGAAGCAGCTGTCCAATGCAACACTCTATGACCTCTGCAGCCATCTTTAGTGAGGTCAATGCTAATAAATAGCACTGTCACACTGCAGTTGGCGTGCATTTCCAAAGTGGATAGAGTAGTGACATGAGAGATATCGCAACTGGCTCTGCTATCAAGGGACTCTAGAGCTGGGACAAATATATTTCTGCTAAGTGCACCTGCACTGCTGCTCTGGTTATCATTATTATACAGGATTTATATAGCGCCAACAGTTTGCTCAGCGCTTTACAATATAACGGGAGACAATACAGCAACAATACAGTTCAATACAAAAGGGTTAGGAGGGCCCTGCTCCTTGGAGCTTACAGTCTAAGAGATCAGCCACCTTCTTTACTCAGATGCTAGACCAGTAATGTAAGCATTATTAAATTGACACCTAAACTGCTGGGACTGTGGTAAAGTACTGTCAATGTTGCTGAGAACTCCTTTACCTGAGTCACCTGTGTTATCAAGAGTTTGATATCATATTGTTTTAGGACTGCTAAAGTGGTTGTAAAGGCTGAAGATTTTCTACCTTCATGCATGTGCATGAGAGCCGAGGCTCTCCTGGGTATCTCTCTCCTCATTGGCTCAGTCACAGCCAGTGAGGGGAAGCAGGGCTGAGCCATGCTCTGTGTGTCCGATATACACACAAAGGCAGCTCGGGAGCAAGCATGCACGAGTGCCCCCAGAGCAAGCAACTTGCTCTGGGAGCATGAGCAGGAGGGGAGGGGTCAGAAGCACTGAGGGGACCCGAGAAGAGGAGGATCAGGGTTGCTCTGTGCAAAACCATTGCACAGAGCAGGTAAGCATGATATTTTTATTATTTTAAAGAAATAAATGAACCTTTATAACCACTTTAAGTAAGCACCTTGCTGTTGCCCTCCATGTGTTATTTGTTACTTCTAATTAACCAAATAATAACGGTGAAACTTTACTTGGTCTCCATGTGCCTTTACTCCATCTTGGGCACCATTCAAATGGCCCCACTCAAAAATGAGCCACTTCATAAACATTTTTTTTCCCACAGCAAGCAATCACAAAACATTTTTAATTTTTCCAAAAATTTGGATAAGTCACTATAGGGTTGATTCACTAAAACTGGAGATTGCAAAATCTGGTGCAGCTCAGCATAGAAACCAATCAGCTTCCAGGTTTTATTGCCAAAGCTTAAAGGATAAGTTCACCTTTTGACAAAAAATAATAAATGCACATTTTTTTGCAGGTAAAAAATGTGCATTTTTAAATTTTTTTGTTGCAGGAGCCTGTAAAGCATTGCACCAGCAATTAGCAGGCTGCTGGTGTCATGCAGGTCTCCTGCAGACCTGTCAGTATACTGTATCTGCTTGCTCGAATGGGATGTACAGGAAGAATCCATGAACTACCACAGTGCTCCACAGTGTCATGGTAGTTCATTGAGAACTAAAAGCCAACAGCCGCTAAGGCTGTGGAGACTTGTAGTTCATTCATTCACAGAACTCTGTGAATGAATGGGGCAGATGTGTGGGTGGAGCCCCGCACGGCTGCATTGTTTTTAACGGTTTCCGTACTAGGCACTTTTACCCCCTTCCTGCCCAGGCCATTTTTCAGGTTTCAGCGCTCTCACAGTTTGAATGACAATTGCGCGGTCATACAACATTGTACCCAAACTAAAATTTTATCATTTTTTTCACACAACTAGAGCTTTCTTTTGGTGGTATTTAATCACCTCTGGGGTTTTTATTTTTTGCTAAATTAACAAAAAAATGCCAAAAATTTTGAAAAAAAAAAAAAAACACGTTTTTCTTTGTTTCTGTTATAAAAGTTTGCAAATAAATAATTGTTCTTCATAAATTATGGCCAAGATGTATTCTGCTACATGTCTTTGGTGAAAATAACCCAAATTAGGATGTATTATTTAGTTTTAGGAAGGTTATAGAGTTCACAAACTATGGTATAGATCTGAATATTGATTAATCCTGAAGTACTGACAGGTAATCTAATTTCTTGAGGTCCAAGAATATCAGAACAGTACAGATATCCCCCAAATGACCCCTTTTTGCAAAGTAGACAGTCCGACGTACTTCATAAGAGGCATGGCGAGTTTTTTGAAGTTGTATTTTTTTGTCATAATTTTTCGGAAAATGAAAAAATTAAAAAAATTATTTTCACAATTGTTTTTTACATATTGTCACCAGTGCAGTACAGCATCATCATATAACTGGCATGGTGGTGATCAGGGACACTGACTGGTGACAGTATGAAAAAAAAAATATATAATTTTTTTAAATTTTTTTAAATGTTTTAATTTTTTTTAATTTTTTATGACTTTTTTCTTTTTTTTTACGATTTGTTTTTTCATATTTCACTATGACCAAAGTAGTACAATGTTACCATAGTCCAGCTTGTGCATGTGATTGCTGTGACCAATCACAGCTAGACACTAGTATACAATGGATGGCATGAATAAAGCCATCCATTGTATACAGCTGTCATGTGACCTGCTGTGATTGGTCACAGCAGGTCACATGGTATCGGCAACGGGGCCGGTACTCAGATCTGTCATCGGCCGTGTCCGAGGTACACGGCCGGTGACAGATAGTGCTGCCGCCCGGCTCTACAGGCGTGCAAACTGCGCATGCCCAGGAGGACGCCATATGGCGTCCACACGGAACGCTAATGGATTTTGCATGCCACCATTCGGCCATTGGCTGGGTGGCTATTGGTTTAAAACTAACAGCTAGTACAGGGGACTTCTCTGTCATAGGGAGGAGGGATGGGGCAATGGCTGCAGCAATAGGAACATGTTACATGGTCCAACCCAAAAGACAGGTGGAACATGTATCATATTTGCAAAGGTGCACTTATCAATTAATTGAACAAGCTGAAGTTAGAAGTTTATTGCCTACCTTGCACAGCTGTACCAGATTCTGAGAGCTCCAGTATTAGTAAGTCTCCCCCCTCTGGGTCAACAGCTCTTGTCCTCATCTTTTCTTTTCTCCAGTTTTTATGAACCTTGTATAAATCAATGTGTTTGTCATTCAATGACCTCCCAAGAAGCATCCTATTCTTTTTTCAATGGGCACAGTTGCACAGATTTCCATCTTAAACATGGGATGCATTCTGCAACCTACAATTCCTGATCAACATCTGCCCAACAAAGTATAGCCAAAGTATATTGCCATAGTCCAGCCATTCCCAAAGAGGGTACTGTGGAACCATAGAGTTCCTCTAGAGGTTGCTAGGGGTTGCTTGAGCTGTAGCTATTTTCCATCCCATCTGATGGTGCCTGCATAGTTTGAGGTCAAAAACCACTTGAGAGAGCCAGCAGCATGACACCAATGATCTTTATTGCTGGCTATTAGAGTGGCATTCCGACCATCATTGTAAGTGGGGCATTCTTCCCACTGACCACCCATGTAAGGGTACATTTTCCCACTGAACCCCTGATAGACTAATCTTAGCAGAGTTTCAATGAGGTTTGAAAGTTATTTCAAGGGTTCCTCTGGGTTATGAAAGGTACCAGTGTGGAGGGAAATCTTGTGTCAAAATGTTATAAATCCTTAGGAATTACAATTCAATTTATGTATAAAGTAACCTTGAATAATCTGTATACATTTACGGTGAACCAAATGATAAATGCATCAAAATAGGTTACCTTTACTTTGCTTATTTGCCTTCCTGCAATGACTGTTCAGAGTGTGAAAGCAGGAGTTTTGGTTAGTTTTTACATTTGCAAACACATTGCTTGATTCTAAAATAATTGAATAAAAAGGTGACATATAAAAAGTCTCATACCGCTCTCTGATATATGCTACAATGATGTCCACCACAGGGTGGCACTGCTGCAGCATGATTAACCTACAACTCTCTGCCAAAAGCCTCTGCACACCATGTCATTTGAAGAATGCAGCAATTTTACATTTCATTTTTTTTTTGTTTAATTTTTAATAAATATTCTAGTAGTGATGACTGAACTGATATGCCCAAACCGGGATTTACAGAAGATTTGGCCAGTTTGCTTGAGGCAAACGTTTGCTAAACTGATTTACTAAAAAGAAATACACAGGAACAGGGGGGAAATTGCTATGAAGATAAATGTTATGCTTGCAGAGTGGCTTTGCCTAAGCGTGCAGATAAGGTATATGTGCACCTATCGCTAAAGCGTGCTCTCATGTTCCATGCATACATTGCAGGCCAAGTTTGCAACGAGCATTGAACATACAGATCATAGATATTATTATTATTATACAGTATTTATATAGTGCCTACAGTTTGCTCAGCACTGTACATTATAATGGGAGACAGATAGTTTTTCTGCCTTATATTAAGATATGGTGCATTAAGAAATTAGCATGTTATAATGCTTTCTCAAAAGAAGCAGAAATGCTTGCTAGCCCTAGGTTCACACCTAAGCGTTTTGCTTTTGCACAGTCCTTTTAACATGATTTCCTATAGGGCACGTTCACATCTGCGTGTTTTCACCTGGAGCGTTTTTTGGAAAGGGTCAGAGACTTTTTTGAATGAAAAATTAGCATTTGTGGTTCTATAGACTTCAATGGAAACGCTGCAGAAAAGTATGTATTGCATTTTTGCTGCATTTTTTAATGTGTTTTTGCAGCATTTTTAATGCGTTTTTGGTACATTTTGTATTTTAAATCTGCCTAGCAACAGGAACATTTTTAAAAAATGAAATCCCCCTGCAAAATGCATCAAAAACATTGCAAACACGCATATAAAACGTAGGTGCAAAAACACAAAACGCAATGCATAAACGACTCAAATGCAGTCTGCATAGGTGTGAAGGTAGGAAATGCCCATTTGCCAAACAAAGACTGGAAGGTTGCGCTATCTGAGCAAATATGGGCAGCACAGTGGCTAAATGGTTAGCCCTTCCACCTGGCAATGCTAGGGTCGTTGGTTCGAATCCCAGCCACTACACCACCTGCCTGGAGTTTGCATGTTCTGCCTGCATGGGTTTCCTCCGGGTACTCTGGTTTCCTCCCATACTCCAAAGACATGCTGGTAGGTTAATTGGATCCTGTATAAATTGGCCCTAGTATATGAATGTAAGTTAGGGACCTTAGATTGTACGCCCCTTGAGGGTTAGGGACTGATGTGAATGTACAACATATATGTAAAGCGCTGCGTAAATTTATGGCGCTGAAAGTACCTGAGTACCTGAAATAAATAATAAATATGGCAGGTTAAAGTGGAACTCTGGGATAAGCATATATTGTCAATTACAAGAGTCATATATGTTCTTACTGGAATCTTGGCATACTTTTTGAATTATCTCCAGATCTTTGAAGTAATCCAGTGTGAAACTTCCCCTCTGTACAGGAGCTTCCTGTAGTAAACACTGGTCACTGCTGCTCTGTCTCTTTGTGCGGGGTGACTGGTGTTGTCTCTGCCCCCTCCTGTAGTTTTCTACAGGCAGCCTGTAGTATGTATGTGAAGCCTTAAAGAGACCTATCCAGGAGAGGCAAGCAGGAAACTCCTTGAATACATTACAGGTGACTTGAGAAAGGAGGCCATGCCTCTGAAACTCATCATCATAGCAACCTATATCCCCCTGAGGAAGCCTCGTGTCCCTGTGGCGCAACGCATAGGGGAGGGGCTTGGTGACGGAGAGTCCAGTGAAACCAATAGAGTCTGAGGGTGTCAGCCAGGTTTTTACAGATTGTTTTTATGTGGGCAATGTTTGGTGAAATTGAGCATTTGTACCATGTGAGTGGCCATTGTATATTTTGTATATTAAAACATTGTCAGTTTTTAAACTATAAAGCACTATTGATTTGCCTGTATATTTTTCTATATGTTTGCTGAGTGGAGGAGAAGGAAGGAGCTGAATCAGCAGTGAAGGAGAGTCTTGATAGAGGTCATACCACCAATATACAGTTAGGTCCATATATATTTGGACACACAATTTTAGTTTTTTTCAGGTATTTACCAAAACATTTTGAAGCTGTAGTTATATAATGGATATGGGCTGAAAGTGCACACTCTCAGGTTTAATTTGAGGGTATGTACATCATATTGGAGGAAGGGTTTAGGAATTACAGCTTTTAAGAGCAGCCATCCCCCCTTTTTCATGGGACCAAAAGTAAATTGACAATTGAATTAAAAGCTGTTTTAATGGCCAGGTGTGGGCTACGCCTTCATTATTTATTTATCAATTAAGCAGGTAAAAGATCTGGAGTTGATTCTAAGTGTGGTATTTGCATTTGGAATCTATTGCTGTGAACGTACATCATGTGTTCAAAGGAGCTCTGCATGCAAGTGAAACAGGCCATTGTAAGGCTTCAAAAACAAAACAAATCCATCAGAGAGATAGCAGCAACATTAAGAGTGACCAAATCAACAGTTTGGTACATTCTGAGGAAAGAAGAATGCACAGATGAGCTCAGCAACATAAAAAGGCATAGACATCCATGGAAGACAACAGTGGTGGATGATCACAGGAACCTCTCTATGGTAAAGAAAAACCCATTCACAACATCCAGACAAGTGAAGGACACTCTCCAGGAGGTGGGCGTATCATTGTCAAAGTCTACAATCAAGAGAAGACTTAACGAGAGCAAATAAAGAGGGTTATACAATAGAAAAAATCCCCCTGCGCTCTATATGTACCTATAAACTAGCACTAGGAAGCAGCTGACACCTAATCCTATACCTATAGGTGAAAAGTAAACCATACAACATAAAACAGTGCAGCGCTACATAAATAAATATATATATATATATATATATATATAACAATTATTTCATAAAAAGGTGACTAAACGTGACTCAAACCCCACGAGGTCCTGTGTGGACCAAATAAAGTGACCTATAAATGGTGGTATAATACTAACAAATGTGAACCCAATCCCTCTAGGGATATAACCACAAATGACGTGACCAGTGGTACCCAATAAATGGGACACAAAACTATATTAATATATTACATAAAATATGTGAATCCCTATTGAGGGATACAAAACACACTCTGTGCTCAAATTAATAAAATACACTCTGGTACCAGACAAAATATTAATAATATACAGTTGTGTTCAAAATAATAGCAGTCAGACATCACTAACCTGATCAATCACTGTTTTTGGTAGAAATGATATTTCTACATGGCAAATAATTTACTAGCAGGTGTAGTAGAGTAATAGAAATCCAACAAACCCAACAGTCATGACATGCATGCTGCTGATTCTGTGTCATTGAATCACTAATTGAAAGGGGCATGTTCAAAATAATAGCAGTGTGGAGTTCTATTAGTGAGGTCATTCATTCTTTGAAAAACAGGTGGCAATTATTGCCCTTATTTAAGGAAGGAAGGCAGCAAATGTTGTGCATGCTGGTTACAGTGCATTTCTCTCTGAAATTCTGAGGAAAATGGGTCGTTCCAGACATTGTTCAGAAGAAGAGCGTACCTTGATTAAAAAATTGATTGGAAAGGGGAAAACATATAAAGAAGTGCAGAAAATGATAGGTTGCTCAGCTAAAATGATCGCAAATGCTTTAAAATGGCAACCAAAACCTGAAAGACGTGGAAGAAAACGAAAACCTACCATTCGGATGGATAGAAGAATAGCCAAAATGGCAAGGACTCAGCCAACAATCAGCTCCAGGAAGATCAAAAAAGGTGTAAAGTTCCCTGTGAGTACTGTTACAATTAGAAGACGCCTATGTGAAGCCAAGCTATCTGCAAGAAGCCCCCGAAAAGTCCCGCTGTTGAGAAAAAGACATGTGCTGAAGAGGTTACAATTTGCCAAAGAGCACATTGACTGGCCTAAAGAGAAATGACGCAACATTTTGTGGACTGATGAAAGTAATATTGATCTTTTTGGGTCTAGTGGCCGGAGACAGTTTGTCAGACGAACCCCAAACACTGAATTCAAGCCACAGTACACTGCAAAGACAGTGAAGCATGGTTGCCCAAGCATCATGATATGGGGATGTTTCTCATACTACGGTGTTGGGCCTATTTATCACATACCAGGATTCATGGATCAGTTTGAATACATCAGAATACTTGAAGAGGTCATGCTGCCTTATGCTGAAGAGGAAATGCCCTTGAAATGGGTGTTCCAACAAGACAACGACCTCAAACACAACAGTAAACGTGCAACATCTTGGTTCCAGACCAACAAGATTGACGTTATGGAGTGGCCAGCCCAATCCCCGGATCTTAATCCAATAGAAAACTTGTGGGGTGACATCAAAAACGCAGTTTCTGAGGCAAAACCAAGAAATAGAGAAGAACTGTGGAATGTAGTCCAATCGTCCTGGGCTGGAATACCTGTTCACAGGGGCCAGAAGTTGGGTGACTCCATGCAACACAGATGTACAGCAGTTCTCAGAAACAGTGCTTATACAACTAAATATTAATTAAGTGATTCAAAGGAAAGCAAAATCTTCAAACATTTTTCAGTTTATATAGTGAATGTTTGAGTTTGTAAAGAAGAATACAAACACTGCTATTTTTTTGAACAGTCTAATATTCACTTTTCTTCAAATTTTTTAGAGGAACAACACAAATTTGATATATTTTTCTTCATGTTTTGATTTGGAATAGAATGTGTAATGTTCTCAATGCATTTTTGTGTATTTGTATTTGTGTGTATTTTGAACACAACTGTACGTGAAAAAATATGTGAAAAACATAAGTTGACAAATAGTCCAATGGTGTAAAAAGTCCAATTTCTTTGAAACCAAAAAACAAGGTGGTTCACTACTTCTGATCATGCAACATATACCGTGTGGATGCACAACACACCGATAAGTGATCCTTGTAAATGGCTACAATGGCCTCTCACCTCCCCTCAGCGACCCCACAGGGCCATAGAGCCTATTGGATCATCTCTGGATCCTTTCAGCCTGGTGTCCTGGGATCTATAACCACACTGGTATCCTGCAGCACCATTGTTGTAAATTCCTCTGGATTGGTAGGTAGATAGGCAGGTAGGCACCCGCACAACCAATAGCAATCTCTGTATATTCCTTATACCCTTTTCCAGCTTCTGACATGCTTTCACGGGCTTCTTTGCTACTTGTAGAGGCTGTATAAGCCCTCACCATGTTATGTGCTCCATCCCTCAATTGACATTGGATACAGTAGGCTTCATAAAGCCCATAAATAAAGAGGGTTCACCATAAGGTGCAAACCATTCATAAGCCTGAAGAATAGGAAAGCCAGATTAGACTTTGCAAAAAAAACCCCAAAAAACTAAAAAATCCAGACCAGTTCTGGAAAAGCATTCTTTGGACGGATGAGACTAAGATTAATCTATACCAGAATGATGGGAAGAAAAAAGTGTGGAGAAGGCTTGGAACATCTCATGATCCAAAGCATACAACGTCATCTGTAAAACATGGTGGAGGTAGTGTGATAGCATGGGCATGCATGGCTTCCAGTGTCACTGGGCCATTGGTGTTTATTGATGATGTGACAGAAGACAGAAGCAGCCGGATGAATTCTGCAGTATTTAGAGATATACTGTCAGCCCAGATTCAGCCAAATGCAGCAAAGTTGATTGGACGGTGCTTCACAGTACAGATGGACAATGATGCAAAACACACTGCAAAAGCAACCCAGGAGGTTTTGAAAGAAAAGAAGTGAAATATTCTGCAATGGCCGGGTCAATCACCTGATCTCAACCCAGCTGAACATGCATTTCACTTGCTGAAGGCAAAACTAAAGGCAGAAACAAAGAACAACTAAAGACAGCAGCAGTTAGAGCCTGGCAACGCATCAGAAAGGAGGAAACCCAGTCTTTGGTAATGTCCATGGGTTCCAGACTTCAGGCAGTCATTGCCAGCAAAGGATTCTTAACAAAATATGAAAAATTAACATTTTATTTATGATTATATTAATTTGCCCAATTACATTTGAGCCCCTGAAAATGGAGGGACTGTGTATAAAAATGGTTGCAGTTCCTAAAATTTGTACTTCATACTTATGTTCAACCTCTTGAATTAAAGCTGAAAGTCTGCACTTCATATTCATTTGGATTGTTTTGTTTTAGTTTATTCTGGTGACATACAGAGCCAAAAGTATGAAAATGTTTCCTGTGTCCAAACATATATGGACCTACTGTAACTGTATGTCCATATGATGGACGCAAGCCATTTTTGTCCAAACTTAATTGTGAGGTCAAAAATTCCAGATGAGAGCACAACTAGTGTCGGTGTTGGTGGAGGTATACTGTAAATGATAAGAGGAAGATTTTTACGACACAAGTCATTTTGAATTGAAAGAATCAATCACGCTGTGTAGATGGACTATATATTTGTTTTTAGTTTTTTGTGCACATTTTTTATTATGTATATTGTATAGATTATCTATTTCACATTGGGATTTTTTATGTTATCTTTATTTAGCAGTGTGCAACAATGAGAGAAGCTCGGCACGTTTATTGCATGTTTTCTGTCGGTGTATTCCTACGCTACTCTTGCCTTGTCAGTGTTTCCCATTCCAGGAGTATGTTCCGTGGGCCCCGCATGCTCTAGTGAGTGGTGGCAGCTCCACTGAGATAGTGACACCAAGGCTGCCTTCCATTGTTTCAGGGAACTTTCTCTGCTTAGGACAGTTACTCTGGCGGTCCAGAAGAGGCGATTTGGAACATCTTGATGTGCCTGTCTGTTTCCTATCCCATGTCAGTTCATTGGATGAGGTTTTCTTTTTTCATTTGATAAAATCATGTTACCCTAGGTTGGTTGTGTGCGCTCTCTCTTGTTTTTGTGTTAGTCTATAGTAAGTGGAGCCTGCTGAGCCCCTTCCACAGCTCTGATCCCTGCACAGGCTATGTACAGCACAGTGATGATGTCACTGCTATTTTTATATAGTAATAACTTGGTTTGCAAAGATATTTGGTATACACTGAATGGATTTATATCCTTTGAGGAATATATTGAAATGAAAGTGTTTGTGTCTGGAGTTCAGCTTTTACAGCTAACAGATGTCACTAAAACATTAGAAAGAAAAAAAATCAATTTGTGTATAATGTATGCCATCACTAAGATGGTGTATGTTCAGAGACTAGAGAATACTCTTCTTGGCTTACCACATTAGTTGCTGTATGCTGTGACTGCTGAACATGTATCGTCATTAGGGTTGCCACCTTTCCTTCAAGCCAAACCTGAACACTTTAGCAGTGTGCAGTGATTTTTGTTTTGTAGTATACAAAACAAATGATAAACAAAATGTGGTACAAATAGATGTGAAACCTGTATAGTCTTTATAAAAAGTGTACTGCACCAAAATGCATGGTACTTTGTTATATACGTTTTGCTGCAGGTGAAGGAATGCAAAAGTAAGGTGTGTGATTGTGCAATAAAGACTTAGAGGCACCACTGCGCACCTGCAAAGGGCTGTGTGTTTGTGTGTATTGCGAGAATGCAAACAACTTTGTACACATTGCTGCAACACAAATGTTTAACTGCGGCAGGGGTAATGAATTCAAATTCAAGGAGGTTTGGTCGCTAAAATGTTATTCCAGCTGAAGTCCATCAGAGTCCCCCCTTTCACCTGCTATCCCCAATAAGTCCCTCCATACATCAGGTGTTCCCATCAGAGTCTCTACTTACATGTAGTGACTCCATCAGAGTGCCTCCTTACATCATGTGTCCCTTTAGAGTTCCTGCTTACATCAGGTGACACCATCAGAGTGCCTCCTTACATCAGGTGTCTCTATCAGAGTGCCTCCTTACATCCGCTGTCCTATCAGAGTCCACCCTTACATCTGGTATCCCATTAGAGTCCCTCCTTACTTCAAGTGTTCCCATCAGAGTCTCCCCCTTTACATCTGGTATCCTCAATAAGTCCCTCCTTACATCAGAAGTGCCCCATTAGAGTATCTCCTTGCATCTGGTGTCTGGATCAAAGTGCCTCTTTACATTGGGTATCACTTCAGAGTGCCTCCTTACATTGGGTGTCTCTTCAGAGTCCCTCCTTACATTGGGTGTCCCTTCAGAGTCCCTTCTTACGTCAGGTGTCTCTTCAGAGTCCCTCCTTACATCAGGTGACACCTTTAGAGTCCCCCCTTACATCGGGTGTCTGCATAAGAGTCCCCCCTTACATCTGGTAACTCCATTAAGTGCCCCCTTACATCTGGTGTCCAATCAGAGTCCCTCCTTCCAATCATTGCCCCATTAAAGTCTCTCCTTACATCTGGAATCCCCAATACATCCCTCCTTACATCTCGTGACCCCATCAGAGTGCCTCCTTACAACTGGTATCCTCATTAGAGTCCCTCCTTACATCAGGTATCCCATCAAGAGTCCCCATTTACATCAGATGTCCCCTTCAGAGTGCCTCCTTACATCATGTGTCCCTTCAGAGTCTTTCCTTACGTCTAGTGACCCCATCAGAGTTCCTCCATACATCAGGTGTCCCTATCAGAGTCTCTCCTAACATCTGGTATCACCAGTAAGTGCCTCCTTACATCAAGTGTCCCTTTAAAGTCTCTCTTTACATTAGGTGAACCTCCTTACATCGTGTGTCCCTCCAAACATCAGAGTTGTCCCTTCCCCCAGTACTCACAGATCACTCTCTGCAAAGAAGGCAGCTGCTCCTTCCTCTCTACAGTCATGTGATAAGCCACATGACAAGGGAGGAAAGGAAGGAGAACAGACTGTCTTCACTCCTCTGCAGTCCAGCGCTGAGACTGAGGTGAGTTATCAGTCCAGTGTCGGCTCCCTAGAGCCCCCTGCAGGCTGGAGGGAGGAGAACGCCTAATCCTCTCCAGCTATCTTAGGTCTGGTCGGAATAATGTGCCCAGTTTTTAGACAGGCTGAAAACCGGTCACATGATTCAAAACCCAGACTGTCCAGGTGAATCCTAACCCTAATTGCCATGCATGACAGAGGTACTGTAAACACTATCATATGGTGACCAGATTTTCAAAATGAAATCCAGGGCACCTTACTGACCATGCCCACTTTTATTGGGGATGGGACAGGGGCAGAGCAAGGGGTGGGGATAAAAGTGGCATGAGAAGCACCCCACACCAAGTGTTGGGTGTGGCCACATTGTGCTACCAGTGGGAGGGGCTTACAATGGTATGGTTTAATAATGCCAAAATCTACTTTGCACTTTGTTTTTTACTTTGCTACTTTTAAATCAAGAGTGTGGGCCCAGATGTGTACTGCAGGCCAGCATCACAAGCAAGGGCAAGGCAGCAAATAATCCATATTCTTACCTCCAGCAAAAAAGCCTGCACGGGCAGAGAAGGAAGTGAATGGGAAGACCACACAATATTGGCATGGGACATCATCAATAACCCCAGACACAGGCAGGAACAGACACATCCCCCCTCCTTCCTGCTCCAGGCCAGTCACAGAAATATTGCTAAGATGGATTACCCTGCAGCTGCCCCCCGGACAGGAATGCCATTATTAAAGCTAGAATGGATATCCCATACAGATGTGGGTCATGTGATACAATTTTCCCAAATATCGCATGCAGTACTGAAAATGTCAGTTCACTATCCCTTTATATGGTATTTATCTAAAGAAGCAAAAACTCTTGGTAAGTATTGCATAAAACAGTGTTAAAGTCAATTCACTAAAGCAATGAGATATTGAAGTAATGTATAAAATTGCAGCTGGTTGTCAAGGAGCTGGCTGTCTCTAGCTTCCCTAACAACCAGTGACTCATTTGCTGTCAGTGGGATTCCCAGCTGACAGCAGAACGTAAACAAAAGAAGAGCCAGCATTTAACACATTATTTTAAAAACAGAATGGCCCCTCCACCCAATCCATACCGGACCCAAGAAGCCTGGTGGGGGGAACTACTTTATTAATGATTGACTTTTCTGTTTACATTTTGCTGTCAGCAGGGAATCCTCGCTAACAACAAATGCATCATGGTTGTTAAGGACATCGTGGGTGTCGAATCCTTAACAGCCAGCTATTCCCTAGTTATTAAGGATGCCGAAGGGTGCCATTGTTAAAATACCGCAAGTTTTCACTACTAAAATACAGCATCACTTCAAGAAATAGCGCATGCGGCATTTTAGAAGTGATTTTAGTAACCTGCAAAAAACAATTCTGAAAACGCCATGAACTATTTTACCGCTGATTGTAAAATGGTAAATAACGTTTCATGAATTGTGCTCACATTCTTTTAACTGGGGACAAAATTGGGGGCATTTTTTTCCAGGTATAGTCCCCTAAAATTAGGTACTGGCCTCAGAAATCAAGGACATCTGGTCACCGTATACTAACAGGACAGCATTATAAATTTCTGCCTGCTCTGCCTATACAGCTATCTGGTGGTTTAGTAAATCAGGTCTAGGTCCTTAAAAGCATTAGGAGCTTGACTGAGACCCAGAACAGATAAACAACACACTTCCTACAGCTGCCCGTAAAGAAAACATTTTTTACCACTTTCAACCAGGTTAGGATAGCACAAGATTTCCTAACATAAGCATGCCAGCATACACATAGGTATAGCTCTGCCCCCGCAAACAATCACAGGAACAGCTATACTATAAATTATAATATAATATTATATTATAAATTACATGCAAACAAACAAAAGATTTCCCAGCACACTTACCAGCCAACCTGCAAAACAACTGAATTGGCCCTGTCTAACAGTTTACGTAAAAAAACAGAGGGTTTTGGTTGCACACATTAGCAAATATATGCATAAGCCTCAGTGCCCATGACAAGGGATCTCTGTATATACTGCGGTCGGTCCTAACTCTAAACTTTCCAGAGTCTCCATAGTAGGAGCACATATAACAATGGATAGGTTAAGGGCAGGTATGCCTGGAGGGAGCTTACTCCTCCTTAAAGGCACAGGGAACATGTAACACCCAGCAAGAGCACGATGGCCGCAAAGGCATCCAGTGCGTCCCTAGACCCAATTCAACCAACTGTACAAAAAGGTGGCAACTACCCCAACCTGTGACTTGCCTTTGCTGCAAAGTGCACATGGAAAGGCAATGCACATCGCAAACAAACAAAAGATTTCCCAGCATACATACCAGCCAGACTGCAAAACAACAGAATCAACCCTATCTAACAGTTTATATTAAAAACAGAGGGTTTTGCTTGCACACATTATAAATAAACACTCTGCACAAGACAATATTCTTCATGATTAGATGGGGATTACATTGTAAAAGACAGCTCTATTATCAATTGCTATATGAGAGACTGTTTTTTCTTTAATAACCTTTCTTACTATTCAGGGTCTTCATGATCCACTGAAATCAATGGTAATGCCATAAAAACATAATATAGTGTGTTTTACCATGTTTTGACAAAATTCCACATTTATTCTACCATGTAGGAAAATGCAACAAAACACAGGAATCTGTATAAATAAAACAACATGTGATGTAAAGATCTATAAAGGGAGGCTATCAAAATGATAACCAGACGCAGAGATAAAAGTAACCAAAAACTAAATGTGAATCTCAATTTTTCTTGTTAAAGACAAGATTTGCCCCAGAGACCTTCATTATTGGTCAATGAGGCTGCCCATCATGTTAAAGCACAAACAGGGAGGTTTGGACATCAAGGACACAAATAATGTAAGTGTGCATATATTCTAACTTCAGTGGCTAATTACATTGACGTGCAGTTTTCACTAACAGAAACCCCTGCGTATGCATTTCTTCTATCATGCATTCAGTTTTTTTAGTTTTTCTTTTCATTTTCCATACTTTCATATATTTTAAATTTCCTGGTGGTATAGTATGCACGTAACCATTACTCGATGATAGCAACAACAATGGCATTTCCAATTAATAAAATGGGAGGCACAAAACTATTTTATAGATTTTACAAAAGCCCGGAGTAGCAACCCAATATAGCAACAGAACCGAAAAACATCTGCTTCAGCTATCTTTAGGGATCTGTAGTTTGGGGTTCACCACCACCATGGATTTGTGGCAGATCCACTAAATCATGAACGTTTGGATGAAATAAGGAAATAGGGAACAACCTATAATTGGGCAGCACAGTGGCTAAATGGTTAGCACTTCTGCCTGGCAGTACTAGGGTCGCTGGTTCAAATCCCAACCACGGCATCACCTGCCTGGAGTTTGCATGTTCTTTCTGTGCCTGCGTGGGTTTCCTCTGAATACTCTGGTTTCCTCCCACAATCCAAAGACAGGCTGATAGGTTAATTAGATCCTGTTTAAATTGGCCCTAGTATGTGTCTGAATGTAAGTTAGGGACTTTAGATTGTATGCCCCTTGAGGGATAGGGACTGATGTGTATGTACAATATATATGTAAAGTTCTGCGTAAATTGATGGCACTATATAAGTGCCTGAAATAAATAAATAATAATGCAGTCTATAGCCTTTTCCTTTGTCAGCTAACTAACAGCCATTAATTTGAAGGAGTGGATAACCCAGCCCACTTTGTATAAAATGATGGACTCCCAGCAGTCATATTGAGAGTGTGTGTTGGAGTTGTCAGGGGGATTTCACAGTTCTGTTTTTTATTTTTTAAATGGGCAATGGCACTTGTTCCCTATGGAAATGCCCAGCTTAAAATGTCCTAGAATTCTCCAGAATTAAATAACATGCAGGCATGTGCAGTCTGCTTTCTCCAGTGCAGGTGGCACTCAACCTCTGCAGCAGAGGAAAAAGAAGTTAGGAGGAACATAGTTCCTCTATGGATTCTTGGGTCACTAGAGAAGCTATCTGGTTGGATGCTGTTGCCTCATGTGATTCTGGAGGCCGTCTTGGGTTAGGCAAAGTCTATTTAAGACCCTTGCTCCTGGGTGTGGCACGCATTTTGCATGTGGGTTGTGCAGGAACAAGTCACCCATCTGTTAGTGACAGTGACTAGTGGTAAGGAAAGGTTACAGACAAGTAAGGAAAGGGTAGGGACACACCATCCTTCCAGGAATCTTCCCATTTGGGCATGGACTGGCCAGGACACAATCCACCCCTCAAGACAGCAGCTGTCAACACATCTGAGTCCTGCTCTGCTACACATTGCTGTTGCATTTTTTGAGTGTTCCCGGTCGGGTGTCTTCCCACTGGGCTGTCTGTGAAGTTTGAACATTTTTATACAAGTTCTGTTTTCTGCAACTGGAGTGTTTACTGCCACCACACCAGGCTGCACCTGCCAACAAAGAAGATAAACCCTCACCATGGACTTAAATGAGGTTTGCCACAAAGTTTGTGAACTCCAAACTTCAAGCAAAATTCACAAAACTGTTTGTGATTCAATCCCAGGCAGATTCATTCATCCCTATCAATCTACTTTTAAAGATGGTCCAGTTTTTTTCAGAATGAAAGAAAGGTCCCAGCCTTTGTTTGTTTTTCCTGTCTTCAATGGCACTGAAGAATTTCTTGACAGTTACCAAAGTGGATTCCAAACTGATAAATCTATACAGAAGAACATATTTATTCTGAACTGTAACATGGAGAAAACTGATTCACAACTAAGAATATACCATGCTTGCATTGATTTAAAGACCACCTATGACAGCATAAACTGGGTAGCAAACTGTTCAGAATCCCAGCCAAGTTAGTATGACTGGTGAAGATGTCTTTGACTAAAATGCTGTGGTTAGATTAAATCCAGCCTTGACAGCCTGCACTCAGAGACAAAGTGAGTAACAGAAAACACACATGTGGATATTGTGCTCCATCTGCAGTGACAGTGGTCACACAGCCATACTTCCCCAGCTGATACTTGAGTATTCCTGGGGAGTGATAATTCTATAGCTGCAGCTGACCCACAAACTAAGGGCCCTATTTGCACTTTATTCAAGGTTAAACCTAATGCAGGCTCATGTCCACTTGCAAGTTAATTCCCCGCATTGTTGACCCTAGATAAGTAATCTGATGGTGAGAAGGTTGATCTTTTCCTGGCCTTCTCTCCTGTCCATTGCAGGCAATTTAATGTAACATCATATGGGATACATGGGATGGGAGAGGAGTGCTAGCAGGGATTTGCATGCCAGAAGAATGTGTCAAAGCCCCATCCTTGCTATGCATATGGGTAAAATCATTTCTCTGCTGACCTATGCCCTCCACTTTGCTGTCCCCTGTACACTGACCTACCTGACCCCTGACTGCCACCCTGCTGACCCCTGTACACTGCCCAGCTGTCCTTTGTCCTCCTCCCTGCTAACCCTTGTACACTGCCCTGCTGACTCCTTGTCTTCTGCCCTGCTGACCCCTGTACACTGCCCTGCTGTCCTTTGTCCTCCTCCCTGCTAACCCTTGTACACTGCCCTGCTGACTCCTTGTCTTCTGCTCTGCTGACCCCTGTACACTGTCCTGCTGACCTCTGTCCTCCTCCCTGTTAACCCCTGTACATTACCCTGCTGACTCCTTGTCCTCTGCCCTGCTGACCCCTGTACACTGCCCTGCTGACCCTCTGTCCTCTGCCCTGCTGACCTCTATGATTTGCCCTACAAACTCCTGACCCTTGTACACTGTCCTACACACTCTGTACCCCTGTACTCAGCCCTAGAAACTACTGACCCCTGTATTCAGCCCTAGAAATTACTGACCCCTGTAGACTGCCCTACATATTTATGACCCCTGTACTTGGCCCTAGAAACTACTGACCCCTGTGCACTAATGTATACTGCCATAAATACAGTACTACTGATCCCTGTGCACTTCACTACATATTACTTACACCGGCCAGAACATAACCCAGTCAGTCAAGATGGAACTCAGAGCAGATAGTCAGGCCAGCCAAGCCTGAAACTAGGCAAGCAAGTCAGCATGCTGTACCAGTTATCCTGCCTTCATGATGGATTCCTGCATCAAACTTGTAGGGGTGATCAATGACTCTGCAGACGTGAAACAAAAAGTGAATGAAAGTGAATGGCAGGTTTTTACTGAAGCTAAATTTTAAGGTAGTCTAAGTTTGTGTTTGACATTTGTTTATTTATATTTTTCTATCTTTTCTTCATTCCGAACATGCTTTTAATTAAGGCTTTGGTAACTCATTTCTTTTTTAAATAAAGGGCGTTGCACTCCGGTGATCTTTGATCTTTTCCGTGTTGTCCTGTTAGATTTCCACCTCTCAAAGGTTGCCTATCCCTGCAATAAATGGTATCTCTTAAACTCTGAGCTTTCTGACTCTGAGCTTTCTGCACAGCTGGGTTATAAAATACTGCCATTATCAGGAAGAGCTGTCAGCATTCGATGGCGGTTTTAACCTACCTTATATACAATGGGTATATAAAAAAATCACACCCCTTTTAAAATAATCACATTTTGTAGCTTTTCAGCCTGAAATGAAGACAGACACAGTTTTTGTTTTATCTAGCTGTATTTACTCAGTGCAATGTATAAGTGAAAGATATAACACCAACGTTAAAAAAACATTTGAAAAATTTTGAAAACAAAATCAATGAGTTGGAAAAAGGATCATTCCCCTCCTACAAATTACTTGTAAACTCTATCAGGTGTAGCTAATCATCTTCTCAATGACACACAAAGCATTTTGACTTTCAACTGTGATCAGCTGTGGTCAGTTTGATTATTTTAGCATGAAAAGAGCTTTCCTGGATTATTTCAGTCTCTGATAGTGCAAATGAAGCAAACAATCAACTATGGATGGCAAGACACTGTCAAAAGATCTCTAGGACAAAGTGTGGACAGGCACAAGTCAGGAGATGGATAAAAAAATTCACATACTTTATCAGTGCCTAGAAGCATTGTGAAGTCTATTATTTAGAAGTGGAAGGTATCTGGTACAAGACAGATTCTCCCTGGATCAGGACATCTCTCCAAACTGGATGAAAGAGCCAGGAGGAAACTGGTCAAAGAGACTACCAAGAGGCCTCCAGCAACTCTGAAGCAGTTGCAAGAGTTGATGACGAAGAGTGGTCCTTGTGTGCATGTGATAACAATATCACAAATTCTCCACAAATGTGGCTTGTATGGAAGGATTGCAAGAAAAAAGCCACTCCAAGAAAGGCCACATGCAGTCACCAATGTGATTTGCCAAAATGCCCCTTGAAGATTCTGAGGCCAAATGGAAAAAGGTGTTATGGTCAGATGAGACTAAAATTTAATTATTTGGTCTCAACACTAAATGATTTGTCTGGTGGAAATTCAATACAGCTAACCATCCTAATAACACCATTCCTATAGTAAAGCATGGAGGTGGTAATATCCTGTTACGGCGGTGTTTCTCTGCAGCAGGGACTGGAGAGCATCTCGGAATAGAAGGAAAAATGGATGGGGCAAAATATTGTCAACTTCTTGAGGAAAATCTGCTTCCCTCTGCCAGAAAGTTGTCAATGGGAAGAAGATTTACCTTCCAACATGACAATGACCCAAAACACACAGCAAACATGACCACACAGTGGTTGAGGGAGAAAAAGGTGAATGTCCTTGCATGGCCTAGTCAGAGCCCAGACTTAAACCCCATTGAAAATCTGTGGAATGACTTGAAGACTGCAGTCCACAAACAGTCACCATCAAATTTAACTGAACTTGACCAGTTCTGAAAAGAAGAGCGGGTAAATATTGCAAAGTCAAGATGTGCAAAGTTAGTGGAGACATATCCCAACAGACTAAAGGCTGGAATTAAAGCAAAAGATGGTTCAACAGAATACTGACACAAGGGGGTGATCCTTTTTCCAACTTTTAAAAAAAAATGTTTTCATTTATTTTGACATGTTGGTGTTATATTTTTCA
Source organism: Staurois parvus (assembly GCF_062004578.1). Taxonomy (NCBI): domain Eukaryota; kingdom Metazoa; phylum Chordata; class Amphibia; order Anura; family Ranidae; genus Staurois; species Staurois parvus. The sequence goes on from NW_028317850.1 coordinate 1,790,021, forward strand.
CTTGGATGATATAAGTTTACCTGAGTAAATACAGCTGGTTGAAACAAAAACTGTGTCTGTCTTCATTTCAGGCTGCAAAGCAACTAAATGTGATTATTTTAAAGGGGGCTGATTCTTTTCTATTCCAACTGTACATAACAATATTACAGGCATTTTGTAAAACGTTGGTTAGAGATTTACTATACAGTTAGAAAATACATAATTTATGTTTAAATATTTTTTTATGCTTGTTTTCAGTCCAAAGGCTTGGTTTCTTGTAAACAAATAAACACACTTGCATTTATTATGATTTCTCATTTTTATATTTACTTGCAATCAGCATTTTACAGCATAAACAAAGAACATTTATATTAATTTTAGAAATGCTGTATAACACATTTACGGCTGTTGTTTAGCTATTCATTAGTATATTTGATTGCTTTTTCTACTTTTCAGTAAACAGCAATAAAGAATAGTTTTATTCATAGATATTATTTTATGTTCAAGTACAGTAATTTAAGAACTTAGAATTAAACTTTCAAACATTTTTCAACAGTTAATCCAGATCCAATAAATATACATTGTCCAGAGAAATATTTCTTTAATTTTTTGCCCCAGCACCTACAGACGTCATGTTTCCAAATAGCTGGCTCCAACTTTCTAAGCCCGGCTTTTTTGAACTTCCTATTGAAAGTGCAATCTATAGCAGCTGTCCATCTACCAGCTTGGAGAAGTGAGGAGCATGGGAGTGGCATGCCATGCTGTACCCGTGTGTTGATGTAGACACACACACCTTACTACTACACATTCAAGAGTGGCTCCATAGGAACCTTGCAAGGGAATATCAGGGCCAGTGCTCAGAGGACCAGCTGGTTCTGCAGGAAAATACAACTTTTAAATGTCAAGGAGCAGCATCTGATACAGTTAGTAATTTAATCACCATTTAGCTTAAAAAATGATCACTTTGAATGGAATAAAACCAGATATTTCCTTTATCATGGCATGCAGCATTGGCCCTGTCAGTCTCTAAAGCATCTTGATCAACCTTTTTACCCCTGAGGACCCCTTGAAATGATTTTCAGGTACCCCTGCTAAAAAAGGATTATAATATCTCCAGCGCATGGTTCATTAGTGTGATTAAAAGGTTGAACAAAGTTTTAAATAGAAGAATAAGTAATGTGACATTCTTGACACCCAGGGCAGGTAATTTTGTTACCAAGCCCCTACAAAATTATTTTCAGTAGTATTCATGAAATAAATGATAACTACAGATAAGAAAGGCTGACAATACAAATTGTAGTGTCCTCTAACATTAGTGGTCAGTATAGAAGTGACCCTTTACATTGGTGGTTAGTAGAAAAAATGCCAACTTACATTAGTGGTCAGTGTAATTGGGTGTCATTGCTCAAAAACCCCCTGGCAACCTAAGTAGGAACCCCTAAAGTCCTACTGGACACTGGATGGGAAACACTGCTCTAAAGAGTACGGTTACTTACAGTGCTTTTCAGATACTGAAAAGGTAAAGTGATTGATGCCTAAATGTGATGATACATGTAAACCAAATGGGGTGTCATTGCTCAAGGACCTCCTGGCAACCTAAGTAGGAACCCCTAAAGTCCTACTGGACACTGGATGGGAAGCACTGCTCTAAAGAGTATGGTTACTTACAGTGCTTTTCAGATACTGAAAAGGTAAAGTGATTGATGCCTAAATATGATGATACATGTAAACCAAATGGTAAAGAAATACAGCTTCCCACAACAATGATTCTTTGCTGCTACAAGAGTTCTTAATGAATAAAGCTATAGGAAATATATGCAGCCTTGTTGTCAGATCAGAGTTATATGATTACACCTATGCAAGTGCAGATTTGTGAGCATGAAAAAAAGTCATGTGTGAACAAGCTCTACAAGCCTATAGCATGACATAAGTTTGATCCATTGGCTAAGGTCATTTCAGAGGTTTCCCTGCATTTAATGATGTTTGCTAGTCAGATTACAGACATCAGATTAGTAGCATTAGGTAAGCTGGTAAAGGAATCCATAAGGATCCTTAGCTGTGATCTTCCAGAACCCAGACTCTTGCCATCTTAGCCAGTGGTGTGAATGAGTTCAGGCCACCTGCTCATTCTCACTAAGCTCCTATCTGTGAGTAAATAGAATAATAGGCAACTGTGTATATCTTCTACTGATGGCATGGCATTTGGCCTTATTTGTGCACTGTGCCATGGTGAGGGGAAATCTAAAGCTTGACAGTTGCCACTGGAAGAGGTGTTCCCATTGGGAGATTTCACCTCTAGACCTGTGTCAGTATAAACTGGAATATTTTTGATTCCCATTCAATTTCTGACCCAGTGACAATGGCCAAGAAGTCAAAAGGTTAGAGAGACACAGCAAAAAAACAAAAAAAAACAAAAAACAAAACCTGAGCGGATACAACTAAAAAATGAAAAAAACAAATGTCTCAAGTTTCACATTATAAACTTTATTACTTAAATTGGAATTTTGTGTAAACAACTGTCTCTGTAATGCTGCTTTATCCTCACTGTATCTCTCGCTGCCAAAAATTAACTTAAAGCACAACTTCAGCCAAAAATAATGAGATGTAAGATAATAGTCTATAAAATGATAAAATAATAAAACAGTTTCTGTAGCAACACTTTCTTTCAATCCAGAGCTCACCCCTGTAGTACTTGTTTTCCACCACAAGTCTGATGGCCAACATCATTTAACCAACTTCGTCTGAGCCCAGATTATCCTGGACCTGATCAGCCTCTGACTGGACAGTGAAAGCAGGAGGAATGCAGTGGTGAACTCAACGTTCTGTCCCTCTGCTTTTTCCTCCTTTCAGCATGCTCCTTGCAGCATATAAACTGATTGGCTCCTTTTGCTGCTTCTTCCTCTCACACTCTAGCCATGCTGAACATGGATTGCAAGAGGCTGATTCAGGTACATACACTGTTTTAATTTAAAAATCACATTCAATGTCATATTAATGATTACAGAACTGAATTAACTGCTTAGACTGAGCAGGAAGGCTGTGTTCCCTGTATGCATTTTTAGGCTGACTGACTGGTACCAGTAACAAACAAGGTACTGTATCCTATCCAGGTGTATATTAGGATGTTTGACTTCCTAGGTCTGTATTCATACATTGTTAGCTGAAAGCAACAGCTTTATTAAAGGCAAAGTTAACAAACTAAGAGCTAGACATAACAAAAGATAGGTTGCATCAATGCAGAGCCGTTCCGCAGCCTCGTGACGTCCAGTAACCCTGAAACACTGAATGTTTATAGCTTCACAAATTGACCTCTCTAGCAGAAGAATTGATGGCAGTGCATCATACATCTTCTTCTAAATGGCAGACAGCATCCTACTGCAGGGAAGATATTGGCTTCTGACAGTAAAATCATTTTAACACACAGTGAATTTTAATGGTATTGATGATTAATCAGAGTTATTACACATTAATGCATGACAAGACTAATTACCTGCATATACCTTTGTGACCCAGTCTATGGTCCATTAGTGCTTCATTAACAGGGAGGATTTATGTCTGAGCAATTAAGGGCATTATGATTATCCCCTAATACTTTTATATGGGAGATTGAAGGTTAGGAATAAAATACTAATGATTGCCTTAAAAATATTTAGCTTTTCTGTTTCAAGTTTTAATGCAAGTAATTAGGTATATCACATATCAGTCACAGTATGCCTATTTTCAAATGAGAGGAAATAGGCTAGTTATATACTTAACTAATTGATATAGCTCTAACATATTCTTTTTTTATGCAGTCCTTTAACGATAACATTAAACCATTCACATCAGTCTCGGACCCACCGGGAGCTTACAATCTATTGTTCCTACTAGAGTCACACAAGTGTACACACAAAGCCTAACCAATCTGGGTGGAAGACATTTCCCACGCCAGTATGTTTTGGAATTGTGGCAGGAAAGTGATGCACCAGGAGGAACCCACGCAAACTTACAAACATCATAAAGAAACTGTATTTGGTGGGAATTGAGTCAATGATGGCTTGTGCTTTTTGTAATCCCACCATTCCCTGAGCTTTGTTCAAACAATACTTGAAATCGATTATGCCATATTGGCAAGTTCATGCTTTTCAAAGTGATCAGGGTCAACTTCATTATTCATGCTATTTTGTCCATTGTGGTGATGAGCTTCAATGCAGAGAATGTATATGTAGGCTCCAAGTGCTCCACCAGCCATTGGTCCAACCACAGGAATCCACCAAAAGTTATTGCCAGCTCTGCATTAAAAGAAAAAATAATTTAGAATGGTCATTATTAAAGCTGAAGCCTAGGTATGCCCTTTTTTGTATAGGAACATTGGTCCAGCTTGGACCAATATAGTTATTTATGTATCATACCTGGTCAATCCCCGTAGAAGCTGCAAATCCCTGTAAAAGGTCCCCCTACTACATTGACCTTCACAACCTTCTGGGTCCCATGTTAAGTGGCTCCCTGCTGCTCAGTGAATACAGGGGGTTTGCATTTTTTCATGAATGTAAAATATTCTATTATTATTCTATGATTGGACAAGATAATGGTGACAATGCATCCCCACCTTTCCATCTCATCCAAGCATTGAATGCCATATCTAAACTTTAGGGAAGAGTACCAGACAATATTAGCATGGCCCTGTATAAAGAAAAGACTGCAAGCTAAGAAGACTACATAATGTTATTTGCCAAGACTGATACTAGTGCATATACTGTATATGTTGTGAGCTGGGGATAGGCAGCCGGGACATATGCTTCCTGGGGTAAGCAGTCTTTCAGGCACAGATACCAAATCCAGTGAGATTAGTGGCAGTGAATATGTTTATTAGTGCTATTTACAAAAGATTATATACAAAGTGTTGTACAGTGTTTAACCAAAATAAACAGGGCAGGAAAATATCAAACAACAAAAACCTAGCCGTGTCCCGATTCTCACTACACAGTAATGCAGGTCCTAACTACTAGACTGATCAAGCCTGCCGCTTGTCAGCCCCAACACACACAGCTAGTTAGCTTGCACCAACCATTCAGCTCTCCAAATAGGACTTGTCTGATCCCCAGGCCGAGATCTCTGGCTACAGGTTCCAGGGGGATTTAATTGCCCATGGAGAGAGAGAGGTAAACCCTGCATTGGACCTCATATCAGAGATCTTTAAAGATATAGGTAATGAACCTGGGAGATCTATAAACCCCAAACAGGACTTTCCCAGGGTTCCTTTGGGAAGCTCTGCCACAATATGTATCTGTTCATTATAGAAGCTATAATACATATATAGACGCTACTGGTGCATATGCTGCATACGTGTATCTGTTCATTATAGAAACTATAACTATCATAAAAAGTGGAATTCTCCAACTAAACAAAAACTGTGCTATACATGACTTATTTTAAACCATTTGACTTCCCCTTGCCTCCTATGGCTTCCAATACTATCTCTTTACTTGCAACACCCAAATCTATTTCTCTGCTCCTCATCTCACCCCTTAATTCTGTTTGTGCATCATTAAGTTACTAATTGATATATCAGTATGGATGTTAAGCCACTCTCTAATACTCAGTATTTCTAAAACTGAGCTTATATTATTTCTTCCCTCGTGTCCCCTCCTTTGACTTTTCTATGGAGATCAATTGAGCACCTATCAGTCCCTCCCTACATGCCAGGGTATTAGGCATAATCCTGAACGCTGATCTCTCCTTTCAGCGCCATGTCTAATCACTCCTCAAATCTTGCCACTGTCACCTCTATTACATTTGCAAAATATGTTCTTTCTTAACCAATGACCCCTCCAAGATACTTATCCACTCCCTTATCATGTCTCTCCATTGACTATTGCAACTCCCTCTTTGTTGGCCTATCCACCTTGTACCTTATATGAATGCTGCCAAACTCATCCTCCTCAGTGTTTACCACCCCTTTCTGTCATTCTTTCCACTGGATTCTAATCACCCAATAAATAAAATTCAAAATATTAGTGCTAACAATTGTTTTCTTTGTGTCCTTGCACTGACCTATGCAGATCGATGCAGCTCAAATAATGTGAATGAGCCCTAAGATAAATGGCACTTGTGTTCTGTCTGCATTATCAAAATTCAGCCACCAGTAATAGGCTTCTGAGAAGAGCCAAGGTCACTCAGGTGTGTGTTCTGTTCCTTGAGTCCTTGTTCACAGTGATGCAAATCTGATGCGGATAGATGTGATGCGATCCAAAAGGCAAAAGGGTTGATTTACTAAATAGAATACAAAATAGACTGTGTACTTTGCAAATTGCAGTTGCACTCTGTACGTGCAGTTGCTCCAAAGCTTAGTAAATAAGGTAAAGCTTCACTTTGCAAAGAATACCCAATCACATGCAAGGAAAATAAAAAAAAAACAGAATTTTTGCTTGCAAATGATTGGATGATGGAAGTCAGCAGAGCTTCTGCTCATTTACTAACCTCTGGAGCAACTGTTCTTGCAGAATGCAACTGCACTTCAGAAAGTACACAGTCTATTTACCTTTAGTAAATCAACCCCATAAAGTTGCATGTCATTTTAAAATACATTGCTTTCTATGAAGGCCGTTCACATCTATGTGGTGCGGTTTTGATCTGGTTAAAAAAAGGTTCCTGTGCAGTGCGGGTGTGATGTGAATTTTATCTCCAGCTATACCCAGTCCCCTCAGAAATCGCATTAAATTCACACCTTTCAAAACACAAATCGTGCTGTGAAATTGCATCAATTCGCACTGCATTAGTGGGAACCTAGCCTGAAATGCTCCAAAGATATCCATATCAAGGTATTATGGCAAGGTCTCCTGCAACTTTCACAGTTTGTGCTTTTGCTTCTCATTTCTCATGGTCTTCTCCTACACTTTTCCTAATAGACAAGTCTTTACCACTAACACGCACTGCTAGAAAATGGCTAATAGACACCCATTCCTTTAAAGCTAGTCCCATCTATTTATGTCTTGCAGAGCCTCATTGCTTGCAAATTACGTCACTTGGTCTACTTTAAATATAGCCATTGGGGTAAAAAATGATGGACATTCCAGTCTATGCTAGGTCTCCATGGCAGCATTACAGAACAAATGGCTGCTCTGTTTTAGTGCAATTGTAATCCTCAGCCATCCTAAGCATCCCTAGTGGTAGAAACAAAAAAAAAAAAATTAAAACAATAAAAGCTTGAGGTGATTGTAGCCATAGCATTGCCCTTGCAACAAGAACTTTTTTAATTTGCACTAACATCCACGTTTTCAGAACAAGTTTTCGGGTATACCCCCTTCTTCATCATCCAAGCAGTACTGACCTTGAAGAAGGGGGTACACCCCAAAAACTTGTCTTGAAAATTTGAATAAAAAAGTACCAAGGACAGTACTCAACTGTGACAATAAAAACCAAATGTGTACTGGCTACATGATCACTATGGAGGTCACTCATTGGCAGAGAGTATTCTAAGATGTTAACTTCTTTCTGCTGTGCAGCAGCTATCCCGTCATTTGCCATTAGTAGGTATTCTAAAATACATTAGCTGGTGACATAAAACAATAATCTGGATGACAAATTTACCACAGTGAATCTTTAAAGGGTTCGTTCACCTTTCCAGTACAAGTTCCCATGCATTCAGACATCCTTAGTAGATTAGTAAAACACTGTTCAGCTTTGAAAAAGGAATTTTTCTTAAATGTCATACCAGTTTTTTTGGCCATTCCTTTGTGTGGATGGATCACATGCATGTAACATCTTTTTTTTTTTTTTGGGGGGGGGGGGGTGAGATGTTTCACCTACAGTATATCAACTTGGTAATGCAGAAATACAGCCTATAATTAAAAAATTTATTTTCTATACTTTGCTTCTGAATCCTATAGCTTAGTACTGATAACAAATCATTCCAATTGTCACTAAATTATCATCAAAAAGTGTATATATTTATTTGCAACAATTATGTTATCTGTGATATCCTAGGTAAGCATACACACATCTATTGGAAACATGGTTCAGTCCTCTCAGATTACTTACGTGAAAACCTCATAACCCCAGCCAGCCGCCGCTGTGAAGATGCGTGGTCCTAAGTCTCTAGCTGGGTTCATCGCACCTCCGCAATTCATTCCTAGAGATAGTCCTAGAAGCAGAATGAGAAGACCAACTGCAACTGGCTCCAGTCCCTTAGGGGCTGCAAGGTTTTTCTTGTCAAATATGGCAAATACCACTATGAGCAGAAGAGCAGTAGACAGTATCTGTACAAAAATACATAATAAAATATTTCAGTTAGCATGCTTTCCAACTTCAGTTAAAAAATAAACAAAAACGTAATGATAGGTGCCCAAAGTCCCAGAGGTCACATCATTCATCAGCTAAGCTGAACTAGGGCTGTCGCTTCACTCAGATCTGCATGCCTTTTGTATCTAAGAAGAAAATTTATTGAAGTGATTGTAAAGCCATATTTTTTAAAATAATAAACATGTTACACTTATCTGCTCTGTGCAATGGTTTCCCGACCCTCTTCTTTTGGGGTCCCCTGTCACCGGTCTTGGATCCTCCCCCCTGCCAAGTGTCCACCATAGCAATTCTCTTGGTATGGGGGCACTTGTATGGACTCACTCTCAAGCTGGCTCTGCGTGTCCATAGACACACAGAGCGCAGCTCAGCCATCCCCACCTCCCACTCACTCCTCACTGGCAGTGATTGATGACAGCGGGATCCAATGGCTCCTGCTGCTATCTCTAAGCCTGTGAGGAGGGAAAGAGCTGAAAGAGCCAATGCCCTTGTGCACAGTGCTGGATTGAGATCGAAGCTCTGGTAAGTATAGGGGGAGCTGGACAAAGAAGATATTTTACCATAATGCAGAGAATGCATCAAGATAAAAAACCTTCAGTCTTTAGAACCACTTTAAAGATACACTGTGATCAAATTAAAAAATGTAAGTAATAGAACAGAAAAAATCAAACATTTGAATGTTCACTTGCAGTATATTCCTTTTAGATAATCAATTTTCTATTATTATTATTATTATTGTTATACAGGATTTATATAGCACCAACAGTTTACACAGCGCTTACAACGTAATTCATTTGCTATGTGAATTTCAATTTGCTGGAAAATGTGACTCCAGTGAGTCATTATCCTAGCACAGCCCTTTCCCTCCTTGCATGTCATAACCCTTGCCTCTTCTGGAAGTGTCTAATTACTTTCTGTGCTGGCCCAGCTACTCTGCCCCTCACCTCCCTACATAATCTTTTATTTAGCTGGTAGGGGAGAAGCAAAAGTCAATACTATAGCGTGTCACTTGAGTGACAGCTCTGAGTCTGCTGGGGCTTCTGACATTACATCTAAGATGGCAACACCCAGGGAGATGTTACAGGTAAAGAAAACATGCATAAAATATGTTAAATGTATATACAGTACAATTGAATGGGAGGATTTTTGTTGAAATTAATTTTCTGATGACAGGGTTTCTTTAGGTTTTCTCTATATTAACTGATAACATTTTTATTTAACTTTTTTTTTAAATTTTATTCTAAAATAAAAGAAAAAAAAGAAAAAAATAACTTTAAAGCGCCCCCATACCAGAAGTGAACGCATACGTATATCGTGCACGCATATGTAAACGGTGTTCGCAGCACACGTGAGGTATCGCCGTGAACGTTAAAGCGAGAGCAATAATTCTAGTGCTAGACCTCTTCTGTGACTCTAAACAGGTAACCTGTAAAAAATTTGAAATCGTTGCATATGGAGATTTTTAAGTCCCGTACTTTGTTGCCATTTCACAAGCATGCGCAATTTCAAAGCGAGACGTTAGATATCTATTTACTTGCCATAACATCCTCTTACATATTGTACAAACAAATGGGGGTATATTTTGTGTTTTGTTTTTTTTTCATTCATGAAAGTATATTTTTTACCAAAAATATTGCATTTGAAAAACCGCTGCGTAAATACCATGTGACATAAACAATTGCAATAATCGCCATTTCATTCTGTAGGGTCTTTGCTAAAAAATATATAATGTTTGGGGGTAAATTAAGTAACTTTCTAGCAAAAAATATGTATTTAAACTTGTAAACAAAAGGTCCCAGAAAATGCTTGGTCTTCAAATGGATACTAAGGTAAATTTTGGAATCCGAAAGTTTTATAATGGGTAAAATGGTCTGTAAATAGCAATATGCTGATAAGGACTTAGTTACCACTTCTGGCTGTGGGACCATACTAATAAGGATGCTTAAAGTGAATGTTCCTCCAAAAATTGTGTTTTTAACTATGTTGTTGTGAGTAAATATATCCTATTCCTTATTTAGAGCCTTATTTCCTCTTTAATAGCTTGTGATCCTTTCCCCTTTGCCTGTTTTACTTGGACCACACCAAGCATGGAAGGATATCTGTACTGGCACATCCCTTCTTCCCAAACAGAGATACAGGACACAGTGCCCAAACATTGCATGCCTGTATCTCCCATAGTCAGTTTTCCCACCGTGCCTCCTGTCCCGCCCTGCTGTGTTGATTGACAGAGGCTTCCAACTGGAGCAAGATGTTTATTTTTTGAATGTTACAATTTGACTATAGTAGACAATAACATATCTTTTTTTGCAGTTTCCTTTTGATGTATTCTTTTCACATATACTTTAGCTCTTTAAAAGGGTATATATCGTGAAAGCCATCAAAGAGTAGTTCCTTGCACAAGTGTGCTATGCGGTCCACTGATAACACGGAGGGGGAGATTTACTAAAACTGGTGCAGCTGTGCATGGTAGCCAGTCAGCTTCTCACTTCAACTTTTTCAGTTATGCTTTGGCAATAAAACCTGGTAGTTGATTGGTTTCTATGCAGAGTTACACCAGATTTTGCACTTTCTTGTTTTGATAAATAACCCCCAGAGTCTACTTACAGAGAACTCCTTAAGATAGCCTCATATGTCAGACAGCAGGTAAATATAAATAGTTTGGTAGCCTGTGAATGTCAGGCACATAGGCACACTCACTAGTATCATATCAGCATAATCTGTGGAATTCCCAAACTTTGCCTCAGGGGAACCATAATATTAGAAAATCTAGCCTGACCAGTTGACTTTTTCTGAGAATACAATGGTTTTGACTTTTGGATGTTCTCCAAAACACAAGCATTATAATTCACATCAAGGCTTGGAAAATTGGAAGGCAATATCTATGGGCACTTTCACACATACCACATTTTTATAAAGGTCTTACTTGATCTGCAAGTCCATTTAATGTTGACAGATATGGAGCAGGATAGGTTGCAAAAATATGAGCTGTGGCATTTGGACCATCTACTGTAAACACTCCACCAGTGTACTTGATTAATGCATCTGCAAAAATAAAAGCAGGACCATATCTATTAGTTTTTTTCATCCCCCAGATCTTTAATGATTTTTTGTTTGTTGTTCATATAAAATCATTTAATAGGCTTGATTCTCAACATGCACCAGCACTACAGATATGCACTCACTGGCCACTTTATTAGGTACATCTGTTTAATTGCTTGGGAACACAAATTTCTAATCAGCCAATCACATGGCAGTAACTCAATGCATTTAGGTATCTAGACGTGGTGAAGATGACTTGCTGAAGTTCAAACTAAGCATCAGAATGGGAAACAAAATGGATTTAAGTGACTTTGAACGTGGCATGGTTGTTGGTGCCAGGATGGGCTGGTGAGTATTTAAAAAAACTGCTGATCTACTGGAACTTTCATACACAACCATCTCTAGGGTTTGCAGAGAATGGTCCCAAAAAGAGAAAATATCCAGTGAGCAGCAGATGAGTGGAAAAAAATTCTTTGTTAATGTCAGAGAGCAGAGGAGATTCGAAATGAAAAATGCATGCTATCATGTCAATATGGGCCAAAATCTCTGAGGAATGTTTCCAACATCTTGTAGAATCTATGCCATGAAGAATTCAAACGAAAAGGGGTCCAAGCCAGTACTAGCATGATGTACCTAATAAAGTGGCAGGTGAGTGTACATACACATATATACCCACCTACACACAGTATACATTTACTTCATTGTTATAGTGTTTGTCGTTACAGCATTTCATAAACTAACCAGAACTGCATTTAATGACACACTGGGCCCCATTCAGTAAAGAAGATCAAATGCGGTATTAAGGTGATCTGACACATTTTTCCCAAATATCGCATGTGATACTAAAAATGTCAATTCGCTATCCCTTTGTGCAGTATTTACCTTAAAATCCAAAAACACTCAGTAAATACTGTATACTGTATACATTAAAGTCAATTCACAGAAGAAAATAAATAAATGTGGTAAATTTTTATTGATATTGAAGGAATGTAAAAACATAATAGCCAATTTGGAGTAGTCTCTACTTTTTTGGAGGAGTAGTCTCTCAACAGTAATGCATAGAAGCCTAAATATGGATAAAAACACAGAAACATTGGGGTTGATTAACTAAAGGAGAATAAACTGTGCACTTTGCAAGTGCAGTTGGTCCAGAGCTTAGTAAATGAGGTAAAACTCATTTACTAAGCTCATTTTCACCTGGCAAGGGCATTTTCCCCTAGTTTAGTGAACATGATGAAAATTCACATTTTAAAGAACACACAACCACTTGCACTGAAAATTAAAAAACAGCATTTTTGCTTGAAATGATTGGATGATAGAAGTCAGCAGAGCTCCCCCTCATGTACTAAATCTGAAGCAACTGGACTTGCAAAGTGTTCAGTCTATGTGCGTTTAGTAAATCAATCCCCCCCCCCCGTAACAGGTAGTGGAATATATTTATTTTCTCATGCCATTTCGCCAAATTTTCTTTTTTGTGCATATACCAGAATATTCCTAATTTGCTGAATAAACCTCCCAATCATTCCAAACATAAATGTTCATGCATATCACAATGGTCTAATCCCTTGTTAGAACACGTGTCATATGTAGTGGGAATACATTACTTTTTCGAAAATATCTTTAGCAAAAAATTTTACAAGACAGAATAGGAATAAACAAGTATTCTTACAAAAGTGTGTCACTTGACTGTTAGGAGAGGAGTGTCATCAATTTGAAGGTTTGGCAGATACCAGAGTGACACTTTCAAGAACATCAGAGTGTGAACTGTAAACAAAAATGCATTTGGGAATGCATCCAGAGTGCGTTTTTTGTGGTGTGAACTGACCCTAAAGTGTAACTGAAGACAAAACTTTCTTTTCATTTTGGATAGAGTAAGGGCCCATTCACACCAGAAACTGCAAATAACTGTGTTTTTTCCTTGTACCTATGCATGCATTTGATACAAGTTTTACATGCAGTTGTCACGGATTGTACATGCAGTTGACACATGTTTACATGTAGTTTATGCACGTTTTTCTAAATGCATTTGTCCTATGAGGTCACTTCATTTTTTTTCCCTTGGGCTTCTATGTGTACTGTGATACGTTGCAGTGCATTTGCATGCATTTTTGCTCGTTTGCGTAGCGGAAAAAAATGCAGCATGCTGTACTTTTCTGCGCTGCGCTGCGCTGCGCTGCAATGGTATGAACCATGCCCATAGGACAGCCTGATTTTGGACTGTCTATACAGTTGGAGTTCTGTCCAAAATACATCCTACTTCATTCCGCTGTGTTTGGTGTGAAGGGGCCCTTAAGGAGAGTTAGACCCCGTCAGTTTTTAGACCATCTGTTTCCCATTGGGAGATTTCTACGCTATTAGTGTTTGATGTCAACACAAAATGTGGGAATTTCCTTTCCTTTCATTTTCAGTGATAAGGAGAAACAGTAAAAACAGAGAGAATAAATCTCCCTAATAGGGGCACAGTCAGAAATAAAAACTGGCAGGTGTTCTAATCCCTCTCCACTGTGCTCCTGCCACAGGATATAGTGCCATGAGATAAAATACCGAATAGTTTCATGATATAATTACCATAAATTTGTTGAAATACCGCATGCAGTATTTTAGAAGTGTTTTTTTCATGAATTACAAAAATGTTTTTTAAAAAAGCTGAAAAGTATTTTACCACGGATCTTAAAGTGGTAGATACTGATTCATGAATGGAGCCCATTGTATGACGACATATTTTAAAATCCCTAAGGCCCTGTACACATGATGAGGATATCGGACGAATGATCATCCATTTTTTTTGCATGCTAGTCTCATATCAAAAGTGAAGAGGTTATGAAAATTCTTGTACGACAGAATAAAATTCAAAAGTGATGTAATGTATCATATTGTATTTGTATTGTATTTTTGGATGAAAACTATACTCATTAAAAGAAAATCATACGATCTGGTATGGTACGAGAAAAATTTTCATGCTTGTCCCTTCAAATAATTTCAGACGAAAGCTGTGTACTAACGATCAGATTATTGTACAATCGCTTTGAAAGCAGTATTTTTTGTATGATTTTCTGATCATGTGTACTAGTCTAAAGGACAGGGATGGCACTGCCACAAATTTATCACATGCTATCTGTTTTTTGTAGACTAAGCAAACACCTAAGGACATAAATAGTCAAGGTAGAGGAAGAACTGCACACAGGCATAAGGACACAGAGGAGGACAAAGGGTCAGCAGGGGAAGCCAAAGATGCAAAAGAGTAAGTAGCAAAAAAATCAATGGGAGAATGTGCAAGAAGATTTCCCTTCCCTTCCTGTTCCGGTGACAACAGTAACATTTTGGTCCCAAAAAGTATATACAATAATGTTTACAAGGCTTCATACACAGAATATACCTACCATAATAAACTCCAAAAACTAAAGCAGATCCAGTGATGGCACCCAAAACCTGTGCGCTCACATAAAAAGGGAGCTTGACCCAATCTAGTCTTCCAGTTAAACACATGGCAAATGAAACCGCAGGATTAATGTGGCCCCCTAAAATGACAAAACAAATTGAGATTCATTCCATATTATCACACAAAAGTTTAATATACCTTTAAATATACAAAGGTTTGCTTTTTGGCTTTATAACTCCATTCTCAAGACCTGGTATCCAGCTGCAAGGCAGTAAAATGAGCATTACACTAATTAGTTACCAAATAGCACAAACTGTTGCCAATTAAGTTCTGATATTGGTCTGTAGATTGTCCCTAATGTAGCTGAGCGAGTTACTGGAAGACTAATTATACATTTGCCTCCAGGTGTTTGGTGGCATCCTCAGTATTTATTATGCAGTAAATCTAATCTGTAAGTAGCAATCATAATTTTGTAAGAAATAAATCTGTGATCATTTGTAACATATCAGTGTGTACAGAGATTAGCAAGATGCAAATCAATTCATACTTTTTTGAGAAAATCTATTTATTGGTAACTTCACAGAATTATAAGGTATTTTTATTTTCACACCTATTGACTTCAATATGACTGTACTGTACTTGTGTGCAATGCACACAACTGCGGCATTATAGGGTTAAATCAGGCAGTGAGGAGGTGATATACTGTAACATCTCCTCACTGCCTGTCAAATGTCCTTTGAAAATCACTGACTGGAAGGAGAGAGCCTGAGATCAGTACAGAGGGGATTTCTTGAGATCCTGACCTGGAGTGAAGATCAGGCGCATGGCTCCCAGGGTTTGTAGTGAGCAGGCACTAACCCAAGGAGAACTTGGCTGGGTAGCAGAATGGAGGGAGAGCATTAGGGCATCTCCTAGGCAATGCTCCCCAACCAGAACAGAGCCTCCCTGCTGTACCGATCAGCTCCTCAGGCTCTCTCCTTACAGTACTTACAGCTCATCACATGGACATCTATCAGCATGCCTCTCTGAGGACAGTGACAGGTTCACAGAGGCAATCTGACAGTGGATGCACTAAGGGCCAAATGAAGCACAGGGGCCGCAATTTGCCCAGGTCTACTATAAGGGTTTCCATTGCTGATACCAATCTGCTTCTGCTTCAAGTTCTCTATTTGTCATGTTGACCCTCTGACTTCATGCTTTATAGTCTCTGACCTGGTACAATTATGCAAGCTTGGAGTTCGGAGTTCATGCGGACTTCACTTTCTGCAGCCAACTGAGGCAGACGTGGGAGCAGGTACCTGTCAAAACCAAGTACCCTCTCTCCCCGCAAAAGGTGCCAAATGTGGCAACAAAGTGGGGGAGACGAAGAGTGGAGCTTCCCCTTTTTGGTGGAATCTGACCACTGTATGGTGTAATGGTGTACAATTGGCTGCTAGAGGTATTTATGTTTTGCATATTGTGCATTGCCCCCTGCAGTGCTTTATTGAACAAACATGCTGGCGAGTAAGTCAAACCATAGATGATGTGATTTTCTTTTCTGCAACCATAGCAGAAAAGAAAATCGCTCAATTCCCTCATCAACACAGTGTAGATGGGAGAATCCCTTCTGCAGAGCCATTGTGTTCTCCCGTTGGTGTGATGGGAATGGGGGGGTGGAGGGGATGGGAGCCATCCCCTCTGGGTGAACACAGTGATTATTGTTAACAGCTATAGCCACTAGCAATAACTACATATAAAAATCCGACATGTTGGTTGTAACCAAGTCAATCAATGGATCAACTTGGGTACAATCAGCCTGCCCATATATGGGTCAAATCTTGGGCGGTCCCTGCTGAACCAGCCAAGATTCAAACCATCTATGGCTGGCTTAAATCAGTACAATAGAGCACAGAAATTTCTCCTTGGGTTCTTTTATTTATGGTACTTACAGTACATACTGGCATCAATTTACACAGAGCTTTACATATACTGTATATTGTACATTCACATCAGTCCCTGCCCTAAGGTCTATAACTCACATTCATTCATACATATACTAGGGCCAATTTAGACAGGAGTCAATTAACCTAGCAGGATGTCTTTTGAAGTGCAGGAGGAAACCCATGCAGGCACAAGGAGAACATGCAAACTCCGTGCAGGTAGTGCTGTGATTGCAATTCGAAACCAACAACGTTGGTGCTGCCAGGCGGAAGGCTAACCACTTAACCACTGTATGTCCCATAGTGGATATTATGGATATTATCCATTCTCATAATATTAATATGTCAGTGAACATTTTCATGGAAGTTACTGTTCTCAGACCCTCAGCTACATACAGTATTACTTCTAAGGCAATGAAACACATCTTTAGCCTTGCATATTATTGTCATGGAATTAAAATGTGGCCCCTCTCAGTTAATATAGATCAGTGATAACACTAAAATAATTAGTACATTTGTTTTGAAAACATAATATATTATACAGAAGACTATTTGCAACATTGCTAAGGATACAATAATTTATTTTTAATAGCACGTTATAAGAAAACATTCTGTGCAAACTTTAAAATGAGCTATGAAGACTTGTTCTGTATAAATGATGAGTCATTTATTCAAGGAAAACAAGGAGGTAACTATAGGAACATCAGCTCCTGTGACTTTTATGAGGCCAATGGTACAACGGGCCAAGTATGCTGAGAAAAAAAACATTCCCTTAAGGCTCCTTTGTCTGACTGCATAATACTCAATCTAGACAACACTACTACAGTACTTGGAAAATGATCATTATACACGAAAGAGTGATAGGACAGCCAATCTCTTACCATAGGGACTGGAGGCTCTGAAGGCTCTAAAACTACCTGGCTTCATTTCTTATAATAAAACATCAAATATTCATCTGTTTTTGATGCATGCTGTAAAATGATATTGATCTCTATTTTTATAACTGATGAACCATCTGCTGTCATCACCCTTCCTTTGATGATTTCTTCATGAGAAATTTGGAAAACTTTGGAAACCTCTTGTATTCTATTGTATTCTAACTGCACTTTCTCCCTTTTGATTGTAAAGAGCTGCTCAAGCTGTTGATGCTATATAAATCCTGTATAATAAAAATAATAATAACATGAAAGGACTGAGCAGGACTAAGTGTAATGTTCAAATGAAGTATGCATGGCCTACAAAAAAATATAATGTTATGACGCCCATTGTCTGGTGAGGGTTGGGATCCTTTGGCTTTTGGGGCCACCACAACCAACTAGCTGGTAGGAAAAGGACTGCGTGGGACAAAGAAAGGGTATCATACAACATGAGTAATGGTGCTGCACTGATTGATGGACATGGTGGAAGGCATTTCCACTCCCCCTTCCCAATAAGCACCAACACTACAGATATGCATACACCTACGTATACATGTACAGTATTTATATATACAGCACTTTCCTGGTATAAAAAGATTTGTGTGGGATAAAGAATGTTTACCATGAAAAATGAGTAATGGTACTGCACTGATTGTTTGGCATGGTGGAAGGAATTTTTTTTAAAGGAGTGATTTATAAGCACATCTTCCAATATCAGCTCACTTTGCAGCTCGCAGTTTTTGGTCACATGACATCTCAGAGCTACAATGCAAGTTGGTGCTATAAGACCACAGGTCTGAAGAGGGTGCAGGTAGGTAGTGATCAGCAAGTGTCAATAACTGTGCCTGATCAGTTTTTGATAATATCTGAAGGTTATCTACCATATCTTACTAGCACTGGCCCTGGGGGGGAGGGGAGGCAATTGCCCCCTATTCCCAGCCCAATTCTCTCCTGCCCACTGTAGAACAAAAGATCTCTTGGTATTTTCAGTAAGCAGGATAGTTTAAACTCTCTATACACTAGTAGAATTTGTTCCAATTTTTTCTTTTTAGGAAGGTTCATTCAATTTTCTAATCATTAGTGGGGTCAAATTGGCATTCATTTTCAACCTCGGTGAAAGTTCAAATTTTGTTAATTCGAGAAAAATTTTCCATCCTGCTTTTTTGCAGGATGGAAACATTTTCCCGAATTAACAAATTTTGTTTAGGAAAGTCCATTCACTCCAAAATTGAATGTTAAAAGCAAATACAATTTTGAAGTACTTTTGATCAACATTCATCAAGTCATCCAGTGTAATGAGAATTTTTGTACAAATGTTTGTATGAATGTTCATTTGAAAATCCACTAGTATATGGCCAGCTTTACATTCTTTTTTTTACAAATTGATATATATTGATATTGAAGAATATCAGCACAAACAGTAAATAATAATAATAATATTAATAATAAAATCTGACTATATTCTTTGATTTTTTTTTAAACAGCTAGTAAAACCATACATTTCAGCTCTAGAGGTTTTGTAACTTTTGAGTTGTTAAAAGTGGCCTTGATGAGCTAATTTTTTGTTTGCTTGCTCTTAAGGTCACTTTTCCTTTCAACAAATAAACACAGATAATTTAAAATCCACCATTTCTGCCTGTTATTGCCTGGCCAGGTATAATTATTAAAGGGTGTTCATTAGATAGCAGCGATCTTGTAATATTAAACTTCTCTGGTGTTTTCACTTCTGCAGTCTGTGTCCAATTGCTGATAGTCTATTGTTTTTTTTTTCTTTTATATGCTTTCTTTTGATGACAGTTTTTAGAAGGAACACCCCACACCATCTAGGACAGTGATGGCGAACCTATGGCATGCGTGCCAGAGCTGGCACGCAGAGCCATCTTAGTGGGCACGCCAGGAAGAAGAGGAAGATGAGCGCACACGGACCACGCACACTGACCGGCCATCCAGATCTCGTCCACACTGGACCCCCATCAAACTACATCTCCCACATGTCTCTGGTGCCAGGGTGGGTGTGGACGAGAGCAAACGGCTCCTATGCGGATCTGGCACCAGGGGTGATGTAGCCGGGGATGGGCGTGGAAGAGAGGAAGAGGCTCCCACACTGCTCCGGGGCCAGGGGTGATGTGTTCAGCGTGGATGGGATGAGCTGCTGGGTTGGAAGCCACACCGAAACTGCCAGAGGTGAGATTAACTGCTTGCAGTGTCATCCATCAGTGCCCAGAAGTGTCACCCATCAGTGCCCAGCAGTGTCGCCTGTCAGTACTGCCCAGCAGTGCCACCTGTCAGTGCCCAGCAGTGTCGCCCATCAGTGCTGCCCATCAGTGCCACCCATCAATGATGCCCAGCAGTGCCGCCGATCAGTGCCATCTGTCAGTGCCTCTAGTTGGTGCTATCAGTCAGTGCCACTTATCAGTGCCCATCATTGCTGCATATCAGTGCATCATCAGTGCCTCCTCATCAATGCCCACCAGTGCCGCCTCATCAGTGCTACCTATCTGTGCCGCCTCATCAATGCCCATCAGTGCTGCCTATTAGTGCAGCCTCACCAATGTACATCAAAGAAGAAATATTACCTGTTTGCAAAATTTTATAATAGAAGCAAAGAAAACCTTTTATGTTTTTAATTTTTTGCTCTTTTTTCATTTATAGTGCAAAAAATAAAACACCCAGTGGTGATTACATACCACCAAAAAAAGCTCTATTTGTGTGAAAAAATGAGTGTTGCATGACCGCACAATTGTCATTGTCAAGTGCAACAGCACTGAAAGCTGAAAATTGGTCTGGGCAGGAAGGGGGTAGAAGTGCCCGGTAGGCAAGTGGTTAATTGCAGTGTTGGCACATTGAAATAAAAAAGTTGGTTTTGTGTTGCAGTTTTGGGCACTCGGGCTCAAAAAGGTTCACTTCACTCATTTGGGCAGTCACGGGGCACGACGAAGAAGAAGAAGAAGAAGAAGAAGAAGAATGAAAAGAAGAAGAAGAATGAAAAGAAGAAGAAGAAGAATGAAAAGAAGAATGAGAAGAAGAATGAAAAAAAGAAGAAGAAGAATGAAAAGAAGAATGAAAAGAAGAAGAAGAAGAATGAAAAGAAGAAGAAGAAGAAGAATGAAAAGAAGAAGAAGAAGAATGAAAAGAAGAATGAGAAGAAGAATGAAAAGAAGAATGAAAAGAAGAATGAAAAGAAGAAGAAGAAGAATGAAAAGAAGAAGAAGAATGAAAAGAAGAATGAAAAGAAGAAGAAGAATGAAAAGAAGAAGAAGAAGAATGAAAAGAAGAATGAAAAGAAGAAGAAGAAGAATGAAAAGAAGAAGAAGAAGAATGAAAAGAAGAATGAAAAGAAGAAGAAGAATGAAAAGAAGAAGAAGAAGAAGAATGAAAAGAAGAATGAGAAGAAGAATGAAAAGAAGAATGAGAAGAATGAAAAGAAGAATGAAAAGAAGAAGAAGAAGAATGAAAAGAAGAAGAATGAAAAGAAGCAGAAGAAGAATGAAAAGAAGAATGAAAAGAAGAAGAAGAAGAATGAAAAGAAGAATGAAAAGAAGAAGAAGAAGAATGAAAAGAAGAAGAAGAAGAATGAAAAGAAGAATGAAAAGAAGAAGAAGAAGAATGAAAAGAAGAATGAAAAGAAGAAGAATGAAAAGAAGAAGAAGAAGAATGAAAAGAAGAATGAAAAGAAGAAGAAGAAGAATGAAAAGAAGAAGAATGAAAAGAAGAAGAAGAAGAATGAAAAGAAGAATGAAAAGAAGAAGAAGAATGAAAAGAAGAAGAAGAAGAATGAAAAGAAGAAGAAGAATGAAAAGAAGAAGAAGAAGAAGAATGAAAAGAAGAAGAAGAATGAAAAGAAGAAGAATTCCAGTACAGCAAAAAGTGTATCTGCAGAGAGCTCCGCTATTTCTGACAGTTCTCTGACAGTTCCTTCACATTTACAGCGGTTGAAACATTGTATCTATTTGTTTCCGAATAAAAACATCTGTATCCTAAATGGAAACAAATAGATACAATGTTTCAACCGCTGTAAATGTGAAGGAACTGTCAGAGAACTGTCAGAAATAGCGGAGCTCTCTGCAGGGACACTTTTTGCCGGCTGTAGAAGGGATGAAAATTGGCCGATCGGGAAAAATTCGATTCGCGCATCCGAAGTTTGCTAATATTCGGATTTGGTGCGAATCAAATTTTTCCTAATATTCGAAACGAATTCCACTTTGCCAAGTTCGATTCGCTCATCTCTAATTATAAGGATTGTGGGCACCTGGGCCCACACCCTGCTGGTTGACTACAAAATCTGGACACTGGATTGGAGATTACTTCCCTCCCAATCTCCAAACTACAGAGCCCCATCCAGAAATATCAAAATCCAGTGAAATCTGCAAACAGTAGTTTTCTCCACTCAAAATCTACTCTCTGCAGTTCTGCTCTCTGTACATGTGCAGACCCTGTGCCCATTACCTGACCACTTCTACCTATTTTTACCCTGCACTGTTACAATATATATATATAGAGGATCAAACATCCCAATGGCTGCCAAGCAGGGCAATGAATGTGCGAGTCCCCTTGTATGCCTTTTATTAGCAGGTTTATGCTGCAAGAGGGAGATCTTTTTTTAATTATTATAATTATATAGGATTTATATAGCTCCAACAGTTTGCACAGCACTTTACAGAGTGAGATCAAACAGTACAGTTACAATACAATTCAATTCTGGACTCAGAGGGCACTGCTCATTAGAGCTTACAATCTAAATGGATCTGAAGATCTAAAAATTAAGTCTTTGTAAAAACACTAACTTGATAATTAACTTTGTAAAAGAGCTGTGAATCACCTTAGTCTACCATGGACCTTGAATACAACAGATAGGTTCAGTCATCTTTTGACCAAAGGCATTCATTTATCAGTGATCTGTTAAATATTGCATCTTATGGTGAACATACATGTAATAATCTGATTAAACAATTCTTCACAGAATGAGACAATAGGTAGAACCTGTGAATTATCAAAAAGAAATATACTGAGGGAGATTAAGTTACCAGCCACACTGCTGCGATTTAAGATTGCACAATTTGTGTGCAATTTCAGCGTGATTTCAGGTTTGATTTCTGAAGACTTTATTGCTACTTGTGAAGATTTTCAATGATTTCTTGCAATTTGCAGTGCAATTTATATTACTGTATATTCTATAAATGTAAAATTGCAGAAAAGGTAATGCAAGAAATTCTTTTAGAAATCGCACTGCAACAAATCGCACATGTTAAGACACTGATTTTCATTCGATGCAATTTCAATTTGCAAATCACAACTGAAATCACACTGGTGTGACCGGGCACTTACTTATACTGGTGCACTCAGAATCTGGTGCAGCTCTGCATGGTAGCCAATCAGTTTCTAACTTCAGCTGATTCAATTAAGCTTTGACAATAACACCTGGAAACTGATTGGTTTTTATGCAGAGCTGCACCAGATTTTGCCTCTCCAATTTGAGTAAATCAACCCCACTGTGTCATAGATCAATTTGATCAAATTCGGTTAGCTTCATCAAATAAATTCTGATGGGTCTGGATGGAAAATTCTTAGGAATGTAGATAGACCGATATGATAGGTAAGTGGTGTCCATGCCATGTGTACTTGTTTGACAGTTAAACAGCAGAAGCAGACCGATGAGATCATC
Organism: Staurois parvus; assembly: GCF_062004578.1. Lineage (NCBI taxonomy): Eukaryota > Metazoa > Chordata > Amphibia > Anura > Ranidae > Staurois > Staurois parvus. Next base: position 1,813,193 of record NW_028317850.1, read on the forward strand.
CCTCTGCGCACTCTGCTCTCTCCTCCTATCCCTATATTCCTGGTAAGCACATTTGGATGCAGCACACCTGCATCTGTACCTAGGCCTGCCCCTTCTTCCAATGTGGGTGCTATTGCATAAGGCTAGGTTCACACTAGCCCACATGCTGCGGGCTGCTTGCAGGTTTAGGAATCTATGTGATTCCCGCACCTGCAACCACCTGTAGCTACATCGCATTTCTCTTGCGAGAATGGCACCCCCATCCATCTCTTCCTGCAGTACAATTGTAGGTGAGGGAACTACATGGAAACAGCATGGTCAAAAAGACCACGTGGTTTCATGCAGATGCGTTTTATAAAAGGTGCATGCACCTTTTCCTTGCATGAAACACGGGCACAGCAGCCCATTCAAATGAATGGGCTGCTGTGCCTGCACAAACGCAGGTCGCATGGCCTGCACTAATGTGAACCAAGGGTCAGGGATTGCAAGTGACTGATATCAAGTCAGATTCAGATACTTAAATGAACCGAGGACAAGATATTTCCTTGAACATGCCTGTATACATCTTTTAGGGAACCTAAGACCCAGGTCTCTCTGATGTGCAAAGATTACTATCATCGAAGATGCTAACAAGTTTGCCCCTTTTGGTCTCCCAGATGACCCCCTTCAGCTGACCATTGATGGATCAGAATTAAACCGGTTCAGCAGTCAAACAGCAATGTTGGAAATCTTTTTGCCAAGTTGGAAATCTTTTGCCAATTGGCTGCAGTGCTGATTACTGTAGTCTGACAGTTCTGCTGTCAAACTACAATGGAATAGCAGAGAGGATTTCTCCATCCACCTCACTTGTGTGGAATGGGGAATCCTTTCATTACAATTAGCCCACTGACTGATCGAAAGAAATTATCCTTAGTCGCCCATCATATTGTTGGATGGGGTTTACTTGAAATGCCCAAAACCTAGAAACAAGTGTCTTTTGTTCTCTCTATTCTGTTCTCAAATGTATTAGCAGTCTATACAGCAGTGTGTTCAACACCTCCTAAAAATATTTGGAGCAGGCAGCTGTATATAGTGAATTGCACCTCTAAGCCAAGCAATTTTAATTCATCAAATTTCAATAGATAAAAGAAGTAATGGAATATGTGTGGACAACAATGTTGTGCATGCACATCTTGTAGAAGATGAGTATAGTTGCCAGTTCAGGGTTCTCTATTACAGATCACCAAGCCAAGAGATCAGGAATGGTCCTCTCAATGGGAACCTGAAAGATCTATTACCTTCACTTTATTGTAAGCTTGTCTTTCATAGTGTGAATTACTACTTCTTAACTGCCTGTTATATAACCAAGTGCTTTCACATTATTGCAAATCCAATTTATATGCATCTAAGTGATACACAGGCTTTAAAACATCACCCCTTCCATTCATAAATAGAATTAGATTTTTGGCTGCCATTGATCTCTGAACTCTGGTATTGAACAGCAGCTGGAGGGGTTATAAGATTCTTGACATAGATTATTCTGTCACTTTTAAGGCACCTGGCTTATTTTATGAAAATTCACATTCAGCAATGGCACAAATATTTCCACTTAAAAGCTCCAACCAATTCTTATCTATTCCAACTGACCACTCATTTAACTTTAATAACTGTCACTATAACACTGGGTAAAGGATGACTCACAATGCCAAATACATCACTTGTGAGAAAGGCAATAATGATATCATCTTCCATTATTTAATAAAGGAAAGTAGAACCCTTTTAGGATTTAACTAGGCACACAGTTTTAGGGAAATCATCAGTAATGTTATCTTTGAATATCCTATATTATAATTATTAGCAGAATTATTACTGAAAGCAACAAATATTGCTAATAACTAATGATGCTAACAAAATATGGGCCTGATAATTAATTTTTAAGACACGCTGCAAAGGCCAGTTATAGATTGGGGTGGTTGCCATTTGTTTGCACTGTTGGTGAAATGGTGAAAGGGACACACTGGATACCTTCGCTGCCATTGTGTTGTTGTTGGGTGTCCACTGCGTCCCTTTACCTATAAGGAGGGATGGGCTCCCTCCAGGCATAATTGCCCTTAATATATCAATTATTATATATGTGCTCCAACTTTGGAGACTCTCAAAATTTTTAAAGTTAGGACTGCAGTATACTGGGATGCTGTGACATGGCCTCTGCAGCTTATGCATGTATTTGCAAATGTGTGCAAACTAAACCCCTTGATTTAACATGAACTGTTGTACAGGGTAATTCAGTTTGTTGCAGGCTGTCTGGTAAGTGAGCTGGGAATTTTTGTTTGTAATTTTTAAGACTACCTTCTACTATCTGGACTCAATGGGGGAGATTTACTAAAACTGGAATGTGTAAAAATCTTGTGGGGCTCTGTACAGAAACCAATCAGCATCCAGGTTTCATTGTTAAAACATAATTCAATAAACTGTAGTTAGAAGTTGATTGGCTACCACTGCTGCACCAGATACTGGGTGCTCCAGGTTTAGCAAATCTCCCCATTTATATTTATGGGTGTCCATTGTACATTGCAGTATGAGTTCAACTACATCAGTTTATACATAACCACATGTGTAAAATATGCATATATATGTAAATAAATAACAATAAAAGCATCTGTTAAAATGACCAGTGACAAGGTGCTAGCAAATCAAATGACTAAAGTGACTTTGTGATAACATAAAAACTTTGTCACTATAAGCATAACCACATATGTAATTAATTATCAATAAGAAGATCTGTAAAAAGTGACCAGTGACAAGGTGCTAGCAAATCAAACAAATAAAGTGACTCAGTGGTAGGCACACCCCCTATGATTATGTGCAATAGCATGAAACGCATCAGGGAGGAGCTACAGCATTGTGATGTCAAGCCTCCGACACCTCATGGGTCCCGGCGGCCATCTTGGATTCTGTCATCTGGTCAGTGAATGCTGTTTTTTACCCTTTTACTGCTATTTGATGTTGTAATAAACACACATCTTTTAAAACGATATCATGCTATTGGCCTCCTCTTCTTGGGGCTTGCTGTGAGCTTCTAACCACCCACAGAGCTACATGAGAGGATGGTGCAGAGCCATTGCTGACAGCAGAGTTGAGCAGTGAGGGACATCAGACCAGACCATACACACCTTAAAGGGTCCTCCAGTTTACCACTGAGAGTGTTATCTCTAAATGCACACATTGATTGTACATCTGGTGAGTGCGCAGTCTTTATACTTTTGGCCACATCACCACCTTATTGGATAGACCACCAGTTATTGGAAATCTTCATGATCTTCCGTGCACCTATTTTGGACAATTTGCTGATTATCATTTCCAGCACTATATTTTATGCACTGCTGGTCACTATATAGTGACAAAGTTTTATGATACCACTGAGTCACTTTATTTATTTGATTTGCTAGCACCTTGTCACTGGTCACTTTAACAGATTCTTTTATTGTTATTTATTTAAATATATATGCATATTTTACACACGTGGTTATGTTCATTTTAGCGCTGCACCCAATTTTATGTTGATGCTTTGGAGGTGTTTTTGGTACCTTTTGGTGTCTCAGCAGCTATATTGACTTCAAGCGCTTGCTTACCTCTTTGTGCTTTACATCAGTTTATAGTTGAAGCCATCTTTCTCATCTCTCTTTTCCCCTTCTCTATTTTTATTTCCTTCTACATCACCCCTTTTTACATTAGTTAAAATTCTACATATTCACTCTCTGTTGTGGCTTTACCATATGATACATTGAGCTTAATTGTAAGATCTGTAATCCATACGTGTTCTGCATAATATTGGATAATATTGGGCCACTATCTTACTTATCTTATAACTTGATTCACATATTTTATATCTACGATATCTGTGCCCAATGATGTCACACCATCTTATATCATGGTCTCATGTCCTCATGAATCCTTTTCAAATTCTATATGTATGAAAAACCTTATAATGTGTAATACATTTCTAGCAGGTACTATAAACCAAGAGCCCAAAGTTGATGACATTATTTACAGCTGGTGTAGAATCTGTTATCAATAGCCGTGGAGCAGCATCAGCTTTTGGTTTCACATCAGTAGCAAAGCATTAAAGCCCAACCGCTGCCAAAATTACTTTTTTTTTTTCTCTATTTTGGATAACGTTAGGAATGGACAGGAAATAATACTTGACATTTCCTCTACAGAAACACAGACAGTTCCAAAGCCTGATAAAAGTTTTAACCCTTCTGGAATGTCTTTATTTGCTGTTTACGCCTCTATCTTGAGATTTTTCCTGCCTTTCTGCCTCCTTCATTGAAAAATGAAATTAAGAGAGATTTCTCAAATGGAGAAGCTGACATCAATAGTAGTCTGGACAAGGTTTAGATTTTAATACTTTCTGCTTCCCATGTTTTTGGACAATTAGGGTGTTGCCAGGACAGGAAATTAAGGGAAATTTTCTGAGTGGCACGTTTCAATAAAAAACAGATAGACAATGGGGACCCTTCTTCTATCTAAGGATCATCCATCCACCCTTTTCCTCTCTTCTCTCCATCCCCTGTATTCTTTTTTTATATTAAAGGAGAAGTATGGCCAAACCTCTTTTGGCCAAACTTATCCTATGGATCACAGGAGTGCACTTAGTTCTGCACTTCCATTACGCAGATTCAGCCCACAGTGAGCTAAAGCCTGCTGTCGGTTGATGTCACAGATCTGGTCCAGGCTCCGCAGGGATCCTAACAAGAATGTTGGGATCTGTCCAGATGCATCAAAAGCCACTAATTCAGCCTCTCAGCATGCCACTCAGAGCCTGAGCAAGCCACTCCCGCCCCCTGCACAGCCCAGCACTCCAGTGACCACTGGAGGAGAAGAGCAGAGACAGACAGACAGTCACAGGCTCTCTGCTCACTGAAGACCGAGAACAGCATTCAGCGGTCTTTGATCACTCAATTCTTGATGAGATTCTAGAGGTGACAGGAGCAGTTGCAGCATTGATCAATGCTGCATCCACCTAAGTAAGTATGATTTATTTTTTTTTCGAATCCCACACTTTTTTAAAAGAAAAACTTAAGATTTCTGATGGCAAGTATACAAGGGATCACAATGAAATATAGTCATCTTGCCATTCAAGAGGGGCTTTATTTGAGTATAGATATGAGACCATATATTACGTGGTCCAGAGTGTTCCCTTGTATTGCAATGTATACATTGTATGTTATTGAACTTGTGCGCATTTATCTGAAGTAAATAAATATAACATTTGCAAGAAAAAAAATACTTACAGAAGTTTCACCTCTTCCCCCTTCTGTCCAAAACTAGAAACAAAAAATGCATCTTGTTTTGCCTCACTAGCAATAGTTGTTTTTCACAAATATTTACCTACAGTATATGTTTTGGTGCCCATCCACAGGTAATATGCCAAAGGGTTAAAGTGTTTAAAGCCCATATGAACTTTCAGTTTACATCAGCTAAATACATTTCAGGGGCATAAAACAGTATCCAAAGTTTAACAGCAGCCACAGTCTGAATATAAAGGCCGTCCCCTGCCAGCATGCTGCAGAGAGGAACCCTTGTTCTCTGCGTGGAAGCAGTGGTCTTGCTTCAGAAGTTTGAAATGCTAAGTAGTGATGAGCCAAACATAGCCAGGTTCAGTTTAGGTAGGTTGGGAAAAAGTAATTAAGGTTTGGGTGCTGATTCCCAACCCCAATTAAATCAATCGGAGTTGCTTGTTAAAAATCAGGTCATTTTCAGGTAATTTCTAGTAGCTCTTCAGCTGTTAGTTGGCCAGGCCCTGATGATGTCTCTCCCACACATGTGCATGGAAGTCACATTATCATGGCCGTGCCATAAATGTGTCCTAAGCTGTGCATAAACAGATCAATGTACTCAAGACACTGACAGGTAGGAAGAAGGATTTATGATAGAAAAGACCAATAGAGTCTCTGCTGCTATAAAAATCCTACTTGTCACCACTTTTTTAGCTTTAATTCTGCTTTAAGTTAGTGTCTGTGTTGATGAGCTTTTGCTCATGTCAGAGTTGCTTTTCTCCTCATACAAGTCAATGGAAATGCAAAAGGGGCTCAATTCAGGTTAATATAGTTTATATGGAAGTCATATGCAGGTCAAATGCACCTGTCCATGGCTTGTGAATGATCTCAAAAGTATCTCAAACTGATCTTAAAGCCCAACTCTGGGCAATTAAAAAAATATCCTTTGCAGTGGAACTGTGCCTGCACTGCAAGGGCTAAAGTATACCTAAATGCTCATTTAAATTTTTTTTAGCTTTGTATAGAGCGTAGAGGAATTAGAACACCTGTTAGATTTGTATTGCTGTCTGTGTCCCCATTAGGGAGTTTCACACTCTCTATTTGACCTGTTTCCCATTATGATTGATAATGAATGCCAAATTTTGACTTGTCCCCAGAAATAGAAATAGAGGGCAAATCTTTCCATGTGGACACTAGTTCTGGTGATAAACAAGAATTCCCTCACTTTTGAGGGATTTCCTCCCATTTCCTGTTTTGGCTATGGGGTATGGGGCAGAAAGTAAAGGGAAATCTCCCCAATGCAACATAGATAGCGAAAAACAAACCTGAGAGGTGTTATAACCTTCCCTTATTCTATCCAGAATGAAAAAAGATTTACCTTTAGTTCCACTTTAATTGCTCATTTTGGTCTAGGGGAACAAAAAAAAAGATTTACTTACCCAACCCTCCACTCTTCCTCACAGATAGATTGGGTCTGGCTGCTTCCTCTACTCCATGCTCCAGCAGTCTAGGGTCTTGACGTCAACAAAACCAAAGCAGGGTAAATAGACCTTCATTGCATGTGATGTGCTGAAGGACAGTCCATCGCCAGAGAATGCAGGGGTGCCATTTATCAGGGAATGGAGGATCAGGTAAGTAAAACTATTTCTCCTCTCCCCTAGACAAAACAAGCTATGAACCCTTGCAGTGTGGGCACAGCCTCACTGCAAGGGCTAATATTTTTGTTGCCTGGAGTTGGGCTGTAAATACAAATATACTGTACCTGAAAGCAAACTACATTTGCCCATTGACACAAACCCAACTATTGTTAACAACGCCTTTTCTTGACTAAATTCATAAAGTCTTTAATAATATATACATCTAATTATTACTTATCCCCATCTAAGATCTTATTCCTATGTACTATTACTATATGTCACTATAAATATTTTTTAAAAATTAAGCAAGTGGCTGTTCTGCCAATTGGCACCAAATCTAAAATGTGCTTACAGCCTCTATGATGATTCCAGCCCACTGAAGCTTATATCTACAGACCCATTAAAATGTCAAGAATTTTATTTAAATACAATAAAATTTCAGTGCTTCATACGGTTGTTTGTTGATTTAAAACACTTATACCCATTAAATTATAGTTAGCTGGTATTTATATGATAATCAAAGCAGCCTTCTGTTCACACATACACAAATGCTGAAGTCCTGTATTCATAGAAAAAGACTGTGAATTGCACCAGCTGACTGGAGAACAGTGGTTGACTGTTTGTGCACCAAGTATTGACAGATTATGGACTAGGTTAAAATGACTTGGGTAGAACACTGTAAAGCAGTGTGTGTAAATAGTTTTAATATGCCCATAAATATTGTAGACATTAGTCAGATAAGCGTGTTTTAGATCAAAGCTTCCCATAATAAAGCTATATACAGGACACAGATGATTCCAGCAGCTAATCAATACCTATTGGGATACTGAACCACTGGGATGGGGGATGTAGTTATTTTCTGATAATAAAAAAAAATGTGTAAGCAGTGTTCTTACAACCTGGAATGTCTTGGGACCTCAAAGGGGTTGATTCACTGAAAGCAAACAGGAAAGTGTAATTGCACTAATTTTCCTTAGTAAATGTGAAGTTTCACTTTGTAAAGAATACCCAATCAGGTGCAAAAAACATTTTTTCTTGCACATGATCGGATGATTGAAAACAGGCGAGCTTTACTACATTTACTAAGCTCTGGAGAAAATAAGTATAACTGAATTTGTTGATTTACCGTTTGTGTTGATCTGTCACATATGACCACATATGGCCAAGCCTTTAAAAAAAATCACTCAAAACTTTGGCACAGTTATGGCAGGGAAGTACTGCAAACTATTGTGGAATTTTATTTTATTTTTCAATTTCAGATAACAAGAAGAGTACTACTTCGAGCTGATTTACTGAGAATTGTTACTGTAAAAATGGTGTGGATATACATTCCAAATAGCCAATCCTATTAAGAGCATCTGAGTATAATATTTACAGTGATCAGGAATTTGCTTTTCACATGATTGGAAAAATAAAGTATATTTTCAAACATTATTTTCAGTGAATATTTTCAACTCATTTAGTAAATTGTACGCTTTATATCAGAGGTTGGGAGGTACAGCTTGGATCCTCCACCAGCCTATCAGTGTTCACCTTCGACATTGGGGTTATTTTACTAAACAAGCTAAAACTGTTCACTTGCTATGTAAATGTTCCCTTAGGCTGGCCATAGAGAGTTTGAATTTTGGTCAATTCTTGCAGAACCTGCCAAGTTTAGAGCACTGGGTGGCCCTGCAAGCACCACTGGTCCAGCAAAAGTTGAATCAAAAATCATCTGAGCCAGGTGGAAATTTTTCAGTTGAACGTCTGCATCCTATCAAATTCAATCGCTGTTTGGGCATTCAGGCAGTGGCAGGGCCCATTGCTGCTTGAATACGATGGCTAGCAGTAGAGATTTCTTGGGGAATCTGCAGTCTGAACTAGAGAAAAAGGAGCTGTGTTTGGATACCTTTAGCTTGGTAAATCAGATGAAACTGTGTAATCTTGGGTTATTCAATTGTGTGCAAAAGAAACCGAAAAAAAACCCAGGATTTTTGCTAGCACATGATTGGTGGATTGAAGTGAACACAGCTTTACCTTATTCAGAAAGCTCAGTGAACCTTCACTTTGAAGAGTGAATATTCAGCTTGCCAATTGACCATTTAATAAATACACCCCACGTCTTTGTATTCATCTATCTAGGTCAGGATTTTATCCTCTTCACAACTGAATGGCATGTGCGACTCAGAAACACCCCCATAGAAGTCAATGGCCCTGAATTAACACCTGAGCTGGACAGCACTGCTCAGAAAACTGACAGGACTGTTTTTCAAATCACACTGAATCTGCACTCTGGCTGCAAAGAACATATGTGAACAGGCACAATAGAAAGCAATGTTCTTTCACATGCCATGAGAATTGGATGGGGTTCAAGATGCATCCAATTCGCAAATGCGTGAACTGGCTCTAAGACCTAAATCTTAGATATAAGATTTTTTTTTTTAATCATGTAAATTTTATTGAAAGATTTTGGATGGACAATAATTTATTTGTTTGATTTTCTGTATTGAATCACATTCATTCAATTACATTCAGTTACAAACAACTCCTAGATTGTAAGCTCGAAAGAGCAGGTCCCTTGAACCCCTCGTGTATTGTATTGTAGTACTGTTTTGTCTCATGTTCTGTCCCCCTCCACTATTGGACAGCGCTGAGCAAACCCTTTGGCGCTATATAAATACTGTATAATAATAATTCTTGCACCATACCTTACTCAAATGTTACCTCTAAACCAAACTTTATCTTTAGTTTGGTCATTTTTTTACATTTTGTTTTTTAATTTGCTTGCACTTCTTGCCTCAGAAAGACAATACCTATCCCTGAAACAGGTATGTTTGTTAGATTTCCCCTCATATCCCCTCATGATGGATTTTCCATCACTGTCTATCCCAGTGCCAATGGTCACCAAAAGAAATTGGAGGATGAATCTCCACAGAGGGAATACAGACATTAATAAAAAACTTAACAGCTATTAAAATGGTTCCCTACCTTATCCACAACTATAAAAAAAAGTTTTGGCTTTAGATATACTTTACGTAAACACCACACTGTCAACTGGAAGTGTTCTTTGAGCTTGAAGCCTACAGGCTAGCATCTGATAACAACTATTTTGTAATGAGTGTTTACGCATTAAAGGTCATACTGTGTGAACATTTGCTACTTGTTCTAACCTCTCACCAGTCATTGTTTATGTGTTCGGTATATATTATTCCCATGATATTCCCCATTGTAAGATAACTCTGGCACAAGTAGTGTGTTGCACAAACTAAGCATTCCTTTCCAATATGCGGGGGGGGGGGGGGAAGTGTCGTTTGCTGGCCTAAGTTCTATTAGTTGCCGAATATTAACTGAACATGTTCCTTTGAAGTACCAGTTTTTGAATGATTTAGGACCAGACTTTGGGCTGCCAATGGATGCATTCTTTAACAAAAGTTTGAGACACTTCTGAGATCATTCAGAATTCATTGCAGGTACATTTGGCCTACAGCTTCATACCTGCATTTGACCTGATTTCAAGTATAACTAAAAGGCAAAACTTTTGTTTTTTAATTTTGAATAGAGTGGAGAGGGATTAAAACATCTGTAATTTTTGTTATAGCTGTCTTTGCCCTATTATGGATATCCCCCCTCTCTATTTGTCCCACTTACCATTATCACTGAAAGTGAAAGTAAAAAAAAATTGGGTTGTCCCATGAACAGCAATAGAGGGGAAATCTTTGAATAAGTAAACTAATTCTGCTGACAATATCACAAGTGTAATAAAAGCGCCACACCCTTAATACTTTAAAGCAGCAATTCCACCTCAAAGAAACCAAATACATTTCTTAGTGCTATAACTTAAATAAAGGAATGCGCTAAAACCACAAACTATTCCTAATTTAGTGTAGAAACATTAGTGCAAAAGATATATATATCTATTCTCAATTAACCACTTGCCTACCAGGCACTTATACCCCCTTATTTACCAGATCAATTTTCAGCTTTCAGCGCTGCCGCACTTTGATTGACAATTGCGCGGTCATGCAACATTGTACCCCCTTGAAGACGTCATTCATGACAAAACTAGTAGGGCTTGGCTTGCTGGATGCTGACGTCTGTGGAGAAGATTGAGTCACGAGCGCTGTAGTGAGTGTGCGGGGAACAGGAGACTGTTATACCATTTGCTGTTTTATGCTGTTATAGTGGTGTCGGTGAAGACACCCTTTTTGTGAGTGTAAATCTTTATTAAATTGTTGGATACTTTTATAAAAAAACTGGCTGCACCATGATTTTCTCTTTCTTTCCCAAACATGACCTCAGTGGAGAGATATAAAAAGAGAAAGTGATATAATGCTCCAGAGTGATATAATGCTCCTGGAACCATTATATTGAGTGGTGGATACCTACCTTATGGATGATTGTGTAGCTATTGATCATCACACCTGAGAAGTTGATTTATTGCATCTGCTCCCAGAGCAAAAAGCGTTTTTTGCTGATCTAGAGATTGATCAGCATGGTGGAGCTCTGGTGAGTTACCCAACTTTACTTTGGTGGTGGATTTTGGCACAATTTCTTTGAGAGCACCTGAATTTGAAAAGGATTTGTTTGGACATTTGAAGAAATTCAGAATTGGACAATTTTTATATTCACAAATTTAATTATTTAAATTACTTATGCACTAAAAAATAGTTTTGCACATAATTTTGATATTTTTTGATATTAATTGAGAATAAATATATATATCTTTTGCACTAATGTTTTTACACTAAATTAGGAATAGTTTGTGGTTTTAGCGCATTCCTTTATTTAACCACTTCCAGACCGGACACTTTTAACCCCTTCCTGACCAGGCAATTTTCCGCTTTTAGCGCTATCACAATTTGAATGACAATTGCGCGGTCATGCAACACTGTACCCAAATGAATTTTTTACCATTTTTTTTAGATAGATAAAGCTTTATTTTGGTGGTATTTATTCACCACTGGGATTTGTATTTTTTTTGCTATGTAAATGAAATGTCCAAAAAATTTGAAAAAAAGTGTTTTTTTTATAAAATTTTGCAAATAAATAATATTTCATCATAAATCTTAGCCAAAATTTATTACGTTATCTTTTTAGTTAAAAAAAAAAAAATCAAATTAGTTTATAAGCAAAAATTATAATTTTTAAACATTTTTTTTTACATTTTTATTTTATTTTTTTATATTATTATTTTTTATTTATTTATTTTTTTTTTTACATACTGTCACCCTAGCAGTACAGTGTCACCATGGTGACACTGTACTACTTGTGAGGGGTGATGAAGATTTTTTTTTTTTTTTTTTTTACACTGATTGCTTTTACACCCATATAGGATGTAAAAGCAATCATTTCTCTTTCTCTCTGTGTGCATTCTTGCACTCATTGAGAAGAACTGAGTGAGCTGTGATTGGTCACAGCTTGTCACATAGTACAAGGCTTTTGTGAATAGCCTTGTACCATGTGACCTCTGTGATCATTCACAGATTTCACACATAGTAAGCAATGATGTCAGAAGTGACATCTTGCTTACTACTTTGCATGTGATCACTGATTGGCCAATCAGTGATCACATGATCGGGACCTCGTACAGAGGTCCCGTCCGACGATCGGTGTTTCACTGTGTCCGGAGGACACAGCGGGCACCGGATCGCGGTGCTGCGCGCTCCCAGGGAGCACGCACAAGCAGGGTGCGGGGAGGCCGTTTATAGATGGCCACCCGACCCTGCAGTGCCACCGTCCGGCCGTTTATATACAACGGCCGGTCGAGAAGTGGTTAAGTTAATTCTGCTGACAACCAGGGATTTCCCACATTTTGGAGAGATTTCCTCCGACTTCCTGTTTTGGTTATGAGACAGGAAATGAGGGGAAATCCCCACAACATATATGGAAAAAAATTGACAGTGGTTATAACCCTCCCTTGCTCTATTCAATATGAAAAAAACATTTTGCTTATAGCTCTACTTTAAAGTGGAATTTCAGTCAAAACTTGACTTAACTCTAGACCTACTCCCACCCCATTCTAAAGCTCTTCTATCTAACCCTGTAAAGAAAAGATCCCAATTCTTACCCATTCTGAAACTGCTCAGGTCCGGTATCCAGTGGCAGTTTCTGTATAGAGAGAGAAGGCAGACAACAGCTGGGAAATGAATAGGAGATGACATCACCCATAGACTTACTATGGGGCATCTGTTGTCAGCTGCCTCTGCTCTATGCAACTCAGCCTGGGACCGGACTGGAGCTGCTTCATAATAGGTAAGTATAACAATCTCTCCTTTACAGAGTTAGAAAAATTTTAGAATGGGGTGGGAGTTGGTTTAGAGTTAGTTAAGATATGACTGGAATTCCACTTTAAGTTACTTTTGCATTTCCATAGATGTGTTCGGGAAGAGCAGCATTTCTCACAGACTTGGACAAAAGCTTGAACAGTTTCTTACAAGAGTAAAACTCCACTGTTATAGAGAAATAGTTTAAAAATGATAACATACAGTACTTCTATACATGCAATATAAATAATGTTCTACTATGTATGGTTTAAAGTGTACCTCTAGATAAAACCTTTTTTCAATTTTGGATAGTGTGGGGGAGAGCCCTCTGTCAGATTTTTATTACTGTTTGTGCCCCCACTGGGAAGATACACATCTCTATTTGAATGGTGACCATTGTCACTGAGAAAGAGAGCGGAGACAACATTTTCTGAGTTATCCCCAAAGCTAGGGTTAAGGGGAAAACTTCCAACGGGTCAAAGGTTCTGGGGACATCTGTCCAAGATGGGAAATCCCCTTATTGCCTTTTGAAATGTCTTGTTGTATCTCGGAGACAAGAAGTGAAAGGAAATTTCCCCAATGATAGACAGACAGCAAAAAAAAAAAGTCCTTCAATAGTTTATCCTGAAAATAAAAGAAAACATTTGGGTGATACGTAACAGGGAAACATTTTTGCTTACCAGACACTCCTCCACTAGCGTAGATTGCCATTGTGACTGCCATTGCAAAGCCAAGATTGTTAGTCAAATGTCCCCCAGCCTTTCCGTCACTGAGAACAGAAGATGCTACACATGAACAGCCTAAAGTCTGGATAAAGACAAAAATAATGGTATAAATTAAGTTCTAATTAGAGTTGATATGTAAATACACATTCATCTTTTATCTTTATTTTTCTTATTTCTAAATATTTGCCATGTTAAAAATAACATTACTGTGAAATGTTTGCCTAGCATCCATTATAGAGCCATTGTCTTTCATCTTTGTGAAATAATCTTTGTCTGCTTTTAAAAAAGTGACAGTTACTCTAGTGTTATTTATTTTATTTCCTACTCACAGTGGATGAACCAGTTAGGCATGTTTTGGTAGAAAACATTTCATCATATGTGCCCAGATCATAATATTATTATTATTATTATTATTATACAGTATTTATATAGCGCCAAAGGGTTTGCTCAGCGCTGTACAGTAGCAAGGGGGACAGAACATGAGACAAGACAGTAACAATACAATACACGAGGGGTTCGAGGGCCCTGCTTTTTTGAGCTTACAATCTAGGAGGGAGGGGAAAGTGGTACAGGAGGAAATGGCTGTGGGGGATGGAGTGGTGGGAGGAGTGGAGGAGGTTAGTTGTTAGGAGAGGTCAGGTGTTAGGTGAGGTTGGGGTAGGCTTCCCTGAAGAGGAGGGTTTTCAGGGTGCGCTTGAAGGTGAGGAGGGCAGGTTACAGTCTGATGGATTGGGGTAGGGAGTTCCAGAGGATGGGGGAAGTCCTAGAGAAGTCCTGCAATCGGGCGTGGGAGGAGGAGACCAGGGAGCTAGAGAGTAGGAGGTCCTGTGAGGAGCGGAGGGCACGGGTAGGGTAGTATTTGGGTATCAGGTCGGTTATGTAGTTTGGGGCAGCGTTGTGAATGGTTTTGTAGGTGAGAGTAAGCAGTTTGAATTTGATGCGTTGGGCAACCGGGAGCCAGTGAAGGGATTGGCAGAGGGGGGAGGTGAATGTGGAGCGGTTGGTGAGGTGGATGAGTCTAGCCCAGCAATGGGCAAACTACGGCCCGCGGGCCGTATACGGCCCAGCGGACCTTTTAATCCGGCCCGCGGAGCGTGGCAAACATTGGCTGTCAGGATGTAGGCGGGGCAGCGTGACTAACTCCTCTCCTCTCACAGTCCGCCCTGAAGACCGGAACGGCGCGGGAACACGGCGAGAGAAACGCGCGGAGCAAAGGTAAGTGAATTGACACAATATGGGGAATGAATTACTATAGGGGGGATGAATTACTATAGGGGGGATGAATTACTATATGGGGGATAAATTACTATGGGGGATGAATTACTATGGGGGATGAATTACTATATGGGGGATGAATTACTATGGGGGATGAATTACTATATGGGGGATGAATTACTATATGGGGGATGAATTACTATGGGGGATGAATTATTATATGGGGGATGAATTACTATATGGGGGATGAATTACTATGGGGGATGAATTACTATATGGGGGATGAATTACTATGGGGGATGTATTACTATATGGGGGATGAATTACTATATGGGGGATTAATTACTATAGGGGGGATGAATTACTATATGGGGGATGAATTACTATGGGGGATAAATTACTATGGGGGATGAATTACTATATGGGGGATGAATTACTATGGGGGATGAAATACTATATGGGGGATTAATTACTATATGGGGGATGAATTACTATGGGGGATGAATTACTATGGGGGATGAATTACTATATGGTCGATGAATTACTATGGGGGATGAATTACTATATGGGGGATGAATTACTATATGGGGGATGAATTACTATATGGGGGATGAATTACTATGGGGGATGAATTACTCTAGGGGGGATGAATTACTATAGGGGGGATGAACTACTATGGGGGATGAATTACTATGGGGGGGATGAACTACTATGGGGGATGAATTACTATATGGGGGATGAATTACTATATGGGGGATGAATTACTATGCTTACTATGGGGGAATATTACTATACTTACTATGGATGGCATGGTAGTGGCTGGGCTGGCCAGCAGCTAGTCCGGCCCCCGGGTCCAATATATGAACCCATTGCAGCCCTCAAGTCAAAAAGTTTGCCCACCCCTGGTCTAGCCTCTGAGTTCAGGATCGACTGGAGTGGGGATAGCGTTCGTTTGGGTAGGCCAGTGAGAAGGGAATTGCAATAGTCCAGGCGTGAGATGATGAGGGAGTGTACGAGTTGTTTGGTGGTGTCTGCGGTGAGGAATGTGCGTATCTTGGAGATGTTGCGGAGGTGGAGCCTGCAAGATCTAGATAGCAGTTGGATGTGGGGTAGGAAGGAGAGGTGGGAGTCCAGGGTGACACCCAGGACTTTGGCGTGTGGGGTGGAAGAGATGGTGGCGTTGTCAGTAGTGATGGAGAGGATGGGAGGGGGCGCGGGGGGGGGGGGAAAGACCAGGAGCTCGGTTTTGGATAGGTTAAGTTTGAGGAAATGGAGCGACATCCAGTCTGATATGTCGTTTAGGAGGTGGGCGATGCGGGCGGAGAGTGAGGGGGTGAGGTGGAGAGGTAAATTTGGGTGTCGTCGGCATAGAGGTGGTAATTGAAGCCATGGGAGTGAATAAGTTTGCCAAGGGAGGAGGTATAGATGGAGAAGAGGAGGGGTCCGAGGACAGAGCCTTGGGGGACCCCAACAGAGAGGGGGAGGGAGGGGGAGGTGGCAGTGTTGTAGGTGACGCTGAAGGAGCGTTGGGAAAGGTAGGAGGAGAACCAGGAGAGAGCAGCGTCCATGATGCCAAGGGAGTGCAATTTGGCAAGGAGGAGAGGGTGGTCAACAGTGTCGAAGGCCGCGGAGAGGTCGAGGAGCAGGAGGATAGAATAGTGGCCATTGGCTTTGGCGGTTAGCAGGTCGTTGGTGATTTTAAGTAGGGCGGTTTTGGTGGAGTGCAGGGGACGGAAGCCAGACTGTAGGGGGTCAAGGAGGTTGTTATCAGTGAGGTGGGCGCTTAGGCGATTGTAGGCCAGGAGCTCAAGGAGCTTGGAAGTGAAAGGCAGCAGGGAGATGGGTCTAAGGTTGTTAAGGTTAGTGGGGTCAAGGGAGGGTTTTTTGAGTATGGGGGTGATGTGTGCGTGCTTTAGAGGGGAGGGGAAGGTGCCGGTGGAGAGGGAGAGATTGAAGATGTGGGTGAGGGAGCAAATGATGGAGGGAGGGGGTGACTGGAGGAGCTGTGAGGGGATAGGGTCCAGGGGGCAGGTGGTGAGGCAGGCTTCAGAGAAGACCTTAGAGACCTCCTCAGGGGTAGTTGGGCTTAAGGAGTGGAGTGTTGGGGAGGTGATGGTGCGCGGGGCATTAGGTATAGTGGGGGGTAGTGCGGCTATGAGGTCAGGGGAGGGGAGGGTTGAGGGGTTGAAGGAGGGCAGGAGGCTGGGTGGAGAGGTGGATTGTGAGTTGACAATGTCCTTACGGATTGCGTCAATCTTGTTTTGGAAGTGATTGGCAATCTCGTGGGCGGTGAGTGAGGTGCAGGGTGGAGGTGGGGGGGGGGAGAGCAGGGATTTGAAAGTAGAGAAGAGCCGGCGAGGACAGGTGGAGAGGGTGTTGATAAGGGTTATGAAATAGGCTTGCTTGGCGGCATGGAGGGAGGTGGTGTAGGCGAGGTAGGCGGCTTTATAGAGGGAGAACGCGCGAGGGGATCTGGTTTTGAGCCATAAGCGCTCCAGCGCGCGACTGCGTCGTTTGAGACATTTCGTGTGGTCGTTAAAGTATTTGCATATTCTGAAAAAACAGTAAAAGCTCTTTCAAATAATTCCCCTTTCATCTCTGTATCTTTAAGCACTTTGGTTTACTGTGTTTTACTGCATTTTTCAGCGTTTTTCAGCGTTAGAGTGTTTTTACACTGGGTTTTTTTTCCCAGCCAAAAAACGCCTCAGCCAAAAAACATTGATTACAGCCTATGTGTGCATGGACACATAGGATAACATGCTGGGGAGTTTACTGGCTTTAGAAAAAAATGCCAAAAGCCAAAGACAGCAGCTGTAAAAACATCCAATGTGCATGAGGACTTAAATGTAAAAACTGCATTTTACAACAAAGTAGCACTTTATATTACTAAGCCATTGAGCCATCCACATCAGTCTTTGTGCCGTGCAGAGGTTGCCTATGTACTGTACACACATCAAGGCCAGATTTGCAATAAAGCAATTAAACATGCCCTATCAGTTGTAGGATGAAAGTTATCTAAACAGGGGGAGAACGGAATGCATGCAGATAGTGTCCCAGAATTTACTCCAACCCTGAACTGTGCTACAAGTCATGCGATTTAACAGAATTAATGCAAAACACAGTCAGCCTGGCATCCAGACTTTACTTTGCTGCAGTTAAGCAACGTAATCATCTCTCTGCCCCCAGACTGTGACCTCACTGAAGGAACATTAATAGGCTGATGAGGTCATCTCTATGTTCTTTCAGTATGTCCCTTGTCAACACATGTGAAAACGGCACACCGGACTGCCCACAAGTGCTGTCCCTCCCTCTCTGAGTCTGAGTGATGCTGTACAGAGGATTACAAGAGGCATAAAGTGACACTGTCCTTATATCCTTATTCTCCAAAAATAATCTATACACACCTACTACCTTATAGCCTGTAAACTTTTCATGTCTTTTTGTTTTCACTGTGTTTCTCTCCCTCTGTAATGTCTTCCATATGCTCCCAAACGTCTCCTTTTGTCCACCACTTCTCTTTGTTTGGAATGAACAAAGCAAGAGAGGGTGTCTACATTCCTACATACAGTGGGACCATGGAGAACTAACGTAGTCAACGTCTAACAGGATGTCAGATCCCAGAAAAATAAAAGGAATTTGGAGGAGGCTGAAAGGGACAGAAAGTGCTTTTTTGATTGAAAGGATAGGTTCACCTTTGGTAACATGTTATATGTTACACCCATATGCAGGGTGTAACATGTAACATGTTAAAAAAGGACTGGCCCCCTCTCCCCTGTTGTGACAGCTAGTGAGAAATCTTCTCCCCCACCCCCCCGCTAGCTGTCACACATTTAAAAAAAATACAGCCGTGTTGGGCTCCACCCGCCTGGCCGCGTCACTCATTTACAGTATTCTGTGAATGGGAAAACTACAATTTCCAACAGCATTTGTGGCATGTAGTCCTCCATGAACTACCATGGCACTGTTGAGCGCTGTGGTAGTTCATTGATTCTTCCTGTCAGAGTGTATCTGCTTATCCATGTGAGGTACGAGCACGCAAATACACTGTCAGGTCTGCAGGAGACCTGCATGACACCAGCAATGGTGTAATGCTTTCCAGGTTTCCAAAGCAAAAAATAGTAAATGCACATTGTTTGTACCTGTAAAAAAATGTGCATTAATAATTTTTTGTTTAAGGGTGGACTTCTTCTTTAAGAATATACACTTGAATAGAATTTTTTTAAACCCGAATTTAGTGTCACTTTAAATCAAGTTGAATGCAGGTAGATTTAATTATTTTTTAAAGCGGAACTAAACCCATCAATTTAATGGAATGCCGCAACACCAGGAATGCCAGCTGTCACAAATGTTTGTGCTTTCAACCAAGCTGTCAAACCATCAAATGTCTGATGTCATAATTGATTAATGCACAGCACCATGGCAAGTACAGATCAAACAGAGGCTAAAGCCTTGTACACACTTTGTTTTTTTTTTGTTCAGCCCAGCGTTCTGAACAAAAAAAAAACCTGACAGATCGCTGTACTAACACAAGCGGTGTTAGTACAGCAGTCTCTCCTGCTGTGCTATTGTGTTAAGACAGGGGGGCTGCCCCCCCCCCCCCCCGCCAGAACACACCGGTCAGCGTTCTCAGCCATTGGCTGGGAAAGCTGATCGGAAGCCAATCGGCAAACCTTTTTCAGTCATGCCCTTTCGACAAACGCCGGACAAAGATCTGTCAGAACGGCTACCATACACATGGGCTGAGTGTCACCTGGTTTCAGTTGAATCAGCCGGTACCGCCCGATCTTCAGCCCATGTGTGCTTAGCTTAAGATGGCAGCCCCCTTGGCTGAAAAGGATAGGAAGGTTTATTTCTGCATTATTTCTGTGTTTACAGCTTATGCACACAGCCACATAGGGCCAAAAAAAATGCCCATGTCGGGAGTCACAGGACTTGTGTACAATGACCTATACAAATCAATGACAGAATACTGCTGTATTCAGGTAAATACAGATACAAGCATACACATGAAAGGTTAGATTAGCGAGATTCCTGTACATTCTTCACAGCACTGCTGCCCCCACGAGGCCTACTGACCTGTTTTTTCTAACTTGGCCAAATGGTAGATCTATGACAGTTTTAGTTCTTTTTCTGTCACTGCTTGCATAGAGATTCTTCAATAACAAAACCCCTAGGGGACCCCCACACATCAAGATTCTCACTCAGTCTACAATGACTGAGCCATTATTAGATACCTGACATGCAGAAGGGTAAAGATACATTCCAGATCAGGGGCGGATTGACCATTTGGAAACTCGGGTCAGTAGGGGGCCCCATGAGATGCCCCTGGTACCTTTATCATAGGATTTTTTGAGTTTGGAAAAGAACACAGGGGCCCCATGATCCCCAATTGCCCGGGGGCCCCATGAGTTGTCAGTCCGCCCCTGTTCCAGATACGGCAATCTTTACACACTTAATTGGCCCAGCCTGGATAAATGTAAGTATACACCCACCGGCCACTTTATTAGGTACACCTGTTCAATTGCTTGGAAACACAATTTGCTAACCAGCCAATCACATGGCAACAACTGAATGCATTTAGGCATGTAGACGTGGTGAAGGTGACTTGCTGAAGATCAAACCAAGCATCAGAATGGGGAAGAAAGGGGATTTAAGTGGCTTTGAACGTGGCATGGCTGTTGGTGCCAGACAGGCTGTTCTGAGTATATAAAAAACTGCTGCTCTACTGCGATTTTCATGCACAACCATCTCTAGGGAAATTTAAGTGATTTTGAACGTGGCATTTTTTTTTTGGTGTCAGACAGGCTGGTCTGAGTTTTTAAAAAATTGATGATCTACTGAGAATTTCATGCACAACCACCTCTAGGGTTTACATAGAATGGTTCAAAAAAAGAAAAAGAAAAAATCAAGGGAACGGCAGTTGTGTGGAAAAAAATGCCTTGCTGATGTCAGAGGTCAGTAGAGAATGGGCATTTGACTTCAGCTGAGACATTCAGAATTTAGCATAAAAAAACATGAAAGCATGGACCCATCCTGCCTTGTATCAAAGGTTCAGGCTGGTGGTGTAATGATGTGGGGGATATTTTCATGGCACTAGCAAGGTGTACCTAATAAAGTGGCCGGTGAATGTATAAGTGCCCTACCTATGGGATCCCTGTGGATCCTTCAAACATGCTTGGGACAAACATGCATCTATGCTCAGACAAAAAAGTTAATGATGAAATAAAAAAACAAAAAAAATGACAAAACAATCAAACAAACAAAAAAAACTGAGTAGACTCAATGGACCACTCGATCTTTTTCTGCTGTCACTTTTCTGTTTTCTATGTTTCTATGGAAGCTGGAAATCACTTCTCTGGCACGGGCGCCATTTAGGGAACACTGTGTTTTCTCAATGAATGTAAAGCGCTCTTTGTTTGAACTTTGTCTAAATTGTAAGTGATCTCTGAATGGCACCCATGCCGAGTGGGCAACCTGTGTTTAGAAAGCAGCAGGGCCACTGTTCAAGATAGGTCCCAGAAGCTAGTGGAGATCCTTGTAGAATCTGTGTAAAAATTGCTATACCTAAACTTCAGCTTTAAACAAATACAATAAGTGTAACAAAAATGAACTTGTCAGAACTTGTTTGATTTTTCTCCTTACCAAGGCATTCCTGCACATTTCAACATGCTTTAGCTGAAACTTTATTTATACGCCAGTAAAGAAAAGTCATTTGAGATTTTCTTAAATGCCTTTTAATAGTTACTTATTTACATTTGGAGTGGCTTGTTTAATTACATACATGTCTACAAATGGCACATTTATAAACATGGATGTATTTATGTCAGTATTACTGAGTAATAAATGCTGATGGCTAACAGTCCAATATCCTGTGTTATACTGTAGAGTAAGAAGAGCTTATCCAGCAGAAATAAGTCTGTACAAAATAAAGGAAGTTGCAAAACTAGATATTCATGTGACCTAAAAAAAAAATATGCAGTGTTCAAGCCAGCGAGTCAATACTATTGATTCGAAAAGTAAGTCAAAGCAAATAGTTGGGCTTTGTGAGGGAACATAAATCTATATTTGTTAATGATTAAGGCCAACACCCATTAGAGTTCAGAGTTGAGATATTACATTTACACTATGGGTTTCATTCATTTTCGAAAAGTACATATCAAAGATTACATATGTTAATGTTACTGTATATATTATGTAGTTTTTTTTCATGAAATGTATCATACATCGAAATAATGCTTACCGTAACTAATTAAAGGTCAGTCCACTCAAAATGATATTATGGTTAGTATTTCACTATATATTTGCTATGGATTTTATTATTTTACATTTTATAATAAGTACATGGTAAGGATTACATATTTAAACATCATTGTATAATTGATGTGGTAACATGCTGTGCTTTTTTGCTGTGCAAAATGTATCATAAAAGTGAATAATGCTTATGTAACTACTTAAGGGTTATTTTATTTTTTATTTTTTTATTACAGGTACTTGTATAGCGCCGTCAATTTACACAGCGCTTTACATATATATTGTACATTCACATCAGTCCACCAAAAAGTATTTTTTAATATTTTAATTGTAAGCAAAACACAGTGTATTGTGACAGCCCCCCTCTTGGATGTCTTTGATAGGACAGCAACAGAAACAAGGCTGTACAAAATAAAATAAAGGAAGTTGTTCCTTTCTAAGTGAACTATAGCACTGCAAAGGAGTAAAGCAAACCTGAAAGAGCTCTGCGGGATGCCATTACTGACCTAAGTCTGAAAGTATAAGGCTGGCCATCCATTATACAATTTTCTTGAGAATTGTGCTTTAAATTGACCAAAAACCATATAATATGAGGTAAAACCTATACAACATTTTCAATTGTATCCAATTAGGCAGGCTCTTGCACTACATAGTTAACGGTAAATCTAAAGGAAATTGGGCAGAAATTGGACAGAAAATTGTATAGTGTATAGGTCTCTTGGCTAATATGCTGACCCATTGGCATCAGTTCTTTCTCAGTTTCTTAGCTGCAACAGGTCAAGATATTTGGAGAACAGACAGATGTCCTAATCTACATACTTGGATGAAAAGGTAACACTGTGCTATCTAGGATGTAAATAATTAATAAGAAAGTGGCAAAATGTAATAATGTGAAGTATCTGCTGCTTTTAAGGTAAGCACAATCACCTGTAAATCAGCTTTCAGGATATAATTTTCTCTTTTATATTCCTAAATATTTTCTATTTACTTGTTTAGATAAGTTCATTTGACTTTTGTACACTTAGTTTAATGGTTAAGATGAAGTCAACCTGTTAGTTTCAATCTCCCCATGCATATGATTTGATATTTAAAGTGAGCATAACCACCATATTCACTAAGCTAAGCAAGCATTTACTATGGAGAATGAAGAGTGCTGAAGATTGCTCCTCTTGTAAATCAACCCCAGAAACTCAAAATTGAGGCAAGGGGGTTGGCGTAGTATGGTTTTCATTTGTTAAAATAATGTAAAGCATAGTGGAACCCTTTTGAAATGGAACTACACTATATCTGAGCACCACAAACCAAAATCACTATTTAATTCATTTATAATATTCAAAGCAAACTCATTCATCCATCCATGTCTCCATGCTTTATTTTGCTGAGAAATTACTTTAAAAAACACCTCAAAGCATTTGCGACCATGTTCATCTTGAGTATGGACAGATGATTCATACCGTAATTACTTCCTGGAATCCATCTACTCTTAGCTCAGGCATACAGGCAGGAGGGTGCAGGCTTAGCTGAGAAAACCCCTCCTGAAGACTCCAAGGAAGTATGACATCATTGGCCTAGGCCTGCTAACTAGGAAGTAACTAAAGAAATGTAAATTCTACATGATTAACTAATGTTAGCAGCATAAAGAGTCAAAATAGGCAGCTTTGATTGAGAGTTAACACAAAAGGTATCTATATGCCCCAATTCCATCCCAAATCGAAAATATAAGTAGGTTTGTTCCTCATTATAGGATAGTGGGTGGAGCCATGAAAATCATTCATATATGCCCATTGGTCAACTGTACATCCAGAACCCAAAAGAATGACCTTAATTGATCCAAAATCACTGGAACCTTAAAGGGTATTGTAATGTATAATGTTGTTTAACTAATAACTCATATTATATTGAGTATTGAGGTAAATGACATTATACAATTCAGTACCCTACAAAATCCCAGTGGTTTTAGATCCATCGTGGGTCGTACTTTTTTGATATTGCATATGAATATAAGCAATGCGGATACTGTTAATGTATTTAGATATCTTTTAAGTTATAGGTTTGCTCTTTATTATTTTGTACTTATGTCTAAAATACATCCAGAACCATGGATTTAACGCACAGATCCCATCTAATATTATAGAACCATTTACTTCAAAATGCTTACAGCTGTTTCATGCTTGTTGGTCATCATCAGTACATAAAAATGCAAAGTGGGCACATCTGTTATGACCCTAATTTTTCCTTTTCTATTAAGAAGGAAGAATTAGGAGATTAATAACACTTTTAATGTCCTGCTTATATAGGCCCCAGACTACCAATAGAGAAAGCACAGAATGTGGTGCTTTTCTATTGTCTGGTAAGCAAGTCTCAATGCACCAAAGGCTCAGCGAGGACAACAGACATGTCTTGAATTTATAACTAGAGTACAGTTCTATCAGTCCTGAACTACTTTGTGTTCCTCTCCTGCCCTTCTGTCTAGTTCGGATGAAAATGTGGCAAAGCCTATCATAAACCACTATTGAGAGCTAGTTAGTCCTCTAATCTGACATACTTATTACTGGCTTGTGCAGTATCTATGCTGCAAGTAAAAGAAAGTAAGACGTTAATGGATGTTTTCTTTTTCTGCGCTCTTACCAGAAAAATGAAAACAGCTGCCTTACACATAAGTACTTAGTAAAATGCACACATCAGCACAGTCACTTGTAAAGAAACAGGAAAACAGCTGCCACTTACAATCAATAAACATGTGCCAAAAAACTCAGACAGGGTTTCCTTCGCCAGGTTGTTCCTTAGTTTCAGCTTGCCCAGACAGCTTCTGTCCTCCTGCATTGCTATCGTACTGTACTTGCTGCTTCTCCTGCTGTCCTTGGAGTTGTCAGTTTCAGGCATTTTTTTCTGCAGTCTCTGGATCCCCATATAAAGTTTAACCCACGTGTGAAATTGTGAGCTCTGTGCATCAACTCCTGTGAAAGAACCAATTCATATATTGCCAAGAAAACCCTGTGCCTGTGCTGCTATTGGCTGGCTGGAACTACGCAGAAAAACAGCTCATCCAAAAATTTTCCAATTTTTTTTTTAAATGTGCATCTCTAAAATATTTTCAAGGGTGGAGAGCATGCAGTGTTCTAAATGAAAGGTATCATAGAAGACATATTATTATTTAATCTGTTTTTTTTTCTAGCTTCAGTAATAACAGGCTTTTTATAAGTTGTGGCTTTGGTGATTTATGAATGTGGATATGTGCAGTATGTGCAGAGAAGTGGGGATTGTTCATCGTATATGAAACTTCTCATCCTAGATTGTGTTAATCATTACCTTGAGCATGTCGTCAGAATAAACATACACAGAACAGCAGATTATTATGAAAAACAGAAGGCAAAAAGTGTTTTATATCGTTATCAAATGGTTTTTGAAATGTTGCTTTTTAATTACAGACTGCTTAAAAACAGTAATAAATCCTAATTAAATGTAATGGGCTGCCAACATACCAGAGCTGACAAAAGTTACCTGTACTTCATTTTCCAATGCAGCGCATAGCATTGCATGGTTGCGCATGTGCATTGCAGTTTGCATGTGCATTGGGGTGCTGTTGAAAATAAATTGGCGCTGCAACAAACCAAAATGCATAATGTGCATAATGTGCCACTAACTGACCCTTCCAATAAGAGCCTACAGGGCAGCATCGTTCCACTCCTCTCTGGCCAGTGGGTAGGTGAACCGACCGGCACCATTATGGTGGACCCTTCCTCTTACTCCCTATCTGGAGAGATGCCAGCACTCCTCAGAGACAATCCTAGAATGGCCACAGCATCTCTCCACATCTTCCCCTTCAGCCACAGGGACCTGGCAACCCCCCTGCCGCACTCATCATTCCCTCAGGATTCCTGCTGGGATCTCAAGCACTGTCTTAGTGAACTCCCCACAAAGGCTGATCTGGCAGCCTTTTTCAGCAGCTGGAAGACACATACAAAGCTGGCTTCCAAGAACTTAAAGCTGATACCATACAGATAGGCTCACGGGTTAAAGCCCTTGAAACACAATGAAGTGAGTCCACAGTTGTAATCCATTCCCTGCACAGCAAGTTAGATCAACAAGATCGCAGGATTGAGGGTTTACTTTCCCAGTTTGATGATTATGAGAACAGGAGCCACAAGAAAAACCTGCGGATTTGCGGGTTGCCTGAATCCGTTAAAACAGCTGCCCTAATTCCAACTTTGTTTTCTGTTTTTACAAAAATTCTGGGAAAATGCCCTGCACTACCCATTGAAATAGAACATGATTATAGAGCCGTGCGGCCTGCAAATGTGGATAGTAATAAGCCTTGTCATGTGATTTGTAAACTGCTGCGCTACCAGGACAAAGAAGCTATCACAAGTGGTATGCGCAAACGCCTTTATTTGGAATTTGAAGGCTCAAAGCTATGTTTTTTTCTGATTTATCTCTCTGCACTTTGAAGCTGAGGAAAACCTTGCACCCTCTCCTGGACTCCCTATGCTCTGCAGCAGCTACATACTGTTGGTGCTTTCCGTTCCGGCTTACAGCTACTAAAGAAGGGACTCTCTGTGACAAAGATGACCTACCGTAATTTCTTCAAACTCTCAACATGTCCGAAGTAGACTTTTCTGACTGGAGGGGTGGTGGCACGTCTCCTACTACTCAACCACAACGTGATTGGCAAGAACCACACTGGAAATGTAAGCGGATCTGAAATCCTCCGGGCTCACCTAGTGCCAAAGGAAACACTTGAACATTTGTTCTTGGTTACTTTCCATCTGGTTCATTTTGGGTTGGTTACTGTCACCTGCCAATATTCTTTGACTCGTCCTTCCGAGACTTCTGTTAATGCTTCTCCATTCTACACTAACCCCAGTTATCTGGACTATTTTCCCCTTTATAAGTTGCTGTTTCCCTATTGCCATTTTGTTTTCTGCTTATAATAACCTGTTTTTGCTACTGATGGCATAGGGGTTTCGGGTCATACAGCTCATCATGTCTATTGTTTTTGGTATTTGGCTGTGTAATTTGTTTAACTGCTGTATGTTTTTGCATTCACAAAGGTGGGTAGCTCTTGCTGGAGTTCCCTACGTGGGTATGGCTTACACACTACCCCACTATGTTCATCCTGTTCATTTATTTCATGGGGTGCCCACTGTGACGGAAGTCACTTTGGGCGGGGGGGCCTATGGAATACAGCTCACTTTGGAGAGTTGGGGAGACCCCTGTCTCAGCTCCCCATATCCATCTTATGTGTAAATCACCCTGTGCCTGTTAGGGGTACAGGGTGATCTGTCCTAATATTGTGTGGGCTTTGTCTCAGACTGTGTAGACATGTTTAGGAGATAGGTGGGGTAGGGGGTTGTTGATTGTTTAATGTTATGTGTCTGCATCCCATTGTTCTATTGTTTATCTGGCTTGGGAGCAAACTATTATGCAATGTATGTGTTTATGTGTATTAGCTTAGTGGGGGGGGGGGGTGTCTCCAGCAGCCCGCCCTCCTGATGGGACTGTCTGCTGGTGTGAAGTTTGAATACCTGTGTCTCTTGTTACTAAATGTAGACTGCCCCACCCTGTGTCATTATGCAGGGAGAGGGGATTGTCCCCTGAGTGTATATATCTTGTATCTGTGTTCAAATAAAGTAGTCTACCTCTGGTTTACTTCAAATCTGGTGTCGTCTGGATCTTGGGGTAACAATAGCCAGATTCACTGGTCTCGTGTTCCAGAGTCTGAGAAGCAGCTTCTTGACGGAGATACCCAGTCGTGGGTGTCTGGGGTCCGTTACACCCACCCTTTCGGGTTGTAGACCACACACTGATCCTTTGTGGTTCCCCTTGGCGGTTTGTTGTCTACATTTAGGTTTTGCATTGTCTTTTTCTGTAAATGCTATCCATAGTTTTGTTAATTTTTTCCTGGTCAACTGTTTATTTGCCTCAAGCAGGTTCTGTCCTGTATCCTAATGTCTGCCTTTAAAGTGCTTTCATACAATGTGAGGGGCCTTAGTTCTACATTCAAACGTAGTAGAGTATGGCGGGAAGTAAAGGCCCTTAACCACAGGTTTTGATGTTGTAGGAAACCCACTTTGTGTCGGGATCGATCCCTAAACTGCCACTGTACCTGTTTGACCGCTGGTTTCAAAGCACGTTCCCAATTAAGCGAGCCAAGGGTGTTGCAATAGCCTTTCAAAAGTCTTGCCCATTTGTTCCAGAGTCACACCTGGAGGACCCTGAGGGAAGATACGTGATGGTAAAGGATTCCCTTTATGGAAACCCTCTTACATTAGTGAATATCTATGCCCAAGTTTCCTTTATTGACAAGTGCTGGGAATTTTACAGGACTTCTCAGGTTCAGTGATTTTAGAGGGCGATTTCAATGTATATCAGGACCCCCGGCTGGGCTCCTCCTCGGGCAAATCCACACTGTCTTTTTTGCCTAGGAAAAATATTTCTAGATCCTTGTGAGATCTGCAGCTGGTAGACTGTTGGAGGGTTCTCCACACAAACAGAGGAATGACCCCCAGATAGGAGCCCAACTCACTGACTTGCGGATGCAACTGAAACAGCTTTTAGATGTCCAGTCCAGACGTAAACTTAGACACTTGGCATATATATTTTATGACCAAGGCCATAAAAGTGGGAGACTGTTGGTAAGGGCACTTAAAAAACAATTCTCATGCTCCTAAGTTCTTCATGTGTGCTCTGCTTCAGGTGCCAACCTGCATTTTCCATCCCAGATTGCCAACTGCTTTTGAGATATTTATCACTCCTTATACAATCTTAAGGTCTCAGACAGTGGGGAAGCCAACTCCAGATGCAGTGCGTCGATAGACTCTTACTTTGACATA
Organism: Staurois parvus; assembly: GCF_062004578.1. NCBI lineage: Eukaryota > Metazoa > Chordata > Amphibia > Anura > Ranidae > Staurois > Staurois parvus. Next base: position 1,842,336 of record NW_028317850.1, read on the forward strand.
ATTGATTATCCACAACTTCCGATGGAGGCTATCTCTGCTTTGGAAAGAGATATCTCCCCGGCGGAAATTCTTTCTATGATCAAAGCTATGCCCTCAGGGAAGAGCCATGGCAGAGATGGGTTTTCTCGTCAATATTTTCTTCAATACTCTGACCTCCTCTTGCCTCATATGATGATGTATTTTATTCTTTAGTGAAGACGGGTCATGTACTTCCGAGAGCACTGCATGCTCATATAATTGTTATTCCAAAGGATGGGAAAGACCCAACATATTACCGCCCAATTTCTTCACTAACTCTGGATATAAAATCTTGGAGACAATTATGGCTAACTGTCTAAGAGAGTTCCCTGGCCTGGAAGGTTGGGACAACTCCCAGAGAGCTATTTCCCTCCTTTTCCACTCGATTTCCACCTCAAAAACCCTGTCTTTTCCTCTCGTCAGATGCTGAGAAAGCTTTTGACCACATAGAAGGAATATTTAAATCACGTATATATTGCATAGGCTTGGACTTGGGACCAAGATGCAATCTTGGATTGGCACTCTTTAAGCTGGTCCTACTGCCCAGGTGAAAGTCAACCAGGTTTTATCCCAACCTTTTTCAATCTCCAATGGGAAAAGGCAGGGATATCCTCTGTCGCCACTATTATTTGCCTTGATCATGGAGGCCTTTTTACACCAGATTATCTGTGTTCAAGTGGGATCTACCGAACAAAAACTAGCTGCATTTGCAGAAGATGATCTTTTTTTTCTTAGCTCTCCAAGAACAACCCTGCCTAACCTCCTGAATGAAATAGATCACTTCCATTATCTATCCGATCCACTTACCCAGGGAATTTTTTCTTAAAGCTTGATGGGAGTTTACTAATTTTGTGTGACACAAGAAACTTCTGCGTCTCTCATATGACCTCATACGTTGTACAAAAGCAAGGGCAGCCTAGGCCTCCTGGACCTTTCAGTGTACTATCGAGCCACTGCCTTACTCTGTATTGTTAACTGGAACTTACATACAGGAGACAAATTACGGGTTCCTCTGGAAAAGACTATGGCAGGATGGAACCTGGATCATGCCCCTTGGCTTCCTCGAATATTTTGGGGTCTCTCAGATTGGGTATCCCCGCTCTCTTCCGTAACTTCTGGATGGCTGCACAGTGAATGACGAATGAAAGAGCCAAAATAAGCCTTTATTAATTACCTCATATAAAAGCAGCACAGCTGTACACACAGATGAGGGAAGAGGTGAACGCATTTCACACTGCGGTAGTGCTTTGTCAAAACCTGGCTGTTTAGTCTCACTGTGCACTGCTAAATACCCCTACAATTGAAGATTCAGGTGTGCCCAATCAGCAAAAACAGCCTGCACTTCCACATGCATGTGCATCTCATATGGGAAAACAGTTAAAAACAGCAGCAGTTGTGCTGTGAGGCACATACAAGGGTGACTCTGGAGGCTATATATTTAATTGTATGTCCCATTTCAGACAGTTGTCATCAGGGCAAGTTTACCCTTTCATGGGTTTTGGGCTTGTGTTAATGGCATCACTTTGGCATCAGTTTCAGATGCTTCTGAGATCCTTCAGAATCCATTGAGTTTGACCTAGGGTTGCTCTCCTTCTAAACTGCATTTTACCTCTTCAAAAAGGTTTGCATTCCCATAGACTTGCATAAAGGCCCTAAGGTTTGCTGCTGGCACCTACTCTGCAGCCCTTGAAACTTTCCCGATCGAGAAGCACTTATGTCAGGCTCATGCACAGGAGGAGTCTTTAGATTCATCCTCAATAGCCACAGATAGTCTTTGCAGGTTGAGCTGAAAGGAGTTATTTGTTTAGCTGTCTTATCAGTGTAGATTTCTTACCCTCATATGGTCATCCTGACCAACACTGAAATTAACCCTGTATGCCTAATGCAGTCTTCTTCAGTCTGAGTGTTTCCTCAGCTAAAGTTTGTACCTCTGAAAAAAGTGTTAAGAAGATTGTCTTAGGGTTGTAAAGCAATTGTGTGAAGAGAAGATAGGTGCGATTCGTTTTGTTTTGATTAGTTTTTTGGATGAAAATGTTTATATTTTGGGATCCAGATGTATCCAGATCTCCGAATGGACACAGAAACAAATGGCACTGAATCAGAAAAAAAAGTTATAATGAAATTCACAAATGTATTTGTTTCATTTATTTCATTTAGATGATGTCACATAATGAGATAGTAGTTTGAGCCCATGGGGAAATTAATTAAATTTTCAGATGTTTGATAACGAATGGATCCAAGTTTTGTTCCTTTCATTAATTCATTTATTAATATTTTATTAAATTTTTTTTTTAATTTCTATTCCATTCCAATATAAAATTCAATGTCACTTATTCAAATATTTTCACCCAAAATACAACATACAAAATTACAAATACAAAAACCTTCCCCAACCCCCTCCCCTCTCCCAATCCGTACCTTCCCTTCCTTCCCCTTTCCTCCCCCTCTCTTCCACTCAGCACCAATCCTCATCTTTTCTTTTCTTTTTTTTCTTCTTTTCAAGTTCTAGGGTTTTCTATATATTTTCCATTAGTTTAACCTTTCTAAACTCCTCCCACTTTTTCCACTTCTTACGAAAACCTTCCATTTTCCATTAATTCAGATGCACTTGACAACTGTTATTGTTGTCCAATCAGCTCATGCCATTTCTTTTGGTGGGTTGGACTAGCATCCAAAAATATCAGATCCGTCTGATTCAATTATATATTTAATATATAGAAATCTTCCGTGAAAACTACTACATTTTTTTAATCCACCCAGACTAGACATGTGCGGTTCGTTTAGTTCCGGATTGAATTTTGAAATAATTTTTTCATTATTCAGAGATTTAAATGTATCATAATTCCACATTACAATAATAATGAATTTAAACGAGTCAGAAATAACAAAATAAAATTCAGCCAAAATTTGATTAGAAAACAAATTCGAAAACAAATTTGAATTTGAAAACAAAATTGAAAACAAATTTGGAAACAAATTTGATTTGAAAAAGAAATCGAACAAACATTTGAATGTGGAGTTCCAAAAATGGTAAACGGAGAAAAGATTGTAGATTTTTAGCATCGGTTATCTCTAGCTTTAATCTTCTGTTTTGGGGAAAGAGAATTAATGATGGAATAATTCTACTGTGGATATTATTTCCTATACTCTGTATATCTTGGATAAAGAAACCCTGCAGAAAGACACTACAGGCATGCGGTGACAAGGAATGGACTTTAGTGAATCTGAGATCACCCTGTAGGTTGCAGCCCTTTGTCTATGTCGGCAATGTTGTGGGTGATGGTTTGCACATTCACTGATCCCATGTCCAAGGTGATAAAGGAGGCATCTGGTGACTTGGGGGCAGCTTGTGGAGGGGAACTCTGGAAATGCACATTGACTCGGCTTGGAGTTGGAGCTCCCTTTGTGATTCTTCCTGATTAGCTAGGGCGTCTTATGTTGCAAGTTCAGGTCCCAGACCCCTTGAAACTGAAGAGAGAGTGCAATTGCCCCAAATATAGAAAGCAGCCCCTCCGATGATGTTTTATATGTAGTTAAAACCCTGGATGGCTTACTAAAGAAACAGAACATTGTAAAATGTTTGTTTATTTTACTTTGCAAAATAAATGTTCACTGAGCTTAGTACATAAGGTTAAGCATTTTACATATCAATCATCCAATCAAGTGTAAGTCAAAAACCCATTTTTTAAAAACTTTCCCACACATAATTGGTGAGTGCTAAGTGGACAAGTTAAGTGATTTATAGGTAACATTGATCCAGGGAATATCCAATTGCCTCTCGGGGGATCAGGAAGGAATTTTTTTTCCCAGCAGGAGCAAATTGGATCATGCTTTGCTGGGTTTTTTTTGCCTTCCTCTGGATCAACTGTGGGTATAGGATTATAACTTTTTTTTTTTTTTCTATGGTTGAACTGAATGGACCTTTGTCTTTTTTCAGCCAGACTAACTATGTAACTATATATGTAACTATGTAACTATATATATGTAACAACTTCTAGTTTCATTCACCTCTAATTTACCTTTAGTAAATTGACCCCAGGGCCTTTCATCATATGAAAATGAAAGAATCTGTCACCTACTGTCGTTATTCGGATTGAATCACTATAATACTGACCATCCCTGAGACACCAATGCCTGACCAGATGGCATAGAAACACACACTGCATGCCTTTTTTGTTAGATAGGTGAAGTCACCAATATGCTTTGCTACCTGAATATAATTTAGAGCCAGCTGACACATAATGTACAGCTGCCAGAGAGGTAAACCGCTGCAGTTTCCTGTCCATGTGACTGTGGTAGGGGGGTGGTGTGATTCAGAGAACACATGGCTCCCTTTTGTTTCCCTCACTTAACTTAATTTGCAAAAGTACACTTCATTCATGGGCAGCACAGTGGCTAAATGGTCAGCACTTACGCTTGGTAATACTAGGGTCATTGGTTTGAATCCCGACCACAGCACCACCTGCCTGGAGTTGGCATGTTCTCTCTGTGTCTATGTGGGTTTTCTCTGGGTACTCCGGTTTCCTCCCACACTTCAAAGACATGCTGTTAGGTTAATTGGATCCTGTCTAAATTGGCCCTAGTATGTGTATGTATGAATGCAAGTTAGGGACCTTAGATTGTGCACTTCTTGAGGGTTAGGTACTGATGTGAATGTACAATATATATGTAAAGCACTGAGTAAATGGACAGCGCTATATAAGTAAATAAATACATTTTTAAAATGTCACTGTATAGCAGCATGCTGAGCTTTTGTACAGTGACATGTGATCCTGTACAGTGCACTGCATGATAAAATGCAGCATGTCTGCATTTTTCTGAATCTCAGTGCAGCGCAGCTCCTCACTGTGCTGCAGTAAAAATCCAGTCTCCATACTATATGTGAATACAGGCTTTTTGCATACAGAAGGTTAAGCAGATGCAATATTATGTTGTAGTTAGTGGAGGTATTTAGAAGTAAATGGTAGAAGAAAATTGCTATCCTCACTTCCATAGCATTTGCTTTGCAGGAAAGAAGGCAAAAACATACACTGAAGGAGGGAGAAGTTTATATCACACAAGGGGGATGCACAGGCCAGAAATCTGGTATAACAAATAACAATAAATGCATATACAATAAACAAAAATGCAGTTTTATTGACTGAAAAAGAATGAAGAATGCATAATCCTTTTACTATTGGCCACAGACCACACATGTGAAATACAGATGACTGCATATATAATAAAACAAAAAAAGAAATATATATCATAGAAATAAAGCCAAATAAGCTATAGAAATATTAGGAGTTATTAGTCATATAAAGTATGTTTTAGGAATACCTCCTCATCATTTTAGCAGTTTTTTTTTAACTTGCTGCTGCTCTCCTAAAATTAATTAAAAACTTGAGGTGTCAGTTCCCCTTTTTTTGTCAATTCTTTTTGCTTTGTCAAGAACCAGCAAATCTGTACCTATCTTGTAGAAGACCACAGCACTAATGCAAAATAGCTTATGGCCTTACAAAATAAAGAGTTCTAATTCTTACAGTGATATTAAAGGCATTTAAAAAAAATAACAAACATGTTATACTTTGAAGAGAGCAGCCTCAATCCTTCTCTTTACAGGTACCCCACTACCACTCCTGGCCCCTCCCTCCTGCCTAGTGCTCCCAGAGCAAGCAGCTTGGTGTTGGGGCACCCAAGCAGACTCACTCTTGAGTCACTGCTCTGCGTGTACATTCACACACAAAGGAGTGGCTTGGTCCCACCCCATCTCTCCTTATTGGCTTACTGTCTGTGATTGACAGCAGCAAGAGGCAGCAGCCCGCTGTCTTAGTCAATGAGGATGGACAGTCTCTGGAGAGTCAGGGCTCTTGTGCACATTGCTGGATTGCAAAGGGGCTCAGGTATTAGGGAACTGGGGGGTGGGAGGTGGGGGTCTGCTGCACACAGGTTTTATACTTTCATGCATAGAATGCATGAAGGTAAAAAGCCTTGAGCCTTTACATCCACTTTAGGTGTATACACAGTATCAAGAAATTGGTATTTCTTCTGAGGTCAGAACAAGAAAATATGGATGCTTATTTGTTATGGGTTGCATGCAGGGCTATTTTTCTTAGAAAAAAGGTGCAGGAACTTCGCCCTTCTTAGTCACCCATTGTCGCCAACCCCTACCCACCTCCCTTGGTTCCACCCCCTACCCATCTCCCAGTACCACACCTTTTAGAGAATACAGAACCAAGTATCATTTTGTGGTGCTAAGTAATTTGCATGAAATTTATTATGATAACAAGAAAAGCAGTAAAACAGATCTCCTGCAGTCAGCAACAAAAGACCCCCTAGCAACCATAGACCCCCCAGGAACAGTAGATCTCCCTCCCCCCAAAAAAAACATAGTATCATTAGACCCCCAGGACAAGTAGCCCCCAGCAACAAAAAACACCCACAGTAACAATACACCCCTCACAAAATAGTTCCTCCACACAACAATAGACCCCCCCCCAGCAATAAACTACCACCCCAGCAACAATAGACTCCCAGCAGCCAGCATCAATAAATCCGCAAGCAGCAAGCAACAATAGACCCCTCCCTCAACAGTAGAAGCCTCCTAGCAACAATTGACCCCCCAAGCAAGATAAGACACCACCAGTAACAATAGATCCCCACCAGCAACAGTAGACCTTCATGGCAACAATAGACCCCTCACATTAAAACAGATCCCCACCAGTGATAGTAGATCCCCCAGCAGCCAGCATAAACAGACCTTCCAGCACAGCCCAGCACCCCTTGCCATTACATACATTCAATGCTGGAGATGCCAAAATTGCATTCCCCCTGACAAAAAGCCCTGATTGCATGTAATATAATCTGTGCTGAAACTGTAAGTAAAAAAAGTCAGTTAATAGTCAAAGATCAACTCAAAAAATATTATTTGAGCTTTGAATAGAGCTTGGAATAGTTAAAATGTTAGCCAGGATTTCCCATTGTATGTGACTCCATTGCAGAGGTTTTCCCTCACTGTACCTGTGACTCCCATACAAGAAAAGAGGGGTGCATGTATCACTGGGACATGGAACTATAAAAGGCAATAAAAACAATGTCCGACATTCATACCCTTTCTTACACTATTAAATCTTTTCCTGATTCACTATGGGTCGGAATGATTTCCCATTACTTTCTTTCCTACCCCTTTGGGGTTTGTGAGGATTTTAAATGATATCTCTTGTCAGTTTAGAAGGGTCACATTGGGTGATTTTTGCAAGACATCACAGTAATCCTATGTTTACATTCTTTCTTGGGCATGTTCTGGATGGTATTACTGCATTAGATTCTCTATTACACCAAGAAGAGTGCGCTCCCTTTAATTTTCCTTCTTACTTGCTTCTTGAATTAGTTTACACTCGCCCAAGTGCCTTGCCTACTACACAGAGGCTCCTTAGGATATGTGATATCTGGGAATTCTTCTGCTTTATGTTCTTTATCCACTTCCCCTATTAGGTCTGATAACAGAGAACTTAGGTAAATCATACCATTACTAAACCAAAGGTAACATGAGATAATGATACATGATCATTAGGAGTACTGTGCAAAGGGAAATGTGTTGCTCACTGGTAAACTTTCCACTAACTATTGTAATCTTTCCTATAAATTATACTCCTCCTTATTAAGACAAATTTTAACTCATACATTGCTTTTCATCCATCATGTGGTTAAAACAGGTCAATAAATGTTTAATGACAGACTAAACGTTTAAAATTTAGTAACTCGGCTCAGCGGTGAATAATTGCATCATTATATTTAGCCTATACTTTATAAAGGAGGTACATGATTATAATGATACTTATAATTATTAATTATTGGGTATGATTTCAAAATGTAAAGTATGTATTACACGACTGACTCTGAAAATATGGTGTAACTCTGATTTAGGCACTATGCACATTAAGTAAACATTATATGATATTTTCATTCATGGTAGGAATTTAAATTAAGTGATGCGTTAATAACATTTTCTACCCATTCAGATTTTTTACTTTTTAGTACTGCATATTTTTTACTATTATGATGCTCTCCATGATGCTTTTTACAGTCAATGCAAAGTTGCTATTGATTATGTTAACTATTAGCTGTATAAGTTGATTAAAGTGGAGTACCACTCAACCTATGAAAAAATAAAAGTCAGCATCTACAAAAACTGTAGCTGCTGACTTTTAAAAAACAGCCACTTACCTGTCCCTTGGTCCCGCGGTGTGTCCCCCGCAGCCCGTTTCACCGGCCATCCTGTATTCCAGGAGGCTGGCATCTTCACTGTGGGCACCCGGCTGTGATAGCTTGCGGCTTCACAGCTGGGTGTCCACTGAGCATGCGCGAGTAGCGTTGCGCTTCGTGAATAGTCCTGTAGTCTTCTGGGATCTGTCACGTGTCCAAAAAGACTACAGGGAGGGAGGGAGGAAGAACAACTTCCGCTTCTGATCACCTAGGCGATCGGACTGGAAGTGGAAGCGGGTACCTGTCAAATTCGGGTACCCGCTCTCCAAAGGTGCCAAATGAGTGGGGGAGCAGTCCTTAAAGTGGAACTTCCCCTTTTGGGTGGAGCTCTGCTTTAAGGAGCCATTAAATGCTGTGTAAAGTACAATAGTCTATAGCAACTAATTTTCTTTTACTGTTTGTACCATAAACGACTGGCAAAGGGTTCTTATCTCCTGGCTTATGAATTATGGCTAATTCATGATGGTACATAAAGTAAAAATAATAATTTTACCTTATTTCAACAAATGTTAATTCGATTTACCAATACACCCTCATAAAGAAGTGCCAATCATTAATGTATTAACATTGAAAATGACATTTGTGCACATAAATCATATAACTATCAATTTAAATGGCAATATTTAAGGCCTTCAAAACAATGTTGGCTTCCCTGTCCATGTATGCCACCCCTGGTGATTGGATGAGGACATTTATGACATCTTTTTTAGGATGTGCTTAATTCTAAATGGATTGTCAATAAATTATCAGTGCCAAAAGCAGTAACCCCGAGCTACACTCGGGAATAACCTGCAGCGTTGCTCTGGGATTCCCTGTTTCACTTACCTTGTCCCCCATGCAGCGTCCCCGGCCATCTACTCCAGCCGATGCCGGCATCCGTCTTCCAGGTTCCGGTCCCTGCGAGCGTTGGGACGTACGGGGGCCGGAACTGGTGGGAAATGTAAAAATGTGAAAAAGTGACATTCACTAAATACACTAAAATCACATAGTAAAACATTACTGTATCAAAGCATGTCACATACTGCTCTGTCCTGTGCCCTGCCTGCATTTTTGCTGTTCTTTCTGCCTTGAAATTGAGAAATGTCCATGGTGTCCAAAAAGCGTCCCTTTATGTCAAAAGCGGTTTTAGACCAGCTAGAGAACAGCGATAGTAAATTAGAACCACTTGCAGAATTGAGTGATAATGATTCGTGGGGAAATTCGTCATCAGACACTGAAAACGATTTTGCGACTGAGCTCAGTGATGTGTGAACTGGCGCTCTATTTCAGATTTCAGTGTTTTTGGTTTGATTATATTATTTTATTAAATTTACTATTATTATATTATTATTTTTATGATTCTTTATTATATTATAATTTATGATTTCGTGGTTAAAATTTTATCATACCCGAGATGTTTACTAGACACTTGTTCAGACAGATTCAGTGAGTTATTCCTAAAAATGACAGGCCTACAATAAAAAAAGACATATTTCCATGCAAAATAATGTACCACTTTGAGCACAGAAATACTGACATAATCATACCGCTAGGGAGGTTAATGGTAAACAGAGCAAGAGAGACCCATCATAGCTCAGCACTAGTTTTAAATAAATAAATAAAATTTTTATGAACTGCTAAATTGCAAGCAGTAAATTTTACTTACTGTTGAAATGATCCTATGAACAGATGCATATGTGCATAATGATGTCACAACATCCACCCTATGGGTTTCATCATAGATAGTCCTTCTGATGGGGTTATCTGCCAGAAAAAAAGACCATCTATCATGTGTCCAATTCTTGTGGGTTTGACATAATGTTTTAAAACACCCTCTTAAAATCCAGACACTGTATAAAGAAACATATTTGCTGATCTAGGAGTGTATCTCGGAAATTTGCTGCTCTTTTCAGGCAAATGGTGGACACACCAATGTTGATTTGATTTAGGTTTTTCTTTTAATGCACTTTGTGGGTTGTTAATTGATAAATAAAAACTATTCCCTTATACTTGTTGTGACTAATTGTTAACATCATCAAAAACCTTGCACTGCCTTTCTGAATAAATAAACTTATCCATGGAATTCAATGGCACTTTCAAAAGACTTCCTCAAGAGTTGGTTCTGGCCAGCTCAGTAGATTGCTTTAAAAAAGGCCTGGATTCTTTCTTGGATACACAGAATATAACTGGATGCTAACATTTATAGGTAAAGTTGATCCAGGGAATATTCGATTGCGTCTCGGGGGATCAGGAAGGAATTTTTTCCCCTGCAGGAGCAAATTGGATCATGCTTTGCTGGGTTTGTTTTTGCCTTCCTCTGGATTAACTGTGGGTGTAGGATTATAACTTCTTTTTTTTTTTTTTTTTAATGGTTGAACTGGATGGACTTTTGTCTTTTTTCAGCCAGACTAACTATGCAACTATGTAACTTTCAAAACCTCATATTTGTTTTATCTTGCTAGAATTCTTTAGTAGTGTGTGTAGAGTTGTTCAAAGCCAAATTATCATAGATTATAGTTCACAAGAAAAAGGCAAGTATTCTAAAAGATAAAACTTTGGGAGGACATGGATTAGGTTTATCCAATCTCAAATGTGATATTCACAGTAGTAGGAGAGGGACTATAGTGGTAGGGGTGAAGAAGAGGAGATTGGGGAACTAAGCACAAAATAAGTGATATGTTTTATATCCTTACTTTACTGTTGACCTATTTTTTTCCACATATCAGAAAAAGCATCTCATATCAACCATGAAGCATGGCAATGTAAATGTTATTATTTGTTGCTTCTTTGCTGCTTTTAGTCCTGAGCAGCATGCAGTCATTGAGTCATCTATACGTTCTGCATCATTTCAAAGTGTACTTGATTAGAATGTGAGGCCATCTGTCCAAAAGTTAAAGTTAAACTGGAAATTAGTTTTTCAACATGAATATGACCCAAAGCACACTTGCAAATCCACTAAAGATTGGCTCAAAAAAGAAGAAATAGAGAGTTATGAACCACCCTTATCAAAGTCCTGATTTGATTCCCATTGAAGTTTTTATTAATAAATTATTGAAAAGGAAATTTTTTTGTGTTTTTATTCATGTTCACCATCTTTATCTGTAGGGACTGTTTAAATAATGTTGAAGAAGTCCACTGTTTTCCCTTTTTCACATGACTATATCCACTTGTCCTTCAGAATATTTATCCCCCTTCATGACCAGACAATTTTTTGGCGCTGCTCTACTTTAACTGACAATTGTGTGGTCATGCCACACTGTACACAAATGCAATTTATATAATTTTTGCACACAAATTGAGCTTTCTTTTGGTGGTATTTGATCACCACTTTTTTTAAATTTTTTGAGTTATAAACGAAAAAATTAATTTTTCAAAGAAAATTTTGAAAAAAGATTTATTTGTTTTGCTATAAAGCATAACCCATAAAAAATAAAAATAAATAACATTTCTTCATAAATTTAGAACAAAATGTATTTTGCTACATGTCTTTGATAAAAAAATCCCAATAAGTGTATATTAATTGGCTTGTGTGAAAATTATAGCATCTACAATTGATGGTATATATACTGGAATTTTTTTTATACTAGTGGGTATTGTGGCAGCTTGCTGTATATAATAAGGAATTTAGAGGTGGATTTTCTATAGGAATGCACAGTAACAATGTGTCTGCGAGTAGAACCCACGAATGTGAGATCCAATTAGTTAGTTTTAGACAACTGCTCTTCTCCCATAAAATCCAAATTGAGGGGATTGTTATTCAGATATTATAGAAATTCCACAAAAGATAGTTCCATGCTAACAATCAAAATATAAGCATCAATATAAGATATAAGGGAAGAAAGAGCAGGGCCCTCGATCCCCTCATGTTTTGCATTGTATTGGTATTGTTCTGTCACATGTTCTGTCCCCCTTTGTAATGTACAGCGCTGAGTGAACTATTGGCGCTTTATAAATACTGTATAATAATAATAATAATATGATTTCTGTATGGATTGATAGCATTGTATTTAAACTGGTCCTTCCACCATCCCATTTAATAATGAGTATACAGTACGTAAGAGCAAACTTTGCCTCAAACGAGGCTTCCCATTTCTGTATGTACCACTTGTTGTTAAACAAAGAAGTCTAGGTAGAAAAGATACACTCTACAAAATAAACCATTTAAGCTCAAAAGAAAACTCTGTATGTAAATCCATGTGATGCTGAGGGTCTGTAGGCCTAAATCTTGGGGTATGCAAGAGTACAAACCCTTCCAACATTTCTATTAATATTATTATTATTATTATTTGGTTTTCTGTAGGTGTGAAAGTAACCAGTGGTTGCAATAAGGTGTTGATAAGGTCTCCCAATGGCTCCTCTAGAGCCTATACTTGCAACTATGGGTCTCTCTTGAATGGGGATCATTAATTTGTGAACTTTAGGGAGATGACAAAAAATGGGATGGGGTGGTGTGAGTTTCGTAGCCTCCATCTCACTTATTACTCCTAAACTCACAGCCTCTCCTACAATGCGTTCTAGAATTGTCTTATACTCTGAGTGCAGCTGGCCATAAGTATCTGTTTCCAAAGGTTGTCTGAGGGCCTTCTGGAGGTAGTCGCTGGTAATCATAATGACTACAGCCCGTCCCTTATCTTCTCATTTAAAGCGATTCTAAAGGTTAATTTTTTTTTTAAAAAGCAAACATGTCTATACTTACCTACTATGTCCAGTGGTTTTGCACAGTGCAGCCCAGAATTTCCTCTTCTCGTGTCCCCTGCAGGCTCCTCTGGCTCCTCCCTTCTGTACCCCCATAGCAAGCAGCTTGTTGTTGGGACACCCGCTGCTCCGTGTGTCCATTCACACATGGAGCCATGGCTTGGCCCTGCCCCTCTCTCCCCTCATTGGCTGACCAATTGTGATTGACAGCAGTGGGTGCCAATGGCTCCCACTTGCTATCTCAGCCAGTGAGGAAGCAGAGACCCGGGGCAGCCAAGGCTGTCATGTACATCGCTGGATCTCGATGGGGCTTAGGTAAGTATTGAGGGGACTGGGGGCACTGCTGCACACCAGGGGCGGACTGACCATTTGGAAACTCCGGCACTGCCCGAGGGCCCGGGGTCAGTAGGGGGCCCCATGAGATGCCCCTGGTACCTTTTTCATAGGCTTTTTTGAGTTTGGGCAAGGACACAGGGGCCCCATGATCCCCTATTGCCCTATTGAGTTGTCAGTCTGCCCCTGCTACACACAGGTTTTTTACCTTCATGCATACAAAACCTTGAGCCTTTACAACTGCTTTAATCATGATGTCAGAATTATCTTTCAGAGGGTTTAAAATCTGTCTCTCTTGTTTGTTCAAGTTAGGTGAACCCAATTCTAGCAAATTAACAGTCTTCTCTGCAAAAGCTACAAGATCTTGTTCTACTAGTTTTTTTTAACAAATCCAGATTATCACCTCTGATGTGAATGGTGTAAAAATCAGATGTGTTAAAAACATTTAAACTTCGGAGGACACGCAAATTCTGGGGAGACTTTATTTTGTCTGTGACTGATATCCCTAAGTATCCATTAATGTCCATAGTCCTATTGTCATGTATCAAACAAAAATCTTAAAAATCAAAATCAAACTTGATATCAGGTTGTGTGGACTGGATTGAGTGTTGAGGGACTATGCCCTGTGATAAGCCAGTCAAATCAGTGTTCAAATGATACTTCCTCAGTATTAAACAGCATGCAAAATTGCTTATATAGATTAACAGGGAAAATACAAAAAAATTCTAAGCTGGTGCAAAATTCAGTCCATGTGAAAAAACTTTAAATGCATCAGAAGACTTTGAGGTTGATTTACTAAAACTGGAGAGTGCTAAATCTGGTGCAGCTCTGCACAGAAACCAATCAGCTTCCAGTTGTTTTTTTTTTCCCAAGGATTAAAGTGGAGATCCACCCAGAAGGCCTCATCCTCCACTCCCCGTTAAGGATTGGCACCTTTGGGGAGCGGATACCTGATTTTGACAGATACCAGCTCCCACTTCCATTGCCACCTCCTCGATGATCAGAAGCTGAAGTTGTTCTCTTTCCCTCCTGTACTCTTCTGGGACCATTCCCAAGACATAGCCGAGTGCCCACACTTAAGATGCCTACAGCGGGGAGAGAGCACAGCTGATAAAACTGGCTGCAGTGAGCACACCCCTGGATCGAGGGACAGGTGAGTGTTTGTTTTTTAAAAGTCAGCAACTACAGGTTTTTTTTTTCTTTTTATGTTTTGCCTGGAGCTCCACTTTAATTGAACAAGCTGCCGTTAGAAGCTGATTGGCTATCATTCACAGTTTCACCAGATTTTGCACGCTCCTGTTTAGTAAATCAATGTGTAATCCCCAATGTGAAATCAGAAAAATTGAGACCATTAGTGATTGGAGATCTGCCAGTCACTCTGAACCTTCTATGTTCCTTACCTCTCCTTATTCTTTTCTTGTTTGTTTCTCCCCCTGGGAGCCTTTGACTTTTTTAATATTGATAGTCACTTTCACCAGAGAAAGTATCTTTTAATTTGTGCTTCCTTTCTCTGGTACTTGATGCAGAAGAAGAAGAAGGAGAGGGGACAGACATATCTCCCCCTGTGCCTGAAAAACTGACCCTTTTTGGTGTCTTGACAGGTGTAGAGATTCAAGGTATCAAATATTTAAATTTTCTGTGACCATCCCTTCTACTCAGATCTGTTTTGGTTACTTCCTTTCTTTCCCTTGTTCCTTCCCCCCCTTCAAATTGGTAGTCAATTTGGGATTTTTTTCAAGCTCTGATAACTAGTTATCTGGATCTCCATGTCATTATTATTTATAATGTTTACGTACATGTGTGCCTAATGATTGAAGCAGCAGAATTTACATGGAGCTGTAACTATTCAGCTTGCCTTTTATCTCAGCTGAGTTTTATTATATGTTTATTGGGCTGATGATGCATAAAACCATGAAACACACTTCCACTCTTCCCACTACGAAAAAGCCAGTGAGTGGGTGAAATGTGTTAGAGGGGCATGGCTTGGGAGGAGGCAAAGCTGAAGCCTTAGAATTGGGTATTTGCTTCCACTTCTTCATTTTCAGAGTTGTGTGACTGGGCAGGATGGGCCCTGTGATGGAACGCCTGTCACCGTTATTGGGTGATTCCATCAAAGAACTGCTTCCTCACTAGTGTGACACAGGACCAAGCTATTTTAGCTGGGCATTGCACCCAAGACTAGACGAGACTAGCTTGATGCAAACCGGAACTACTTTATTGAACAAAAATAAAAAATTTTATACACTTCAGGAATAGGAGTATTCCCCACATGAACAATAAAAACAAATATTATATATTAGGATGAACATCCCACAATAGTTTGGAAACAAGGTAAGGTGGACATAATACTAATCACATCTCCAGGAGGACTAACAGACAGACAGAAATAAGAGGTGACTCAATTAACTCAATCAACAATGGGAATGCACACTTAGGAGGCACACAATGGTAGAAAGACAATAAACATATAACACCTTAATAAACAGATTAGAGCAAGAGTCCTCAGCATCAGGTTGTTTTGAGCTGATTATATCAACATCTTCTTTCTCTCACAGAGTCTCTGAGTCTAGGAAGGGAGGGTTGAACCAGTCAATGTTGGTTTGGGCACAGAGATCCCAAATCTGTATCCTGGTCCTCCAGTTCTCAGAGTCTGTGTGATTTGGGGAGACATGGACTTGAATCTGAAGTAAACTACTCCAAAGTTCCCCCCCAGGCACACACCTCCCAAAGAATAGAACCCCCTCAGATGCCAGGGCCATAGTCAGTAGGCCAGAGATCCTGCATCACCCTACCAAGATTTCATCCATAGAGCTCTTCTTGTTTAGCTGGATAATGCTGCTGTTTTCACAGAGATGCAAATAGTTTCCAGCAATGTAACTCACTGCTTTGGTTAGAACTGTGAGGGATTCCAAGATCTGCTATTTGGGGGTGCCACTCTGTGGATAATTTTCCAGTTCTTCAAGCAAATCTTTAAAGATTTGGGTGATTTCTGTGGTGGCGAGGCGTGGACAGAAAGTCAAGGGTCAACTTACCAAGCAACAAGCAGCACCCATCATTCTATAAGCATGCTGCACCAATGACCAATCTCTCACCTTTCTAGTCTCAGACATAGCCAAATTCTGTGTGAAAGTCCTCCAACCTTTGACACCACTTTACAGACGAGTTAGCATAGAAGTCCTTATTCAAGTAGTTTGCACAGAGTATGCTTCAGTGCTTCAGTGACATGAGATAGAATTGATGTTTACTTATAAGTCCAACGGTTTAATCTACTAATATCTCAGGCTTTTCAGTCTAGCTCAAATGGGGGTTATTTCTTTATTTATCAGGGTTTAAAATATATTTATCTTTTTAGGACAAAAAGGAAAACTGGGATTTTTACTAGGTTTTATTATTGTTAAAGATTGAAAAGTATAGTGCAGTTTGGATGATTTTACTAATGGTAAGTAAGTAAGTAGATGGTGCTATAGTAAATTAAAAAGCCTGGTGTAGAAAGGCAAAGTCACTGCAGTAGAATGGGATTAAATTAGGGAATGTGAGTATGGAAATGGAGGGCTGCTATGAAGACCGTCAACATTGTAAGACATAGGAGACTGACATCACTCAAACTCTTTGACAAAGTCAACAGATGTAACGCATAAGGCTGAGCTTGTGTAACATTACCATGGTGGTGGGAGCCTAGGTACCCACTTGGACAATGCATAGAAGTGAAATCATGCCACAACATTCCTGACAGTTTATACGCTGTTATATGTGTACTGGAGTAAGTGTTTTTATGATCATTTTAATAAAGGAATGTGATTTTATGGAAAACAAAATTAATGGTTCTTATATCTTTTCTTGAGTTTGATGTCTATGAAGGCCTGATTGACTGGATTCATAACTTTATCTCCTTGGTGGTAAAGATTGCTATCAAATCTATAAGGTTCACCCAACAAGATGAGGGTGATAGAGTACACAGTCCTATTCAAATTACATGTGATTCTTTGCAGTGCAATTTGAGCCCATTCATTTTGTATGGACTCAAACCAGTTTTAGGAATCAGTGCATTTGCACGAGTACGAGTACCGGCACTAATGCCAATACCGGTTTCGATGCAACCTTAAAAATAATATGACAATGTCTATCTTTCTGCCCATGAAAAAATACTATGTAGCTTTACTAGCTACACTTTATTACCTAAGTAGTGTATTTATTTATTATCTGTTCTTACACATTTAAGGCATTTTCTGCTTTCACATCACACTGGTAGACATGAAACCATAATCCTTTCAATATGGTATTGTATACACTTTAATATGAACTAAAATCATCTCATTACACTTTCAAATGTTATTTAAAGAATACCGTCTCCTCTAAAAAGCAATAGATTTGTGTGCTAACTACCAGGCGTGTATTGCTCTTCAAGACAAAACATGCTACTCTATAATCTATAGTCTATAAGTGGCTGTTCACTGTCAATCACCACACTAAAGCTGTACAGAGTTCCTCAAATGCTGACTTAACAAACCAGAATATGACATTATTAACACTTTCTATTACATCTCTCTTTAGCACATAATTTAATATTGGTTCATGGTGAAGTGGTGAAGACGTTAATCACTTTAGTTGACGTTGATACTACATTCTGTTTATACAGCACACCCAGTGTCCACACATGTTAGAGTAGCAAATAGCTTGTTTGGACCAGCTTGGCCCAAACAAACTAGGTAAAGGGACATTAAAGCTAGAGCTAGACTTAATGGTTGTCAGTTTAAAATTAAATCATTATTAAACCAAAAATTAAATATATTGTATCTTACCTATCTGGCCAGTAACACACCTCCTCTATTAGGGAGCCTACATGCTTGAGGAGTGAGCACAGGGGGCACAGCAGACAGCAGCATTGTCAGTCTAGGGGGAGGATAGTGTTAAATATACTAGCAGATTTAAATATACTAACAAACTGAAGCCAAACTTTAGCTCGTACTTTATAAGCAAGGTTTTATATAAATAAATAAAAGCTGATGTTTGTATGCACCTCTGTCAGTAGTAAATGACTTATCTAAACCCTCTTACTGCAACATCTTCAGGACAGCTTGTTCTGTAGCCATCACATCTAAGAATTGGTAAGCTACAATATAATACATGTTTACTTTTGGGTTTTATACTGCTTGGCGTGGCCTACTGGATGCCAACGTCTGAGAACAAGCGCTGGGTCTACGAGTAGGGGTTCCGTGGTAGATGGTGGTGTGCCTACATACTGTTGCTTGTATCAATGCCCATGAAACTGGTGTCGGTGTAGACACCTTAAAATGTGAGTGTGATTTATACATTAAAACTTTTAAACGATTTGAAGCTTGTTGCACTATGATCTCTTCCTTTTACTTTCAAACATGGTCCCAATGATATGGAGATATACGATTTAGAGATGATATATACCCCTGGAAATTATCTAGAGCTTTGAATGGTGGCGATTCATCCTATAGGATATCGGTTGCTTGCAGAGTATTGCATCCAAGAACTTAATTGATATCTACTGCTCCCAGAGCAAAAGCGTTTTTTGCTGGTCCAATTGTTGATCAGAATTGAGTTCTGGTGAGTGATCCAACTTCTTTGGTGGTGGATTTGACAAGGTGTGGACACTATCTGTTTTGCAAAATATTTTTGGGAGATATATATATATATTTTTTGGACATATATATTTTTTGAGACATTTATTTATTTATTTATCAACACTTTTGCACGTAATTTTTCTTTTTTATTGATTTATATAGTGATAGGTTCATTTAGCGCATTCCTGTAATTGCACTTAATGTTATAAAATACATGCAAACTCACTCTCTATACAATATTTGTCAACTAAACATATTTCACAGAAAAATGAGTGGAAGTCCAGGAAGACAAAGGATGAGGGAAAAGCAAACATTTTGTATTATTGCTGGAAAATATTCCAGTAGGGAAAATTGTTCCAGTGAAATATATCTAGCAGGAAATTTAGCTTTTTTTTTCTTTTTCAGAGATTTCCTCTTAGTGAGGGTTAAGGGGTCTTAACCATTCCATACGACATCTAAAACAAACAAATGAAATTAAAATCATCTTTATATTTAAAGCTATTGTGCTAAAACTTTGGGAAACTAAAACTGAGCATATAAGGAAAAGTCATTTTCATTTTTTGTGGTTTTCTTTCCTAGACAAATATGACATTTCCCTGCCCCTGTAGTCTCCTGGGATGTAACCACATCACATATCCTAGGAGACTGAGGAAGCGGGGACATACAGCGGTGTATCGTCAGGTGCTGGCTGCAAGGAATAGTCAGTCAGAACAACGCTGCAATTGCTGGGCATGTATGTTATTTGTGGATAAGCCAGCAAAGTAAGAGGGGAGGGGGGTATGCAAAAATTTCCATGGGGAGGAAGAGGGGAATGGCGAAGTGCTTCTTTAACCTCTTCCATACAGGACACTTTTACTCCCTTCCTGCCCAGGCCATTTTTCAGGTTTCAGACTCTCACATTTGAATGACAATTGCGCGGTCATACAACATTGTACCCAAACTAAAATTTTATCATTTTCTTCACACAACTAGAGCTTTCTTTTGGTGGTATTTAACTAGCTGCCGACCGCAGATAGCCGAATGACGGCTGCACTGCGGCCGGCCAGTTCTGGGTGGACGTCATATGACGTCCTCCCAGAACGCGCTCTCCTGCGCGCCCCAGGGGGCGCGCACCCGGCGATCTCTGTGATCGCTGTGTCCTACGGACACAGCTGATCACGTGATGTGGTAAAAGGCCAATCACAGCAGCCTTTTACCACGTGATCAGCGGTGTCCAATGACACGCTGATCAGAGGAAAATGCAAGTGCCGCTTCTCGGCTGCACTTTCCTCACGCTGTCAGATCGTGAGGAAAGTACTGCCGAGAACCGGCAGTTGTCAGAGCGGGGATCGGCACCGATCATCAGGGCACTGATGATCAGTGCCCTGATGATCGGTGCCCAGCAGTGCCACCCGCAAGCTCCGCCCACCTGTGCCCAGCAGTGCGCCCACTAGCTCCGCCCACCTGTGCCCAGCAGATCACCCACCTGTGCCCAGCAGTGCACCCACCTGTGCCACTCTGCAGTGTCACACACCTGTGCCCAGAAGTGCCACCCACCTGTGCCCAGCAGTGCCACCCACCTGTGCCCACCCACCTGTGCCCACCCACCAGTGCCACCCACCAGTGCCACCAGTCAGTGCCACCCACCAGTGCCACCAGTCAGTGCCCAGGGGTTGTGCCAGTCAGTGCCGCCAGTCAGTGCCCAGCAGTGATGCCAGTCAGTGCCGTCTATCAGTACCCATCATCAGTGTCACCTATCAGTGCCGCCTATCAGTGCTGCATATTAGTGCCGCCTATCCGTGACACCTCATTAGTGCTGTCTATCAGTGCCGCCTATCCGTGCCACCTCATTAGTACTGCCTATCATTGCCCTTTAGTGCTGCCTATCAGTGCCGATCAGTGCCGCCTATCAGTGCCCATCAGTGCTGCCTCATCAACGCACATCAGTGAAGGAGAAAAATTACCTGTTTGAAAAATTTTATAATAGAAACAAAGAAACTTTTTTTTTTTTTTCAAATTTTTTGCACTTTTTGTATTTATAGCGCAAAAATTAAAGCGCCCAGTGGCGATTAAATACCACCAAAAGAAAGCTCTATTTGTGAGAAAAAAATGATCAAAATTTCATATGGGTACAATGTTGCATGACCGCGCAATTGTCAATCAAAGTGCGGCAGCGCTGAAAGCTGAAAATTGGCCTGGTAAATAAGGGGGTATAAGTGCCTGGTAGGCAAGTGGTTAAGCACCACTGGGGTTTTTATTTTTTGCTAAATTAACAAATAAAAACCAAACATTTTGAAAAGAAAAACAAGTTTTTATTTGTTTCTGGTATAAAAGTTTGCAAATAAATAATTGTTCTTCATAAATTTAGGCCGAGATGTATTCTGCTACATGTCTTTGGTGAAAATAACCCAAATTAGGATGTATTATTTAGTTTGTAGGAAAGTTATAGAGTTCACAAACTATGGGATATATCTGAATATTGATCAATCCTGAAGTACTGACAGCCAATCTAATTTCTTGAGGTTCAAGAATGTCAGAATAGTACAGATATCCCCCAAATTACCCCTTTTTGCAAAGTAGACAGTCATTTCATAACAGGCATGGCGAGTTTTTTTGAAGTTGTAATTTTTTTGTCATAAATTTTTAGGAATGAAGAAATAAAAAAAATGATTTTCACTATTTTTTTTTTAAAATATTGTCACCAGTGCAGTACAGCGTCATCATATAACTGGCATGGCGGTGATCAGGGACACTGACTGGTGACAGTACAAAAAAAAAGTTGATTATTTTTTTTAATTTTGTTTATTATTTTTTTATTACATTTTGTTCTCTTTTTTTAAGATTTTTTTTTTCATATTTCACTATAACCAAAGTAGTATAATATTACCATAGTAATATTGTACTACTTTGGGGAGGTGATCAGTATTTTTTTTTTTTACACAATTTGCTTATAGAAAAGAATTACTTTGCTATAAGCAAGCATTTACCTGAATGAAATCGATTCATTCAGGATTTTTTTTTTCTTAACTGTGATTTGGCCACAGCTAATCACATGACACAGCTGGGCTGTGATTGGCCCAGCTTGTGCATGTGATCGCTGTGACCATTCACAGCTAGACACACTTGTATACAATGGATGGCATGAAAGGAAGCCATCCATTGTATACAACTGTCATAAGACCTGCTGTGATTGGTCACAGCAGGTCACATGGTACTGGCAACGGGACCGGTACACAGATCTGTCATCGGCCGTGTCTGAGGTACACGGGCGGTGACAGATTGCGCCACTGCACGGCTCTGCGGACAGGCAAACTGTGCATGCCTGAAAGGAGTCCACCCGGAGGGACGAGGTGTTTTGCCAGCCGCCATCTGGCTATAGGCCAGGCAGGAACCTGTTAACCACCTAAGCCCCCAGGCCTTTTCTCCCTAAATCCCCTTGAGTAGCAGAATTTATTGTATTATTTTTTGGCAGTGTGTTGGTTCCAAATATTATATCTTTTAGTATTTGTAGTCTTCCCAGCAATAGTACAGCATATGATGTTGAGTATATAGATACCAAACTTGTCAAGATGAAAAATTGTGCACAGCTGGTAAATGGCAACAAAGTACAGTACCTGTACAGGTTACCAGTTTACAGTTAGGCAGGAGGTCTGGTGCTAGAATTATTGCTTTTTTATGTTTTTTTGGTTCAACTTTATTGCTATCACAGGTGATGAATAAGATCCTTTGTGATAGATGGGGCAGTGACAGGTCTTCTTTATGGAGATATCTGGGGTCTATTAGGCCCCTGACCCCTCCTCTGCTCTCTAAGGCAAGGCTTCATTCATTCAGGGGAGGGAGAAACAGATGTTCCTGCCTCTACTCTGTATGCTGCCAACTCAACCGCTTACAACAGGACAGCCCGGGAAAACAGGAGCTGGCTGTGGGTGAACAGAACAGCGGTGATAATTTTAGCCGCACAAACATCACCAGGGCCATGGAATATACTATTCCCCCTCCACTGTTTTGCAGTATATGGGGGAGCATTTGGGGGCAGTAAAAATGCGCAGCTGAGCTGCACATTTTTACCATACCCCCAAACACGAGTGTAAATGAGGCCTAATGCCCCTTTCACATGATCGATCTGATTGGGTCTGCCTGTCAGTTTTTCAGGTGGACCTTCCATTCACCTCTATGGAGTGGCAGATGCAAACGGACTTGTGTCTGTTTACACCCGCCTACCTCCAATATGATTCGGTCAACTAAAAAAACGGAAAGGGGATCTGTCCTTCTCCATCGAATTGGAGGGCGGTCGGGTGTAAATGACCAGCAAAGTCCATTTACACCCAACCGCCCATAGAGCAGAGAATGCTCTATCTGTGTCTACCTGCTTGCCGACTGCACAACTTACATCAGTGCTCTGTATTGTGACAGATAATGTTGTTGTTTTTTCATCCCCTGATAAGCAGGGAAAAAACAACAAGATCCATTAGTAAAATCAGCACATATTATACTCATTAACACTTCCTAGGCACACAACCCTTTGATTGCTGAGATGTTAACCCCTTCCTACCTAGTGTCATTAATACAGTGTCAGTGTATAGTATTATCACTGATCACTGTATTAGTGTCACTGGTGATGTCAGTGGCACTTAGTCAGTTCCCAAAAAGTATCACTTATGCAGGCCATAGACGGGGAAAAAAACGTCCGAAAATTCGTCCAAAAAAATAATCGGTTGATTTTCGGATCGTTAGTGGCTGAATTGGTCGGCCGGTTTTCTTGATTTTGACACATTTTTTTAATCGTTCATATTGGGAAAAAAAACGGCCGATATTGCCCATTGGCCGATTTTCACGGCAATGATGGGCAAATCGGACGATCTTTTTCCCGATTAAAAAAATGCGCATGAGCCGTGACCAAAGAAAAAGAAGAACATCTGTATCTATTTGTATCCATACAAATAGATACAATGTTTGCAACCACAATACTTAGAAATGTCAAATCTATTAGCGGTGTCCCTGCAGAGAGCTCCGCTATGATATTTGACACTTAAAAGTATAAGGGTTGCAACATTGTATCTATTTGTATCCAAATAGAAACATCTGTATCCGAAATGGATACAAATAGATACAATGTTGCAACTTTTTCTTCTTCTTCTTATTATTCATTTTCTATTTCTTCTTCTTTTAAATGTCAAATATAGCGGAGCTCTCTGCAGGGACACCGCTATTATATTAATTGCCGGCCGTAGACAGGGCGAAAATCAGCCGACTTTTTTTTACCAATGTTGGTAACGTCGGCTGATTGAACGACCGATTTTTTGTTTTTCTAAAAAAAAAAAACGGTCGGTTTTCTCCCCGTCTATGGCCTGCATTAGTGTCAGATTGCCCGCTGCACAATATCATAGTCCCAGTATGAGCCGCTGATCGCCGCCATTACTAGTATAAAAATAAATAAATAAAAATTCCAGTAACTATACCATAGTTTGTAGATGCTATAACTTTCACACAAACCAGTCAAAATACACTTATTGGGATTTTTGTTTACCAGACAAGTAGCAGAAAACATTTTGGCCAAAATGTATGAAGAAATGTGTTTTTTAACTTTTTTAGCAGTGCTAAATAGCACAAAAAGGCCTGGTCATGAAAGGGATAAAATCTTCTGGAGCTCAAGTGGCTACTCTGCATAAATTGAGCATACAAGGCCCTGTTATCTGCCCGCTCTGCTCTGATTAGTGGAGGATCAGTGGACAGATCCCCTGCTGAGCAAATTGGAGTCCATCCTGTGTGATAGGGGCTCTAAGGCAGGTTATAGATGATGTGATGCAACCGCAGGTTACAGGAAAGAAAATCGCTCAATTCCCCCATCAACAGTCAGTATGATGGGGGAATCCATCCCGTTGAGCTATTGTGTTCTCCCGGTGGGGGCATACGTCCGTGGCTGGAGAACACATTGATTACTGCTAGTGGCTATAGTAGATGCTAGCAATAATTGCATGTAAGATCCGACAGGCTAGTTGTACACAAGCCATTCAACAACGTGGGTACAATCAGCCTGCCCATACATGGTTCAAATCTCGGCTGGTCCCTGCTGAACTGGCTGAGATTTGAACCATCTATGGCCAGCTTACATTTCACTGTCCTTCGTTCAATGATTGTCATCATTTTTATCATGATAATCACACTGTACAGGTACTGTGGTTCAAAGCACCTGTACTGTGTGAGTGTGACTGTCATCATGACATTGATGATCACATTTGGCTGCTTCCTGCTGTATAATTAAAAACAGGCCTAGAGACATGTGTGTGCAGTGTGCTGTCATGTCATGAGACACTGTACCTCTCCTGTGACCTCTGCCAGGGGCTCAGAGCCGTTGATCCCTCTGTGTCTCCACTGCTGGGCTGGTAAGTGGTCCTGCACACTGATCACTTCCAGTTCCAGCCAGCTGCCCCCAGCTTGCTAGTGCTCTTCTTCTGCATGATTCCCTCAGCACTTCCTTGCTGGAGGAGTCATGCAGTATGCAGTATTGCAAGGCAAGCCCAATCACTCTCCCAGACCAGCAGTGGGGGCTTACTGCCTTTCATCACAGGATAATGTATAAGTACACCCGAAAAAGAAAGAAATGTCCCTGACGGCCACAATCTATGGACTCCCGGCTTCAGTCTCCAGAGCTGAACAGATGTGACCCCCTCAGCCCAGCAGGGAGAATGATTGCCTGGGACTCTGGCGAGGAACAGTATACAGTTGCAAGAAAAAGTATGTGAACCCCTTGGGATTACGGGGAGTTTTGCATGAATTGGGCATAAAATGTGCTCTGAACGTCATCTAAATCACAACAATAGAAGAACACAGTCTGCTGAACATAATACTACACAAACATTAGATGTTGCCATGGTTTAATTGCACATAACATGTAAACATACACAACATGAAAGCATGGATCTATCCTGCCTTGTATCAAAGGTTTAGGCTGGTGGTGTAATGGTGTGGGGGATATTTTCTTGGCATACTTCGGACCCCTTAGTACCAATTGAGCATCATTTAAATGCCACGACCTACCTGAGTATTGTTGCTGACCATGTTCATCCCTGTATGACTACAGTGTACCCATCTTCTGATGGCTACTTCCAGCAGGATAATGCACCATGTCACAAAGCTCAAATCATCTCAGACTGGTTTCTTGAACATGACAATGAGTTCACTGTACTTCAATGGCCTCCACAGTCACCAGATCTCAATCCAATAGAGCACCTTTGGGATGTGGTGGAACGGGAGATTAGCATCATGGACGTGCAGCCGACAAATCTGCAGCAACTGCATGATGCTATCATGTCAATATGAACCAAAATCTCTGTGGAATGTTTCCAACACCTTGTTGAATCTATGCCATGAATAATTAAGGCAGTTTTGAAGGCAAAAGGGGGTCCAACCTGGGACTAGCAAGGTGTACCTAATAAAGTGGCCTGTGAGTGTATATGCAAAGCTTTTCTGTAAAGTCAAATTACCCTTGCTCCCTCTATTATGCTCAGTTTAACCCAGTATTACTAAAACTTTTTTTTACTTTTGGATAGAATGGAGAGTCAGTTCTTAATGCTGTCTGTGCCCCCATTAGGGAGATTCATTCTCTCTATTTGTCCTGTTTACCATTATTATTATTATACAGTATTTATAAAGCGCTAATAGTTCGCTCAGCACTGTAGATGGGACAGAACAATAACAATACAATACAATGCAAAACATGAGGGGATCGAGGGCCCTGCTCTTTCGAGCTTACAATCTAGGAGGGAGGGGATGGTGGCACAGGAGGAGAAAGCTGTGGGGGATGGAGTGGTAGGAAGAGTGGAAGAGGTCGGCATTATCATTGATATTGAAAGTAAAAGAATTCCCAAATTTTGGATTGTCCCCAATAGAGGGACAATTTTCCAGTGGGGACACTAGTTCTGGTGACCTTGGGGAAGGATTTATCCTAATTTGCAGGGATATCCTCTCATTTCCTGTTTGGCTATGGGACAGAAAGTGAAGGGAAATATCTGCAATGATCACAAATGGTGAAAAAAATCTGACAGGGGTTATAATCCTCCCCGGCTCTATCCAAAATTTAAAAAAAATACCTGTAGTTTTTCTTTAATGTTTTCTGCATATGTTACATTTGATTGTGGGAATTAGTATTTTTATAACCACTTCTTATAATTTTTGTACGTTATTTAAAAAATATGTTTATAAACTAGAAAGTATATTTATGATACAGTTTATCCCGGTACCGGCATATCTTATAGGCATAACAACTGTGTATATATGAAACAGGAAATTAATCATCCTGTGTTTTGTTATTATTATTAATAATAATAATAATAATAATAATATAATTCATCTTCTACAAAGCTGTGTTGGTAAGTCGACATGATGTGAGCAATATCTCTTCGGTAGTAATAATTACTACAAAACCTGTTTTACTGAAATGTACTGTAACTTACCTTTGTTGACCTGGGATAGGCTATTAAAAGTAATGGCACAAGCAACAAATCAGAGCCACCACTTTATCAGAATAGTGGCCACATCTTCTAATCAAGCCTTAATAGTTTAGAATGAATTCGTTTACTTTACAAAGCTATAAAGCCTTGATTTATCTCATCAATCTAACAAACTCTAGTACTATTAAGAAGATGGATATGGTTTTCTGGTGTCATAGCGCTCTACAGAGCTTCTTGTTAGGCTTTAAAATTGAATATAAATTTGTTTAAAGCAAAAACAGAAGATTAAACCGTTCCTCTTTTCCTGGACAGATGTGTAATTGCCACTACAAAGATAAAAAAAAACTCAAATCCCAGTGAAACCTTTGGTTCATTGCCGTTTGACTTTTGTCCTCTGCTTACGGTTGTCTGATATGGATACTCTTGAAATTAAATGAACAAAAAGGTATCTATAGAAGAAGGTTGTTTTTTTTACTGCAGACATAATGACAATGTGCAATGAGTATAGTCAAAAAATCTGACACAAAGAACCATATGTACTCTAGAGAATGTATATATTTGGTGATTTTATTTTTTACCAATATATGATTCTAGGTTTTGTGAGGATCAGGTAATAGATTTCATAATGAATTACAGCATATACAGCTCTGTGCATTATCTAATAAATATTATGCAAAATCACTCAAAAATTAATTGACTTTTTATATATATATATATATATATATATATATATATATATACACATATATATATATATATACTGTGTATATATATATATATATATATATATATATAAAGTGTCCACGCATCAAAAAATTGTCCATGCAAAAAATAAAACCAGTGTACAAGTCCAAATATACAATGTAAAAAGTGCTCTGTGTAGTGTAAATCTCCTTCAGCAATATCATTGCTTCTTGTGTTTCCCAACATTGGAATTCCTCGACCTGCACACCAGAGAACTCACCAAATTATCTTGACCAGATAGTACATTGTAGTTCATCAAGTGCTTGTATCCCCCCCAGAGGATTAAAATCTCCTGGACTACCAATGACATCAGGATGATGAAACGCATTGGAGCAAAGCATGAAGTGACATCCTCCAGCAGAGTACTCCCAGAAGTGATGTTTGTAGTAGACCCAGAAGTAAGGTCAGAAACAGGGAACCACTCACACAGCAAATAGTGGAGCTGGGTTACTAAGAGAAAGAAAGCTTTTATACCAATGTGCAGGGGTTGTGGACTCTAAAATGTGAGTGGCCATTTGTATGTGATTTTATTGGGCAAAGTTTAAATAAAAGACATTTTTACACTAAAGAGGCCTTTCTTGTTCTCTCCATGGGACCTGTGGTATGAGACAAATAGATTAAGGAATGGATGTGGTCCTGAATAAGGCTACTAGCTTAAAGCAGAGTTCCACCTGAAAAAAAGAACTGTTGGTGCTGACTTTTAAAATACAGCCACTTACCTGTCCCTCGGTCCAGCCGGGTGCCTACTGTGCATGCGTGGGAAGGGCAGCACTTTGTGAATGGCCCCGTAGTCTTCTGGGACCTGTCACATGTCCCAAAAGACTACAGGGAGAGAGGGGGAGGACAACTTCTGCTTCCGATTGCCTAATTCAGGTACCCACTCCACAAAGGTGCCAATCCTTAATGGGAAGCGGGGGACAAAGCCTTAAAGTGGAACTTCTCCTTTTGGGTGGAGCTCCACTTTAAGAGTGGAGGTAGTCCGAGAGGTTTTAATCCCCGGGGGGAAATGCTTGATGTGCTAGAAAGTCATGGAGATTTGACAAGTTGTCTGGTGTAAAGCTTCATGCACACTAGCATTTTTTTAAGCTCCTAGAAGATATTAACATTTTTTCCCAGCTCCTAGAAGCTAAATAGCGTTCTCCTATGTGTCCATGCACACTACTGTAGGCTATTAGTATTTTTTGAGCTTCAGCATCTAGGAACAGAAAAAAATTGTTTTTGTAGAATTTTTTCTGGGGTGTTTTCCAGCAAAATAAAACAAAAACGCTAAATGCTCCAAAAATGTTGCCAACAGCTCGTGAGGAGTGGATAGCCGGTAATCGGAATTCCTCAGAGGGGACGTGTACACTGATCATCAATGCCAGCTGTCAGGGCTCATCAATGTTACCTGCCAGTACCCATCAGTGCCACATCAATGCCACATATCAGTGCCTACCAGTGCACATCAATGCCACATATCAGCGCCCATCTGAGCTGCCTTTCAGTGTCACCTATCAGTGCTAGTCAGTGCCACCTATCAATGCCAGTCAGTGCCACCGATCAGTGCTGCCCATCAGTGCTGCCTATCAGTGCCCGTCAGTGCTGCCTAACAGTGCCAGTCAGTGCCACCTAAGAGCGCCAGTCAGTGCCGCCTATCACTGCCAGTCAGTGCTGCCTATCAGTTCTGCCAATCAGTGCCATATATGAGTGCTGCCTTTCAGTGCCCATCAGTGATGCCTGTCAATGCCCATCAGTGCCACCTACCATTGCCTCCTCATCAGTGCCCATCAATGCCACCTATCAGTGCCCATCAGTGCAGTCTATAAGTGCCCATCACTGCAGCCTCATTAGCGCACATCAGCGAAGGAGAAAAATCACTTATTTACAAAATTGTACATTTTTTTCAAAATTTTCAGTTGTTTTTGGTTTGTTTAGCAAAAAAATTAAAAACCCAGAGGTGATTAAATACCACCAAAATAAAGCTCTATCTGTCTCAAAAAAATTGATAAAAATTTCATATGGGTACAATGTTGCATGACCGCGCAATTGTCATTCAAAGTGTGACAGTGCTGAAAGCTGGAAATTGGCCTGGGCAGGAAGGGAGTATAAGAGCCCTGTAGGCAAGGGGTTAATGTCACCAAGTAGTTTACTGTGCATCTCCCCATTCACTGTAGGGTTTATTCACTAAAGCTGGAGAGTGCAAAATCTGGCTCAATTCTGCAGAGAAACCAATCAGCTTCTACTCTCAGCTTGTTCAATTAAACTTCGGCAATAAAACCTGGAAACTGATTGGTTTCTTCACTGAAGTGAGCCTGATTTTGTACTCTCCAGCTTTAGTAAATAAACCCGTCTTTCTGTGTTTCAGTTGTTGTCTTTTATATTCTTAGCTGGGGCAACAGAGGCAAAACCCTGAAATCATACAGTCATGTCCTAAAATATTGGCACCCCTGCATTTCTGTCACCACTTCGCCCAGAAAAGTGTTACCATTACAACTCTTTAGGCATTCTCATGTTTATGTATTTTGTTTGCATTGGTATTGAGAGAAAATGTATGAACAGAGCACAGATACATCTCCATTGAAAGATACAACAAAAAGTACAATAGGAGGGATATCAGTTGCTTAAAATGCATTTCCTCATCTCCAGGTCTAAACCATATTCTTTATGAGTATTGTAAGAGTAGGACATTTTAGAATACATCAGCAAAGGAACCCAGAACTAACATTCTTGAGAGAAAAAAGGCAACCTTTAACTTAACAATCAGAGTATGTACCATCACAAATAATACAGAAAGGTAAAAAAGGAGAAAAAAAGACATTACTTATGAGTATTCCCAATTAAGAATTACTTTATTGGCTGTACCAAAAATGTAATATCTTCCAATCAACAGAACAACGTTGTCCACAAAAACCTTAAATGCAACACCCCCATATATCCTAACTCCCCCTAGGATGAAAAGCTCATAAACCGAATTAGAATAGAGAATGAAAAAGCACTCTAATAACGGAGACTGGAAACTGTATAAATCTAACATCCTTTTTCAAGCAATTATATACATATCTATTACAATAAATCTTTTCCCATAGCCAAACACAATACCTATCTCTAAACTGGATTTTTAGCAAGGAAAATCCAAGACACTGTATAAAGTTTATAAGGCAACCTCACATTATCCACGTGAACATGCATGGCACCACCAGCATGCAATGTCACTGGCATATTCCTTTTCCAGTTAGCTAATGACAGTATACCACAGATTGTACTGGACTATATAATTAATTCATGACTGTGCACTTATTATTAGCTCTGTGGAATGCAAAGTTCTGCTTCTTCGATTAAGTACTCCAGCTACATGGACACTGCAGCACTGGCATAAATTTAACACAGCTTAAAAAGCCTAACTGAACAAGCTGAAGATAGAAGCTGATTGGTTGCCACACATAGCTGCTCCGAATTCTGTCTCTTCCAGTTTTGATCAATTTTACTTATTCTACTTACTTTGATGTAAAATCAGAATGGGTTTACTTATTTTGTCACCCATTGTGATTCCAGTTTGTAATGTATTGTTCCACTGCCCATACACATCAGATTAAGTTTTCCCTGGGGGGGTAGGATTATGGAAGCCAGCCTCTATTAGAGGAACCTTCATCTGCCCACAACACGGTGGAGGGGTCAAGTCACCTTTAGCCTTGGTTCACATCTGTGCGGGTGGTGCAGCTGCGGCACCAGGGGCAGACTGACCATTCGAGCACCAGAGGGCCCGGGGTCAGTAGGGGGCCCCATGAAATGCCCCTGGTACCTTTCATAGGCTTTTTTGGGTGTGGTTTGACTGTGAGCAAGGACGTAGGGTCCCCATGATCTCTTATTGCCCGGGGGCCCCATGAGTTGTTAGTTTGCCCCTGTGCGGGACCCACACAAATATTTGCAGCCGCACCACCCACACAGAGGAATGTGGGACCCGTAGGCAGGTGCCATTAGTTTAATGGTACGCCACCCGCACTGGAAATCACAACCGTAGTGGGAACCTTGTTTCCTGTGTGGGCTGTGACTTCTTCCCTGTATGTCCAGGGGCATGGGAGTTCATTCAAATGAATGGGCTCTCGTGCTCCTGCAAATCGTGGCCCTCATGGCCACTCATATGTGAACCAGGGGTTAATGACATTGGTGAGTTTCACCTAATAGCTGGACTGTTAGGACTAACTGAAATACCCAACAATCCTGTCTTATATTTTATATATACAAGCTACAAGCTTCACACAGCCCATCCTGAGGCAGGTCCTTACAGTGAATATGTATTATAAATACAAAGAGTGTGGACTTTCTGGATGCTAATAGGTTACATTTTTTCAATTTGTAAAACATATGTACTTGCAAGGGATCTATTTCAAATGTAGGGTTTTTTCCTTTGTGTTCTACAAACACACATTTTAGACAGGAATTTATTTCTTTAAAGCACCTGTGATCACAAAAAAAAAACAATATTGGTGAAGCGCTTCACATATTGGTTTTTTTATGTCATACATCCTGTGGTATTGGGAATAGGTGGTAGCAGCTTGCATATATTTGGGGTTGTGTTTGTTCATACCAGTGGAGCGCAGGGGGATTATTTTTATATTACCTGTGATCACATACACCACATAAGAGGTGGTACAAACTATAAAAGATCTGATGGAAACTGATCTTGTTAACTAATTGTTTTATCAACATATTTGCAGATGCCATAGTGTCCACATTTTAACATTCCCTTTGGAAATCTCTGGGATTTTTTTATATTCCCACTGTAGGCCTGAATTTACTATGTACAAACATGTCTCTGAAATTCATTGCTCTCCTTCTTACCATATTTGGTCTGTTCCTGACTACTTTTGCTAAATTGTTGTACAGCATCAAATAAAACCAATGTTTTGTAACCAAGGAATGTAATGTTTCTCAATGGGAGCCATATGTAATCATACCTGAATTTGTTGTTCATTATTTTTATATGGTTTCAGGATCTTTCTTTTCCCCGCACTTTGATTTAACTTCTGATTTGGGTAGCCTCTAAAAAAACAATGGAAGAAAGGGTGCACCAGCATAGTGCGTTACCTGAGTATAAAATTTTTATTAAAACACCAAAATACTGTATATACTCACAAACAATTATGTGTCAAAGGCATCATAATCTCCAAAGCGACTAGGTCACCAGGTCAACTTCCAAACCTCTAAAAGACCTTCAGAAGGCTGGCACATTTCGAGGGACAGTTCCCTCTTCCTCAGAGCCAATCAGCTCTGCTCCCTGCTCACATTATCACTTGTAAACCCAGAAGTCCTGCTTCTGTGTTTACAAGTGATAGCTTGTTTCCCAGCTGCTCCCACAGAGTGCAGGGCAGGGACAAGGGAGATGCGTGATGCGTGATGTGTGTCATGATTGAGTTCCTCTACCCATTCTCTGAGAAAAAAGCCCTGGCTACACCAGCAATA
This sequence comes from Staurois parvus, assembly GCF_062004578.1. Lineage (NCBI taxonomy): Eukaryota > Metazoa > Chordata > Amphibia > Anura > Ranidae > Staurois > Staurois parvus. Next base: position 1,875,808 of record NW_028317850.1, read on the forward strand.
CTGAGCTATCCCAGCTAAATGCTGACAAGTTCTTATCTCTGCATATGACTAGACAAGGCCAGAGACTGCTTTAGTAAAACAAATTGGACTGGTTACCATGAGTTTCTACAGTCTTTTCATCATTATTTTTTTACACTGTTTTATTTAATGGATTCAAAGGTGTGACTGGATGATTCCATCCATATCAGTGCCTGCCATTATCAATACCATTAAGCACAGTAAGCCTGTGCCTATGGGTACAAGGCAAAGAGGTGACTTTTCCCTATATAATTATCAGTCACACATTTTTCCATCATCAGTAGAAATACAGTTAACTTATGTAAGTTTACTTATATAGTGTCACAATATTCTAAGCCAGGTTAGGAAGAGTAATAAAAAACACTCTTTATAACTAAAGTTATCCTAGCAGACAAGTGTTGATTTTGGTGCCAATGGCTGGATGCCTTTCAGTTTTATATGATGAATATTCATGGCTAGTTACTGCTACAATAAAAAAAAAACATCATGAAACATTGGTTTAGCTCACTATACTGGTAAATTATAAAATGATATTGCACAATACAGTTACACATACACTTCATTTCTATAATCTATAATTTCTTACGACACAATAGCTGTTTTGGTAAAGTTCAAAAACAATGTACTGGCTTGAATGAAGAGTTAGTCATTAACACTGAACACACAATATGATTATTATTTAAATGTTGCAGGTAGTTATTGGTGTTGGGCTGGAAAATGGGCATATAATGGTTGTGTACTGAGTTTGTTACTATGAAAGCTACATTTAGCAATGAACATGTGTATTGTGTAATGTATTAAATTATATGCATACCCATTTTTTTTATTTTATAGTGGAGGATTAAAACCGCTGTCAGATTATTTTTGCTGGCTGTGTTCTGTTGGAGATATTCCCCTCACTTTCTGTAGTTGAGATGCAACAGGAAGTGAAAGGAAATCTCTACAGTAAAGTTTTGTAAATGAACATTCCCACTTCCTTAGTAAATCAGTCTCGTTATATACCAGCAAATGGTGGGAAGTGCCCTGGGTCCTCTGCTCCGAAATAAAATCAGGACACACATTTTGCTCATTAACAGGCTGAAGCTTAATGGGTTACATGGGAACATTTAGGACCCTTGATTTTAGTAATGGTGGATTGTGAATATTGTTCTGGCAAAGTGAATGTCTGCATCTATTCTGCCATAATCTGCTCATCACTACTGTGCTATATATGACCATGCCTCTATCTGCTGGCTTTTTACTTTACTGCCTGGCTGTTGCTGTTGCTGACTCTGGCCTGTCCACAATCTTACTTCTGTCTGCTAAATTAGAACCTATTCTACACAAATGTTGGTGAAATTGTCTTGGCTATATTTATCCTTGCTGGATTTTGGCAGCCCCATCCATCTTCCGGGTCACCTAAGGCAAAAATATGTAAAAGGGGCAACATTCTTCACTTTGGTCTTCACATTTATGATGGATAGGAAAGTGCATTGCATGTACCTATAAATATAGGCCTACTGTGCAAGTAATCTTATTATCTCATGAGAAATGTCCCAAGTTACCATATAACCGCTGTATGGACCAAAATGGAAAGGTTGTTTTGCCATGAAAAACTTGCCATGAATGGGAAACAAAAAAAACTTCAGAAGCTGCACCAAGAGCAGACCTTTTGGATACAACCTAAACATAAAAGCAACCCAACATCTATACCTCTTACCATCAGTGACCTGGAATCTAATCGGGAATCCCAAGGGATCCCTTGTGTAAATGCTGACCCGACTCAAAATGTGGATATAACAGAGGAACTTGGAATCATCAACTTGTCAAAGCATAAACTTTCTGAACCAGAATTAACCGTCCTCTCCAAAGGCCTTACATTCTGCCCAACCACCAAATTGGATCATTTACAAGTATTGTCAGATATGGAGGATTTCTTCAGGAGACTAAGGCTCAAAGAATATTTCCACAATAATGAAAGGAATCCTAGGACAATGGAGTGCTACACAAAGAAAAAGAACAGCTGCTTCACACCTCCACAAGGACGCAACCCCAAACTGGACACCTATATTGATAGCTTCAGATTGCGAGCTACATCCCTGATATCCACCCAGCGAAAGAAAATTCTGTACAATCTTTCACCACTAGAGCAGTGGTTCTTAACCTGGGTTCGATCGAACCCCAGGGGTTCGGTGGGTCAGTCTCGCGGGTTCGGCGGAGGTGAAGACTCACACCCGACTCATATGATTCGTGCAGTAAATATTCATTATTATATTTTTGTTTTTGGGTGAAAATCATGTTTTAATGGTTTTGTTCTTTGTTCTTAACGGTTTTGTTCATTTTGTGCACCTATGTATAAATATATACCTAAATATATACCTATGTTTTGAATTTTAAAAATCATATTTTATTTTTCCAATTAAGAAGGGTTCGGTGAATGCGCATATGAAACTGGTGGGGTTCAGTACCTCCAACAAGGTTAAGAACCACTGCACTAGAGCGAAGGGCTTTACACGATTTGCGCAACAATCAGGCCATCACCATCAAACCAGCGGACAAAGGGGGAGCAGTTGTTGTGATGGATACAAACAAATACATACAAGAAGGCCAGAGGCAGTTGGAAAATGCCATTTACTATAAAAAACTGGATTATGATCCGACCCAGGACTTTACAAAGCAATTAAAAGGTCTCATTAAAACACTTCCAGCCCACCTACATTCAGAACTTATAAATGCAATTCCGGATCATCCAGAAATCGGGGACTTCTACATGCTGCCCAAAGTCCACAAGCCAGGAAATCCAGACAGACCCAACATAACAGGTATGAATACACTCACCGAACAAATCTCAGGCTTTGTAGAAAATTTTTTAAAACCGTTAGTCATGAATACTGCTAGTTTCCTGCAAGACACAACTGAATTTCTGAACAAGATCAACAGCATACAGCAATTACCATCTAATACACTTCTAGTGACTATGGATGTAGTATCCCTGTATAGTAATATCCCTCACAAGGATGGATTAGCTGCATGTCACAGATCTTTATCATCCTCACCAAACAACAAATACACTGCTGAGGATGTTACACAGCTCATTGAATTCATACTTACACACAACTACTTTGCTTTCAATAAAGACATCTATCTTCAATGTATGGGCACTGCGATGGGAAGTAAAATGGCACCCCAATATGCCAATTTATTTATGGCTGACCTGGAGGAACAATTCCTGAACAGCATGAAACAAAAACCATACAGATACTTTCGCTATATTGATGATATTTTCATCATATGGACAGAAGGTGAAGAAAATCTAAAACAATTTTACTCATTGATGAACACTTTTCATCCATCAATCAAACTAAAATGGAATACTCAAACACACACGTCAACTTCCTAGACACCACAGTATACATCAGGGATGATACGCTTCACACCTCAATATACAGGAAACCTACTGGCAGATGCAACTACCTCCACAGTTCCAGCTTCCACCCCCAACACACGAAACGTGCCATCATACACAGTCAGGCCATTAGATACCACCGAGTATGTTCTGACCCAAGAGACAGAGATAAACATCTCGGGACACTAGTAGACGCCTTCCATAAGAAAGGTTACAAGGACAAAACTATCAACACCAGCATAAACACAGCCTTGAGAACCTGAAGGGAAAATCTACTTCAGTACAAAGAGAAAAAAACAAACAACCGTGTACCTCTAGTAACCACATACAACCCAGCACTAGAAGGGATAAGAAAAATAATCAAAGATTTACAACCCATCATAACAGAGGATGGAACTCTGAAAGAAATATTCCAGCAACCCCCAATACTGGCTTTCAGACAACCCCCCAACCTCAGAAATAAACTAATCAGTAGGAAACTTCCTTCTGATTATGATGTCACAAATAATGGAAGCAAACCCTGCAATAAGAAACGCTGCAAACTATGCAACCAAATCAATCCATCAAAAAGTGTCAGACACTCAAAAGGGATCTTCAATATTTCCGGATCATACAGCTGCACCTCCAGTAATGTTGTGTACCTTATCCAGTGCAGAAAATGCAGCAAAGGATCTTATGTTGGCGAAACAGGACAGAAGTTGCAAACAAGGATGAATTTGCACAGACATACCATCAAGGAGCATAAAGAAGATGACCTCTGCACACCTGTAGGACACCATTTCACACAACCAGACCACACAATGGGAGACATCAATATTTTAGTTCTGAGAGGAAAATTCAAATCCATCCAGGAAAGAAAAACATTTGAACTAAGAATGATAATTCTATTTGACACAAAAGATATCGGCCTGAATTTGGACATGGGATTCCTCAACCATTATCGGACAGCTTTATGACTATCTATTAGCTGAAGCTTGACCCCCTCTGTGTGAGTGTAGTATTCCCCTCCCCCCTCGCTTTTGATGTATCTTATCTGTAGCCTTTTTTTTTTCTCAATCCCTTCTAACATTCTGCTTAAACGTTGTGATTTGTAATAGTACTGCTTAGACCTTTAAGAAGGGGACATACCCCGAAAGCTTGTCCTCAAAATTGTATGTTAGTGCAAATAAAAAAAGTATCACGGACAGTACTCAATTGTTTCTGTCCGCACTAATACGGCTACAATCACCTCAAGCAAAATGGAAGATATTTCTTATTTTAAAAAGACACAATTCCATCATAAAATTAACCTCTCCCAATAAGACATAAAAACAGCATAATACAATATATGTTCTCTCTAATATTTAAAGTGATTGTAAAGTCTAAACTTGTTTTTTCCTAAAATAAAATAGAGGTCTATACTTAAATAGAGTACCTCAAACCTCCTCTTTTGGGGTCCTCTGCCAGTGCTCCTTATCTTCTGCTTGCACCACCATAGAAAATGTCTTGCTATGGGGGTGCACGTGCAGGTTCACTCCTGAGCTTGGCTGTGTGCTTCCACAGACATACACAACATAGCTCAGCCCCCTCCCCACTCCCTCCTCACAGGATTTGATTGACAGCAGCAGGAACCAATGGCTCGGGCATCTGCCTCTGTATTCTGTGAGGAGAGAGACCAGCACCGCTGCAGACAGAGGGCACAGCACTGGATTGAGATAGGACTCAAGTATAAGGGGGGTGAGAGGGAAATACTACCACTGGAACATTTTTTACATTAATACATGGAATGCATTGCTGTGAAAAAATGTTCTGCCACTTTAATGAAACGGGTATTTCTACAGAGTTACACCAGCACTTTGTGAACGTGTTATTATTTGAAAGAACCTTTACACACATATAATCATAAACCTCAAAAATAATATAAAGGGACAAATACCTCTGCATGTCCATGACCCATAGTGAATCTCAAAGGCTGGCAGACTAAAACATATTGCATCAGAACTTTGGATTAAGTAAATTAAAACAATAAAGTGGAGTCTAAGCAATTTTTGAGTCAGGTTACCCATTTAGCAATGTAAAAAAGGGGAAAATTATATCTTCACTTACATGTATTCCAACTTAAGAAATATAAACTATTGATTGTCAAAAAAAAAAGAATGTTTATTGAAAATAGCACACCCTCCCTCCCAGCAAACTGGACATCATTGTCCACAAAGGCCAACTAGCCATGCAAAACCCCCTTATATCCTAATTCCCCCAAATTGTAGAGATTTCTGTTTCAATATTTTTTAGTGAAATTTCAAAAGATTCTGGCAAGCCATGGTTTGCCCACACAGGAGCGACATCAGACAGCCGTGTAAAAAATACAATATAAGTACACATAACAATTAACACAACAGTAAATTGTTACCAGGACCAGGTAGGACCAGGTTAAAGATTAGGGAAATATCCCAGACAATACTGTATTGTCCTTGTTGTAAGGACAATACAGTATTGTCTGGGATATTTCCCTAATCTTTAACCTGGTCCTACCTACAAGAAGAATTTCCATTTGCATGAAGGGAAAGAGATTTAAATTATTTGGGAATAAAACTAACCCCTGCAATAAAGGACCAATACCGGGCTACCGTATTTTTCGCTCCATAAGACGCACTTTTTTCCCCCCAAAAAAGGGGGGAAAATGTCAGTGCGTCTTATGGAGCGAATATGGAGCGGCCGGTCCGGTATTTCCACTGCCGCCGTGTCAGAATACCGGGCCGGCCGCTCAGCTCTACAGCGGGACCTTAGAGATGACTGCTGACCTTTGGGGAGGGAGGGGGAGCGGGTACCTGAATTTGACAGGTACCGGCTCCCACTTCCGTGGAGTTGTTCTTTCATCTTACCCGTTCCTCTATCCAGCGGCGCGGTCTTCCCGGCTTCTGTAGTGTGGGCATGACAGCCGGGTGTCAAGTGCGCATGCGCAAGAAGCGGTGCTTTTTGTGAATGGTAAGGCGGCACCTGGGACACATGACAGATCCCAGAAGCCGCCGGACCAATCACAAAGCGCAAGTGCTTCTCGCTCATGCGCACTGGGCACCCGGCTGTCATGCCGAGCGCCATTACAGAAGCCGGGAAGACAGCGCGCGGCTGGATAGAGGAACAGGTAAGATGAAAGAACAACTCCGCGAAAGTGGGAGCGGGTATCTGTCAAATTCAGGTACCCGCTCCCCCCCCTCCCCAAAGGTCAGCAGTCATCCCCTGTACTATCCAAAGTCTCTGGTCATCCCTGTACTGTCCGCAGTCTCAGGTCATCCCTGTACTGTGTCCGCAGTCTCTGGTCATCTCCTGTACTGTGTCCGCAGTCTCTGGTCATCTCCTGTACTATGTCTGCAGTCTCTGGTCATCTCCTGTACTGTGTCCGCAGTCTCTGGTCATCTCCAGTACTGTCCACAGTCTCTGGTCATCCCTGTACTGTCCACAGTCTCTGGTCATCCCTGTACTGTGTCCGCAGTCTCTGGTCATCTCCTGTACTATGTCTGCAGTCTCTGGTCATCTCCTGTACTGTGTCCGCAGTCTCTGGTCATCCCCTATACTATGTCTGCAGTCCATTAGTTCACAATTTTTTTTTCCTGTTTTCTGCCTCTAAAACCTAGGTGCGTCTTATGGTCAGGTGCGTCTTATTATATTCCACTAATAAATTAAAGAGGAGTTGAGAAGACTTTCAGGAGGGTGGGCTTCATGGATTGGGAGGATAAATCTGATTAAGATGGCAATAATCCCAAAAATCTTGTATAAGTTTCAGGTGCTCCCTATAAAATTACCCGGATCATTTTTTAGGATAATAAAAAAATTGATTTTGAGGTTTATATGGGCTAACAAGAAACCAAGAATTAAGTATGAAACCTTATGCTAGCAGAAAGAGAATGGAGGATTAAATTTGCCAAATATGAGGAAATATTATTTGTCAGTGTTATTATCATGGGTGGTGGATTGGACATATAATTCACTAGAAAAAAGTTGGGTTAAAATAGATGGCATACTAAGCAAAACACAGTTGGAGAGGATCATTTGGATCCCACAAGAGTTTTGGGTATTGAATGAAAATAGTAGCACATTGACACAGGAAGTATTGAGAGTTTGGGATGGTTTACACAAGTCCATGGGATGGAAATATAATTCATTAGTGTTGCCGTTGGTGGACACAGAATGTTTTTCCCCCGGGGAGGGAAAACGTTTCGGGAAAATGGTTTAAAGATAGAAATGCATGTTTTGAAGATATTGTGAAGTTATTCACTTTTCAAGAATTAAAGAATAGAAGAGATTTGTTTTTTTGTTTTAGATGAATTGAGATATTGTCAATTGGGACATTTGGTCTCAACACTCCCTCAGCCACTGAGGACGAGGGGGGACATTCTCCCATTTGAAAAACTGTTGAGCTCTAAGATTGGCTGTGAACATATAATATCTAGGATTTATAAGATCCTGGTTGAATTGGTGGGAGCTGGATCCCCGTTGTTCTTGGAGGGATGGGAAAGAGAATTAGATACAAAAATGAATGAAGAACAGAAGAGGAAAATGTTTAAGTTAATGCATGGGGTGATGAACACGAATATAGTTGAGATGAATTATAAATGTTTGTCTAGATGGTATTGTACACCGAGTGTGGCACATAAACAGCATGAAGAGGTATCACCTTTATGTTGGAGAGGATGTGGGGCAATAGGGACAATGGCTCCTATTTGGTGGGAGTGCCCAAAAATTCAGGTATTTTGGCAAGAGATAATTCATCATATACAGGAGATTTGGAGGACATCTATCCAGAAGGATCCGTGGGTGTGTCTTTTCTATAAAACAGAGATGTCAGTAAAACAATATAAAAATAGCTTTTTATACCATCTGATTAGCGCGGCAAAAGGTTTCATTCCTACGTTTTGGCAGGCCCAGGACCCTCCAACAATGAGGGATTGGATAGATAGAATTGAATATGTTAAGGGGATGGAAGAACTTTGTTACATGGAGAAAGATGAAATGGGAAAATTTAGAAAGATGTGGGGTAGATGGTGTGAGTTTAAAATATCAGAAACATATTTAAAAATGAAAGGTCCCCAGGTAGCAGAGTCAGAGAATTTAAATGGTTAAATAGATCTATATACATGGTTAGGTTAATAGGAAGGGAAAGAGATGATAAGACAAAATTGGACAGGGTTTTCTGTACTGGGAGGGGGGGGGTGTTGGGAGGGAATGGGGATAAGGTGTATGTGTATGGTGGAATAAGAAACTATGGTTGTAAGTGTGAGATCACTGGCTTGGCTTTGCTGTGTGCCAGAGAAACCTAGATCACAAGATTGTCTGAACACAGAAATCCTAGCAAACATGGTTTTATTTGTGTATTTCAACTGTGTACTGTACTGTTTTCCTGGAATTTGGCTTTAATAAACTTCAGAGATAATGAAACTGAAAATAAATACTGTATTGTCCCATAGAGGACATCAGTCTTCATTAACAGCCTTCATATTAAAAATGAAGAGGAGAGGAAGGAAAAGAAAAGGAAGATGAGAGAAGAAAAAGACCCTAGGAGAGGGCGAGAACTACACACACGGGACCTGAACAAATGATGTTTATAGCTGACCAAAACTAGTCAGGTACAGGGACAGGAAAGCAAAACTTATCCATGGTTCCCAGACTTTCAATAAATTCTAGAGATTTAAATTAAATTAGAACAGAGTAGTGATGAACCAAACGTACCTGGGTATGGTTTGGGGTATATTAGTGGAACATTACTGAAGTTGTGGTGACAAATCCAAATCCTATTTAAGTCAATGAGAGTTGGCTATTAGGACCATATTTCAGGCTAATAGGCAAGGCTGGGGGGGTCTGCCTTAAAGCAAAAAAAATTTGGTGAGGAGCAGTGATTGTAATAATGCATTATTAGGGGATTATAGGACAACATGCAACATGCCTGAGGGACATCCTTAATCTGCCTGTGAAGTGATGAGTCTGTACAATGCACGCAAGCTAATACAGCAAAACTGACATTTGCAAAGAAAAAAATGCAGTTGAAATAGTAAATGACAGCTCCCGGCTGCTTCATTCTGTAAACAAAGTCATTTGGGATTCTTTTCATCTTTATCAAATCCTATCGTAGATGAGAGTCTGATATAGATGTTATAAAATGTTATGTGGTTCCACTAAATATACATACCAGACTCTTATTCTTGATGAGGGTCTGATATGGGTGTCAAGGGGACCCCACAAAAAAACACACCTTTTAGTGTGGTTGAAAAAAGACAAAAGTCTATCCAGTTCAACCATAAACAAAAAGTTATAATCCTACACCCTGAGTTGATCCAGAGGAAGGCAAAAAAAAAACCCATCAAAGCATGATCCAATTTGCTCCTGCAGGGGAAAAAATTCCTTCCAGATCCCCTGAGAGGCAATCGGATATTCCCTGGATCAACTTTACCTATAAATGTTAGTATCCAGTTATATTCTGTGTATCCAAGAAAGAATCCAGGCCTTTTTAAAAGCAATCTACTGAGCTGGCCAGAACCAACTCTTGAGGGAGTCTATTCCACATTTTCACAGATCTTACTGTGAAGAAACCTTTCCGTGTTTGGAGATTAAATTTCTTTTCCTCCAGACGTAAGGAGTACCCTCTTGTCCTCTGTGATGACCACAGGGTGAATAACTCTACACCGAGTTCACTATATGAACCACTGATGTATTTATACATGTTGATCATATCCCCCCTTAATCTCCTCTTCTCAAGAGAGAATAAATTCAGTTCCTCTAAGCTTTCCTCATAGATGAGCTACTTCATGCCTCTTATCAGTTTGGTTGCACTTCTTTGTAATTTCTCCAGTACCGCAATGTTCTTTTTGTGAATTGGTGCCAAAAATTGAACTGCATATTCCAGATGAGGTATTACTAATGATTTGTACATGGATAAAATGATAATTCTTTCTCTGGAATCTATAACTCTTTTAATACAAGAGAGGATTTTGCTCACTTTAGAAACCACAGCTTGGCATTGCATGCCATTATTAAGCTTGTGATCTACCAGAACTCCCAGATCCTTCTCCACCATTGATTCCCCCAGTTGTACCCCCCCCCCTAGTATGTATGATGCATGCATAGTCTTAGCCCCCAAGTGCATAACCTTACATTTATCAACATTAAACCTCATTTGCCACATACAGGTAGGTGCCCAATTAAACATTGCATTGAGGTCAGCTTGTAAGTTGGAGACATCCTGTAAGGACGTTATTCCACTGCACAGCTTGGTGTCATCTGCAAAGACTGAAATGGTATTTATAATCCCAGACCCTATATCATTTATAAATATATTAAAAAGTAAGGGTCCCAACACTGAACCCTGGGGTACACCACTGATGACCCCAGACCATTCAAAGTATGAATCATTAACCACTACTCTCTGAATACAATCTTTTAGCCAGTTTTTTTTAAGGACCCGTGGGTGTATGCCATCCAGTCCATGTGCTTTATTCACCTGTCGCATGTTTTGAAAATACCAGGTCCAGCAGAGCATCATTCCTAGTTGAGGCCTCTATGAACTGTACCATAAAATTGTCCTTTAGTAGGTTTATAAAAGTTTGCCCTTCAACTGTTCCTGCAGTACCATTACTCCAGTCAATTAGCATGCATTAAAAGGGGTATTTACTCAAGAGATAAAACTATCATTCATGGAAGGATGTGCTTAAACTGGAGCGAGTCCAGAGAAGGGCAACAAAGCTAATAAGGGGGATGGAGGTCCTTAGTTACAAGGAACAACTACAAACATTAAATATATTCTCCCTGGAAAACAGGCACTTAAGCGGGTATATGATCACAATATACAAATCCTTGAATGATGACTAGCATTGAAAGAAAATTATTTAATCTTAGTTCTCTAAAAATAACATACGGCTACACAATGAGTATGGACTGTTAAAGCAGTAATAATATGGATTTCCCTTCCACAGTTGGTGGTGTCAGTGGGCAGTATAGATAAACTTTAAAAAAATGTAAATAGATATCACACACACATACACACACTTGGGTTGAACTGGACGGACTGGTGTCCTTATTTAACCTTACCAACTATGTAACATCAGTATGTACCTTCAGTGTGTGCCTAGATTAAGGCACTGAGAAGAGAGTAAGCAAAGTGAGCTGATCTTATTATGGAGTTGTTTCTTCACTGTCCATTCAGAAGGTGGGGAGGGTCTTTTTACCTCTGTTTTTGATCATACTGTGTTACAGTGGAGATCGGGTATAAATCTGTCTTGTGTGTTGGGGGTGTCATTTCATTTGGCAGGTAAAACAGATCCCATGCATGCATTTCAATTATTAAGTAGTGAATACCATGAGTAACGTCACCTGCCATTGGAGGAGGAAGGAAAAAACACTGAAAAGGGTGCAAGCAAACACAAAAAAACAGAAAACATATAGCTCTATAAAATGTCTCTTCTTTTATTGTATACAAATTTTAAAAATGTTTTTTACTTATAAACCTTGTGGTAAAAACATATTATACAGGATACAATTGGAACAACAATGTATTTATTTGGTTAGAGGAAGCGAAGTGCATGCAGATCGACGCATTTTACCCCAAAAAGGGCTTCTTCCTGATCCAATTCGTTATTGCCACATATTTGCTTGTACTGTATAGCTAATGAACAATATAATTATTTTTTTAATACAATACAAAAACATACAAAAACTGCAACAATATTAAGTATAGATTATTTCATCTAAAGAGCACCACATGAGAAGAGAGGAGAAAAAAAACAAAAAAACAAAATTGGAGAGTGTCACCTCAGAGGGTGGGCCCAGGAGAACAAACTAGGAAGACAATAAGACATGAAAGGAAGGTATGGAGTAAAGAAACCTAACCATCAACATATGTGAGTATCACATAGAATAAAAAAAAAGATGTGCAAATATAACTCTATGTCGTAAGTGGCAAAGATGAACTGGCACAGCAGCAGAGAGTACTTACAGTATATCATACAGATGACTTCAAAAGGGACTTGAAATTATTATTATTATTATTATACAGGATTTATATAGCACCAACAGTTTGCTCAGCGCTTTACAATATAACGGGAGACAATACAGCAACAATCCAGTTCAATACAAGAGTGATAGGAGGGCCCTGAACCTTGAAGCTTACAATCTAGGAGATCAGCTTTAAAGTAATACAAGAGATCAGACTTAAATATCCCATAGGGGTACCGATCTAGTAAAAAATACAAACAAAGAGAATAGAAGTCGCAAGATATACAACTTCTAAACCATATAGCCATCTAAACATGTCCCATAGATATTAATCATCCACTTACCCCAAAATGGAGTGAACAAATCAACTAGTAAATGTACAGCATATGATCGAAAAACATATCTCACAGAAAATCAGTCTAAATTATCAAAAAAAACCAAGTCATACTGCGGAAAAATATATATTACCTCCATATATTACCTCCATAGGAGGGAGAGAAACCAGTGACTCTAGATAAACCATTTATACATACACGAGCAACATGGACGGCCAAAATGGACATGTGCATCCAATGTAAGTGTGCCATTAAATAGTGACTACCAAGCCCCACCTAAGTTTATCATCCTTAATGTCTTGCCAACATAGGGTAACTGGTACAAAACTAGAAGTGATGTATGAATGTAATTAATTAACCCAGGAATGGAGGAAAGCTCAGTTTATCATTCTGCCTGGTTTTTTTTACATGCATCTAGATTGAAGATCCACTGGCATTCTCTCTGTAAAATTGCTCTGCCAAATTGTCCCCTGCGGGGTGAGGGTGAATCTGTTCAAATGCAAAGAATTTTAAACCATTACATTTATATTTATGACATTGGGCAAAATGGCGGGCTATAGGGTTTTCTAGAACACCTCCTTTAGTGCAGCTGACATCTCTTATGCGTTCCCAAAATGTATGTTTTGTTTTCCCAATGTATAAGGCTTGACAGGAACATGTCATTATGTAGACAATACCTAGCATTTGACAAGATAAAAAATGATGGGGAATAAACCTCCTACCATTAGGTAGGATTTGACACAATATATACACTATATATTTACAGTATGTACAATTCCCACATGGAAACATACCCAAGGGGAGCTTGCTACAAGGGTTTTTCCTGCCCCCAGGTATGTAATGGTTAGATGTGACCAAATATTGAATAGGTTGGTTGTGTATATATGTTATAATAGGGCATGGATCAATGAATTCACTCAAGATCTCATCATCCCATAGAATATGCCAGTGTTTGTTAAATAATTTTTGTTATTGTGCAGACTGTGTACTGAATTTAGTAAAAAAATCTACTCTTATTCGAAGTGTGTTTTTTTCTCTCCCTGCTATTATTGGCTTTACGATATGTCCGTTAAAGGGTTTTCTGACCATATCCCCTATTGTGGAAGAGATTACGCGATCTAGCGCTTCCTGTTCAAAAACCTCTGATTCCATGCAATTTCTGCAAATCCTGCAATGCTGGCCCACAGGAATGCCTTGAATGACATGTCTCGGAAGGCCACTCAGTGCATGTAATGTGGCATTAGTCACAGTGTGTTTACGAAATAAAGTATTGGCTATGTTGTAAGGGCCCTTATAAATTGTTAGATCCAAGAAAGAAATTTGTAGGCTGTCAAAAGAAAAAGTAAATTGCAAAATAAATGCATTTACATTAAGCGTTTCTATCATTTCTTTCAAAAGCGTGCATGGACCAGAATAAAGAATGAAAATATCATCAATATACCTTCGCTATGCACATCAGAGGAGTATATATTATCATATAGATGCAACCAATCTATTAGAGATTTGGTCACATCTAGCCATTACACACCTGGGGGCAGGAGAGACTCTTGTAGCAAGCTCCCCTTGGGTACGTTCCCATGTGGGAGTTGCACATAGTGCAAATATATAGCGAATAAATTGTCTCAAATCCTACCTAATGGTAGGTTTATTCCCCATCATTTTGTATCTTGTCAAACGCTGGGTATTGCCTGCATTATGACATGTTCCTGTCAGGCCTTATACATTAGGTAAACACAAAGTAAATTTTTGGAACTCATACAAGATCATGTCAGCTGCACTATCGGAGGTGACCCAGAAAGTCCAATAGCCCACCATTTTGACCAATGTGATAATTATAAATTTGATGGTTTAAAATTCTTTGCATTGGAACGAATTCACCCTAACCCCCCCGGGGTACAATTTGACAGAACTATTTTACAGAGAGAATGTCGGTGGACCTTCAATCTATGCATGTTAAAAAAAACAGGCCTGAATGATAAACTGAGCTTTACTCCATTTCTGGGTGATTAATTACATTCATCCGAGTCTGTATTTTGGCATACTTAAGAAATCTTTGATATATTCCTTAATTTTAGGCCAAATTTTGGTCATATTTTCTTAGTTTTATTATTGTGTGCTATTTCTTAATAGGGGTATTGTAGTCATCTGACCATTTCATCTGACTGAAGAGATTGTATTTATCTATTCCCCTTTTCTCCCCTCCCTCCTTTCCCCTTCCTTTTCATTTTTTCTCTCTCCTTTTCTCCTTTTTGAGCGCGTTTTTATTTCAGTCTGTCCCCCTTGACACATGGACAGTTTGTCTGCCCCCATTTTAGTCTCAATCTACCTTTATATTTTATTTTAACTTTTTATTTGGTAGACTGACATCTTGTGTCCACCCAGTGACACTGCAGTCGGACCTTTTGTGAGTCTGTATATGTTTTGTGTTTTGTTGCTGGTTTGCTGTTGTTGCTTGTTGTTCTGTATGCCCTTTGTCTCTGCCTGGCCCTTGTTTGTGGTTGGCATAGCGCTATGCACCCTGACTGCTTCCGGCTGGTTACTGGCTTTAGGCACAGTTAGAGTCTCATGTCATTTCCATCCTACGCCGGACATGCAGCCATACATGACTTCCGGTGAACAGTAGTGGATGCGTCACTCTCTTCGGAGGAACTGGTTTTGTACCAGCTACCCTATATAGATAGATATAAAGATGTAGGTTGGGTTTGGTAATAATTATTTAATGGCACACTTATATTGGATGCACAAGTTACCGCCATTTTGGCTGTCCATGCTGCTTGTGTATGTGGTTTACCCAGGATGGTTTTTCTGGTTTTTCTCCCCCTTATGGAGGTTACATATTTTTTTAGCAGTATGACTTGTGTTTTATTAATTAGACCAATTTTCTGTGAGAAATGTTTTTTGATCATATGCAGTTCTTTTCTTCTCTTAGTGATTTTTCAGTTGAACCATCTAATTTTATCCTGTACTATGACCTTAACATTCAAGAGCCTCTCATTATATCTGCCTGATTTCTAGGGTGTCCCTCTGTATGTTTACTAGTTGATTTGTTCACTCCTTTTTGGGGTAAGTGGATGAATAATATCTATGGGACATGTTTAGAGGGCAATATGGTTTAGATGGCGAATATCTCGGGACCTCTATTCTCTTTGTTTGTATTTTGTACTAGATCGGTGCCCCTATGGGATATTCAAGTCTGATCCCTTGTATTGCTTTAAAGCTGATTTCAAGTCCCTTTTGAAGTCATCTATATGATATGAGTACTCTCTGCTGCTGTGGCGCGGAGCATCTTTGCCATTTTTTACATTTATATTTGCACAGCTGTGGCTGTTGGTAAACATATATTTTCATTACTATATATATATATATATATATATATATATATATATATATATATATATATATATATATATATATATAAAATTATTTATTCAGGTGGATAGGTGTGTTTCTTACTCCATACACCCCTTTCATGACTTATTGTTCTCCCAGATTCTTGCCAATGGCCCTCCCCCTGAGGTGACACTCTCCAGTTATTTTTCTACTCTCTTCTCATTTGGAGCTCCTGTGATTAAATAATCTATATTTAATATTGTTGTAATTTTTGTAAATTGTTTTGAATTATGTTTTTTGTATTGTATTAAAAGAAATGTTCATAATACTGTTCATTTGCTATACAAGCAAATATGTGGGAATAGAGAAGTAGATCCTGAAGAATCCCTTTTTGGGGTGAAATGCATTGATCTACATGCAGTTAGCTTCCTCTAACCAAATAGATACATTGTTGTTCAGTTTGCATCTTGCATAATACATATTTACCATTTTTAAAATTTGCATACAATAAAAGAAGATACATTTTATAGAAATATATGTTTTCTGCTTTTTTGTGTTTGCTTGCACCCTTTAAATCCCCAATTTCCTGTGGTTTTCCTCCCTCCTCCAATGGGGAGGGGAAGTTACTCATGGTATTTACTACCCTGTACCTACTTTCTTCTGGGGATGGTCCTTTTTGTTTTTTCATGTTTATGACAAGGCCCCCCACCCATTTTCTGCTATAAATTTAACTGATTGATTGAGTTCAAATTTAACTTACTAATTTATCATCAACCACAGCCTAGCTGGGAGCTATTGATGTCAGCTCAGTCACAGTGCTGGGGCAGTGAGTGTGTGCCCTTCCCACACAAAACAGCACCTATAGAGATATATGTGGCAGGTTGGACTTAAAGGTCATCGCTGTGTGGCCACATACATGCCTATGGGTGGCGGGAAGGTATTAAAGTGGTTGTAAACTCTAAACATTTCTTACCTTAATGCATTCCCTGCATTAAGGCAAAAAATGTTTCAGGATGTGTATCGACACCTCACCCCCCCTATTACTTACCTGGGACTAGTCTCGATCCAGCACTGTGCCTGTCTGTTATGGTTTTCTCCTCTTCTCCCCACTCTCACAGGCTTTGTTGAGAGCAGTGGGAGCCATTGGCTCCTGCTGCTGTCAGTCAAATCCTGTAATAATGGGGCTGGGGGCGGGGTCAAGGCTTGCTGTCTGTGTCTGTAGATGCAGGCAATGGGGTTCGGAACATCAAACTTCACCCATAACTGAAATATCACTTTTGGGAGAAATGATAATATAGATACCCCTGTTAAATTATTACACTACAATTTCCTGGATGGTTTTTGAACGAGGATTGCTATGTCTTTTAAACCAGGGCTAATTGCCAGAATTATCTAACACTATCCAGATCCAGTTGATAGAGTCTTTAATACTGTAGAAGTCAAAGTGTACTAGTGAAAGAATTATGCTGCATTTTATTAAACATTTACTATGTACACATATAGCAAATTATGTATTGTATCTTCAGTTGTCCTTAATAATTTATTGAGCATGGCAAAAATACCACTTCCAGCATTATTGTTTATGTAGGCACTGGAACACAATAAAGTGGCATGGATACTGGAATCATTTAAATAGTCACTTACTTGTTTATTTTGGATACATCTTGTTATTGAAACCAGACCACACTGTTCTGAAGACAGCAAAGGACATTCTTTACAATGTCAAATGGTATTCATTTCATATTATTGTACACATACCCAAAAAAAAGTACATTTGTTTACCTATACCATAGCTGTACTCATAAGAAAGTATAATTATAATATTTGTCTACTAGTCCCTTTGAAAATAAAAATAAACTAATATTTTTTAACATTCAACGCACTTTTCCCCTACTTCTGCTAAAATAGAGGTTGTTTACTATTCCCATTACATAACTCAAAATTATTTTTAATTTTGAGTAGAGTACACAGGATTTAATCAACTGATCTGTCTTTAGAGATTTACCTGGGCCTTGTAGATAATTTTTTTGCAATTTTTAGAATAGCTAACAGTGATGAGTGAATGTACTAAGGTTTGGTTCACCAAAGGTGTGGCGAAAGCACAAAAAAAATAGAAAAAAAATGTTCAAACTGTTAATTCCACTGCCAATGAAGTTGATTTTTAATGATAATTGTTGGCCCCTTGTGGGGCTAAAGGACAAGCCATTGCCAAACAAATATCATGGGTGCTGTGTGGGACCTGTGCCAATGAAAAACAAAACACAGTGGAAGGACCCTTTTAAGGGCAGCATGGAAAATACAGTAATCCTCTAAATTCTAGATGTATGTGATGCCTTATGAACATTATGTACATGGTGCTACAGAACAAAGCAAATATCACATACGGCCTCAGCAACTGTGTACATTGGCACCATATCTTTGGCTGTGGATTGGAATTTAATTTTTTTTTATTAGCACACCAATCGATTGTTTGAATCATATCAGGTTAAAAGTACATTTTTTTTCAGGTGGTTTGAGCTATGACAATTGTGCTTAAATCAAGTGGTACCAACCCTGCTTTGACCACCAGAAGTAGCTTGGTAATACATGTGATATCCAACAACCCTCCATGGCCAGTGGTAATCCTCTGTCATCTGGTGGATTTTTTGTTAGAATACATAGAGAAGTCCCATCAGTAAAGGCCCAGATCACACCATTGCAGAGAGCTGCATTTTTCTGCATAAGAAAACTGCAGCTCTCTGCAAGGAACTTTCCCACAGCTGTCACCTGCGGTGCAGAGCAGTGCAGAAAATTGCAACACTGCTCTGAAGGTGAATGCAACCAAAGCACACAGAACACACCTGCAGAATCCCATGGACAGTCAAGGGTGATCGGTACAGCGGGAGGGCAATTACATGAACTGATCTCCCTGTATGGCTCTCCATGAAGCAACTGAATACCCTGGGAAGGAGAGAAGGAGAAGCTGTACAGAAGCTCGACACAGTCGTACAGGAAGATCGGTTCTTGTAATTTCCCCACACACACCCCCACCTGCCACACCAATCACCCCAGACTGTCCATCGGATTCCCCATGCAGCTGTCACATTGTAGTTATCAATGAACTACCACAGTGCCATGGTAGCTCATTGATTCTTCTTGTCAGTATATCTGCTTGCCAGGGGCGGACTGACAACTCATGGGGCCCCTGGGCAATAGGGGATCATGGGGCCCCTGTGTCCTTGACCAAACTCAAAAAAGCCTATGAAAAAGGTACCAGGGGCATCTCATGGGGCCCCCTATTGACCCCGGACCCTCGGGCAGTGCCCGAGTGTCATGTACCTGATGGGAGACTGAAATGACGAGGTCGGCCTCACTTGTGTCACTAGCCCTGACCCCACTGGAGTTGGAACAGAGGGAGTCTAGGACCCAGGGGAACAAGAGCACCAGTAGTTGTTGTTTGCAGCTCTTGCAGATGATGACTTTGGAAGACTGATGATCCTCTGATTCAGGCACAGTGGAAACATGCAGAGCTAGTTTTGTAGATCGCCAGGTGTGCACCAGAGCAAGGCAGAAAGTGAGAGGGAGAGACAGGAGCAGTGTCATAGGAATAGCCAGGGTCATCAACAGGCAGACAGCATGGTACAGAATCAGAAGCAAAGCTGAAGTCAGGAGCAGAGCCGAAGTCAGGAACCAGTATCAATCAGGAGGGTAGTCAGAGTCAGGTGAGGAACAAGCCGGGTTCAGCAACAAGGGAATCACACAGGAACAAGCAGGACACGGGGGAGCTGAAGACCAGTCAGCACTCAACATGGGCAGGGACACCCTTTAAATAGTCCGTTGGGCTCCAATCTTCGCCATGGGTGTGCACGTGCGCAATCGCGCATTTCCACGTACATGTGCACAACCGGTCATCCTTCTCCGGACGTTTCTATGCGCATTTCTATTCACAATTCGTTTCACCGGAAATCCCTTACACTGAGTTTCCAAATGGTCAGTTCGCCCATGCTGCTTGCCCATACATCCCGTAAAGGCAAGCAGATATACTGACAGGTCTGCAGGAGTTCTGAATGGCACCTATGTGAAAAGGTAATTGCCCCCTAAACCTAAAAATCGGTTGTGCCACCCTTTGTGACAACAACTGCAATCAAGCGTTTGCGATAACTGGCAATGAGTCTTTCACAGCACTATGGAGGAATTTTGGCCCACTCTTCTTTGCAGAATTGTTTTAATTCATACACACTGGAGGGTTTTTGAGCATGAATGGCCTGTTTAAGCTCCTGCCACAGCATCCTAATTGTATTTAAGACCGGACTTTTACTAGGTCACTCCAAAACCTTAATTATGGGTTTTTTTTGAGCCATTCAGAGTGGACTTGCTGGTGTGTTTACTATTTTCATGCTGCATAACCCAAGTGCACCTGAGCTTAAGGTCATGAACTGATGATTGGACCTTCTCCTTCAAGATTTTCTGGTAGAGCACAGAATTTGTGGTTCCATCAATTATGGAAAGTCGTCCAGGT
The DNA here is from genome assembly GCF_062004578.1 of Staurois parvus. Taxonomy (NCBI): domain Eukaryota; kingdom Metazoa; phylum Chordata; class Amphibia; order Anura; family Ranidae; genus Staurois; species Staurois parvus. The sequence goes on from NW_028317850.1 coordinate 1,896,332, forward strand.
CCTGAAGCTGCAAAGCAGCCCCAGACCATCACACTACCACCACCATGTTTGTCTGTTGGTATGATGTTCTTCTTATAAAATATAGAGTTAGTTTTATGCCAGATGTAATGGGACACACACCATTTAAAAAGTTAAACTTTTTTCTCATCAGTCATTCTCAATGCTCTCAAAGGTTGCCTACCCCTGCTTTAAAGTGATTATAAAGGTTCAAGTATTTTTTAAATAACAAACATGTTTACTTACCTACCATTGCACAGAGCACTGTGTATTTTTTTAGTGATACCCTCTGATGAATAAAATGGCGATCTCAAGTTCATCCAAAGCCCAAGCTTTTTTTCAGATTTGGATGGTGTGGAGAAAGGTTGAAACTTCTGTCATGTCTTTATTGTTGTGTATGTCCTTGCTGAGGAGATTCATCCCTCTATTTTACCTGGTGACCATAATCACTGGTACAGAAAGTTATGAGAAATCCAAAATTTTACAGCTGTCACAGGAACAAGAGAAATTTCCAGTTGGGACATTTGTTCTTGTGACTAATGTCTCAAGCTCTGATCACATCTGGGCGTTTTGAATTGCCGCAACTCTGCCCGGGATCCCAAAATGCTGTGCAAAAATGGCAAATTGCACCGCGTGTATTCAGGTGGCATTCATTTTCAATGGCATCTAAAACGCGGTGTTGTTCCGCTGTCATTGACATTTGATAAATCAGGCTGCAATTGCTTCAAACCCCATCGTGAAAAGATTGTCGCCCACAATCGTGGCAGAATTGCACCGCATTTTAGGTGCCAAAATGAATGGCACCTGAACACATGTGGTGCAATTTGTCATTTTTGCACAGCGTTTTGGGATCACAGGCAGAATTGCAGTGATTCTGCTTGCAGTACAAAATGCCCAGATGTCAATGGAACCTATTAGAGGATTGCCTCTCAAAGAGATTTCCTTTCACCTCATGTTTTGTCTCCAGTATAAGAAGTGAAAGAAAATCTCCCAAAAGAGACAAATACAGCAGAAAAACTGAATTGAATTCTACTATACTTCACCTGAGACTAATAAAAGGTTTGGCTTTCGATACACTTTAACCTCCTCAATACTGCTATATATATGCTATATATATGTACTAAGGTCGCTGGTTCAAATCCCAACCACAGCACCACCTACCTGGTGTTTGCATGTTCTCCCTGTGCCTCCATGGGATTCCTTTGGGTACTCCGGTTTCCTCCCACACTCCAAAGACTTGCTGGTAGGGCAATTGATTCCTGTCTAAATTGGATTGTATGAATGTGAGTTGGGGACCTTGGATTGTGTGCTACTTGAAGGTTAGGGACTGATGTGAGTGTACACTATATATTCATACATGTAAAGTGCAGCTTAAATTGACGGCGCTATATAAGTACATGAAATAAAATTTATATATATATAAGCCAACCCAATTTACAATGAAAACACCTGTGCACAATTGAACTCCAGTATTTCATATTACTAAATTAAAATAAACAATCTGCTAATATTATTAGTATGATTCATAAGATCTATAGAACATAATGCAAAGATAGAGCTGATCAACTTCCAAAAGTCCAAAATAGGTTAGTTGGTGAAAGTCCACCTACTACTCTTATGCATTTCACTCCATTAGAGTCACAGCGATATTGGGGTTGATTTACTAAAAGTGGAGCGTGCAAAATTTTGTGCAGCTCTGCATGGAAACCAATCAGCTTCCAGGTTTTTTGTCAAAATTTAATTGAATAAGTTGTAGTCAGACGCTGATTGGCTACTGCCCATATCGTAGAAAACTATATTTGAAATATATTTCTTAAATATTATTCCCAAATATATTGACATACATTTGAAATGCTAAAACTTTGGCCATATTCAATGTATTTCAAAATATATTTCAATAAATATATATATATATATATATACTACATGTTGAAATGCGTTTTTATAACAAAATATATTATATACATATTTTCATTCACATTTACATTTCAAATATACTGTATGTCTTTAAAAATACAAATCTACATTTTTGGAATGCATTTACAAATATATGTAAAAATATATGTTAAAATGACTTTTTTATATGTTAAAAAAAAATCTGAAGAATATATTTAAAAAATATATATTTTAAAAAATATTTTTCATATATATTGTAATATATAAAAAATTCATTTCATTATGCAGTATATATATATATATATATATATATATTTTAAATATAATGAATATAGCCAAAATTGTAGCATTTCAAATTATTATTATTATTATAATACAGGATTTATATAGCGCCAACAGTTTGCTCAGCGCTTTACAATATAACAGGAGACAATACAGCAACAGTACAGTTCAATACAAGAGGGTTAGGAGGGCCCTGCTCCTTGGAGCGTATAATCTAATATGTCACTATATTTGGGAAGAATATTTTAAAAATATATTTCAAATATATCTTTCTTCCATGTGGGCATGCACAGCGGTACCAGATTTTGCACTCTCCAGTTTTAGTAAATCAACCCGATATAGTCAGAAGATCTAGTTTACAACAGGTTCAGTTACCTTATGGCTGGAAGACCAAGTAAAGACATGGCAACCTCACTTTCTCAGATGAAGCTTTTACGGGAAAAGAAGTATGGGACATACAAATCACTTTTTATAATTTATTAATAAACTGATAAGCTTTCTAATTCAAGAATGTATATAAACATGTTCTGCATTGTGCCAGACCTGTACAAGAATGATAATAAAAAATATCCTTAGCTATTACATGCTATTCATCAAACTGCTTGTCTATAAGGTGTGGGTGGTGTACTGGATCATGGTGTTTACAGTCTGTTGATATGGAAATCGTAGACTGTTCTGGTTTGTCCCAGCACTGATAAGGCTGGAATCATGAGTGACAGCAGACATCAGCCCTTTGAAATGGTAATGGCATTTAACATGATTTACACATAAAAAACAAACTTTTTCCATTTTGTATGATGACTACAGAAAACATAGGGGACTGTACCATCTATAGAGATATAGAACTTGGGAAAGTGGATAAGAGGCACTGGAACCCTCTGGTTGCTTTGTATGTTTGATTTATATTATTGTTTTAATCCAAAGGTCAGTGGTGAATATGAATCTGAATGTTAGGAGGGAAGCTTCTGCACAACGAGCGGTTTCCAAGATAGAAGTAATCAAATATAGAGTTAAAGTGCCACATAATGACATTTAAGTCCAAATACAAAATGTATTCTAATAACAGGCTGTTTTCGAAGCCAATGCAATGAAAGGGCTGTAATTCTGCCATTTTCATCAAGGCTACCAAGTAATAAAAAAGATAAAAAATGAATAATGACATTGTTATATGTAACTTACTGTAACAATTGATTCAAACAATTGGAAAAATAAAGATATAATACTGGTAAAAACTGACACAAATTATCTATTAATAATAATAATTAATAATCAAAAATAATAGTATCTATTATCCTAACCCTGTTGTATTGAACTGTATCGTTGCTGTATTGTCTCCTGTTATATTGTAAAGCGCTCAGCAAACTGTTGGCACTATATACATCCTGTATAATAATAATATTATTGGAATAAATTAACCACTTCCATACAGGGCACTTTTACCCCCTTCCCTCCCAGGCCAATTTTCAGGTTTCAGCGTTCTCACACTTTGAATGACAATTGCGCTGTTATACAACATTGTACCCAAACTAAAATTTTATAATTTTCTTTAAATTAACAAAAAAGTCAGAAAATTTTGAAAAAGAAACATGTTTTTCTTTGTTTCTGTTATATAAGTTTGCAAATAAATAATTGTTGTTCATAAATTTAGACCAAAATGTATTATGCTACATGTCTTTGGTGAAAATAACCCAACATGGGATGTAATATTTAGTCTGTAGGAAAGTTAGTACAGTGTCATCATATAACTGGCATGTTGGTGATCAGGGACACTAACTGGTGACAGTACAAAAAAAATTGATAATTTTTTGTTTTATTTTTCTTTATTCTTTATTATTTTTAATTTTTTTTAATACATTTTTTTCTCTTTTTTTAAGATTTTTTTTTCACATTTCACTATGACCAAAGTAGTATTATGTTACCATAGTAACATTGTACTACTTTAGGGAAGTGATCAGTTTTTTTTCTTTGCTAAAAGCAAGCATTTACCTGAATGAAATCGATTCATTCAGGGTTTTTTTTTTGTGCTTAGCTGTTGTTTGGCCATGGCTAATCACATGACACAGCTGGGCTGTGATTGGCCCAGCTTGTGCATGTTATCGCTGTGACCATTCACAGCTAGACACACTTGTATACAGTGGATGGCATGCAAGGAAGCCATCCATTGTATACAACTGTCATATGGCCAGCTATGATTGGTCACAGCAGGTCACATGGTACTGGCAACGGGGCCGGTACACAGATCTGTCATCGGCCGTGTCCAAGGTACACGGCCGGTGACAAATCGCACCACAGCGCGGCCGTGCGGGCAGGCGCACTGCGCATGCCTGAAGGGACACCATATGGTGTCCACCCGGAGACACAAGCTGTTCGTCCGGCCGCCATCTATAGGCCAGACGGCAACTGGTTAATATTCAGATTTGAACATCCTGGAGCGGGGCTTCAACTCTATATTAACTTAAGCCAGCCATACATGGATTGGAATTCAGTTCCATGTATGGGCTAGCTGATTGTACACAAGTAGATCAATCCATCAACTTGCGTAGAACCAGCCTGTCAAATTTTCCCAAACAATTAGTGCTGCTGGCTACAGTTGGCAACACTAATCATTGTGTTCTGCCGGCAGGGAAGGCTCCCTGCTGGCAGAAAACAGTGCTATGGGAGGGATTGTGGCAGGGGGGGATTAAGCAATTTTATTTCCTTCTAATCCAAAATCTATGGCCTACCTTAAGCCTGTCATACATGGATTGAAATTTTGACATTTGACTATTACCAACATCTATAGCTGCTAGCAGTAATCAATGTTTTCAGCCCGCCCAGAAGGCTTCCCCACTTGCCGAAAAAACACAATAGCACTACAGGAGTCATTCCCCCATAAACACTGACTGTGTTGATGGGGAAATTGAATGATTTTTTTTCCTTCCAACCATGGTGGAAGGAAAGAAAATCGATTAATCTATAGCCTGCTTTAGAGACAAAAAACTGACAATTATATCATTTTGTTGTTGTTTGTATAGATTTGTAGAGCATTAGCAATTGGCACATTTTTACATTTTCTGTTTGCATGCCTAATATCTCCAATCAGCACAGAATCTCAGTTTAGAAATGTGGACAATGATGATTAATGTGTTCATTACTAGCAGTTTATACAATTCATTTCCTGCTATGTCCAAGGAACAGTTTGTAAAGGAGTAGAAAGTTTAATAGCTGACCAGCAGAGGGCATCCCAGCTCTACAGTTGCACCTCCACATTTGCTGCTTAGCAGAGTGGTCACATAAAATAATTACATTTATCTTGGTGTGTTTTGATTGCATTAATCACTGTCACATACATGGCTTAGCTTCTTTGATGTAAGGTGTTGCAAGCAATCAAGTCATTTTGGAAATCAGGCCTGCTGAGAATAAAGACAGTGGAGATAATGTGCCAAGATTAGATCTGGTAAAATACTGATTTACAAATTACAGCCTCTCCAGCCCTCTAATCACAACTCTGTGTTTATTAAGCCTCCCATTGTCTGGAAAGTTTGTAGAGAAAGGAAGTTTTGCCATTTTTGTTTTCTTTAACCACTCTTGGGAAGTAAAGCCAAGCTTTACAAAATAAATAAAGAAATAAAGAAATCCTCTTCACATAAGAGCTTTAAGAAGATTACACACTGTCAGTTTTATGGACTACTGAATGCATTAGCATGACCATCATGGTAATATAGGGACACAGATTTACAGAAATCCTATTAAGGAGAAAATAAAATCCACAAAGCAAAAAAAAAAGATTTCAAATACTGTATGTATTCACTGATCTCATCTATCTTTTTATCTATCTCCCATTCTCTCTCTCTCTCTCTCTCTCTCTCTCTCTCTCTCTCTCTCTCTCTCTCTCTCTCTCTCTCTCTCTCTCTCTCTCTCTCTCTCTCTCTCTCTCTCTCTCTCTCTCTCTCTCTCTCTCTCTCTCTCTCTCTCTCTCTCATTACTTTTTCAGCTTTTGGCACAAATTAGGATATAAATTATTTTCTCCATTAGCCCATCCCCTTAAGTTATTACCTCTTGAATCTCTTGACCTTCCCCTCTTAGATTGTAAGCTCTAATGAACAGGGTCCTCTGATTTCTTCTGTATTAAACTGTATTGTAAATGTACTTTCTGCCCTCTTGTTGTAAAGTGCTGCTTAAACTGTTGGCGTTATATAAAAATATAAAAGATAACTTCTGATTGGTTGCTGTACACCATTTTTCCTATATACTTTTTAACTGAAATGCTTGTTTCCAAGAAAATGTATACAGGTTTCAGATGTTACTTATTAATGTGCTAAGAAAGTTGTATTTCCCAACAGGCATAGCCCCTCTCCCTTTAGTCCTCCGGCATTATGTGCAAGCTCCCAACATTCATGAACGTGAAACACTTTTTAACCACTTGCCCTCCAGAGGATTTACCCCCCTTTCCTAACCAGGCCATTTTTTGCGATACGGCGCTGCGTTACTGACAGTTGCGCTGTCATTCAACGCTGCACCCAAATTAAATTTATGTCCTTTTTGTCCCACAAATGGAGCTTTCCTTTGGTCATATTTGATCACCTCTGCATTTGTTTTATTGTTTGTGCTATAAACAAAAAAAGACTGACAATTCTGAAAAAAAACTAACAATATTTTAGATTTTTTTGCTATATAACATATCCAGGAAGAAAATTAAAAAAATCTTATTTTGTCATAAATTTAGGACAAAATGTATTTTGCTATATGTCTTTGCTAAAAAAAATTTCAATACATGTAAATTAATTGGTTTACAAAAAAGTTATAGCGCCTACAAATGCTGATATATATACTGGATTTTTTTTTCTATACTAGTAATGGAGGTGATCAGCAACTTACAGTGGGACTACAGGACTGCGGTGGGAATTCTGACACTGGGAGGAACTGACTAACTGTCACTGACATCCTCGGAGACACTAATACAGTGATCAGTGCTAATAAAAAGCACTGACACTGTACTAATGGCACTGGACAGGAAGGGGTTAACATGAGGGGCGATCAAAGGGTTAGCTGTGTGCTGTGTTCTGTTTACTATTTTGTCTGTGTGTGCTTTACTGTGAAAGCACCCTGCTTTGTATTGCTCTGCTATGCAAAGCAATAAAAGCAGTTTGCTGGTGATGACAGGGGAGAGATCTGTATTGTTTACATACAGACCTCTCCTCTGTCAGTGTTTGTCGGCGATCGGCAGGTGCCAGCAGGGAATCTCCGGCCGGGATCCGGCGATCGAAAGCTGTAGCAGCCAGTGGCAGCGCGGGTAGCGCGCATGCGTGCACCTCTGGCCTGGAAATGCAAAATCACGTAAATATACGTGATTTTGCGCAGCCCTGCCACTCTGTAGCAGTAGCGGATAAAGTAAAATTATAAACAAAACTTTTTTTTTTCATTTTGGATAGAGTAAGGGAGGATTAGAACCACTGTCAGTTTATTTTTTGCCATCTGTGTCCCATTGGGGAGATTTCCCTTCAGTTTCTGTCCCATACCCAATACAGAAAGTAAGAGGAAATCCCTGCAAATTGAGGGAATTATTTGGGGACCACCAGGTAACTAGAACTACTGTCTCCATTAGAAAAATTCCCCTCCGTTACTTTTCTGAGGACAACCCAAAATTTGGGATTTTCTTTTACCTTCAATGATAATGGTGAACAGGACAAATAGAAAGGGTGAATGTCTCTAATTGGGGCACAGACAGCAATAAAAACTTACAAGTGTTCTAATCCCTCTCCATTTTGCCTTTAGTTATACCTTAAAATGATTGTAAATAGTAAAAAAACAACACTCAACCAGGCCACCATCTATGTATGGAGCAGTATTGGTTTGGGCTGAACAACCTGTGATGCTCTGTACCCTGCATGTAGAGGCTGGAGACTAGCTGCATTTGTGGGCCATGTGAAGCTGAGGCGGGTGACCGCCCTACATGTCCTCCTGATGTTACCCTAACAATAACTCCTACACTGAGCTTATTCATAGAGCTTTCTTAAAATCTGTTGTTGAAGTGGTTCTAAAGGCAGAAGGTTTTTTTTACCTTATTTAATTCTATACATTAGGGTTAAAAAACCTTCTGTTTGCAACTGCACTCCATATACTTACCTGAGCCCTATCTTGGCATGGAGTGAACTGAGCTGTGTGTCTCAATACACAGACTAAGTGTGGCTCAGGATTGGGATCGAGCTCACATGAGTGCCCCCATAGCAGGTGGCTTCCTATGGTGGGAACTCAGTGTGGGGAGGGAGCAAGGAGCACCGTGCGGGGACCCGAGAAGAGGAGTATCGGGGCTGCTCTGTGCAAAACCAATGCACAGAGCAGAAAAGTATCACCTTTTTTTGTTTTTTAAATTGAGCCTATTATCACTTAATTGGAGATACGCAAATGAATACAGATTTTCAGGTTAATAGCTCTGGTTAATAATGGCGATATATTTGGACAATATGACCTCTGTTGAGCAGAAATTTGAAAGTAATGAGCAGGGGCGGACTGACAGCTCATGGGGCCCCCGGGCAGTAGGGGATCATAGGGCCCCTGTGTCCTTGCCCAAACTCTAAAAAGCCTATGAAAAAGGTACCAGGGGCATCTTATGGGGCCCTCTACTGACCTCGGGCAGTGCCTGAGTTTCCAAATGGTCAGTCCACCACTGGTAATGAGACAGGTTAACCTGACAGGTTAGTGTGATTGACCAAAAGGAAGAAAAGACTTTCAATAAAACATTGGGGTTGATTTACTAAAACTAGAGCATGCAAAACCTGGTGCAGCTGGGCATGGTAAGCAATCAGCTTCTAACTTCAACAAGTTCAATTACGTTTTGACAATAAAACCTGGAAGGTAATTGGTTTCTATGTAGAGTTGCACCAGATTTTGCATTCTTCAGTTTTACTAAATCAACCCCATAAATTGGAAAAAAGCCTAAGTCTAACTTTTCCTAAAAGTTTTCTCTCCCCCCTCCTCCTACCTTATCTGCCTAACCTGTATATAAAAGATCTGTATACTTAATTATTTTTAATCCGACTTCCTTGTGTCAGTGAGCAGCTGCTGCAGGGGAGAGGTGTAAGTGCCGACAACGTTCGGACTATGGGAGCCTATGGGTGAAGCCAAGGCTCCCGGAATTCCCAGTAATTGTCAAGTGCTGCCTGAACTGTAGGATCACGTGACCAGGCCGGAGAAGATTGAAAGTAGGTAAGTACACCCATCTATTTTATACAGGTTAGACAGTTGCCAACAGAACAGCAATAGAGAAAATCTACCAGTGAGGGCACTTGTTCCCATGATGACTGTCTAAGTGTGCATTTCCCTTACATTGGAAAAGGTTTTGTCTTCAGATATACTTTAAACCAGCATTTTTCAAGCATTTTACCATAGAGGAACCCTTTATATAAATCTCAGATTACAGGGAATCTTACAAATTATTTTATCTACTAGTCCTATTACATTAACATCATTATCAGTAAAGAACGTGACGTGTCTAGTGTATTTCGCATCCACAATAGATACTTTTTAACAACCACCTGCCCAGTACAATAAAAATATTGCAGACAATGTAAATTATAGTGTTCCCCTACATTTGTGGTCAGGGGAGAAATGCCACATTATGCTGATGGTCAGCATCAAAAGGGCCCCTTACACTGGTTAGTGGAAAGAATCCAAATCCACTTTACCTTGGTGGTCAGTGGGAAAAAGAAGAATGTTTCTCTACTTTAGGGATCAGTGAAAAGAAAGCCCTCTCATAGGGAGTAAAAAAGATCATTAGAAAGCTTAGGCTTCCATGGCTTGACTTTGTCAAGTGGCATTGGTGCCAAAATTTGGTACACATTGGTAGGTGGGACATCAGTCCACATCAGTCCACCATTGCTCATCTCCTAACCATCTCTGGAGAAACTCTGAGGTTCCACCTAGTCCTGGCTGAGAAAGACTACGTTAAACCAAATTACAGGGGCTTAATTCACATTAAAAATTCTGGGTGGAGCCATGTAGACTAATCCTTTATATCCCAGTGGCCAAGAATTCATCCAAAACTGCTGGCTTATTGCACAAGCACAGCTTTAGTAGTAAACACAGGAGACACATCTTATGTTTTATCTGTCCTCTTTCCCTTTTTTGTGATTTTCATAAACTTATAATTACTTGTTAAAAATCCAGTCCAAGGATAGATTTCATAATATCTATTTTTCTTCTTGCACATGTCCTCAAAAGCATCTCTCTATGTGCATTTACAGTTATAAAACAACCCTCAGAGCGCATAACTATAAATCCCTACTTCCACACTGGCGGATTCAGTGTTCTTGTAAGGCACAAACATTTTTATATATCTAGACTGTCCATCTCTAGACCTCAAGTAATACTTAAAATACAGCTTATGGGATAAACATAGCAGTCTTGGTTATCGAACTAACCATTACTTTATTAATGTCTGTTAAATCTTATAGTGGGAAGGCCATGATCCCTGTAGACTCCGTTGGACAGCACTGTCCTAATTAGATTATAAGCTCTTGTAAGCAGTTCTTGCTTTCCATGTAGTTCAGATGATTTAGTATTGCTAATCATAAGGAGGCACAAATGTTGCCTTAATACACTGCTAATTTTTGGGGCACATTTTATATAACAGGGTAACTCCATTTTCATGGATAAAAATATAGCAATTTAAAAAAATTTAATTACATTACTTTAATTAAATATATGCTACACAAGCCATATTGTAATTGAATGTAATTAAAAATTAAATTTTCATTTTAACCCGTAGCACTGTAATTTCCAGTAAATTTCAATGCAATACAATAAACCATGGGCATTCTGTACACCATAATGAACACCTCCAGAATGTAATACCCTGCTTGTGTAATTGGCTCACTATTTTCCCCATAAGTCTACAATAAAATTAAAGTCTTATTTTAGGCATTTTCTGAAACAGAAATGTCTTTTTTTTTGGTGAGATATTCCCCAAGGGCTAGTTACATCTAATAGGGATGCAGACACTGTAACTTTTCTAATCAGAACACTGAGAGCATACCTTTCAACTTTATGAGATGGGAAAAAGGGACACCTATTAGTAAAAAGGAGTAAAAGTAAACAAGGGACCCAACTCTGCCACATCCTCCTTAAACAAAGAATACACAAAAAATTACTTAAAAACCCAAGTGCTTATTTATCACCCTTATTCCTTTATACTGGTTTTTGAATTTACAAATGCAACAATTTAGAAATGTGATCAAAGGTTTAGCATGGGAAAACATTTTTGAAAGAAAAATTGTGCATATTTTACACAGGTACGTACATCAGTCAAAAATGAGGGACAAATGGGAGGGAAAAGAGGGGCAGAGGAACATTGTTCCTGTAGAACTATCCTCAGAAAAGCCGCTGAATTGTTTTGTGATCTCTCTGCATACCTCAAGATGACATACCTCGCTCATCCAGATCTTACTGACACACCTTAAGGTATTTCAAAGAATTTATTAGGCTATGTATAGCCTAAAAGGAAAAATGATTAGCTAATGTACCAATACAAACAATCAAAGAATCCATAACCTTATTCTGAGAGATATGGTTAAATTGGAACTCCAACCAAAAGGGGAAGTTCAGCTTTAAGGCCTCCTCCTCTTTGTTGACATTTGGCAATGTTTTTGACAGGGGTGGGAAAGGGTACCTGGTTTTGACCGTCACCTAGGCTATCTGAACATAAGTTCTCCTTCCCCTCACCCTCCCTAAAGCCACAAATCCCAGAAGACTGCGGGATCATTCAAAATGTGTATGCGCAGTGGACACTTGGCTGTGAAGCCACAAGCTGTCACAGTTGGGTGCCCACAGTTAAGATGCTGAGGACTGAACATGGTCCCTGGCACCTCCTCGGGTGAAGACATCACTGGATCTTGGTACAGGTAAGTGTCTGATTATAGCTGCTGTAGCTGCTGACATTTAATTTTTAGAAAACTGACTGGAGTTCCTCTTTAAACACCTGCAGTATTTTGGCCCTCCTAGATTGTAAGCTCCAAGGAGCAGGGCCCTCTAATCCCTCTTGTATTGAACTGTATTGTTGCTGTATTGTCTCCCTCCATAATGTAAAGTGCTGAGCAAACTGTTGGCGCTATATAAACTCTGTATAATAATAATAATAATAAAAGTAATTGACAGAACTGAACTGCATTCACCTAGCAACAGTATTTAAAGACATTCCTAACTTGCCATAACAGTCCCTGATGTTAGTATGTTACCTGTCCCAGGGCTCTCCAGACAGGTTCTCTGATTCAGTAAAAGTCAAATTCAAGACAGGAATTGTTATGATGTCTCTTTCAGTTCTGCTGAGACAGTCCACGCTCCTTTCCTTCTAAGTGATGGGAGTGCTCTCTAGTGTAGTCTGATTTCACCATGCATCCAAATCACTCCCTCCCAGTGAGAAGGTTCTCAATTGCTTCACTTCACTGAGTTCCCACCAGATCGTGGTCAGCTATGGCAGGGATTCCAGGAGCAGCAGAAGCTCAGTCTCTTTCCCACATACCGTCTTGCTCTAAGCCCATCCTCTCTTATCTCTGTCAACAACTTCTCCTTGCTCATTTGCATCAGCCAACAATCTCCATAATGAATAAGACCCAGCCAACATGGTTGTCCTCTACATTGGAGACACTTTATAGATAAACAATGAAAAGTGATCTCTCTGCTGCTGCAGTTCTGCATTAATGAATATTCAGATTAACCCTTTTGACACAGCAGGAGGATAATACAGCAGTAGCAAAAGAAGAAATCCTGCAGCACTTCTCAACTACAGTCCAGGTTATGTTCAAAAAGAGGGAGAGTCCCTCCAAATCAGGGACAGTTGGGAGCAATGTTGAGAGTGCACAAGGTGATTATATTGAACCAGACCCTCTCATTCGAAACCAGTATGTACAGAACATGGTCAAACAATCAACTATTTCTCCAGAGCAGAAACAGGTAGGACTCTGCAAGAACGTTTGCTAAAATCCTGGCAATGCACATTGATCTCCTAGAGGTTTTTTGGGTTTTTTTTGTACTCTTTAAATACTTTTTATGTTATGAGAGGTCACACACTCATTTACTTTCAAACTGATAGCTGAAAAATCTAAAATAAAAAAGCCAATAATGGGTCAGTAAGTATTCCATTTGATCCAACAAAAGATTTGATGAACTTTCACAATAATATGCAAATTGTAGGTATAAAAACTATAAATCAGAAATGACAAATAAGTGACAAATTTAAAATGTTTAAAACACTGATTTTTACTGAACAAAACGGCTTCTTGGCAATCAATCAATAATACAAGATGTAATCAGTGTGAATAATTATCCAGAGATGTGGTCACATTGACATCTATGTAAGAATAGATTAAACAAAAATGATTAGATTTACGGATGATTGTTTGCTCTTTTACGTTGTTATGATTTTTATGATTATTTGCCCTTTGTTTGTTTATTTGGAAAATGATTCCATGAACAGACTAACTTTTTTAACTATCTTCCCATAATACAAATTTAAAGAAGATGTAGCATCAAATATATTTTTAAGTGCATGCATGTAAAATACAGTTATTTCCAAGTATTTATTACCTCTGATGGCTACTGGTAATAAATGGTGGTATGAAGTTCCAGTACTTAATGTATGTACTGGCAAGAGGGGGGGGGGGGGGGCTGGGGTGTCCTGGCTGGAAATCCATTGTTGCTAGGAGGTGTAGGTAGGGTCTAAGGTGTAGGCTGGGGAAAATCTACTGTTGTGGAGAAAGTCTATTGTTGATGGGGATCTACTATTGCGGGAGGGTGTCTATTGTTGCTGAGGAGGTCAATATTTGCTTGTATGGGGTCTATTGGTGCTTGGAAGGGGTCTTATGTTGTTGGGGAAAACTACTGTTGAGAGCGGTTTATAGTAACTGGCTGCTGGAGGGTCTATTGACCCTGGTTGTTGTGGGATCTATTGATACTGGGGTGGGGGTATTTTGTTTCTGGGAGGGTCTCTTGTTGCTGGAGGGGAATTTGGTTTTGCTGGAGGGGAACTTATTTTTTCTGTGGAAGATCTATTGTTGCTGGGGAGTCTTTTGTTGCTTGGTGGGGTCTATTGTTGCCAGGGGGGTCTATTGTTGTCAAGGGGTCCAATATTGCTGGGTGGGTCTATTGTTGCTGGTTGCAGGGGATTTATTTTACTGCCTTTCTTGTTGTCATTAACAAATTCCAAAAAGATACTTGGCTTACTATCTTCTAAGGTAACATTCTCACCTGCATTTTTTCCCGACAGCTCAGAGATGCAAAAAAATCAGCGGCGGGTCCCAGCGATTAGCTGCAAGAGGTGACCCCATTGAAAGTAATGGGAAGCTGCTGACTCCCGCAGCTAATTGCAGCCCCTCGCATGTAATCGATATACAGTGATAATCTGCGAGTGATCAGCTGTGGATGCAGACTGTCTATATCCAGGACCGATCACTTGTATGTAATCACCACATAGCAATTACATGTGAACGGCCAGAATTAACTGCGGATGCTGGCAGCCTTCCATTGCTTTCAATGTGGCTGCCTCCTACAGCTGATTGCTGGGACCCCGCACTGATTTTCTTGTATCTACATGCTGTTGGGCAAAAACACAAATGTGAATGTGCTCTAAATGTGGCGGTACTGGGAGGAGGGAAGGGGTGGATACAAGGCAACGTGCTCTAAGGTAGGTAGAGGTAGAGACAAGGGGTGACTCAGGGGAGGGAGTACCTGCACTTATTGTCTGGGAAAAAAAGCTCTGCACATTGGACATCATCATTGTTGCAGTGAACATTTCACTCTTTGATGTATCAACTCAACCACATGGGTCCAGTGTCTTTAGTATCATCATGGCTATTTTTCATGATTTTACATTAAAAAAAGCTATAGTTACACAGAGAGTAAAAAAATGTGCCTCTTCATAGTGTGTGGGAGTAATATACTCTAACTTTGCAAAGGAAAACAAACAAAATAAATCTGTCCCTGATATGAAGATGCCATCGTCCAGGAAATTATGAAGAACATTCATAATTATCAATCTTGTATGAAAATGTATTTGATTTACTGGCCAATATGGAAAAAATATGAATATTTAAGTAGTAAAATCACAATATTTAAATCGGTATATTAGATGAAGTTTAGAAAGTTCAGGGAATACATCTAAACTGAGCTAGTAGCAGCTCTCCTCCCTGAGCTGAGAAGGTGTTGATAAAAATATGAACTTGAATAGGAAATTGTTAGAACATCCTCCCTACAGAGGCCACACAGAGCACAGAAAAATGTTTCCAAAGTATGCAACCTCCTCAGTTTAAAGCGGAACTTCACTCTCAATCAACATTAACCATTTTTAATCCTTATGCTGCTTGCCTTTGTAATTAAATAGGCATGTACTATATAGTATATTTAATTGTGTAAACTTTTTTTTATATTTCTTCAGTTGCTTTCTGGTTTCTGTTTTAGGCCAAAATAAAGTCATACGTCCCAGGAGTCTTCATGAGCATTTCATTTTCATCTGGTGGAGGGGCTTTCTCAGATAAGCACACCCTCCTGCCTGCATGCCTGAGCTAAGGTCAGTTGGATTCCAGGAAGTAAATTCTACATAAATCATCTACCCTTACACAAGATGGCCATGGCTAAAAATATTAAGGGGTGTTTTTCTCAACAAAATAAAGCATGGAGACATGGATGGATGGGTGAGTTTGCTTTCAATATTACAAATGACCTACAAGAATTACGTATTTTCTCATTACTGACTGGGCGTCAAACAAGGAAGACATTTGTACTTGTTGGATAAAGTTTATTGAATTATTTTATTGTTCATCTGCATATGCATTTTACTATTATACAAGAAAAATTGACCAAATTCAGACTAATAAAAGCTTAAGATGATCATACATCATATCCCTGTCCTCAGTGCTGAACGAACCCTGGCCCCCGCAAGACCTATTATCAATCTTAGCTTAAGATGCTCCCAGAAATGTGTCCTTCATTCTGTATTAGTTGGAAGAGGTCTCCTGCACTCAGATACTCTGTGATGAACATTACATGTTCCTGTGTGAAAAAAAGGAATACAGGTTACACTGCAGACATCAAGGATTTGGAGGTTTGGTGAATATGTCAGAGGCAAATAAGTGCAGTGTGAGGTGACCAGGATTGGACCAGGATGGACTGACCATTTGGAAACTCGGGCACTGCCCGAGGGCCCGGGGTCAGTAGGGGGCCCCATGAGATGCCCATGGTGCCTTTTTCATAGGCTTTTTTGAGTTTGGGCAAAGGCACAGGGGCCCCACGATCCCCTATTGCCCGGGGGCCCCATTAGTTGTCAGTCTGCCCCTGGAGGTGACACATTTGAGCAAATTTACTACCAGATTTCTGAGTGGGCATACACTCTGCAAGCAGCTTAAAAGAAAAGCATACTCTCCAAAGGCTTAAAGCAGAAGTTTGGTAAAAAAAAAGATTTTGGGGTATACATCACCAGGGATATAAATCTAATAAAGTGCATCCTTTGTCCTTATGACTGCTGGTTACTACAGAAATCCTCAATTCAGTGATGCAGCATTTTCCCTTATAGGAATGAATCTCCCGCACTGCATGGGTTAACCATGCCCCAGTTGTAACAGTGAAGGATCAAGTAGCTCACCCTCAGTCCTTCTGCCCTACTTGTCCATTTCCAAAACTCCTTTTATTATTCTTTCATAATGCAAAGCTTTCTGTCAATGGAAGAGGGGGGATCCTGCCAATTATTCACCCCTCCTCCATTCACTGAAATATTGCATTGTCTGTTGGTGGTTGTTCTTATAATAAGGAAAATTGCAAATATAGAAGCTAGCAGAAGTCTACTCCAGAATAGGCCAGTGGCTATTGAAAAATCATAGGTGCAATATGATGACATCATCCTGTGCCTGATGATGTCACAGCTGATGAAAGGACTGGGTGTGGTGTGTTTCAGAACATGACTGTCTTTATGGCAGGCTGTTAGTTAATGGTAAAATGAGATGATAACACCACCTAGAGGGGACATTTAGTCACACTTTAAAGTAACAATACAATAATAGTCCAGACCGAAAGAGAGTGTTGTTAGCCATGTAATGCACATACTGGGACATGCCATCCCCATGTTGTCTTGGGGGTAACCAATGGTGAGCATGACAAAATAATTTCTTAACTCAAAGATCCATATGGCTAGGCTCAGTGTTGACCCTTGGGTATATGCATACATTATTATGTTAACATTGTACATATTTACCATAATTTGAGAGCTGTCTTCAAAATAAACAAAAATCAATGAAGAAAAGAGCTGCAATCATAATTTCTTAGCATACTTTGTCTCTAGTGTCTATAGTGTCAAAGTTCATACAAGAATTGAGACATTTTTCAATGAAGAACATGCATAGGAGTACATTGTGGAAGAAAAAAGATTTCCATGGTCAAAGGGTATGATTCAACTTTCAAGGCAATAGTGGACAGGGCTGGTGAAGGTGGATCACTGGAGTTGTTGCATGAAGCCAGTGAAGCTGGGCTGTTGCCACTGATGCCTGGAGCAGGTGAATGTGGCTTGTTGGTGTTGGTGGATTGAGCTGGTGACAGGGGTGGACTGACAACTTATGGGGCCCCCAGACAATAGGGGATCATGGGGCCCTGTGTCCTTGCCCACACTCAAAGCACACCCAAAAAAGCCTATAAAAGGTACCAGGGGCATTTCATGGGGCCCCCTACTGACCCTGGACCCTCGGGCAGTGCCCGAGTGCTCGAATGGTCAGTCCGCCCCTGGCTGGTGATATTGGTTTCCTGAAACCAATGGTTAGAGCCAATGGATTTGGCTTTTTGATGCAGGTCAATGTACAAAGCCAATATATCAGCTTAAGGATCCTTAATTAAAAAAAAAAAAATCTGATGGTAATGAAAGTTTTCTGCCTTATGGCTAAAAAGAAAGAACCATATTCTTGTGTTAAAGCTTTGGGAATTGAGCCTATTTATGTACAGTAGCATTACCTGCTCAAGCAGCAATGTTTGAGCACTTTACATAGGTGTTGGCTTTACTAAAATGGGTGTCCAATAGACATGTGTATGCCAGAAATTTTCTTTTCATTTCACATTCGTTTATTGAAGAATTTAATTTTGTCATATTCATTATGCTGAACTGATTCATATTTGAGATTCTTTTCATATCTTCCTCATTCATTTTGTTGGTCCAGGTGGATTAGAAAAACTTTGCAGTTTTTCTGGAAAATTGCTATATATTTGGTATGCAGCACTACCCTCATAAGGGCTGCTGGAATTTTTTGGGTCCTCCTCTGCTCTGCACAGCCAGGCAACACGCATTTTCCACACTTGACCTTGAGAGTCAGTAAACAGTCCTTGAGCTGGTTTTTAGTTGTTTTTATTAAGGGGTTAACAGTTTGGATGGGGTCTAGGGGTATATGGGTGCCCAAGGAACTGTAGAACTTGAGGACAAACTTCTCAGCAACTATGTATAAAAAAAAAGGGTGGGCTGGAAAGATAAAGGAAATTTAGCACTGTCCCTTTTTATCTTCTTTTTGTGTACCTCCTCAGACCCTGGATGAATTCTCCTCTTCACCCATCTGTGCTGAGGGTATCCCTAAGCAAGGGGGTCCCAAGAGCTGCAATCCAGCAGTCCCAGGTGAAGACTAGTTGGGTATTGCA
Source organism: Staurois parvus (assembly GCF_062004578.1). NCBI lineage: Eukaryota > Metazoa > Chordata > Amphibia > Anura > Ranidae > Staurois > Staurois parvus. Next base: position 1,915,139 of record NW_028317850.1, read on the forward strand.
CCTGACTGCCCTCTCACCTTATCACCCAGGGGGTGTAGGAATACTAACACTGTCCTGTCCTGTCAGCATGGTGGGTAGGTCGCTGCTTTCAGGCCTTTTGCTGGGCTGGCTCCTTCCCTGCTAACAGAGAAGTTGTCTTTCCAAGGAGACGTTGAGGCAGTAGAGATCCTCCCGTCCAGCAACCAGCCTATAGGTAGGGTCTCTCCCTGGGGCCCCCTCCCAGGCTCCACACTCCAGCCTAATCTCAGTCCATATTCTCAGTCCATATTCCACCCAACTCCCCTCTCTTCTCAGGTTCTGTTATATTTGAGGGTTGCCTTAGTCACCATGCCCAGCCTCCTGCCAGGGTCCCTCAAACATGCAGATCTGGGCTTCTTCCCCTCCTTCTGCCCTGTTCCAGAAAGTTCTCAGGTTTCTGAAAAGGTGGGTGGGCTCCAGAAGCCCTGACCTGTAGAATCACCCAGCCTGTCCTAAGGTGATGTCCTGCCTCACTTCCAGGCTTCCTTTATCTAAAATAATCAACAAACTCTAGTTAACCTGGTGGGCGTTAAAGATATGTTATCGAATCAGACAGATTCTAATAAGACGGATTCAATATTTTTGCACACTAGTCCAACCCACCAAGAGAAATGACATGAGCTGGTTGGACAATAAAGAGTGGCCTCATGTTCATCAGAATTAATCAATGGAATGAAATTCGAATCCATTCATTTTCCGAAATATCTAACAAATTTGAAAACTGAATTCATTTTCCAATGGACCAAAACTACTATTGTATCATGTGATGTCATCCAAATGAAACAAATGCATTTACTTATTTCGTTTTAACATTTTTATCAGATTCGTTCCCATTTGTTGCTGTTTCCATTTAAGGATTCAGATAGATCCAAATCTCCAAAAATTATATTTTTGTCTGAGAAACATCAGAACTAAACAAATTGCACGTGTGTAGTGTCCAATAGGTTTCACTGCACATACCCCAATACTATATTGTCCATAGCAGTATAAAGGCCTGAACCATTTTGTTATTGTATACCCACAGCCAACCCTGATCGCTGGCCAACAAAATTACCTACAGCTTGTATCTGCATCCCAGCCTGACCAGAGGGTATGTACCTTCAGTTCCGCTCAAAATATTATTATTATACAGTATTTATATAGTGCCAACGGTTTGCTCAGCGCTGTACATTATAATCAGAGACAGTACACGAGACAGTACAGTAACAATACAATACAATACAATACAATACACGAGGGGTTCGAGGGCCCTGCTCCTTGGAGCTTACAATCGAGGAGGGAGGGGAGAGTGGTACAGGAGGAAATAGTTGTGGGGGATGGAGTGGTGGGAAGTGCAGAGGAGATCAGCAAATTAGGTGAGGGCGGGGTAGGCTTCTCTGAAGAGATGGGTTTTCAGGGTGCGCCTGAAGGTGAGGAGGGAAGGTGACAGTCTGATGGATTGGGGTAGTGAGTTCCAGAGGATAGGGGAAGCCCTGGAGAAGTCCTGGAGACGGGCATGGGAGGAGGAGACCAGGGAACTGGAGTGAAGGAGGTCTTGTGAGGAGCGGAGAGTGCGTTTTGGGTGGTAGATGGATATCAGGTCGGTGATGTAGTTTGGGGAGTGTTATGAACAGCTTTGTACGTTAATGTTAATATTTTGAACTTTATGCTTTGGGCAATCGGAAGCCAGTGGAGGGATTGGCAGAGGGGGGTGGCGGATACGGAGCGGTTGGTAAGGTGGATGAGTCTGGCCGCAGAATTCAGGATAGACTGATGCGGGGATAGCCTATGTTGGGGTAGGCCGGCGAGGTGGGAGTTGCAATAGTCAAGCCAGGAGATGATAAGGGAGTGAATGAGTTGCTTTGTAATTTCTGGAGTTAGGAACGTGCGTATTTTGGAGATGTTGCAGAGGTGGAGTCTGCATGAATTTGTCAGCGATTGGATCTGGGGCTGGAAAGACAGATTGGAGTCTAAAATGACACCTAGTACTCTGGCTTGCGTGGTGGGGCTGATGGTGGCATTGATGGGTGTGATAGAGTTTGGGGGGGGGTGTGGGCTGATGGGAAAACTAGGAGCTCAGTTTTGGCAAGGTTTAATTTGAGGAAGTGAAGTGACATCCAGTCTGATATGTCGTTCAGAAGACTAGTGATTCGGGCGGAGACTGAAGGAGTGAGGCAAGGGGTAGAGAGATAGATTTCAGTGTCATCGGCATAGAGATGGTAGTTGAAGCCGTGGGAGTGTATCAGTTGGCCAAGGGAGGAGGTATAGATGGAGAAGAGAAGGGGCCCGAGGACAGAGCCTTGGGGGACCCCAATAGAGAGGGGGAGTGAGGGGGAGGTGGCAGCGTTATAGGTAACGCTGAAGGAGCGTTGGGATAGATAGGAAGAGAGCCAGGAGAGAGTGGAGTCTCTGAGGCCAAAAGAGTACAGTTTTTTGAGGAGGAGGGGGTGGTTGACCGTGTCGAAAGCTGCGGAGAGGTCAAGGAGTAGTAGCACTGAGTAGTGCCCATTGGCTTTGGTGGTTAGCAGGTCATTGGTGAGTTTGAGTAGAGCGGTTTTGGTGGAGTGTAGGGGGCGGAAGCCAGATTGTAGGGGATCAAGGAGGTTGTTGTCGGTGAGGTGGGAGTTTGGATGCAAATGGCAGCAGGGAGATGGGTCTAAGGTTGTTTGGGTCGGTGGGATCCAGGGAGGGTTTTTTAAGTATGGGAGTGATGTGCACGTGCTTCAGGGTGGAGGGGAATGTGCCAGTAGAGAGGGAGAGATTAAAGATGTGAGTGAGGGAGCGTAGGATGGAGGAGGAGGGTGATCGTAGGAGTTGTGTGGGGACAGGGTCAAGGGGGCAGGTGGTAAGGCGAGCTTCAGAGAAGACCTTAGTGACCTCTTCAGTGGTAACGGGGTCAAAGGAGTGGAGTATTTAGGGGGTTTTAACGTGAGGAATGTTGGGCGGGGTGGAGGTCTGGACAGTGGCGAGGTCGAAGGAGAGGAGTGTTAAGGGGGTTTTCATGTGAGGGATGCTAGGTGGGGCGGAAGTCTGAGCAGTGGTGATGTCCCTGCGAATTGCGTCGATCTTGCTTTGGAAGTGGTTAGCAATCTCGTGGGCGGTGAGTGAGGTACTGGGTGGAGGTGGGGGCGGAGAGAGCAGGGAATTGAAGGTGGAGAAGAGCCAGCGAGGGCTGGAGGAGAGGGTATTGGTGAGGGTTACAAAGCAGGCTTGCTTAGCAGCATGGCGTTAGGAAGTGTAGGTGAGGAAGGCGGATTTGTATCGGGTGAACGCTTGCTGGGATCTGGTTTTGCGCCATAGTCACTCTAGCGTGCAACTGCGTCACTTGAGGTTTTTGGTGTGGTCATTCTGCCAGGATTGAAGCGGTCGGGGTCTAATGTTTCGTGTGGTTAGGGGTGCTAAGGAGTCAAGAGCGGCTGACAGCGAGTTGTTATAGACAGTAGTGGCCAGGTCAAAATACACTTTACAACTGTTGTATTACAAGAAACTGCAACATGGTAGAGTATGTTGGCAGGTCAGGGAGACATTCAGGTGGTAAAAGATTTTTAGAGATGCTTTCACAAGACATTCCTACAGTGTACCAGAAAAAAACTCGACCAAGTCAGGTCACCCACACACTTAATAAATCTCTTGAGGCTCCATAAATGACATCTTCTTGTCACAACTCCACGTTTTCTTTTTGTCCACATTTGGAAATTGGGTGTTCCAACTCCTCCTGTTACATTCTCCATAAAAAAACAGATAAATACAGGGATAGTGGGAGCCTCTCATAAGGGGCACATCAGATGTGCACAGCCAGGAACACAAAGCAAGGATGATGGGAGCCCCTTATGATGACCAATGAATATGTGAAGAGCTAGGTCCCTCCACATGCACAGATGTGAACACAAACACACACATAGGGTACACACATGTATATAAACAATGAGTGCAGAACACTTATTTGGTATAGAAATAATCCTAGGTCCAACATTTACAACTAAGCCTAAACTGATGAGCTGTAAAGGAATTTAAAGTGATACTTGTTGATAATTTTGGATATCATTGTTTTTCACCTTTTTGCGATTGCACGCTTCTTTGAGGCCCGACATGTTTAGTATCTATTTATGTGATATATCCTCATCTTTTTACTTTGTTTAAAAAAAATGTCATTTATATTGTCAAAAATGAAGATTTTAACGCATGGGAAAAATGAAAAAAAAAATAGTTCCAGCATGTAAAGATTTAAAACCTTTCTGTATTTTCAGTGCTGTCCTAGAAGCCACAAGAAAAAGCCTTCTCCCTGCTGTAGAGTATTTTTTTTTTAATTCTGATATTGGCACACATGCCCCATGGCAGTATTTGGCTTCCCACACCTTTCATTTGACAATAGTTTGCTTATTAACTCAAAAGCTCAATGAATGACACTACAGGGTTTATTTACTAAAGCTGGAGAGTCCAAAATCAGACTCCCTTCTGCATAGAAGCCAATCAGCTTCTAACCTCAGCTTGTTCAATGAAGCTTTGGCAATGAAACCTGGAAGCTGATTGGTTTCTATGCAGAAGGGAGTCTGATTTTGGACTCTCCAGCTTTAGTAAATAAACCCCTACATGTCCTTTGTATGTTTATTATTGGAAGTATGGTTTTAATGTGGTTTAATATTTAGGAATGCTTTGGTGAATAAATTGGTAGGAGGGTATTTCAGTTGAGGTAAAGGTTAGTGTAGAGTAGTGCAGCACCACCCCCAAAGGAGCCGCCTGGTAACTTTGGGTTCTCTGTTCTGTGCCTCGACTTCAAGAACAACCTAAGCCCCTCTGACATACCTGGTTAACTAAAAATCACTTCAAGCACAGATAATTACCTTTAACCTGGTTGTGGGTTACTACCAGTAAATAGACACACACCTGTTTAGCAGTAAATGCTCTTAATTTTGATACGGGTTACAATTACCCTAAACAGAATCAGAAGGGTAAGTTAGTAAATCAGCAGTAAACAATATTAGTAAACGCTGAATGCAGTATAAATGGTGATGACGCTACACTAGGTTAGAGTGCACTTTAAGGAATGGCTAGGATGCAGCATCTCTTTAGTACCTCTTTAACTAAAAAAAAACAAGACCTTAAGGCAGTAACTGTTAGGGACAGTTTTTAGTCTTGACTCTTCAGTTGGCTAAGCATTGGAGCCCATTGACTCGCATTATGTCTGTCAAAAAGGCCTGTAGGCCGTATTAGGGCTTTGGGATAACTAGTAGGTAGTTCCTAATGGCTCAATCCCTAATGGTGGTAACAAGTAGCCCAGTCATTTCTGATGGCTCATTTTCCAAAGGTGGTAACAAATAGCGGCAGTAGTGATCCCTTTGTTCAGGTGTCCGCTCACACTAGGTTGCCCATGGAGACTCTGGTAGGACGCACAACAGGTCTGTACCCTGGCAGCAGCTTCATCCCTCCACACTTGGGTCACACTCTGTACTCTCTGGTAGTCCCACATATAGCAGTGGGCTTTCACTAGCACAGGATCTTTTTCACTCATCTGGTGTCTCCCAGCACAGTCCTCTCACACACAGCCTGGGTAGCAATGACTGAGGAGAAAACCTTTTCGGGAAAAATCTGGTTCTCTCCTCCTTACTGCTGCTTGGTCCATTGCAGTTGCTAGGAGAAAGAGGAAAGAGAGTCCACACAAACCGTCCTCTCTTGAGGTTAAACTCTGTGCTGCTGACAGGAGGGGGGAGCAAATGGGAAGTTACACAGACAAGTTGCAGCTTACCTCTCCTCTGTCAAAGTACAGCCTTGGCTTGCGTTACCCGACAGGAACAGCAAACGTGGGGGGGGATCAGCTGCACCTACTACAGTAGGCAACAACACAAAATTTAACTGAGCATGCTGAGTTTGACAGGTGGTGCTGCCAAGCAATTTGCCTATTAAAGCCAATGGGGCCAAGCTGGAACCACAAGCGAAAAGCTTAACTAGAGGTTTCACCATGATTATGTCAATACAAAACCCCATTTGGATGGAAAAAGAAAAAGAAAATCAAATTTAGCAAAAAACGTGCATTCATCCCTGAGAAAGTCACATGACACTGTGATGACACGCATAGGGCAGAGCCAGGTAATGTCTGACCAGAAATTGTCCTATATGTGAAATCCTGATACCCAGTGCAGTGTTTGCAATTAGCAGTTTCACTGTAGTGCACCAGTGACAGTGCACAGAAATAATGTATGTAAGTTGTTTATCTTGCTTTTAATAATTTTTTTAATCATTTTAAATGTGATGAGGTCATTATTAGAGATGAGCGAATCGAACCAGGCGAAGTGGAATTCGTTTCGAATTTCAGGAAAAATTCGATTCGCGGCGAATCCGAATATTAGCATACTTCGGGTGCGCGAATCGGATTTTTCCCCATCAGCCGGCAAAAGTGTCCCTGCAGAGAGCTCCGCTATTTCTGACAGTTCTCTGACAGTTCCTTCACATGTACAGCGGTTGAAACATTGTATCTATTTGTTTCCATTTAGGATACAGATGTTTTTATTCGGAAATAGATACAATGTTTCAACCGCTGTAAATGTGAAGGAACTGTCAGAGAACTGTCAGAAATAGCGGAGCTCTCTGCAGATACACTTTTTGCTGTACTGGAATACTTCTTCTTTTCATTCTTCTTTTCATTCTTCTCATTCTTCTTTTTATTCTTCTTTTCATTCTTCTTCTCATTCTTCTTTTCATTCATCTTCTTCTTTTCATTCTTCTCATTCTTCTTTTCTTCTTCATGAAAAGAAGAATGAGAAGAAGAATGAAAAGAAGAATGAAAAGAAGAAGAAGAATGAAAAGAAGAATGAGAAGAAGAATGAAAAGAAGAATGAGAAGAAGAATGAAAAGAAGAATGAAAAGAAGAATGAGAAGAATGAAAAGAAGAATGAAAAGAATGAAAAGAAGAATGAAAAGAAGAAGAAGAAGAATGAAAAGAAGAAGAAGAAGAATGAAAAGAAGAATGAAAAGAAGAAGAAGAATGAAAAGAAGAATGAGAAGAAGAATGAAAAGAAGAATGAAAAGAAGAATGAGAAGAATGAAAAGAAGAAGAAGAATGAAAAGAAGAATGAGAAGAAGAATGAAAAGAAGAATGAGAAGAAGAATGAGAAGAATGAAAAGAAGAATGAGAAGAATGAAAAGAAGAATGAAAAGTAGAAGAATGAAAAGAAGAAGAAGAATGAAAAGAAGAATGAAAAGAAGAAGAAGAAGAAGAATCTTTTCATTCTTCTCATTCTTCTTTTCATTCTTCTTTTCATTCTTCTTCTTCTTCTTTTCATTCTTCTTCTTCTTTTCATTCTTCTTCTTCTTTTCATTCTTCTTTTCATTCTCTTCTTCTTCTTTTCATTCTTCTCATTCTTCTTTTCATTCTTCTCATTCTTCTTTTCATTCTTCTTCTTCTTCTTTTCATTCTTCTTCTTCTTTTCATTCTTCTTTTCATTCTTCTTCTTCTTCTTTTCATTCTTCTTCTTCTTCTTCTTCTTTTCATTCTTCTTTTCATTCTTCTTCTTCTTTTCATTCTTCTTCTTCTTCTTTTCATTCTTCTCATTTAACTTTTCATTCTTCTCATTCTTCTTTTCATTCTTCTTTTCATTCTTCTTCTCATTCTTCTTTTCATTCTTCTTCTTTTCATTCTTCTTTTCATTCTTCTCATTCTTCTTTTCTTCTTCATGAAAAGAAGAATGAGAAGAAGAATGAAAAGAAGAAGAAGAATGAAAAGAAGAATGAGAAGAAGAATGAAAAGAAGAATGAAAAGAAGAATGAGAAGAATGAAAAGAAGAATGAAAAGAAGAAGAAGAATGAAAAGAAGAATGAGAAGAAGAATGAAAAGAAGAATGAGAAGAAGAATGAGAAGAATGAAAAGAAGAATGAGAAGAATGAAAAGAAGAAGAATAAGAATGAAAAGAAGAATGAAAAGAAGAAGAAGAATCTTTTCATTCTTCTCATTCTTCTTTTTATTCTTCTTTTCATTCTTCTTCTTCTTCTTTTCATTCTTCTTCTTCTTTTCATTCTTCTTTTTCTTCTTTTCATTCTTCTTCTTCTTTTCATTCTTCTTTTCATTCTTCTTCTTCTTCTTTTCATTCTTCTCATTCTTCTTTTCATTCTTCTTCTTCTTCTTTTCATTCTTCTTCTTCTTCTTTTCATTCTTCTTTTCTTTCTTCTTCTTTTTCTTTTCATTCTTCTTCTTCTTCTTTTCATTCTTCTTTTCATTCTTCTTCTTCTTCTTTTCATTCTTCTTCTTCTTTTCATTCTTCTTTTCATTCTTCTTCTTCTTTTCATTCTTCTTCTTCTTTTCATTCTTCTCATTTTTCTTTTCATTCTTCTCATTCTTCTTTTCATTCTTCTTTTCATTCTTCTTTTCATTCTTCTTCTTTTCATTCTTCTCATTCTTCTTTTCTTCTTCATGAAAAGAAGAATGAGAAGAAGAATGAAAAGAAGAATGAAAAGAAGAAGAAGAATGAAAAGAAGAATGAGAAGAAGAATGAAAAGAAGAATGAAAAGAAGAATGAGAAGAATGAAAAGAAGAATGAAAAGAAGAAGAAGAATGAAAAGAAGAATGAGAAGAAGAATGAAAAGAAGAATGAGAAGAATGAGAAGAATGAAAAGAAGAATGAGAAGAATGAAAAGAAGAAGAATAAGAATGAAAAGAAGAATGAAAAGAAGAAGAAGAATCTTTTCATTCTTCTCATTCTTCTTTTCATTCTTCTTTTCATTATTCTTCTTCTTCTTTTCATTCTTCTTCTTCTTTTCATTCTTCTTTTCATTCTTCTTTTTCTTCTTTTCATTCTTCTTCTTCTTTTCATTCTTCTTTTCATTCTTCTTCTTCTTCTTCTTCTTTTCATTCTTCTCATTCTTCTTTTCATTCTTCTTCTTCTTCTTTTCATTCTTCTTTTCATTCTTCTTTTCATTCTTCTTCTTCTTCTTTTCATTCTTCTTCTTCTTCTTTTCATTCTTCTTTTCATTCTTCTTCTTCTTCTTTTCATTCTTCTTTTCTTTCTTCTTCTTTTTCTTTTCATTCTTCTTCTTCTTCTTTTTCTTTTCATTCTTCTTCTTCTTCTTTTCATTCTTCTTTTCATTCTTCTTCTTCTTCTTTTCATTCTTCTTCTTCTTTTCATTCTTCTTCTTCTTCTTTTCATTCTTCTTCTTCTTTTCATTCTTCTTCTTCTTTTCATTCTTCTTTTCCTTCTTCTTTTCATTCTTTTCATTCTTCTTTTCATTCTTCTTTTCATTCTTCTTCTCATTCTTCTTTTCATTCTTCTTCTCATTCTTCTTTTCATTCTTCTTCTTCTTCTTTTCATTCTTCTTTTCATTCTTCTCATTCTTCTTTTCTTCTTCATGAAAAGAAGAATGAGAAGAAGAATGAAAAGAAGAATGAAAAGAAGAATGAAAAGAAGAAGAAGAATGAAAAGAAGAATGAGAAGAAGAATGAAAAGAAGAATGAGAAGAAGAATGAGAAGAATGAAAAGAAGAATGAGAAGAATGAAAAGAAGAATGAAAAGAAGAAGAAGAAGAATGAAAAGAAGAAGAAGAAGAATGAAAAGAAGAATTAAAAGAAGAAGAATGAAAAGAAGAATGAGAAGAAGAATGAAAAGAAGAATGAAAAGAAGAATGAGAAGAATGAAAAGAAGAATGAAAAGAAGAAGAAGAATGAAAAGAAGAATGAGAAGAAGAATGAAAAGAAGAATGAGAAGAATGAAAAGAAGAATGAGAAGAATGAAAAGAAGAATGAAAATAAGAAGAAGAAGAATGAAAAGAAGAAGAAGAATGAAAAGAAGAATGAAAAGAAGAAGAAGAAGAATCTTTTCATTCTTCTCATTCTTCTTTCATTCTTCTCATTCTTCTTTTCATTCTTCTTCTTCTTTTCATTCTTCTTTTCATTCTTCTTCTTCTTCTTTTCATTCTTCTTCTTCTTCTGAGGATGAGGATGAAGAAGAAGAAGAAGGAGAAGTAGGATGAAAATAAGAAGAATTCCAAGCCGGCAAAAAGTGTATCTGCAGAGCTCCTCTATTTCTGACAGTTCTCTGACATTCACATTTACAGCGGTTGAAACATTGTATCTATTTGTTTCCATAAATGGAAACAAATAGATACAATGTTTCAACCGCTGTAAATGTGAATGTCAGAGAACTGTCAGAAATAGCGGAGCTCTGCAGATACACTTAGCGGAGCTCTGCAGATACACTTTTTGCCGGCTTGGAATTCTTCTTATTTTCATCCTACTTCTTCTTCTTCTTCATCCTCATCCTCATCCTCTTCTTCTTCTTCTGAGGATGAGGATGAAGAAGAAGAAGAAGAAGTAGGATGAAAATAAGAAGAATTCCAAGCCGGCAAAAAGTGTATCTGCAGAGCTCCGCTATTTCTGACAGTTCTCTGACATTCACTCCATACAGCGGTTGAAACATTGTATCTATTTGTTTCCATTTATGATTCCTTCTTCCTAGATTCCTTCTTCCTTCTTCTTCTTCTCATCCTTCTTCTTCTTCTCATCCTTCTTCTTCTTCTCATCCTTCTCCTTCTTCTCATCCTTCTTCTCATCCTTCTCCTTCTTCTCATCCTTCTTCTCATCCTTCTCCTTCTTCTCATCCTTCTCCTTCTCCTTCTTCTCATCCTTCTCCTTCTTCTCATCCTTCTCCTTCTCCTTCTTCTCATCCTTCTCCTTCTTCTCATACTTCTCCTTCTTCTCATCCTTCTCCTTCTTCTCATCCTTCTCCTTCTTTTTCTCCTTCTCCTTCTCCTTCTTCTCATCCTTCTCCTTCTTCTCATCCTTCTCCTTCTTCTCATCCTTCTCCTTCTTCTCATCCTTCTCCTTCTCCTTCTTCTCATCCTTCTCCTTCTTCTCATCCTTCTCCTTCTCCTTCTTCTTCTTCTCATCCTTCTTCTTCTTCTCATCCTTCTCCTTCTTCTCATCCTTCTTCTTCTTCTCATCCTTCTTCTTCTCATCCTTCTCCTTCTTCTCATCCTTCTTCTCATCCTTCTCCTTCTTCTCATCCTTCTTCTCATCCTTCTCCTTCTTCTCATCCTTCTCCTTCTCCTTCTTCTCATCCTTCTCCTTCTTCTCATCCTTCTCCTTCTCCTTCTTCTCATCCTTCTCCTTCTTCTCATCCTTCTCCTTCTCCTTCTCCTTCTTCTCATCCTTCTCCTTCTTCTCATCCTTCTCCTTCTCCTTCTTCTCATCCTTCTCCTTCTTCTCATCCTTCTCCTTCTCCTTCCTCATCTCCAAGGGCATTTAAATTGCCGGCTTGGAATTCTCCTTCTTCTCATCCTTCTTCTTCTTCTTCTCATCCTTCTTCTTCTTCTCATCCTTCTCCTTCTTCTCATCCTTCTTCTTCTTCTTCTCATCCTTCTTCTTCTTCTCATCCTTCTCCTTCTTCTCATCCTTCTTCTTCTTCTCATCCTTCTTCTTCTTCTCATCCTTCTCCTTCTTCTCATCCTTCTCCTTCTTCTCATCCTTCTTCTTCTTCTCATCCTTCTTCTTCTTCTCATCCTTCTCCTTCTTCTCATCCTTCTTCTTCTTCTCATCCTTCTTCTTCTTCTCATCCTTCTTCTTCTCATCCTTCTCCTTCTTCTCATCCTTCTTCTCATCCTTCTCCTTCTTCTCATCCTTCTTCTCATCCTTCTCCTTCTTCTCATCCTTCTCCTTCTTCTCATCCTTCTCCTTCTTCTCATCCTTCTCCTTCTCCTTCTTCTCATCCTTCTCCTTCTCCTTCTTCTCATCCTTCTCCTTCTCCTTCTTCTCATCCTTCTCCTTCTTCTCATCCTTCTCCTTCTTTTTCTCCTTCTCCTTCTCCTTCTTCTCATCCTTCTCCTTCTTCTCATCCTTCTCCTTCTTCTTATCCTTCTCCTTCTTCTCATCCTTCTCCTTCTCCTTCTCCTTCTTCTCATCCTTCTCCTTCTCCTTCTTCTCATCCTTCTCCTTCTCCTTCTTCTCATCCTTCTCCTTCTTCTCATCCTTCTTCTTCTTCTCATCCTTCTTCTTCTCATCCTTCTCCTTCTTCTCATCCTTCTTCTCATCCTTCTTCTCATCCTTCTCCTTCTTCTCATCCTTCTCCTTCTTCTCATCCTTCTCCTTCTCCTTCTTCTCATCCTTCTCCTTCTCCTTCTTCTCATCCTTCTCCTTCTTCTCATCCTTCTCCTTCTCCTTCTCCTTCTTCTCATCCTTCTCCTTCTTCTCATCCTTCTCCTTCTTCTCATCCTTCTCCTTCTCCTTCTTCTCATCCTTCTCCTTCTTCTCATCCTTCTCCTTCTCCTTCCTCATCTCCAAGGGCATTTAAATTAAAGGTACAGTGTTCTGCACTAATATAAAGGCTCTCTGAAGCCTAGAAACCCTTTTTATAAGTTGAATTCGTAGCGAATAAATTCGCATTGAATCGAATTTCTTCCTCAAATTCGGCGAATCAGCCGAATCGAATTTTTGAATAATTCGCTCATCTCTAGTCATTATTCTATCTTTGAGCTATCCATATCCATTGCTCCCATGGAGGAAGCAGAAGCAGAGAAGTGGCGTCACTCATCCTTAAAGGGGAAATGCACTGGCTGGCCTATCTAGTTCATTAGGTCAACAGTTTGAAGTGAGAGCAATATCTGTATGGTGGTGGTGACCACGGAAGAGGTGGATAATTGGAGGCATGTGTTTATTAATGCATAAATTCCCTAGCAATTTTATTTTGATGTATGAGATGTATGTACTGTATATGAGATTTATATATGATTAAATGGAGATTCACTTAGATTAAATAGGTTATACTAAGTAGCGCAACACCCTGTATTATATTTATTTAATGGGATTTGCAGGAACACAAGTAGGTGTTTACAGCAACTTATTTAGTAGCACATAATAGTCACTCATTTAGGTAAACAAGGTATGAGATGGACACTCTGGAAGTGTTGGTTTACCAGCAGACTGCAGAGGACAATCCTTCAGTAACAGAGCAGCATTCCACAGCAAGGGTGGCAAGAGAGGTAAGTATTCTGTTTCATTTTTACAGGTATTACAAAAGTTTGCACTTATTTGACAGGATCGCTTTAACATGGCCATACATGACAAGAGATTGTTACATGTCACAAAATATTTTGGAAAAAGGATGAGCAGTGCCTGGGGAAAAACTAGTCATTTTCCAACAAGGTACTGCAAGGTTTGGATATACGTCCTGATTACTTGATTTATACTAAGCCAGTAGGGGAAAACTTCCCTTCTGTATGACCATCTTTAGCAACAAAATTAGAGAGTATGTAACAGTTAACTATTATCAAAACATGAACAAACGTAATTTGCATGTGGTGTTTCTAATTATTTGTTAGGAAGCCACATCACTTTCTAAAGAATAGTCTCCTGCTGTGTATTCAAGCAGCACCAGGTTGTAAGCCACAGCTGGAAGCCACTGAAGTGTGGATGCTACATCTAAAATACATGTATCAGGGCTGCACTGAAAGTAATGCAAACGTTGGCATAACTTTTTAATTAACTTGTATAGGTTGTTCAAATTTCACATGTTGGTAGAGTAACTCTTTCTCTTTAGAAACACTTCTTCCTCTTCTTCATTGCAGGAAAATAATGGCTTCCAAGGAGAAGCAACATGCTGTCATTGAGTTCCACTAGCTAACCATTCTTGTCAGTGATTACATTTGATGGTCTCCTACCGCGTGGTTTATCTTCAGTGCTGGTTTCCCCATCTTTAAACTCCTTCATCCATCTTTGCATGTTGCTCTTGTCACTGGTTTCATCTCCGTAAACATTCTGTAGACTTCTGTGGATGTCAGACTGCCTGCACCCTTCCTTTATCAAGAACCAAATGATGACATGCTGCTTATGCTTGGAATACATTATTTACTTACAATGAAAAAGAAGAAGAATTAATATAGAGGAAGAGTTTTTGAGCAATCTATGAGCAACCAGTGTAAGTCAATTAACACATTATGTCCACTTTTGTATTGCTTTTGGTACAGCCCTCATATTATTTAAAATCAAGATATTTGGAAAATATTTGAGTTGCTCCCTCTGACCTTCCCTACCCATCCCCTCTTCCCCCCCACCCCCTTTTCTTTTTTTCCTTTTCTATTATTTTCTCCCCCTGACCATTCTGTATAACTCTACACTCCTTATGTTATGATTCCCCTATGCTACATTGGGGAGCGCGTCTATCTATCTATCTATCTATCTATCTATCTATCTATCTATCTATCTATCTAGCCATCTATCAAAACTTTGTATGAACCTAAGCTATTAGCTCCTCTCATCCTCTCCCCTTTCTTGTAGAATCTCTGTTGTCATTGATGCCTATTTTTCAACTTTTCTGTCTAAGAATGTATATCCCCATTATCCCTTTTTTTCTCCCTGTTTTAAAACCAATAAAATATTTGAACAAGAAAAACATTTGAGTTGAAAATCTTAACACAATTAATTGTGTGAATATGCATAATCTATCTGGACTTATGAATCATCTGGACATAACTGAATCAATTATTCACACAATTAATTGTGTAAAGATTCTTGACTACTTTAGTACATGGGCTGTGATGTTTTACAGATTTACTAAAGACATTTTGTGATACTTCAGTGTCTGTTTTTTGGTAAAAAAAAAAGTAATTCTAAGATTTAGAAAAATAATATGAAAGGTCCATTTTCCAAACTGTATGCATTTGCTCATTGTATCAAACTCAAATTCATTCATTTATGCAGTTGAAAACCCATCAGTGCTATCTGTCACTTTATCTTTATAGTAACATAGCAGAAGAAAGGCTCAAAGCAGAAAATGCACAATGCCCCAGCAGCAATTTCCAAGCCTTCCCCTGTGACCAAGGCTGGGGAAAACTATAAGACTTAGTTCACACTTGCGGTTGGGGGGTGTGGTGAGCATCTTGTCCTGAAATTAAAGCAGAACTGCGAGATAAGAAAATATTGTCGAAATACAAAAGCCCTGTGTAGTCTACTTGAATCTTGTTGTGCTTTGTGTTTTACTTCCAGATCTGTGCAGTAATCCAGTGTGAAACTTTCCCTCTATGCGGGGGCTTCCTGTGATACAGACTGATCACTCCTGCTCTTTCTCATTGTGCAGGGTGATTGGTCTTGCCTCCGCCCCCTCTTGTAGTTTTCCACAGGAAGCCTGTTGTAGGCGTAGTTCCTCCCACAGCTCTGCTCTCTGCACAGGCTTTGTATAGCACAGTCATAATGTCATTGCTAATTTACAAGGTAATTTCTGGGTTTGCATTTGGTGCACACAAAGTTTATTTATAACTCCTGTGGCCAAAGGTATCTGCTATATTTTTTTTTCACTATCGGTCATGGCAACTGGGTGCTTTTGGACTGCATGCAACTCACCTACTCACTCTTTGTTGACTTCAATCAAATGACTTGAACTGAATAAAATTCATTAAGTCATAATTGTAACGTTTCCTTTCATTTTATGATCAATTTGGTGATCCAAGATTCTACAAGGTACAATCTAATCAATTAATTATGTTCTTCATTGAAGTACCGGAGAAAATATTACATTTGTTAAGTACAACACCCAGCAAAACTAATACAGAAGCCATCTTGAGTTATGCTATCCAAATTTAGCTCTAAGTTTCATTTGAGTTTGACATACCTTGTCTATTTTTCAAGAGTGGTAGGGACATCCATTTGTAAGCACGAGAGTAAGTACTACAACAAGCATTCCTATATTATATTTAAAGCTCTGTGTAAATAGGTGTGCTATAATAATAAAGGAAAGGAATAAACAGGGATTGTTTTCTTAAGTAATTTTTAACTAAAAATAACCAAGGCAAAATATGTGAACCCTTAGCAATTTGTTTTATTTTGTGTTGTGTGTTTTTCATCAGGATAGTGTCTCAATGCTAGATTAAAGTCTAAAATTAGGGATTGTGGCCTCAAGTCCCCATGATACTTTAACAGACTAAGCACCAGTGGCGGAACTACCAGGGTCGCAACAGTCGCATTTGGGAGCAGGCCCTAGCATTCCACCACTGTGTGGGGGGCCAAAGACGGCCCACTGTTGGCTCAGAACTGCCTGACTGCTGCTACTGGCATTGCTTGAGTGGCAGGGGGGTGGGTTCAGCGATGGCAGTGTGGAAGCCCCAATTCCCGGCTAGAATGGAAGAGGATGTGGTGTCAGGACTCCAGTCCAGGATCTCAGGCTTATCTATTTAATGTGTAGATTGGACTCCTCCTTCCCCTCCTCTCTACACTTCACCGGAAACACAGAGGACACCTGCTGCAAGAAGTGGACAAGGAGCCGCAGTAGTCCACAGATAGAGGTAACAAAGGGACATACACCACAAGCAGGACATACACCACAAGCTGGATGGGGCAAATGTTGGGGCTGTTTCAGGGAGAAGGCAAGCAGGACGGAAATAGAGCTGTCATGGGGTGGTGCAGTGTGCTCTGCTCCTCCTAACACTGACATGGCAGGAACAGGCTGATCCGCCTGGCAGTGCTAGGGTCACTCCCACATTCCAAAGACATGCTGGCAGGTTAATTGGATCCTGTCTAAATTGGCCCTAGTATGTGTATGTAAGAATGCAAGTTAGGGACTTTAGATTGTACGCCCCTTGAGGGTTAGGGACTGATGTGAATGTACAATATATATATGTGTAAAAGCTCTGTGTAAATTGACAGCGCTATATAAGTACCTATAATAATAATAATAATAATAATAATAAAAAATCCATGTGGCAGGGATCAATGGTAGCCATCACTTATCAGGGCTCTCTGCAGGGGGCAGGTTCTATTCTAGTGGCTCCAGAGGGCCCATTTACATCCTCCAGGGTGCCCATCTACATTCTCCAGGGTGCCCCTTAGTACAGTAATAAGTGAGCATTCTGGAGGCACTAAGAGGGCACTCTGGAAAGGAATGTAAAGGGACACCCTGGAGAATGTAAAGAGGCACTCTGGACCAGAGGCGGACTGACAACTCATGGGGCCCCCGGGCAATAGGGGATCATGGGGCCCCTGTGTCCTTTCCCAAACTCAAAAAAGCCTATGAAAAAGGTACCAGGGGCATCTCATGGGGCCCCCTACTTGTGATGGATATGGTAAAATATCTATTTGGTTTTCTGTTGAATATATACATTTTTCTATACATTTTATACATATCTACTTTTATACTTTTTCATATTTCTAAATATATATGATTTGTGTATATCTTTTGTCTGCTGGGCTTTGTAGTCCCCCTTAATTCAAAAATGTCTGTTCAGCAATGTTCTCAACCCCTCCCGTCGAGCTGTGAAGATCTTGTAACTACGCCTTGAATATGTGAGGGAGTAAAGAGATAACGAGCGGCAACCAAGCCTCAAGCATCAAGTTCCTGCACTTTTCCCATATTTCAGCCAACCAAAATGTGCCGTTTAGATTGTGACTGTTTTTTTATATAATAATGACATATAACAGTAATGGTGTGAACCTCCTGCGCTCAAAAAAACTTTATGTAAGTGCGCTTTCTATTTGCTTATGACTTTTGATAATAAACATATTACACAATGGAGGCCTGTGTTCTATGTTTCATATGAGTGATTGGCGCAGCATTTGATTCTACTTGGAGAAAGGAGCCAGTGTTGAAGTGCGGATCCCTGGGGGGAGTTTCAGATACAATGTGAGCAGTTTTTGGAGAGATACTTACCTGGAGGATCTGTGAGAGGGATCCTAATAAGCGCTTTGACTCGTAAGGGTCGAATTCTTAAGGTGAGAGGCTAATTCAGCCGGTGTTCGGATGAGTTCAACTATCAACTCACTTCTATACACAAATATCAGCACGAGTGTTTTTTTGTTCACCTGAGTGTGATCATCTTTAAGTTTGAACTTTATATACACGGAAATATTATTTTTGATGTTTAGGTGCATGTACCGAGTTCACATATATGCACTTTTTGAGTTTCTGCACTTTATGGGGTTTATATATATGTGTTAATACACATTGGTGTTGTATGTGTTATGTATATATATATATATATATATACATTTATAATAAGCACTTAATATTTTATATGATTAGTTCACCTTATTTATGTAGTTTTTTTCACATATATGCTTTATGTGCATGATTTCACATAAGTGGAAATATTTTTCTATTTATTATTAGGTATTTTTGGTTCACAGGTTTTTAAGTGAGTAGCGCTACATTGGTTCCATGTGTTAATAATGACATATACGCTATTATTCTATGTGTATAAAAGGTTAAGCACTGCCCTGCAATAAACAGAGGTGAGGAAGTGGTTAAACTGGACGGATGTCAGTGTAATTATTTCTGGCGTGCACGCATATCCATACGTCAAATTAGGAGCAGCAGCAGACATCCAAACCTGAACCCGATTGTGGCTCAAAACCATTACATACTGACCCCGGGCCCTCGGGTAGTGCCCGAGTTTCCAAATGGTCAGTCCGCCCCTGCTCTGGAGGTACTAAGGGAGCACTCTGGAGAAGGATGTAAGAGGGCATTCTGGAGGTACTAAGGGGGCACTCTGGAGGAGGATGTAAGGGGGCACTCTGGAGGTACTAAGAGGGCACTCTGGAGAATGTATAGGGGCACCATGGAGGATGTAAAGAGGCACTCTGGAGGTACTAAGGGGGCACTCAGGAGGTGGATATAAGGGGGCACTCTGGAGGTACTAAGGGGGCACTCTGGAGGAGGATGTAAAGGGGCACTCTGAAGGATTTAAGGGGGCACTCTAGAGGTATTAATTTAGTACCGCCAGAGTGTCCCCTTAGATCCTTCAGAGTGCCCCCTTAGTACTACTACCCCATATCCAGCATAGTTCTTTGACACTTTATCAAATTTTCTACCTGAAAAAGCTGGAAGAAGTGTCTGCAGGAGTCTGACATTGCACCTGTGATTTACTGAGCACAGGTGCAAAGCTTTGAAGGCTCCTGTGGGAAAAAAAGTTGGGGGAGCCCTTTATGGTTTCTTGCACTGGGGCCCTTAAGGTTCTAGTTACGCCTCTGCTAAGCATCATGTAAATTCCATGCAGTCTGATCTTGGTATATTCTTTTTCTATTCCATTGTCCAGATTGTGTTCTTTCCTTGCAAAAGGAGGAGTATAATTGCTGCTTTTAGATTCATACAATTCCTACTGAAGACAAATGACATAGAGACAGCTTACTGCTTGTTAAGTTTACTGGAAGTTGGCACTGTGGTTAGCCAGTCAGAGTTAGTTCATTCTAATACTGAAGTATTGAGGTTGATTTATTAAAAATGGAGAGTGCAAAATCTGATGCAGCTGTACATGATAGCCAATCAGCTTCTAACTTCAGCTTGTTCAATTAAGCTTTGACCAAAAAAAATGGAAGCTGATTGGTTTCTATGCAGTTCTGCACCAGATTTTGCACTCTACAGGATTAGTAACTCAACCTCATTGAACCTTATTTTGCAACTTATAAATTAACCTCAAATGCATTCAGTTATTTAGCAGTGTATGTAGTAGAGGAGATAAAGACTAAAAGAATGGTCTTGTGTGGAAAGGACAGTAGGCTTATCTTTCCTACAGGGAGACAGTACAGCTTAGTCCAAAATTTCTTCTTTGATTCATGGCTAACATTAGAACACTCTGCTACCGGGAGACATCACGATTTTCAACTGGAAAAATATGAAAGATATTTGAGACACATAAATGGTTGTGTGATGAAATGTTTAATATAGGCTTATTTAACCCTTAAATTGGCTTTTTCATTATGTCAGGCCATACAAAATAAAACTACGAGTTTATAGTAAACTTTTTCTGTTGTGGAAGACTAAAGAGAGAAGACTGAGATTACAATTTTACCATTTTTGTTAGAATATGGTCAAAAGAGGAGTTGTGTTTTTGTTATAAATAACTTAAAAGATCCTTACACAATAAAGAAGTGTCTGCACTTACTTTGAATAAACTGTTAAGCAGCTTAAAACCCAATGCTGGGCAAAAACAAAAAAAGTCTCATGCAGTGGGGCTGTGCCCACTCTGCACGGGTTAATTGTTTGTTTTTGTCAAGGGGACTTGTGAACCTATACCTACAAACTATATACATACATATAAATACCTAAATATATTTACCTAATCGTCTAATCCTTTCCGCGCAAGACCAGTCCCTGTGGCTCCTGCCCATCCCAAAAAAAACGAATGGTGAATGGTGCACTGAGCACCCTGGCTGCCATTGTGCTACATGCTGGGTGTTCTTTTTGCTTCTGTGCCTTTAAGAGGGGTGGGCTCCCTAATGTGCACCTGCCCCAGGTCTATCCATTAAATGCATGTGCCTCTACTATGGGGACTCAAATTTGTTGAGTTAGGAACCACAGATTACTGGGGTGCCTTGATGTGGCTCTGTGGCTTACGTATGTATTTTCAAATGTGTGCTAACTAAACCCCTGCTTTTACGCATACTGTTAGACAGGTTCATTTGGTTGTTGGCAAGCTGGCTCGCGAGTTGATTTATGAACAATTTTTTAATTTTTTTTCTTTACTGTCCTGCCCATCCCTCCCTGAAGTCAAGCAGCCTTGTCATCTGGACTGTTCAAGAGGTCATCATGCCCATAGACCTGCTTTAGATGTGAGGACAGGAGGAACAGTCCACCACTGGATTGTGGAGGAGGGCTGTTTTCCAGTGGTGTGGAGGATTGGGTGAGTATACGGCTTTCTCCTCTCCCCTGGACAAAACGAGCAGTTAACCTGTGCAGTGTGGGCACAGTCCCACTGCATGGGAAAACTTTTTTCACCCAGATTTGAGCTTTAAAGCTGATCATATATGCTAGATAGAATAAGAGAAGTCCATAGATTCCCCTATTTACAATAAACAGCGTGAATGGATACATTGTATTTATTTATTTCAGGTACTTATATAGAACTGTCAATTTATGCAGTGCTTTACATATGTGTTGTGCATTCACATCAGTCCCTAACCCTCAAGGAGCATACAATCTAAGGTCCCTAACGTACACTCATATATATATACACATACTAGGGCCAATTTACCTACCAGCATGTCTTTGGAATGTGGGAGGAAACCCATGCAGGCACAGGGAGAGCATGCAAACTACAGGTACCTTGGTTGGGATTTGAACCAACGATCTTCCAGGCAGAAGTGCTAACCATTTAGCCACTGTGCTGCCCATATATCTTGCACAATTGATTATTGTATTCTGACAGTCAGCACCTGGCAGTCAGAATACTAAAACAGTATCTACAGATGATTGGCTAAAGTCACTATTCAGCTGCTTTTTTCCACCTGTCTCTTTCAATTTCTGGAACAAAGTTTGTCAAGCCAGGTAGCATCAGCAAGGCCATCCATGGCTCAAAGTTCAGCCACTTCACAGGATTTAGTTGAAATTCAAGCTGTGTATGGCCAGCATAACTGCAATCAATTGAATAAAAAAAAATATTGAGCATACACAATTGCGACACAAGCCATATTTTAATTGAATGTTATTAAAAAATAATTTTTCTTTTCAATCTGCAGTGTTGTCATTTTCTGTAAAATGCAATGCAATATGGCATGGTGTACAGAACTTCCCCAAGATATATCATTTCCTGCTTGTGTGATTGGCTTACTGATTTTCTCAGAAGTCTGCAGTAAGATACAAGTAAGATTTTGAGCATCTCCTGCAACAAAAATGTAATTTTTGGTGAGATACTCCCAAAGGAAAATCATGTCTAAAGGGATGCAGGCCCTGCACTTTCCCCATTAGAACCCTGCAGGTGCAGCAGCTGGTAATCATAAAATCACTCCCTTTCACATTATTTTGCACATAGACACACAAACAAACAGCCATTTATTCAGAATAACAAAATCTGCAACAAAGTTTGTTAAGAATCTTGCAATGTACATTGATCACCTAGAGGGAAAAGTTTTTTCTCGGGCGTTCAATTTTGTTTCATCAGTTCAGTCACGTTTTTTCAAAGAAAAAATGGGTCCGTTCACATCAGTTTTTCATCAGTTCACATCACTTTTTCATCAGTTTACATCCGTTTTTTAAATTCTTTACCAATGCAAAAATGGACCGTATGTCTGTTTACATCACTTTTTTGCCTGTTTACATCCATTTTTCATCCATTTACATCCGTTTACTTTTTTTGTCTGTTCCATTTTTTTTTAACAGAAGAAAAATAGGGTTTTCTTCCATTCAAAAAACGGATGTTAACGGATGCGTACATTAACAGATGTAAAGAGATGATCATTTGTTTACATCTGTTTTTCATCCATTTTTCATCAATTTACATCCGTTTTTTACATCCTTTACCAATGCAAAAATGGACCGTATGTCTGTTTACATCCATTTTTTGCCCGTTTACATCCATTTTTTGTCCGTTTCCATCCGTTTACATTTTTTGTCTGTTCCATTTTTTTAAACAGAAGAAAAATAGGGTTTTCTTCCATTCAAAAAACGAATGTTAACGGATGCGTACATTAACGGATGTAAACAAATGATCATTAGTTTACATCTGCTAGTCCACAGAAATACATGGGTGTCCGTTTTTCATCTGTAAATGGACAGATGAAAAGCGGACATACGGGACGCCTGTGTGAAAGGGGCCTACTTTTCTTCTGTAAGAAAAAAACAAAATGGACAAAAAAAAGGATGTAAGTAGATGTAAATGGGTGAAAATTGGATGTCAATGGACATACAGTCCGTTTTTGCATTGGTAAAGGATGTAAAAAAATGGATGCAAACTGAAGAAAAAAGGATGAAAAATGAATGTAAACTGATGAAAAACTGGCATAAATTGATGAAAAACTGATGTGAACTGATCCGTTTTTTCTTTGACAAAATGTGACTGAACTGGTGAAAAAAACGGAATGCCCGTGTGAAAGGACCCAAAATGTGTGCTTTCTATTTTCTTGTTTACAAACTCTGAAATAAGTGAAGACCATTCAGTCTTATAAAGTATGTGAAAAAGCTGAAAAAAATAGAAAACCTGTCATATGACTTTGACAGATCATGTGGAAGGGCTTCCTCCTAACCCCAAGTGTTTTCTGTAGGGTTATGCACAGAGCACTTTGAAAGACACCATAGATTCTACACTAGGGGTCTCCAAACTTTTTAAACAAAAGGCCAGTTTACTGTCCTTCAGGCTTTAGGGAGGCTGGACTGTGGCCAGTGTGAGTAGAAAATGGCTCTGCATAAGTGGAAGTAAACCCTGCCCCTTTACCAGGAGGAATATTACACCAGAGATGGTGTCAGTGGGAGAAATAGTACCCCAGCAATGGTGTCAGTGGGAGAAATAGTGACCCAGCGATGGTATCAGTGGGAGGAATAGTGCCCCATCATTGGTGACAGTGGGAGGAATGGTGCCTCATCACTGGTGTCAGATGGAGGAATAGTGTTCCAAGGGCCACATAGAGGCAAGCAAAAGGCCGCATCCAGCTACTGGACCGCAGTTTGAAGACCAATGTTCTACACTGTGCCCTGCATGAAAGTGTAATGTAGTGTAATGACTGTGATGTCCTGTGGAGAGCAGTATCTGTTCTCTGTTATAAATCAGCCCCTCTGTGTTTTAACAGTTACTGCACTAATAAAGCTACAATTAATTTTTCTCCTGTTACAGATAATCATAGTTCTTCAAAGCATGAACACAACATTGGTTAAAGAAATACAGAAAGCAAGTTTTCATATCTATTTGTACAGTGGTTATATTCTGTACTCCTCTGAACTGAAGGCTGAAAAGAAGTTTATAAGGACTGTAATATGGGAACAGGCACTGCTGTCTAATTTTTTAAGTTGTAGACGCCATATTTATTTCCTTCAATATATGGTGAGTCTTTGAATGATCCAGTGCATATCAGTTGCCCAGACACTTGATATCTACATCCTTCAGCCAAAGAAAGATAATTGCTAGGGATGAGTCAACTGGGTTTGATTAGAAGTTGGTTCATGGAAAAATGCCTAAACAAATGGCCAGGATTCTCTTTATCTACACCTGACTCTTATCCTAGATAAAGTTCTGATATAGATGGTAATGGAGGTTCTCCACACAAAGGTGGCAGACATTGTTTTTTTTTCATTAAAGGCCTTGCCAAAAACATTGTGTGTGTGTGTGTGTGTTTACTTTCACTTTTTTTGTGAAAGAGTAGGGGTACTATGTACTTTAAAACAGGCCATAGTTAATGCGATTTTCTTATTCTCCTGGAAAGAAAATTGCTCAATTCCCCCATTAACACTGATTGTGAATCCCTCCCATGAAACTATTGTGTTTTTCAGACAGGGGGGAGCTGGTAACCAAATGATTATTGTTAGCTGCTATAGCAGTGGTTCTCAACCTTTCTAATGCCGCGACCCCTTAATACAGTTCCTCATGTTGTGGTGACCCCCAACCATAAAATTATTTTCGTTGCTACTTCATAACTGTAATTTTGCAGTGGGAGGAATAGTGCCACGTCATTGGTGTCAGTGGGAGGAATAGTGTCCCATCACTGATGTCAATGGGAGGAATAGTGTCCCATCACTGATGTCAATGGGAGGAATAGTGCCCCATCATTGGTATCAGTAGTAGGAATAGTGCCCCATCATTGGTGTCAGTGGGAGGAATAGTGCCCCATCATTGGTATCAGTAGTAGGAATAGTGCCCCATCATTGGTGTCAGTGGGAGGAATAGTGCCCCATCATAGGTGTCAGTGGGGGGAATAGTGCCCCATCATTGGTGTCAGTGGGAGGAATAGTGCCCCATCATTGGTGTCAGTGGGAGGAATAGTGCCCCATCATAGGTGTCAGTGGGAGGAATAGTGCCCCATCATTGGTGTTAGTGGGAGGAGTAGTGCCACGTCATTGGTGTCAGTGGGAGGAATAGTGTCCCATCACTGATGTCAATGGGAGGAATAGTGTCCCATCACTGATGTCAATGGGAGGAATAGTGCCCCATCATTGGTATCAGTAGTAGGAATAGTGCCCCATCATTGGTGTCAGTGGGAGGAATAGTGCCCCATCATAGGTGTCAGTGGGGGGAATAGTGCCCCATCATTGGTGTCAGTGGGAGGAATAGTGCCCCATCATTGGTGTCAGTGGGAGGAATAGTGCCCCATCATTGGTGTCAGTGGGAGGAATAGTGCCCCAACACTGGTGTCAGTGGGAGGAATAGTGCCCCATCATTGATATCAGTGGGAGGAATAGTGCCCCCATCATTGGTGTCAGTGGGAGGAATAGTGCCCCAATCATTGGTGTCAGTGGGAGGAATAGTGCCCCATCATTGGTTTCAGGGGGAGCAATAGTGCCCCAACATTGGTATCAGGGGGAGCAATAGTGCCCCAACATTGGTGTCAGTGGGAGGAATAGTGCCCCATCGTTGGTGTCAGTGGGAGGAATAGTGCCCCATCGTTGGTGTCAGTGGGAGGAATAGTGCCCCATCATTTGTGTCAGTGGGAGGAATAGTGCCCCATCGTTGGTGTCAGTGGGAGGAATAGTGCCCCATCGTTGGTGTCAGTGGGAGGAATAGTGCCCCATCGTTGGTATCAGGGGGAGCAATAGTGCCTCAACATTGGTGTCAGTGGGAGGAATAGTGCCCCATCGTTGGTGTCAGTAGGAGGAATAGTGCCCCATCGTTGGTGTCAGTGGGGGGAGGAATAGTGCCCCATCGTTGGTGTCAGTGGGGGGAGGAATAGTGCCCCATCGTTGGTGTCAGTGGGGGGAGGAATAGTGCCCATCGTTGGTGTCAATGGGGGGAGGAATCGTGCCTCATCGATGGTGTCAGTGGGAGGAATAGTGCCCCATCATAGGTATTAGTGACACCAATGATTGGGCACTATTCCTCCCACTGACACCAATGATACTTACCTTGCTGACCCCTGCTCCAGCCTGGGCTCGCTCGCTCCCTCCCTCTCCCATGGTACAGACACTTACCGGTCAGATGTCTTCCTTCTCCGGCCGCTCTCCTCCTCTTCACTCGCTCGATCTTCGCGGTTCCGCTCGGCTCCTCCTTTCCAAGCTCCACCTCCTCGCCGGTGATTGGCCGCCTGTGTGCATCTCCTGAGCTACAGTTCCGGCGGCCAATCACCGATGAGGATTGATCCCGGGGGTGTGTCCAGATGACAGGGACGGCATGTCATCCCGCCCACACCTGGAGTCGGATAGAGGAGCGGTGTCTCGGTTCCTAAGGCCATCGGAAATATGTGTTTTCCGATGGTCTTAGGCGACCCCTGGGAAAGTGTCGTTCGACCCCCAAAGGGGTCGCGACCCCCAGGTTGAGAACCGCTGTGCTATAGCATGCTAGAAAACCAACATGCTGGTTGTATCCAAGTCCATTGATGGATCGATTTGGATACAATCAGTCTGCCCATAGACAGAGTGAATATCAGCCATCCCTGCTGAATGGGCCGAGATTTGAACCATCTATGTCCGGCTTTATTCACATGGGGGTGGTATCTGGGGACTAACTTATTGTTAAAGGAGAATTTCAGATTTTGAAATGCCTTCCACCCATAGACCCCCACAACCAATGGGCAAGGATTCTAAGGGAGAGGCTCTGGCCCTCATCAGCATGGGGCAAGATGCTTTTCCAGGGCTGTCCCCCTGGCAAGGTACCCCTCTGTTTGAGGGCATGTGGATTGGTATGGTTCAGGAAGAGGACATATGCTCATCTTCCCCATTCCAGGCCTGCCAGGCTGCATGCTTGTATCAGGGTCCGAGGAAGATTTTTTTCTCTTTTTTTCTGGGTGGAATTTGGGGAGGACTCCACACAGTTTTTATTTGCACAATCCCCACCCCTCTATTTACACTATGCTGTCAGCCAGGAATCCCCGTCTTACAAACGAAACGCATCAGAGAGGTGCCCCCCATTGATCTACCACACCGCATGGCTTTTTGAGGACGGCCGGCGGTCATTGTACATTACTCTGTAAGTGCTTGTTTCATATGTGTATCATCACCATTAAAGCTACTACACTATCAGAGTTCTTTGTCTGGGGCACTTTTTTGTTTTGAGCCCCATGCTTTTTGAAGGTTTGCCTGAATCCTACTCATCTGACATCTGAGGCTTGTGATGACCCCCCCCCCCCAGTGGCTTTAACTGACATATCCGGAGGTCTTCTATGGATTCCTGATGTATGACACCTGGTGGCTGCAGTTTAGATGACTACTACCTATTCCAGAGTCCTACATCCAGAGTACCAGGAGTAGGTCTTGTATACACCATGCGCAAGCATTTCTTCTATCTGGTTAGTGCAATCTATTCTCAGTTTCACCAGCACAGGAGTCAGGGATATTCTGCTTCATCACCTACAGACTTTCTACAGCGTTCACTTTTCACCTTGCACCTTAAAATTATATGTGTATACTGGTTTTACTTTGATGTGATTTATGATATCATTTATGGCTATTAGCGCTGCATTATATTATTCATGATTTATTATGTGAAGGTTATTGAGGTTACCTTTTATGTCAGCAGCTAGCCTTTTTATCCTACTTTTATGTGCACCCAGCGCTTGATTTGGCCTATTTTATGTTGGTATACCACTGTCACTGCAGGCATAGATATACCAAAGTTTAAAACACACACACAGTAGCGCTCTTCAGAGGCAGGGGTTCTTAGTTTGCAATAAAGAGCTTCAGAAACAGTTCAACACTTTCAGAAAGAAAGATTTATTACTAAAAGTTCAAAAGGGTGCAATAAAAATATTTACAAAAAAAGGTGTAGCCAATAAATATACTGAGAGCAATAGCAGAGCAAAGAGATAATAGAAAGAAGTTTAGAGGGATAAAGTATTTGCCGTGAGCCTTAGTTTAAGCAGATCAGGTTTCAGAGCAAAAGGATGCCTTATCTCTCAAAGTTAGTTCCGATGTTAAAAGGGAGAATCTTCAACTTCCCTCAACTCAGCTTAGCTTTTTCTAGGAACTCAGCAGGGTGTCTCCCTGAAGCAGAGAACCAATCGCCTCATTTGGGCGGGTGTGGCATGCGGAGACCCAAGCTATGACCAAAAACCCTCCCAGTTGATGTCATGGTTCATAACCTACCCTGGATACATATAACATTCTATCCATGAGTAGATTAATAAGCAGAATCTTCTGCTGAACGTTTACATATGAAATATGACATACCTGTTGTGACGGGTAAGGAGATATTCTCTGCTTTCATGTATATGTCAGATAGGGGGTGTAATATATCAGGCGACTTGTATTAAAGTGACCGGTTTGAATATCTGCCTGGTTTTTAGGCAAGTCTCTCATATTCCAAGATATG
This sequence comes from Staurois parvus, assembly GCF_062004578.1. Taxonomy (NCBI): domain Eukaryota; kingdom Metazoa; phylum Chordata; class Amphibia; order Anura; family Ranidae; genus Staurois; species Staurois parvus. The sequence continues at coordinate 1,943,258 of NW_028317850.1, forward strand.
TAATCATAGGGGAAAGTGGGTCTTGAATGTAATGTCTGCTTTATGGCTTATCTGGAATGTCTTTGAACTCAGTGAAGGACTTGGTTTATGGCTTTACGATATCCCTTTCCAAGCAAGAGTCTCGCAGACATATGGGCACCAGCTAATTGGGGTTTATAGCCATGATGCCCTTCCAATGAGTTTGGTGCCTGTGATCTCTGTCATCATCCAGACCATATGTCACTCAACAGAGAGGGAGGGGGGATGTCGGAGGAATCTGATTTGGGAGAGAGAGATACAAGATGGAGGGGTTTGGAGCAAAATGGATGACCGCGTCCATCTCTGTGTGCACGATTGCTACAATGAGTACAAATTAGTTTGTTGTTTTTGTTATAATTTATTTTGGATTTTTTGAAATTTGTTACTTATGTGATTTGGAGATTTGGATACATCCGAATCTCAGAATAATGAAAATTTCATCAGAATTTCGATTTGTAATGAATCACACATGTTCAGTCACCGGAGTTTCAGGGTCAGAGTCAACAGCAACTTCTGCAATCCTTATTGATACAGTACTAGTTTGTGTCATCTCCACATGCCTACAAATTTTCTATGCCTAACTTGCCTCAAGAACACCATTATTGGGGTCCTCTTTTACCCCCAGGCTAAATATCAGCTATATGGGCTACTATGACTATTGTTACACCACTGTCACCAAGTAATGAAGCTGCAGTAAGAATGTTGCCTTGGGGGCGCATGCGCGACAAGGGATGATGGCGGACGTTTAGTTCCCGTGCTCCGCTCATCCCCAGCCCTTCCTGACTCATCCGTCACGCCACACCGCTCCTAACTCGCTCTGGGTGAGCCACACTAGCTCCGCACCCGGCACGACACCTGGACGCTCCGGCAGTTTCTCTCCAGGCAGCAATCCCCGTCCTCAAGTACCATCACAAGTCCGAGGAGCGATCCCGGACCCCCAGCGGCCACAGAGGGTACTGCAGCCTTCCTCCCAGCAGAGCAGCTGGAAGCCTCTGTTTTAAATCATTCCCAGATGGAGGAATCTGACCCCCAGGCTATGACAGGAGGGGCAATGGACCACCCTTTACCAGGGAATCATTCATCCTTTACCCAGACTTCCCAGCAGGTTTCATCTTGTCTCACAATTTCTGAACTGGACGATAAATTGCAAGTATTTTTACGCAATATTACCGCCTCCATATCCGCTGAAGTTGGAAAATTGGCTTTGGACCTCAGAGGGAAAATAGCCCAGATCGAGACCGTACGGATCAATTGGAAAATAAGTTTGATGAATAGGTGCAATACGTTCATGTCTTGGAGGAAGACAACACATATCTGAAGCACTCCATGTCCCAAATGCAGCTCCAACAAGAGGACCTGAAAAACAGGGAAAGGCGCCAAAATATCCGTATGTCCGAATCTATTGCTGACTCACAACTACACCATCACCTATTGTCCTTCTTCATCGCAACAGCTTCCATGGTTCCAGAAGAAGATTGGCGAATGGATATGGTTCACCGCTCTCTGGGCCCGAAACCTGCTGAAGCACCAGACCATGCAACGTCATAGTCCGCTTCCATTTATTTCAAAGCAAAGAAGCCTTATTATCTGCAGTTCGCCACAAATCTTCTTTGGAATTTAAAGGGGACAGACTCCAGCTCTTCTGTGACCTTTCCCCGATTACCCTGGCCAAACGGCGGGCACTGAAGCCGATCACCACACACCTTCAGCAACACTGTGTCCCTTATCGCTGGTGGTTCCCCTTCAAGCTGATCGTCTCTAAAGACAACATCCAAGTTGTTCTTCGTGATCTTCATGAGGCAGACTCTTTCCTACAGCAGCTGGGTCTCCCACCTTTGTCGGATGATGAGTCCTCATTGCCGCCTACCCCATCTTGCCCTTCCGCCACCCCCAACAAGATCTGGACACCAGTTCGCGGGGACCGGAAGTGACTCTCTTGTACCCCACAATGTCCACGTCCTCCTCGATCAATCGATCCGCCTACCTGATGTTCTTCTGGGGTGACCTCCTGTGGTGATTCTGGTGCTGATCCTTCCCCCCCTGATCTTTACAAGGTTTCTACACGGGTTCTTTGGCCGGCCGAACCCTTGTTGGGTGCATTTTTTTCTTTTGTTTTTCTCTGGCCGGGTTTGACGACCTTTCTGATGTGTCGGATGTTGTGTTGCCCCCAGTTTTGTCTAGCCATTGGCCTAGACGACTTGGGACTAGTTGTTGCTCCCAAGTATATATCCTTACGGATATCTATGTCTGCCACTTTAATTTCTATTTTTTGTGTTATTTTAATGTTCTCTGTTTTCTACTCTTTCATCCATGGTATCTCATTTATTTTTTATGCTTTATCCATTATTATTTTATGATGGCTTTAAGGTTTTTGTCATATAATGTCAAGGGCCTTAACTCCATTCAAAAACGGTGGATGTCTTTGAGGGAATTTCGATCCTCAGGAGCAGACATTATTTTTGTCCAGGAGACCCATTTCAAATCAACTGGCTCCTTTCGTTTTGCCTCAAGATTTTTTTCCCAAGCTTACTCGGCCTTTGATCTCTCCGGGAAGGCTGGGGTGGCAATTCTGATTAGGACACACTGATCCCTTTGGGTTCTTTCCTCCAAAGTCGAGCAACGAGGTTGTTTCATTATTTTGGAATGTATGCTTGGTAACACTCCTCTTGTTTTAATGAATTTATACGCCCCGAATATGGGTCAATTGCAATTTCTTTCCCAAACACTTGCCAACTTAGGTTCCACTTCCACTCCACATGTGATTGTTGGGGGTGATTTTAATTTATTTTTTTCCCCTCATAAAGATAGGAAAGTTCTTCTGGAGTCCACACCCTCGAAGCGGCAATGCTCCTCTTCAAAATCTTTTCGCAGATTGGTAAGGGAGCATCATCTCTTTGACACCTGGGGGATTAGACACCCTCTCCATAAACAGTTTACTTTCTATTCCACCCCCCATTGTAGTTTCTCCCACCTGGATCATTTCTTTATCTCCGCCCCATTGCTTCCTCTCCTGGTTGCCTCTGAAATAACTTTCTTGGAGACTTGATATGAATTTTAGTGACAATGTTGGCTCTGTAGCTTCTACCTCGACCCTGTGGGAGGCCCATAAGGTGGTATTTCTGTATCTGGGGTCTCTATATTTCTTTGGGCTCCTGTTTAAAAAAATCCCCAGCGAGTGCCTAGCCTTCTCTTATTCACCAACTGTCTTTGGCTGAACGACGTCTATTGGCTAATCCGTCCATTTCTGAGCTCCATAAGGTGACATCTCTTCGCGACCGAATCAAAGCTCTCGATTCCAGTAAGTCTACACAATCCCTCCTTTGGGTCAAACAGAAATTCTACGAATTTTCTAATAAACCTCATCGTATGCTAGTCAATCGACTTAAAGCACAATCCCCCTCAACGATGCCAGATCATCTAATCCAACCAAATGGAAGCCCTACCTATGATCCCCATGTCATGATCTCCCTTTTTTGGCTCATACTATGAGAATCTCTATAACTGTTTGACCCCAGACCTTCATCCGCCCCTCACACAATCATCTTTTGATAGTTTTTTTGATCCCCTATCGCTACCGAGACTATCACCCTCAGACATTGCAGCCCTTAATGCTGACATCTGAGGAATTATTCAATACAATTAAACATCTCCCCTCTAGTAAAACTCTGGGACCAGGCGGATTGCCCTATTCCTATTATAAGTCCTTCATTGGTATCCTGGCCCCCCACCTCCTCTCTCTTTATCGGGATCTTTTCAAAGGTGTCACACCCCAGGCTGAGTTCTCCTGCGCATATATTTCAGTTATCCCCAAACCCGACAAGGACCACTCTATTGTAGACAACTATTGCCCCATTGCCCTATTGAACTCCGATTGCAAGATCTTCACTAAAATCTTGGCCAACCGGCTGTCCGGACTCATCTCCAAGCTCATACACAGGGATCAGGTAGGTTTTGTACCTGCCAGACATGCTACAGATAACACCAGAAGATCCATTGATCTGGTTGACTTGGTTAACCGATCCTCCATCCCTGCTATATTATTGAGTTTAGATGCTCAAAAAGCTTTCAACCGCCTAAGTTGGCCCTACATGTTTATGGTCTTGGAGAGGTTTGGCTTCCGGGGCCCATTCATAGCAGCCTTGAGGGTTCTTTATTCTTCCCCCTTCTCACAAGTCAGATTAGCCTCCTTTCTTTCTTCCTCTTTCCAGATGTCAAATGGTACGCATCAGGGCTGTCCACTCTCTCCTTTATTGTTCATTCTCTGCTTGGAAACATTAGCTATTGCCATCTTGTCTAATCCAGATATACGCGGGATACAATCCCATACCCACGAGTACAAACTATTCCTGTTCAACGATGACATCCTCCTCACACTCTCGAGTCCTCACACCTCCCTACTGATTTTACATAAGACCTTGCGACAATTCGGGGCCCTGTCAGGTTACAAAGTTAATACATCCAAAACTGAGGCACTCCCACTACACATTCCACCTGTCGTTCTGTCTTCTCTTCAGGAGTCCTTTCCTTACCGGTGGTGCACCCACTCTTTAAGATATTTAGGTACTAATCTTACTTCCTCCTACCACTTCATATATGATACTAATTTCCACCCCCTATTTGTAGCTACTTCCCGTTCTTTTAAATTCTGGGATTCCCTGCCCATTTCTTTCCTCGGACGCATCAATGTACTAAAAATGACTGTTACCCAAACTTCTATATTTATTTGCGACCCTCCCTGTCCCTGTCCCTATGTCCAAACTTCACTCCTTTCAAAAATCCCTTCTGCATTTTATTTGGCACAACAAATGGCATAGAATCACACGTTCTGTACTACTCTCCCTGCGTTCTAGAGGGGGTTTAGGGGCACCGGATATAGTAACTTACTACTATGCTACTCATCTTCGTTTTCTCATGTCATGGTCCACTCATTATCCTCTCAACATTAGGACTGAGATTGAATCTTTGCAGTTATCTCCGGCCCATCCTTGCTCCTTCCTTTGGTCGATCTCGGCATTGGATGTCTCATCCTTTCGTCATCTATTCCTTGGTCCCATGCATTTTTCCCTGACTGTTTGGCAGAAATGTAAGGATAAATTTGCATTTGGTCTCTGACTGTTCCCAACTAACAAATATCTTTACAACCCCAATCTCCCAGACAATATGGCCATGTCTCGGATGTCCCCTTGGGTCGCAGCCAACCTTTTCCAACTGCGTCACTTGGTCCACCAGGTGACTCGGAAACTACATTCATTCTCGGATCTCCAGAAAAAAGCTCTTCTACCATCCCAACATTTATATATTTACCTTCAAATACGCCACTTTTTTTCTACCATGTCACCCTCATTGATGCTGGGGAAGCCTACTCCCTTTGAACGTTTATGCATACAGATTCCACACCAAAGGTGTATTATTTCTAACCCATGTAAACTCCTTGTGGACGCCCCCCCCCATCTAATGACACTCATCTTTACATGCGAAAAGTGGTCCCAATTTTTACAATGTGACATTGATCTGATAATGTGGAAGAAAATTTGGGAAAACTCACCTAGATCTTCTGTCTGTGTGGTCTTTAAGGCAAATACATACAAGATTATGATGTTGTGGTACAAAATTCCTGATGTTCTCCATCCTTATAATCCGAATGCTTCTCCTGCCTGCTGGCACTGTGGTAAAGACCTTGGCTCTCTCTACCATATTTTTTGGACATGCGGTTCCATTACTCCATTTTGGGAAGAGGTTTTGTCCTTGTTACAGTCGCTATTGCATACCTCTCTCCCCTTCAAACCTTTATATTTATTACTAAGCCTACCATTCCTGGGCCTACCCAAAACATCCAGGAAACTTTCTGTGCATGTTCTGACCACGGCTAGGAGAAGCATTCCTATGTGTTGGCTATCTTCCATTCCCCCTTCAATGCCGATCTTGTATAAAATTATTGCTGATGTAAGACAGATGGAGTATTTGACCGCCCTTTATGCTCGTTCGATTGCTGTGTTTGAGGCAGTATGGATCCCATGGGATACTTTTGTTTCTTCTTTACCAGCCCAAAATGTACGGTCCTAATAACCTCTACACTGTTATTTTATGACATTATGGGGTTTATTTACTACAGCTGGAGAGTGCAAAATCAGACTCACTTCTGCATAGAAACCAATCAGCTTCCAGGTTTCATTGCCAAAGCTTCATTGAACAAGCTGAGGTTAGAAGCTGATTGGTTCCTATGCAGAAGGGAGTCTGATTTTGGACTCTCCAGCTTTAGTAAATAAACCCCTATATGTCCTGTACCTATGCAGTTCTCTACCATCGATGTACCTTCTTGTTATGTTTTTTTCAAACATGCTGTTTGTATACTTACATGAAAACCAATAAAAATTGTTAATAACAAAAAAGAATGTTGCCTTAAAACAGGGGTGTCCAAACTTTTTTCAAAGAGGGCCAGATTGGATGAAGTGAACATGGTGGAGGGCCGAACATTTTTCCGAACATTCTTTGAACCATTACAATTAAATGCAAATAAATTATTTTATGCCAAGTTAATTGTAAACGACATACTTTTCATTTCATAACATTAAGATCAACTGACAGCTGAGTTTTCACAATGTATTGAAAATAAATTTAAAAAAACTTACCTGCACTAATGTGAAGGGTGAAAAAGGTAGCTGGAGCTGAAGTCTCTGCTCGGCAGCCAGGAGGGGAAGAGAAACACACTTCACGCTGGAAGCCCGGCCCTGACGTCACCGCCCTCTGTCGCTCCCAGCGCGGCGCAGTCACGCATGCGCACTGCTCTCAAGCAGAAGACTGTCTGCCACAGAAGGGAGGGCCGTGCGACAGCCGCATTTACACAGACCAGGGAGAACACGCCGCAGTCAGGCATGCGCACTGCCCTCTGCTCTCAAGCAGAAGACCGTCTGCCATAGAAGGGAGGGCCACATTACACAGAGCAGGGAGGGCTGTTGGAGGGCCGTATTAAACCGACCCCCGGGCCGTAAATGGCCCGCGGGCCGGACTTTGGACATGCCTGCCTTAAAACCTCCTTAAAAAATTATTTGGACCTATTTTGACAGATTCTGGTTATAAATTATTACCTGCTGGAAGCTGCAATTACCTTTTAATTAGTGAACAGAATATTTTACTAACTATCAATATGTATTGATCCATTTGGTTTTACACACAAGTCTATCATCTATAACTCAACAACAAGCAGAAGGCATGAAGGTAATTTCCCAGATACCTCTTTTTGGACCCCTGTGTGTATGGACAATTTCATATCCCTAGCTACAGAAGTGTTTATTCTCTTGTTACCAATTTCCTACTTTCCAAAGCAATAAAATGAACATGTATTTTAAAGTGAATTTGTATGAATAGAAATATGGCAGATGCCTTTGCAGACCTCTCCTTATGAGAATATTAGTTCTCTTGCTGTCATACTAATACACTGACTTCAATGCATTCTGAGTCTCTGAGCTAAAAAAAAATTGCAATAAGGAATTCTAACACACCAGAGGTTAAATTGTCTTAGTTTAGACCTAATTCAACCAAAACGAACATTTTGTTATATGTGGATATTGGTGGGTTAAGTGAAACACAAATCCCTCAGGAAGAGTGCAATAACCTGGAAATACAATAGCTATGTCAGGTATGCAGATGACAGATCATAGACGTCTTTTTTGCACACAGAACAGATCGTGGGGTGATTCATTTTTAATTTATATTTACCCAAATTTTACAGACATTTGTAATGCTACAAGCAAACGCCTATTGTGCTACTGCATACTGCTTTGGTCATGCAGTGATTACACTGTTGCCTGTATCAATGGCTAGTGACCAGATGTTCATGTTCAATCTACTCCTGCAGCTTTTACAACTGTAGGCAATAAATGTTAGACATAGCAGCCCTTAGGAAAGCTTAGTCTTTTACTACACCAAGAACTTCTTGAAAACAACCAACCTAGAACAAATCTAGTATGCTAGCTACTAGCTAGTGTCAGTACGAGGACTCCGGCTGTCCCTTTAAGACTGAGCAAAACTCACCTGAGACAGCTCTTACCTGAAAGTGATGGTAATTGGCCAACTCTTTACTGTCCATGTTTAAAGCACTTGTTCTACACACCACCAGTACTTGTAATAGAGGGTGGTACCTTGTGTGTACTTGCTTGACGTAGCTAGTATCTGCTCTGTGTTTTACTGTGTATGACCTGGCTTGCTCTGACCCTGCTCTCTCTTGACTATGATTGTCTACCATTTGGACACTGATCTACACATGTGTAACTCAGATAGTCAAGACTACGCTTCTGCCTGACCATTCAGTGTTATCAGACTCTCTGCTATTACTTAGTCTGCTCTGACCCGCTACTCTTCCACACTAGCCTTTGCTGTACTACTGGCTCTGCACCACAAATACCAGCAGGCCTGCTTTGCCTACAGATGTATTAAAAGTAGTTATTAAGAGGTTGTCAAATGAATTATCATGTCACCCAATATTGGTCTCCATTCAGTAGCCAAAAAAGGCATTCAAAAAAGGGGGATTTGTGAAAAGAAATTCACAGAAAAAGCGGCTACATTATGAACAGAACGTGACACTCAGAAAAATTTCCAAAAATTATGCTTTATTACACACATATAAATATGACATATGGGCGTTCGCCCTGGTTTACCATCACCTCAGTATGAGACAATACACACAGACCTAAAACCATATAAAATGACACCAAGACCGGTCTAAATGCATGTGCAACAGAAAAAATGACTGCAGGAGTCTAATGTCCCTGTAGCACAGACACATAGGTGAACACTTCCCAAAAGAGGTGTATCCAAAAATTATACCATAGGCATACCATAATATTGAATTTATAAATAGAACAATACCATTATGGTGAATCCCAGACAGGGAATCCAAAAATTGTACTATGGATATAAGTATCACATGTATGCAATGCAGCAAGCACAATATGCGTCAAAAAGAGAACAACAAGCCTCAGGCCTGTATGGAGGGAGACATAAATGTCAAATATATGATGCAATACATTCCTGTACCGACACAAGTGGTTGGGGCCCATTCATCTGTAATATAAACAGCTGTATCCTAGAGCTCTTGAATGAAAATATGCCCCATTTATTCCCAGGATGGAAGAAAAGATGCAAAAAGCAGCACTCTGCTTGAAATGGTATCTTCACCACTATATGTGGACTACACACCACCTTTCGTAGGAAAAACAGGACATATCCCAAAAGATCTTCTGCCTGTTGAGATATATGTGGTATATCCTGTATCTTATACAAAGCACCATGATGTCCCCATCCTGTAGTGAGACAAATGATATGTGGGAAGTCACTGACAGAGTTTACACTCAATAAGATATAAAGGTCATATAGATCACAGAGGACCTTATATCTATTGTCCTGTAACAGTCCACTCACCACCTGTGCTGTGGGTATTAGGAATGAAAGAGATGTCCTTCATGGGTACTGCCATACACGGCCACAGAGGCCTAGGAACCACCGCTGACATCCGCCGATATACCGCGGGTTCCAGCCCCTTCTTGGCGCTTGTGCTGCTCACACTTGCCTCATGGCATGTGAAGATGGCTTCCTCCTTATGGGTCAGCGTGCGTTCCACCTAATGCGCATGACCGGAAGTGACGTATCTGACGTATGACGTCAACGCGTTTCGCCGATGGGCGTATCTCACTCAGCTTCGTCAGCTTGGTCCTGACGAAGCTGAGTGAGATACGCCCATCGGCGAAACGCGTTGACGTCATACGTCAGATACGTCACTTCCGGTCATGCGCATTAGGTGGAACGCACGCTGACCCATAAGGAGGAAGCCATCTTCACATGCCATGAGGCAAGTGTGAGCAGCACAAGCGCCAAGAAGGGGCTGGAACCCGCGGTATATCGGCGGATGTCAGCGGTGGTTCCTAGGCCTCTGTGGCCGTGTATGGCAGTACCCATGAAGGACATCTCTTTCATTCCTAATACCCACAGCACAGGTGGTGAGTGGACTGTTACAGGACAATAGATATAAGGTCCTCTGTGATCTATATGACCTTTATATCTTATTGAGTGTAAACTCTGTCAGTGACTTCCCACATATCATTTGTCTCACTACAGGATGGGGACATCATGGTGCTTTGTATAAGATACAGGATATACCACATATATCTCAACAGGCAGAAGATCTTTTGGGATATGTCCTGTTTTTCCTACGAAAGGTGGTGTGTAGTCCACATATAGTGGTGAAGATACCATTTCAAGCAGAGTGCTGCTTTTTGCATCTTTTCTTCCATCCTGGGAATAAATGGGGCATATTTTCATTCAAGAGCTCTAGGATACAGCTGTTTATATTACAGATGAATGGGCCCCAACCACTTGTGCCGGTACAGGAATGTATTGCATCATATATTTGACATTTATGTCTCCCTCCATACAGGCCTGAGGCTTGTTGTTCTCTTTTTGACGCATATTGTGCTTGCTGCATTGCATACATGTGATACTTATATCCATAGTACAATTTTTGGATTCCCTGTCTGGGATTCACCATAATGGTATTGTTCTATTTATAAATTCAATATTATGGTATGCCTATGGTATAATTTTTGGATACACCTCTTTTGGGAAGTGTTCACCTATGTGTCTGTGCTACAGGGACATTAGACTCCTGCAGTCATTTTTTCTGTTGCACATGCATTTAGACCGGTCTTGGTGTCATTTTATATGGTTTTAGGTCTGTGTGTATTGTCTCATACTGAGGTGATGGTAAACCAGGGCGAACGCCCATATGTCATATTTATATGTGTGTAATAAAGCATAATTTTTGGAAATTTTTCTGAGTGTCACGTTCTGTTCATAATGTAGCCGCTTTTTCTGTGAATTTCTTTTCACAAATCCCCCTTTTTTGACTGCTTTGCCTACAGTCCTGCTTGTGGTATGTGTTATTTATTACTGAACTGTCTGCATATGTAGGAACCAACTCTACGATATACTGTTTGGAGTTTTGCAGGTGGGCCCTGGAATCTGGGTGGAATGACACAGAACTTCGCAGCCAATTTCAAATTGGCCTATTCAAGGCAATTGAAAACGCTTTGCTCAACTATCCGTACCCAGCCTCACTGGATGAGGCCATGAACTGGCCATCAGAATTGACCACTGCCAGCAGGAGAGGGGAAAGGAAATTGGCACAGCTGAGGTGCAACCTGAGCCTTCCTTGACACCCAATTTTTCCACCTACAGTACCATGTCTGAGTATCTAGGTTTCACCCGTTTATCTGCTCAGGAACACACATACTGTCGTAACATGGGAGTTTTTTTATATTTGTGGATTCTGGAGCCGCTTGAATCTGAAAACACATGCTCTTGACTGTCCTGTCCACCTGTGTGTCCTTTTTGTGGATAGTCAGCGTCTCTCACAAAACCAAGTGCTACAAGCCGCTAACCCTTTCCTGCTACCAGTGGGGGCTTTGCAGTAGGAGAAGATTTCTTCTCTTGTCAATGGTTTCTCATTCCACCTTTGATTCTACGCCTTCCCTGGCTTCAGGGTCACAATTCAGTGATTGTTTTGAGCACAGGAAATACTGTATTTTGGCTTGGTCCAATCAGTGTGTACAAACCTGAATTCTGTGTTCTCTCCACATTGCTGCTTGCCAACTGATTTTGTCATGTTATAAGGACTCCCTGGATGTATTTTCTAAAGGGTTGTTTAACACCTTACTGCCTCATTTCAATTACTACTGTTCCAGTGATCTCCTGCCTGGCCATATACCTCCTCGAGGAAGAGTGTTTCCACTGTCTGTCAGATGCCACTGATCCTGTGTCTGCTGCCCAGCCAGTCTCCCCTGAGCCTGTGTCTACTGCCTCAGTCCAGCCTGCCTCCATGCCTACTGCCCCAGTCCAGGTCACCTCTGTGACAGCAGTTCTGATCCAATATGACTTAGCATTCGTGGTTCCAGTGCAGCCTTGTCCAGTGCCATCTGTGGCAGTTATACCAACTCCAGCACCACTTGCTCCATTACTGCCTGCATCTGTACCTACCCCCTCAGTTCAGCCTGTCACAATATCAGCTATAGGTCAGTCTGCTCCAGACTCAGCCCCAGCTCATGATCTTCAAAAAATCAACTCAACAGGAAGTTCTATCTTCCTCATTCAAGTAAGCATGGGGTTTCAGGAGCTACCGCTCAAAGAAGGGCAGGGGGTGATGTCAGCACAAGGACTCGGGCTGTCCCTTTAAGGCTGAGCAAAACTCACCTGAGACAGCTCTTACCTGAAAATGACAGTGACCGACCAGCTGTCCTGTTGTACACAAGACCAGTGCTCTTGATAGTGGATGCCACCTTGAGTGATCTTGCTTTCCCCAGTTTATATCTGCTCTGTGTATTACCATGTATAAACCTGCTTGCTCTTACCCTGCTTTCTCTTCTCTGTGATTGTCTACCATTTGGACCCTATATGTCTTATATATGGCCAAATTTGGGCAGTGATGTCATTGCTAACTCCACCCCTTTGCTTACAAATGTAGCACTACCCTTAGGGGTAGCTGATGAATTGGGTCCCCCCTAAAGTCCTTCAAAGCCAGGCAATCTGCATTCTGCATACAAGCTTGTATTCTAAGTCAGAAATCGGTCCTTGAGCTTCTGATTTGTTGTTTATTGAGGGGAATTAGAACTGGATTTAGGGATAGGGTAAGGGGGTATATGATACCCAAGGGAACCAATAACTGAGGACAAACTTCCTGGAACAATTCACAAGCTTCTCTTCTGCAACACAGTCTCTGTTGGAGAGCTAGCCAGCATCTCCTTGATATATCACCCCAGACCCTAGATTAAATTCTCTTCTTCACCCAGCAATCTGAAGATTTTCCTGAGCAAGGGATCTGGCTCCTGACCATTTATTGAGGTGAACAATCACTAGTAGGGGGCTAATCTGGTTTCCCACCAGAGTGCTCCTTCCCCTAACCACCCAGGGGGTGCAGGTGTACTCACTCTGATTCTCTCCTGTACTGCTTGCGGGTTGGCTGCTGCTACCATGCCTATCAGCTGGGCCGCTCCTTCCCTGCCATACAGGTGGTCCTCGTTCAGGGGGCCAGTGAGCTACAAGTTTTTCTCCTTTCCAGCTCCAGGCTCCTGGCAGCCTTTTTCCTCCCAACCTCACATCTTCCTCTCCACATTCCTCCCTCCAACTCCTCTCCTGCTACTGAGCAAGCTCCAACACTTTTAAGGGAATCCCAGGCCCTTGTCAAGCCTCTTGTTGGGGATTGGCTGAGGTCCCTCAAGATCTACCCACTGCCTCCAAAGCCTTCCTCCAAAATCCTCAGAGCAGGGGGAAATTCCAGAGGAGCTGGCCTGCAGAGTCTCTCAACCCTGACCACAATTTGACCCCTCGGGTTTCTACACCTGAACTGTTAGTCAGCTCCTGTCTAACCATTAGGATCTAGCTCCCCCTAGCTAAACTAATAAGGTGCTACACAAAGAAGCAGAAATTCCCCATGACATCAGTGGTTCCTAGGAACACCACAAGTGCTATTGGCAGCAGGAAGCTGTAATATATTTAAGCCATAGAAACTCTGCTCCTATATATGATGTATGGCTCCCTCCAAACAAGGGGCTGAACAGGTTAAAGTTTGGGCGTTCAGCCAAAGTGCAGACCACAAAAGTACTATAGGCAGCAGATACAAAAAAGGTCCACACTTCAAAACTTTCTATTTGCTTCCTATACCATGTACGTTCCTGACATTCACCAATTTCTACCAAATGCATACCTGCTTTATATTTTGAATATTTAATAACCATTGGGATATCAGAATGGAGGGGCTTCAGGGAAGATGGGGTTGTGATTTTGAAATGTTTTTGTGCACTCTGTTTTAACATTTTATGAAAATTTTAAGACAATGCAGTGTGATACAGTGAAAATAAAAACTCACAATCTATACTATTCAACAGAAGTTGAGGGCTTTGCCTTAATTTTTTTAAAAGTAAACTTAAATATTGCTCCAACTTTAACTATTCAATTTAAACCTATTAAAACTGGATACAAAAAGTGGGTGTTGCAGTCAAAACTGTTTGGAATGCTGGGTTACTGTTTTTAATCCAAGCTACATTTTAAAGTTAAAAGCCTGTATAAATTGGTCCTAGTATGTGTATGTATGAGTGTAAGTTAAGGACCTTAGATTGTATGCCCCTTGAGGGTAAGGGACTGATGTGAATGGACAGTATATATATATATATATATATATATATATATAATATGCATAAATTGACTGTGCTATATAAGTACCAGTAATAAATGATAAATAACAAAAGCCTATTATACATCCAAAACATATGATGCCAAAATATGGTGTCCTAGTAACTACTGAAGTTGTGCTGTCATTTATAGCGAGAGGATTTGTGTTGTGTGTTTATTTACTATTTTATTTTTTGTAAATAATTAACCAGGAGTACTATTCATTTGGGAGGGATAAGGATAATGCTCCCATGTTAGGGACATGTGGTCTGGTATGGTTCAGTGTGTGTGTGCGTGGGGGGGGGGGGGAGGAAGGGAGTGCATGCTTCCAGCCCCCCAGGCTGCATGAACGGATAAGGGTCTGTTATGGCCATTAGGGGTAACCCACAGGATCTTTAGTTGTTTTTTTGCAAGGGGTACCCATAAAAAATCTATAGCAGACCTGAAAAATCTGGTATGCATTTTGAGGGATGGGGGAACCCTACACCTTTTTGCAATTGCAGGGTCATAGACCTTACAATCCAAATGAGACCCCTATCCCGAATATAGGTGTTGAAGTAAATACCCAACCACTTTGTTTACTAAACAACTTAACAGGATTCCCCAATTTAACAGCATCCCCCAAGCATATTATTTGAAGGAATTTAGCATTTTTATTGTTCTGCCTTTTTTTAAAGTGCTGCTTCCCACTGTATTAAAAAAAAAGATTTTTGCTTTGATATACAGTGGGGCAAAAAAGTATTTAGTCAGCCACCAATTGTGCAAATTCTCCCACTTAAAAAGATGAGAGAGGCCTGTAATTGGCATCATAGGTAGACCTCAACTATGAGAGACAAAATGAGAGAAAAAATCCAGACAATCACATTGGCTGATTTGGAGAGAATTTATGTGCAAATTATGGTGGAAAATAAGTATTTGGTCAATAGCAAAAGTTCATCTCAATACTTTGTTATATATCCTTTGTTGGCAATGACAGAGGTCAAACGTTTCCTGTAAGTCTTCACAAGGTTGGCACACACTGTTGCTGGTATGTTGGCCCATTCCTCCATGTAGATTTCTTCTAGAGCAGTGATGTTTTGGGGCTGTCGCTGGGCAACACGGACTTTCAACTCCCTCCAAAGGTTTTCTATGGGGTTGAGATCTGGAGACTGGCTAGGCCAGGACCTTGAAATGCTTCTTACGAAGCCACTCCTTTGTTGCCCGGGCGGTATGTTTGGGATCATTGTCACGTTGGAAGACCCAGCAGAGTAATTGGATATAAAACATGACATGCTTTAAAATTGCGCACGCTCATGCAACAGCAGCAAATTACATAAATTTGTAATATCCATAGGTGATGCTTTAAAAAGCCTTTAGTTGTCACCAAACAAAATTACTGCCCTTGATCTAACGTTCGCGGTGATACCTCAAATCTCTGCATACATACCAATATGGGTCCCCTACTTGTGTCTGCCTTTGCGCGCGAGCACAGGGGTGGGGGTGAGATTTTTTTAATTATTTATTTTGCTTTTCTTTAATTATTTTTACACTGTCCCTTTCATTTTTTTTATCACTTTTATTGTTATCACAGGGAATGTAAATATCCCCTGTGATAGCAATAGGCAGACAGGTACCCTTTTCTGAGAAATCTGGGGTCTATTAGACTCTAGATCTCTCCTCTGCCCTTGAAGTATCTGATCACACCAAGATGAGTGTGATCAGATGCTTTTCCAATTTTAAAATGGTGCTGTTTGTATCTGGCGAAACGGAAATGATGAAATACTCATAGCTTCTGGTCTCTTAGACCATAGAGATGTTTGGAGGTATTCAAGTCTCCAATCAGCTCTATTGTCAGCCAATGGAACTGCCGGCTGCATTTTTGAGTTACCCGGTGAGACAGGAGAGCCCAGGAAAACCTTGGAAGGCGGCGCGGGGGGGGGGGGGAGTTCCTTCCCTCTGCTTGTAAAAGCGATCCAATGGCTGATTAGTGGCTAGGATAGTTTTTTCACGAAAGCCGACCACCAGCTGAAAAAATGATAAATTGCCTGTAGCTGCAGCATCATCCTGGTATAACCACTCCAAGTCCAGCGACGTAACAGTATGTTGCAGGTCCACGTTGGGCATATATGCAACAGCAGAGATCATGGGCTTATGATGAATCAGTGATGAATGAAATGTATTGTGAATATAAATTGCTTTGGTCAACAATCAATTGATACAAATCTGTGAAAAACAGCAAAGGGGCTAAATACTAGTGCTGACAGTGAATGGGGCCGATCCTGTGTTTTTGGGGACACTAAACTAAGGAGGCACTAGTATGATTCTGTTCATGATCAATATATTGATCCGTAAAAACACTATACTAGTAATGGAGGTGATCAGCGACCTATAGAGTGAGTGCAATAGTGTGAGGGTAATCTAATGCTAGCTGATACTGGCTGTTAGGGGCGCTGACTGACCCTGATGCTATCTGATGTCGCTGGTGGCAGGAATACAGTGATCAGTGAAAAATTCTATATACTGACACTGTACTAATGACACTGGCTGGGTGACGGGGTGATCAGAGGGTTAATAGGGGCGATCAAAGAGTTAAATCTAAGGCTACGTTCACACTAGCGTTGTGTGCAGGCTGCAGAAAGGCGTTTGGGAAGCGTTTTTACTGCTTCCCAAATGCCTCGGACAATTCTGCACATTGCAGCACATAGTGCTGTTCTAACGGGAGAGTTAGCGTCGCGGTAAAACAGATGCCTCTGGTTGAGTCAGGAGGCGATGAAGCCTCCTATTCTAGTCTATGGTGCCACTCCACAAACACCCGGCCGGTGTTTGCGGTGCAGTTGCGATGTGGTTGCGGGGCGTTTGCGGAGTGGTAACACCATTCAAACTTCATTATAGGCATTTGTGGGGCGTTTTTAATGCTCGGCAAACGCCTAGCAACCTCCGCTAAACCGCGCATGCTGCGTTTGTCAAGCATTTGCCGAGTGTTAAAAAAGGCTCCGCAAACGCCGGACCAATGCTTGCCAAACGCTATAGGGGCGTTTGGGAAGAGTTGGTAAAATAGTCAAGTGTGAATGAGCCCTAACGTGTGCAGGTAAAATGTAGTGCTTTTACTCTGTGCCATGTTTGTTCTTCTCTCCTTGGACAGCGGGGGTGCACACATGCGCATGCACACCTGGAAATAGAAAGTGACGTAAGATTTTGTTGCTTTGCCCAGAGCCGTCGCTCGCCCGGACATTGTTGGCGGGTGGGCGGCAAGTAGCTAAATAAAAAAAATGCATATAAAAATTATCTCAATTTATTTTAAAACATATTTTTATTTTTTTAAACACTATTTATCCTTTATTTTAAATACTTTAGAGTAGTGCCATGTTACCATAGTAACATTGTACCACTCTGTGTGTGTGTGGGGGGGGGTGATCAGGGATTTTTTTTTTGATACACCTTGCTTTGCATGAGCAATGAAGATCATTGCTCTGCCATGCAAA
The DNA here is from genome assembly GCF_062004578.1 of Staurois parvus. Taxonomy (NCBI): domain Eukaryota; kingdom Metazoa; phylum Chordata; class Amphibia; order Anura; family Ranidae; genus Staurois; species Staurois parvus. The sequence continues at coordinate 1,960,951 of NW_028317850.1, forward strand.
GCTTGCTTTGAACTGTTGTGAATGTGTTAAGTTCATGACAGTTCAATATTATATTGATTTGTGATTGGCTCCATTTGGTCACATGAACCAGGCCACTACATCGCTCTGGAATTGGGCCACAACATTGCCCCGGAACCAGGCCACTACATTACCCTAGCACCGGGCCACTACATCACCCCACAATCGGGCCACTACATTGCCCCAGAACTGGGCCACTACATCGCCCGGGGCTCAGGCCACTACATTGCCCTGGAAACGGGCCACTACTTTGCCAAGGAACCCGGCCACTACATCTCCCCACAACTGGGCCACTACATCACCCCACAATTGGGCCACTACATTGCCCCGGAACCAGGCCACTACACTGCCCTTGAATTGTACCACTACATTGCTCCATAACCAGGCCACTACATCGCCCCAGAATCGGGCCACTACATCATCCCAGAATTGGGCCACTACATTGCCCCAGAACTGGGCCACTACATTGCCCCAGAACTGGGCCACTACATCTCCCCAGAACTGGGTCACTACATCACCCCAGAATCAGGCCACTACATCACCCCGGAATCGCGCCACGACATCATCCCAGAATCGGCCACTATATCTCCCCAGAACCGGGTCACTGCATCGCCCCAGAATCAGGACACTTCGCCCCGGAACCAGGCCACTACATTGCCCTGGAACCAGGCCACTACATCGCTCCGAAATTGGGCCACTACATTGCCCTTGAACCAGGCCACTACATCCCCCCGGAATTGTGCCACTAAACTGCCCCGGAACCAGGCCACTACATTACCCCGGCACCGAGCCACTACATCACCCCACAATCGAGCCACTACATTGCCCCAGAACTGGGGCACTACATCGCCCAAGGCTCAGGCCACTACATTGCCCCGAGTATGGGCCACTACTTTGCCAAGGAACCCGGCCACTACATCTCCCCACAACTGGGCCACTACATCACCCCACAACCGGGCCACTACATCGCCCCGAAAATGGGCCACTACATCACCACGGAACAAGGCTACTACATCGCCACAGAATTGGGCCAGTACATCACCCTGGAACTGATCCACTACAGTGCCCCAGAACTGGGCCACTACACTGTCCTCGCATTGGGCCACTACATTGCCACGGAATCGGGCCAATTCATTGCTCTATAATTGGGCTATTACACTGCCCTAGACATAGGCCACTACATCGCCCTGGAATCGGGCCACTACATCACCCCGGAATTGGGCCACTACATTGCCCTAGAACAAGGCCACTACATCGCCTCAGAACTGGGCCACTACATCACCCTGAAAACGAGTCACTACACTGCCCCAGAACCCGGGCCACTACACTGCCCTCACATTGGGCCACTACATTGCCCCGGAATTGGGCCAATTCATCGCTCTAGAATCGGGCGACTACATCGCCCTAGACATGGGCCACTACATAAGCCGTGGAATTGGGCCACTACATTGCCCCGGAACTAGGCCACTACATCACCCTAGGCCTGGGCCACTACATCACCCCACAATCGGGCCACTACATCACCCCGGAACCAGGCTACTACATCGCCACATAACCGGGCCAGTACATCACCCTGGAACCGGTTCACTGCATTGCTCCAGAACTGGGCCACTACACTGCCCTCGCATTGGGCCACTACATTGCCCCAGAATCGGGCCAGTTCATCGCCCTGGAACCAGGCCAATACATTGCCCCAGAACAAGGCCCCTCTGTTGCCCCAGAACCAGGTTCCTTTGTTGCCCTAGAACCAGGTTCCTTCATTGCTCCAGAACAGGGCCCTTTCGCTGCTCCAGAACAGGCCCCCTTCGTTGTCACAGAACCAGGCCCCTTTGTCGCCCCACAACCGGGCCCCTTTTCACCCAAGAACCAGGCCCTTTCATTGACCTTAAACAAGGCTCCTTCATCACCACAGGACCGGGCCTCTTCGTCACCGCAGAACCAGCCTCTTATTCGCCCCCAGAACCGGCCTCTTCGTCTCCCCACAATTGCCCCTTCATCGCACTAAAACTGCGCCCTTCCTTTGCCCCAGAACCGGGCAATTTAGTTTCTCAAGAACTGGGCCCCTTCATCGCTCCAGAACAGGGCCCCTTCGTCGCTCCAGAACAGGGCACCTTCGTCGCCCCAGAATAGGTCCACTTTTTTGCCACAGAGCCAAACCTCTTCATTGCTCCAGAGATGGATACTTTGTCACCCCAGAAATAGGCCCCTTCATTTCTCCAGAACCGGGCTCCTTCATCACCCGAGAACCAGACCCTTTCATCACCACAGGTTCAGGCCTCTTCATCACCCCAGAACTGGCGTTTTCTTTGCACCCAGAACCGGGCCATTCATTGCCCCTTCATCTTCTGAGAACCAGCCCCTTCATTGCCCTTGAACAGAGCCCTTTCCTTGGCTTAAAACTGGGCCCCTTCATCACCCCAGAACTGACCCCTTCATTGTTGCAGACCATTCCTCACCACTGAACTGGGACAACTGAACTGAGCCCCTTTGTTACCCCAGAACTAACCCCTTTGTTGCCCTCAGAACTGGCTCCTTAATCACCACTGAACACAGCCTCTTTCTCGTCCCTGAACCCTGCCCCTTCATTTCTCCAAATCCAAGCCCCTTCATCACCTCAAAACCAAACCCCTTCATGAGCCCAGGACCAGGCCCCTTTGTTGCCCCAGAATCAAGCCTCATTGTCACCCCCAGAACGGGTCCCTTTGCTGCTCCAGAACAGGGACCCTTCATTGTCCCAGAACAAGGCTTCTTTCCTTGCTACAGAACCGGGCCCATTTATCGCCTCAAAACAAGGCCAATTTGTTGCCCTAAAACTGGCCACTTTGTTGCCCCAGAACTGGACCCCTTTATTGGCACTGAACAGGGCCCCTTCCTCATCCCAGAACTGGGCCACTACATTGCCCCAGAACAAGACCCCTTCATTGCCCCAGAACTGGGTCCCTTCATCACTCCAGAACCGGCCCCGTTGCCCCAGAAAAGGGCCCATTCATCATAGCAGAATTGGGCCCATTTGGTGCTCCAAAACTGGTACCTTTGTTACCTAAGAATAGTGCCCCACCAAAATTGGGCCCTTTTTCACCCCAGAACCACTCCCCTTCATTGCCCCAGAAGAGAGCCCCATCTTTGCCCCAGAAAAGGGCCCCTTCCTCACCCAGAACTGGTCCCTTTGTAGCCCCAGAACAGGGCCCTTTAAATGTTCCAAAACTGAGCCCTTCTTCACCCTAGAACCATTCTCCTTCTTATTCCAGAAAAGGGCCCCATCTGTGCCCCAGAAAAGGGCTCCTTCCTTACCCCAGAACTGGGCCTCTTCCTTACCCCAGAACAAGGCTTCTTCCTCACCCCAGAACCAGGCCCCTTCTTCATCCCATAACTGGACCGCTTGCTCACCCTGTAACCGGGCCCCTTTCTGGCCCCAGAACTGGGCCCCTTGCTTACCCCAGAACAGTGATATTTTTTCACCACAGAACTGGGGTCTATCTTTGCCAAGAACTAGACCCCTCACTTGTCCCAGATTTGGACCCCTTCCTCACCCCAGAAGCGGGCCCCTTCATCACCCCAGAACCAGGCTTCTTCCTTGTCCCAGAACCAGGCCCCTTTTTTTCCCCATAATTGGGCCTCTTCTTCTCCCCTGTAAATGGTTCCTTGCCTCAGAACTGGGCCCCTTTCCCCAGAACCAGGCTCCTTCATCTCCCCAGAACTGGGCCCCTACATTGCCCCAGAACAGGGCTTCTTCTTCACCTTAGAACTGGGGCCTTTCCTTGCCCAAGAATTGGAGTCCTTTGTCGCTCCAAAACGATCATCTTCGTTGCCTGAGAATAGGACCCTTTCATCGCCCGAGAGCTGGGCCCCTGACCTTTCAAAACACAAACTGGTCAACATACAGCATTATTGGCATGGACTGTCCTACATTAACAAGAGCTTGCAGATGTACATAAACTAACTGTCATATACATTTTTATTATTATTATTATTATACAGGATTTATATGGCGCCAACAGTTTGCTCAGCGCTTTACAATATAACGGGAGACAATACAGCAACAATACAGTTCAATACAAGAGGGATAGGAGGGCCCTGCTCCTCGGAGCTTACAATCTAGGAGGGAGGGGCTAGTGGTACAAAAGGTAGTAACTGTGGGGAATGGACTTGTAGGAAGAGTAGAAGATTCCATTATTAGCTGATGGCAGGATAGGCTTCCCTGAAGAGACAGGTTTTCAGAGATCGCCTAAAAGTGAGCAGAGTAGGCGATAGTCTGATAAATTGGGGTAGAGAGTTCCAGAGGATGGGGGAGGCTCTCGAGAAGTCCTGGGGATGAGCATGGGAGGAGGAGACAAGGGAGCTAGAGAGCAGGAGGTCGTGCGAGGAGCGGAGAGTACGATTTGGGTGATATTTGGAGACAAGATCGGTGATGTAATTTGGAGCTGAGTTATAAATGGCTTTATATGTTATTGTTAATGTTTTGAATTTTATCCGTTGGGCAACGGGAAGCCAGTGGAGGGATTGGCAGAGAGGGGTGGCAGATAGAGAACAGTTAGTAAGGTGGATGAGTCTGGCAGCAGCATTCATGATAGACTGAAGAGGGGATAGCCTGTGATTAGGCAGGCCAATGAGGAGGGAGTTACAATAGTCAAGGCAAGAGATAACCAGGGAGTGAATAAGTTGCTTAGTAGTTTCTGAGGTTAAGTACGGCCGTATCTTTGAGATGTTGCGGAGGTGAAGTCTGCATGACTTAGACAGCGATTGGATTTGGGACTGAAAGGACAGATGGGAGTCTAGGATTACACCTAGTACCCTGGCATGAGGGGAGGGACTGATGGTTGTGTTATTGATCTTGATGGAGAAGTTGGGGGAGGGAGCATGGGCTGGAGGGAATACTAAGAGCTCAGTTTTGGAAAGATTGAGTTTTAGGAAGTGGAGTAACATCCATGCCGATATGTCGCTTAGTAGGTTAGTAATGCGAGAGGAGACTGAAGGGGTGAGGTGAGGGGTAGAAAGATAGATTTGTGTGTCATCAGCATAGAGATGGTACTTAAAGCCATGGGAGTTTAACAAGTGACCAAGGGAGGAGGTGTAGATGGAGAAGAGAAGGGGTCCAAGGACAGAACCTTGAGGGACCCCTACAGAAAGAAGGAGTGAAGAGGAGGAGCCAGAGTTATAGGTAACGCTGAAGGAGCGTTGTGATAGGTAGGAGGAGAACCAGGAGACAGCAGAGTCTCTGAGACCAAGAGAGTGGAGATTTTTAGAGAGAAGAACACAGACTATCAAGACCAGGCTCTCCTATCTAGTCTGATGCCACTGATTGCTATCCAATCTGACAATACTAATCCTTTACTATCCAGTTTGATTCCATTGGTACTCCACCTGCTTCCCAGCCAGATGCCACTGATTCTTTACTTGTTGACCAGTCTTTTGTTGCTGGTATACCACCTACTGTCCAGCTTGATGCTGCTGATATGTTGCCTACTGTCCAGTCTAACTCCACTGATATGCCACTTGCTATTCAGCCTGATGCCACTGATCCTCTGCCTATTATCTAGTTTGACTTCATTGATCACTTACCTGCTATTCAGCCTGACTTCACTGAATCCTCCATCTGCTGCTCAATAAGACTTCAATGGTCCTCTGCTATTCAACCTGACTTTGCTGATCCTCGGTTTTCTGTCCAGCCTGCCTCCACCTATCTTGTGCCTGCCGCCCAGCCTGCCTCTGCTGATCCTGTGTCTGCTGCCTGGCCTGCCTCTACACATCCTATGTCTGCTGACTGGCCTGGCTTTGCTGATCCTGTCTGCTGCCTGGTCCGGTGCTGAACAGGAACAACTTTGCTTTATATTTTCTGTAGCTTGGCTTGCCTACTGCCCAACCAGTCTCTCCCACATGGAAGAAAAATATATTTGAAATATATTTTAAAAATATTCTTCCCAAATATATTGACATATATTTGAAATGCTACAATTTTGGCCATATTCAATATATTTCAAAACATATTTCAATACTGAATATATATATACTGCATGTTGAAATGCATTTTTGATATATTACAAAATTTATGAAAAATATTTTTTTAAATATATTTTTTAAAATATGTTCTTCAGATATTTTTTAACATATAAAAAACATCATTTTAACATAAATGTTTACATATATTTGCAAATGCATTCCAAAAATATAGATTTAATGTATTGTAAAGACACACAGTATATTTGAAAATGTATTTTTACAAATATTTTTCATATACAGTATTTTGTAATAAAAACGCATTTCAACATACAGTATATATATATATATTTATTGAAATATATTTTGAAATATATTGAATACGGCCAAAATTGTAGTATTTCAAATATATGTCAATATATTTGGGAAGAATATTTTTAAAATATATTTAAAATATATTTTTCTTTAAATATAGTAGGGTTGGGATCTCCCAAGCTGTTGGGTCTGATGCCTCTTAAGGCGGCCATAGATTTCCGATTTTCTTGCAAAATTATCGTCCGAAAAAAAATCGGCCGATATTCGTACTGTTGGTAGGGAAAAATGTTGGCTGTTTTTCTTAATTTTAAGAGATTTTGAAAATCGTCCAAGCTGGAAATTCCTGGGACAATTTGTTAGATCAGCCGATTTTCGCGGTAATTTGTGGTCAAATCGGCCGTTCTTCTGGCTGATTTGACAATAAATTGACTATGAAGAAAAAGAAGAAATAGAAGAAATAGATTTTGCAGGAGAAGAAGAAATAGAATATCAAGAAGAAGAAGAGAAGAAAAGAGGAGAAGATGAAATAGATTTTGCAGAAGAAGACGGAGAAGAAAAAAAGTTGCAACATTGTATCTATTTGTATGCATTTTGGATACAGATGTTTCTATTCAAGTACAAATAGATACAATGTTGTTTCTCTTCTTCTTCTGCATAATCTATTTCTTCTGTCAAATATAATAGCGGGTCTCTATACAGGGAAACCGCTATTATATTAATTGACGGCCGTAGACAGGATCTTATCAGTAAGTTCAATAATAATTTCCCAGCATCAGTGTCACTGTGTATAATAACCTCCAGCATCGGTGTCAGTGGACAGAATAAAAACCTCCAGAATTGGTATCAGTAGATGCAATAAAAATCCCCTGCATTGATTTCAGTGTACACAATAACAAACCTTAGCATTGGCGTCAGTGAATGCGATAGTTGTGGTCAGTGGCAGTGATATTTAACCCTCACTCCACTCCCCTGTATTGTGGTTAATGGCAGTGAAATTTACACAGACAGACAAATCAGGTTAGAATAGATAATACACAGATTATAGGATGAGGTGTACTAAATACATCCAACACTAGAAAAATTATGACTAGCATCAAATAGGGTAGCATAGTGTAGGCCCTGCCCTAGAAGAGTCTACCTTGCCATGGTGGGTAGGCTTGTAATCTTCTGGCCAAAAGTGTGTCATTGAATGGAAGAGAAGATCACTTCTCTATGGAGATCTGCAGTGAAAAGTAACCCCTCATCCTCTGTATTGTGGTCACTTGCAGAGAAATTTAACCCCCACCATCCTGCATTGTGACATTTACACAAATGGACAAACAAGATAGGGTTAAGTAGATCAAAAACATGTTTTAGGATGAGGCCTACTGTATACATACATCCAACACTAACAAATGATGACTAGCATCAATTAGGGTAGGTCCTGCCCTAGAAGAGTCTACCTTGCCATGGTGGGCAGGCTTGTAATCTTCTGGCTAATAGTGTGTCATTAAATAGAAGAGAAGATCACTTATCTGTAGAGATCTTCATTTTTGGTCAGCTGATTTAACTAAACGACTCTTTACTTAATGGGAGTACAATAAAATAGCTTTGCTCATAAACTCTCTCTCTCTCTCTCTCTCTCTCTCTCTCTCTCTCTCTCTCTCTCTCTCTCTCTCTCTCTCTCTCTCTCTCTCTCTCTCTCTCTCTCTCTCTCTCTCTCTCTCTCCCTCTCCCTCTCTCTCTCCCTCTCTCTCTCTCTCAGAAGTGAGTTCACCTCTTACATTTTTGTAAATATTTTAGTCTATCTTCTCATGTGACAACACTGAAGAAATGACACTTTGCTACAATGTAAAGTAGTGAGTGTACAGCTTGTATAGCAGTGTAAATTTGCTGTCCGCTCAAAATAACTCAACACACAGCCACTAATGTCTAAACTGCTGGCAACAAAAGTGAGTACACCCCTAAGTGAAAATGTCCAAATTGGGCCCAAAGTGTCAATATTTTGTGTGGCCACCTTTCCAGCACTGCCTTAACCCTCTTGGGCATGGAGTTCACCAGAGCTTCACAGGTTGCCACTGGAGTCCTCTTCCACTCCTCCTTGACACATCATGGAGCTGGTGGATGTTAGAGACCTCGCGCTCCTCCACCTTTACCCTCAGCTTCTTTAGCAAGGTAGTTGTTGTCTTGGAGGTATGTTTGGGGTCGTTATCACTTTGGAATGCTGCCCTGCGGCCCAGTCTCCGAAGGGAGGGAATCATGCTCTGCTTCTGTATGTCACAGTACATGTTGGCATTCATGGTTTCCCTCAATGAACTGTAGCTCCCCAGTGCTAGCAGCACTCATGCAGCCCCAGACCATGACACTCCAACCACCTTGCTTGACTGTAGGCAAGACACACTTGTCTTTGTATGCCTCACCTGGTTGCTGCTACACACGCTTGACACCATCTGAACCAAATCAGTTTATCTTGGTGTCATCAGACCACAGGACATGGTTCCAGTAATCCATGTCCTTAGTCTGCTTGTCTTCAGCAAACTGTTTACGGGCTTTCTTGTGCATCATCTTTAGAAGAGGCTTCCTTCTGGGATGGCAGGCATGCAGACCAATTTGATGCAGTGTGCGGCTTATGGTCTGAGCACTGACAGGCTGACCCCCCCCCCCTTCAACCTCTGCAGCAATGCTGGCAGCACTCATACGTTTATTTCCCAAAGACAACCTCTGGATATGACACTGAGCACATGCACTCAGCCTCTTTAGTCGACCATGGCGAGGCCTATTCTTAGTGGAACCTGTCCTGTTAAACCACTGTATGGTGTTGGCCACTGTGCTGCAGCTCAGTTTCAGGGTCTTGGCATCTTCTTATAGCCTAGGCCATCTTTATGTAGAGCAACAATTCTTTTTTTCAGATCCTCAGAGAGTTCTTTGCCATGAGGTGCCATGGTAAACTTCCAGTGACCAGTATGAGAGAGTGAGAGCGATAACACCAAATTTAACACACCTGCTCCCCATTCACACCTGAGACCTTGTAACACTGAGTCACATGACACCTGGGAGGGAAAATGGCTAATTGGTCTCAATCTGGACATTTTCACTTAGGGGTGTACTCACTTTTGTTGCCAGCGGTTTAGACATTAATGGCTGTGTATTGTTATTTTGAGGGGGCAGCATACAAGCTGTACACTGTTATTCAAGCTGTACGGTCACTACTTTACATTGTAGCAAAGTGTCATTTCTTCAGTGTTGTCACATGAAAAGATAGAATAAAATATTTACAAAAATGTGAGGGATGTACTCACTTCTGTGAGATACTGTATATATATATATATATATATATATATATATATATATATATAAACTTTTAGCATTGTTTTAACTGTATGTGTGTCCAGAGGTATTCACCATTGACCTTGCAGTTTATTACAGCATACTGGGAACCTTTACCCTAAGGGGGGAAACTCAACCAGCCAACCCTTTTTAAGAAGACAAGGCCAACAAGTGGAACTTACTTATCTGCAACGTGCCATAGCCAATTTGGGAAGAATGAGGCAATTTAAAGAATAAGGTGGTGTGGAAATGGCAATATACAGCATAGTGTACAGAATAAGGCATTGAGAATTAGGCAAAGCACAGCATAATGTACAGAACCAGGCACGGTAGAACAGGAAATGTACAGAATGAGATGAGGCATATGGAATGTACAGCCTAGCACACAGAATGAGGTGCTGTGGAATCACACAGTAAAATATGAAATGGCATTAACATGAAATATACTGTACAGCCTACAGAATCGAGGTGTTTTGGATTAGAGAATGTCCATTAACAACCTATATTCAGCTGAATCTGAAACCCTATGACATAAAATGAAGGTATATAAATAAAATGTGTGTGATGCAAACCACGTATACTGTCTGAACCTAGATGGGTCTGTCTTTTTGGAGAGATATGAAGACAAAGACATGGTCAGAAGGTAGTAATGAGATCTCTGTGAGAAGTAAAAAATACCTGGAAGTGTTAGATTTACACATTACTTTTTGAGAAAAAAAACAATATTTTTTACTTTTGCTATTAAACATTGGTTTACGTGAAAGTCATAGCATTTACAAATGGCGGTATATATACTGGGATTTTTTTTTTTTCTAGTAATGGCGGCAAACAGCAACTTATAGCGGGACTGTGGCGGGCATTATTACACTGGGGGAACTGACTTGGTGTCACTGACATCCCCAGTGACACCAATACAGTGATCAGTGCTAATAAAAAGCGCTGATAAAAAGCACTGACAATGTACTAATGACACTGGGCAGGAAGGGGTTAACACCTGGAGTGATCAAAGGGTTAACTGTGTGCTGTTTTACTGTAAGCTGTGTGTGTTATTAAAGTGTGTGCTTCACTGTAAGCACACTGCTTTGCATGGCTCTGCTATACAAAGCCATGCATAGCAGTGTGCAGGAGCTGACAGGGGAGAGATCTGTATTGTTTACTTACAGTTCTCTCTTTCCGTCGGTAATGCTCCTTGATCACTGGGTGCCGGCGAGTAACCACCGGCTGGGACCCGGTGATTGACAGGCGAGGCCGCGAATAGCGGCACGGGTAGGGTGCATGTGCGGCTCTGCGTGGCTTGCGCGTACCCCCTGCCTGGAAATGCAAAATCACGTATATATATGTTCCGTATATCTGCTATAGGGCGGCGTAAAGTGGTTAAGTACCATTACTGGAAACATCCAATATCCCCAGAGAAATTATCAAGGAAAATGAAACAGTCCCACAGGTGCATGGATACTGAACAAGGATTAACTGAACAAGCGTGGATACTGAACAAGGACACACATCCAAACTCACCTAAGCTATCCTGTCGGGAAGCTGTCAAAGCCGACAGCCATTCACAGGGGGTGGAGGAAAGTACACATGCCTCATAGTTATGTTCAGCTGTGGGACGGGAAATGCCACCACCTCCTATTATTGACTGTTGGCTTTGACAGCTTCCTGGTGGGATAGCTCAGGGAGGTTTAGACTGGTATCCAAGAACGCCTGAGCTCTTTCCTAATACTGAATACCATGGTTGGGACAGGTGGGTGGAGCAGTGAACTCTAATTAGGAGCTCTCACCATAGAAGTCCAAGAGTGGTGGTAGAGACTACAACTGACCAATTACAAGTATGCAGCAAATGATAATAGAATCCCTGATCTGCAAACTTGTTCCAGGTCAGTGACTCAGAAATGATTGATGCCATTTATTCATTTGGCAGCCAGGCATCCAACACTGTCAGCAAGGAATGGCATTTAGCAAAGGTTTTCTTAAAACCTACCCACCTAATACACAATACCGATCACTGAAACAGCTCAGAAACCAAACAAAACAGCATTGAAATTGGTGAATGCCATCTCCCATCCCTTACCCCCTGCCACGACCTCTGCACTGAGGAGCGAAGTTCCTCTTTAAAGAACCTCTGTAGTTAGACCTTTCATTTCAACAATATACTCATAGGATTATATGCATATTTCATGTGTTTTGTTATTGTGTTATTTACCTGTAATAATCTCCCTTGTGTGAACATCCAAAAGCCCTGAGATTGCTGATGCCTGCCGTCATCTGGGATGCAATGGCAGCAGCTCCAGCAGACTTAAAACTGTCACTCAAGTGATACTATATAGTATTCTCCTTTGCCTCTCCCCCGATAGCTATATAAAAGCTTAACTAAGTGCCAGGGCAGGGGCTATGGAATGGACAGGCAGGCCTAGTGGCAGCGTAACGCACTGACTGACAACAACCACCACCCACAGCCCTCAGGGCGCGGAGTCTAAGTCCCAGGCTGCCCTTCACCAGAGACCCTGATGGTGGGGATGGACTTGAAGCAGCCAGGAACCAGGTCGCGGCCCCTGAGACACCCCGGCTGCGGCAATGGCCGCCGCCAATGGCGTGTAGCTGGTAGGAATGACAATAGCGTAGTCAGGCAGGCCGGGTCAACAACAACGGGACAAAACGGTACAGAAACAGTGGACAAGAATCACAGGTCATGGGCCGGGTTCAGCAACGGAAGTTCAGATCAAAGGAAAACACAGAGAATGGTCTAGTCACAAGCCGAGTCAGAGTCACAAGAGTATACACAGAGCTGTAGCAACACCAAGACACAAGACACAAGTGCAAAGGGCATGTGCGGATCACAGGCTTATAAGTAATTAGCCACACCCCTCTGGGGGATGGACCTCAGAGGCCTGAAGGCATAAAAGACTCCCACCATGCTTTGCAGAAACCCAAGATGGACGCCAGCACATTAAACAGCACAATCTCTGGGAAAAGGTAGGACCTTGACACTAAGGTAGCGAAGGGTGGAGGAGCTGGGCTAGTACCAGGGGCAGACTGACAACTCATGGGGCCCCTATGTTCTTGCCCACACTCAAAAAAAGCATATAAAAAGGTACCAGGGGCATATAATGGGGCCCCCTGCTGACCACGGGCCCTCGGGCAGTGCACGAGTGCTCGAATGGTCAGTCCGCCCCTGGCCAGTACAGACAATAACTCGATCTCCCAGAGAAAAAGAGGGCTAGGACATTCAAGGAGAGAGGGACTGTGCTAGGGTATCAACTATTCCTGGAGTAGTTAAATCTGCTAGAAAGTTAACATAGTTCCATTGTCAAAAGGGTTTTTTTTCTTAATGCATTAATGCATTCTCTGCCCCCCCCAATCTGTCCTACCCCTCTCTATCCCTAAAGTTACCTGACTCCAGCGCTGTCTTCATGCTACAACACTGCTGCCCTCACTTTCTGCTTTCACAAGAGACACTGAGGGCAGTTGGAGCCAAAGGCTCTTGCTGCTATCAGTCAAACTCCTGTGAAGAGGGAGTGGAGCTGGGGTGTGGCTTACTGGTACTGTGGGTGTCTATGGATGCATACAGCCCAGCTTTAGAGCACAAATGCAAGGGTGCCTCCTTAGCACCAGGTTTGCTAATGAGGCACTCAAAGCAGGAAGAATTGTCAGCACCAGCAGGTGACTGCCAGAGAGGAGGTAAGAAACACACCTGTGCCATATCATCATTGCACAGTGCAGGAAAGTATAAAATCTTTTTTATTTTAAACTAAATTCAGCATTCAGTGGCACCTTAAGTGAATTTTTTAAAAAATGTGATAGCTACAGTCATGGTATAGAAACAATACCATCTCCATGGCATTAACCCCTTTGCACCAACCGCCTCCTGGTCCTTTCAGAGTTCTAAGAGCCAGGAGGCAGAGGTGGGCATTTGGGTCATGTGACCACTGATTGGATGTCACAACGTTCACATGATTGGAGAGCTCACGATTGCAAGTATGCATCTGGAAATTCCAGGATATCACAACCCCCACCCCCCCATGACCCCTTTTTGGAAAGTAGACACCCCAAACTACTTGATGAGAGGCATGTTGAGTCAATGGAAGATTTTTGTTTTTTACAAGTTTTTGGAAAATGCAAAAAAATTATTTATATTTTTTTTTACACAAAATTGTCACTTAAATGATATATTGCTCACACATGCCATGGGTATATGTGGAATTACACACCAAAATACATTCTGGGGTGTGGGGGGGGTGCACCGCACCTGGGTGACACCTGCCAGAGGGGTGACACCAGGGCTGGGACAAGGGGTCCCGATTTCACTCCCCCCTCCCTCCAGCTGCTGGACTGAATCTCCTCTACTCATGCTGCAAGTTGTGTGGATGGGAAAGGGGTGTGTCCAATTTTGGAGATCCAGCCCGCCCCCCTGCCTGAGCTGCCCACTCTGCCACCTGCTTGCACCACCCACCTGCCAGCCCGTCTGCCTGCCTGCCCGCTCAGCTGCAATCCTAGAAGAGGGAGATGAGAGCTGAGCTCAGTGTGTGCTGAAGTAAGCTCAGCTGGCTGGATTGTCATTGCTCCTGCTCCCTGTCCAGTGCCAGAGGATAAAAAGTAGTGGCATATGACTGGAGCAGGCTGGAATTGAGGAAGGGGTTAACAACATTGCCATGACCACCAATGGAGGTGGTGGTGGGGGGGACATCAGTGACAGTGAAATTTAACACCCCCCCCATTCCCCACCTGCATTGGTCTTCATTTCAGTGAATGTTAACCCCCTCATTCCTCCCCCCCAGCCACTTTGTGATGGTACTTATGCCAGTGACATTTTAACCCACCACCACCCTTCTGCATTTGTGACAATGTCAGTCAAAGTATCCCCCTCCCCCCACATTGGTAGTCATGGGAGGGGATAGATTTCAAAGCTATTGACCACCAATGTGGGGTTAATAATACTGGACACCTGTGCTAGGGGTTTAATTTGCAATCTCTAACAATAATGCTGGGGGTTATTACTGCACCCACTGACACCAATGCCGAGTGTTATTAATGCGTTCACTGACACCAATGCCGAGTGTTATTAATGCGTTCACTGACACCAATGCCGAGTGTTATTAATGCGTTCACTGACACCAATGCCGAGTGTTATTAATGCGTTCACTGACACCAATGCTGAGGGGTTATTAATGCGTCCACTGACACCAATGCCAGAGGTTATTAATGCATCCACTGACACTAATTCCGGGGGGTTATTAATGCATCCACTGACACCAATGCTGGGGGTTGTTAATGCATCCACTGACATCAATGCTGGGGGTAATTCTTGCGTCCAGGAAGGAAGGGGGCACAATTTGGCATCTTCATCCTAGGCACTGATTGACTTTGCCCCCTCACTGGGTGACACCATCAAGTTGGTAGCGATATCAGTCTGTGATATCACCCTCATCCATGACAGTGCACCGACCGCATCATTTACAGTGGCCAGTTTGGGGTGCACACTTTGACCGCGTGCTGCCCCTGCAAATCTAGCCTGCCTAGCTCCCTACAGGGCACTGTTGCAGGCTAGGCAGGAGAGAGCTAATGCAGTAGCCTACTCAGCGTCTTCTGCTCTGTCCTGCCGTCAATTTGCAGTGGCAGAACAGAGCACTGTACAAGGCTAGGGGGGAGGAGCCGTAGCAATATGCTCAATGCCCTACAGTGGGGCAAACATATATGGGAAAAAAAATATTGGGGGGGGTGACACCATGTCTTACCGCACCAGGTGACACCAACCCTAGTGACGCCACTGGCATGGGGATACCACATGTGTGAGACTTTTTGGCAGCCTAGCTACAAGAGCCCAAAATCCAATGACCCCTCTGAAAGCCTGAAGGTGCATAACTCCTTCATTTCACTTCTTCACTACCTATCAAAGTTTCAGAGGCCCTGGGCCAGGGTAGCATAACCACCCCTTCCCAAATGACCCCTTTTGGAAAGTAGACATTCCAAGGAATTTAATAAGAGGCATGGTGATTATTTTGCCAATCTCAATTTGTTACAAGGTTTTGAAAAAGAAAAAATACATTTTCATTTTCTTTCTTCATGTTCCAAAAACTTGTGGGAACAAATGAGATCTGAAAAATAATCACCATGCCTTTAGGACATATCTTGGAGTGTCCTATTTTGTCATTTCAGGGCCTCTGAAACTGTGATAGGTAGTCAGAAAGTGTAAAGAGGAAATAAAGCCCTTTAATAGCCTAAAGGTGCTTATTGGATTTTGGGGTCCTGTACTTCACTAGACTGCCAAAAGTCTCTCGCATGTGGTATCTCCTTACTTGGGAGGAGTAGCAGAATGCGTTTTGGGGTGTAATTGCACATATACCCACGGCATGTATGAGCAATATACACTGTTTGAAAAAATATATCAGAGTATAGCATCAAGTCAATTAAACTCCTGGGATATTGATCTGCTCATTTAAGTAGCAGAGGGTGTTGTTAATCAGTTTCAGCTGCTTTGGTGTTAATGAAATTAACAACAGGTGCACTAGATGGGCAACAATGAGACCACCCCCAAAACAGGAATGGTTTTACAGGCATTTTTTCCCTACTCATCCTTTATGATTGTTTTTCACTAGTTTAGCATTTGGCTAGGGTCAGTGTCACTACTGGTAGCATGAGGCGATACCTGGACCCTACAGAGGTTGCACAGACAGTCCAACTCCTCTAGGATGGCAGATCAATATGTGCCATTGCCAGAAGGTTTGCTGTGTCTCCCAGCACAGTCTCAAGAGCATGGAGGAGATTCCACGAGACAGGCAGTTACTCTTGGACATCTGGATAGGGCCATAGAAAATCTTTAACCCATCAGCAAGACCGGCATCTGCTCCTTTGTGCAAGGAGGAACAGGGTGAGCACTTCCAGAACCCTACAAAATTACCTCCAGCAGGCCACTGGTGTGAATGTCTCTGACCAAACAATCAGAAACACACTTCTTGAGGGTGGCCTGAGTGCCTGACATCCTCTAGTGGGCCCTGTGCTCACTGCTCGGCACCACAAAGCTCGATTGGCATTTGCCATTGAACACCAAAATTGGTAGGTCCGCCACTGGCACACTGTGCTTTTCACAGATGAGAGCAGGTTCATCCTGAGCATATGTGACAGACATGATAGGGTCTGGAGAAGTCATGGAGAACGTTATGCTGCCTATAACATTGTTCAGCATGAATGTTTTGGTGGTTGGTCAGTGATGGTCTGGGGAAGGCCGCACAGTTCCCCACAGTTCTCTACAGGCTAGACAATGGCACCCTGACTGCCATTAGGTATCGGGATGAAATACTTGGACCCATTGTCAGACCCTACATTGGTGCAGTGGGTCCTGGGTTCTTCCTGGTGTCCGACAATGCCCGGCCTCATGTGACGAGTGTATATGGGCAGTTCCTGGAGGATAAAGGAATTGATACCATTAAATGGCTCCCACACTCACCTGACCTAAATCCAATAGAACACCTCTGGGATATCATGTTTCGGTCCAACTCCTCCAGGTTGCACTTCAGACTGTCCAGGAGCTCAGTGATGCCCTGGTCCAGATCTGGGAGGAAATACCCCAGGACTCCATCCGCCATCTCATTAGGAGCATGCTCCAACATTGTCAGGCATGCATACAAGCATGTGGGAGCCATACAAACTACTGAGTACCATTTTGAGTTGCTGCAATTAAATTTCAGTACAATGGACTAGCCTGTTGCATCATTTTTTCAATTCGATTTTCAGGGTGTCTTTGAATTCAGTCCTCTGTAGGTTGATAATTTTCATTTCAAACAATGGGGCATCCTTACGTTCCTAACACATTATCAAGTCCATATTAGTATAGATATCCAGCATTATATTTTCCCCCATTGAGATCTGATGTGTTTTCAAAGTGTTCCTTAATTTTTTTGAGCAGTGTATCATTTAAGTGACAATTTTGTGTAAACATTTTTTTGTCATTTTCCAAAAAATTGTGGTAAAAAATACATTCTTCTATTGACTGAACATGCCTCTCAGCAAATAGTTAGGGGTTACTTGGGTGGGTTTTGTGCTATTCTGGCATTTTATGCACAACATTAGCACACATCACCCACCCACATTCCAATCACTTGAAGACAAGGCCTTTTCTGACACTCTGTCCACATGAAAAAAATCTGTATTTTTTGCTAGAAAATTACTTTGAACCCCCAAACATTATATTTTTTTAAAGCAGAGGCCCTAGAGAATAAAATAGTGGGTGTTGCAATTTTTATGTGCCACAGTACTTGCACAGTGATTTTTTAAAGTGCAAAATTTTGGGAAAAAATAAACTTTTTTTGCATTATAACCCCTTGCCCGGCACCCTATAGTAGAAGTACTGCTGCAGGGTGTCAGAGCTGCACAAAATCACGTATATATACATGATTTGCATTTCCATGTAGGGGGCACACGCGCACCACCCTACCCACGTCGCCATTGGCAGCTAGAGATGTCAATCACCAGGTCCTGCATAGCAGAGAAACACAAAGCAGCATGCCTCTGTTGTAAAACAGCACACAGCACATAATGTGAAACACACAGAGCACACAGTTAGCCTTTGATCAACCCAGATGTTAACCCCTTCCTGCCCAGTATCGTTAGTACAGAGTCAGTGCTTTTTATTAGCACTGATCACTGTATTAGTGTCACTGGGGATGTCAGTGGCAGTTAGTCAGTGTCAGAATGCCCACTGCAGTCCCACTATAAGTCGCAAGTATATATATATATAAAAAAAAATTCCGGTATATATACAGCCATTTGTAGATGCTATAACTTTCACATAAACCACTTATACATATTGGGATTTTTTTTAGCAAAGACATTTAGCAGAATACATTTTGGCCTAAATTTATGATGAAATGCTTTACATGAAAGCTGACCATTGGCTGAAAAAAATAATTTCAGGATGATGCCTGTAGCTGCAGGGATCATCCTGATATAAACACTCACAGTCCAGCGACATACCAGTACATCACTGGTCCTTGTTGGGCATATATGTAATGTTCTTTTTTTTCATGTTACCTGTGGTCTGAATGAAAAAAAGAGAGCCTAACAGATTCCTCCATTCACATCGATCAATGTGAATGAAGAAATCTCTGCCATAAAGAGCGTGTGGTATGCCCACCATTAGAATTTACCGCCCTGCATCCACTCTAATGTTGGGCATCCATGTAAAGTTCTTTTTTTTTTGTTCAGTCCGTGAGCTGAACGAAAAAAGACCATAAGAAATTCCTCCATTCACATCGATCAATGTGGACGAAGAAATCACTGCCAGAAAAAATGTGAAAACTATATGCCAAAGCATAGAGGCGATCCACCCACTGATCACCCCAAGCCCCCATGCTTGGGCATATATGTTCTTTTTTTTTACTGTGGATGAAAAATCTCATCCAGCAGAACTGCATGCACTGACGTAAATTCTGAGAGCAAGAACCTGTTGAACCTGAAGAGAGGCTTCCCCTTCGCTCTCAACTGACATGCTCAGAATCCTGTAGGCCTCTTCACTGTACCTTTTTTGGACATTTTGGGCTCTAAATTTACAGGTACCTAGTGCGACTCACGGGAAAAAGAGCTCCTGGCTGTCAGGGACTGCTTGAACCGTTACCAATTCATCTGCTAGTGCTAGCAGAATGTCAGGGCTCCGGGTATGACCAGAGGTATGTGAACTGATGCAGGGAAACGCAGGCTTCAGATATGTTATAAACAATATAATTTATTAATACTAACAATACAAACGCAGTGCAATACTAAAACATAACCACAGTGCAAACAAACCAAACCAAACCACCCACAGATAACAATACATACAATGCAAGCGTAGTCAAGCAGGCCGGGTCAATAACAATCGGGCAGGTAGGAACAGGAGGAGCAGGCAGAGAGTAGTCAGGTCACGAGCCGGGTACAGCAACTAACGGGCAGGTAGGTACAGGGGGTCAGGCAGAGAATGGTCGGGGTCACAAGCCAGGGATCAAACAGGAGAAGTCAGCAGAGATCAGGATCAAGCAGGGTCGGCAACAAGTCAGTCAGGCAGGAACAGGAACAGGAATGCAGGTAACAAGATACAGGGGCCCATGGAAAAACACACACCAAGGCACAGACTGCAGGTCTGGCCATCCCTTAAATACACCTGCAATCAGCCTCAGGTGTTTTGGCTGACTGCAGGGTTGAGTCTCTGATTGCTGAGAGCACCCGCTGGCCAGCCCTGGTACTGCAGCCCACAAGGCAGGTGAGTCCCACCATTATTGGCAAGTCCATTCCTGACACAGAGATTGGGCCTGATTCTGGTAATGCTGCAGTTTTGGTGTTAAATGTATCACAGGTGTCAGTGATCAGAAATTACACTGACACTGCACTTCTTGTTAGAAGTTGGGTAGGGGGCGTTGGGGCTAAACACAAGTGCTGACAGCGAACGGGGTTGATCCTGATAACACTGTGTTTTGGGGACACTAATACTAAGAGGGGCACGGGTATAATTCTGTTCGTGATAAATATATTGATCCGTACTAAATAATACTAGTAATGACAGTAATCACCTAAACGACCTATAGCGTGAGTGCGATAGTGTGCGGGCAATCTAACTCTAGTTGACCCTGGCTGAGAGGGGCGCTAACTGACCCTAATGTTATCTGACGCCGCTAGTGGCAGTAGTACAGTGATCAGTGAGAAATACTGTACGCTCACACTGTACACTAGATGGAAAGTTATTGGTTACTACTAGTAACCACAGGAATATCGGCCATCAGGACCAGATTGCAAACTGGGATAGTCCCAAAAAGCGAGTGTGACTTACCTAGAGATAGGTGGTCATGAAATGACGGTGAGTTTACATCTGTGTGGGGCACCAGTGTGAACACAGTGTAATGGGGGGTCCTTCCCCCTTTATCTACCTGCCAACCGCAGATAGCCGAATGACGGCTGCACTGCGGCCGGCCAGTTCTGAGTGGACGTCATATGACGTCCTCCCAGAACGCACTCTCCTGCGCGCCCCAGGGGCTGCGCACCCGGCGATCTCCGTGATCGCTGTGTCCTACGGACACAGCTGATCATGTGATGTGGTAAAAGGCCAATCACAGCGGCCTTTTACCACGTGATCAGCGGTGTCCAATGACACGCTGATCAGAGGGAAATGCAAGTGCCGGTTCTCGGCTGCACTTTCCTCACGCTGTCAGATCGTGAGGAAAGTACTGCCGAGAACCGGCAGTTGTCAGAGCGGGGATCGGCACCGATCATCAGGGCACTGATGATCAGTGCCCTGATGATCGGTGCCCAGCAGTGCCACCCGCAAGTTCCGCCCACCTGTGCCCAGCAGTGCGCCCACTAGCTCCACCCACCTGTGCCCAGCAGATCACCCACCTGTGCCCAGCAGTGCACCCACCTGTGCCCAGCAGTGCACCCACCTGTGCCACTCTGCAGTGTCACACACCTGTGCCCAGAAGTGCCACCTACCTGTGCCCAGCAGTGCCACCCACCTGTGCCCACCCACCTGTGCCCACCAGTGCCACCCACCTGTGCCCACCCACCAGTGCCGCCCACCAGTGCCACCCACCAGTGCAGCCCAGCAGTGCTGCCAGTCAGTGCCACCAGTCAGTGCCCAGGGGTTGTGCCAGTCAGTGCCGCCAGTCAGTGCCCAGCAGTGATGCCAGTCAGTGCCGTCTATCAGTACCCATCATCAGTGCCGCCTATCAGTGCTGCATATTAGTGCCGCCTATCCGTGACACCTCATTAGTGCTGTCTATCAGTGCCGCCTATCCGTGCCACCTCATTAGTGCTGCCTATCAGTGCCCTTTAGTGCTGCCTATCAGTGCCCATCAGTGCCGCCTATTAGTGCCCATCAGTGCTGCCTCATCAACGCACATCAGTGAAGGAGAAAAAATGCCTGTTTGAAAAATTTTATAATAGAAACAAAGAAACTTTTTTTTTTTTTCAAATTTTTTGCACTTTTTTTATTTATAGCGCAAAAAGTAAAGCGCCCAGTGGTGATTAAATACCACCAAAAGAATGCTCTATTTGTGAGAAAAAAATTATCAAAATTTCATATGGGTACAATGTTGCATGACCGCGCAATTGTCAATCAAAGTGCGGCAGCGCTGAAAGCTGAAAATTGGCCTGGTAAATAAGGAGGTATAAGTGCCTGGTAGGCAAGTGGTTAAAGGCCAATGTATGGGCAACATGCTGTTGACCATAAATATAACAGAGTCCTTTTCCGCTGATCATTATTTTCATAATTTATAGCTGAATCAAATGTCACACATTGCAAGCCTCAAAGATATTTTTTTCACCACAACATGATAGAAGTTCATATTAAATGATGTTGCAGCCAACCTTTTTAATAGAGCTTCATATTATATATCTGACTGGAAACTGCCCTTGGGACATGGATTAATACTGATATAGATATATTGTGCAATTGAAATTGCTAGTTAAAGTCCACCCAGGGTTTTCAAGCTTGGTGGTGTAACCATTGATCTGAGATAAGCCAAAAGCAGGACCATCATTAGAAATTGTTGGGCCCCATACAACCAGCCCACCTAAAAGCCCCCCCCTCACACACTCACACACACTTGCCTCAGTTTGTAATCTGCTGCATGTGGCAGCCTTGCTGTCTAATCTACCCCACATAGAGCAGGGAATTTAAAAACCACACACAGTAATCTTGCCAACTGTGGCTCCCAGCAAATAAATAACATATATGACACCCGGGACTGATCATTTTTCAACACTGCCCCCCATCTACACACACACATAAAGAAAAACCTAACCTTTAGTACAGACTCCCTCAGTACAAATCCCCCCTCTCAGCTTTACCCTTCAGTGTAGACTTTACTAGTACAGACCCACCTAATGCAAACCCTCCCCAGTCAAGACCCCTCCTCCTCACCCTAACCCCTCAGTATAGCACCCCCCCCCCAACAGCATATCTCCTCAATACAAACCCTCTCTTCAGTACAGACCCCCTTCATCCAATCTAATTCCTCAATACAGACCCCCTCCTCCCATCCCAAACCCTTATTATTATTATTATACAGTATTTATAAAGCGCCAACGGTTCGCTCAGCGCTGTACATTACAAAGGGAGACAGAACATGCAACAGTACAATAACAATACAATGCGATACACGAGAGGTTCCAGGGCCCTGCTCCTTTGAGCTTACAATCTAAGAGGGAAGGGATAGTGGTACAGGAGGAGATAGCTGTGGGGGATGGAGTGGTAGGAAGAGTGGAGGAGGTCGGCAAATTAGCAGGGGGTGGGGTAGGCTTCCCTGAAGAGGTGGGTTTTCAGGGTGTGCCTAAAGGAGAGGAGAGTAGGTGATAGTCTGATGGTTTGGGCTAGGGAGTTCCAGAGGATGGGTGACACCCTGGAGAAATCCTGGAGGTGGGCATGGGAGGAGGAGACCAGGGAACTAGAGAGAAGGAGGTCTTGTGAGGAGCAGAGTGTGCGTGTAGGGTGGTACTTGGATATTAGGTCGGTGATGTAATTTGGGGCAGTATGGTGGACAGCTTTGTACGTCAATGTTAGGATTTTGAATTTGATCCGTTGCGCAATCGGAAGCCAGTGGAGGGATTGGCAGAGGGGGGTGGCGGAAATGGAGCAGTTGGTAAGGTGAATGAGTCTGGCTGCCGTATTCAGGATCGACTGAACCCACCCAGTACAGACCACCCCCCTCAGACTATTCCCTCAGTACAGACTTCCCCTTCCAACCTAACCCCTTAGTACAGCCCTCCCCCTTCCCCAGCACAGACCCATTATTCCAGCCCACTCCCTCAATGTGGTCCCCTCTCCAGTCCCAGCTCCTCAGTACAGACCCCCCCCCCCCCCAGTATAGAACCCCCCAGTACAGACCTCTCCAGGAAAACCTTTCATTACAACCCCCCAGTGCTGAGACCCCGCCCACTACAGATCCCCCTTCCAAATAAACCCTCAGTCATACCTCACAACGTTTTGAGATGGAAACGAGGGACACCTATTAGCAAATGTATGTAGGCATAGGACACATACCCTGCCATGCCCCCTTAAAGGAGAATTATACAAAATATTCCCTAAACCAATAAGTGCTTTTTTTTACAACTACAATTCCTTTATACTTACTTTTGAAGTGGATGAAAGCTTTAGTACTGTGAAACACTTTTTGAAACATAAATAGTGCATTATATATACAACTATATAGATCAGACCAAAATGAGGGACAAATGAGGAGGAAAGAGGGACAGACAGAGAGACTCACAATCAGGGACAGTTGAGAGGTATCCCTCAGACCCCCCCCTCCCCCCCCCATTACAGACCTCCACCATTCCAGACCACCCCGGTACAGAAATCCTCCAGTACAGACTAGTGCAGATGTCCTAACCGATTAGCAGCAGTTTAGAGTGAGAGAAGTCGTCACCTTTGCTGTATCGTGTGACCCTAGTTGAGGTGGAGCCTTCCCTTGGCTCGGAACTGTCACTATCAGCCAGGTAAAAGTGGTGATGCAGTACAGCACCACTTCTGCCAGGCTGACAGCAAAACAAAAAATAAATGTGTTGAGCAGCACCATCAAAGTTTTGGTCTGCAGACCCCACCACCCTAAATATACCACTGCCTGGGCTGAATCAGTTCCACAGCAAGGGCCAGGGATAGAGGGGGCTATTTTCTCATTTTAAGGATCAGGCAGAGTAATCCTCCGTTTGGCACTTCCTGACAACTAAATTAAAATTCTGACTTGCCCTGGCAGAATGATATAGAAGAAAAGGCAGTAACATAAATTATTTTTATTGTTTGGAGCCACAGCATGGAGGATTGCTCTGCCTGCTCCTGAAAATGAGTAAATAGTTCTCTCTCTGTCCCTGGCCCCTGCTGCTGCTTAACTGATGGGACTGGGGAACTTCAATTTAATCACAGGCAGCCATAGCCCCTAGAATTACTGTGCATGTATACAAAGTTATATGAAGAGTCGCCTCTCTGCCCCCTGGGCCCACACAGGAGGGTTGTGTCTACCCCCTATCTGAGTTCCTGCCCAAAAAATAAACCAAAATACTAAATTAGAAATGTTATTTTCCTACAGCAAAACTAACATTACCGCCTTTCAGACAGAAGAAAAATACATACGCACTGGACAGCAGGAAAGATTTACTTACAAATCTCAAAAATCAGCAACCTTTTTCTCTAGGATGAGATAAGGGGCAGTTGATGGCACTCAGGACCAGTGCCAGGAGTCCAGCATGTATGTGTAGGTGTAGAGTGGCCTCATCACAGTGCTAGCCATGCCCTCTGACATGTTTTGCCCTGCCCATTAGGGGCTTGGTCACAGACCAGGGAGGGGTGAAACGCATCAGTAAACGTGGCTAGCATGGTGCTGAGGCCACTCTACACATACACGCTGTGGGGCTGGTCCTGAGTGGCGTCCGCTCCCCCTTATCTCATCCTAGGCACTGGAACACATAAAAGACGCTGCTCCCTTCATTCCCATGCTGGAGGGGTGACCTATCTTGCTTATCTGGCTCCAGGTAGGCGCTATTAAGCTTCACATATGATCCGCATAACTTTTTTTCTCTACTTTTTATTATCTTTTTTGCTTGGTGACTTTAAGTCAAAATTGATCTAAACCCAAACACGAACATTTAATTTAAGATTTAATATATTAAAGTGGTGATACACATAGATGAATAGATGGAAAAAAATTCTCCTATATAAGTTGTACCTGTCTATCTGTAGTCTTCTCTTCTCTTTGTCCATTCATAGTGTTGAATTTTAAAGCTTGTCTGAGAGGTTAGAAAAAAAGGGGGCAGAGAGCTGAAGTTACACACTGCAGAGCTCAGTGAGGAGAGTTCTGACAGCTGATTGGAGTGAAGGGACACACTTTCCTCCACATAGCACACAGGAACAGAGCTGAGGCTGACAATCAGCTGGAGCTCCCTCCCCGTCACCATTTTTCTTTTGGTATCAGGAAAACTTGTCAGAAGTGATTCATGCTGATAGCAGAGGAACTAAGCAGCAGATAAAAATGATACTTTGGGGTCCAAAGTCACATGACAAGTCGCACCCCCTGTTTTCCAATTAGGAAATCCTGCTTCTAAATAGTAAACTGCATTTTATTTCCTCCATCAGCTCATCCCCCACAGCTATTACGTTTTGTATCACTCAACCCTTCCTCCTAGATTGTAAGCTCTAATGAGCAGGGCCTCTTTTTCCTCTTGTACCAAATTGTATTGTAACTGTGATGTCTACCTTCATTTTGTAAAGCGCTGCGTAGACTGTTGGCGCTATATAAATCCTGTACAATAATAATTATAATAATACCATTCATATCTGTGCGACTTCAAGTCGCAGTGACGTGAAAGTAGTCCCTGCACTACTTTGGTCCGACTTTCATGCGACTTGAGGGCCATAGGCTTCAATATAAACCCTCCAAAGCCGCATTAAAGTTGCATCTGAATGATATACATGCGACTCATGTGCGACTGTGTACAGCACAAACAATCATCCTTGGTCAAAGCCAAAGTAGTACCAAAGTCGCATCGAAGTCACGTCAAATCGCATTGTAAAGTCACAATGAACATCACACAATTTTGAAGTCATACAAGTGTGAATGGAACCTTAGCTCTCTTAATTGATACAAATACACACTATAGAGGGATATGCTTTATTCATATTACATTTCTGAGGTTTACAGCCACTTTAACCTCATTTCAAATGTTGTTTTAAATAATTTAAACATTCAGATTTCATGTTAATAATCACTGGCGGTCCTACCATTAAGATCTTTGTTCAGCTTCTTCCTATTATGGGATCACTATCCCCTCCCTCCTAGATCGTAAGCTCGAAAGAGCAGGGCCCTCGAACCCCTCGTGTATTGTATTGTACTGTATTGTCTCATGTACTGTCCCCCTCGCTATTGTACAGCGCTGAGCAAACCCTTCGGCGCTATATAAATACTGTATAATAATAATAATTATGGGATGACAACTGTCTTCCAAATCTGCTCCTGTATTGTCACCTTATCACAAGCACCCCACACAATCAGTATATGTCATGTTTTCCAAATGGCACTGGAAAATAATGTAATATGAAAACTGACTGGTTATAATGAGAAACACCAACTCCTTTTTTCACTACAGTTTTCATATATTAGCCCCAGTAGCAAGCTGTGTAGGTTTGCAATTAAGATTTCATTTATTTCAAAAGAAAGAATGGGTGTTGTTTCTAAATTCTTCTTACCAGAGAGAATCCTTAGCTGGTGATTTAGTAATTCCTTCAAGACTTGGCCTGCATGATAATGTTAATTGACCGGCTATCTCCCATTTGGTCGCTCTGTAAACAAGCCATGTGGTAGCAGAGCAGTGCTAGAGTTTAATTCTATTGTCTATGCACAAAAATATAAACATTCAAGACAAAAAAAAACCACACACGCACACAAACCTGGTAGAAAACTTTAAAAGATGTGATTCTTTCTTGCTCCCATTGTTACAATTTAGGGATTTTGGGATCTATGAAAGCACTGGGATTATAAAGACAATTCCCATGAATCTCTCAGTCTTTGAAGACGACTTGTATTTGAATGCAATTTTTATTTGTGTACCTTTATTTGTAGCCAACTGATTGTGTATTTTAGATCAGAGTACTATGTCAAAGTCAGCATATAAAAGTTTCTTCAGTTTTTTTTCATAAACATTTGAGAAAATAAATACTGTTTATATTGTTGAGCCAACAAATAAATGCCAATACTTCATAAATGTTATGCACAGTTGGGTGATTTACTAAGATAGTTCACAATCTTCAATCTTTTATACCCCAGGGGAACTCTTGAAATAATTTTCAGGTGTCAGGGAACCCCTGCTAAAAATATTTTATCTACTGCAACTTTAAATAAAAGAATAAAGAATGTGACATGCCTAGAGTATTTTGACATCAAGCACAGGTCACTTTACAACACCCCCTCCTCATGTGACATCATTAATCTTAATATAAAACAAAAAATACTGGACAAAAATTAACTACAGTCTGTGAACCATGCAGTGGCTCCTTACACTAGTACTCAGTGGATAAGTGCCCCCTTGAACAGATGGTAAGTGACCCCCCCCCCCTTCATTGCTTATCATTTGCAGTGCTCCCTTTCATAGTGGCTGGGAGTAGAGCAACCCCTCCCTTTACATAGGTGGCCAGTGTAGAAGAGATCCCTTACATTGGATGTAAGTGGAACATTGCCCTCCTACATTGGTGGACATTGGTGGTCATTGCAGAAAGGAGATAAATGCACCGCTACTCAAGGAACCCCAAGCAACCTCTGGAGTAACCCTAGGGTTCCCCTGACCACTGATTGATAAAGCCTGCTCCAGACAATAAATTGGTGTAGATTAAATAAGCAAATAGGAATTTGCTTTATACATTATTGGACGTTTGAAGTGAATATTCAAACAATGCATTGTGTAAAATTCTCAACTCCTTTAGTAAATGTAATTATTTATCATTTAATATTTCTTTCAGGCATTATAATGTCAACAATTTTCTTAGTGCTTTACATGTCTTGTACATTCACATCAGTCCCTGCCCTCAGGGAACCTATAAATGTAATGTGCCTAACTCCCATACATATATACACATAATAGGGCCAATTAACCTACCAGTATTTCTTTGGAGTGTGGGAGGAACCTGGAGTACCCAGAGGTAACCCAAACAAGCCCAGGAGAACAGGCAAGCTCTATGCAGGTAGTAAATGAACTTCATAATGTTAGTTCAGGTTGTCTAATAATAATCTATAAAATTATATATATCTATATATATCTATATCTATCTATATATATATATATTTATATATATTTATTTTTATATATATACACTATATTGCCAAAAATATTGGGATGCCTGCCTTTACACGCACATGAACTGTAATGGCATCCCAGTCTTAGTCCGTAGGGATCAATATTGAGTTGGCCCGCATTTGTGAGGTCAGGCACTGATGTTGTATGAGAAGACCTCCGCTCTAATTCATGCCAAAGGAGTTCTGTCAGGCTGAGGTCAAGACTCTGTGCAGGCCAGTAAAGTTCCTCCACCCCAAACTCGCTCATCCATGTCTTTATGGAACTTGCTTTGTGCACTGGTGTGCAGTCATATTGGAACAGGAAGGGGCCATCCCCAAACTGTTCCCATAAAGTTGGGAGCATGAAATTGTCCAAAATGTCCTGGTATGCTGATGCCTTAAGAGTTCCCTTTACTGGAACTAAGGGGCCAAGCCCAACCCCTGAAAAACAACCCCACAGCATAATCCCCCCCCTCCTCCAAACTTTACACTTGGCACAATGCAGTCAGGCAAGTATCATTCTCCTGGCAACCTCCAAACCCAGACACGTCCATCGTATTGCCAGACAGAGAAACGTGATTCATAACTCCAGAGAACACACCCCCATTGCTCTTGAGTCCAGTGGTGGCGTGCTTTACACCACTGCATCCGACACTTTGCATTGCACCTGGTGATATAAGGCTTGGATGCAGCTGTGGCCATGGAGGCGATTGGAACACTTGATTCCAATGATTTGAGGGGTGTTCCAGTACGTTTGGCAATATAGTATATATATATATATATATATATATAATTTTCTAGAGTAATCCAAGTATGTCGGTATATTCATAAATAAAAACAGTATAATATTTACTGCATACCTTTCATTTTCCTAAAACCAAAAACCATCCATAAAAACTAATTGGAGAGACGTATGATGGAGTAAATTTCAAAAGAACTTCCACATTTACATATTGTCACATTTGTGAAAGGGCTCTTGGTGAGTGAAGATTCTTAACTTCTTTAGTAATATAATAATGGAGAAGATCTCAAAAGGAACTTCCACATATGCAAATGATCACAGTTGCTGTACAGAATTTGCTTACTGCACAGCAGACAGCCTGCAACCTGCAAGTCCATACTGGATTATTATTATACAGGACAGGGGCGGACTGACAACTCATGGGGCCCCCGGAAAATAGGGGATCATGGGGCCCCATGTGCTTTCCCACACTCAAAGCATACCCGAAAAAGCCTATAAAAGGTGCCAGGGGCATCTCATGGGGCCCCCTACTGACCCCGGACCCTCGGGCACTGCCCGAGTACCCAAATGGTCCCTCCACCCCTGATACAGGATTTATATGGCGGTAACAGTTTGCTCAGCGCTTTACAGTATAAAGGGAGACAATACTGCGACGATACAGTTCAATACAAGAGGGTTAGGAGGGCCTGATCCTGGGAGCTTACAATCTAAGAGCTGAATGTTAGTCTATAGGCAGGCGGATATAAAATGAAGGGTGCCGTTTTCATCTGACTACCTTCAAGTCAGTCTAGGTCCAAAAAAAAAAAATTAATAAGGTCTGCATTCTTTTTCATCTTTTCAGATCTAAAGGCTGGTTCACACCAGTCCAGTGTGTTTGTTTCTGCATCAAAAATGCATACACAGTGTTTCCATGTATTCAAATGACCCTAGTTCACATTAGTGCAGTTAGTTCCAGTCAGTTTCCAGGACAGAAAAAAAGTAGAACCTGCTGCATTTTTTGTGCACAGAACTGCACTGGAATATAGCAAAATACACAAGAAAATGCACCAGAATGGAGTGTGGTTTGAACTGCAAAAACGCATCAGGAATGCATCCAGAGTGCGTTTCTGTGGTGTGAACTTGCCCTAAATGTGACAAATCAGAGGTAAAAGGATGTAAACAGATGTACATTCATTGATATCTGCCTGCCCACAGACCTAATGTGGGTCCATTACAAGATGCAGTAAAAAAAAGAACAAATACAGATGTCACAAAAATGACATCCTTTCCGTTCTGCTCTGATTCCGCAGAGAATCGCTGATCCCCTGCTGAAGGGAACAGACGCTGCCCGTGTAAAAGGGCTCTCACTGTGTGAAGATTCTTAAAGCCAAACTCCTGGGCATACTGAAAATTCTCCAGCAGCACCCACACTGATAAGGCTAAAGTGGTATTAAACCCAAAATAAACATTTACTATTTTGCAGCTTTACAATTCTTAGATGTGATGGTGGTATTAGTTTTCTTTTTTAGGCTTGCTTTTCTATTCGATTCTTCTATTTTCATCTGGTGATGAGCCAGTAGGTCTGTTTTCTTTCAAAAGAACATGCTGTCTTCCAAATGTATCAGATTACAGAGATAAAACAAACCATTTAACACTGACAGGGGTGCTTACAATGATCAACTTTTATTTATTCATGCAAAACGTTTATCCCATAAGGAAAAACCTGTTTGCTGTAACTGAATATAAATCTGATAGTACATCTAACATTCCCCTACCATAGACTGACAATGCTGCTGTGGAAATGTGCTCCCTGTGCTCATTCCTCCATAGTTTAGACATTCTAATACAGGAGGTGTTCTACTGATAAGATCACCAGGTGAAAAACAGAGAAAAAAGAATGCCTAAACAAAAAGAAAACTAATGCAGTCACAACATCCGAGGACTGGCAAGAAGCATTATATTACTTTTTTTGTTTTGCGTTTAATATCACTTTAACTGCTCATTTATTCTAGGGGAAGGCAAAAGCATTTTTCCTTACCCAATCCTCTGTTCCCCCAGTAAACAGTATTCCCCTATGCTTTAACAGTGAACTGCCCCCCATCATTATCACTTCCACTGCATGGCTATGGACCCTGCATCAGTCTTGATGACATCAGGACCTTAAACTGCTGGAACATGGAGGAGAAAATACTGTGGGGACTGGTCTAGCAGTAAGAAGCAAGGAGCAGAGGATCAGGTAAGTAAATCTTCTTTTTTTTACCCCCTGGGACCTAAACTAGCAGTTAACTCTTGCAGTGCAGGTGCAGGGAAAATATTCAAGTTTCCCAGAGCTGGGTTTTTATTCCTGTGTAGTAAATCAGCCTCATTATGTTGATGCAGGTGGTCTAATAATAATCTAAAGATTATTTATATAACTTCTCATTTTATGAAGTTATCCAAGCATGTCAGTATATTGATAAATATATTATATAGATTGCATACCTGTTTTTAAATTTTGTATTTATTTATTACAGGTACTTAAATAGTGCCGTCAATTTACTCAGCACTTTACATATATATATTGTGCATTCACATCAGTCCCTGGCCTCAAGGAGTTTACAATCTAAGAT
The DNA here is from genome assembly GCF_062004578.1 of Staurois parvus. Taxonomy (NCBI): domain Eukaryota; kingdom Metazoa; phylum Chordata; class Amphibia; order Anura; family Ranidae; genus Staurois; species Staurois parvus. The sequence continues at coordinate 1,992,627 of NW_028317850.1, forward strand.
CCCTAACTTGCCTTCATACATACACATCCTAGGGCCAATTAGGCAGGAGCCAAATAACCTACCAGCATGTCTTTGGAGTGTGGGAGGAAACTGGAGGCAACTCACACAGGCACAGGGAGAACATGCGAACTCCAAGCAGCTAGTGCCATGCTAATCTCTATTTCCTTATTAATAATGCACAAAAGAAACGCATTCCAGACATATAAGAACAAATACAGAAATACATTAAAAAAATGAACAACACTCATTCTCTAAATCAGGGTCTCCAAACTTCCTAAACAAAGGGCCAGTTAACTGTCCTTCAGACTTTAGGGGTACTGGACTGTGGCCAGAGCAAAAAGAATTGTTTTTGCATCAGTGGGAGTAAACAGCGCCCCATCTTTGGTATTCAGGATAGAATAGTGCCCCATTGCCATATGTCAATGGGAGAAATAGCACCCCATTCTTGCTGTTGGTGGCAGATATTATACCACATTGTTGGTGTCAATGGGCAGAATAGTGTCTCATATCAGTGGGATGAACAGTACTCCAAGGCCCAGATAAAGGCAAGCAAAGGTCCGCATCTGGCCCCCGTGCCACAGTTTGGAGACCACTGCTCTAAACTGTAGTACATGTAGTCAATATACAATAATAGGACATACCTAAAATACAAACACTAAAGCTTGCTTTAGTTATTGCATACCTGCTATAACAACAAAAACTAGTAGGAGAGATTGTAAGCTCTAATGAGCAGGGCCCTCTAATTCCTTTTGTACCAAATTGTATTGTAACTGTAATGTCTGTCTTCATTTTGTAAAGCACTGTGCAAACTGTTGGCGCTATTTAAATCCTGTATAATAATAATAGGAGAGGAGCAGAAGCACAGGAGTTGATTTACTAAAACTGGAGAGTGCAAAATCTGGTGCAGATGTGCATGGTAGCCTTTCAGCTTCTAAGACCCCAGTCACACCAGGTGCAAGTAGGCATGCGATTTGCATGGCATACGACTTGCAAATCGCATGGTAAGTCGCACCCTATTGTCCACAATTAAGCGGACAGCGGTCATATCAGTTCCAACTTGGTTGAAGCCACACCAATTTCTAAAGTAGTGTATGCACTACTTTTGGTGTTATTTGCCTAGATATCTGTGTCAGATGTCTTGCAAATCGCACCTCAAATCGACATGTCATCAGCCTTTGAAATCATACGACTTCACTGTAAGTTGCACGGTTTCAAAGTCGGTATCGGTGTGACCGGGGTGTAACTTCAGCTTGTTCAATTAAGCTTTGACAAAACAAAACTGGAAGCTGATTGGTTTCTATGCAGAGCTGCACCAGATTTTGCACTCTCCAGTTTTAGTAAATCAACCCCACAGTAACATAATGGTTTACACTTCTGCCTCGCAGCACTAGTGTCATTGGTTTGAATCCCAGTCATGACACTACCTGCATGGAGTTTTGGTGCAGGCAGGGGCGGACTGACAACTCATGGGGCCTCCGGGCAATAGGGGATCATGGGGCCCCTATGTCCTCGCCCACACTCACAAAAAGCCTATAAAAGGTATCAGGGGCACTTCATGGGGCCCCCTACTGACCCCGGGCCCTCGGGCAGTGCCCGAGTGCTCGAATTTTCAGTCTGCCCCTGGGTGTAGGTTTACTCCAGGTACTCAGGTTTCCTTTCATACTCCAAAGGCATGTTGTTAGGTAATTTTGCCCTATAATGTGAAATAGAGATGTTAGATTGCGGCAGCACAGTGGCTAAATGGTTAGCACTTCCACCTGGCAGTACTAGGGTTGTTGGTTCAAATACCAACCACCTGCCTGTAGTCTGTATGTTCTCCCTATGCCTGAATGGGTTTCCTTCTAAAGACAAGCTGGAAGGTTAATTGGATCCTGTCTAAATTGGCCCTAATATGTGTATGTATAAATGTGAGTTAGGGACCTTAGATTTAACACACCTTGACGGTTAGGGACTGATGTGAATGTACAATATATATGTGTAAAGTGCTGCATAAATTGGCGCTATATAAGTACCTGTAATAAATAAATTACAGTGTAAGCTTTTTGAGAGCAGAGGTTGATGTGAACGAACAACAAATGTCAATTGTCTATAAATGCCTCTAATAAGAATAAAGCAGAATTTAAAAGGACCATCCACACATTGTCACACTTCCTACTGTATAGTCTTTACTGACTACCTGCAAATCCACCCCACAAACTGAGCAGCTGTAAAAAAGCAAACAGCTCTGGAAAAGTTTCCCAAGCAGAGCACAGAGTAATCAGCAAGGATTAGGCACACAAATGGGATCACTTGTTCACAGTCATGCATTGCAGAACATCCAGAGGTCCTGTTTTACAGATTGTATCTAATTAGGTTCTGAGTTGCTAGTCTGTAATGGGTAGTGAGTGTGTGACACCCTCTGATTGTCTAAACCCTTTTGGTTGTTTTCCGATGAGCTGAACACAACACAGAGGTGCTAATTCGTTTTTAATTAGTGCCAAGTAATCCCCTGCCATGTCTCTCCAAACGTGGATGGAGCTGTGAGCATGCCAAGGAGGGCTCCATCACACTACTGGGTGGAGGTGTCAGGAGAGCCCCAATCACACTCTTCAGCACTGAACGTGTTAAAAGGAAGGGAAGTCCCATTGACTGGCGATGGGACTGAATAGGCTTGTGCTGAGTGGTTTATGTAAATAGACGTTTGTAATTATATCATCATAGGATGAACCAGCCCCCCCCCCCATCCCCACCCTGCTTCTCCCATGATGTCCAATAAGAAGAGACCCAGCTTGACACCTGCCTATATACAGAGGAAGAGAGCTAATATCCAGAACACTCATCTCTTCCCCTAGTACAAACAAATATTAGGTCAGCTGAAGAGATCCAGACAGGGAGAAGGCTTAGTCCATCCAGCATAGTCCATCCCAGCTATGACTTCCAGTAAAATAGAGATGCCTGGAGAAGTGAAGACAGACCCTGCTGCCCTGATGGCCTCTCTACATCTGCTGCCCTCACCCACCCCAAACCTGGAGGTCAAGCATACCAAGGTAAGAGGAGTCACCAGCCTGCATCTGCTGCCTGCACGCAGCTCAGGGTACATCGCTCCTAATGGAAGTTATCAGGCTGCGCTGGAACTCTGTAATGTGATCCCTATAGCCCAGCGCAGGAATTCACACATCCCTCCAGCTCTCCCATCCTGCGATTGTCGGACATTGTGCCTGCTGCCCATTCAGGGACATTGCCAGGGACAGGGACTCGCAATCCGCACACACTGTACTGGAGATACAACAGGTCCAGAGCAGCCACATAACTTCGGGAGATGTATTACTAAACACTTCTTTTATGTTTATTGACTCTTATTATCGGATGTTTACATTTGTGCTTTAACATTAGCTACTTTGTAGACATTGTATTCTAATAGGTATCGCCTATTGTGTCATGGAGGGTACAATAGGGAACACTAAAGTCTCTCATTATTAGAAATTCAATCAGTTATAACTCAATAATAACTCATTATTATCCGATGATGGGTGCAATGGGGGACACTAAAAAGACTCATTATTGTGAATTCATTCAGTTATAACTCATTACTATCCAATGAAGGGTGCAATGGGGGACACTAAAAAGTATGTCATTAATATGAATTCATTCAGTTATTACTCAATACTATCCAATGAAGATGCAATAGGGAACACTAAAAAGTCTCTCATTATTATGAATTCATTCAGTTATAACTCATTATTATCCAATGAAGGATACAATGGGGGACACTAAAAAGACTCTTATTATTATGAATTAATTCAGTTATTACTCATTACTATCTTATGAAGGGTGCAATAGGGGACACTAAAAAGGCTCTCATCATTATGAATTAATTCAGTTATTACTCATGACTACCTTATGAAGGGTACAATAGGGGACACTAAAAAGACTCTCAGTATTATGCATTCATTCAGTTATTACTCATTACTATCCTATGAAGGGTGCAATGGGGGACACTAAAAAGTCTATCAGTATTATGAATTCATTCAGTTATTACTCATTACTATCCTATGAAGGGTGCAATGGGGGACATTAAAAGGTCTCTCATTATTATTCACTGGATTATATTTCAATAATAACTCATTACTACCCAACGAAGGATGCAATAGGGGACACTAAAAGACTCTCATTATTATTAGTTCACTTGACTATAATTCAATTATAACTCATTACTATCCAATGAAGGGTGCAGTAGGGGACACTAAAAAGACTCATTATTATTAGTTCACTTGACTATAATTCAATTATTACTGATTATCTCATAAAGGGTACAATAGGGGACATAAAACTTTCACTATTATTATACTGTTAATTAACTCAATAATAACACCTCAAAAATAACTAAATACTATTTCATGAAGAATACAATAGGGGACACTAAAAACTCTGATTATTATTAATTAACTCAATAATAACAAATAAAAAATAATTATTATCTTATGAAGGATGCAATAGGGAACACTAAAAACTCTGATTATTATTAATTAACTCAATAATAACAAATACAAAATAATTCATTATTATCTTATGAAGGAAACAATAGGGGACACTAAAAACTCTAATTATTATTAATTAACTCAATAATAACAAACACAAAATAATTCATTATCTTATGAAGGATACAATAGGGGAGTTAATTAAACTCTGATTATTGTTAATTAACTCAATGATAACAAATAAAGCATAATTCATTATTATCTTTTAAAGGATGCAATAGGGGGCACTAAAAACTCTGATTATTATTCATGAACTCAATAATCACAAATACAAAATAATTCTTATGAAGGATGCAATAGGGGATACTAAAAACTCTTTGACTATTATTAATTAACTCAATAATAACAAATAAAAAATAATTTATTATTATCTTGAAGGATGCAATAGGGGGCACTAAAAGCTCTTTCATTATTGTTATTAATTAACTCAATAATATCAAACAAAAAATAATTCATTATTATCTTATGAAGGACACATAAGGAGACACTAAAAATTGTAACTCGACAATAAGTCAGTAATAACTGATAATTAATTCATGAAAGGTACAATAGGGGACACTATTAAGATTTGTATAGTCTAATATCTGAACACTTCAATGGATTGTTTTCCCTACTACCTGTTGACCTCAGTTATATGACAACATGTAACCGTCCACCTTCATAGGAAGATTATAGACTTTTCACTGAGTACATAAGGTGAAGTTGTGTTCACTGTCAGCACCAAATCATGTGCAAGAAAAAACTTTTTTTTTTCTGTGCACATGATTGAATGTTAAAAATGCTTATATTGGTATGTAGCAGTAGACCTTTTTATGGGTTGATTTATTAAAAGATTATAGACTTTTCACGTTGGTGAAGTTGTGTTCACTGTTAACACCCAAAAAAAAAAATGTTTTTTTCTTCTGTGCACATGAATGGGTATTTCAAATGCTAAGTGAACAGCCTGGAGGATTTTAATAAATTGACCTTATGTCAGCAGACAGTGAGGGTGGTAGCCAGGGATTAATGTAGAAAGCTAGGAGTTTAAGGTATACCCTTTATTTGCTAATGAATAAAGCCCGACAAAGGGATTTGAGTTATCCCGAAAACTTGCATCTTTCATAACTCAACTCAGCCAATGAAGAACATCACTAAAATGTGTGCAAACTTGAGAGATGCAGCTATTGAGGTGGTGACACCTTATACTTCCCTCCACTGAGAATTGATCCAACCTTGCCTTTACAACCCTATGATTTAAATCGTATGTATACAAAAGATCCCGGAAATATTATATATATGTATTGTTTTTACATAATACCACTGTTTATTGTATGATGCAGCAGTTACCAAGTTAAAGTTGTACATACAATAGTGCATCAGTACGATCTATAACTTCTAAGCGATCCTACTTCTCTGCATGCAATCACTCCCCATCGTGTCTGTGAAAGATTTGTATTGTAATACGATTTTTTTCAGGTAAGGGTAAATCACACTAGATACTATGGGTTAAATGCCCAGTTTTTTATATAAATAAGCATCACACATATAAATAGTGCATGCAATCCATGTTATGTACTAATGCAACATTGCATATTACTCTCTGATCTTCATCTCTCATATCTCCTGTTTCCAAGCACATATAAGTCAATTAAGGAAAGTCTGAAGTCCGTATCCTGTGCTGATTTGATACCAAATTTGACCTGTGCATCAATAACAAGGTGGTATTTATTAAAAGCTAAAGATTACACATCTTAACCTGTTGCCAGATTTTTATTAGGCAGACTAAAAGGTCCTGAGAAAGTGACCTGATTTAATCCATATCTGTATGTGGAGAGCAATGGATGCTTAAACAAAAATACCAGGTTTCAATGACCATGTAAATATAACTCTGCCAAAACACAACATAGTGGACTTTGGCTTCATCCATTTATTTATTAAAGGTATAGTGGGAAAAATCGTTTTTAAAATATAATTGTGCAGGAAAAATATTACTTGCTATGTCTCTGTTGCAGAAGGTGTATAGTTTTAGGTCTGTATTGTCTGTATTGCATAATAAAGAAGCCCTCCAGATTAATTACTAAGAAGTGGTATGTCATTATTAATATGGAGTTGCAAAGCACAATAATCATATGCTCTTAGATTGTAAGCTCCAATGAGCAGGGCCCTCCTAACCCTCTTGTATTGAACTGTATTGTCTCCAGTTATATTGTAAAGCGCTGAGCAAACTTGGTGCTATATAAATCCTGTATAATAATAATAATAATAATAATATGGTACATGCAGTAACTAGATGTCACCCTTTCACCAGTTTAAATAGATTAATTAAAAAAAAAAATAGATTTGTTTCCAGTGGTTACAGCATTTTTGCCATTTTACCTTATTGAAAAGGTTCAGACCTTTGCTATAAAAACCTTTTGTGTTAATCAATAATTCTGATGTTAAATTAGCTTTCAGTCATACAATCTAATATGAAAACCCATGTTATTAAGAAATATTTTCCCCAAACGTCCAAAAGCATGCAGCTATATTGCAAATGGCTGTAGGTAAACTTCTAAAGAAGACAGAAAGATACAATATAATTATTATATAAGATACATTACATGTGGCAATTGTGGTCCTGGCATAAAGGGATACTACTAAATCTATTGTGTAGGGCCACTCTCTCTGTAATAGATTTTGGAGGTACACCATTTAAAAGAACTGGCAAAGTCTAGAGTTAAACTACCAAAACAAATGATATAGACCTACATTTATTTGCTACTGTATAAGGGAGGATGTTTTTAAGACAGTGTAAGTTGTATATTAAGATAATAATAAAAATGTAATATTGTCAGTGTCTACTGAACATATTGTTCATATTATTATACAGAATTTATATAGTGCCTAGAGTTTGCAGGGTGTACATATACTTTTATACTTTGTGAACACTTTACAAAGTAAAGGGAGACAGTACAGTTACAACACAATTCAATACAGGATGACTCAGAGGGCCCTGTCCATGGGAGCTTGCAATCTAACATGTTAAATATTTATTCTCATTTTAATGGCATGGCAGTTAATAAACTGATACATATAACGGTAACTGTGATAGTGCCAATGTCTACTATAGTGTACAAATAATTTACAATAAAAGTATTAAATTCTAATCATAACTATGTGTACAAAGTACAATGGAAATTGAGCCCAGTGCTCTTTTCTAACTTAGAACATACAGAAATAGAGTAATACAAATATGACATACAATAGCCACTAATAAGTGCCTTGGATCATCTAAACCTGCAGGTTTACTGTCACAATATCAACAATGTTAACGCCTTTATATGGCGGAGAGTGTGTGATGTGTGGATGAACCACTTACTTTTGGCTCTAGTCCAGGTGGAATTTTTCAAATAGTTTTCTATTATCCTCTACTGTGACTATAAATATACACTTGTACTGTGACTTGTAATATATAGAAAATTTTTAGCAGCTGCATTGAACTCTGGGGTTGATTTACTAAAACGGGAGAGTGCAAAATCCAGTGCAATTCTGCATAAAAACCAATCAGCTTCCAGATTCTTTGTCAAAGCTTAATTGAACAAGCTGAAGCTGGAAGATGATTGGCTACCATGATCAGCTGCACCAGATTTTGCACCCTTCAGTTTTAGTAAATCAACTCCAGTGTATACACAGAGGTATGGTTAACACTGTGACCATGGCCCATCCTCACCAAGACACTGGTGATGGTTTACTAAAGGAGTAGAAAATAAAGCAAAGCTGTATTCACTATAAATACCCAATCATTCCCAAGAGATTTGGTTTTAAATGGATTTTGTCTTGTACACAATTGAAGAAGCTTGTACTGTGAACACAACTTCATTTTTTTCAGTAAGGTAAGAGAATGTTCTCTTTGCAACTTCTTTGCTACTCTTCTAGCAAATCAGCCTCACTGTCTGCATGGAGTCTGTAGGCCATACACATGTTTTTGATGTTTTCTGTCAAATTCTCCAGTTTTACCCAGGCCCTGCCAAGCTAACTGGCTTCCATCAGCAAAATCGTTTTTAAATATGTGCGAAAACTCATATAATAGTTTCACTCTGACTGGGAAGGAATAAAGTATCTACTATATTGTACATTGTAATGAGAAATACTACTATCTGATAAAGGGAAATAAATGTACACGGCCCGTGAAAACAAGGATAAATTGCGTTCTGCTTCCATGCTTCATACACAGATAAGCAGAAACCCACATAGCTTCGGAAGTGACTTGTAAAGTACGTTGTGAAGGTTAAACCCAATGATATGGGAAATGAAGAATAATAATATTGGTTCCCATTATGTAAAAGACTGAAGAGATGGCCATAGATGCCATACAGCAAAAGTCTGGTTATCCAATCTAAACAAAAGGCCATCATAGAAGTAACATTCACATACATGACTGTACACTAGTACATGAAGATGAAAATAAATGATTTGTACATTAGTCCACTCTAGTTTACCAGTCTGTAGGGACTGTAAAGGCTGTGAACCTCGAACAGCAGCATGTGACTTTAGCTGGCCCTCTGGAGAATTTACTACTTGATTAATGGATGAAATTGGCGACACATATAGTACAAGATAACTGCATTAAATTAACCTTCACAAATGGATATTTATTGGTGTACTTTTAAAAGAATGTTATGTGGCTGCATGGGGTAGCGTAATTAATACGGCCATTCATGCCTTTACATGCTGATGGCCATTTCTACCATCTGGGTGATTAATGCTACAATGGTGGTTTTAACTCTTCAGTAATTATGTGTCATTGTGTTTGCAACACTGGACATAATTCTGTCACATAAACTGCAGGGAGGCCAGTGTGCATTTAACAAAAGGATTTTTTATCTCTTTTTATCTGCACGCTATTCTTGTGCAATGATATTGTATCTAGGGTGGCATATTTTATCTATTATGTTTAATTGTGTTACCCTCCACTTTTTTGATTGTATATTAGTTAAAACAAATACACATTAATGTTGTCATACATTGTGCAGTCCATGGGATTCCACAGAAATTCTATCATACAGTAATGGCTAAGTATGAGCTGGCATATTCATTAAAGTGATATTAAAGCTTAATGTTTGTTTTTTTTTTTAATTACAAACATGTCATATTTTCCTGCTCTGTGCAATGGTTTTGCATAGACCAGCCCAGATCCTCCTCTTCTTGGATCCCCCATTGTTCTCTTCTCCCTTCTCCCCACTGCCAAGTGCCCCCATACCAAGCTGCTTGCTGTGGAGGTACTCATGTGTGCTCACTCTCGAGCCGGCTCTGTGTGAGTCCATTGGCTCCAGCTGCCACCTCTCTGTCCAATGAGGAGGGAGAAAGCCGTCCATGCACATTGCTGGATTGAGATCGAGCTCAGGTAAGTATAAGGTAGACTGGGGGGGGGGGGGGGGGGGCACTGAAGGTTTTTTATCTTAATGCAGAGAATGCATTAAAGTAAAAATCTTCAGGCTTTAGAACCCCTTTAAGTTTAAATTTAATTAAAACCCTAACTATTTCTATAACTATATCTACTCTCTACCCCCTCCGTCCTACATATCCTGTCTAATCTATCTAAGATCTGTGTACTTAACTATTTTTAATCCATTCTGGTCCATTCGTGTAATCCTACAGTTCTGTGTAAGGGAGCACTTAACAATGGTTGTGAATGCAGCACAGTGGCTGAGTGGTTAGCACACCCACCTGGCAATGCTGACGTCATTGGTTCGAATCTTAACCACAACACCACCTGCTTGGAGTTTGCATGTTCTCCCTGTGCCTGCATGGGTTTCCTCCAGGTACTCTGGTTTCATCCCACACTGGTAGGTCAATTCGCTCCTGTCTAAATTGGCTCTCATATATGTATGTATGAATGTGAGTTAGGGACCTTAGATTGTACGCCCCTTGAGGGTTAGGGACTGATGTGAATGTACAATATGCATGTAAAGCGCTGCGTAAATTGATGGCGCTATACAAGTAGCTATAATAATAATTCTGGGAGCATGATATCACCCATGGGGAAGCCTAACTAAGACTGGCGCACACAGAGTCTGGTGCAACTGTGCATAGTAACCAATCATCTTCTAGGTTTTATTGTCAAAGCTTAATGTGCACAAGCTGAAGTTAGAGGCTGATTGGTTACTATGCACAGCTGCACCAGATTCTTTGTAATCCGGTTTTAGTAAATCCTCCTATAGGCTCCCATTATCCAGCTGTTGTTGGTGCTCTCTCCTCTCCGTTTAAGAGGCTGCTCACTGATACAAGGGAGCTGGAACTGCGGGATCATGTGGCCAGACCAGATTAAATATTAGTAAGTACATACACCTTTTTTATATATAGTATGCAGGATGGTGGTGGGGGCATTTTAAAAAAATACAGTAGCTATAGTTAGGCTTTCCTTCACTTTAAAGTGGAACAAACTCAAAATCTACATTTCAGTATGTTTAGTAGCATGTCTAACTTTATACAATTTTCTTTAGAAAATTAATTTTTGTAAATATGTTGCAAAGTTTCTTTACCTGAAGGTTCTGCCAGTAACAGCACTTCTTGTTGCAGGCTGACAACGCTAAGCTACTGCCTCTCAACTGGCAGCAGCATTGTCAACCTGCTGTTGGATCTCTGTCAGTGGACCTGTTGGGTTGCTCATCAGGTCCATCAGATAAGCAGTCAGACAGACCAACTGATACAATAATGTCAGAATGTTCAGGTGAGAAAATGTTCAACAATTTCCTAAAAATGATTTGCTTAAGAAAGGTGTATATTGTGAGGCATGGTGCCAAAGATACTGAAAAATAGATTTATTTATTTATTGCATATTTTGTGATTAGGTTTGCTAGTGATTAGGTTTGCTAATTCTGCTAATGTATAGCCAAATAACATAAGTGTCTTAAGGGTGAATGATGGGGAAACCTGACTTGTGTCGAGCTGCCAGCACTCATAAAACATTAACAAAACTTTATTGTAGAGCCCTTTACAGGGAAAATTGAACCTTTGACTAGGACTTACCCCTAAAGAAGCTTACTAGCTAGTGTCCCTATGTAATGTTACACCATGCTACAGTCTTACGCACACAACAATGCCATTTTTACATGAAAGCCAACTAACTGGTAAATTTTACCGATCAACCACGAAAAGGATATAAAAACCACATGCATATGGTGTCTTTGATGACAATCCCAGGACCCAAGTGCAGCAAAGCAAGTGTTAGCCAATTATTTTAGAAAATTGTTAATTATTAGCAAATCTGATACAACATAGAATATGATAGCACAGCATATTAGCATGGTTCTGTGATATGAAACTTGAAGTTTAAATTTAGTCATGTATCAGATGAGAACTGTGAGAAAGATGATGTGTCAATTATAAAAGCTATCAATGAAAGTATGTCCATACTAACAAATAAGCAAAGGCTGTTCTTTTTTTTTTTGCTCATATAAGCCTGGTAGCAAGCCAGAATTTAGGAATGTTTTCAATTAAATTGCTTGTTTGTGCAGCTTAGCCTAATGTAAATTAATCTGTCCTTAATTTAGATACTTTCACCAGAAACAACAAACTTAAAAAACTGTATAGCAAATAATAATGCTCGGATGGTATATTGTACCCTTCGGTCTTTTTGCTATGTGATCTAATGACCTTTAGCAGTGACATCCTGCAAGATGTGTATATTGCAGAAAGACTTCTTCATGAGGCTTTCTGCATAATACTACTCTTCTTTAGGGTAAAGCATTATAATTTACAAAAAAAGGAATATATTACAAGACATTGTATAGCAATGTAGTGTATATAGATAAAAATATAAAAACTGAAATACTCCTAAAGCAGATGTAAACCCAATCATACATATCTCGTAAGATCATTAACATCTTTATCAAATTTTCAATCCTCATTTGAAAACTTTTAATGTACAGAGTTTATTAAAATATTTGGTATTCCTGCTGTAAAAGCCTGTATTAGACACTTCCTTTTACAGGGTGACAACCTTCTGTCTCTTTCTCCCATACGTGCTTCTGTGTTGTCACCCCATCACACTATAGGGAGATTACTAGTAAAAATGATGTGAGCAAATAGGCCTTTCAATTTGCAAGGGAATTTTTACTTTGCAAATTAATTTTCCCTTAGCTTAGTGAAAGAGGTGAAGCTCTGCTGATTTCCACCATCCAATCATAATCAAGTAAAAATACAGGTCTTAACATTTTTCTTGCATGTGATTGTGTATTCTTAGCAAAGTGCATTTTCACTATATTCACAAAGAAATGTGACAATTCCCTTGCAAAGTGAACAGCCTGTTTGCCTTTAGTAAATCAACCCCTATAAGTGGCTATGCTGACACTGCTATCTCTCCTAAGTAGTAGCTTGATGCATGTTTATCAACAAAGGAATAAAGCCATTCATAGATATGAGATGACAGTCATTTGTTCATAACATTTTTAGTAATACTCTGGGAGGGTTTTGAAAGATCCACTAGATTGGTTAGAAACCCTGCTCAATTTAAATTGTTCCCACACTGTCACTAGCATTGTGTGCAGTGCCTGGCCTCAATCCTCCAGCTGATTAATATGTATGCTTGTTGTGTAGAAAGTTCTTGTCTTTTGGAAAGGTGGACCATTTCTGATCTTATTTATTGTTATCAGTATTGGTGTCACTATTTATTGCTATCGGTACCAAAAAGTGGTGCGTTTCAGACTAAGAAACTGTGATAGTCATTCAATCCCTTCTGCAGCATTTTCCACAACAGAAAGTAAAACCAAATGTCATGTTGGGAATCCCTCAGCCATGGTAGGTCTGCAAACCTTGGAACTCAAGAGCAGAGGTTTCACAAAGCTAGAGACATATTTAAGAATGTCAAATGCTTACACTCTCCATCATATACCAAAGCTGATATATCAGCTTGGGTGAATTAATCTTTAAAACACCTACAGTTTGTAGCGTCAAAAAAGTCCTCCAGTCCAACCCTCCAAGCACTCCCCCTCATATACTGGAATCAGTTGGTTGCTTGGAGTCCATCACTCCTCCACATATATCTCAGTAAAGCAGTACAGCTCACCAAAGGTAAAGCAGTACATTTATGATGTCTTCACAAACAAAACTTTAACCAACCTAAAACCAAAATGTTTCAGCACATGGTCCCACATCTAGGACCACTCCTCTGATATGTTTCGGCTGTTGGGCTTAATCATAAAGGATTAAGTCCATTGGGTTAAACATGTTAGAGGAGGTTTTGGTTTTCAAAATGTGAAGCTTTTGTCTGAGACTCCGTAGAGTTATTGGCCTTTAAAACAAATGAATGAATATGGGCAGCATCAATGAGACCATAGTCCATAGTCCTAGATTGTAAACTCGAAAGAGCAGGGCCCTCGATCCCCTCATGTTTTGCATTGTATTGGTATTGTTCTGTCACATGTTCTGTCCCCCTTTGTAATGTACAGTGCTGAGCAAACCATTGGCGCTTTATAAATACTGTATAATAATAATAATAATAATAGTCCACTTAATAGTAAATTGTGTATTCAAACAGTTTTGTGAACCCACATTTGCCTTTTTTAATAACTTAGATTACAAAACTTTTGTCAAGAAATTAAAATAGTGTAACAAACACCAGAAAGAATTATAATGAAAAAACATTGTCATAAAATGCTGTTAATTCCGGCTTATATTTTTCCATTATTTACAATGTAGAGCTAGAACTATTCATTGGAAAATGAATGAGTATTCTCAGCCCTTAAAGAGGAATGTCACTCTCCACAGGGTTAATTTTTCTCTTAACCCCTTCTCACCTTGTTACTGGGTTGAGTTTAAGTAACATACACACCCACCGACTGAATCCAGTAATGTCCTGCCATCATCCACAGTCACAGTTCCACCATATTACATCTTCAGGGTGCCAGATGTCTCTTCCAGGTTCTAGCAGCCAGCGTGATGAAAATGGCCCCAAAGCTCCCTGAGATGCATGACCTGTATATCCCTAGGCAATAATTATGGAAGCCCTAGCTAGTAATAATAAAAATAAATAAATAAAATAATAAACCTGTGATTGTGTGAAAGACATTTTTTTTGGGGGTGGGGGGATAAATATGTAAAGTAGAAAAACTGGGTGAAGGTCCACTTTAAGTCTCATTGTTATGTAGGCTGAAAAAGACAAATGTCCATCAAGTTCAGTCTATCCTATATTCTAGAAGTTTTGGTCCAGAGCAACTACTGAGCAGTTTGATTAAACAATCCATCTGATCTCAACTCAAGCATGCTAAAACATTTGTGTACTATCCTGTTTTTCAATGGTTGCCCCCTGTGGCTTTGAAAACAAACAATATTGACCTCCCAGTCTTGTGTAAGGCATGTACAAACTGCACCAAATGTCTTCCCAACTTCACTTGGACAACCAGGTTTGTCCTGTGTTAAAAAGTTATGATAAGCAATGTTGTATTGTGGTTTGAGGAGGATTATTTCTTGGAGAAAGTCATCACAATTTCTGTGTACATTGATACTTTTGTAAAACTTTAAAATAATGGCAGCCCTTTTTATCTGTAAAACATCCATAAAGGAACATTTCCTGTCCAGATTTATACACAGGTGCCCATTATCTTAGCATTGGACACACTTTTATATGCCCATTAAAACTGTTTATAAAACAAAGATTTGCTTAGGGGGGAACAGATGTGATTCCATATCTGCATAGAACAATGTATGGTTTTACTTTTTATTCCAATCTTATAAAAAAATATGATTAAAAAAAGATAATCATCTTGATAGTTAAAAGTCCCCGGTGCCATTCCTGGTTCAACATCTATTGGAGCTATTAGAATGAAGCCAGATTTTATTGTAACCATAATGTCTACCTTCATTTTGTAAAGCATTGCACAAACTGTTGGTGCTATATAAATCCTGTATAATAATATTAATGTGACAAATTCAGTGTGGGCAATCAAAACACATGCTGGTCTTTCTATTTCAATATATGTGACAAAACTCAAGAGAGCAAAACAACGCAAATCCTTTGGAAAATGACTCAATGTGTAAGAGCTTATTTACTGTACTGTCTAAAATTGCATAAAAACATGTAGATCCCCATAGAGGACACCAGTCTTGTTAGAAACATGGAGACTGCCATTGTTGACTCTTTTTCCTACTTGCCTGGTTCTCTTGCTAATCTTCTTGAGTTAGTGCTTTGGACCAAAGGCACACACATATTCAGAAGAGTGCTTCTGGCTTCTCCTGACTTTATTGAATTCCTTGGGAATGTGGAATATCAGAATACATATGTTTACTGTCAGCTTTTAAATATTCATTAGTATAAGGTGTGTTCAAATATGTAAAAATATAACAATAGTGTTTATTAACATTTTAAGCATTACATTGAATTAAACAAACTTTTATAATTAAGAGTACTTTAAGTCCATGGGATCTAAATTTAGAAAAAGGAACTGAATCAGTTGATCTTTCTTCTAGGGTATCTCTGTATTCACACATTCTATGTGTTGGTAATTCTTTTATTCATTCTTAATGGTTCAGGAAACAGTTACACTACAATTGCACCACATAAAAGCATCAAAATTTGGCAAGTGGGAAGGGCCAATGTACATTTCTGCTTTTTAATGCACTTGTTCCAATGTACTAAAATGTACAGTACGTGTTGTGATTCCTCATAATAAAGATAGTGTCTGTTCCTATATCAGTGATGCAGCACAGTGCTTTTTTTGTTTTTACATTTCAGTGCATTGTGCAGCCTAGAATAGTTAATGGCAATGCATAAAAACACATACAATATGCCCTTAGATGCATTGGCAACAAAGTATTAACAAGTGCTTGGTCAATGGCAGTTAACCCTATCCACTCCAAATTCTAAGTTTGAAAGTACCCGTCAAAGAGTGTCAAACCAGTTAATGCCAAATGAACGGCACACTGATACATGACTTTAATTTTTTACTTTAAGCTTGTATCTTATTTTATTTTTTTTTATTCTAAAGTGAATCTTGCTTTTTTCAACACCTACATAATTAATCCTCTATGTAATATTTGCAGAAATACTTATGTGACACTGATTAAAATTACTACTGCAGTCTTAGAGGGCATGTCAAGCAAATCTAAGCATATTGTGGCTATTCAAGGTTTTTGTAATTTTTGGAAAACTTGATTCTCTTAGGACCTTCTGTACACAGTTTTTAATTGATCTTGGTTAGGTAAGAGTTAAATGTTACATACGTATATAATTTTTTTTTCATTCACCACTGATGCTCAGGATTGCTTTGCTCCTATAATGGAAATATGATACTCCCTTCTATAAGTCAAGGGGTCTCAGAATTGGGGAAATGGGAGTAATATAAAAGCTCCTTTACTGACACACTAATTGCATGTCTCTTGAGTAGCTGGGGACAAATGCCCTTTTTGCCTCTTTCTTAAACTGGCTTAGGGACGGTTTTAGGAATGTTAGAATGTTATTTTATCTGTATTCTCTTTTTCTGTTCTGATTCCTTATAGTTGGATAGTCTTTACCTGCAAGATGAGTATCCAGAGATATGATACTAGAGAAAATAACCCCTACGCATGCCGTAGTTAATCAATTACTTTTATTTTTCTTTACATATGTGTACTTAATGCTGAATTAAGCTGTAAAAACACCAGGGCTGATTTATGGTAAAAAGTCAGCCTTAATTAACGCTGAATCCAGGAGAATGACTCTAGTGGATGGCTTTTGCTATTGAGTTTGAACAATGGGCTCTAAGGCTTCTGTGGGGTGATTTACATGGAAACAAGCCCTGCTGCACTGAGGGTTCCCATTTCTTTGTCATACAGCCTTCAGCGTTGGCTATATATATTCAGTGGATAGGATGATTTCATGTCATAGTTTATCTGATTTACAGACTACCCTTAGCCCTCACTCTATAAATTAGAACGTGTGCTGGCGGGGAAACTAATTTAAACTTTGCAGGGATTCCTTGTGTTTTCTTGCCATGTGTCATCACTTGTCCACTACATGGCACTTTTATGAAGTGACCATAATGAAAGTCAGATTAAATGTACTGGCTACATATACATTTAATCGACAACCATCAGAATCTGTATAGCTGGACGAGTTCTGTATATGAATATAAAGGCCCCAAGTGAATTTACTTTTATTACAAAAGAATGTGGGCTTGGTGGTATGGATGTCTGCAGGCTGGTACTACCTGACACAGAACACTTAAGACTTTCAAAAGAAAGTTATTTAAGTGTAAGGTTTTGCTAGTAAATCCGACAGCTGGTGCTTTTCAAGACTTGAAACTGTTCCAGGATGCTAGATGAGGTACTTTACACACACTGGAGTAAATGGTAGGACTTTTACAGCCAATTTAAATGTGATCAGCTTGTGTTAATAAGAAAGTAATGGCAATAACGTGTTTTGCTTTGAGTCAAAAGGAAAGCTGAACAGCAGCATCTTGTCTTAAAAGATGGTTTTATCTTCATACAACATAGCTTAAAGGAGATCAGTTCATGTACAGTTTATATTATTATATAGTGACAACATTTTATACAGGAGCATTTCACAGAGTAGAAACTGACCATTCACATGTGTACCTGTCCCAATGGATTTTCCAAGCTCCTTTCCATAGTATAGACAAACAAGCAACCGCACACATTTTAAGTTTACCATTGAAGTGACAATACATTCTAGTTTTAAAGTAAAAGCTAATCAAGTGTGCATTTTTAACTCAAAATGTCCCTTTTATTGCTCTTAGCCTCCTCCAAATCACCAAATTCCTTTTTTTGTGCTGCTGCAATCCAACTGCCTGTTAGAGGGTGCTACATTTGTTCTCCACAGTTTCACTGTATGTACAAATGTAGCCACCCTCTCTTGGTCGCTTCTGAGATAGACAATATACCATGGGTTGTTTAATGTACATAGGGGTGTACACATGGCCACAGCTAGTGAGCACTGCTTGGACCAAACAGATGGAAGTGAGAAGGTAGAAAAAAGGATTGTGAGCTCAAGGAGGACATTACAAGGAGGCAGAAAAACACAGCAAGCAATTTCTGAAAAGTAGATTGCAAGGCCATTACATAGTGGATGTGTATGGATTGTTTTTGGAGAATAAGGATATAATTTAGAGTCACTTTAGGGTAGAACAAAGAACATGCATGATGTACAAAATGCAGAAACCCACAGCAACCAATCAGATATAAGTTTGCTGTAGTCAAATCAATTAAGATATATTTTTCCGATGCATTGATATACTTTACTGCTTTTTGCACATTATGTTGCTTAGGCAATGTGTATTTTTAATGTGCACATAATATTTTTTATTTTTAATAAAACAGAAGATTTCACATGTATTGTCAGGCTGCTGAAAGCTGCTTGTTGATTTGTTACATGTACCTTATTAAACTGAAAATCCATTTTTTCCACACTGATTTGCAAGCTCTTACCTGTTTTTGTCCTTAATATATTGTGATAGCCAGGCCAGTGCACTTTTTTTAAAATCTGTAGCAGTGTTGCCAACCTCAACATTTTTTACTTACAAAACATGGAATGTTTACTGACAGAGCACTTTTTTTTTTTTACTAACAACCTGAAAAATTACATTAAAAACTAAGACAATCAATATTTAAACAGTATAAACACAATATCTCCTAGATTGTAAGCTCTAACGAGCAGTGCCCTCTGTTTCATCAATTTGTACTAAATTGTATTTTAACTGTAATGTCTGCCTTCATTTTGTAAAGCGCTGTGCAAAGTGTTGGCGCTATATAAATCCTGTATAATAATAATATGGAAAAACTGACAAAACCCATAACAAGTAATTTGACTGGTTTACACTTAGTAAAATCAATACAATGTGACAAATGATCAGCCTCTGATATTTACAGACAGTTGTAAAAATCACTGATTATAAACTGTCCGTAAAATTACTGATGGTTGGCAACCCTGATCAGTAGTTAGTGGAAGTGTCTGCTTGGCTCCAATGCACCCCAGCATCCATGTAGAAGGGCAGGAGTCTTTTCAGGAATTTCAGTAAACCAAAAGGACATTGGCCATGGCTTGCCTTTACGTTCCGTGCAGACATATGGTAAAACGGCATACTAAGTACAAAAAAGTGAAAATTATGGCCAATCTGTCTACAATCTATGCACTGTTGTCATGTAAGAGAAACTTCAGTTTTGTTTGGTTTCAGAATCATGGCTGGTTGCAGACTTCAATAGCATTAAATTACAAAATTGGCTAGCTATCTATTTACTGTACTTCTTTTAAATAAATATGGGAGTCTTCGTTTAAATTTAGCTGGCAGTACATTTATAAACTTTTTGTTGACAGCTGAAATAAATCTGCTGTATATAGATGGTCAAGTGAAGCAGGCCTATACATTTCACATATGGTTAGATATGAACTATACCTTAACACAGGAATGCTATATTAACATTTTAAAGTGAAACTTTGCTTTTCCTATACAGAGTGAAGTAACAGGTTCCTTTACACCCCCCTCCCCCAGCCCCTGGCTTGGCATATTTGCCATTTCCTTCATTTGCCCATTGTTCTGTTTGGCTACTGTGAGAGAAAGAAATGGCTGGCACTGCAAGGTTTAGGGATGCATGGGGCTGGAAGAAAAGCTCAGGCTAAATGTTTAAACTTCAGGCAGCTGAATGGAGTGAAAACTTAGCCATACACAATTCACTCAGTTCCCCCATCCGTGATAAATGGCATTGATGGACAAATCTGTAGTGCTGGCTACTGTATACTGACAGCCGGCACCAGCCGAACAATGCCTGATTTGGATGCACACTTCAGCCAACAATTTTCTGGTTGGTTTCTTTGACAAGGCCAATTAAAAATAGATTTGTGATGAGTCGGGTGGTGCCAACAGGGCCACCCATGGAATGAAATTCAACCA
This sequence comes from Staurois parvus, assembly GCF_062004578.1. Taxonomy (NCBI): domain Eukaryota; kingdom Metazoa; phylum Chordata; class Amphibia; order Anura; family Ranidae; genus Staurois; species Staurois parvus. The sequence goes on from NW_028317850.1 coordinate 2,012,983, forward strand.
ATTCAGTGGGAATCTGCCAAAAATGTGATTAGTCTATGGCCAGCTTAAAGAGAGCAAAGGTAGGTATGTGCTGCTGGGGGTAGTCATGCATGTGCAGAGTGCATTTTCCACTTAACCACCTGCTCCATGTTTTCTGGTATCATAATAGCACAAAATGAAACTGAAAAGTATACTGTGTACTGCCAGTGTTTGACTGAGTATATAAGCTCTCCTGTTAGTAGAATGTCCATTTGGCAGGAATGTTGACAATTTAATATATGTAACTAGAGAAATACATAGAAATGTATTATATTCTTACTAAAATGAGGTCAATCTGCCCAACAGATCATCTGTATTTTTCTTGCATAAATATGGAAAATGAGTGAGGGAACATTTGTGACATAGATATATTATGTGATAGATATGGGTGTTTGAACTGATTTTTTTTTCTCCCACTTCTCTCAGATTTTTATAAACAATGAGTGGCAGAGCTCTGAGAGTGGCAAAGTGTTCCCGGTCTATAATCCATCCACCGGGGAGCAGATCTGTGAGGTCCAAGAAGCTGAAAAGGTAACTACATAAAATCATCCATTCTGTTTGCTTAAAATATTAGCGATAATTCTGTTAAAAACTGCACTTGTATTTCAGACCATAACTCTTAAAGGGGAACCCATCACATTGGAAATATCGGAGCTCCAGTCACTGGCTTGTTTTAACTGGTGTAGATCAAGGACTGCCATCCTTACTTCCTCACTGACCTGGAACAAGCATGTAGCTAGAGAAGTATCAGGACACCTGACCATCATGCTTGTTCCAGGTCAGTCACACTCTAAGTAGTAAAACAATATTTTGGAATGTCAGCACTAGAGCATGCAGGAAAAGTACAGGAATGGCAGCTACAATATTATGTCCTTTCTTTAAGGACTAAATTGCAGGAAGAATTTTGTTTCTAGGTCATTGGATAATTTTTATTTTATTGGCAATCCTCTCATCTGTAACATGCTAAAATAAACATGCTGCAAATACGGAGATAACAATAAGTTGCTAAATCAGTAGATAGCATATAATTATATCCATCCCTGTAGTCTAATAGATTATGTATTTATAAATTCTACTTTCTTAATGTGGTCCATTTTTTCAAGTCAACTGTAATAATTTTTTCATCTTTTAAAAGGCTGATGTGGATAAAGCAGTAAGGGCCGCACGTTTAGCGTTTTCTCTAAGCTCTGTATGGCGGAGAATGGATGCATCTGAGAGGGGGCGACTTTTGGATAAACTAGCTGATCTGGTAGAAAGAGAGAGAGCAATCCTTGCTGTAAGTAAATAATCATTGCATATAATCATATAAAAGGAATAATGATACTAGTTGGAGACAATTTTTGCACAGTGTTTGGATATATTGAATGCAGTCATTTGTGGTTCAAATGACATTTAAGAGAAGAAGAAATATGACATTGATTAAAAATAGTGGCGTGAGGTCAGTTTCATGTTACAGTGGTAAGCAGGATTGTAATAAATCAATGTAGGCACCAAGCTAACTACAAACCCAATAATTCAAGTGAAACTTTAATTTGGAGCTTAACTAGGTTTAGGATTGCTTCCCAGTTTTGCTTTACCGTGGTCTGTTGCAGTACTACCTGAATGGAACCCCAATACACCTTGCAAAGCACAATTAAAGCATATGTGGTTGCAGCAAACCCCAATGTACATGTGGAAGTTGGATTCAACTAAAGATCTTCCCAAACCTGGCTGGTTACAAACCCAGAAAGGTTAGGTTTACAAGTGGACCTGATTTGCTCAGAACACTGGAAAATGTGTCCAAAGGACCAATGAGAGCACAAGCTCCCTCCCTGGGGAAGCCCACTGTCCACCTAGTAAGTAGAACTTTAGAACACTTTTCACCCTCACTAAGATGAACCAAATTTGTTATTATGCTGGCCAACTCTACTCGAAGGCACCTCAAGGTACTTTTAAGTTCAGACAAATTCACATTAAAAAGTGCAGATTATGAAAAGCAATAGAAGTGCTGATTAAGAAAAGCAAGATTTGTGGAGCTAAATAAATGGCAGCTCTACCCTATACAAACCATTTGGGTTTTTTACTTTGTTTTCCCTGAAGGGACAACTCCTCCATTAGTGTTACAGGTTTTACTCGAGATTCATAAATCTGCCTCGCTGAGCGGTGTTGACATACACCATTCTTTTGCATTCATGTTTTATTATATGTATACTATATCACATAACATATAAGGCATTACTTCAAGGTTTTTAGAATGCCCAGAGCCGGTTATGCTGTAGGCAACATAAGCTATAGCATACATGTAACAGTTACTGCTTGCCATTGCCGGATCTTCATTCACTTTTTAAATCTTTCATGTTCTACAAAAGTACTTGGTGCCCATAATAACTTGCAGATGTTGCTCTCTGCTGTAAATGTTCAGTAAAGCATGTCAAGCATGACTGGCAAAGATACTATGTCTGGATAACTTTTTCTGCACGAAACTTGGTGAGATTATTAAACAATAATCTAATAATAATAATGCAATATCACTTTTACAGACCGAACACGCATAATTCATAGACCTCCAGGAGGCATACATCTTCCATATTCCAACTTGTACTCTTGCAGCAATGTGTAAATGTAATATACGATAACTGTCAAGTATAATGCGTCTCATCACAAAGGCAGCCGTACTATCTAATTCAGTAATACAGTGGAAAGAAACGCCGTAATGCAGAAATGCAGTAACTATAGTAAACCAAATCTGATTTTTGTAAGGTCATCTCTGTGAAATTATTTTTAGTTGCTATGATTTATAGCACTTTACATATTATCATTGCTGTTTGGGCTGACTGATTTAGTGAGCTTGATGGAGTGACATTAAGGTTGATTTAGTAAAGGCAAATAGTCTGTTCACTCTTTTCTTAAAGAACTTAAAGAAGGAGATATAGCTCTGATGATTTATGTCATCCAATCATGTGCACACAAAAATAATGTTTTTTGTTTTCCTTGAACATGGTTGCAAAGTGAAATTTCACCATATTCGCTGAGCTCTGGGGCAAATTCCCTTTGTGAAGTGCACCTTCATTTGCAAACTGAACAACCTATTTGCTTTTATAAATCAACCCCATTTTTATCCACAGTTAAAAAGCAAGTTAAATTCCTTTTATGGCAGCCAATATTCGATCACTAGACTGCTTGCTACTGTAACTTTTACAGACCAGTTAAATTTAAAGCGGAAAATATAACTACAGGAGTAAAGTCTCTAGAAACAAGGTGTCAGTTGTTACTGTTTGATTCTAGCTATTAGCGTAATAATGTCAGGATTTTATACTTTATTCAGCACACATTTCTAGTAAGCAGGCTGATTTGTTTTTAATTGATTTTATCAGTTTAGGAAATACAGACTCGTAAATTCTGGGTTTATTCTGCATTGATCAGAAGTTTGTTATAAACTAGAGGCCCTGACATTTTAATTTACCTTTCAGACACTCGAATCCCTTAATAGCGGCAAGCCTTTTCTGCAGTCATTTTATGTGGATCTACAAGGTGTGATTAAAACTCTCCGCTATTATGCCGGATGGGCTGACAAGATACATGGCATGACTATCCCAGCAGGTAGGTAACACCGTACCACACCTCAGTACGCAAAAATAGATATATTTTGTTTTATGGAATGCTTGGATTTTTTGAATGGTACTCATTTGGTTCGAATCCCATACCATGTCACCACCTGCCTGAAGTTTGCATGTTCTCCCTGTGCCTGCGTGGTTTTCCCTCCAGGTACTCTGGTTTCCTCCCACATTCCAAAGACATGCTTGTAGGTTAATTAGCTCCTGTCTAAATTGGCCCTAGTATGTGTATGTATGAATGTGAGTTTGGGACTTTAGATTGTACACCCCTTGAGGGTTAGGGACTGATGTGAATGTACAATATATATGTAAAGCGCTGCGTAAATTGATGGCACTATATAAGTACCTGTAATAAATAAATACATTTGTCTGCCACTTAAAAGTCATAGCTAAATACAGTTAGATTGAATAAAGACACATGTTCATGAAGTTCAGCCAATCACAAAATACATTAGTTTTTGTTCAGAGAACGACAAAACAAACTCCTCTCTGGGCATCTGTAGCCAATTTTACCTTTCTAATCAGGAGAACTGTCAAGTTCAAAATGTTACCATACTGTCCTCTTAATAACTGTGTAATCACCAGCTGGGCAAACATTGGACGCACCCAGTTGAAAGTATAATGCATAATTGGTGCCCCCTTAAAATGGAATGATTCACAGACGCTGATTTTCACAGTGTGGATTTTTATTGTTGTAGCACTCCTCTTTTGCTCAACTAACAAGGATTTTCACGTAAAATAATTTCCTATTTTAAACAAGAAAACCATCCAACTGAATTGCAAAGAGGACTACTAAGCACCCATTAACACTTAGGGGTTGATTTACTAAACGCAAATAGACCATACAAGGGCATTTGCTCCAGAGCTAAGTAAATGAGGTGAAGCTTTACATCGGAAAGAATACCCAATCAGATGCAAGGAAAAAAAACTGTATTTTTGCTTGTATTGTATGGTCAAAGTCAGCAGAGCTTCCCCTCATTTACTAAGCTCTGGAGCAAATGCCCTTGCAGAGTGCACAGTCTATTTGTCTTTAGTAAATCAACTCCCTTGTGTGAATGTAGCCAGATGATTTACAGGAAACTTGTAGCACGGGACAGAGTCATGTGTTTTTGGCCCCATAGAATAGTAGTACTTGAAAGATGCATTTTCAAGTATTTTTAAGGCCGTCCCATTAGAGTCAATGGTGTAAAAAAATGTGCAAATCTTCCCCAAGAAGCTCACTTCCTTTTTTGAGCTTCATGCGACAGGTACCAAGCAACACAAAGTTCATGTCTGAACAGGCCCATTGAAATTATTGGGATACTTTGTATTGAGCATTGTCACGTTCTGGGAATTATGCATCAAAATTCTCATGTGTGAACAGGAGCAAACTCTTAGGCATTTGATGGACTGGTGTCACCAGCAACATGATCATAATAACTCAACTTACCTCCTGTGACTTTGCCTCCTTACTGTCCAACCCAGCCCAACCCACATGTTCTTTAAACAAAGTGGTACTTGCAATCTAGTGATCCTGCCTTTGCAGCCAAATCACTAGTGCAACACAACCCTTATCTAAAGGATTTCGCTTGAAACAACTTCTGTCTCCCTCTACCAGTTTCAAAGCTGGTACTTCTTTAAAACACAAAAAACATTGTCTCTCAAACTGAATTTATTTATTATTTAATGGTAAAGAATAAAACAACTCTGGTTCCAATTTCAATGCACAGAGGAAACATTTTAATTTGCTGTAGCCACTGGCGCCACGAAATTAAGATTTGATGCTAGGACAGTTCACTTATTTAACCACTGTTCTCCGTTCTCTTTTGTGCATGACGAAAATAATGTGCTTCAAAGAGTAAAGTGAAACATTCACTCAAAAGTCACTGAGACAAATAAACTGGTTTAGACAGTTGTTTCGGTGATAAAATCACAATGCATACATACTTAATTTTCAGTTATGGCAAAAACAGGAAAGGAAGATAAAAAAATAAAGTGAATCTTGAAAATGTAATGTAAGATCTGTGCCGTAGATAAGACATAAAAAATGTACAAATCACATTTAGCTTTTAAGTTTCTGCTGCCAATAAGTATTGGAAAACCAATGCCTTCTACGTATATAGCAGAATGTTCAGGAACTCTGGACAGTACTAAACAATGCCCAGGTACTGAACATAATTATTTTTAATGGTGTCACCCAGAGTGAATTTAATGGTTTGAAAAAATAAGGAAGAGAAGCAGGGTGACACTGGGCTAAAACCTTAAACTGAAAAAATCCACAGCAGACAAAGAACTATGAACTTTTAAGGATGGCACTCAGAAACATAAAAGACTTGAATAGAAACACATCATATAAAAGTTTAAAAGAATCATTGATAGTGCACAATACAGTATCCTTTTTTTCATGTTATAAAGACTACTTATATATTTGCATTATACTGAGTGTCACATTTCACAGGTAACAGGTTGCAGCCAACACATTTTGCAGATAGCTTCACTTCATCTATTTCTATTCTGTGGATTGGGAATGGAGGAGGTCTCTCCAGCACTACCATCTTGTGACAGCACAACTTTATGTTCTGGACCTCTCTATGCTTTAGTTCAGTGGTCTCCAAACTATGGTCTGATGGCCAGATATGGTCCTTTGCTTGCTTTTATCTTTGGGGCACTGTTCCTACCACTGATATGAGGCACTATTACTCCCATTGATACAAGGTACCATTCCTTCCACTGCTATCCAACTTTGAAGAGCTCTTTCTCCCACTGACACTAACAATGGGGCATTTTCCCTACTATTGACACCAACAAGAAGCACTATTCTTTCAAATAATACCAATGTTGGGGCTCTGTTCTTCCTCCTACTGACCATAGGTGCTATGTTATTAATATTATATAGGATTTATATAGCGCCAACAGTTTGCTCAGCGCTTTACAATATAAAGGGAGACAATACAGCAACAATACAGTTCAATACAAGAGGGATTTGAGGGCCCCTTTATGTAATTTTTTAAATCATGCTGACCATCAAGTCTGAGATAGTTTCTAATTCTACTGATGCTGGGAATTTTCTGCTCTCACTGGCCACAGTCCAGCTCTTCTAAAATCTGAAGAGCAGTAAACTGGCTGTTTGTTTACAAAGTTTGGAGATTCCTGCTAAAGTACCATGTAGAAGTAACCCAGTCGCTTTTTTTCCTGTAGAAATAAGTGTAGCCTTAGATTTTTAGAAGAATTTTGATGCCACAAAACAATTATGACCATTACACTGAGATCAATGGAATTGGATGGATGTCTTGTATCCCATTCACTGCGGAGCCTGATGAAGTACAGCAATCTGCAAAATGTTTGACTGCAACCTGTTGCCTGTGAAATGGGACACTCTGTATAATACGAATATATAAGTGGTTTTTGTAGTGTGTCAAAAAAGAATATTGTATTGTGCATCATATTTGATTCATTTAAACTTTTATATGATGTCATTAATAAATCTGGAAATATTATTTTATGTTTATGTGTTGAATTTATGTTCTTTGGTTTGTGCCCTATAATATTCCTAGTTCTTTGTCTGTTGTAACCCGAGTTTAGTGTTACATAGGGGGAGATTTACTAAAACTGGTGCACTCAGAATATTGTGCAGCTATGCATGGTAGCCAATCAGCTTCTAATTCCAGCTTGTTCAATTAAGCATTAATAATAAAACCTGGAAGGTGATTGGTGTCTATGCACAGCTGCACTGGATTTTGCACTCTCAAGTTTTAGTAAATAACCCCCATTATGACAATAATCCAGACAGCCTCAATAGAAACAACAATTGGTGCTACATATTCTAAGTGTTCTATACATATTCTCCTTTAAAATTAACATGACACAAACCTGGGATATTTATAGTGAGCATATGATAAAACAATGTATAATCAAAGGTTCCTTTCAGTTAGAACATCATGTCAAAATGTTCAGTAGATCCATAGATATAGGCAGCAACACTTTTACTCAAATCTTGGATTTTTCTGTAAAACCTAAAATTGGTTTCCCCCTCTTCCCATGTCTCCCTATTGGTGTTTGAAGCCTTTTACCATATTGAAGGAAGGTCTTGGAGGTAGAAGAGGAGAGCAAGTTTAACTTTGGCATGTAATATTCTAGCTTTTACATCTGCAGCCTTTATCTCTGGATTCACTGATCATTGTTTATGAGATTTGTACTGCTCTTTATGCTGTCCATGTTTGCTACAGGGTAATTTTAAAGTTCTCTAATATATATTGTCTCTATTATATGAAATGTATATATTGATTATACATGAAGAGAAACAGATGCAGAGTTCTGAAGATGTGTTCCCAACAGGGAAGTGCTCCAGTGGCATCATTATTTACGATTACCATGATCTGTAAAATGTGGTGCCAAATAATGTCACTATTGAAGAATATCTTGCAATCATTGCACAGGATAAATATTTTCTCCTCCACCCACCACCTGCTGTTAGTGTTATATGAAATATGTCAAGAACTCGGAGGAAAATGATATGGGAGGGTGGAGGCACTACTGGCAACAAATATATACATTTTTACGTGTGCTCATAACAGAAGAATTTTTTTTTCAGACATATTTGTTTATTGTCACTAAAATTAAATTTGAAGACACTGACTTGCCAGCAGCTTAGATTGGCAAGCTTAGTAGCCTAATTCAAAAGAACTTATGGGCTTATGCGATAAGACTGTATAAGGAAACATGACAATAGGCAAATTATAGTATAGCAGCCAACCAACATGAATCTTTCATTTCATGTGAAATTTGGTTGATTTGGACTATTAGAGTTTGTAGTTTGTCAATGATCTTTTTTCACTCTTATTTAATACGCTTGCAGGGGCGGACTGACAACTCATGGGGCCCCCGGGCAATAGGGGATCATGGGGCCCCTGTGTCCTTGCCCAAACTCAAAAAAGCCTATGAAAAAGGTACCAGGGGCATCTCAGGGGGCCCCCTACTGACCCCGGGCCCTCGAACAGTGCCCGAGTTTCCAAATGGTCAGTCCGCCCCTGTACGCTTGTATGTCTTGAAAGCACAGCCTTTTTCAACCAGAGTGCCTAGACACCCTGGGCTGCCTTCAGGTTTCTTCAAGGGTGCCTTAGCAAGATGCCCTAAAAATTGGCCAAAACTGTGTACAAGCCAGCTGGTGGATGAAGCCTGCCTTTTAGCTATGCAAAGTCACAGGTTTTTATTGTGCACCTTTACCACCTTCCAGCTGCAGGCATTCTAACAACCAATGACGTGATCGGTTGATAAGCACGACAGGTACCTTCACAGCATTCTTTTTTCACCCCTTCCCTGCCCCTCTAATCAACTCTGGGGTCACATTAGCTGAGTGAGGGAGAGAAACCAAGGAAGAAAAGAAACATTGAAATACCAGTCAGTAACAGTGTGCAAAGCATGGGCGGACTGACAACTCATGGGGCCCCCGAGCAATAGGGGATCATGGGGCACCTGTGTCCTTGCCCAAACTCAAAAAAAACTATAAAAAAGGTACCAGGGGCATCTCATGGGGCCCCCTACTGACCCCGGGCCCTTGGGCAGTGCCCGAGTTTCCAAATGGTCAGTCTGCCCCTGGTGCAAAGGTGTATTCGCTTTGGAAGAATAAATCACCTTTAACAATGAGTGTCCTCTGTGTGTGCACGTTTATGAAAAACTATTAGATTAGTTTTTTACATTTTAGAATGGGATGCCTCGAGATTGTGTATAAGTCCAAAGGGTGCCTTGACTGAAAAAAGGTTGAGAAACACTACATTAACATTCACTTCAGTTCCAATGACGTATTTATCATAATTTGATAACATAAAGAAACAAGGGGAACTTACCAGAAACATAAGTGAATGATAGAATCCACTTGAAGTCCCCATGAACTATTATATATTATTTTGGGGAAAACCATTAAATGTGCTTATAGGAACAATAGGCTTGCACTAGACAGAGAAGCTCAGGCATTTAATTATTGCCAATGGCGGAGCTGCAGACCATTAGAGTGTGGAGCCTAAGCTGGCTATACACTAGTAGATGTGGGTTCAAATTTGTATCATAATTCTCAGTATATTCATTGACTTGATGAATGGCATCTGAAAGTACTTCAACATTTCGGTTGCTTTTGACATTTGGTTTTCAAGCGAATGGACTTTCCCAAATTAAAACTATGTACAATGTTAGAAATTTGTTCATTCAGGAAAGATTTTCCATCATTCCTAATGAAACTCTTCTAGCGTATGGCCAGCTTTAAACTTAAAATGGAAAGATGGAGAACCTATGTACAGCCTTGGCCTTGGATCTGGTGGCCTCCCCAGGCTCAAAAGTCTGATTTTAAGACAAACACAGGTGCCAATAGGCGTTTGCATTTTATTAGGAGTGTGAAAGATACATTTTGATGGAAGAGAGGATTATTTCCACACATTGGAACCACCAATTGCTCCCAGCCCTTTAGATGGTACTCTGTACCCCTTTGTCTGAATATTTGCTGTATTATAAACCTCCTACGAACACAAAGAGAAGCAAATATGTATATTCCTATTAGTGGATATTTGAGTTCTGTAATTTGACAGGCAGAGTGGCTCAATACCAGATGGAACACTGGAATTGTGATTTTTAAAGTGGTTTTGAAGGCTGAAGTTTTTTTTACCTTAAAGTGTGACTAAACCCACAACAGTAAAATCAGTCTATATATGCAGTAACGCATGCTGGTTATATACTCACTGTTGAACCTAAGGGGTTAATCATCTGCATTATGTAAAAAGGCTGTTTGATCCTTTCTTCTCTGCCCTTCCTCTTATTGAAATGACCACCTGATAAAGACTGAACTCGTGGTCACATGCACATGCTCAGTTTGGTGTGTATTGCTAGAAAGGTTTTTATTTTTTCTTGGGAGGGTGCATGTGATCAGCACAGAGCCAATTAGCACTGTCCAGATAGAGGGTCAGAGGTTTCACATCCTCCTAGAGCAGAAAGAAAACTCCTCCTACAAGCTTTAACTTGTGCTCTGCTGAAGTCACAAGACTGCTCTAACTGCTGATGAGAAAAGGTATTTAGCAGTTTATATTTACTAAAATAATTGCATTTCCATGTTGTGTGCACTGTGCACGAGAGCAGCAGTTCTCTTCACTATCTCTCTCTCTGCCTCTCCAGAGACAGCAGCAGGAACCACTGGGTGTGATGGGAGTGGGGGTGGGCCGAGATGCGCTCTGTGTCAATGGACACACAGAGTGTGGCTCGGGTGCAAGCCTGCACAAATGTCCCCATACCAAGCAGTTTGCTATGGGGGCACTCAGTAGGGAGGGGGGCCTGCAGCACCAACAGGGGACCCGAAGAGAGAAAGATCAGAGCAATGTGCAAAACCATTAAGCAAAGTAGGTATGACATGTTTGTTATTTTAAAAAAATATTGGCTTACAATCACTTTAAGTATAAATTCGAACTAGTTAAGCTTCCATAAATCAACTTGTGTGTACGTTTTTGTGACCTTTTATCTATCTTCTTAATGATAACCCTCATTTGATGGTCCTTGTGCCCACTTGTGGAATTACAATATTGCCTCTCAATCTCCAACGCAGATTTAAATTAGCAGTGCCTAACCTCCTCATTTTCCTTAACTCGCTGTATAAAACATAAGCTTGTTTAGTTTTTCCTATTTTATGTTTGATGTACATTAAATTGCCTACTCAATGTTTTCTGATATACATTTCACTAACCGTAACAACATGTTTTTAGATGGAGATTATTTTACATTTACAAGACATGAACCTATCGGAGTATGTGGACAGATCATCCCAGTGAGTATCAGAGTGTTTTATTTTCATTGAGTGACTTTCTCTGCAGTTGCACACAACATGGGGCTTTGCAGCTGTGCATTTCTGTTAAGCAAGAGGAGAGGAATAAAAATCCTCAGCTTCTATTGGCATATTTTTTATCAGCCTCCCTACAGCTGCTTATTTAAACAGGTTAATGGGGATTTAAATCTGCAACTTGGAGAGCTGTTCCCAAGCACTGGGATTCTTATGGCTCAAGGAATAAAATGAAAATAAATACATAATACATTGACTGTATTTGGTGAAATAAACAGATCTTGGAACTGTGTGCTTGTATGTGTGTATGCGTGTGCATGTGTGTGTATGTGAACCTCTGCACCCCTGTATGCAATTTTTTCCAAAGACTTATCTTTTATGATTTAATTTTTATAAAATGCAAGGATAAAACTAGAAATACTTGCCACTATAGCATCATAGCATATTATTATTATACAGGATTTTTATAGCGCCAACAGTTTGCACAGCGCTTTATTGCAACATATCCCATACCTGTGCACAGCAGTGCCATATTAAACTTACTGAATGTACACATGCTGTTTCATTGTTGTTTATATCAGCCTTTCTCAACCAGGGTGCCCAGGCACCCTGGGGTTCCTTGAGGTTTCTTCAGGGGTGCCTTGGCAAAATGTATAAAAGTTGTCCAATACTTGAATACAAGCCAGTGAGTGGAACAATCCTACCTTTTAGTTACACAAGGCACAGTTTTCATTGTGCACCATTACGACCTTCTAGCCGCCAGCATCCTAACAACCAATGACATCATCATTTGATAAGGAGTATGTTGGTTGCTTGCACAGCATCCTAGTTTGACCCTCCCCGACCCCTCTCCGCCAGTGCTGGGGTCACATTAGCTGAGTGATGGAGAAGGAGGGAGAAGAGAAAGTGTATTTTCTTTGGAAGAATAAATCACCTCTGATGTTGGGTGTCCTACATGTGTGGATGTCGCTGCATTATATAAAACTATTAGAATAGTTTTTAACATTTTAGAATGGGGTGCGCTTTTAAAATTGTGGACAGTCCATAATTTTGAAGGGTGCCTTGGGACTGTCCATAATTTTAAAGGGTGCCTTTACTGAAAGGTTGAGAAACACTTGTTTGTATTATAGAGACTGTGTAATTTTATGCTATGTACAGAGCAATAATGGGCAGTGCTCTTTTGTCAGTACTTAAGTGGGGATTCCTCATTAGATCTCACTGATCACAGTGACTTTGTGATTAGCACTGCTATCTTACAGTACTGAGGCCCCCAGTCTATATCTTGGTTAGGGCACTGTTTGCATGGTGTTTGCATGTTCTCCTTGTGCTGGTAGGTTTCCACCCATACTCCAAAGACATAATAGTAGATAAATTGATTCCTGTCTAAAATTGGCTACAGCTTGTGGGCATGTTTTAAAACATAAGTATACAGAGAAACAGAGATGTTCCTTTTGTAAGAAACAGTCTTTTAATATTGATGGCGTAAATGCATATATGATCAGTTCTTCCCCTCCCTCTTTATTATAGACATTAGCCCGAGAGATTAGACTGTCCAATTAACTTAAGGTCCATAATCAAAAACAGTCTATGTTCTAATATATATGAATTACTGTGCCATTGTGCCAGTGGAACATTTAATATCCAATACAATTTTCCCTTTAACACACCCATGGAAAATTCTTGTGGCAAGCATGCTGTATTGCTGCAATATTAAAGCAAGTCTGAACGCTGGCTTTTATGGTAAACATTTTCCCTATCCCGTCGTTTCCTGGGCATATTATCTTTCCTCCATGACATTTGTTATGATACCACAGTAGATTTTCTAAAGTTCATACTCATTTACAAAGGTGGACAGAAATAACATTACCAACCTGCATTCCTAACTAAAGACACCAAGCCTTTTATTTTACTCTTCAGATTTAATCCAGCTATGACTAATAACACAATGATGGAGGTCAGCAGTCAAACAAGAGGGTGACTTACACAACCGAAGCTCTGATCCTCTTCCATTCTGTCTTGTCTCACCCACATGACCATTTGAGAGACATGGCTGATTTTGTTAGGAAAAATTTAATTTATCTATACGAAAATTAAAATCCAAAAAGGCAATTAAAAAAATAAAATAATTAAATAAAAATTATATATATATATATATATATACACACACACACAAGGGGTCTTCAAAAGATTCTGCATTTTATACATATATATATATGTTAAAAAAAGTTTTTAAACTTTTAGAACTGTTATTTGCTTTCATCTCTCTGAATTCAGGACCTTATACTGTATATCAGCATGTTGTTAGTAAAAGTTATTAGAGAGTTATTTCTGCAGCCACATAAAGACTTTTAGAGGAGGTCTGATGTTGACTAGTGGCCAAGATGTTATGCCAGTTCAGAACATGTTGATACATAAAGAACTTAGTGTTTTTAGCACATAAAAAAGAAAAGCAGTCATCACATCTAAAAACTAGTGAGCTGTAATTTAAATATTTTTTTTTGTTCTTGGGTTTATCTACACAAATATATTTCTGATGTGTGGATTTAAAAACCATAATTGGCATAACCTAAAGGTATGCACATAATGTGGTAAATTTTAAACTTTTGGACATTAATGTTCATTAATCTGTTGCCATTTCTCCAATTGGCCTAGTACGAACCATTTTGATATAGAGTACTGATCTTTTATTGCTATCTGTATCCCTACTGCAGATTTCCCCTCACTTCCTGTCTGGTTAAACCATAGTCACTAGGACAGGATGTGAGGGGAGGCTTCTCTGAGGAAGCCCTGGATATCAGTAAAAGCCTGATAGGGTTGGATGTTAAACTAGTCACTGATTTTCTTTTTACTGGTTTTTGTTTATTAGCCTACACCTTATGATTTAAAGTGATATTAAAGGCAAGTTTTTTTGTTTAAAAAAAAAACATGTCATACTTACCTACTCTGCATGTCCATTCACACACAAAGCCACAGCTCGGCCCCTCTCCGTCCTGCCCCTCACCGGCTGTTTCCACCTATGAGGAGGGAGAGTCCCCGGAGAGCCAAGGCTCTCATGCACTTTACTGGATTGTGATGGGGTCAGGTAAGTTTAAGGGGGGGCTGGGGGGGGGCTGCACACCGAAGGTTTTTCTGTGCATCATTCTATGCACATAATCATCATACTTACCTGCTCTGCAAGTCCATTCACACACAGAGCCACAGCTCAGCCCCTCTGCACCCCACCCCTCCTTCCTTATTGGCTCACCGGCTGTCTCACCCAATGAGGAAGAAGAGTCTCCGGAGAGCGGAGGCTCTCATGCACATTGCTGGATCACAATGAGGCTCAGATAAGTATAAGGGGGCTGGGGGGAGCTGCACACAGAAGGGTTTTCTGTGCATCATTCTATGCATGAAGGTAAAAATCCTTAAACCTTTACAACCACTTTAAAGATGTGAAGGGAACCTATACCCACTAAAGCATCTATAGTTATTGTCAAGGCATGAATGTACCGTGTTTCTGTATCTAAATTGGTGTTTTCAGAGCTTCCTTTATAAGTACAATACTGCAAATTAACAGTTTTATGTAAGTTATTAAAAAAACAATAAAAGTAGTTTAAAATCTTGATGAACATGTCTTTGAAACAAGGGTGGTATCTCCATCTTTTTCCACCAATGTTATAAATAGCTATTTCAACAACACATTTTCCAAATTCTTTAATGTAGTCACTCATTTTCCCTAAAGTCAGCAGTAGTGTTTTACAAAGAGCTTGGCCTTTGCCTAATGCTTACTTGGAGATCTGGCACCTAAAATCTTTTAAATGGAAGCTGCCCGCATCATGACTTTTAGGTCATTTTTTCTGTTTTAATGGGATTTTTTCATACAGAAATTGTTTAATATCTGATATATAAACATTTGTGTTACAAGTAAATTAGGTGCTTGGTGAAATGAAGCTATGAGTTTGTTTTCTAACAAATCTTTGAAGCAGCAAACGTTTGCAAAAATGTAGGGGCAGTTGATACCAGTCAGGCAGGAAAGCCTTGCATTAAGCTTAGCCTATTGTTTGTATTTAAGACACTTTCAATGTTGTAGTATACTTCAAGGCATTCTGAAGGCCCAGTTCTGTTAAAGTGTGTTTTAGGACAATTTTTTTGTTGTAGTTTTGGACATCGTAGGGTAGGGTTAAAACCTTTGTCAGATTCACCTACCCTATTAGTCCTTAGTGACTATTGGGAAAAATGAAATTGTTCTATAGAGAGGAGACCTTATAACATCAGTGATAATTGTAAAGGAGTGATTTCCCCTCACTTTGTACACTTTGTAGAGATTTCATCTAATTTCCCGATGTGTCGTGTTGTGTGTGAGACAAGTGAAGGGAAATCTCCCCAATGGGACACAGAGAGCAACAAAAAAAACCTGACAGATGTTTTAATCATGCCCTGTCCAATACAAAAAGAAATTGAATATCAAGACATGAGTTAGAAAAACATGTTTTTTTCTGATTGCACCCAATTGGGTATTCATAGTCAAGTTTCACCTTATTCACTCTTCATTTTTTAAAGTGAACATTTACTTTGATAGGCTGACAACCTGTATTAATTTCATAAATCAAGCACATTGTTGATGTTGTTTTGCAGTGGAACTTTCCCCTATTGATGTTTGCATGGAAGGTGGCACCAGCTCTCTGCTGTGGGAATACTGTGGTGATTAAACCAGCTGAACAAACACCACTCACTGCACTTTACATGGGAGCGCTCATCAAAGAGGTAAAGAAATAAAAAGCAGCAGTTAGAATAATTTACTTTTGCAAGTGCTAAACTTAAGAGCTTTAAATTAAATGTATGCAGATAGTTTTGACACACCATTTTCCCTTTCAATTTTATTTTACTAGGCTGGGTTTCCACCAGGAGTTGTGAATATTTTGCCAGGATATGGGCCAACTGCAGGCGCAGTGATAACTTCTCACCCTGACATAGATAAAATTGCATTCACTGGCTCTACAGAGGTATGTACATTTTCTGTACATGAAGCGCAATGTTTCTTCATGTCTCAACTATTTTCTAAATGGATGGTCTTCCATCCTACACTGTAGTGTGAACTTAATTTATTTTTTTAGAAACTAGAGTAAATGATCACATATGAGAACTCTTATATGGGTTTATGAGCTTACACCAAAGTATTGTAGATTTTGGCTACATTAGAATTAAATATTTATACTGGTTCTTTTTCAGTACCAATCTTAGACCCACTTCCAATCATTCATCCAATAATTTTCCATTTACTCATAGTTATCTGAAAACACCATGGCATTCTACAGGAATCGTATGGCTCATTTACAAAGGCATCAGACTGAGATGCAAGTAAAATGCAGTATGCTTTCAGGTGTCGCTGAACTGCTTTCACTTGGGTTTGGGTTGCTTTGATTTGCCTCTTGGCTGCTGAAGGATTTACCTAAAGCTTCTTCTGAGTTTCCCTGAGCTGCATAGACCTGCTTCAAGTTACTTTTGTATTGCATTTAAGCCGGCCATACATTATACAATTTTCTTATTCGATTTCCTTTGCATTAACGTTCACCTATGTAGTGCAAAGGCCTGCCTGAGTGCATACACATTGAAAGTATTTAGATTTGACCTCATATTATATGGTTTTAGTAATTCCAAAGGAAAATTGTACAAGAAAATTGTATAATGTATGGCCAGCCTTACTTTTATGTGGAAAACCTATGAACAGAACCTCTTAAAGTGATACTAAAGGTTTGCTTTTTTTGGGGGGGGAAAATAACAAACATGTTATACTTATCTGCTGTGTGCAGTGGTTTTGCACAGTGCAGCCCAGATCCTCCTCTTCTCAGGTCCCCTTTCTGTCAGGTGTAGCTTGTTATTGGGAGAACCGATGAGACGTTTTCCCAAGCTGCTGCTCCGTGTGTCCATATACACACAAAGCCGTGATTTAGCCCTGCCCCCTCTCTCTCGTTATTGTCTGACTGGCTGTGATTGACAGCAGCAGGAGCCAATGGCTCTGGCTTGCGTTCTCAGCCAATGAGGAGGCAGAGACCCGGGACAGCTGAGGATGTTATGCACATCGATGGATTGCGATGGGACTCAGGTAAGTATTGAGGGGGCTGGGGGCACTGCTGCACACAGAAGGTTTTTTACCTTCATGCATAGAATGCATGAAGGTAAAAAACCTTGAGCCTTTACAACCACTTTAAAATGAACCTGACCTCACTTTGCAAAGAATACCCAATCATATGCAAGGAAAAAAAAACACAATTTTTCCTTGAACATGATTGGATGATGGAATTCAGCAAAGCTTTAGCTCACAGTTGAAACATAGCCTCAACCATAGCTGATATATAAGAACATTGATGTGTAAAGGCTTACTTGTAGATAGTAAATGTATTTGCATAATGACCACATCAGAAAAAAACACTATTTATGTGTTACCGAATAGTACTCAGTTCTACTGAATGACAGTTGAGGAAAAAAATCATTGTCATCATTTACTATGGGGTGGAAAACTGTGCATGTTAATATAGCAATTAAGCATTTCATTTCTCTATGCCAAGCCAAAACACTTTGTTTTTTTGAAGCCACAAAGTACAACGCTTTCAACATTTCCTGATTCTTTCTGTCCAGTGTCCAAAAAAGTATTTAGCTTTGGTAAAGTGTTTAATTGTAATGCAATCATTGGTGTCAAGACTACAGACCACAGTTCCTCCATAACAGAATATTTAGTTTCAGCTGAAACTAGTTAACAGGGTTTAAAGATCAAAAGCTGTCATAGTTTTTTAAAGGGAAGCTTCTTAGCTAGTAATACAACAGGCTTTGTAATAGGAAGTGGCAAGCAACACTAATATGAGAGAAGGGGTCTCTTAAGATGCTAAGCAAGAACAGATGGAAGTTTTAAATGCAAGGCTAACATAAACTGTTCCATATTCTAGATTTCCTGTGACAGTGGTCAACATTATCACATCTTAAACACACTCACTGTAATAACAATTTGTAAACACAAGACTTTACTTTCAATTGATGAAAAAAAAATTATTTGAGGAAAAGAAAGCTGGTCCCCTTCTTTCTTATGACAGTTTTATTTTCTGTCCAAGCAACTGTCACATTAAAGCTGCAACTTGTAAATTCCAGAGCTGGCAAGTCCTGCAGGTACCTGGTTTTTAGAGATGTGATTGCTTGGCAAAACCAACAAAAAACATTGACCAAAAAGCAGAAAAGCTACCTGAAGCTTAAAGTGCACCTGTACACAGACTATGGACATTAAATTACATATTGTTAACAAGCAGCAAAAAAAAGCTTTACAACGAGTCACCACTAACTTCTTTAGCTACTTTTAGTGTACAGGTATTATTGCATAAAGAACACAACAGAAACTTTAAAGTCAGTTTTCAGTCAGTTTCTCAGGGTCCCTTCACACCAGCTGTGTCTGTTCTGATCAGCAGGGGAGCTGAAAAGTACAGATGTCACTTCTGTGACATCCCTGTCTAGTCTCCATTCAGTTCTGCCCTCCAAGATTTTAATTAACCGACATTAAGTCTTTGGGCAGGTGGATGTAAATGGGCATGCGTCCTTTTACATCAAACTACCTTAGATTCATCATGTTTATATCTGAAAAAATTGTGTAGCCCTCTTTTTGTTGGGGAGGGGGTATGAAAATAACACTAAACCTGTGAGTAAATAAGAGAACTAGAACCTTTGCTAAGTGGAACAGTGAGTGTGATAATAAAGTTGACAGTGCCTCCACCCAGGAAAGGCCACTGTAAACTGAGGAGATCCCTTTCCTGGGAAAGTAACCAGTAACCTAATCAAAATGATTAGGAACAGAGGAACTGGTGCAACCAGCATGTAACAGTAACCATAAGTATACAGATGCACACCAATATGGAAATAACACTAGCTTTATGTAAGAAAATATTAATAATAATACATCTATCCAATGTACAAACAGGTATTATCAGCGAAGTGCCTAACAAGAGTCCTGATGCAATTTTTCATATATACCTGAGTATACATAGCTATTAAAAAGATACCTCCTGATGAACATTGCAGCAAAGTTCAGTTGGAGGGACCACTGAGGATGATCGTGATGTGACATTTGTCTTGGTTCCATAAACCTGAAGACAAGATCAGCACTGACTGGAAGAACCTCCAACCATAGTCCAACCAGCTTGGAATGCAGCTTCTCACCAGTAGAAGCTGTGGTGTGGCATTGGAATGCAGAGTCAGCCTGTCTTCTCTGTGTCTTAGTGCCTAGTAGCTTCTAATCTGCCATGCAACCAGACCTCTAACCATCAAGTGGCTTTTGGATGCCTAATCTGACTCTAGCCTATGCTGGTTACTGAACCCTGAGCTAAAACTAGCTACAGAATCGCAGAACAGAAGATAACTAAACTAAATTAACAGGAGCTGCATATAAACTATATTGCAATGAGCTGCATATAAACTATATATTGAACTCGGTGTAGAGTTATTCACCCTGAGGTCATCACAGAGGGCAAGGGGGTTCTCTTTACGTTTGGAGGAAAAGAAATTAATCTCCAAGCATGGAAAGGTTTCTTCACAGTGAGAGCTGTGAAATTGTGGAATAGACTCCCTCAAGAGTTGGTTCTGGCCAGCTCGGTGGATTGTTTAAAAAAAGGCCTGGATTCTTTTTTGGGTACACAGAATATAACTGGATACCAATATTTATAGGTAAAGTTGATCCAGGGAATATCTGATTGCCACTGCAGTAGCAAAATGGATCATGCTTTGCTGGGGTTTTTTTGCCTTGCTTTGGATCAACTGTGGGTGTAAGATTATAACTTTTTTTTAATGGTTGAACTGGATGAACGTTTGTCTTTTTTCTGCCAGACTACCTATGTAACTTTGAACAGGTTCACCTACTAATATACTAGAAGGTGGTCATTACACACATACAGTAGCACACACCAAGCTATCTGGCACTCTGCATGTGAGATAATAACAAGATACACTTATACATAAGGACAAAGAAACAATTATCATAAGGATTCAGATACACACTCAAGAAGCTATGGGCAGCTGCAGTAAACTATTAGAATATAGGAATACTTGCTTAATAGTCTCTGCTTCTGGTCTGGGTAAAATACAGCAGCATCAGCTTCTGTGTGTAAAAGTCATGTAGCTCAGTTCTCTATCTGCTTCCTGGAAACTTCCCTTTATAAAATATCACAGTCCTCCAATCTGGTTTTCTGACCCAACTAGCAGGAATAGGAAGTAACTGTTTATAACCACTTATGTGGTAATTACAAGCACAGCCACTTACAAATACAGACAATAGAGGGCAACACATCCCTTCACTGGAAAGAGATGTAAACCTTTTTTGCTTTTATTTCAGACCTGGACAGGCTTGGGGGTGTCGGTTGTAAATGGATGCATGCAAGTCTATTTGCATTCATCTGTGCATAGACTAACATGGAGCTTCCATTCAGATCTGTCGGAAAAACTGACAGGCAGCTCTGCTTGGGCCACCCATGTGAAAACTAGAAACACCCTGCTGACTGTTTATGTTAAAGGGCTGGTAGGCTGCCAATATCTGTTCTCATACAAAAAGACTATAGGGTTGATTTACTAAAACTGGAGAGTGCAAAATCTGGTGCAACTCTGCACAGAAACTAATCAGCTTCCTGTTTTTTTGTCAAAGCTTAATTAAACAAGCCGAAGTTAGAAGCTGATTAAATACAATGCACAGCTGCACCAGATTTTGCACGCTCCAGTTTTAGCAAATCAACCCCAATGCCTCTGTTGTGAATTTCATAAATTAATTCCTTCAAAATGCTTACAGATACAGAGATGATTGAGACCTTGTTTTAAGGTGCTTTTACTGCTTGTTCAGAATATTTAAAATACATTAGTGTGCATGATGTTTTCACAGGTTTACTGTGAGATTATCTGAAGTCTCCATGCTTTGTTTTGAAAGGATTGTAAATGATTACTAAACTGATTACTTGGAAGTTGGTTGCTTATGTTATTGCAAGGACTTCTCTGAAAGCTTTGTGGGCCAGGTCATAATACCACATAAATAGCTTTATGGACCTGTTCATATTGCCATGAAAGGGAAATCCTGATTATGACTAATTAGGGAAATTAAGACTATGATTTATGGTCTTAATAAAGCTGCAACAGGACCAAAGAAGTGGATACTAAAATGCAAGGAAATGTTTTAACTCTATATAAACATTTCATGTGTTATACTTGTTGTGTGTAGTTTACTTTTAAGCTGTTTTACTGGGTAGCTGTATTTATCTAAGCTTACTGACAGTGCTCCAGTTTTGCTAACAATATGGTGGCCTTGGTCTAATCACAGAAATCTTGAGCTTTCTACTGATGCCTTGATTTATCTTATGAGTAAAAAGATCCATTCTAGGACAAATATTTTCTCTTACTAGTGGAAATTCTCAGGTGTAATAACTGTAGATACATTACTAGTGGAAATTCTCAGGTGTAATAACTGTAGATACATTGATGGAGTCTTGCATACAGACTGGTCCTAAGATCCGCACAAGTGAATTGATCTGATGGGAAGTGCTGGCACGTTATTGATAACATTAATTTATACCCTTTGGGAAGGGGGGGAGGGGTCATTACAGGTCAAGTTTGCTTTAATAGCTCAGATCAGGTGAAGCGATAAGTAGAGACACCAATTTAAAAATCAAAAATGTCTTTATTCAAGTCTAAAATAATGAACGTAACGTTCAGGCTAGTATCTGCTGGTTCCTGAATCTTGTTTCCAGACAGTGGGGGAGATTTACTAAAACTGGTGCACACAGAATCACATGCAGTGGTTTACAGTAAACAATCACCTTCTAACTTCAGCTTGTTCAATTAAGCTTTGACAATTAAACCCAAAAGCTGATTGGTTACTATGAACAGCTGCAGATTCTGTGTGCACCAGTTTTAGTAAATATCCCCTATTATGTACATACAGTTTACTAAGAAATAGTTATTTCTTTCCTAGTGGAAGACTGCATCTTAACTTTATTGTGCAATGTGAGGAGGCTGTGCTTTGTATTTGGCAAATATCACAGCTTAATTACACATTCAACTTTTTTTCCTAAAATGACTATATTGACAGGAGCCATTTTTGACAGTATTATAATTTGCTTTCACAGCACAAAACAAAATAAGTACCGTAAATGCTGATTTAGATACAAAAGTATACGCAGACACTGTTAAACCTATTTTTACGTTCTGTTATGCTTGGCCATGTGTTTTCTTTATACAAACTATGATCTCATCATTACTCAACTAGATACAAGTGAAGCCATCAAAGTGCACTACAGGAGAATTGCAATAGTTTAATGCCAAACAAATGTTTGTAGCAAACAGCTGTATTACCACTGATTCTAATTTACTCAGCAGGATTTCCCTTTCATTTCTTAAGTGAGATTAATGTCATGTATAGTATATACAGAGCTTCTGACCTCTGGCTAAATAATGAGTTCTTAACTCTGTTGTGCAATGTTTTGGGTAACTAATGAGCCAGAAGCAGGATACATTAAAAACCAGGCTTAACCTCCAGTAGAAGCATTCGGTGTACTTACTGGCCCAACAGTTGTAGTGTTAAAGTAAAGGTGTTGTTATACCATCTGTTACTAAGTATAGCTCTTGCACAAAAAAAAAAAATAGATAAAATTCCCATAGTTGATCAGTACACATGTGTGCCATTGGGGTAAATACAGTGCAGTCCTTACAACCCTGCTATCTGACAACTAGTACCTATAAGGTTATCCAAATCTTTGAGAATAGTTTAAATTGGATTTTGATTTACTTTGCCTACTGTTAGTTTATGCAGAACCAGAAATTTTGAAACATTGCAGCTGAAAGTGCCTCTCCAGCAGTTTGCTGCTTACTAGGTAATTAGCATCCTACATGCTTGAAACAAATTTACAGTTTTCATTTTAATTGCCATCAACCAACAGACTTAACCAGCAATCAGGTAGCCAATCCCATCCAATATAGCCAAACAGGGTAACTGTTGGTCATCTAGATTACGAGGGATTTATAGGCATGCTCATGACCACCAGAATAGATATTGGGGTTGATTTAGTAAAACTGGAAAGGGCAAAATCTGGTGCAGCTCTCACAGTAGCCAACCAGCTTCTAACTTCAGCTTGTTCAATTAAGCTTTAACAAAAAAAAAAAAACTGCAAGCTGGTTGGTTTCTATGAAGAGCTGCATCAGATTTTGCATTCTCCAGTTCTAGTAAATCAACCCCAATGTATGATAAAAGTATCTTAAGCTAGCATTTGCCCATCCAACTAGTTTGGTATCCATGCAACATTGGGTTTGATTTACTAAAGGCAAATAGACTTTGCAAGTGCAGTTGCACTCATTTTCCCTAGAGCTTTGTAAATGTGGTGAGGTTCTGCTGATTTCCATCATCCAAACATGTGCAAGCAAAAATTATATTTTTTTAATTTTCCTTGCACCTTATTGGGTATTCTCTACAAAGTGAATCTTCACAACATTCATTAACCCCTTGATGCCAGCGCCTCCTAGCCCTTTAAGAGGTTTGTGACTTCACGAGGTGGGGTTTAAGGTCATGTGATCATGTGATTGGCTGTAGCAGCGGTCACGTGATCATAATGGTCCCTATTGCAAGTAGCGAGCCGCCAAGAGGACACATATTTGCGTACTGTTGGCGTCAACCAGTTAAGCTCTGGGGAAAATCAATTCACCTGCATTTGAAAAGTGCACAGTCTATTTGCCTTTAATAGATAAACACCATTATGTTGTTTGCTAATATTGTACTTTCTAAAAAGGCTGCAAATAGCGGGGATGTTGGCCTACTATGTTCACTTCTCTGTAATAAACACTTTACTGCCTATTTCATGTGTGCTTTTCATAGGTTGCACTGAGCTCTGTTTTCTCTAAATATAATACACTTCCATTAGTTCATTTCATGGTCTTAGAAATGACTTCTGTTAATAAAGTTTATATATTTCTACAAGCAGGGAGTATATGAAATAGATTTATGAGAAAGGAAGAAAATAAAATACGGGATAATATAACCCTTTACTAAGCAATTTCATATTATGGGCCTAAAGAAAACCATGGTAAAAGAATCCAATTTCAGGTCAGAAATGGAACCATACCTGGCACAATTATCTACTAATCCTCATAGCTAGGACTGGAAATAAGGCTTTCACATGTCCTGTTTGATTTCTTTCTTTAGTGTACATTTACTTTTATAAAGTATAGTTAGAGGGAAGACAGAAACCTGTAACGTAAAATCGACCCTACCACCATATACTCTGGACTGAAAACAGAACAATAATATATTTATGGTTAAATTGTTAAAGGCTTTTTAAGATATATAAAATAAAAGTAGAAAATTTAAACGATGTTTATAGCGTTATAAAGAAAATCTCACTAGAATAATGTGCTTTTAGTTTGAAACACTTTTAGCAAACTTTTGTGCCTTTTAATTTTATTTTAGTTATAGTGCTCTTAACTCAAGAATGGTCTACAAACATGTCAAATAGGCATAGCCCCAATAACAAATACTACAATTGTGTCCCCTTTTCCACAGTACTAAGTGGGTTATTATGATAAAAGCCTGTATTACTCTCCCACCCCCATCCTATACCCTAGTTTAGATGTAGTGCTAGTGTTATGACTATGGTTATGTCCATAGGTCTTTTTGGCTTATCTGAATATACTAAACCCAAACTTTGTAAAAATAGGAAATTCACAAAGTGATTTAAGTCGGTTACTTATTTATTTGAAAGGCAATAATGTTACATTTTGCACATTTTACTACTACTGTTTTGTCTGTATTAACTCCTTCTTTTAATTCTAGGTTGGAAAACAGATCCAAGAAGCAGCAGGAAGAAGCAATCTGAAAAGAGTGACCCTTGAATTAGGGGGAAAGAGTCCTAACATTATTTTTCCAGATGCAGACCGTAAGTGTATATTGAAGTCTTTTTGGTTTGGTAGAGACTGGGCAGATTGGGTTGGGCTTAAACATATGGGATCTAAAACATTTAGTAATATAATTGTATTCCTTTTCTGGTAATAACACAGGAAATACTGTAAGGTGTATAACCTTTGTTCCTGAATGATGATCATTCCTTAAACTTTTTTAATGTTATATTGCTATATTTTTTATTTGCTAATGCATGGTGATCATTCTTTAAACATTTTGTACACTTGGTTAGAACTAATGTAGTATCCAGTAATGTCTGGTACCTACAATTAATAGTCAGAGATGCTTAGGTCACACGTTTTCTCCATTCTTATATTAGTAGAACATCAACTGAACCTCTCAAAGTTGAAATCAATGCATATAAAAAATAATTAGTTAATATGGTTCTATGTGTATTAAAAATGTTACATTTATTTTTTTAATGTAACTAATGTAGGGACATGAATTTGTTTTAATATCAGTCACCTGTAATTCTGTCGTCTGAGACGGGGAGGGCATGTAAAAGAAGCCCTTTAGGCTTGGCTGCATGCACATGTGTTGACCAGAGGGATGATCTCATCACTGTTCTTATGCTCCTTTACGTCCCTTATGTCCTGCTTGCTGGCTGGTGGATCTCTTTTTATTTCACAATGCATATTTTTATACATATTCCTGATCATTTTGGTATTTCTATATCTCTTGCAGTGGACTATGCAGTGGAACAAGCACACCAAGGTGTCTTCTTCAACCAAGGACAATGTTGTACTGCAGGCTCCAGAACATTTGTTGAGGAGTCGATCTATGATGAATTTGTTCGGAGAAGTGTTGAACGTGCAAAGAGGAGAGTAGTTGGGAGTCCTTTTGATCCAACGACAGAACAAGGCCCACAGGTATTAAGAAATTAATGGCATAACAGTTTGCACATCTGTTAATATAAGACTGATCATTCCTTCAAAGGACTTGCATTGATTTTTGGCTGACAGTTAAATTAACATAGGGAACTAGAGAATATAGTCAGGGGGGGTTTCACAAGAAGTGTTCATTGAATATTTACAGTAGAGTGCTGTATACTTTGATATAAGTCATTAATGAAGATATAGATTTATCTATTATTGGTGCCACTTAAGATCTGATATAGATTGAATTGATTCATACATAATGGATATTGGTAGATACAACCAGATCCACAAGTCATGCCCACCCCCTAAAGATACCAACATGGTAAACCAATTTTTTTATTACTTCTTTACCTTTTTTAATTTTTACAATATTTACCAAAAGTTTGTTTGGATAACAGCCCAGTGTGCACATGCAGGTGATACCAGCCTATATGCCCTTTTTCCCCAGGTAATACCTTCAGTTCCCTTTGTTAAAGGCCTAGAGGAGATATAACAATGTGGGGTTCTTTATGTGCTACATTAATTGGCCAGGTCGCATTAATTCCATTACTACACCACCAGGATAAGGAATAGCAGATTACTTACCCAATAATGGGTAAAAAAGTTACTCCCTTTACATTCCCACACATTATTGTGAGGTGCAGGGGGAGACCTCTTCATCTTTAGGCTGGCATTTTTATGGAGTTTCACCCTCTTGAAACATCAATGCAGTGCAGATGTTCTGGTATTAACATAGAAGACTGTAGACTCATTGCCCTCTTGCAATGGTAAGTCAGGTATAACAGACTTCTATCTATTGAGTAGACTTTTTTAAGTAGATAAGTAAAACCTTATGAATCATTTGTATTTTTAACTTCTCCAGCCTTCTACTGTATAACTGTATATATTAATAAACATATTTTTTGCTTTTTCTTTCCTTCTGAAGACTGATAAGAAGCAGTACAATAAAATCTTGGAACTGATTCAGAGTGGTATTGCCGAAGGTGCCAAATTGGAATGTGGTGGCAAACCATTGGGAAGGAAAGGACTCTTCATAGAGCCTACTGTCTTTTCCAACGTGACAGATGACATGAGAATTGCAAAAGAGGAGGTAAGGTGTGCCACAAGGACAATTCACAACAATAAATATATATATAGTGTATATCAATAGGGTTCCCACAAAATCTAGTACATGTTTCCACATGTTCCACAATCCAAGTTTACCTTTCAAACCCTAGTATGTCCATCCATCGTTTCTATAGTAGGGACATTAAGAGTAGTATATTAAATTATAAGCAACCACTGACTGAAATTAAATACTCATTACAAATTGAATATAAAATTCCAAGTCTCCCTCAACTTTCCCTTCCCTCCCCAACCCCATGAACCCTACCATTCCCACAAAACGTCAGAAAAATAAAAAATAATGAAAAGTGAAAGATTAAAAAAAAAACACTCCATCACCAAAGTGTGTTCTCCTGGCATAGAAATAATAAAAAGAGGCAATGATTCATTGACCCTTTTTATTTTTATTTCCCATTATTTCTATGGCAGGATGGTGGGATATGAGGTGGTTTTTGCTCTTTCATTTTGGTCTATTTTTCATTTTGTAGGGTTCATTGGGATGAGGAGGGAAGGGGAGTTTGACGGGGACGTGGTACTTTTAACTAAATTTTTAATCAGTATTCTGGAAAACTTTAATTAAAATTTGATTCGGTACCTGTAAGATAGTGTCTCTCTTCACAATTTCTTTTCAATATGGTTGCAGTATATTTGTGTATTGACACCTACCAATATGCACTATATTGCCAAACGTATTGGGACACCTCTCTAAATAATTGGATTTAGGTGTAACAAACACTTCCATGGCCACAGGTGTATAAAATCAAGCACCTAGGCATGCAGACTGCTTCTACAAACATTTTTGAAAGAATGGGTCATCCTCAGGAGCTCAGTGAATTCAAGTGTGGCACCTTGATAGGTTGCCACCTGTGCAATAAGTCCATCTGTGAAATTTCCTTGCTACTAAATATTCCATGGTCAACTGTTAGTGGTATTATAACAAAGTGGAAGCAACTGGAAGCGACAGCATCTCAGCCATGAAGTGGTAGGCCACGTAAAATGACAGAACGGGGTCAGTGCACGCTGAAGCGCACAGTGCACAAAAGTCGTCAACTGTCAATAGCTAAAGACCTCCAACCTTCATGTGGCCTTCAGATTAGCACAACAACAGTGTGTAGCGTGCTTCATGGAATGGATTTCTATGGCTGCTGCATGCACGCCTTACATCACCAAATGCAATGAAAAGTGTCAAATACAATGGTGTAAAGCACGCCGCCTCTGGACTCTAGAGCAGTAGAGACAAGTTCTCTGGAGTGACAAATCACGCTTACTGTCTGGCAATCCAATTGACGTGTCTGGGTTTGGCGGTTGCCAGAACGATACTTACCTGAATGCACTGTGCCAACTGTAAAGTTTGGTGGAGGGGGGATTATGGTGTGGAGTTGTTTTTCAGGGGTTGGACTTGGCCTCTTAGTCCCAGTGAAGGGAACTCTTAAGGCATCAGCATACCAGGACATTTTGGACAATTTCATGCTCCCAACTTTGTGGGAACAGTTTGGGGATGGCCCCTTCCTGTTCCAACATGACTGCACACCAGTGCACAAAGCAAGGTCCATAAAGACATGGAGCGAGTTTGGGGTGGAGGAACTTGACTGGCCTGCAGAGTCCTGATCTTAACCCAATAGAACACCTTTGGGTTGAATTAGAGCGGAGACTGCGAGCCAAGCCTTCTCATTCGACATCAGTGCCTGACCTCACAAATGCGCTTCTGGAAGAATGGTCAAACATTTCCATAGACACCCTCCAAAACCTTGTGGACAGCCTTCCCAGAAGAGTTGAAGCTGTTATAGCTGCAGAGGGTGGGCCAACTCAATATTGAACCCTGCGGACTAAGACTGGGATGTCATTAAAGTTCATGCGTGTGTAAAGGCAGGTGTCCCAATACTTTTGGCATTATAGTGTATTTTTGGTTCACACTGTAATCACAGTACATGAGCTCCCTGAGTAATTGTTTCTTTTGAATCCTGAAATAAAATATATACCATGTACCAGAATGTGTTGGAGAGTTTTCAGTGTTATGTTAATGAATCTACTCAGTTTAAAAATGATACAATTATTGCAGTAATTATGCATCTTTTTGGGATCTCTTTAACCATATATGTCCAGGAATGCTTGTGTAGTTAGTAAATTGTATATGGAAATTACACATTGTAAAAGAAAAGACACTTATTTTTTAAACAAAAACATTCCTTTTAGATATTTGGGCCTGTCCAACAAATATTAAGGTTTAAAACGATGGAGGAAGTTATTGAAAGAGCCAACAATTCTGACTTTGGGCTAGTTGCAGCTGTATTTACCAATGATATTAACAAGGCCCTTACGGTCTCCTCTGCAATGCAGGCTGGAACAGTGTGGTAAGAAAAACCTCTAGATTTTATTTTCCAACTTTTTAAATTAATTTTTGTTCTTATGCTGTATTGATTTTTTTTATTATGCATTATCATAACAATTAATATAAACAAATGGACAAACAATTATATATCCAATACAATCTAACTTTAAATTAATGTAAACCTTACTAAATATGAAAAAAAACTTTAAGATCCTGCAATATCGGTCTTTTTCAAAATGCAGTTTCTTAAATAAAAATACAGGCTGATTTGGATTTCTTCCTTTGGCATTTTTATATAGATCAATATGGCCTTTTCTGAGTCCATGAAAATACTTTAATAGCAAAGAAGCCTAATTAAAGCATATATGACGTCAGCTTTTTGTTTTTAGCTACAGTGCTATTTATGCTGCATATAGCCCAAGGAGCTATTTAATAACAACTATATTCTGAATTTTATAGTAAAAATACAAATGAAACTGCTGCAAGGACATTTCAGCAGAACCTCAAACTAAGACTGGAGCTCTTGACGTTCTGAATTTTGCCCCCATCACTAGTAAGGAAAGAGCAGAACAGGGGCGGACTGACAACTCATGGGGCCCCTATGTCCTTGCCCAAAGTCAAAAAAGCCTATGAAAAAGGTACCAAGGGCATCTCATGGGGCCCCCTACTGACCCCGGGCCCTCGGGCAGTGCCCGAGTTTCCAAATGGTCAGTCCGCCCCTGGAGCAGAATTAATCAATTAAAGGGTATTTAAACACTAACAATGAATTTCTCTTATTTAGTCTCTTAAATATACTATTGAAAGCTCCTTGTTACATCTGGTGAATAAGTGCCTGTTAGGCTTGTCAAAAATGTTGTAAGATGTAACTTCCTATGCTCTCTATCTATGCTGCATTTCTGTTAGTTACATTGCTCCCTGCTATTGTTGAGGAATACAGCTCCCCTTCCCTATGTTATGGAGAAAGGGAGATGGGGTGGTTTTTGAGTCCCGCCTTAAAGTGGTTCTAAAGGCTCAAAGTTTTTTACCTTCATGTATTCTATGCAGGAAGGTAAAAAAACCCTCTGTGTTGAGTGGTCCCACAGCTCCCCCTCCCCAATCCTTACTTGAGCCCCCTCCGATACAGCGATGTTCTCAACAGCTTCTGCTGTCCGGGGACTCTTCCTCCTTATTTGCCAAGACAGCTCCTGCTGCTTGAATCACAGCCAGTGAGCCAATGAGGAGAGAGCAGTGGCTCGAGGTTGAGCAGCTTTTCCTGGGGGCACTGCTTGAGTGGGAGAAGCTAGGAGTGCCGGCAGAGACTCGAAAAGAAGAGGATCGGTGCCAGGGGCGGACTAACAACTCATGGGGCCCCCGGGCAATAGGGGATCATGGGGCCCCTGTGCTCTTGCCCAAACTCAAAAAAGCCTATGAAAAAGGTACCAGGGGCATCTCATGGGGCCCCCTACTGACTCCGGGCCCTCAGGCAGTGCCCGAGTTTTCAAATGGTCAGTCCACCCCTGATCGGTGCTGCTTTGTGCAAAATCACTGCACAGAGCAGGTAAGTATAGATGTGTTTGTTATTTTTAAAAAATTAAGCTTTAGTGTCACTTTAAGGTGGCAACAATGGCTCTAAACACAGTTCACTGAATGAATGTTGTCACCCTAGGACAGAATGTGTTACTGGCTGGAATACCAGGTTTAAAAAAAATATTTTAAAACCGTATATAAAAAAACTAATGCAGCCACTAATTCTGAAGATTGGTCAGCTGTGATAAATTATTGCCCTGGGTTAGCTATGCTTTAAATATGCTATACATATACTTTTAATTTGTTGGCAATTCATATATATAAAGGTAATAAAGTTAATAATATGCTATTGTATAGTATAATATACATTATTTTTATATATATATATATATATATATATATTACACTATACAATAATATAGTGTGGTGTAATAATCGTGCATGGGACGTATCGTAAAAAATAATTTAGTAGCATTCCAACCCTTAACAATTATGGATGCAAACAGCATAAATTAAAAGGAAAACAGATTATTTTGAGTAGCGAATAGTGTGTTGGAGAATAAAAAAAAGTATTTTGCCTTGCTCATGTTTAGGTTAACATAGATGCAATTTATTCACTAAGCTAACTAAACACTATTTTAGTCTTGAGCAATAATATGAAGCTAAAGATCCAATGAGTTGAAATAAGTAAAAATTATCTTTAAAAAAATCACAAAATTGATTTGAAGTTTGATTTAATTAGTTCTTTAATCATTACCATATCTCGTGGGGTTTATTATAGCTATTTATCAATTGCTATATAAAGTAGATTCCAGCATGGAGGCTCTCATAGTCTAAAGAGAAGACTGCTTTTTACAGAGGGGATCAGACAAGGCAGTGGGGTTTCCACATACTGTATATTTGCAAATGTTGTGCACTAAAAACTCTATTTTTAACACAAATTGTAAGGCTGTATTTCTTTTTTAATTACACAGGCTATCTGCTAAGTATACCAGAAAAAATTGTTTACTCCGATTAGAGATATCCTCCAGGCATGGCAAAGAATGCACAAAAAAAGACCAATCCTGTAACTCTAAAGTTTAATACCTTGAAAAATTTTCATTTATTCACCAGAAATTCTCTTTGGATAAATATCACCTTAAATTTAGCTGCAATACACAACACTTTGATGTTTATAAATGAATTCCCATGTGTATTGTACCACTGGTCAACTGATGTGTATTTTAGCAACTAAATCCTGTCCTGCTAATGTGTATTGAGTTGACTAGACATTTTCCCAGTACAATGATGAATGTTTAGAGGCGAGTGCTAAACAATATATTTAGAGTATGTGGAACTGTTAGCCTCTGAAAATTTGCAAGTAATATAGTTTTCATGCAAACTAAATGTGCATATTTTCCTAACGCAGGATAAATTGTTACAATGCTTTAAATGCTCAAAGCCCATTTGGAGGATACAAAATGTCTGGAAATGGAAGAGAAATGTAAGTTCACTTTTAAATATCTTATGAAATCATCACGTTCTATATATGAATGACAGTACTTTGCCATTTTATACAAGAAATTGTTTTCACATGTATTCAGGTGTTAGTGTCAACCTTTTCATGTCAAATATGGCATTACCACTGTAACATATGTAGTTATTTATAAAAATACATGTAAAGAACATCTCTCCTAAAGCCAAACACCTGAGTCAAGAGGCTGCAGTTAAAGAATCCATTCCCCAAACCATTTTCCGCATTTAACTCTGGGGCAACCAAACTAAATGTAGTCATGGAGCCACTACACAAGAACAGCACATAGTACATGAGTCTTGGAATGGAACCATCCATCGCAACTTGATCAGAGAATATACTTTTCAGAGAATGCAAAACTCCAGCCTACGAGCAGTCACCAAAAGGCATCTGCTATTAACTTTACTAGCAAGAAAACATACTTTTTTTGTTACTTTCTGGTTATGTTTTCTTTTTTGTTATTAGAGGCTTGTTTCTGACTTCAGGGCTACTCTTCTTCCACCTGTCAGCACCCTGTACAATAAAAATAGCCATAATGGCCTCTGAATTGCTCTTACTGGACAGGGGAATAGCAGTTGGACAGGACATAGCCCAGAAGTTTGGTAAGTTGGAATATGTTTATAGTGTCTATACCTAGGTTTGCAATATAAGGTCTCAATATCACACATTGGAGTAGATTTACTCAAACTGGAGTGATCAGAATCTGGTGCAGCTGTGCATGGCAGCCAATCAGCTTCCAGCTTCAGCTTGTTCTTTTAAGCTTTTACAATAAAACCTGGAAGCTGATTGGTTTCTATTCAGAGCTGCACCAGATTTTGCACTCTCCAGTTTTAGTAAATCTCTGCCATTGTGTTCCAACTATCCCCTGCACAAGCTAGTCAATTATTAATTGACTATGGGTTTGATTTACTAAAGGCAATTAAACTGCAATTTGCAAAGTACAATTGCACTCTGCAAGTGCAGTTGTTCCAGAACTTAGTAAATGAGCAGAAGCTCTGCTGACTTCCTTCATCTAATCGTGTGCAAGCACAAATGCTGTTTTTTATTTTCCTGGCATGTGATTGGGTATTATTGGCAAAGGGAAGCTTTACCGGATTTACTAAGCTCTGGAGCAACTGCACTTGCAGAATGCTATTGCACTTTGCAAAGTGCACAGTCTATTTGTCTTTAGTAAATCAACTCCAATATTTCTACTATAAAAAAAATTATAAATTAGGTTTTCTCTAGTAGCTAAATATAATAAAAGGGGAACCTACAGTCAGAAACTGGGCACAGTAGACCCACAGTCAGTTTTTGTCTTTATATTTACATTAAGGCTTGGTTGTATAAACCTTTAGCAAGCTCTTTGTGTGTCTCGATAGTAACGGTTGTTTGGGTTGCCAAACCCTTAAATAAGAACTATGAAAACAGTGGGGTTGATTTACTGAAGGAGTAGAACATGTTCATGTTCAAACAGAATTTTTTTTCATTTTCCTTGCACATGATTTGTTATTCTCTGCAAAGTAAATGTCTACTTTATTGCACCTTTCATTCACTTATTAAGTTAAGGCTACCAGATTTTGAAAATTAAATGTGGGGACACCCTACTGACCATACCCACTTTTAACCACAGCCACAAAATGGCCCCATTTGTAGCCACACCTATAAAATTACTCCCCCATTATTAACATGCCCCATTAGTAACATGCCCAAAAACAGACTTTTGGTACAAGAGGAAGATATGTAAAGAAAATAAAGCAAAAGAGAATTAGTGCAGCAATGTGCACCAGAGCAAATTGTGGCAACAGTGAGGTTTGACAAACCTAAGACGTTAAATAAAGCCTGAACATACTCTGTTCTGGGTCACAAATGCATAAAACGCAGAGTGCAGGGGTCAGGCGTAAGTAATATACAGGGTGCAAGGATCAGGAGTAAGTAACACATAGAGTGCAGAGGTCAAGTGTAAAGCTGGACATAGATAGATAGAATTTCGAAGGAAAATTTTTAGGAAAAGTCTTACCAAAATATGTATGAAAATTCTCAGAACATTTGAATATTGTTTATAATATTTTGTTTGCTTGTATTATTTGCTTTTTGGAATGAATGGACTTTATCGAACAAAGGCCACATACACTGTTAGAAATTCATTAGTCCGAAAAAATGTTCCATCCTGTTCCTTTGAATTTTCTCATTACAGCAGTTGAAAACAAACATTGATTTGATCCACTAATGATTAGAAAAATTAATGAACTTTCTTAGAACATTCTTTTCTAAGAATTTTTGTCCGAATTCTCCTTATCTATGGCCAACTTTAGTAGCACAGAGAGTGCAGAGATCAGGAGAAAGTAACACAGAGAGTGCAGGAGCCAGGTGTAAGTAACGTACAGAGTGCAGAGGTTAGAAGTAAGTAATGCAGAGAGTTCAGGCATCAGGGGTAAGTGACAAAGAGAGTTGAGTGGTCAGGAGAAAGTAATGCTAGAAAATAGTGCATTACATTTTTAATAAATAAATGTCCCATATTTTACTTCCATAGTTGAAACATTCTGGCATGTACAGATTTTAAGCTATCATATAGCAATCCAAATGTCTCTGTCTTTAATAAAACACTTTATATTGGGATGTCACTTTGATTTTTTTTTTACTTTGCAGTTTAACTGAATCTTAAGCCCATAATTTCTTATTTGTTTTTCTTTATTTCAGGGGTGAATATGGATTGCGGGAATACACAGAAGCAAAGACAGTGACCATAAAGATCCCACAGAAGAATTCCTAACAAGTTTATGAAAGCCAGCATACTATAATAAAGATGACCATTGCTCGCTAAAAAGAACTAAGATGTTGGTATTCTAGACAACTTTACTGATGCTGACTGGATGAAGGTTAAGATATATCTAGGGATAAGCTCTTTTTGTAGAATATCTGACACCTTCTGTCAAGTTTATTTAGACCACTACTCAGAAGCAGAATGTATTATACAATGACCTCTTTATGCTGTTTCTGTATCTACCAGGTAAAACCTGGACAATATGTATTAGCCAGCCTTAGGTCTTTGATATACTCAATCTAATACATAAGGGAGCCAAATTACTGCCATCTACAATAGATGAACTTTGTATTGAGGTTGTTAGATAGGTAATGCAAAGAAAAAATACTTTTTTTTGCGTAAAAGCTTGTAGATAGGTCTTCTAGCTCTTTGACGTGTCTAATATATTTGATATTTTTTCTGCTAGCATGTTGGTCATTGGACATTTTGCAGTCTTCCAGATTTTGCCACTTTTGGCCAAGTTTACACTTATGTGTATACAAAAATAATAACGTCGAGATTCAAAGCCAGATAACTTACCCTATTTATAAGAACCCTGAACTTTCCTGTGATCTAGCCAATGTTTTTTAAACTGGATTTTAATTGTAAGATTCTTATTACAAATTATGGTCTTAAAATGAAAGAGGAGGTGGGAGGGCAGGGGCTTTCTCTAGTAGTTCCTGTTCTTGATTACTCTGAAGGCCCTATGTTAGGCCTTAGCATTCTAAATGATATATTAAAGCTTCCATTACTGGCTTTATTGCTCAATAAACCGGACACTAGATAAATCAAGCAGATGTTTCATTTTTTGGACATTTTAAATGTTTACTTGAAAAATGGCTAATAAAATCTGGAAGAGTTCTGCTTTTAAGAGGATCCATTATAGAGCACTGTAGGAGACCTTAAAACTAAAAAAAAAAAAAACCATTCAGATTTAAAGTTACTGTACTCCTACTCATAAAGGCTTTCTCTTTTGACTTTGTTTTATAAGTTTATAGGTTGAGTTTTTAGCTTTGTATATATTTGCTTTAAATTGTAATGAGGGCAGGGTTAAGTGTCTTCCTGTTCCTAATCTGTCTGCAATAACTTTAAATATGTGCTGCATGTGCGTGTATATAAATATATATGTATTTTATTCTATGTCTTTGCTTTACACAACTATATAATCTGCCTTTCTCTAGATGCATGCAATGTAGGTGCCCTGCAACACTAATGTTATTCTCAAAATCTAAATTAGAGGATTGTTAAAATGCAGCCCTCAACTTAACCAGTAATATTCATGGTATATTGCATTTGAGTAAGATGTTTATGGTGGTCCACAGTGTTTTAAATGTACCTGATGTCTACTGAGATGTGATAGCCATGAATTATGATAACAGTTGCATGTTTGCTCTAAAATTCTCATGGGGATATTGGTTCCTTAATAATGACATATTCAGATAATGTCTGCTTAAACCCTAGCAACAAGAAAATATGAATGGACCATGATAGAGTATTGTAGTTGTGTGATAGCGGCATTATGATCTTAGCAGGTAGTCTCATGGTACACGCATAATTAGTGGTTAAGAATCCTAAAAACAATCATATATGGGCTTTACAGGTGACAGACATTTTTTTTTCTTTTTTTTAACCATACCTCATGTTAACTGAAAAAAACAGTGCTTTAAGTCTGTGATTTACAAATTCACTTACCTACAATGCCCAGAGAGATTGATATTTATAAAGGGTAGTTTTGCAGATGTTTTAATGTATAGGGCTGGGGAAAAGTAACTTATATGCAAGCCAATGAGACTTTGACCGTTTTATAATAAATGATGAATGTCACAAAATATTGCAAAATCAACATGCATGTTTTGCTTGATCATAATTCATGTATGTACAGCTATTAAAATGTAAAGGATATTAATATTTTCTATTTTTTTTCCATTAAAATTTCAGTTAACTGATTGGTCTCTGTGTGGTTTCTTACAACACTGCTAGGCAATGCTCACCTATGCACTAAATGTAGAAGCAAGTCCAAACTCAATGATACTTCAGAAAGTGCTTCCCCTAGCTTTCCAATGCTCACCATGTAGTGAGTAGGCAGTAGGGAAAAGCAATTGAAAGTCAATAGGCTGGCTTAGTCTACCAAGACCTAAACATTGCATACATTTGTGTCACCATGAAGCATGGCAAACACATACATGTATACTGTATCATTTACGTCAGTACACCCTTCAGACCCAGCAGTGAGGAAATCCCAATAGGAGAAACCCCTTTTAAGAAGTAAAAGAAGAAGCCCTAAAGCACTGTTCTCAATTTCAGTAGGCCACCAAATGTGAATGTCTTCCAGATGGTAATACAGCTATTTTATCAGCAACAGCCTAAAATAATTATTATTTATTGCTATAGCATGGATTATTTCAACAGCAATTCTGTTACAAGTCCTGGAAAACATGCATTTGACTCCAGTGATTGGAGTTGAGAGTCTCTTCTAACCATTCCTGAGCTGGGTTACTTGGTGGGAGCCAAGGGTCGTACCAACCTGATACTAACTGTGATAGAATGCCTAAAGCCATTGGCATTTAAGAAATAGACTGGTACATTCTGAGAAATTTCCTTGTGGTTTTTGGGTGTGGTAGAAACAGTCTAGTGACATGAAATGTTCCATTAGTTAGACTTTCAGAATCTCTGCTAAAAACGTGAGGAAAATCTCAGTGACCATATTGCAGGCAAACGTAGGCATAAGTTCAATGGGAAAAAACTTTCTAGTCACCAGGAAAACTTTCCTGTGGCTTGCATACCTTAAATATTTGTATAGATTTCTAAAGCCAATGCTTACAAGAGTCAATATCGATATCAGAGTTTGGTTGTGGGTAAGCTGCTACCTGCTTTATAATTCGTTAAATAAGGATTCTGCTACTGTACTTTTACTTCCAATATATTTCATCTTCTCTTTTATCACCTGTTTATGGTACAATATTATATATATATATATGTGTGTGTGTGTGTATGTATGTATATATATATATATATATATATATATATATATATATATATATATACCATTTAGACTAGATTTTTTTTTTATATTAATTCAAACTAACTCAAAATTCTAAGTGAACCTGCTATCTGGAGTACATTTCTTAAAAATATGTTTTGGTTAGTAATGTATACTACTTTACAAAGAAAAACATGTTAGAATAACTATAAGCCAAGTAGATATGTTTGAGGGTTATATTTATCTTATACAAATCATTTTGATGCACTGTATTTCAAGAACATTCGCAATAGAATGCAATAATGATACAATAAAAGGTTTAAAGGGTCAGTACAGGTTCAGATGAAAGGTCCTCACTTACTATCCCTCTGACCTACTTAAGCCAAACCCCTCCATACAAGTGCCTAAATACCTGACTCCTACAGCCACAGCCTTCCATGGTGTTTATGCCCAATATAATTAGTAATCTTCTTGGTGCCACAGTAACCTCCCCTAGACATGGATAGGGAATAGTACCAAGAGTAGTACACCCATGGTCTACGGGAAGTCATTGGCAGACAGAGCTGAGAAGATTTCCAAATGGAAGTTGTACACATTGTGGGAGGCAGCTGCGATCACAGAAAGATAAGTAGGCACCAAAGTAAGGGGAATGTAGCTTAGGGTAGCTTAGGGGGGTAGGAAATAAGGGTTGGAAGCTTTTGAATCAAGCCTGAACTTGTTCTTTAAGGTATCCTTAGTATATAATACTATGTGCCCAACAGTCTTTGCTGAGAGCCTTTCAAGTAAAATATTGTAAATGGAGCATACCTTTAACCTTTTAAGCATGAGGTCAGCTTCAGAAAAAACAAGTTGTCAAGATTTTCTATTGACTGCATAGACAGCTGAACATATACTCATATAGCAGTTCAGCAGATTGTTATGTACAATGCTGCCTATATGTACTACATCAAAAGTAGACTGTTTTGCATTATGTATGTCACTGTTATGATAACCTAATATAATCGCTTTCTTCAAAGTGCAAAAATTATACTGAATGGTGTTTTTTCAGGTTAGTGTAGACAGCATTGGTCCAGCTTGGCAATCAGGTTTAATTGCAGTGTTGACACTTTGCGATAAATAAGTGGGTTTTGGGTTGCAGTTTGGGCACTCAGGTTCTAAAAGATTTGCCATCACTGACCTAGGATAATACAGTCTGTTCTTCCTGCATTGGCTTGAAATTAGATAAAGAAATCTCTTTATTTTTGGAACTTGTGATGGGATGTGAATACCTTCTGTTATAAGAAGGCAAACAGAGGAGAGCATTTGGTTAATTTTACCCACCTCACCATAACCTGTTTGCTTATACTTTCTTGGAGGACTCCAAGCCTTACTCCATAGAAGTATCGTTTTCATGCACTCATAATGGCAAACAAGCCTTACACAGCTGTAGGCAACATGGAATAAATGTCTCTATAATATTAGGCTGTATCTTTGCCATACTCCAATGGTTCTCATTGTACAGTTGACCCAATTTGGGGTTAGTGGTGGAATGAGACATGTAAATAACTTCTGTTCTAAGAAGGCTTTACTATGCTATGCATTGGTTCAGTGGAGAACTTTCGGTCCCGTTTGACCCAACTCACCATAACTTGTAAGGTTATACTGTCTCCTTGGAATTCCTTCATGAGCTTCTATTTTTCAATAACACAACCATCAGTTTCTCCCCTCATGGCAGGGTACTAGGTGTAATCCTAGACTCCCATCTGTCCTTCCAGTCCCAAATCCAATCGCTGTCCAAATCATGTAGCCTTCACCTCCGCAACATCTCCAAGATATGCCTGTTCTTAACCTCGGAAACTACTAAGCAACTTATTCACTCTCTTGTTATCTCTCGCCTTGATTATTGCAACTCCCTCCTCATTGGCCTACCTCATCGCATGCTATCCCCTCTTCAGTCTATCATGAATGCTGCTGCCAGACTCATCCACCTTACTAACCATTGTGTATCTGCCAATCCCTCAACTGGCTTCCCATTGCTCAACGGATAAAATTCAAAACATTAACAATAACATATAAAGCCATTTATAACTCTGCCCCAAATTACATCACCAATCTTGTCTCCAAATATCACCCAAACCGTACTCTCTGCTCCTCGCACCATCTACTGCTCTCTAGCTCCCTTGTCTCCTCCTCCCATGCTCATCTCCAGGACTTCTCTAGAGCTTCCCCCATCCTCTGGAACTCTCTACCCCAATTTATCAGACTATTGCCTACTTTTCTCACTTTTAGGCGATCTCTGAAAACCTTTTTCAATCACTTCAGGGAAGCCTATCCTGCCCTCAGCCAATAATAGAATCTTCTACTCCTCCTACCAGTCCATTCCCCACAATTACTATCTTTTGTACCACTAGCCCCTCCCTCTTAGATTGTAAGCTCCAACCCTCTTGTATTGAACTGTATTGTTGCTGTATTGTCTCCCGTAATATTGTAAATCTCTAAGCAAACTGTTGGCGCTATATAAATCCTGTATAATAACACAGGTCTGCAAAAATGTTTTTTCAAGAGCTGTTTTGGTTATTCCACGTAATCTTTATGTTTTTTGGTGCGCTGAATCTGAAAATGACCTCCATTGTGTCATAGGACATCACATTTCCTGACAATTTAGGTAACTATGTTAAATAAGGCAATACCTAAAAAAAAATGGAAATAGTCATATAAAATTAAAGTTTTATTAC
Organism: Staurois parvus; assembly: GCF_062004578.1. Lineage (NCBI taxonomy): Eukaryota > Metazoa > Chordata > Amphibia > Anura > Ranidae > Staurois > Staurois parvus. The sequence continues at coordinate 2,054,125 of NW_028317850.1, forward strand.
ATTTTTTTCATGAAAATCCTTTTTTGAACTGAAATGAGCTCACCTACGTACACACACTAAACTCGATTCTTCTTCCCTGTGAGGCTCCTCTTGGTGCATTTACGCTTGTGAGTAGCATCTGGAATGTCTCTCTGAAGCATCCAACAGTAGTCTGCCATCATTGTAATGCTCCATTTTCCCTGGTATCTCCTTTCCATCTCTTTAATGTCTTGGTGGAATCGTTCACCTTGTTCCTCACTCACAGCTCCCAAATTTTCAGGAAAGTAGTCAAGGTGGGACTGGAGGAAATGCACTTTCAAACTCATCAGGCAACCTAAAGCTTGAAATGCTTTCAGCATTCGTCTGACAATTTTTTTGTAGTGAGGATCTTTGTTATTGCCTAAAAATGTCTGTACGGCTTCTTTAAATGCAATCCACCCTTCTTTTTGAGGATCCGTCATGGTATTGACAAACTCTAGATCAACTATAAGCCTTCTAATGTCTGGTCCGACGAACACACCTTCCTTCAATTTTCCCTCCGACAGGCCTGGAAACTTGGTGACCAAGTATTTGAAGCATTCTCCATCTCTTGGAAGTGATTTTACGAATTGCTTCATCAATCCCAATTTTATGTGGAGAGATGGTAGAAGCACTTTATGGGAAGGTACCAAAGTTTCTCAGAGGACATTTTTTTCACCGACTGTTAGCACCCTCTGCTGCCAACTATTCTTGGTCCAGTGATTTTGTTGGTCTTGACTGGACTGTCCCATAGACACAGAAAACAAGGGTATTTGGTATCCCACCCACTGGATTCTTCAGGAAAGATTAACCCCTTTTACCATTAGAAGTACAGACTCAGGGCTGAGGCTTACACATACAGCATGCTGCTGAGTATTCCAGTAGTCAGACATGTCACTCAGAGCAGCACTTGTATTTACCCCCTTTGCTGGGGGGGGGGGGCAGAGATTGTTTACCTGCAAATAACAACAAAGGGCCAGAAGAGAACTAGGGAAATGAGGAAATAGAATTTGTTTCCCTAAAACTTGCTTAGCGTATGTATATATTGCTGACCATCAGATTTACAGTGCTATATTTTTTTTTACATAACTCAGACAACACCTTTAAGGTTTTTTTTCGCATTTTATATCTTAAATGCACTTATGTGAATTAATTAATAGTAATTTGGACTTTAAATTTAGTTAAAAACCCATAATATAAAAAAATACCAAAAATTAAAAATATTTGATAAATTTGAAGACAATTTTGCATTTTGTGGCAAATCATGACGTCTAGGAGTTTTTTCAATATTTTATTTGTTTTCAGCACACCAAAATACATGGAAATTAGATGAAAATGATCAAACAGCTTTTTAGTCGCAGACATGTGTAGTAATAATAATAATATTATTTTTCTATTGCTTTGGTGTGTGTGTGTGAATGATGTTGGTAGATGCATTAGATTATTACTTCCTTCATGTTCTGCTATAAATGAAATTGGATACATGCATTGTGTTAGGCAATAGAATAACATGTTAGCACTATATTAAATACACAAAAAATGATTAGTTTACAGCTGAAATCAGTTTGCTATGAATTTAGTACTGCTACAGACATTATTAACATTATCATATACAGTATATACACACACAGAGAAGAGAAATCCAAATCAAATCAATATATGGTGTTACTTCCCTTTGCCTTCAAAACAGCATCAGTTCTTCCAGGTACACTTGCACAAAGTTTTTGAAGGAATTTGGCAGGTAGGTTGTTCCAAACATTTTAGAGAACTAACCATGGATCTTCTGTGGATATGGTCTGCCTCAAATCCTACTGTCTCTTCATGTAATCCCAGACAGACTCAAGGATGTTGAGATCAGAGCTCTGTGGGGGTCAAACCATCACTTCTAGGACTTGGTTGTATGTTTGGGGTCATTGCCCAGCTGCAGGATAAATCTGGAGCCAATCACAAGCTTCCCTTATGGTATGGCAAAATGGATAAATATCTACCTGTATTTGTCAGTATTGAGGACACCATTCATCTTGACCAAATTTCTGCAGAAATGCAGCCTCAAAGTCATACACTTTGTAACATGGGCTATTGCTGTGCTGTATATTTTATATAACTCATATTTATTGTTGTTATGTTGTGTTACAAATATTGAATTGATTTGGATTTCGCTTCCAGTTCATGTACTTTCCATTTTGTTATTTGATAAGTTATTTTATAAATAAGCTTTTAACACTTCTATTTCTACTTCTATTTTTCTAAAAAATTGTGACAGAAAATTACTTAAAAAAACTTGCCATGCCTTTTACTAAATACCTTGGACTGTCTACTTTCCAAAAAGAGGTAATTTGGGGGGTATTTGTACTGTCCTGGCATTTTAGGGCTGCAAGAAATTAGATGGGCTGTCAGTACATTGATCGATTTTCATTTATACTGTATATATCATATTTGGTATACTCTAACACAGGGCTTAAAATTTCAAGTCCTGAGCTACTAACCAGGCTTTAAGAGTTACTCGCTACCAGTTGCCCCAACCAACCCTTACCCTGCCCCGCCCCTAATTCCACCCTAAACACGCTCTGGTAAATTATTTCATGAAATTACACTGTTAAATGTTACCCACATTACATCAGGGTCCCCAGAGTCCCCTCACATTACATCAGTGTCCCCAGAGTCCCCCCACACTACATCAGGGCCTCCAATGTCCCCCTAAACACTCCATCATACTTAGACCATGTACCGCATACAACCATAACCCCCCCATAATCTTTCACTCACAAAACCATAATTCTACCAAGCATATCCTACCTACTATCTTACCCAGCAGTACCTCAAATGTCCCATACTTTACCACCTATAATAACCACATAATCCTGAACCTGTCCAAACCAACCATACATGTAGGTTTACATACAGACATATGTACATACACACATACACACACAAACAGACACCTGTACATACACACAGAAACATGTACACACATGCACAGAGACACGTACACACACACACATACAGACACATGTATACACATACAGACACACATACATGTACATACACACAGACACATGTACATACACAGAAATACACATGCACAGGCAAATGTACATACGCACAGACACATGTACACACAGACACATGTACGTACATACACATGTACACGCACATACACACATGTACACGCACACAGACACATGTACACACACAAATACATGTACATACACACAGATACATGTACAGATATACACATGTACATACACACAGACACATGTACATGCATACACAGACACACAAACACACACACAGATACATGTACACACAAACACACACACATGGACACAGCCCTATAAAAATGTGCAATATATCGTTACCTTCACTCACAGAGCCGGGTACTGCACTCTAGGGGGAGGCAGAGAGCACAGCACACACTCCTTCCTTTGCTTTCACTTTGCTCAACTATTGAGCAGTCTGACGGCTCCCAGTGCAAGTGACAGATCCGGTCCTGAGTTCCGAGCCTGCTCAGCAAGACGGCCCTGGGGACACACTCGCCCCCACCATAATTTCCACTCACCAATGCGAGCTGGTGAGTGGAAATTTCAAGGCGTGCTCTAACACTTACACACAAACTAAATACTATCCACTGATTTGGGCTATTTTACTAGGGAAATGTAGCAGAATACATTTTTGGCCTAAATTTATAGAGAAAGATTATTTGTTTGCAAAATTTTATTTTACTGTGTTCTTTAAACAGTAGTGATCAAATACCACCAAAAGAATGCTCTATATGTGTGCAAAAATAATAAAAATTTCCTTTGGGTACAGTGGGCTCCATTCACAGAACCAGATTGCATGTGGTATGTACATTAGATAGCTAGACACATTTTTTCTAAATACCACATGCGATCTTGAATCTGTCAATTCACTATACCGTTTTGCAGTATTTACTGAAAAACCTTGAAAACGCTCGGTAAATACAGTATGAACAGACATTAAACTCAATTCACAGAAGGTAAAGAATAATTAAATGTGGTAATTAAATAGTGGTCAAGGCATTTAAGGAATGTGTACTGGTTGTTAAGGAGCAGGTGACCGCCACATCTTTAACAACTGATAAGTCATCAGCTGTCAGCAGGGTTTCCTGCTGACAACTGAATGCAAAAAAAAAGAATTGCTGGCAATGAAAAATTAAGAAAAAGAGGCATGGGGCCTGCTCTGATCCTAACCAGGCCCTTCAGGTCTGGTATTGATTTTGAAGGGAACCCCTACACCAAAATTTAAATAAAGGTTCGTGAGGTCCCCCCCAAAATCCATACCAGGCACTTATTGGAGTATGCACTCCAGCAGGTCAGGAAAGGGGGGGAGATGAATGAGCAGCCCCTCCCCTCGTGAACCATACCAGGCTACATGCCCTCAACATGGGTGGGGGGTGTGCTTTGGGGCAGGGTGTCTCTGCCCCCACCCCCCAAAGCACCTTGTCCCCATATTGATGGGAACAAGAATCTCTTCCCCAAAACCCTGGCCAGTGGTTGTGGGGCTTATTAAAATCTGCAAGCTCTCTTTACAAAGGGGGCTCCAGATCATGCCCCCCATGTTAATGAGTATGGGGTAGCACCGCCCCTTAGTTTATTTAGTGGGGGTAGGCGGTAGAGCTGTCAGATTGTGGGAGCCTTTGTCAGGAGATTTTGTTTTTCAGGTTGACAGTGGGCATTGTCATTGACAATGGATCTACACCGGGAGACATTTTTTAAATTTTTTTTTTAATAGATGACTTGTATAAACTGCCTCCTGTGTTTTTTTACACTACACTTTTTTTGGTGAATGAGTAGGGGTATGTACAAGTCTTTACACAGCAGAAACTCTTCTTGGAGAGCTCTCCCGCCTCTCCTGCTGTACCACCCCAGACCCCAGATAATAATAATAATTAATATTATACAGGATTTATATAGTGCCAACAGTTTACGAAGCGCTTTACAGCATGAGGGCAGACAGTACAATTACAATACATATTAATACAGGAGGATTCAGAGTGCCCTGCTCATTAGAGCTTACAATCTAAGAGATATGCTCTTCTTATCCAGCTGTCTGAGGGAATCCCTGAGCAAGGGAATTCAGTGCCTGCCACTTTAAATGAAACAGTCCTGGGTAAGGAGCTAATCAGGTTTCCCACCAGAGTGCTCTTTTTCCCTTAACTGGCCCAGGGGTGTAGGACTACTCACTCAGTCTCAGTCCTGCAAGCTGATTGAGGTAGGTGGATGCCTTCAGGCCTTCCACTGGGCTGGCTCCTTTCCTGGCTCTACAGGTGGTCCTCGCCCTGGGGGCTGGTGAGGCTAAACATTCCTCCTTTCCAGCTTCCTGCCTGCAGGTGGGGCCCTCCCACTGGCCCCCTCCCAGGCTCCTGAATCCCAGCTTCCTCACATCTTCCACTAGAACTCTCCTGCTGCTGAGCAGGCTCAGTCATAGTTAAGGGCTGCTCTGGTCCCATGCCAAGCCTCCTGCTTGGGGATTGGCCGGAGTCAATTGAGTATGCAGACCAGCCCTTCCTCATCCCGTCCACTGTTTCTAGAATCTTGTCTAAGAGCAGGGGGAGGTATCAAGGAACTGATCTGCAGTCCTCTCAGTCCTGACCCTGCTGACTATTGCCAGGGCTGTTACTCAGCTCTTCTAACAAAATAATAATCAGCTAGCTCCCTCTAGCTAATTAGGAGGGTGCTACACATAAGTGAGCAGGAAAACTTTTTTTTTTCATTTCTTATGGGATTCATATTCAACTGTTGGTCATAACAAAATGGCATAATCATAAAACAAAACATGGAGACCACTAAACAAATTAAATGACCCCTGTCCAAAAGTCTGCATACCCTTAGCTATTAACCCCCCTGGAGGTATTCCCGAGTGTAGCTCGGGGTATGGTTTCAGTACCACAAGCGATAACCCCGAGCTCGGGGCTTACACTCAGGCTTACCGCGCGGCGCTGCTCGGGGATCCCTCGATCACTTACCTTGTCCTGCGCTCCCGCGATGTCCCTCCTGCAGTGTCCCCCGCTATGTCCTCCGGCGGATGCCGGCATCTGTCATCTGGGTTCCGTCCCCTGCGAGTATCAGGACGTACGGGGGATGGAACAGGCAGGAAATTTGAAAATGTAAAAAACTGACATTCACTAAATACACTAAAATCGCATAGTAAAACATTACTGTATCAAACTATTTCACATACATTTTGTCCCGAGTGCTTTGTCCTGTGCCCTGCCTGCATTTTTACTGGTCAAAAGCGGTTTTAGACAGCTAGAGAACAGCGATAGTAAATCTGAACCACTTGCAGAATTGAGTGATAATGATTTGTGGGGAAATTTGTCATCAGACACTGAAAATGATTTTGCAACTTTGCTCAGTGATGTGCGAACTTTGCGCTCAATTTCAAATTTCAGTGTTTTTGGTTTGATTATATTATTGAATTAAATTTATTATTATTATATTATTATTTTTTATGATTATTTATTAAATTCTAATTTATGATTTAGTGTTTCAAGTTTTATCCTACCCGGGATGTTTACTAGACTCTTGTTCGGACAGATTTCAGTGAGTTATTCCTAAAAATTACAGGCCTAGAATAAAAAAATACATATTTCCATGCAAAAAAAATTACCACTTTGAGCACAGAAATACTGACATAATCAGACCGCTAGGGAGGTTAATACTGTATAATGCCCTGTTTAACATCAATGACCGCTTGCAGTCTTTTGTAATAACTGCCTATGATACCCCGAGTTCTTGCAGGTGGTATAGCTGCCTATTCATCTTGCAAACTGCCTCCAGGTCATCTTGCATGAACCGCACATTTGCGAAATCCCCAAATTGGCTTGATGATATTAGGGCCAGGAGACTGTGATGGCCGCTCCTTCACCTCCACCTTTTTTTTTACTGTAATCACTGTACGGTCAACTTGACCTTGTGGTTGGGGTCATTATATGGTATTGCTCAATGATATTGTGATCAAGTGATTGTGATGGTCACTCCAGAACCTTCACCTTTTTATCCTGTTACCACTGGAGGGTCAACTTGGCCTTGTGCTTAGGGTTATGACCACTCTGTGGATGTAGCCAGCTCCCTCAGGAGTTCAAAAAAACAGAGGAGGCTGTGGCAGACAGGCTAATCACTGGTGGGATCGATGGTTTCTCAGATTCCACTGATGTTGGCTGTCTTGTGTGGAACACCGGAATTCATGATCTTCCCTTTTACCACAACCCCGTTCCACCGGTGATTAGCCTGTCTGCCACAGCCTCCTCTGTTTTTTTGAGCTCCTGAGGGAGCTGGCTACATCCACAGAGGGGTCATCTTTAAATGTGAACGCTGAGTGCAAACCATGAGGCAGTGAAGGATGCGTGACCAGATCTGACCAGACCTATGTGAAGACATCTGATGACCTTGTCATATTACACAAATGCGCATAAAGGTTGCGTATCTGGTGAGTGCGCAGTCTATATCCTATTTTTCTCACCTCATCCACAATTTGTGTCATTGGACGTCAGAAGATCATCTGAGATCTCGCTCACATTTTCACCTTGGACTTACTTCCGTTTGATATAGTGCATTTCTCTCACGATATCAGCCACATATCCTAGTGGCATATATATATAATTGCACAGTGTCACTTTATTATATTTATTCATTCATATATATGTATGATTTTATTTATTTATTATTTTTCTGAAATTTTACTAGCGCTGCACCCTCTTTTATGTTACTGTTCATTTGGAGGTCTTATACGGTGCCTTTGGTGTACAGCTGCTGTCATTATAACAATATACTATTATTATAAGCTCGCACTTATTTTTATATTTTTAGCATACGATTAAACAGTACTGACTGGCATATTCAAGGCTTCGGTTATATTTTTATATCCTTTTCCATCTTTATAAAGTTCCATTACCTTGTTACACAGGTCTTTTTATAGTTCTTTTCTGCTCCCCATGGCTCAGCATCTAGCCTGCTCAGTGCATCTATGTGAGAGCTAAGAAACTCATTGGCTAATTGCAGTTTAAAAAGTCACACATGTGGGAAATGAATCTTTAACTGCAATTTTAACCTGTGTGTTACAACTTGTGTGTCTGTACCAAGTCCAAACATTCCATGGTATGTAAACTTTTGATCATGGCCATTTGGGTGATTTCTGTTATCATTATGATTTAAAAAGAAGCCAAAACCCTATGTGATAATAAATGGCTTCATATGATCACTATCCTTAATACTATCAATGCAAACTTTTGAGAACAACTGTATATATATATATATATACAGTATATATATATATATATATATATATATGTGTTTGTGTGTATGTACATATGTTGCATTCTCTTAGATTCAGTGGAGCTGTATTTTTGTTTGTTAGGTAAATTTAAGTTGTCTCACTGTTACCAGTGTAGCTGTTGTGCTAAGTAAATTTAGCTGTGCTCATTGTAATCAGTGCAGCTGCATGTGATTAGTTAGGTCTGCTTAATGTTTCAGCTGTTGCTGGTTTACCTGCTTCCTCTACTTTTTAGAAAGCAGTAGAATAGGTTTGGAGCAATTCAAATAGCAGTATGAATATTTATACAGCCCTGGCCCATCCCAGAGACGGTGTCCCTGAAGGCTGCTGGGAGTCTGTATAAACTATCTGGGACACAGAGCCTCTGGGCAGTGCTGCCATGTGTGCGATGTTTGTGAGGCCTTTGAGGCCAACTGAAGTTCTAGTCTGGTATCACAGGAGAAAGGTGTTGCAAGGACATTGGAAGGAGGCAATCAACTTTCACTGTACATTTGTGAGTACAGGCTGCTGTGAGAGATCTGCTGCCACCCCTCTTGTGCTAGAGAGTAAGTGGTGTGTTTGTCTAAAGGGGACATCAGCTGGTGACCTAAAGAGCTCAGTCTATCTTGTTCTATGTGAATGGACTCTACTATTGTTGCCATAAAGAAAGAATTCTGCTTTTAACTACATCTACTACAAAGCCAAGTCCACAGTTTGTTATTGAAAGGACTTCAGGTTCATCTTTTCAGAAAGGAGTATAATGTCCTCAACCTGTACTAATGTTTGGAGTATCCCACTAAATTCTCTCAACCCTATCCCAGCTACTCCAAAAATAAAAACAACAAAAAGAACACCCCTAGACTTGTTATTGAGCCAAAGAGTGACTGTGATTGTGTTCTGACTGCGGAGCAATCTACTGGGAAAAGAACCTGGGCAAACATCCAGCGGCTCCTACAAGAGTAGCGCTCTCTCTCTCACACTCTCTCTCTTTCTCTCTCTCTCAATATAAATATATATATATATATATATATATATATATATATATATAGAGCATATATAATTTAATTTAATTACATTTTTTTCTGAATACAGTTCAACTGCATTTCAAAGATAAAAAATCATTCATGACTCACTGTGCCACTAAAAGCATTTTTCCAGCTTTAGATATTGAGAATTTCATAATAAATATCTTAGTTATGAACAGTTGCCAGGAAATGACTGGTGGTATAAAGTATATTCAGCACATTGTTAAACTGTTTTTTTAACCTTAAAGGGAAACCACTTAAATGGCATATTTTCTTTCCATGTTACGTCCATACAGAGTATCTTTTCCTATTTTGAAGTTGATTGAAGTTCGGTCCTTGCCCTCTGTTTTTTTTTTTTTAGCATAAAGCATTTTAGGAAGCACAGTTTTAATTGCATAGGAACTCGTTAAAGCAAAAAAGTAGTTCTCATTGTGTCTTCCATTGATGTCTTCCACATCAACTGTGATCTTTGTGGTCACTGTATGTTTGTTTCAATCATGCATATATCTACGGTAAAGGTGTTGCATTACTTTATATTATATGTGTTATATTACATTCAGTACATGTCCTGTAATCACTACTACTGGAAAAAATAAAAGATTTTAAAACGTAGTTGTCAGGAAGAGTGAAAGTATAGCCATGACTGAAGATCTGCATGTCCCCATGCAAACCATGGTCCAAGTTACAGAGATTGGTCATTATATGCGTATGCTCACACTAATACATGTTAAAGTGAATAAGCATTCACATGTGACACTGATATTGGCACCAATCCCTCTATTTAAAGCATAGTGCACTGCATAAGTCATCAGCTTCAATGAACTATGACCTAACCTGAATTCTGCTACTGTGTGTTTGAGCCGGCTTACCTCCTGACACTGCTTTATTCTGATTTCCTATTGCTGATTCTATTCTGATTTTGTCTACTACCTGCTGTTTGGGTACCTTTATTGCGCATCTGATATTGACCGCCAGTGTGGTCTCTGGCCCTGCTACTGCCTTTCCAGTTTGGTACCTCTGCTACTCAGCTGTTGCTCTGAGGAAGAGACAAGTCTTAGAAATGCGTCAGACTATTGGATGTCTACACTCCCTATTGTGGACTGTTAATTAGCACGGTGTTGACTAAGCTGTTCTTTTATGACGTACCTTGACTTTACTGTCGTTTGTGAGTACAAAACCTACTTTATTTCTTATTAAACATTTTTTTATGGTAATGCACTAGGCCTGTGCGCCCTCTGTTCTTTCCTCATTCAGTAAATTTGGTCTATTGGGGACAGCAAGGTGTGCATGTTCCAGGACATTCTTAATGTGGTTGTAGCCTGCATCGAGTCCATCCCCAAGCGCTGGAGCATTTGTGTTTGCTGGTACTCAGCTGTTGCTGACTCCAGCTCATCTCAACTATGGGTGTGCTTCCGGCATCTGTGGGTTCATGTCCTTCACTGAAGTGCCATAATCTTTTTAGCATCTGTAAGGAGGTAATTCTTTCTAATGACCCCAAGTGTAGCAATATGTTATATGCTGTGTATGGCCTCTAGGGGTCTCACTACTTAGATACTGGTACAACTGTGTTATTGCGTCTCTTTGGTTGTAGTTCTGAAAGCAGACACATGTTTAATGGCGGCTATGAGCACCTAATAAAATGTCTGCTACTAACTACAGTGTGTGAGCATCTGAGCAGGATGGACTAACAAAACATGGTGGCAGCTGGGCACTGGACCTCTGAATAGCAAGTCTTCTGTCTACAAATACAGATTGTGTGACACTAGAACTGTACAGAGAATCAGCAACTGTAAGTACAGAGTCCCTATCAGACAGCACTATGGAGAGTGGCCTGAAACCCCCTCAGAGACTGGATGTCACTTCTTCCAATCTCTCACAGACATGGAGACACTGGAAGGAAGAGTTTACTCTGTATGTGGACCTGACAGTGGCACCCAGAGACGAGCAGAGGGAAGTAAAGCTGTTTTATTACTTGATTGGGGAAAAAGGCAGAGAACTAGCCGAGACCCTGCTCACAGACAGCATGGCACTGACAGACATACTGCAAGCATTTGATAAGCACTGTGACCCCAAAAAGAATGAGACAGTGGAGAGATACAAGTTCTTCTCAAGGAATCAGGAGATTGGGGACAGTGTGGACAGATATGTGACAGAGCTGAGGAGACTGGCTGCAACCTGTAGATTTGGGGACATCAGGGACTCCCTTATCCGAGACAGGATAGTGTGTGGCATCAGAGACTCTCACCTCAGAGAAAGATTACTGAGGGAGGAAGAGCTGGCTTTGGAGAAATATATACAAATCTGCAGGGCTGCTGAGCTGACTAAAGACAGGCTGAAGATGATGGAGGGCACCAGTGATGCCTCAGTACATGCAGTATCTGTGAAAGGCAGAGCAAGGTCCATGCTCCCTGTGAGCTCAGTCCAGTGTAAATACTGTGGCAAAAGACATGACAGAGACAAAGAGAAATGTCCAGCGTATGGGGAGTCCTGCAGGACTTGTGGCAAGATGAACCACTTTTCAGCTGTGTGCAGATTCAAAACCAGCAAACAGTACAGACAAGTCCACACAGTGACCCAGGACACAGACGAGGACAGCACAGAGGGCATCACATGGCTGCAGCTGCAGTCTGCAACAGAGAACGTCAATGTAGTCAAACAGCCAGTAGCCAATGATGCAAAGCAGCTCTTTGCCATATTTATGGTGGATGAACAGCCCATAAGATTTCAGCTGGATTGTGGAGCAAGCTGCAATGTCATTCCATTTACTCTGCTTAACAAACAGGTTCCCATTGAGCCCACTGATAAGGTACTGCTCATGTACAACAAAAGTGTTCTGAAACCCATGGGAACATGCAAGCTAAATTTAAGAAATCCACGTAACAGAAAGAGCTACAGAGTGGAGTTTACTGTGTTGCAGGAGGACGATCACATTCCTTTGCTGGGAGTTAAAGCAGTTCAGGCTAAGAACTTAATAAAGGTGCAGTCCCATAACATCATGGCTCCGGAGGTTTCTGAGAATACTCAAAATCCTAAACAAAAGGCAGAATACATTTTGGATTTTCACCACATAAAAACAGAGTATGCTGATTTATTTGAAGGTGATGGGTGCCTGGAAGGTAAATACAAACTAGAAATTGATCATACAATACAGCCTACCAGACTGCCTACAAGAAGAGTACCTGTAGCCTTACTGCAACCACTTAAAGAGGAACTGCAGGATTTGCACAGCAGAGGTATGATAGCACCAGTACAGGAAAGCACAGACTGGATAAGCAGTTTGGTGGTAGTAAAAACACCATCAGGCAAGTTAAGAATATGCATTGATCCTAAGCCACTGAACAAGGCCCTTAAAAGAAATCACTATCCAATGCCAACAATAGAAGATATTCTACCAGATCTATCAAAGGCTAAAATATTTTCGGTATGTGATGTGAAAAATGGGTTCTGGCACGTGGAACTGGATAAAGAATCAAGTTTATTAACAGCATTTTCTTCCCCATTTGGACGCTATAAGTGGCTGAGAATGCCAATGGGATTAAGCCCGGCTCCAGAAGAGTTCCAACAAAAATTGATGCAAGCTTTGGAAGGACTGTCTGGAGTAAAAATAATAGCAGATGATATACTAATAGTTGGGGAAGGTGATGATCTAGAATCCGCAACAAAGGATCACAATAAAATGATGATACAATTCTTAGACAGATGTAGAAAAACACAAATCAAACTGAACCTGGCAAAATTCAAACTAAAAATGACAGAAGTACCATATATTGGACATCTTCTTACCTCAAATGGTGTTAAAGTCGATCCAGAGAAGGTGAGGGCAATACAGGACATGCCGACAACTACAGATATACGTGGAGTACAACGATTCCTGGGCATGGTGAATTATCTTTCCAAATTTTGCAAGCATTTATCAGACATGTGTGAGCCACTGAGACAGCTAACTCACAAAGACGTACTCTGGGAATGGACAGAAAGCCATGAAACTGCTTTTCAGTCAGTGAAAAATGCTATTGCAGACGCAGCAACGCTAAAATATTTTGATCCAGATCAAGCAGTGGTAGTACAATGTGATGCCTCAGAAACCGGCCTTGGAGCCACACTAATGCAGGATAAACAGCCAATCACATATGCAAGCAGAGCGTTAACTCTAACAGAGCAAGGATATGCTCAAATCGAGAAGGAACTACTAGCGGTAGTATTTGGGTTAGAGAAATTTGGTGCAAATTGTGGTGGTGCATTCAGTTCACAAGCCTTTAGAAAGTATTACAAAGAAGCCACTACTGAATGCCCCAAAAAGACTGCAGCGTATGCTGTTAAGGCTTCAGAAATATGATTTTAACATTGGATACTGTCCAGGGAAGGATTTACTGATTGCAGATGCCCTAAGCAGAGCTTACTTACCCATCACAAATGAAGAAGAAAAAGACATTGAAAGTATCAATATGTGTGAATACCTGTCTGTCTCAAAAGACAGACTGAAACAAATACAGACCTGCACAGCGGAAGATAAAACTCTACAGATCCTAAAGACTGTCATCTTGAAGGGATGGCCTAAACACAAGCAGCATGCTCCAATGGAGGTTTCTCCATTTTTTCACATAAGAGATGAACTCTCTGTGCAGCATGGAATCATCTTTAAAGGAGAAAGGGCTGTCATACCAAAATCCCTTAGTAGAGACATTATAGAAAGATTGCACTTGACTCACTTAGGTGTAGAAGGATGTCTATGTCGTGCACGAGAATATGTTTATTGGCCTGGAATGAATGACCACATAAAAAACTTTATAGCACAGTGTGAAATATGTGCATCGTGCAATGATAAGCAACCGAAAGAGACATTGCAACCACATACAATTCCAAACAGACCATGGTCAAAAGTAGGAACAGATCTGTTCACGTGGAACGACAAGGAATATCTGGTAACTGTGGACTATTTTTCCAACTTCTGGGAGATAGACTACTTACAGGACACAAGGGCCAAAACAGTAATTAAAAAACTCAAGGCCCATTTTGCCAGATATGGCATTCCGGATATTGTGTTCTCTAACAACGCTGCTAAATTTACATCAGAAGAATTAAAAAAATTCAGGGAGAGGTGGGAATTTGAGCACCAGACATCATCTCCTGGATATCCACAGAGTAATGGTAAAGCGGAGTCAGCAGTGAAAACAGCCAAAAGACTCATGCAAAAGGCAAAACAGGCAGGTACAGAGATATACCTGTCTATACTGGACCACAGAAACACACCCACACAAGGCCTAGACACCAGTCCAGCACAGCGGCTTATGAGTAGACGTACAAGGACTCTCCTACCAACTGCAGGTCAACTACTAAAGCCAAAGCTTGTGGGCAATGTTGAAGCCAAACTAACGAAGAATCAAGATAGGCAAGCTTTCTATTATAATAAATCTGCAAAAGATCTGCCTGTTCTCCAGAGCAATGAAAATGTACGGATTCAGCCAATAGGCAAATATGACAAACACTGGAAAAAAGTGAAGGTTGTACAGAAATTGGGACCACGGTCCTATGAAATTATAACAGAGGAAGGAAGAAGATGGAGGAGAAATCGGAGACATCTGAGAAAAACACAAGAAGGAGATGAGACTATGAATACCAGCAACAAAGAAACAGGGACTGCTGAGGAGCATAGGGAGGTCTCTAGGCAGAGAGAGACAGTCCCAGAAAATAGACTGCCAGAATCAGAAGAACACCAAGATTTCTGTGAAGAAACCTCATATGTTACGCAAGCTGGAAGAACAATCAGAAAGCCAGCTCACCTCAAGGATTATATCTAACTTATAGCTATGTTCTACTTCACCATTTTGTGTTTGTTATATTTCATTGTTCTTTTATTTAAAAGAGAAAGGATGTAGCAATATGTTATATGCTGTGTATGGCCTCTAGGGGTCTCACTACTTAGATACTGGTACAACTGTGTTATTGCGTCTCTTTGGTTGTAGTTCTGAAAGCAGACACATGTTTAATGGCGGCTATAAGCACCTAATAAAATGTCTGCTACTAACTACAGTGTGTGAGCATCTGAGCAGGATGGACTAACAGAACACCCAAGGGTAAGGAGCATCTTCTCAGTGACCATCACACTAATGTATCATGAGTTGTAGATACAATAACTTTTACCAGGGGTTCCCTGAAACTGGAAAGGTATTTCAAGGGTTCCTCTGTGTTAAAAAGGTTGAGAAAAGCTGGTCTAGACTATTTCTCACTCAATTGTCTGAAATAGACTCTAGCTATCAGCTGTATGGATATTCCCCACCACTAACACCATATCCCTACTACTAACTGTGCTTTGTAAGACCCATAAATACACACAACAGTTAACAAAAATGTAACAAAAAAGTGACCATTGGGAAATGGAAAACAAGTACCTAATCAGATCTACAATTGAGCATTTTAGTGTTGTTATAAGCCTATTATTCTAGAAAAAGAATCAGATTTGCAGGCAACTTCAAAATACAGTAACTCACAGCCTATAACATTATTGTACAGAAAATCATCACTTAACAGTAATTACAGTCAACAACAATTGCTAAAATACTCAGCTGAGAAACTTGAAGCTAATAAATACAGCCATAGAATTCCAGCAGGGTTGTTTCTGGACAAATATTCTTTTCAGCACTTGGATCATTTTTTACAAGTTGTTAGTGTTTCTTGGTGGAGTTTCAGTATTTTTGCTAGAATTGTTGAGGTTAAGTCAGAAAGAACTAAAAAGATGGCAAATCATTGTATGGGGTTTATCCCCGTAGAGCAAACAACACATAACCATGTCAATGCCAAAGAGTATTGCATTGCATCACTTTAATCTTTCTCCTGTTACTCCCTCTGTTTTCCCTTGTTTCACAAACTTGTTCTGCTAGCAGCTGATACATTACATTCTGAAGTCAAGCAGTCCTTTATATTTTTATCGAACTGCCATGACAACTTGTGTAGCTGGTCCAAATAGAACATATTTTTGTTTTGTCTTTTCCGTAAATGTCCACACAATTTAGAAATAAAGTTTTCAAAATGTCAGCTATTTTTTTCTGCTTTTTTAACATTCTTGCATGTTGCTTTTGCCACTCCCTGCAGCTTGCAATATAAACAGAATAAACACAAATATAGTAGCAAAGCTCTATTTTACTACATGGCAGACAGATTAAATAAACAAAATCATTTTGATTTATGATCAAAGATTTGCAGGATATGAAATGATTAGGTCATTTTTCACATCTGTTTCAGCACAATTTAAAGTACACTTTCACCTTTAATGGACAAATTATATACAGTTGTGCTCAAAAGTTTGCATACCCTGGCAGAAATTGTGAAATTTTGGCATTGATACTACTTCTTAGTGGAAGTGATGACTGGCATATTCAAGGCTTTGGAAATCTTTTTATGTCCTTTTCCATCTTTATAAAGTTCCATTACCTTGTTACGCAGGACTTTTGACAGTTCTTTTCTGAACCCCATGGCTCAGTATCTAGCCTAGGCAGTGCTACACGTAAGAGCTAACAAACTCATTGACTATTTATACACTGACACTAATTGCAATTTAAAAAGCCACAGATGTGGGACATTAACTTCTAATTGTCATTTTAACCCGTGTGTGTCACCTTGTGTGTCTGTACCAAGGCCAAACATTCCAAGGTATGTAAACTTTTGCTCATGGCCATTTGGGTGATTTCTGTTATCATTATGATTTAAAAAGGAGTCAAACAACTATTTGATAATAAATGGTTTCATATGATCGTCATCCTTCAATAAATGAGCATTTTTTGGCATGATCAGTCATATTTTCAATATCATTGCCAAAACTTCACAATTTCTGCCAGGGTGTGCAAACTTTTGAGCACAACTGTAAATCTATGTTGTACAATGGAATATTATCCTAATAGTAGGCTGTGGAGATTGATGTGGAGATTGATGTTTACAAGGGCAGATATGGGACATATTAAAAAGAAAAAATATTCTTAAAATAATTATAACTTGATGGCTATGTTATCTATGCTAATTTATCCAAGATTGTGCCAGCAAGTAATAGCTGTAGGTTGAGATTATGTAAAAAATTCACTCTTCCAAGAGTGATGGATCTTCCTGAACCCCATCACATTTCTGGACAGCTGTAAAATTTCTGAAGGTTATGCTCACATTTTCTCCTGTCGTGCTAATACTAACATTTAAATATTTTTAGGATGTCTTGATTAGGCCTTGATTAGCTAGTAAGAAATTGTTCTAGACTTTATACCTTGAGGATGACATATAGTATACATGATCCCCATGATTAAGCCCTGCTCTGGGTGAAACATGCTGGGGGTGTGGCTTTGGGTGGGAATGAGCAGTGTGCTTTCGTTGCAGTAAAGCCTGACTGAAGGTGAATGTTTTCGATGTGTGGCCCATTATTTTGATGGTGGTTTGCAGTGGAGGGTGGATTCGAGAGCTTTGTCGCCAGGGATTCATATTCAACTGTAGGTCATAACAGAATGGCACAATCATAAAACAAAACATGGCAACAAGTAAACAGATGAAATGACCCCTGTTCAAAAGCCTGCATACCCTTAGTTCTTACTGTGTATTGCCCCCTTTAATGACATACAGTATTGCTCAATGATATTAAGGTCAAGAGATTGTGATCCAGAACCTTCACCTTTTTATCCTGTAACCACTGGAGGGTCAACGTGGCCTTGTGCTTAGGGCAGTGTTTCTCAACTCCAGTCCTCATGGACCCCCAACAGGTCATGTTTTCAGGATTTCCCTCAGATGAAACAGCTGTGGTAATTACTAAGGCAGTGAAACTGATCAAATCACCTGTGCAAAATAATGGAAATCCTGAAAACATGACCTGTTGGGGGTCCATGAGGACTGGAGTTGAGAAACACTGGCTTAGGGTGATTGTCATGCTAGAAAGTCCAAGAGCGTCCCATGATCAACTTTCATGCAGAAGAATGCAAATTGTCTACCAGTATTTTCTGATAACATGCTGCATTCATTGTGCCATCAATTTTCTCAAAATTCTCCTTACCTTTATAGCTTACACACCCCCAAATCATCAATGGGTCACCACCATGCTTCATAGTGGGAATGTATTCTTGTCACTATAGGCCTTGCTGACCCCTCTCCAAACACAGCACTCATGGTTGTGACCATAAAGCTCTATTTTGGTCTCATCGCTCCAGATTACAGTGGACACCTTAATACACTCCTGTACCTTTAAGGAGGGGTGGGCTCCCTCAGGTCCACCTGCCCTTGATCTATCCATTAAATACACGTGCCTCTACTATGGGGGCTCTCAAAATTTGTAGAGTTAGGAACTACAGAATATCAGGGTGATTAGGCTCTGTAGCTTACGCATGTGTTTGCAAATGTGTGCTAATGCATACTGTTAGACAGGTTAATTTGGTTTGTTTGCAGGCTGGTTGGCAAGTTGAGCCAGGAAATTTTCTCTTTTGTTGTTTGACATTGGAAAAACGTTGCCTGCTCTGATGAGTCTCGATTTCAGCTGTGACATTCAGATGGTGGGGTCAGAATTTGGCGTAAACAACATGAAAGCACGCATCCATCCTGCCTTGTATCAATTGTTCAGGCTGGTGGTGTAATGGTGTGGGGGATATTTTCTTGGCACACTTTGGGCCCCTTAGTACCTGTTGAGCATCGTTTAAATGCCACACCCTACCTGAGTGTTGTTGCTGACCATGTCCATCCTTTTATGACTACAGTGCACCATGTTACAAAGCTCAAATCATCTCAAACTGGTTTCTTGAACGTGACAATGAGTTCACTGTACTCTAATGGCCTCCACAGTCCAATAGATAGCAGTCCAATAGAGCACCTTTGGTATGTAGTGGAACAGGAGATTCGCATCATGGATGTGCAGCTGACAAATCTGCAGCAACTGTGTGATGCTAGAATGTCAATATGGACCAAAATCTCTGGAGAATGATTCTAACACCTTGTTGAATCTATGCCATGAAGAATTAAGGCAGTTCTGAAGGCAAAAAGGGTCCAACCCAGTACTAGCAAGGTGTACCTAATAAAGTGGTGAGTATATAAATATATATATATATATATATATATATATATATATATATACAGTGGGGAAAATAATTATTTGATCCTCTGCAGATTTGCCCACAACTTACAAAGAAATGAAGGGTCTATAATTTTTTATAATAGGTGTATTTTAAATGATAGAGACAGAATATCAAGTAAAAATCCAGAAAAACACATGCTACAGATGTTATCAACTGAGTTGCAGTTCAGTGAGTAAAATAAGTATTTGATCCCCAAGCAAAACATAACTTAGTATTGGTGGAGAAACCCTTGTTGGCAAGCACAGACGTAAGACATTTCTTGTAGTTGGTTACCAGGTTTGTACACATCTCAGGAGGGATTTTGGTCCACTCTTTTTTTACAGATCTTCTCTACATCCTTAAGGTTTCTTGGCTGTCATTTGGCAACTTGAAGTTTCAGCTCCCTCCATACATTTTCTATAGGACTAAGGTCTGTAGACTGGCTAGGCCACTCCATGACCTTAATGTGCTTCTTCTTGAGCCACTTCTTTGTTGCCTTGGCGGTATGTTTTGGGTCATTGTCATGCTGGAAGACCAATCCACGACCCATCTTCAGTGTTCTGGTTGAGGGAAGAAGGTTTTCATCCAAGATTTAACAATACATGGCCTTGGCCATTGGCCCCTCAATGTGGCAAAGTCAGCCTGTACCTTTAGCAGAGAAACAGCCCCAAAGCATAATGTTTCCACCTCTGTGCTTGACTGTAGGGATGGCGTTCTCAGGGTCATAGTCAGCATTTCTCTTCCTTCAAACACGGCAAGTCGAGGTAATGCCAAAGAGCTCAATTTTGGTCTCATCTGACCAAAGCAGTTTCTCTCAATCCTTCTCTGAATCATTCAAATGTCCATTAGCAAACTTCAGGTATTCATTGGCCTGTACATGTGCCTTCTTGAGGAGGGGGACCTTTCAAGAGTTGTAGGATTTCAATCCATGGCGGTGTATTGTATTACCAATAGTTTGTTTGGTGACTATGGTCCCGACTGCCTTGAGATCATTCACAAGCTCCTCTCATGTAGTTCTGGACTGAAGCTCATATTTCTCATGATCATCTTTACCCCATGAGGCAAAATCTTGCATGGAGCTCCAGACTGAGGGTGATTGATGGTTATTTTATATTTCTTCCACTTGCGAATTATCACTCCAACAGTTGTCTCCTTCTCACCAAGCTTCTTGCTGATGGTCTTGCGGCCCATTCCAGCTTTGTGCAGGTCTACATTCTTGTCCATGATGTCCTTTGACAGCTCTTTGGTCTTACCGTGAAAGAGATTCCGTGGAGAGGTGTCTTTGTGTCTTTTATACACATAACGAGGTGTAGTTAGGAGCACCTTCTTAAATTTACAGGACTAATCTATGTACCACATGAACACATAGCCAGTCTGTGGGAGCCAGAATTATTTTTGGTTGGTAGGGGATCAAATACTTATTTTACTCACTGAACTGCAGCTCATTTTATAACATTTGTATAATGTGTTTTTTCTGGATTTTTCGTTGATATTCTGTCTCTATGATTTGAAATACACCTATAATATTGCTACAATCACCTAAAGCATCTATGATAAAAATTATAGACCCTTCATTTCTGTATAAGTGGGAAAACTTACAAAATCTGCAGGGGATCAAATAATTATTTTCCCCACTATGTATATACAGTATCTCACAGAAGTGAGTACACCCCTCACATTTTTGTAAATTCATTGTGCGTCCCTCCATGGATATGCCTCCTCAGACCATCATTGACCCACCACTAAAATGGTCATGCTGAATGATATTACAGGCAGCATATTGTTCTTCACGGCTTCTCCAGACCCTTTCATGTCTGTCACATGTGCTCAGGGTGAACCTACTTTCATCTGTGAAAAGCACAGGCCGCCAGTGTTGGACCTGCCAATTCTGGTGTTACAAGGCAAATGCCAATCGAGCTCTGTGGTGTCGGGCAGTGAGCACAGGGCCCACTAGAGGATGTCTGGCCTTCAGGGCACCCTCATGAAGTCTGTTTCTGATTGTTTGGTAATTTTGTAGAGCTCTGACAGTGCTCATCCTGTTCCTCCTTGCACAAAGGAGCAGATACCGGTCCTGTTGATTGGTTAAGGACCTTCTACGGCCTTGTCCTGCTCTCCTAGAGTAACTGCCTGTCTCCTGGATCTCCTCCATGCTCTTTAGACTGTTCTGGGAGACACAGCAAACCTTCTGGCAATGGCATGTATTGATTTGCCATCCTTGAGGAGATGGTCTGCCTTTGCAACCTCTTAAGGGTCCATGTATTGCCTCATGCTACCAGTAGTGACACTGACCCTAGCCAAATGCAAAACTAGTGAAAAACAGTCATAAAAGATGAGTAGGGAAAAAATTGTCATTGGCCTCCACCTGTGAAACCATTCCTGTTTTGGGGGTCATCTCATTTTTGCCCATCTAGTGCACCTGTTTTTAATTTAATTAAAACCAAAGCAGATGAATCTGATTAACAACCCCCTCTGCTACTTAACTGACCAGATCAATATGCGAAGAGTTTAATTGACTTGATGCCATAATCTGAAGTGTTCTTTAATTTTTTTTGATCAATATATATATATATATATATATATACAGGGGCGGGCTGACCATTTGGAAACTCAGGCACTGCCCAAGGGCCCGGGGTCAGTAGGGGGCCCCATGAGATGCCCCTGGTACCTTTACCTATATATAGTAATAAAGCTGTTGTGGACAGTCAAGCAAAGCAGACAGATGCATGGATAATGTAAATGATAGAAAATGAAATAAAATAAGTGACTAAGTGATGTATGTACTTTGTATAAGACCCCACAGGTAGGACTCAAACATTGTGAGGCGACTCAGAGCTAAAAGAGAAGAGATGTGATGTTTTTTGTTACACAAGGCAAG
Source organism: Staurois parvus (assembly GCF_062004578.1). Classification (NCBI taxonomy): domain Eukaryota; kingdom Metazoa; phylum Chordata; class Amphibia; order Anura; family Ranidae; genus Staurois; species Staurois parvus. The sequence goes on from NW_028317850.1 coordinate 2,076,360, forward strand.
TGACTTTACTTCCTGTTGCTGCCACAGTGTTTCCCTCCTAACCATTCTTAGGTCACTGCAGTATGGGATGCCTGATTAAATCTTTCAAAGGGTACGAATACCCCCTGTTAACTTGCCTGTTAGCAAGTCCCTTTGCAATGATTCAAACCTGGGACATGATGATCGCCTATGTCCAGTCACAGTCCAGATCTCTGTGTTGGCAATCAACACAGAGCTCTGTATAGAGCAGGGGTAGGCAACCTCCGGCACTAGTGGCAAAGGTGGCATGCGACAGCATCAAGGACAGCACCCAAGGGGAGTCCTGGGAGACCCACCTCCCAAACAATAAAGTTGGCCAGCAGGTGGTGTCGGTTCCTGCATTGCTCTCTGCACACTGAAGCTGTATCAAGTTGTATTCCTTATACTGCTTGTTATCACTTTGAAAGGGTAATTATATTCAGTATTTTTCCTCCTCTGTGGTACAGCACTCCTTTAACCTGAGCCGGCCAGGCTTCTACTATCGGTGTACCTGCCCTCCTTCTGAACATTTCTCTCCCTCAGCATTGATGTGCTTGGCTCAGCTTGGGGAAATATAGATATGCCAGAGAGGTTTATCTTCAAATGGCTATTAACCCCTTCCACAGCAATCTTTTATGAGTAACAAGCGTAGGAATTGGGGTGGGCTGAGGTGTGAAATTGCATTTATTAGGTGATCGTAGATGTGAAGGTGCAGGAATGGAGGTGATCTGAGGTGTGAAGGTGCAGGATTTGGGGTGAGCTGAAGTGTGAAGATACAATAATTGGGGTGATATGAGCTTTAAGGGTGCAGGAATTGGAGATGATCTAAGGTGCAAAGATGCAGGTATTTGGGTGATCTGAGGTGGGAAAATGCAGGAATTGGGACTGATCTGAGGCTTGAAGGAATAGGAACTGGGGCTGATCTGGGTTGTAAAAATTCAGGAATTGGGGTGAACTGATGTGTGGAGGTACAGGAACCGGGGCTGATCTGAGGTGTGGAGGTACAGGAACATGGGCTGATCTGAGATTTGGAGGTGCAGGGACGTGTGCTGATCTGAGGTTTGGAGGTGCAGGAATGGGGGCTGATCTGAGGTTAGGAGGTGCACGAATTGGGATGATCTGAGCTGTGAAGGTGCAGGAATTATGATCAGAGTTCTGGGGGTTCAAGAGTTGGGGCATATCTGAGGCATGAAGGAGTAGGAATTGGGCTGATTTGAGTATATTTTTTTAAATATTGGTACCACGTTGGCCCTTTGCCATTCAGCTGGTACCATTCCTGTTAGTATGCTGTCCATAAAGTTTAGGAATAACAGCCTGGCTATAACCTGACTGAGTTCTTTGAGGACTCTCGGCTGTAAGCCATCTGGTCCTGGTGATTTATTTGCGTTAAGCTTTTCAAGTCTTTTATCAGACACTGGCGTTTGTTAGCCACAAGGGTATATTCTGTGATGCTTTACTAATGATGCAGTCTTGATTACTATACTCCTCCTTTTTTTTAGTAAAAAATGAGGAGAAGAATGCATTTAGTACAGTTGCCTTCTCCTTATCATTTATAACCAACTTCCCTTTATCATCCTTAATGAGGCCAACATGTTCTGCCCTTGCTTTTTTACTATTAATATTTTTAAAGAATTTTTGGGATTTTTTTACTCTCCTCCACTTTGTGTCTTTCGTGGTCTATCTTGGCTGTCCTGATTGCGTTCTTACATTTCTGATTGCATTCCTTGTAGTGTTGGAATGCTGACAATGACCCCTCTGTTTTATATTTTTTGCTCTTTAATATGTCTTTTTAGATTAAAGTTTAGCCACCCAGGTTTAATCTGTTGCCTTTTGGAATACACTGGCTAATACTTCTATTTAACCTTCCTGGAGGTATTCTCGAGTGTAGCTCGGGGTAAAGTTTCAGCACCACAAGCCGTAACCCCGAGCTACACTCAGGAATACCCTGCAGCGCTGCTCCGGGATCTCTTCTTCACTTACCTTGTCCTTCGCTCCCTCCATGTCCCTCCTGCAGTGTCCCTGGCAATGTCCTCCTGCCGATGCCGGCATCTGTCTTCTGGGTTCTGTTAGGACGTAAGGACGTACGGGGACGGAACGGCAGGAAATTTAAAAATGTGAAAAAGTGACATTCACTAAATACACTAAAATCACATAGTAAAACATTACTGTATCAAGCCATTTCACATACATTTTGTCCCGAGTGCTTTGTCCTGTGCCCTGCCTGCATTTTTACTGTTCTTTCTGCCTGGAAACTGAGAAACATCCATGGCGTCCAAAAAGTGTCCCTTTAGGTCAAAAGCGGTTTTAGACCAGCTAGAGAACAGTGATAGTAAATTAGAACTACTTGCAGAATTGAGTGATAATGATTCGTGGGGAAATTCTTCATCAGACACTGAAAACGATTTTGCAACTAAGCTTAGTGATGTGCGAACTTGGCGCTATATTTCAAATGTCAGTGTTTTTGGCTTGATTATATTATTGAATTAAATTTATTATTATTATATTATTATTTTTATGATTATTTATTAAATTATAATTTATGATTTTGTGTTTCAAATTTTAACATACCCAGGATGTTTACTAGACTCTTGTTTGGACAGATTTCAGTGAGTTATTCCTAAAAATTACAGGCCTACAATAAAAAAAAAACATATTTCCATGCAAAAAAATGTACCGCTTTGAGCACAGAAATACTGAAATAATCAGACCGCTAGGGAGGTTAATATGTTCCTAAAGTACTCCCATTTTTTCCTAAAGTACTCCCATTGTTCAGTGTAGGATTTGGTCCCATTTAATATTTTGAATTATTGTGCACAGTTTAGAAAAGTTGGCTGTTTTGAAACAAAGTGTTCTTGTACTACCCATGTTTCTCCTTTTCCTATGATTTATGCTAAATGTAATTATTCTGATTCCCAAGCTGTCCCATATTTCCACATCTGCTACCAGATCCGTGTTTTTTGTAATTACTAGATCTAGTAATGCATTCTTTCTAGTCAGGGCATCCACTGATTGACACATGAAGCTGTCCTTATGACATTTAAGAAATGATGAGCCTTAAATGAGTTAGCTGTTCCTTCTGCCCAGTCAATATCTGGATAGCTGAAGTCCCCCATAATGATGACATTGCCCTACCTCACTGTCATTTCTACCTGTGATAGGAGATCCAATTCTTCCTCATCCATCAGGTTAGGGGGACAGTAGCATACCCCCACTATTAATTTCCCACTTAATTCTTTCCTTTGAGGCTCCATCCACAGGGATTCCACCTCCCCCTTGCCCCATTTGTAGTGTCATTCCTCATGTTCACAAGCAAATCATTCTTGATATAAAGGAATACCCCTCCTCCTCTTCTACCCTCCCTATCCCTCCGATATAAGGAATACAACTGGACAGCTGCCAGCCAGTCATGTGAGCTGTCAAAATCCTCGTGCATCAGCAGCTCCAATTCTTCCCTTTTTTTAGCTGGCCGCACATTATTTCCTCAATAGTTGTCCTGTGGTTATGTTTTGCCAACCCAATCAACCCTTGTTTAGGTATTATACTTATACTGTACTCCCCATAATGCCTTCATTAGCACCCTCTGTCCTTTGCGTCCTCTATCTATCTCTTCCTCTGATCCCTCCCCCCGCCTCCTAGTTTAAAAGCTCCTCCAACTTTTTGGCCATCCTCTTCCCCAACAGAGCTGCACCCTCCCCATTTAGGTGCAGTCCCTCCCTATTATAGAGCTGGTAACCAACTGAGAAATCAGCCCAGTTCTCCAGGAATCTAGAGCCCTCTTTTCTGCATCAATTCCTTAGGTACTTGTTAAGTTCTCTTAGCTCCTGTTGCCTTTCTGGTGTGACTCAAGGTACAGGCAGTATCTCTGAGAATACCACCTTGGAGGTCCTTCTCCTCAATATAGCCTCTAATTCCCTGAAATCATGTTTTAGGACGCTCCACCTACATCTAACTTTGTAATTTGTACCAACAAGTAGCATGACAGCTGGATCCTCCCCAGCCCCACCCAACAATCTGTCCATCCAATCTGCGATATGCCGAAGCTGAGGGCCTGGTAAACAACACAATGTTTGATGATCGCGGTCTTTGTGACAGATTGCCCTATTTATCCTTCTAATAATTGAGTCCACTACCACCAGTATCTGCCTAACCTTGCCTGTATTCTTGCCCCTCTCCTTAATGCAGCAGTCATTCCCCTAGCAGCTAGGGGAGGGAGAACCCTCCAGTCATGCCACCCCTGAACTGATATTCTCAACATCATGTAACTTGGCATATTTATTGGGATGCACCAAGTCAGGACTAACCTCTCTAAGGCTTTTCCCTCTACCCCTCCTTCTGTCACCCAGCTACTTACTTCTGGCTCTTGTTTCTCCATTTGCTGACCCCCCTCTATACTGGCCCCTGCCAGCACCTGCTGGGTAATGTCCAAGCTCCTTTTCAGGTTGCCAATGCTTCACAGTGTTGCCACCTGATTCTCTAGATCCAAGATCTGGGCTTCCAGAGAAACAACTAGCTCACATCTCATACAGCAGTATTCCCCCTCGAACTGTTCAAGGAACGCATACATGGAACAAGATGTGCACTGGGTCATGTCACCAGTCCTGTTGGACATTTTAGCTGCTACCCTAATGGGGTTAACCAAGAGGAAAAAAAAAGTTTTTATAAAATTTGCTTTTCAACCTCCTTACTAATCAAAGTACAAATTACTCCCAGTACTCCTAGTTAACCCACGTCACTTCCAATACTTCAAGTCACTCCCAGCATCCCAAGTTACCCCAAAATACTCAAGGTATTACAAATTCACTCCTAGTCCTCCAGGTTACTCCCAGTTACTTCCAGTTCTTTCTTTTTATTTCTAGTACTCCAAGTTACTTCAAATCACTTACAGTACTCCAAATTACTCCCAAGTACTCCAAAATGCTCCCTGTATTAAAAAAAAACCTCCCAAGTACTCCTAGTACTTAGAGTTACCCCAAATCATTCCCAGCACTCCAAGTCACTCCAAGATACTCCCAAGTACTCCAAAACACTCCCAAGTATTCCAAGTCACTCCCAAGTACACCAAATTTCTCCAAAATACTCCCAGTACTTCAATTTACTCCATAATACTCATAAGCACTCCAAATTCTCCCTGATTCAGTACTCCAGACCCCCCACAATACCCCAGCTTCCCTGCAGTCAGCTCCTCTGTTGTGTCCCACTCACACACTCACAGTGTTCTTGCAGCCCCTGTCAGTGTGCTGGGACTCTTCCTGTCAGTGTGTTCTGGGCACTTTAGCCGATCCTCCTGTCAGTGTCACGCACCCACCGGCCAATCCTCCTGCGAGTATGCTTGGACGTATGACTCTGGCACCCTTTCTCCTAGCTAGCTGGTTCCCCCTGTCAGTATGTCATGCTCTGTCCCTCTCTCCTCCTGCAGCAGCCCTTCTTCTCACAGGTTAGCAGTGCTTCTCCTGCTCTCTCGCGTTAGCAGTGTTTCCTCCTCCCTCACAGCGTCCAGCATCCACCTCTAAGTGGGGTATTCTGCCTCTCCTCAGTAAGGTTAAAAAGAGAGGTTCATGAAAATACTGCATGTCAACCACTAGATGAAGCTGACAATCATAGTAAATAAGTATCTATTTCTTTTGATCATCACCTAGTGGCTATAATGCTGTGTATTCCTGATTGACTCTATTCTATATGAATGATAATAAAATTTGATTTGGACCCGATTCTCTCAAAAGGAATGTATATGATTATGCAGTTTCTCAGGATAGAAGAAATGTATATGCAGTTTCTCAAGATGAATAGCTCTGCACAATGTTTATAATAAACTGCACAGTGTTTTGATCTCCAGCACTCATTGGCACTCTGCATAGTTCTAAATGGAAATATAAATCAGGGATCTTCTTGTGTCTGAACATTAGGATATTTTGGTTTTTCATATCCAAATATTGGAAGATCCTGGGGAAACATTTATTCAGGTTCTACAAAGTATCGGAAGCATAAATGTCACTTTTGAATACAATTTATAGAATTTAAATCAGGGGTCTATGTTTTATTCAAAGTTTACTTTTTCTACTACAACATGTATCTACCAATAGCATCAAGTAGTCATTCACAAAGTACTGTATGAGTTAAGTATTTTCTATTGTGATCAAAAGTTTAAAATTAAAAAAAAATTAAAATCTTCCATATAGAAACTTGTACTAACAATTATATCCTGAATTATAATTAAATCAGAGGATAAACAAGACCTGTAAATGGAAACATTCTCAACAGTCAATACAGAAATAACAATAGGAGTCTTCTTACACTCAGCTGTTTGCTTAGACCATTTTTGCCAATGTCTCCTATGGACAAAATTTGCTCACTGTTATTGCCAAGTACCAGAAAACTAAGTTTATCCTTGTAAATGCTTGCAGGTGGATAAGGGGATTATTATTATTAGTACAGTTATGTCAGTTCATGGAAAGCAATCTCGTACTCAACGTTATTGCCTCTTATACTCTAAATTACAGATAATTTACTAAGTAAAACAATATTAATTTTAAGTTATGCTTCCAAGACTGAAGGGAAGAAATGAATACTTATGTTATATAAAATGGTTGTTGTTTTTTTACTTTTTTTTCCTTAAAGAGGAAAACACTGACAAACATAATCTGAGTTTAATTAAAATGGAATAAGTCATGACTATTTTGTGTCTTTATAGGCAAAGCTGCAACTTCATTAAAAAAATCACCCTATTGGATTTGAAGTTGAAGTCTATAGCACTGTCAGAATAAAAATGTGAGCTATGCAGTATGCATATTTCCATAAAAAAAACTCCCTATATAGGCTACATGGCCAGGTCATAATTAACATCAGTGGAGTGAGTAATGTAGGCAGGTATCAGACACACTAGTTCAAGTACACCTCTTCAGCACAAGAACATAAACTCTATAGCAAGTCCACATGAAAATGTCAACTTAAAGAAAAAGTTAATTTACAGTACATTTACTGCTAGTGGACCCAACATCCTCCCTTAGAGGCTCTGTAAGACGTATACTTACCTGTACCAGCTCCTCTAAGATCTTCGCTTTGCAGTCTGCCTGGTGTCACACAGCCTCTTCCTAAAAGTTCTCTAAGTCAAGGCGTGCCTCTCCCATGCATGGGCCTCCAGTACTGGACGTTGTGAGAAACACGCTGTCCAGATCACTTGTCCTTTAGCTCTTTATTACCATTACCCAGGCATAATGAAGTGGCTAAACCTTGAAGTGGTATTAAACTCAATAAAAAAAGACTGACAGAAAGGGTTGTTATAACAGACTCTATTGATCTCTTCTGTCATAAATGCCCCCCACTTCCCCACCCCGTCTGTCAGTGGCAATGTGAAATGATCCAAGTATGGACAGCTCACATTTACATCCATTTACCACATTTACGTCACCTGCTGTGTGCCGTAGTGATGTGACTCCTGTGCACATGCACGGGAGTGAGGTCATCATGACCCCCCCCATTCAAGCGAGATGGAACCTGGAAGGAAGGCTGAGAAAAGTTGGAAGCACTCAGGACCCACAGGATTGGTGACAGCACAGAACTGTTTGCAGGTAAGTGACTTTATCCAGTCCTTAAGGTACCATTCCTTCCAAGGATACGAGGCACTGACACCAACAATGAGGCACCATTCCTTCCACTGACACTAAAAGTGGCACATAATTCCTCCCATTTTCACTGACACCAACAATGAGACATAATTTCTCCCATTGGCACCAATGACGGGGTACAATTCCTCCCAATGATACCAATGATGGTGCACTATTCCTCCAATTGATACCATTGATAGGGTGATAATTCCTTCAACTAATATATATAATGGGGTGCTATGCCTCCTCCTACTGATCTACTGCTATGTAATTTTCTTACTCCCAAGAATGAGGCATTTTCTCCTACTGACACTGGGGGATTTTCTACTGCCACTAACTACTCCCTAAAGTCTGAAAGACAATAAACTGGTCCTTTGTTTAGAAAATTTGGAGACCCCTGGTATAGGAAGAAAAGAGAATCACCACAACACTAGTTTGGATATACTGCTGACTTCTCTCCAGACCATGACAAACAAGCCACCTTTATTCAATCTGCCATAACTACTGTATCAGCTGTGCATAGGGATATAAGTAGGGAGAATCTTTGGCCTGGATATTAAAGGTACATTTATTTTCCAGATTGATAGGTGATCATGTTTATGGGGATATAATGACCTTGCCAGAACAGACGATGTCTGAGAGAACATCTATTGGTCAGGTTTATGCTTGTTGATTCCTAATAGCAATTGTTGGTTAACCACATGCTTATTTTTTTTAAAGAATAACATTTTAGGTTTTAAGACATTATTAGACAAAAGATCGAGAATGTCTATATACAGTGCAAAAAAAGAGGCAGACCCTGGGCCTGAATATTCATGTGATATTAGCCAATACCTGGGGGAGAGACTGCCCAGTAGGTGGCTGATGGGTGCACAAACAGTATGGGGCCTGGAACAGAAGGTGTATTATCCAAGAGCAGAAGACCCAGTTAGCTGCTGCCCTTCTAGGCAGATTTCCTGAAATCTGCAGAAGTTCATTGAAGTCCACGCTCAGGTGGTGGGGGGGGGGGGGGTCTATTGTCTGAGTGGAGCTGAAGTCAATTCATAAGGGATTCACTGAGGATCTGGCCTGATAACACACAGGAGAAGTGTCTGGCTGGTATTGGCTGGAGGCATCCAGGTACATAGGGACATTGTGAGTATAGGCTGGAATGAGAGATCCTAGTGACTGTTGCTGTTTAAACCTTTGAGGACTTGTTGCAGAGTTGCTGACTTAGAACTACTCCTATGGTGGAGCCCCTTGTGTTGTTTGTTTGCCTATTGCTAGTCCAGAATGGAGTAACCTTAAAGAATCTAGTTAAGCTAGCGTGTTCTCTGCTACGTTGTGCACTAAATTTGGAGTATCCCAAGGCTCACCCTGCACCCCATCCAAGTTTATTAGCATTAAACCCTAAAACAACATTCACTGACTGGTCATTGTGTTATGAGACTGTGGGAGCTGCTGTGTGCCTGGCTGCTTTGCACTTTGCACAATTGGGAAGAGAACCTGGGGCAAATCTGCGGTGCTCATCAGGGGTTTGCTCTACACTTGTAAGTGCATTTTTATTTAGCCATTAAAAGGTGATTTATCTGTACTATCCAGTGCATTTTGTTCACTTCATCTTCTATGTACTTATTCGGGAAAGAGTGCAAGAGGCTAAGCAACAAGTGCAAAGCACAATAGCTTGTAACATCCAATCAGTATTTACTTAACTTAAGTCACAAAGTACAAAATGGACTTGCTGCTGCCCTGATTTATTGAATAAGCCTTGCAATGTCTTTTCAAGCTCAAGACAATGACAAATTTGCTTCCATGAAGAAAAGTCTTATACTGAAATGCAGCTTATTTTTTCTATTCACCGGTACATACATTTTCTGGGATAGGAATGTGGCCAGATGTTTTGTGTGGATATGGTGGAATCCTGAATGAATGTTCCCTGCCAGTGGGTTTGAGTGGAAACTGTCCAGTCTAATCTCCTAAGGGGGGATTTATCTGTTATTAAAGCTTGGGTATATGGAGTGTATGCATGAAATTAACTCTTTAGCTTTTCAGCCAAATGAACAAAGTGGAATAAGTGAATGCTATTCAGATAATTGTATTTTTTCTATATAATTCTATAGATAAAATCCAGCTGTTTTGCTCTTATTTGCTGATTACATTGTTGAGTAAATGGTTTTAAATGGATCCCAGGAATGGTAAATTTGGCTATTTAAGATAGCTACTCTACATGACAAAACTAATCTCTACAGATAAAGATAGTTCCTCTCCAATCACTATCCCCTTTTTGTGCAGCATATGACAGTAAAGTGATTTAAATGTTTGTGTTATGATATAATATTACAATGCAATGCCTGTCTGATCTGTGGGCCCAAGGCAGCTGCGACAGCCCACGCCACTCACCCTGCCTCTCATCACCCAGCGGCCAGTCACTCAGTTCACAGTATGGCCGTCGGAGCCAGGGGGCAGAAACTAGAGGTCAGCTGACTGTGAAGGGGGAAGAGCTGCAGGAAATCCCATTGCTTGATGTCAGGATAGGTGTCTTTGCAGCTGCAGACATCACGGAGCTGGACTGCGGTACCGAAAAAGTGAGTGCCACTCTGCTAGACTTGCCAGTTCTGTCATTTGTTTAGTTAGGCAAGTTTTGTAAAGACGATTAACTGTGATGAAAGGATGTCTCTCCCTCTCCCACAATATGAGTGATGCTGAACAGAGGATAACAGAAGGTAAGGTGAAGTAAAGGCTTTGCTTTTACTTTACCTTCTGTCATCCTCTGTTCAGCATCACTCACATTGTGAGAGAGGGAGAGAGAGACAGTCCTTGGACCCAACTAGATGTCCTGCATTAAAAGTGGTTATAACGGATTTTTTTAAAAAAAAAAACATCTTTATACTTACCTGCTCTGTGCAATAGAATTGGACAGAGTGGCCCCAATCCTCCTCTTCTTGGGTCCCCCCATCAACACTCCTGGCTCCTCCTCTCTTGCTGGTGCCCCCATTAGTTAACCGATTCCCATTGGGGCACCCATGTAGGCTCTCTCCTGAGCCCCTCTTCTGCATCCATTGACACAGACAATGGGACTCGGCCCTACCCCCCACTTCCTTGTCACTGGAGTTGATTGACAGGAGCAGAAGCCAATGGCTTCCACTGCTATCGATCTGCCCAGTGAGGAGGGACAAAGCCAGGAGAGCCGCAGCTCTCATACACAGCACTGGATTGCGATGGGGTTTAGGTAAGTATAAGGGGGGTGAGGGGCTGAGTCTGTGACACGGAAGATTTTTTATACTTTAATGCATAGAATGCATTAAGGTAAAAAACCTTGAGGCTTTAGAACCACTTTAATCACTTCCCGCCCACTGTACATTTATAAACATCCTTGGATGGGAACGGTGATATCTCGGCCATCGCTGCAGCAATGATCAAGATATCATTCTTTAGCCCCATTGCACAAGATAAAAGTAATCTGGGTAGCTAACAAGCTGCTGTGTTACTTTCACAGGTGGTGGAAGGGGGTCCCACCCCCTCCTGCCACTGCCATCACCGTCTTTAAGGGGCTCAACTGTACGATCGAGGAGCCCAGTAAGGGTGCAACTAGTGGCATCGAGCTCTAGGCACACAGTGAGAGGAATGGATGTTGTTCCTCCCACTGTGTGACATCAGAAACAGGAAGCAATAAGGATTTAATCACTTCCCGTTTTGGTTCTTTGTTTACCTGGCTGTTACCAGCCAGTAAAGCAACTGATCAGACTGACCTGTTAATGATTAGCTGCAGTGGAGGCCAGGGGAGAGATTTAGGGTCTAATAGACCCCAGATCTCTCCATAAAGAGGGACAGAAGAAAAGAGACAGGAGGCACCCGTCTGAGTGTAGTAATAACACTATATTTAATAGCAAAGTATTAAAAACACTCACAAAGGAAGTAATAAAACAAGCTCATCTGTGTATATGAGAGACTGTTCCTCAAAACGTCCTGCAGGTGCCACCTACGGTTGGTGCAATAGGAGCTGGGCTGATGGAGATGGTGAGAGACACTGTAGTTGTCAATCCTACAGAATGGTGTTGTTGTAGAGCCGATCCAGTGGCGTTTGTGCAGGAAGGAGCCTAGTAACCAGTCTGGAACACACCGGCAGGATGTGACATCACAGGAAGAGGCAGAGGGTCAGTGGGGAGGAAGAGCACAGATGTGGGAAAGTCAGGCTATGCGCTCGGAGCCTCTAGCTCCTTCTATTGGCCTGGTGGACCTTGGGGAAGTAGCAGCTTAAATAGAGAACACTGCCAGGCATGGAACCACAATGCTCAGTGGAGATTTAAAGATACAGTAACATGATCTCAAAGCACAACGCTATAAAAAAATATATAAAAGATATAATGATATTAAAAAGAGAGCTCTGAACCATAAAACAGAAAATTATGAAGGATATATATGTGTATAACGGTGTACACGTACTGTTATTAGCAATGATGATAAAAATGGTAATGAATGTAAAATTGCACATACGGTAGTGTCAATAACAAAAACAAAAAGGATAATGAATACGGGGGCACTGAAAAGAGGGGGGGAAGAAAAGTCATATGACTATATACGCATGTCAGTATATGCACATCTATGTATGAAAGATGCGTTGCTAGGATAGACATTAGGGTATTATCAGAGGAATGGACAGATTATTATAATATAGTATGTATCTCGATCTCCTCATTAAGCCCACCTGGGGCTAGGGTGTCTAAGGTGTAGATCCAGTATGTTTCGCATTGGTAGAGGCGCTTAAAACGCTCTGCCATTGAGGGTAATGGGGGAATGTGTTCCAGGACCCACAGGAATAGCCCCGTGGTGGATTTGTCATGATGTTCTGTATAGTGTCTAGGGACACTGTGCTTATCAGTACCTGCTTCAATGAGGCATCTATGCTTTTAAGTGTTTTTAATCCTTTGCTATTAAATACAGTGTTATTACTACACTCAGATGGGCGCCTCCTGTCTCTTTTCTTCTGTCCCTGCATACAGAGCTAGCTTGCTCTGAGGATGGCTGCCATCTTCTTGTGCTAAAAAGATTCCAGGCAAATTGCCTGAGAGACTCTTATAAGGACTTATTGTACACCAATGCATTTACATACCCTGTTTTAAGTACTTGTATGCCAATATTGCCATTATCATCTTTTACTTTATAAATTTAATAATTTTTATCCTTTTCACCCTTACACTACATTACTCCTGTGCGCCAGCGTTACTTGTTTTCTCTACATAAAGAGGACTTGTCATGGCCCATGCTATCACAAGGGATGTTGTTCTTATCTTGTAATAGCAATGAAGTTGATAAAAAAAGTTAAAGGCACAGAATTAAAAAAAATGTAAATAATAAAATAAAATTTAAAAAATGTAAAGCGGCCCCATCCCCCTGTGCTCATGCGCAAATAGATCCTGCATGCATATGTAAATGGTGATCACACAACACATGTGAGCTGTCATCGCAAATGTGAGTGCAAGAGCAAATGATGTTTAAATTACAGAGACTGAAGCAGGCTAAATATTACAGAAAGACATAGAGAAACAGGTAGTTGTCATTTATTATTACAGGTACTTATATAGCCCTGTCAATTTTACGCAGCGCTTTACATATATTGTACATTCACTTCATTATTTGTAATCTGGTTTAAAAAGAAAATAGGCTGCTCAGTCTAAAATGCCCAAGCCTATTTTTTGACCCAGTCCGAGCCTGATTGTGGTACAGTCTCACGATACTGAACAGAGTGTATTAACAAAAAATGTATAAATAAGTATGGCAGAAATGATAATTATTTTTTGTACTCATTTTCTAATCTACCAGCGTCCCAATTTCTATCATATTATAAGGTAACTCACCGTCCATTCCAACTTTTTTTGGTGGTTTCACCAAGGTTACATGAAATTAGGACAAATGCCAAATGAATAGGTATCATCACCAAGCTTACATGAAATTATGACAAATTAATTTTGTCTTAATTTCATGTAGCTATGATGATACCTATTCATAAGGTATGGTTGATGGCTGAGGTGAAGAAAAGTTACCCATATTTACATAAAGGTCTTAGAACACCTTAGGAGTGTCACCTATGTATAGATTCAACCTAATGGGCAGCTTTGATTCTTTTTTTGTTCTTTTCGTTAAGAAGAATTATATATGATGATCAACTAAAATATAATGACCATAGTCTGCTCCAAAAGACTTGCTTTCCTCATGGCAAATTGTTGCACCATTTCCTTCCAGGTCCAGACTCATGCAATATTTTTTTTGACAAGGAAGTTGAGAAAGATTCCTCAAGGACATAAAACATAATTTTCAACAAAAACATACATCTACAACAAAGCTTTGTCTGTATGTATGGAAGGTCCTGCTACAAAAAAAAACATTAAACTGAACCTTTACACTACATAGCTACTTAATATAAAGTTTAATAACTTGCTCTTATCAAATAAGGGCAACCATTCTCTACTCTATCCAAAGCAAAAAAAAAAAGATATATTTTAAGCAGCATTGAGTCTAATGATGAATCACCCTTCTTACTCAGGTTTACTTCTGGATATACCCACAAGTGTTCAAAGGAGACCAAGCTAGATTAAAAAAAAGTAACAACCATTTAATAAAAATGCCGTTAATAACAGCTTTTATGTATTGATGCATTGGTGTGTGCTGTAAACGTCTATTGTAAGTTTTCATCTGTCAGATTGCTAGAAGAGAGAAGTAGTTGTTAACACAATTTCTCATGTTGGTCCTCCATTTGTCCAGACAACAAATTCACTGTAAGGTCACAGAATGGTGACCTGGAAGAAATATGTAGCAATGGGTACTCACACTAAAGTTCCTGAGTATTCCTTTTTAAATGGTGTCCTCCATTAATTTCATTTTTCAAGCTTCAGTCCTGAATATCTATTTATCATTTTTCATATTTGGTATGTGATCAGTTGAACTATAAATTATTTACAAATACAACTGAAGATTTTTCCTCAAATCATCATTTAAACTGGTTGAACAAGGCAAAAAAGAGTTACAGATTCTTTCCAACTCAATGTGAACACATTGTAAGCACTACCTATAAAACTGTCCAAAGATTAAGATTATCTATACAAAGTGTTTTAGGCTTCTCTAAGCTTCTTACTAATATATTGTGGAACAGGACAAGAAAAATAGGCTTAGTTTTGTATCATGCACAAGTGTGTTACTCAAATCTGCTTTTCAAAAAGTGTTCATAACATTGCAAGGAAACAAATGCCTAGTAGCAAAAACTAGAAGTGAGAAGTTCTGAAATATTTTGCACTTAATATAGCTTACTTTAAACATACTTACTTTTAATATATTGCTTTTATATCATGGCTATTTAGAAATGGTAGTGATGATTTTTTTTCTTGCCTTCTTCATTTGATTTTGAAATACTGCATCCTCAGTAATCATCTCGTCTACACTGAAAAGTTCTACATTTCTTTATTGCAAATAAAAAATGTATTTAAAAATATATATACCTAGCAGGGGGGAACTGACAACTCATGGGGCCCCGGGCAATAGGGGATCATGGGGCCCCTGTGTCCTTGCCCAAACTCAAAAAATCCTATGAAAAAGGTACCAGGGGCATCTCATGGGGCCCCCTACTGATCCTGGGCCCTCGGGCAGTGCCAGAGTTTCCAAATGGTCAGTCTGCCCCTGATACCTAGCATTATCCAACAGAAACATACTTTTTCATTAGAATTTTGCAGTTGTACACCACTGAGAACTTAGAAAGTATATCTTGTGAAATAATCATACAGATACCAACAAAATGAAACAGTATGGGTGCACATACAGAATATGGGCATACTCAGGAGTAAAACTCAGTATAATTTCAGACACATTCAAGTTGCTTCTGATTTGCTTGTTTAAAATGCATTTTAGTTGCTTTTGCATTAACTTGTATAGGGAATCAAAGAGGTTCAGTCACAAAAACTTTACATGAGCCTTAAGCAAACTGCATGCAGCAATACTAGATTCTGCTCAAATATGTCCAAGTTGCTTCAAATATATTTATGAAAACTGTTCATTTTTCCAGGGGGGGGGTTACTATTAGGTACATACAGGTCAGTGCAAATAGAAGATGGGGTAGAGCAAAGGGTAGCAACAAAATAAATAATACATATTTAATAAATGGTTGTTACTTTTTTTAAAATCTAACGTGGCCTCCTTTGAACACTTGTGGGTATATCCAGAAGTAAACCTGAGTAAGAAGGGTGATTCAGAGACATGGGATTCATCATTAGACTCTATGCTGCTTAAAATATATCTTTTTTTTTGCTTTGGATAGAGTAGAGAATGGTTGCCGTAGGCCATACATGTCTCACTGAGAAGAGTTTCCTTTAATCCTGTCCCATAGACAAATCAAAAATTAAGAAGGAATCTCTCAAAGGTGAAATAAATCCTCCATGGCACAGCTGTCTTTTCAACAAATGTCCCTGCTGAAAGATTCCTAACACTCAAAATTTGTGATTGTTTCCCTTCCTTTCATTACAGGTGACAATGGTCACTAGGACAAATAGAGAGAGCTAATTCTCCCAAATAGATCACAGACAAAAAAAACAAATCATAACCTTTTGACACCCTATCCACAATTTTAAAAAGTGTTGGTTTTAGATATACTTGAGCAACATATAGCCATAACATTTTCTCTACAGGTTTCTGATTTGTTAGTCCAGTTGAAGCTTTATACACAAAGCGGACAGCATTATGGCTCCAATAACATCATCTGTTTTTATTTTTATAACAATCATCCCATAATGTAAATAATATTACAAGGGATGGAACCTATACAAAAATATGCCATCATTTACATGTTCCTAGAAAGGAAATATATCTAAATATCTCATCACTATGATGTAGGAGCTTGCTAAACATGAACAATGTCAATCCAGGATTATCATGATGGAGGTGTCCTGAAGTTACCTGTTGCAGTAATTGTACTTCTTGCCATGTGTCTCAGGACACCTCCATCATGAAAATCCTGGATTGACTCAATTGTAAGTCTCCTGTCCATATTAAGCTTTAGATCAAAATGGTAAAACTGGTGTTTTGGGGGCCCTGACTTCTTGTGCTAACAATATATGTGTAGCCCCCCCAGGCTGAACAAGATAAATCACAAGATTCCTTCATCCATGCTAAAGATCTTGGATAGAAGAATCTGCACTGCCAGTAATATATCCAGACAGCCTCAGCATGCTTAAATCCACTTCTGTCAAGCTGGTTGGTGCTGACAGGTGGATTCCATTACTCAAATTGTGTCTAATTCAACAAGAATTGACTGAAATTCAATCCAGGAATGGTTAGCAGTTGTGTTCCTCAGCCACTTTGAGGATTTGATTGAGCTCCAATCCTTTTCCAGATAATGAAGGCTACACGTTATTATTATTATTATTACACAGGATTTATATAGTGCCAACTCAGCGCTTTACAATATAACGGGAGACATACAGCAACAATACAGTTCAATACAAGAGGGATAGGAGGGCCCTGCTCCTCGGAACTTACAATCTAGGAGGGAGGGGACAAGTTCATACATAATACTGAAGCTCAGTACTTGAGAAAGCTTCTTATGGCCCCTTTCTCTTGGATACAATGTTGTACAGTAAGTTGCAATTATTACTATAATGTCAATTACCAAAGTTTTATAGCATTTTTCTGTTATTAAGTGGAAATGTCTTTCAGTAGTTATAATGTGGGCACTTGAATAAATATTTCACTCATTTTTATCAGTAAATACCAGCGCAAACCCACATAATAAATTGCATTACCCAACCAATTAAACAAACTTAAAAACCGTGACACAAAACCACTTTTGTGCTAGTACAATAAAAAAAAAATATAATAAATTATATATAAATAAATATATAAATAATTTTTAAATTCATAAGTCCAGTGACAAAAAATCCCAAAAAAATTAACAGTCCCGTGACAAAATAGGTCAAATTGTAATTATATTGTAATTTTCATTGGATTCTTCCGTGCCTTTGATCCCTTCATCATCCACCAGTGCAAAAAAACAACATAAACCGCACTCACCAGATATTAGTGACTCACACGCCTTTCAGGAATATTAAGGGCTCCTGGACCCCCTTTACTTTTTATGAGACCTCCAAATACTGCTTCCTCTTGTATATGGGTACCTCTTCTGGTTACTCCTCTCACCGAATCCCCCAAGGAAAATCAGGAAGAAGAAAAGACCATAGCGTGATACCGTAGTGGTTTCTCATCAAAATAATCTCTCCAGACCACTCACATTTTAGCGGGATATAACCCGCATTTTATTTGAAACAACAATGATTTTCTTTAAAAAATGATCCACTTTCCAAGTACAGCGACTTTTGCATAAAAGACCCCACAGCCTAGTATACAGCAGGATGGCAGACCTCAGATGCAGACTCATCCACTATGCTAAGATGGCCCCTTGGAACGCACCGCTCGGCGTGCGCTCCACTCACCGGAAATGACGTCAGACGCCGGAACAGGCAACCGGAAGTGCGTCAACGCATTTCGCCCCACCCACAGGGCGTTATCAGACGCTCTTTTCCACTTCCAAGCCGTTTATAAAGTAATGGGAGATCCCTCCCACTAATTAATCTGGACACAAACCTGGACACAAACCTATCCATCACCGCCATCCCTCTGTATACCCATGTGGGGTCCCCTTACAACAGAAACAGATGCATTTAAATTAGATGCATTTAAATTAAAAACCATACTTTTATCCATCACCTTAAGTCTTCTACCCCAAACATAAAGGTAAAGACAGGGAATTACAATACATTAAATATAAAAATATAAAAATAAAAATCTATATGGAAATAAAAAAAAAAAAAAAATAAAATAAAAATAAAAATAAAATTAAGAATAAAAATAAAAATAAATAAAAATAAGAATAAAAATAAAAATAAAAATGAAAATAAAAATAAAAATAAAATTAAAAATAAAATAAAAATAGAAATAAAAATAAAAATAAATAAAATAAAATAAAATAAAAAAGAAAAGAAAAATAAATTAAATAAAAAACAAATAAAGATAAATTCCAAATTTATATAAAAATATATATATATAATATGTAAATACCGTATATAATATAAAAATTCAAAAACAAGGGTTTACTAGGTAGCACTTTCCTAAGAGTTTCGTCCCTTATTAGAATTGGCCAATATTTTTTAATGATGTTTTCAACCAATTTATAATGCTTAGAATATCCTGTAATGAAAGCCACATCTCCCAACTTCTTTTTATTTTCTTTTTTCTTTAAGAGTTCATCTCTACTAATCTTTCTAACCTGTTCCAATGAAACAGCCAGATTTTCTTCTCCATAACCTTTCTCCCTAAACCTTTGCAATAACACCTCAGACTGCTCCAAAAAAACACCTTCATCATCACAATTACGTTTGATCCTAATAAGCTGGCTCTTAGGGATGGATTTTAGCCAATTTCTATGGTGGCAACTAAAATTTGGGATGTATCCATTCCTATCGACTTGCTTGAAATATGTCTTGGTATAAAACCTATCATCCTTCTTGTAAATTGTCAGGTCCAAAAAATCTACTACCTCCTCACTAATATTATTAGTAAATGACTCTTAGGAAAGTGCTACCTAGTAAACCCTTGTTTATATATAGAAAACCACCAACTTTAAGATCTCGTCTTGTAAAAAATGTTCCAGATGTACCTAAGAAAATGGTTACTTTTTTAGATAGGGCTGGTTTTTTCAAGTGTGGGAGATGTTTGGCCTGTAGATCCCTGAAAGGGGACAGGAAAAAGCATTACAAGGATTTTCAATCCTGTTATAATGGAGCATCCCATAAGATCAATAAGTTTATATCATGTGACAGTAGGCATGTCACCTATCTGCTGGAGTGCTCTTGCAAACTCCAGTATATAGGGAGAACAACGAGAAAACTTGCCACCAGATTGGGAGAACATATTAGAAATATAAAGAAGGGATTCAAACATCATAGTTTATCATATCATTTTAGAAAGCATCATAATAGAGATCCGGCATCGTTGAAATTTTGTGGGATAGATAGAGTAGAAGCCCCTTGGAGAAGAGGAAATATGGTAATAAATGTTTCTCAAAATGAAACGAAGTGGATTTATCAAATGGGTACATTGTATCCTAATGGGTTGAATGCAGATATTGATATAAATTGCTTTTTGTCCAATTGGTAAAATATAGTTAATGTCCGAAGTGCGTTTTCATGATTAGGTGTTTTTGAATTTTTATATTATATACGGTATTTACATATTATATATATATATTTTTATATAAATTTGGAATTTATCTTTATTTGTTTTTTATTTAATTTATTTTTATTTTATTTTCTTTTTTCTTTTATTTTATTTATTTTTATTTTTATTTCTATTTTTATTTTATTTTATTTTTATTTTTATTTTCATTTTTATTTTTATTTTTATTCTTATTTTTATTTATTTTTATTCTTAATTTTATTTTTATTTTATTTTATTTTTTATTTTATTTCCATATAGATTTTTATTTTTATATTTTTATATTTAATGTATTGTAATTCCCTGTCTTTACCTTTATGTTTGGGGTAGAAGACTTAAGGTGATGGATAAAAGTATGGTTTTTAATTTAAATGCATCTAATTTAAATGCATCTGTTTCTGTTGTAAGGGGACCCCACATGGGTATACAGAGGGATGGCGGTGATGGATAGGTTTGTGTCCAGGTTTGTGTCCAGATTAATTAGTGGGAGGGATCTCCCATTACTTTATAAACGGCTTGGAAGTGGAAAAGAGCTTCTTGATAATGCCCTGTGGGTGGGGCGAAACGCGTTGACGCACTTCCGGTTGCCTGTTCCGGCGTCTGACGTCATTTCCGGTGAGTGGAGCGCACGCCAAGCGGTGCGTTCCAAGGGGCCATCTTAGCATAGTGGATGAGTCTGCATCTGAGGTCTGCCATCCTGCTGTATACTAGGCTGTGGGGTCTTTTATGCAAAAGTCGCTGTACTTGGAAAGTGGATCGTTTTTTAAAGAAAATCGTTGTTGTTTCAAATAAAATGCGGGTTATATCCCGCTAAAATGTGAGTGGTCTGGAGAGATTATTTTGATGAGAAACCACTACGGTATCACGCTATGGTCTTTTCTTCTTCCTGATTTTCCTTGGGGGATTCGGTGAGAGGAGTAACCAGAAGAGGTACCCATATACAAGAGGAAGCAGTATTTGGAGGTCTCATAAAAAGTAAAGGGGGTCCAGGAGCCCTTAATATTCCTGAAAGGCGTGTGACTCACTAATATCTGGTGAGTGCGGTTTATGTTGGTTTTTTGCACTGGTGGATGGTGAAGGGATCAAAGGCACGGAAGAATCCAATGAAAATTACAATATAATTACAATTTGACCTATTTTGTCACGGGACTGTTAATTTTTTTGGGATTTTTTGTCACTGGACTTATGAATTTAAAAATTATTTATATATTTATTTATATATAATTTATTGTTTTTTTTTTATTGTACTAGCACAAAAGTGGTTTTGTGTCACGGTTTTTAAGTTTGTTTAATTGGTTGGGTAATGCAATTTATTATGTGGGTTTGCGCTGGTATTTACTGATATAAGTTTTTTTGGTTTTTGCACCTGTGTACAGCAGCATCTCATGGGGAATTGTGCGTTTAATAGGAGAGTCCTGGGCGCTGAGGTTTTTTCTTTTCTACATATTTCACTCATTTTGGCCACTGTTTTATCTGAGTGGGATATGCCTTTAGATTTTGGATAACTACATGAACAAGTTTAAAGAGGTTGCAAAGGCTCATGGTTTTTTACTTTCATGCATTCAGCAGCACTAGGCAGGAGGGAGGGGCCAGGAGTGCCAGTGGGGGACCCGAGAAGAGGAGGATCGGGGCTGCTGTGTGCAAAACCATTGAAAAGAGCAAGTAAGTATAAAATGTTTGTTATTTTTAAACAAAATACAATTTGCCTTTAATATCACTTTAAGGATATTACAATGTTTAAAATTTTTGTGTTTGAGCAGATATAATCATAACAGTGGGAATCATAAAGGGTCTCCCCAAGGATTAGAGTATATATGGAGATTCATGATGTGAAAGGTGATGATGACATCATAAGCACATCATGGTGACATAATTATCCTGTGTTTGCAATAATGATATAGGACCTGATAAATGAAAGCCAAGCATGTAAATAATATAGAGCGCTCATTGTGCTGTGTTTTAAAATATAAAATATGCCTGAAGGGCATAAGGACTATTATACTGTTATAAATGAAATAGAAAAGAGGAGGATGAAAGGATTCAAGTGATATCACTTTATTTGAATGAAGCAAGCAAGCAGCATAAAAATCTCCAGTGCTGGCAAGCATTATGTCAATAAACAGTAAGAAACAAAATGGAATCAGATGTCTGTAGCATCTTACAAACAAACACAACATCTGCTGAGTTTACACAGCCTGTCTTATATCATAAGTGGCTTAGCTTAAATAATATCTCCATCCAAGACAATTTACACCCATTCATCTACATCACATTTTCCAGAAATCCTTGTCTCTGTCTAACTGTAATTAATCAAGATGTTATGAGGTTTTTTTTCGATGTTTGTCTATTCAAATGCAGCTAAATTGTAACCATAAGATCAAAGCCCCAATTAGGCAAATTCACTAACAGAAAAACATGCTTATGAAAGTGTATGTAAATCACACATGCACAGTTATCAGCCTGTATAAGTGCCACCATTGTGGAAGGCCTTAGCTGTCGACAGAGTACTTTCAGATGAAGAGCTTGGAGATTCTGTGTGTGTTTGTCATTATCCTTTTCTGTAGACTACTTTATTTAAGTCATCATCACAATTGGCCATTATAGGACAGAGATTCTAGACGATCAAACAAAAACTGCTGAGGATTTGCCTAAATAAATTAGGCCATTTTCGCTTCAGCGGCTAAAGGGGATTTGTTTTCTGTGGAATCTGAACAGCTTCAAAATTTTGGTAACTAATAGGATGTGAGCCCACCAACAAAGTCCTGTCTACACCCATTAGATGTTTATGTTCTGGGTATATAATTTTCTAACAACTGAACTTGTTATAAAATTGTGTATTGGATATTTGGTCCTAAAACTTTCACAACAATGACTTCTGAATGTTCACTTGCAGGAAAATGCTAGAGAACTACTTCAAAATGTTGGTAAATAGGATGTCAGCCGACCAACAAAGTCTTGTCTACATAAAAGTATGCCAATTATATGTATACCATCTGGGCATATCATTTTCTAATAACTAAACATGCTATAAAATTGTGTGTTGGGTATTTGGTTCTATAAAATTCACAACAATTATTTCCGAACTGAAAACACACATACAACGCTCAGGAGAGAAAATTACCTACAAGTTGAAAAAATACCTATAGCTAAACAGCCATCACTGCTGCCACCTTAAAATATAAAATATCAATCACACTTGGAATAAGCGTGTGAATAAATTATCATTCCAACTTCAAAGCATCTTTTTGACTTATCATTACTAAAACACTAATAATGCAGTGTAAAGTTCATAAAAAGAGTCTACACAAAGTCCATAAATTGTGCAGGAAAAATATCAAACATCCACAAGGAATTTTCAAGGGCTACCACTCGTGCATGTGAGATCCCTCTCCTTTCAGCAAGAAATTCATCAAAACAATACACTGCCCATTTTCATGACTGGCAAAGAGCACCTGTGTAAATTAACACTCATTCCTTTGATGAATCACAACTGCATCACTCCTCCATCTGGCTCATAGGTAGCCATATACATAATGTAGAAAAAGAAACAATCTTCAATGGTGTAGTAAACTATCAACAATCGTTTTTATTATTAAAAAAAACACAAAAGTCCAATAAATAATGATCATTGCTCACTCAACTGGTTATGATTATGCATAACAGATTATTTATCTTCAATAGGTCAATAGAGCATGTTAGGTTATAGGCTGACAATGTCAGCTACTACTTTTTATCCAACAGTGGTGTCCTGAGATCACCTTTTAAATAATTTTTACACAAAAGTCAGATTGTTATTTGTATGCTAGAACAGCCTTTTTCAACCACAGTACCCAATCACCCTGGGGTGCCTTCAAGCTCCGTCAGGGGTGCTTTGGCAAAATGCCTAAAAATAGACAAAAAATGCCAGCGGGTGGATGAAGCCTGCCTTTTAGTTACACAAAGCCACAGGTTTTTATTGTGCACCATTACAACCTTCTAGTCGCTGGTGTCCCAACAACCAATGATGTCAGCGGTTGTTAAGGACAAAGGGCCTTCCTCTGCTCCTCTCTATCAGCACTGGGGTCACATTAGCTGAGTGACAGAGAGAAACTGAGGGAGAAGAGAAATGCTGAGTCAGTACTAGTCAGTACCAGAGTACAAAGGTGTTTTTGCTTTTGAAGAATAAATCAACACTACTGTTGGGTGTCCTACATGTGCGAATATTGTGTCACATAAAACTTTTAGTTTGGATTTTTACATTTTAGATTGGGGTTCCTCAAGATCATCCATAATTTTACAGGGTTCCTTGACTGAAAAAAAGTTGAGAAACATTGTGCTATTGTCTTGTAATGTATGATCATTCAATCTCCAGTTTCTTTTGAAGGAAGAAAAGAGTCTAGCTAAATTTCATATAAAGTGTAGCCTTGTTGGTTAACCATATGCCACTCCTCAAACTACTGTGGTGCTACTGCCTATTTTATAAGAGAATTAGTTGAGATTATTTGGGAGTTTGGGTCTCTCTATTTAAAGGCCAGTTGAACTTTCAGTTTAAAACTAGCTAGGGTACTTAAAGAATTGAGCTCTGTCATTTCAAAGCCATTGTTTCTAATTTTTAGGGACTCTTTAATGACTGGCATAGTACCACTGAATAAGGCGTAAGGCCAATGTGGTGCCAATATTAAAAAGGGGGTAAAAATCTTTACCAAGTAATTATAGACCTGTTAGTTTAACTTCTATAGTTGGGAAGATACTGGAGAGTTTAATAAAAGACCACATAGATGAGTTCTTGCTGGAAAAAAATATTTTAAGCAACAGACATCATGGATTCATGAAAGACAGAAGTTGTCAAACAAATCTGATTTATTTTTATGAGGGGGTGAGCAAAGCCTTGGACAGAGGGGTGGTGGTGGACGTGGTATACTTGGATTTTGCTAAAGCGTTTGACAGAGTTCTCCACACAAGGCTAATGTGTAAGGTAAAGTCTACGGGCTTGGAAAAATCAGTATGTAAATGGGTAGAAAACTGGCTAAACGATCGTATTCAGAGAGTAGTGGTTAGTGATTCATACTCTGAATGGCTAGGGTTGTCAGTGGTGTACCCCAAGGTTCAGTGTTGGGACCCTTACTTTTTAATATATTTATAAACAATATAGGGTCTGGGATTAAAAATACCATTTCAGTCTTTGCAGATGACACCACGCTGTGCAGTGGAATAACGTCCTTACAGGATATCTCCAATTTACAAGCCAACCTCAATGCTCTGTGTAATTGGGCAACTATGTGGCAAATGAGGTTTAATGTTGCTAAATGTAAGGTTATGCACTTGGGGGCTAAGAATATGCATGCATCATACATACTAGGGGGGTACAACTGGGGGAATCAATGGTGGAGAAGGATCTTGGAGTTCTGGTAGATCACAAGCTTAATAATGGCATGCAATGCCAAGCTGCGGTTTCTAAAGCAAGCAAAATCCTCTCTTGTATTAAAAGGTATTGTCAGGAATGGACTGGCCAGCAATGGTGGGACTCACCTGCCTTATGGGCTGCAGTACCAGGGCTGGCCAGCGGGTGCTCCCAGCAATCAGAGACTCAACCTTGCAGCCAGGCAAACACCTGAAACTGCTTATACTGGTGTATTTAAGGGATGGCCAGACCTGCAGACTCTGCCTTGGTGTGTGTTTCTCCTGGGCCCTGTATCCTGTTCCTGCTCCCTGTTCCTGTCTGATTCGTTGCTGACCCTGCTCTGATCCCTGGCTTTGTCTGACCATTCTCCTGCTCCTGATCCCTGGCTTTGTCTGACCATTCTCCTGCTCCTGATCCCTGGCTTTGTCTGACCATTCTCCTGCTTAACCCCATACGTTCTGACCTCCTGTTGATAATCCCGGCCTGCCTGACGACGCTTGCATTGTATGTACTGTTATCTGTGGGTGGTTTGGTTTGGTTCGTTTGCACTGTGTTATGTTTTAGTATTGCACTGCGTTTATGTATTGTTAGTGTTAATAAATTATATTTATAACATATCTGAAGCCTGCGTTTCCCTGCGTCAGTCACATACCTCTGGTCCTACCTGGGAGCCCTGACATTACACCAAGGCCAATCCTGACCAGAAGTGGCTGCACAGGGAAGCCATCTTGGCTTGTTGATGGGAAGGATGGATCTTGATGAGGTTGTGTATTTATATCTGCTAGTGTTTGATGACAGGGAGTATGCTTATCAAACTCTGAAGGAGTATCCCCAGGATGAACTGCTAGAATGTATACGGCTCGCTCATGTTCTAGTAGATCAGGGCACAGAATTCTCTGAGGTGCAGCCATTGATTCAGGTTTGTGCTGAGTTGTTTTCATCTGGTATTTCCCCCGAATGCAGGGATGAATTTTTGCCGCCATTTAGTGCCGACCAGGTAGAGTCCCTGGTGTGGTTATTAGAGGATGATGTCGATTACTTTCTGGAGCGTTATTCTGCATGTTCACCACAGACACTAAGAGATTGTATAAACGCAGTGCAGTCTTTGGTCAGACAGGCTTTGTGTAAGCTCAGCTTTGTTCAACCCATACTGCAGACATGGACAGATTTGTTGCACCCAGCCTCAGTCAGCTTACAAAGACCCAGTCCTGCTTCTAATCTATTTCCTCAAAGCTCTATTCCTGCATTCCCAACAGCTCCTCCTGCCCTGCTATCTACCGCATGTCAGTACCCTGTTCCCACTCGCTGCACCTATCCTGCCTTTAACCCTGTAAAGAAGCCCTCTGTAGCAACTGTTCCCTCCCCTGTTCCATCCTCCAGCTCTTCTCTGTCTCCAGCTGCTCCATTCGTTTGCAGACCTGCGTTTACTTGCAGTGCTCCAGTAGTTAAAACCAGAAAAAAGCGAAAATTCTTTCCAACCAGTACCATCCTGCCAGTATCCAAACCGGTGAGCCTGCTGTCTGAGAATCTGCCTTCCATGGTTCAGCCTGGTGCCTCGGCACCCGCACTTCAGCCTGATGCCTGTACCCAGCCTGATGCCTGTACCCAGCCTGATGCCTCTATTCAGCCTGATGCCTCTATTCAGCCTGATGCCTTTATTCAGCCTGATGCCTCTCTTCAGCCTGATGCCTCTACTCAGCCTGATGCCTCTCTTCAGCCTGATGCCTCTCTTCAGCCTGATGCCTCTACTCAGCCTGATGCCTCTACTCAGCCTGATGCCTCTACTCAGCCTGATGCCTCTACTCAGCCTGATGCCTCCATTCAGCCTGATGCCTCTACCCAGCATGATGAACTGATCCAGCCTGATGATCCTATTAGGCCAGTTGACTCGATGCCCGCTGTTGATCCAGACGATCCGGTACCTGATCCGGTGCCCGCTGTCGTGCCAATTGACTCAGAGCCCGCTGTCGTGCCTGGTGACTCGGTGCCCACTGCCTTGCCAGATGACGCGGTGCCCGCTGGCGAGCCAAATGACCTGATGCCTGGTGACCCAGTGCCCACTGTCATACCTGGTGACCCGATGCCCGCTGTCGAGCCAGACAATCCGGTACCTGATGACCCGGTGCCCGCTGTCGTGCCAATTGACTCGGGGCCCACTGCCTTGCCAGATGATGCGGTGCTCGCTGTCGAGCCAAATGACCTGATGCCTGGTGACCCGATGCCCGCTGTCCAGCCAGACGGTCCAATGTCTGACCCAGTGCCCGCGGTCATGCCAGTTGACTCGGGGCCCACTGCCTTGCCAGATGATGCGGTGCTCGCTGTCGAGCCAAATGACCTGATGCCTGGTGACCCGATGCCCGCTGTCCAGCCAGACGATCCAATGTCTGACCCAGTGCCCGCAGTCATGCCAGTTGACTCGGAGCCCACTGCCTTGCCAGATGACACGGTGCCCGCTGTCGAGCCAAATGACCTGATGCCTGGTGACCCGATGCCCGCTGTCCAGCCAGACGATCCAATGTCTGACCCAGTGCCAGCGGTCATGCCAGTTGACTCGGAGCCCACTGTTGTGCCTGGTGACTCGGTGCCTGTCGCTCCGCCTGGGGGCCCGAGACCTGTCGCTCCGCCTGGGGGTCCAGCGCCCGCCGCTCCGCCTGGGGGCCCGAGACCTGTCGCTCCGCCTGGGGGTCCGGCGCCTGCCGCTCCGCCTGGGGGCCCGAGATCTGTCGCTCCGCCTGGGGGTCTGGCGCCCGCCGCTCCGCCTGGGGGCCCGAGACCTGTCGCTCCGCCTGGGGGTCTGGCGCCCGCCACTCCGCCTGGGGGCCCGATGCCTGTCGCCCCGCCTGGGGGCCCAATGCCTGTCGCCCCGCCTGGGGGCCCGATGCCTGTCGCCCCGCCTGGGGGCCCGAGACCTGTCGCTCCACCTGGGGGTCCGGCGCCCGCCGCTCCGCCTGGGGGCCCGAGACCTGTCGCTCCGCCTGGGGGCCCGGCGCCCACCGCTCCGCCTGGGGGCCCGAGACCTGTCGCTCCGCCTGGGGGTCTTTCGCCCGCCGCTCCGCCTGGGGGCCCAAGACCTGTCGCTCTGCCTGGGGGCCCGGCGCCCGCCGCTCCGCCTGGGGGCCCGAGACCTGTCGCTCCGCCTGGGGGCCCGGCGCCCGCCGCTCCACCTGGGGGCCCAATGCCTGTCGCCCCGCCTGGGGGCCCGGTGCCTGTCGCCCCGCCTGGGGGCCCAGTACCTGTCGACCCGCCTGGGGGCCCGGTGCCTGTCGCCCCGCCTGGGGGCCCGGTGCCTGTCGCCCCGCCTGGGGGCCCGGTGCCTGCCGCTCCACCTGGTGGCCCGGTGCCTGCCGCTCCGCCTGGTGGCCCGCTGCCTGCTGCTTCGCCTGGTGATCCGATGTGCCTCTGCCCGGAGTCCAGCCCGATGTGCCTCTGCCCGGAGTCCAGCCCGATGTGCCTCTGCCCGGAGTCCAGCCCGATGTGCCTCTGCCCGGAGTCCAGCCCGATGTGCCTCTGCCCGGTGTGCCTCTGCCCGGTGTGCCTCTGCCCGGAGTCCTGCCCTGTGTGCCGCTGCCCGGAGTCCTGCCCGGTGTGCCAGTCTTTGATATCCCGCCAGTTACCAGACCCGGGCGGTGGAACATTTTGCCCAGCTAGGACTGTTTGGAGCGTCCTGAGGCCGCTCCTTGAGGGGGGGGGTACTGTCAGGAATGGACTGGCCAGCAATGGTGGGACTCACCTGCCTTATGGGCTGCAGTACCAGGGCTGGCCAGCGGGTGCTCCCAGCAATCAGAGACTCAACCTTGCAGCCAGGCAAACACCTGAAACTGCTTATACTGGTGTATTTAAGGGATGGCCAGACCTGCAGACTCTGCCTTGGTGTGTGTTTCTCCTGGGCCATGTATCCTGTTCCTGCTCCCTGTTCCTGTCTGATTCATTGCTGACCCTGCTCTGATCCCTGGCTTTGTCTGACCATTCTCCTGCTCCTGATCCCTGGCTTTGTCTGACCATTCTCCTGCTCCTGATCCCTGGCTTTGTCTGACCATTCTCCTGCTCCTGATCCCTGGCTTTGTCTGACCATTCTCCTGCTCCTGATCCCTGGCTTTGTCTGACCATTCTCCTGCTCTGATCCCTGGCTTTGTCTGACCATTCTCCTGCTCCTGATCCCTGGCTTTGTCTGACCATTCTCCTGCTCCTGATCCCTGGCTTTGTCTGACCATTCTCCTGCTCCTGATCCCTGGCTTTGTCTGACCATTCTCCTGCTTAATCCCATACATTCTGACCTCCTGTTGATAATCCCGGCCTGCCTGACGACGCTTGCATTGTATGTACTGTTATCTGTGGGTGGTTTGGTTTGGTTCGTTTGCATTGTGTATGTTTTAGTATTGCACTGCGTTTTATGTATTGTTAGTGTTAATAAATTATATTTATAACATATCTGAAGCCTGCGTTTCCCTGCGTCAGTCACATACCTCTGGTCATACCTGGGAGCCCTGACATTTATAGACTCCAGAGAGAGATATCATATTACCCCGGTATAAATCATTAGTAATACCTCATCTGGAATATGCAGTTCAGTTTGGGGCACCAATTCACAAAAAGAACATTGGGGAACTGGAGAAAGTACAGAGAAGGGCAACCAAACTGATAAGAGGCATGGAGGAGATCAGCTATGAGGAAAGATTACAGGAACTGGATTTATCTCTTTAGAAGAGGATATTAAGGGGGGATATGATCGACATGTATAAATACATGAGTGGTTCATATAGTGAACTCGGTGTGGAGTTATTCACCCTGAGGTCATCACAGAGGACAACGGGGCACTGTTTACATCTGGAGGAAAAGAAATTTAATCTCCAAACACGGAAAGGTTTCTTCACAGTGGGAGCTGTGAAAATGTGGAATAGACTCCCTCAAGATTTGGTTCTGGCCAGCTCAGTGGTTTGCTTTAAGAAAGGCCTGGATTCTTTCTTAGGTACACAGAATATAACTGGATACTAACATTTATAGGTAAAGTTGATCAAGTGAATATCTGATTGCCTCTCGGGGGATCAGGAAGGAATTTTTTTCTCTGCAGAAGCAAATTGGATCATGCTTTGCTAGGTTTTTTTTGCCTTCTTCTGAATCAACTGTGGGTATAGGATTATAATTTTTTTTTTAATGGTTGAACTGGATGGACTTTTGTCTTTTTTCAGGCAGACTAACTATGTACCTATGTAAATATATCCAAGGTGCACCAAAACAGAATGTGTACAAAATCTTACAGTTGGTTTTCTTTAAAAAATTACCTTAGCCTAAAAAGAAAAGCCTGTTCCCTGCCAGCATGCTGTAGATAATGAAGACATTTCTTGGTATGGAAGCAATGGTCTCTCTGCAGAGGTCCCCAGTGTACCCTGTCACAGCATACCTGAATAAGCATCACAAAGAACAATCCCTTTCAGTTTCTTCTCACCCAGAAGCAAAAAAGATATAGACTCTTTCAGAATGTTCCCTGATCAAGTCTACTAAATGAAACCTTTTAGGGATTGCCTATCCACTAAAATTTGTGCCCACGCCATATCTATACTTCTGACACAGATAGGTAGGTACGAAACCATAGAGAAAATAATTGATAGTCAGAGATTCAGGGCACAGAAAAATCTACAAAGGCTTGTAGAAACAATTTGAGCAACATATATGTTTTGATTTACTAAGGGAGTTGAGAACCTTCACTCAATAAATTATAGCTGTGTTCACTTTATATTCTCAATTTTTGTGCAGAATAATATATATACAGTAATTTGATTTTCACATAATTGGATAATTGAAGTTAAAATAAAATAGAAAACAGGCAGCGCTACAGCCAAAAACAACAAGGAAAATAAATTAATTTAAAGTAACAAGAATGTGTAATTATATATATCTGTGAAATACTCAATAATTTTTCAACGGGGTAGCTGCTGTCTAATAATGTGTAAAAACACCTAAAAAATGAAAGTGAAAACAGCACTACTCTCAAAACAACAAAAATAAATAAAATAAAATTGACATTAATTTTTCTCAGCAGCTACCCTAAACACATAAATATGTGCAAAAAATATATAATATAAACAAGGCAGTACTAAAAAACACTATTAAGAAAAGTGACAGCAAAAATATAAATAAGAAAAATTAACCACATGAGCTAATACAAACAATTACATACAAAAGAGTAGAAATTAAAAGCACCCAAAATAGTTAGCACTTCTGCTTGGCAGTACTTAGGTCATTGGTTCAAATCACAACCACAGCAGCACCTTCCTGTGCCTGCGTGGGTTTCCTCTGGGAACTCCGGTTTCCTCCAACATGCCAAAAACACACTGGTAGGTTAATTGGTTCCTGTCTAAATTGGCCCTATTATGTGTATGTATGGATGTGAGTTAGGGACCTTAGATTGTACACATCTTGAGGGTTAGGGACTGATGTGAACACACTATATATATATACATATATATATATATATATATATATATATATATATATATGTAAAGCACTGCGTAAATTGACAGCGCTATCTAAGTACCTGTAATAAATAAATAAAAAAATAAGCAATAGTGTACATTTCACCATTCCCAAAGGAAAGTTTAAATAATGTGTAAATAACAGAAATTCCAATTGTATAGACAAGTGCTCCACTCTAAATGAAAAGTTCAATGGTGCTCCAAAAGAGAAACACGTGAGAAGGATCCTCAGCATACACTTTGGACAGCCTTAACACCCCGGTCACATCAAGAATGACTTTGAAATCGTGCAACTTACAGTGAAGTCGCATGATTTCTTAGTCGAGGGACATGCCAGTTTCAGGTGCGATTTGTAAGACATCTGACACAGATGTCTATGCAAATTGCACCAAAAGTAATACATGTACTACTTTAGAAATCGATGCGGCTCCGACCAAGTCAGAACTGCACCGATTTGACCGCTGTAATTGAGGACAATAGGGTGCAACTTGGCAACCAATTTGCAAGCCACATGGCATGCCCGATGTGACCGAGGTGTAAATAATCAGAACCAGAAGTATTGCGCTCTAATCATACAGATGGTGTTCCTTCACTCCTCTGAAATCACTAGGCTCCACGAATGTAATCAGCCACAGGTTATGTGAGTAATATTCCTCCACTCCTCTAGACCCACAAAGCTCCATTCATAAGATGAAGGGGAAAATAGAGAAAGAAACTCATCACGTAAAATTGCTAAAAATCTTTATTAAAATAAAACTATAGAAATGTATTCACATTATAAAGTGCCCTGGACTATCGACACAAACATAAACAGCTTAGTAATGGAGGGGAATCGCAGCCGCTCCACCTGTCTTTCAAGCCGGTCTGAGTTCCATAAAGCACTCACAAGGCACCGAATTTGACGTCAGAGCCGTTTGGATCCTCCACAATGCTTTTCGCATCGGCTTCCTTCAGGATAAATGAGACTTCTTAATTTACTGAGACTAATTTATTGTTACTGCAGGAGGGAGGGGAAAATACAGACATGCAGCCTATCTTGGGGCAACTATATCAGATAGTACCAAAGGACAAGGTTATTTCAATTTCCTGAGATCAGTTGTTCGTGGATACTATAGTCTGCAGTCACAAAGAGACATCAGGATTGTTGCCTAATCTGGCTACATCTATGGGCACCTTGGATCATAGGAGAACTTTGCTAGTCATGCTTGAACTGGTTGCATTTTTATTGAAAATTTGGTAGTTTGTGGTCAGACTTAATGAGTAGGCATAGTATTTGAATACTGAGTGTCATACAAAAAACAAGCAGCTATCTGTTTATCCTATTTTTTTCTGGAATATGAGATGTTTTTCGACATTTTTTGTCCCTTAGCAGCAGTTGTGTAGTCATTACACCCTTCATAAGATTCTTTACATTCGCAAATTAACTTATCCTTTCATCTAATTACTTCCAAGATATCACAATGGTAGGAGAGAAAGACAATAATCTATTCACTATTCCATGCTGGAGTAGAGAGAATGGAAAGCTGTGTGTCCAGTTGGGATAAGGCCAACACTAATTTAACCTCTGGTCAAACGGTTGGGAGTTAGCTAGTTTCCTTTTTCCTCTTACATCACTCCTAAGGATTCAGACAAAAATAATATGGTCCAGATTATATGACATTACAGGCACGAGGGAGGATAGTGTTGAAACCCCTCTGAGACAAATGATCCCCTGCAAACCAACAGCTGTAGGACTGATATAAACAACTATAATATTCATTTCCTCGTGGCTTTAATTACACAGGCTAAACAGCTTTTTTTTTTGCTTGTATTGCCTATCATGCATTTGAGTACATAGCTGTAGAGGCTCCTGGTTAACAAGTGGCACAATACATTGAGCTGCTTATTCTTCTTCAGCTTATCAAAATTCTAAATTAAATAGTTAACGACTTTAGATTCCTTTGCTAACAGATGTTTGCTATCACCAAGTTTGAGAACCAAAAAGCATTTTAAACTAAAAGTGAATCTAAACCCAGTAAAACACGGAATAAGTTACAGTTTATCCTTGGATGTGATGGCTGCATTCATTTTCTTTATTCGGGCTATTTTCCTTATTTTCATTTGATAGCACTTTCTGTTCTACAGTGACAACAGTCACCAAATATACTGTATTTATCCACTTGCCGCCCCGTCACAGTAGACCGTGACAGGGCGGCAGCTGTAGACTCAGCAACGTAAATGCTGCAAGCCTGCTTTCGGGTCAGGGACACGCATACATGTGCCCGCTGCTGACCCATGCTGCAGTTGGACACAGGGTGATTTTGTTAGTAGGTTCCAACCAATGATTTATGGCTGGAACCTGCTAACTGACTGTGACCAATTACAGCATGGAGCAGTGATGTGGCTGTTTCTTCTCTCTGCAAAGCAGGGGAAAAAAACAGCCACATCGATTAGTAAAAGCAGCACACATTGAACACATGACACATTGTTAGGCATACAGTTAACCATTCCCAGCCAGTATCATTAGTACAGTGACAGTGTATAATATTAGCAATGATCACTGTATTAGTGTTACTATTGATGCCAGTGTCAGTTAGTGTACCTCCCAGCCAGCATCAGCTAGCACCAGATTGATCACCATACTATCACAGTTCCACTATAAGTCACTGATTACCGCCATTACCAATATAGCTGAGTAAATTGCAGTATATATACCATAGTTTGTAGACATTATAACACAATTGGCACAAACCAATTAATATACACATACTGGGATAATTTTTTTTATCAAAGATATATTTTTGCCTAAATTTATAAAGAAATTTTATTTTTTAATTTTTTTTATTGAAAATGTTTTATAACAGAATGTTTTATTTTCAATTTTCTTTATATATATATATATATATATATATATATATATATATATATATACATATATATAATAAAAAAAACAACGATGATCAAATACCACCAAAAAAGCTCATTCTGTGTGAATAAATGGTATAAATTACATTTGAGTACAGTGTTGCATGACCGCGCAGTTGCTAGGTAAAGTAGCACAGTGCTGAGTAACAAAAACTGCTCTAGTCATTAAGTTGCTAAAACCTTATGGTGCTCAAGTGGTTATGGAAGACCAACAGTGTCATCTTAGAACAGGTGTTGTGTTAGAACTAAATAATGCCCCCTACTCTCCTGATCTGTAAAACATAAGGTGGATGGAGTTTGTAGAGTACAGAGAGAGCTGGGAACAATTCTTATTGATAATAGTGCAGCAGAGAAATTATGAGCTCACAAATGTAGTGCCCACTAGGTGGTTCTAGTTTAAGGTAAATTTATTTTTGGCTTATGGTAGTGAGCTTAAATTTCTGTGGGTTCAGTGTGAGGTCAGGCTGGATGACTCGACAGGTTGGGACTCTATTTCCTCCACCTCATTCTGGAGGTCCATGGAAGCTTCCAGAAACCAGTAGGAAGAAGGATGGAGACCTCAAGCTGCATATTCATGGCAGTTTGACCAATCCCAGGTTAAGAGGCCCTAGCAGTGTGGTAGACTAGCCCATAAAGATGAGAGAGCTATGCTAGCAGGAGAATCAGGTGGAAGATGGATTTCTGAGAGGTGCTGGTATGTAGCATGGAGGGGGGGGTCTGCTTCCAGGCTGGGGGCTGGAAATTGAAAGAGGGAACTCCACTGCCCTGTCATCCACTGGGGAAGGAAAGACTGCAAAGCTTGGAGAGGGACCATCTTAGCTAGATAGCCTGAAAGCAGTTCTATCCACAGCTGCAGGACAAGGACAGTGTGAGTATCTCTACACCCCCAGGGCCTAGAAGGTAGAGCTCTGCTGGATGGAAGTTCTAGCAAGCCTTCAGGGGACAGTTCACAGCTTACCCAATTCCTGGTCCTGAGATCAGATACTGTAGCTAGGTGGGCTGGTATTCTGTGCACCAAGGTGACAAAGAGCTCCTACACATTGTCACATCATTAGAAATTCACTCAGGGGACACCAAGCTCCTAGAAGGTAATTTACCTTACTAAGGACTGCAATGGTTCCAGCTGGGACATAGTCAAGTGTCTGTCATTTTTTTAATGTACTAGAGCAGAAAATGTCCTCATTCTGCTATTTCTTCAATCAAATTGGGCATCCCATAACCACTTTACCCTATCGAAGTTCAATCCCGTAATAAGACAAAAAAAACAAGTCCATGGACTGTTTACTGACTCTGAAGGTACAAGTGTGAAAAATGTGTGTTGCCTGGCCTTGCAAAGCTTAGGGGGACCAAAATCAAATCCAGTGGCCCCTACAGGGGTAGTGCTATATAAATGTTTGGCAAGATCAACAGGTTGTTCTCTACTTGACAAGCAGATTCCACTTTAAAGAGAGGCTATAGTCTTTTCTCTGTGCTTGCTTTTTGCCTTCTTCTTAGTCCACACCTTATTACTGACAAATCATCTTTTGGCTATATCTAGTAGTATTTAGTTACAGTCAGTTTGTTCTGTTATAGGCCCTTTGCCACTCATCTAAGTGTCTTCTTTAGCTGAGGAAGTCCAGTTGAATATGACTAATCACCACAACCTAAAGAACTGAGAACCTTCACAGTCAATTCTTGATACAATGTCCTGCAAAAACTTACAATAAATAATCTTTTTTCTAGTTCATTTGAGAGATTATATTTTTAGCCCCAAATCAAAAAGTTGCTGCAAACTACTTCAAACTCTATCTCAAAATGCATGTCATAGCTTAGGCTAGGCTAGCACCTTTCTGCAAAAGCTACTAAAGCACAGTAAATATTTTTAAACATTTTTGGCACAAGTGACTAAACTTAGAGTGGGGCCATGCATCAGCCCATAATTATAAACAGTGCTACAGATTTCAAGTAGCACTTGTGATAATTAAGCCTTTAATGATCACCTCCTAGAGGATTATATTGATCACCTCCAAGCAGCTGGAGGCACTCGTTTTCCAGTCTAATGGGAAATAGTTTTTTGAGTGCATCAAAACTATTCCTGAAACAAGTAATCAAAATATGGTACTCATGCCACTATTAGTGAACAATGGGAATTGCACTTATTTGTTTTGGTTTTCATTGGATGGTGTGGAATTAAAGTAACCAGCAGATTCTTATATCCCTCAGGTAAATACAGTATTTATGCTTGAGATATCAGGTGTACAGACTTCCTGGAGCCCATACAAGGAGGTCCCACTTTCCCTACTGGATCTTTAATAAAGCATTTTCATGAAGAATGTGTTTAGAAAAGTGGCAACTAACCCCCAAAACTCCAAGGTTAAGAAGAGCTGATCCAGGAACCACGGTCGGAATATTTCTCCACTGAAATCCCTAATAACGTAGCCATTGACTTAGCTCACTAGACTTTACATTTGATTGAAATGTCATATTTGGATGGACTGATAATTTAATTGAACCGGCAAATTAATAACATAGAAACCAGAAGATAAGGTGCCAGTGGTGGCACACTGCAACCTGTATGGCAAAGCTCTCATTATACAAGAAGTGCACATTCCTCTGCCCTCCTCCTACACTATCTTTACAACAGTCTCCATTAGACTATCATTGTTAAAGAAAATGATTATTGTCCTACATTATGCAGACTTGTACTTGCCCATCTGTGTCTGCTCCACCTCTATTACTCCAGCCACCTGTACAGTGCATGTTCCATATATGACCACTGTCCACCTGTACCTGCTCTGCCTCTGTTCCTCTGTCCACCTATACCTGTTCCACTTCTGTTCCTAGGTCCACCTACACCAGCTCCATATCTGTTTCTCTGTCCACCTGTATCTGCACTACCTCTATTCTTCTGTCCACCTGTACCTACACTACTTCTGTTCCTCTGCTTTCCTGTCCCTGTTCCACCTCTTTTCATCTGCCCACCTGTACCTACACTACCTGTTCCACTTCTGTTCCTAGGCCGACCTGCACCTGCTTCATATCTGTTTCTCTGTTCAACTGTATTTGCAGTACCTCTTTTCCTCTGCCAACTTGTCCCTAGTCCACCTCTTTTCATCTGTCCACCTCTACCTGCATCACCGCTGTTCCTCTTCCCACATTTCCCTTGTCCATTTCTGTTCCTCTGTCCATCTGTGCTTGCAGCACCTCTGTTCTTCTGCCCACCTATATCTGCGACAACTCTATTTCTTTGCCCACTTGTACTTGTACTTCTTTGTACTTGTACTACTTCTGTTCCTCTGTCTCCCTATACCTGTACCAGCTTTGTTCTTCTGCTCACCTACACCTGCAGCAGGACTCAAAAAGTGAACACCTTAATCCATTAAAATTAGTTTGTAAGCAGAAGAGTGGTGAAGTCTCTATAAGGCAGGGAGAAGACCTTTAGAACCCAGTTTAAAACATACACATACACTCTGTTTAATGGAAATTATCTTTTGCGGGATATAGCTAAAAAATTCAATGTATTTTCTATGCATGTTAATCCCTACTAATTAAAATGTTTATAAATGGTTTAACTTTTCACCAGTTTTGGATATGTTGTGACTACACAATATACTGCCTCACAGCTTTGAAAGTATAGGCTAAAACAACATGTCAGAAGATTATATTAGTTGTCGGTATCTGTTTCTACCATAATATGCCATTCTTGTCCCTGAGCTCTGATGGGATGTATGTAGTATGAGATACCCAAATATCTCTTTTCCTTCTGGGATTTTTTTCCCACTTATGTTCTGAGCTATTTGAAATTATTTTGTAATCTGCATTCCTCCTTGGAGAGGACATTGTGATATTGGGGAAGGAACTGAAACAGAAATGGAAGAAAGGTTTCCCTAGTGGGTCAGTTTATGGGGCTTGAGCGTCTTACAGCATATGTGCAGTGCTGCTGGGAGCTGTATTTTTATCCAGAATTCCGATTACTAGATGGAATGCTGAAATGAATGAAGCATGCACAGGCCTGTTTTAGCACTTTCTCCAGCTGGGAAATGATTGTTGGAGAGAGCCAGGCTAATTTTGTATATTTTTGGACATGAATATACTAGGGTGCTCGTCATGAATTGTATTCATTGTCCATATTCACAACCAATTTACTATATCTATGTGCCGTCATTTGAATGTGCATCATCTTTCATAAATATTGTTTTTTTAATGTGGCTCCATTTATTTACATTCGGAGTGATATTATGGGCTAAGGAGGGGGGTAAGAAAGAGGTAAATGTTGTTTTTAAAATTGACAATTCAAGCAGATCTTAACACGTAACATAACACACCTAACATGTTTGGAGATTTAAATTTTTTGTGTGTGAAGGGGGTACTTTTATTGACAGGTATCCACTCCAAATTTCTCAATTCTCGCCTAGGCCAGAAAGATGTAATTCATCCCAACTCCTCTCCACCCCCACACTCTTGGGACATGTCACACATCCCAGAAGGTTGCAGGACCAGTCTTGCTGTGTCATGTGATTTTGCACATGAGCAGTGGGAAGCTGGCTGTGATTCCTCAGGAAGTCACAGCCAGCTCCAAAATCCAAGATAGCCGCACCAGGGATCCACAGTGGTGAGAAGAATCAGCTGCAGGAAGACAGCGCTGGACTTCAGAGACCAGTAAGTACCTGATTTTTAAAAGTCAGCAGCTACATTGTTTTGTTCCTCTTTAAGCCTTTCAAAGCATACAGGGAGAAGCATATCTGTTCAGGACTTGGATTCTCCATCAAGTTGTACCTTTAGTGCACAATTCCACACACTCTGACTCTAATCTGATGATCTGGGAACCCATATTGCAGCAGTGGTATTCCCAAACATGCCAATTCCAGCTTTTTGCTATCTCTCACATACAGAAAAATTGATATTCTAAAGTGTTAAAGAAGAGCTTTAGTTCCCCCCACAGAAATTAAATGTCTGCAGCTACAAATACTGTAGCTGCAGACTTTTAATACAAGGACACTAACTTGTCCAAGGATCCTGCGGTGTCCTCACATGGGCCATTTCTTTGCTGGTCTTTGGGTCCCTGGTGCCAGCATGTTTACTAAGGGACTGACTCCTTGCAGCTTCACAACCACCTTCGCACTGCGCATGCGCAAATCATGCTGTGCTTTGTGAATGGACCTGTGACATGTCTCAGAAGGCTGCAAGTAAAGGGGGGGGGGGAGTCTAGGAGATCAGGCAGAAGTGGCAGTTGGTACCTGTCAAAACTAGGTACCTGTCCCCCCAAAAAATAGTGTCCAAAAGTGGTAGAGGAGGGGAAGAGGAGGTGGACAAGTAAAACTTTCCGTTTTGGGTAAAGTTCTGCTGTAATATATATGTAATATATAAAATATACGTTTTCCTAGCCAATATTCAAATTCAATCTTCCCTGGGAAGTTAGAATCCAAATAGTGATATATCAGGTGTAGTGAGAGACGTTTAAAGACATTTAAAGAAGCAGAACCACCTAGCCCACATGTGAATAATATCTGGAATGGCTACAGTTGATTACAGGTCTTAGTCAGTGTAGTACATACTGCATTGTCTGTATTCAGCTAGTATCTGCACTGTAGCTGTAAAAAGGGATTGAGAATAATGTAGAGCATTTGAGCCACATATTTTTTGATTCAGTGTTTTCAATCTATGACGGGAGTCAGAAATTGCGATTTCTATGCTGCACCCATGTAATCTCTGGAAAACAGATCATTACCTACTAGGAAGCAAGCAGTCCCTGCATAAGCTCAGCTTCAGAGTAGAGAGCACATGTCTCTGGACCAGAACTGGGAATAAGTTCCATATGTGTGTTTTGCTTTCTATAAATGACTGCCAGAAATCACATGGAATGCGGATTGGGGGGCAGAGCCTAGCTCCTACAGATCATTAAATTTTTTACATTTATGCTACTATTGCTGTGTAATCAACAGTACTGAAACTAGAAACTGAAATAAAACAGAGGTTAATTTTTTTATATAACTTGTTTTATTTCCATAGTTTCAGCATTTTGTTTTACAAATACACATTTACTGTATGGCAAAGGATTCCCAGAGCACAGTGGTTATAACATTCAAAGCAAAAAACAAGTGCAGCGCTATAAAAATAATCAGTGTCCACAGATGTGTAAAACAAATCTTAAAATATTCCTCCATGCAGATCTGCGTAGTAAACAAAGGTGCTCCGAAAAGATATGGTAAAATTACGCACTCACCAGATGTGTAATGTAAATATGCATTGTATATACAGTATGTGTAGAGATCTCCTTTAGGATATGGATAAAGTCCTGCCACAGGATAATCCTCTAGGTATGGTGGTGCTGTCAGTAATTCCAGGGATAGTACAGGATCCAGCTAAACCAGAGGTCCCTTTAAGGGATGGACGGGTGTGGATATCAGCATTAGGGAACTCCCCTCTCTGGATGTTGATGGATAGCTGGATCAGGATGGGCTCTAAAAGTAAATATCTGGAGGGGTCAGTCTTAGCGGGGATGGAAGGCAGACCTCCCAGCTGGTCATTATCACCCGAGACCTCCACCTGGCCTCCTTCTAACAGACGTCCTCCATGGATCTCAGAGGTGGCGGGAGAACCAATCACTGCCGGGAGAACCAATCACTGTTGTTAGGGGCATTTCTTATTAACCAGTTGAGGAGGAAAGTCACACTTCATCAGGGCCAGAATCTCCATCTCTGAGATCGGATCCCTGGAGCTCCAGCAGCAATTGGTCTCCCCGGAAGTGATTGGTTCTCCCCGGCAGTGATTGATTCTCCTGCCACCCCTGAGATACATGGAGGACGTCTGTTAGAAAGAGGCCAGGTGGAGGTCTTGGGTGATAATGACCAGCTGGGAGGTCTGCCTTCCATCCCCCACTAAGACTGACCCCGCCAGGTATTCACTTTTCGAGCCCATCCTGATCCAGCCATCCATCAACATCCAGAGAGAGGAGTTCCCTAATGCTGATATCCACACCCGTCCAACCCTTAAAGGGACCTCTGGTTTAGTTGGATCCTGTACTATCCCTGGAATTACTGACAGCACCACCATACCTAGAGGGAGGATTATCCTGTGGCAGGACTTTATCCATATACTAAAGGAGACCGCTACACATATATACAATGCGTATTTATGTTACGCATCTGGTGAGTGCGTAATTCTACCATATCTTTTCGGAGAACCTTTGTTTACTACCCAGATCTGCATGGAGGAATATTTTAAGATTTGTTTTACACATCTGTGGACACTGATTATTTTTATAGTGCTGCACTTGTTATTTGCTTTGAATTCTGAAGGTTTTTATTGGATACCTTGGTGCTACAGCTGCTGTTTTTAAGAGTGCTCACTTCCTTTCCTTTTAGTTTTAATTGCTATCACATTGCTTGTCAGCGTAGATTGCTTTACCTTGATTTGTCTAATGGGAGCCTCCTACACAGTTCCATGGTGACATGCTTTGATAGTAGGTTGTGTGCAAAAGGAGTCTGCAACAAAAAGGCCTGGCAGTAATTCAGTTGGCAGAGGCACCCAGAATAGATTGTGTAAAAATAGGTGGAAGTCATCAGCTTTACTGAACAAAACGTTTCTTTAATTCACCAATTAAAAATGCATTTTGTGGCTCAACTTGCAACTTCCCCAGTTTCAGGGTGTAAAGAAACATATTTTCCTAGAAGAAATTATGTCATCAAGCTCGGGAGGACCTCATGGAACCCCAGATCACAAGCTCCCTGCTTTAATGACTCATTCCTCTTCAGCATAGCTGAAAAGTAACCATGCTAATGATGTGAGAAATTGACTAAAGCACCACCTGCTGGCTGGAATGAAAACTACATAACAGTAAAATGCAATATTTTACATTTGCCATATTAAACAAAAACAACACTTATTTAACACAGGTATGTTTTTTTCCAGATCATAATAAACAAAGAAAGAATGAGCAAAACAACTATATATCACTATTTAAAAGTATTTCAGTTTTCTACATAAATCCTTGACTGTGTTGAAATAAGTCATATGGAATTGGGAGTTCTCAGCAGAGTTCAATGTCTAGGTTATGGAAATAAGTATCCAACATGGCCATACATACATTGATATAGGCAGACGCAGAAGAAGCACATTACATGGTCTAGTGGGTGAACTGACAGATGTAAGCCCATTTTTTTATGGAAAAAACATTATCTGAAATGAACTCAGAATACCTTTTCTCAAAGATAACTCAATGTTCAACATCTAACCAATAGTGATATACTTTTCAAATGTTTACTTAATATATTGTATTATATTGTTTTTATGATTTTAGGTATTTTACATTTTTTTCCTTTTCATTTTACAGTATTTATTGTTTTCGATGCATTTTTTACAATTAAATAATGCAGCCTGATGCTGCCTATATACTGCATTTTGGGTAAAGGCTGGCAATTTACAATGTGTATATTCATTTCACAACTACCATGTTCCTAGGCTGTTGGTTCTTTCCTGTTTATGCAGAGGACACTGACAGTTCTGTTCAGGAGGAGGTTAACGATTGTTGTGTTTTTTTATACTTACAGTCTACATTGCATGCTCTGTTATCCATGAAAATGTTGGTGTGTCTGTGGTTTCCTGCATTGCATGGCGTGACATGCTTGTATATAGATTTTGTAAATATTATCTTCAAGAGTACTAACTGTGAAAAGTGCTGTTTAGTAAAACTATCATAGTGAAGAGTGGTATACATGTATTACTTTTGCTGCATCATCCAACTCTTGTTCTACTCTACTTAAATGTCATATTTAAGGGAAAAAGTACTTTTGGGATATGTGGACTGCCTTTGCAGACCCTTATTACTTACGATAAAGTGTGCACAGGCTGGTTTATCCAAAAATATCTAAGTCCGGCCAAAACTATTTTTTTAATTTGTGATAGACTATGGAAGAGTTTTTATTGCTGTCCTGGGCTCCATTAGTGAGTTTTCCCTCATTTACTTTTACAATGGTAGCAGTTTCACCCCACAGAAAGTGAAGATAAACCTCTAATAGCAACACAGACTGAAATACATTTTCTTATGTAATAGTAGGGGAAGGTTAGGACTCCTGGCAAATGTGTATTTTCCTGTACCTCTTTCAGATTTTTTCCCACTTCCTGTTTAGTGAAATCATTGTCTCCAGGACAAGAAATTAGGGTAAATCTATCCTGGATATCAGTACAAAAAACTCTAAACAACAGAAATAACAGAAACAGGTACATATGAAACTATAAACACAATGTATTTGATAAACATAATTGCAGTCATCATAATAATAGTTGTCTGCTCACATCTTCATGCACATTAATCACTTGCAAGTAGACAAATATTATTATGATGACTGCAATTACGTTTATCAAATACATTGTGTTTATAGTTTCATATGTACCTTTTCTGTCATCAGCGCCTTGATTATCTCCCAAAGAAGCTTAATATACAAAACACATTGAGACTCATTATCCCTGGTTGCACCATTTTTTACAATAAGCTATTGTGACAGACCCAACTGGGACAGGGGCTTTTGGAGTGGACTAGGGCTAGCCTTCTACCCACTGATTATGGCACACGGAGGAGACCAGGGATTTTGTCTGCTTCTTCCATTTAGAGCATGGAAAATAACTCAGTTCAACCTCTGAATCACATGGAGAGAGCAAATCAGTCTGTGATGATGGATAATAATGTGATGAACACTGACAGCTAGGCTTGGATTAATTCTTTGAATAAAGACAATAACGTTTCCCTTCTGGAGTGGATGGAAAGGTGTAATATTAATCTTGTACAGGTTAATGGTGAGAGGAAATATGGTGGCCCTCCTGCGGACTGGGTTGGAG
Source organism: Staurois parvus (assembly GCF_062004578.1). Classification (NCBI taxonomy): domain Eukaryota; kingdom Metazoa; phylum Chordata; class Amphibia; order Anura; family Ranidae; genus Staurois; species Staurois parvus. The sequence goes on from NW_028317850.1 coordinate 2,120,753, forward strand.
AAGCTCCTCCAAAAGCCCCTGTCCTGGTTGGCTTTGTCACAGCTATTTTTATTGTACAATATATCTACTTGGATGATACTGGGATATTTGTATGGTGGGCAGGATATCCAAGGTGGTTTACCATGATGATTGATATTTTGTGTATAAATTGGTGCTTTTCTAACTCTACAAACATTTTTAAAAAAGATTTTAAAATATTTAATGTGAAATAAAAAATATGAATGTTTTAATTTGGTGACAGGATTTTATTTTTGAGGTTGTTGGCACTTGCAAAGTCCTAAACTTTCTCTTTTTCTTTTTAGGTTCTATTTCAAACATTATATTTACCTTAAAGTAAATCTAAAGCCAAAATACATTTTTTTTTATTTCAGAGTAGAGAATTCCTAAAACCTGTTTTTTTTTTTAGCCATTTGTGTCCAGTTGTTCTGTAGAGACAACAGGAAGAAAAGCTGACCATCTATCAGCTGATCATCTATCCATGCACATAAGGAATACCCCACTGTCTGGACATTGTGTTCTGACAGTGGCACCCACTGATTGGCTGTAGCCCTTTTATAAGGAACATTTTCCAACATAGCCAACTTCTGTGAAGCTGGAATGGCCACACACTCTTCGAAAATCAACTGATTCCCGCTAAACTGTCCAAATTTCAGTCAGTGCATGGCCATTTTAAGAGGAAACCTCTCCACGGTAAAGGAAATACTTCCTCAGAGTCATGCCTGGAACAAGTATCCCCAATGGAAAATTTTGTTTGTTCTAGTGGCAACGCAAAATTGTGGATTTTCTCTCACTTTCAGTCCTAGCGGCATTGGTCACTATAACAAATAAAGAGGGTAAACTTTTGCAACAGGACACAGCTAACAGGCGTTCTAACATCTTAACACTCCAAAACTTAGCAATCCAAAGCTAAATTAAAGTTTGGTAATTAAATACACTTTAGGAAGTTGGAGAAAGTGATATACATTGGTTGAAAAAGCTTTGGCACCAAAGAGGCAGTCAAGCCTCACTAACCAACTTGAAAAACCCTCAAAACCCCTTTTTGCATCTACAAAAGCAGAAAAATATAGAATTGCATCTAATTCTGGGACCAGCAAAACATCTAGGCAGCCTCTTTTATCAACTCTCATCCATCTCTCTTTTGTCTCTCTCATCTATCTATCTTTTGTTTGCTCTGTATGTTCCTTTTTAGGGAGATTTACTATCTCTGTTAGTCCTGGTGACCACTGTAACGGGGACAGGAAGTGAGAGAAAATTCAAAATTTTCAGTTGTTACTAGAACAAGAATAGAAGGGAAATTTTGCAAGTGGGACAACTTTTCAGTTAACAACTGTCTAGGAGGGTATTTCCCTCACTTTGGATCCTCTCACTTCCTGTTGTGTCAATAGGACAGGAAGTGGAGGAAAATCTCTGCAATAAGACACAGATGACAAAAAACCCAGGCAAGGATTTAAATTTTTTCTTCCACTAGCCATAGTAAAAATAAAAGGTCCACTATCCATAATGAAAAGAAAGGTCTCTAAAGACCTCCCGCTAGCCCCCATGGCAAATCCTTGAAACCCCTTTTTTGTATCTACAGAAGCAGAAAAATATAGAAAAGCATCTAATTCTAGGACTAGCAAAAGATCTAGACAGTCTCTAGGCAGCCACACAATGAGGCTGGATGAGAGTTAAGCCTCGTACAGAATATCGGACACATGATCGTCTGTTTTTTTTTTTTTTGCATGCTAGTCTCCATATCGAAAATGAAGAACTTACTCAACTTACAAAAATTCTCGTACGACAGAATAGAACTTCGAAAGCGATATAATGGATTGGATTTGTATTGTATTTTCAGATGAAAACTTTACTGATTAAACAAAAATCAAACTATCTGGTATTGTACGAGAAAAATTTTTGTGTTTGTCCCTTCGGATAATTTTGGATGAACTGTTGTGATTGGCTGTCGAAAGCTGTGTAGCAACGATCAGATTATTGTACGTAGAAAGCAGTGTTTTTTGTATGATTTTCTGATCATGTGTATGAGGATTTAGTTCAATCTAAAGAATGGAAAGTGGTTGTGACATAAACACACATACCCACACACACACTCAGGTTGAACTGGATGTGTCCTTAATTCAACCTTACCAAATATATAACTACTGTATTTAACTATGTTCCTGGCTTTAGATATACTAATATACAAACCCAATAGGAAGGGAATGACTGTGTTTTTATTATCCTGCAGTCAAAGGTACAGTATTTAGAGCCAAAAATAGTTTAAATTGACATGAGAGTATGGACAGATATTATGGAAGGTTTATTTATCTACTTTATTATGTTTCAATGTTTGGTAATTGATTGCATTCTAAATGTTATATTTTCTACAGAACAGTTACTTTTGTCATTGGGAGAAAGTACATGCTTTGGCAAAATAAGGTTTAGCAACAGCAAATTTGAGGATAGATTAATAGAGTAAGGTTGTAACTGAACTAAATAGATCTATGGCCATAACATACTTGATTTATCAGTTTTTATGTTGACTTTTCCTTTAAACTGGAATAAGAGGTCATCAGCATTTTCAAAAGCAAGGACCTAGTCCTAAGTCTATTAAAGAGATGCACACCTCTCCCCCTTCTTCATTTCGTGTCCCTGAGGTTGCTGCTATCATCGTCAGTTTTTTTGCGTGCAGGATGGCAAGTCAAGTAAGTACAAGTTTCAAGTACTCCAATTTCTACACTTTCCTTTTTTCCCTATACTGTGCCATGCCCAAAACTGTGCATACCCATCAAGCGTACTTTCACAATGCTGTGCCCCCTCCCATAGTATAATAGAAAACCCATCCCCCAAGTGACCCTTTGGTCACTCAGATATACTTTGTGGCACTCCAGCTCTCTTGACTGAACAATACATAGAACACAACCATTCTCCTTATTCACACATGTATAAGGCTTTATTGTCTGTGATAGTACATGGCCCCTCTGGGGCTTCACTTTCTGATGTATTTCACTCAAAGGGCTCTGTCATAGTGATCCCTGCATGCTGGAAATCAGAGTTTAGGTGTGTTTTTGCATTGTTTGGTCATGTAAAGTGGAAGTGAGCCCCCTGGCAGCTTACAATAGCACATATCGATCAAAGGTGAGCACAGACAAGGGCTGCAGTGAGAACATTTGTACCAGGTAACCCCCATGGTTAAGTACATTTGAAGAGCACACACTTTAATCTCAAAGGTTGGGACATAAGTGATGGTGGCCAGTTGAGAGAGGAATTGGGTGGACAAGTGAGCTTTATGTCCCTCACCTTGCAGTGAGATGCTCATATTCAGACCTATTGTGACACAGGGTAAACTTAGGGACATGGCCTAGGTAGCCAGGAGAGCAACGCCTTGTGTTAAGATAAAGTAGTGGCTTCCTGTGGTGTGAGTCTTTATGGGGGAGAGAACCAATTAAATAGTGTTTGTGTGTGCTAAATGTCATGTTTCCAAGTGGGGACACAGGAGACTGGTGAGGAATGGAGCATGTTCTGCACCCCCATCCTGGAATGGTTAATTACCTCTTGAAGGAGAGAGGAGAACACTGCTTGCTGTTGGATCAAGGTGCAAAGATGTTAGGTACCCAGGAATCGAAGTGTGAAGAATTCCTCTAATAGCTTGTGGTTTCTATCCTGCCCTCTAGGGGATGAATGCCCAACCCCCCCACATGCTACGCCAGTCTCCCTGTTTAGATAGCTAGATATATTTATATACAAATGATTATTGTACATAAAATATTGATATGTTGAGAACAATACTATATAACCACCATCTACATATTTTATTTAGATTATTAAAAAGTTGGCAACCTGTGGCCTTTTTATCCAAGAACTGCACACTGGGCCCTAGACCAGTAAAGCTGCAGTTGCACACCGTTGCAATTATGATAAAAACAATAGAACCCTTCACAGATCAGATTCCTGCCAAGAACTGAAAAATCACACGACTGGAACACAAGGAAACATGAATATACCAATACTCTGGTGGCCCCTGGACTGGTGGCCTTTCGGAAGATAGCACTCTTGCCCTATATTATTATATTAACTCTTGCTAATATGGTCTGAAAATGCCTGAAAGAGGGTTGCACTCCTATCTTTCAACACTGGTTCCTAAATATGATTCGAAACAAGGGCACTTTCTTCCTAGAGTTCATACATCCGGCCTATGTTAATGGGTATGGGTATGTGAAGTTTACACTCCTGTGAACTTGTGTGTATTACAGTAGCAATTACATTATATTGTAAACTCTTTTGGAGGCAAAGACTGATGTAAATTGTTTAATTTTGATTAAGATGTAAGCTCAGCTTTACAAAAAAACCTGCTGCCAGGATGCACTTTTATGCCAATGCAGTTCTGCATTAAATATTCTTCCAGTATGTTGGGTGTGATGTTTTATTGGAAGAAATTACTGAATGCAGTAAAGTGCTGAATACACACCTGCGAGTAGACATTTTCTTTATTTCAACCTTGAGCTTCTGAACGGGAATGTAGTGAGCAGGCCTAAGGCTGGGATAAATGTGTAGAAGTTGTTGGAAAGGTTCTCCAAAAGACAGGTGTGTGAGTGCTCTGCCCAAGAAGAAGCAGAGTGGGACCTGGGACAGCTTGGTGCCAACTGCTGTCCAATCCCTTACAAGCAATTTAAAACATTCCGCATCCATTGATGGCTCTGTCCCAAATTATTGTAGAGATGGAAGCAGCCATTGGGACCAGCTCTCCATAGTGCCAAAGGAGGGAGCATTGTCCGTTTTGTTTGGGCTGCACATGTTCAGTCTGTACTCTCCCCTGTCGCAGCTGCTGAGTACACACTGTACATGCGGGGAGCTGGGCCCATTGGCTGCTCTGTCCCTAAAATAGCTTGTGACAGAGACATCACTGGCTGCGAAGGGTTTTAAGAAGCTCTTCTAAATGTCACATACAAGGAATAGGTTCTTGCAACCCTTATAGCATGTTTTCCATAAGGAGTATATATCTCACCGTGCGACTCCTGCGGTTTCCATCCACTGAACCAGTAAATCAAATCATGTAGGATCAGCAACAAGGTGAAGATGAATTGTAGAAAGTTTTATTCAGATGAAGAGTAAAAATAGTTCCAGAATGCAAGCAACACCAACGCGTTTAAGTCAAACAAGACCTTACTCATAGTATCATGAATAAGGTCTTGTTTGACTGAAACGTGTTAGTGTTGCTTGCATTCTGGAACTATTTTTACTCCACATCTGAACAAAACTTTCTACAATTCATCTTCTCCTTGTTGCTGATCCTGTATTATTTGATTTACTCGGCTAAATGTGGTTGTGGACTTCCTTGTTTAAACAGAAAGGGGGTCCTGGATGGTAGTTAGATTTAGCACCTTATGCTGCTATACCCATATATAAGACAGCATTGTGTGCATTTTGGTAAACCTGAGCTGACAATTAAAATAAGAATGGTCAAATCAGTATAGCATACAATATGTTTTCTTTAAAAAAAAAACTGCGTTCAGTGTACAATAGCCCAGTGTTAAAGTCAACATATCCTCAATGTTTTTACAATTGTTATATGAAACTTTTTTGAGCATTGCATGTGTTCTTCCGTATGGATGTTATTCTTGTCATAGGACTATTCAGCATCTCAGTAGATTTTATGTGGTCCTGGGGGTGTCTTAAAAAGAGGACTTCTCTTCATTGTAGAGGATTTGAGTGTGTTTGCCTGCTTATTATGCTTCCATCTGCTGCCCTTGCAGAAACGTAGAAGCTCCCGAAAGATTTACAAAACAAGTTGATATATACAACGGTCACAGGATTTAAATTAATTTTCATCTTCTAGCTGGTTTGGCGGAAAAAACTTTGCAACACCTTCGTTATTTAACATGTCGATATGTTTGACATCTGTAGCAAAAATATGGGCAGTTGTACACATATTGGATTTCTAAAAGTCATTTTTCAAACATCTGTTTGGAAGTGTTAAGGTCCTGCTGAAAAACCTCACACAGCTGTAGGCAAACAGCCATATCTGAAATACAAATAGTTTGTGCAAACATCCTAGAAAGACTCTCCAGCCCAGTATTGGACCACATATATGTTTGTTTATATGCAGAATGATAAGCAACAGTGAGGAGGAAAGGCATTTTCATCTCTACACCCGGCGCCATCAGACTTATTTAAATAACATGGCTCAGCATGAAAGGATATTGTTATCTGTAAAAATACCAAAAATGGATTTGTCCAGCTATAGAAAAAAAAATGATACATTTTATTTTTTCTCCCGATAGTACAATGAATAAAGTTTCCACTTTAAGGCCTCATTCCCTTCTCCCTGTTAATGATTGGAACCTTTGGGGAGTGGGGGGGGAGTTGGTACCTGATTTTGACAGGTACCCGCGTTCCACTTCTGCTACAATTGCCTAGGCTATTGGAAGTGGAAGTTGTCCTCTCTTCCTCCCTCCCTGTAGTCTTCTGGGACATGTAACAGGTTCCAGAAGACTACGTGACCATTCACGAGGCGCAGCGCTACAAACGCATGTGGGCATCTGGTTGTGAAACCACAAGCTGTCACAGCCAGGTTCCTACACATCAGATGCCGATGCCGGGGGGGGGGGGGGGGTGGCCGGTGAAATCGGCTGCAGTGAGGACACCACTGGAACAAGGGACAGGCAAGTGGCTGTTTTTTAAAATTCAACTACTACAGTTTTTGTAGCTGCTGACTTTTTTTTTTTTAGATTTTGACTGGACCTCCGCTTTAACTAGTATTAAAGATGAATTCCAGGCATGGCAGATTTTTACATATTTACATTGGTCCTAGAAATGAAGAAATTCAGTACAATTTAAACAAACTTTTACAACAAAAGGATGCTGGTACTCATTAAAGATGAGTTCCAGATATAAATGTTTTATACATACTGTAGTTATATTGGTTCAGATTGGACAATGTAACTATATATACCATAACTGGTCGAGGACCTTGGAAGCTGGAAATCACTGAATTAGACATCGTTACTTCAGTGATCTTCACGTCGGGTTCCATACTGAGTGGCTGTGTAATGCCACCTCTAAGCCTCTCTGCCTTTACCAATCATAGAAAGCTTTATATTCATTCAGAAAATGCAAAGCATCCTCTGATTAGTGTCCATCTCAAGTGGCTGACCTCCTGTGTTCACAGTGCAGCAAGGACCCAGAATCAGGTGGAGATTACAGTGTCTATTTCAGTGAGTTCCAGCTTCCAGGAGTATCGACCCAGTATGGTATATACAGTTGTGTTCAAAATAATATCAGTCAGACATCACTAACCTGATCAATCACTGTTTTTGGTAGAAATCATATTTCTACATGGCAAATAATTTACTAGCAGGTGTAGTAGAGTAATAGAAATCCAACAGACCCAACAGTCATGACTAGAGATGAGCGAATCGAACATGACGAAGTGGAATTCGTTCCGAAGATTTGGAAAAATTCGATTCGCGACGAATCCGAAGATTAGCAAACTTCGGATGCACGAATCGAATTTTCCCAAAAATGGCGGCGACATGTGTGGCGACAGGAGAAAATGGACAGAGAAGATGGGGCGGGGATCTCTGGGAAGGCGCGCAGACAAGGCGCGCTGACCCATAATGCATTCATGAGTCATGAATCATGACATGTGATCGCATTAGCCAATCAGCAGCCAGCCAGCACTGTGTAATGGTGGAGCTATAAATCGCGGCCATCTTAGAATTCTCCATTAGCCTCCGGTCATTCAAGAGAGACAGACCTGTCTGTATTAAGGGACAGAGTTAGGGCCACAGAGACTTTAGGGCCACAGAATCGTTACTCAGGGACACAGAATCGTTACTCAGGGACACGGAATTGTTACTCAGGGACACAGAATCGTTACAAAGGGACACAGAATCGTTACTCAGGGACACAGAATCGTTACTCAGGGACACAGAATTGTTACTCAGGGACACAGAATTGTTACTCAGGGACACAGAATCGTTACTCAGGGACACAGAATCGTTACTCAGGGACACAGAATCGTTACTCAGGGCCACAGCTATCAAAGAATCGAAAATTTAAAGTGACATACACCCTTTTTTTTTTTTGGTGGCTGTCGTGCACAGTTGGTGCTGCAGTTTGCCGATTGTGCAAAATAAACTGACTTTCTGCTTCACAACCACTATTGTACGTTCAAAGAGTTAAATCCATTTACACGCCGGCTGGCGGCAATATTTTTTGGGTGATTAGTGCATTCCAGTGACACAAACGTACAGTTTCCAGCCAACGGCAAGCTGCAATTGACCGATTGTGTACAATAAACTGACTTTCTGCTTCACAACCACTATTGTACGTTCAAAGAGTTAGATCCATTTACACGCCGGGTGGCGGTAATAATTTTTGGGTGATTAGTGCATTCCAGTGACATAAACGTACAGTTTCCAGCCAACGGCAAGCTGCAATTGACCGATTGTGCTAAATAAACTGACTTTCTGCTTCACAACCACTATTGTACGTTCAAAGAGTTAAATCCATTTACACGCCAGCTGGCGGTAATATTTTTTGGGTGATTAGTGCATTCCAGTGACAGAAACGTACAGTTTCCAGCCAACGGCAAGCTGCAATTGACCGATTGTGTACAATAAACTGACTTTCTGCTTCACAACCACCATTGTACGTTCAAAGAGTTAGATCCATTTACACGCCGGGTGGCGGTAATATTTTTTGGGTGATTAGTGCATTCCAGTGACATAAACGTACAGTTTCCAGCCAACGGCAAGCTGCAATTGACCGATTGTGCTAAATAAACTGACTTTCTGCTTCACAACCACTATTGTACGTTCAAAGAGTTAAATCCATTTACACGCCGGCTGGCGGTAATATTTTTTGGGTGATTAGTGCATTCCAGTGACAGAAACGTACAGTTTCCAGCCAACGGCAAGCTGCAATTGACCGATTGTGTACAATAAACTGACTTTCTGCTTCACAACCACCATTGTACGTTCAAAGAGTTAGATCCATTTACACGCCGGGTGGCGGTAATATTTTTTGGGTGATTAGTGCATTCCAGTGATATAAACGTACAGTTTCCAGCCAACGGCAAGCTGCAATTGACTGATTGTGCTAAATAAACTGACTTTCTGCTTCACAACCACTATTGTACGTTCAAAGAGTTAAATCCATATACACGCCGGGTGGCGGTAATATTTTTTGGGTGATTAGTGCATTCCAGTGACACAAACGTACAGTTTCCAACCAACGGCAAGCTGCAATTGACCGATTGTGTACAATAAAGTGACTTTCTGCTTCACAACCACTATTGTACGTTCAAAGAGTTAGATCCATTTACACGCCGGCTGGCGGTAATATTTTTTGGGTGATTAGTGCATTCCAGTGACAGAAACGTACAGTTTCCAGCCAACGGCAAGCTGCAATTGACCGATTGTGCTAAATAAACTGACTTTCTGCTTCACAACCACTATTGTACGTTCAAAGAGTTAGATCCATTTACACGCTGGGTGGCGGTAATATTTTTTGGGTGATTAGTGCATTCCAGTGACATAAACGTACAGTTTACAGCCAACGGCAAGCTGCAATTGACCGATTGTGCTAAATAAACTGACTTTCTGCTTCACAACCACTATTGTACGTTCAAAGAGTTAAATCCGGTTTTATTTTTGGGGTGATTATTGAGTATGTCAGACAACATGCAGAGGAGTGGCAGAGGAGGCAATGTTTCAGGAGCGAGCAGACGTGGCAGCAGAGGAAGGGGTCGAGGCAGCACTAGTCGCAGCCAGAGGCCAGTGCTCCCGGTGTCATCCAGCGGTCGTGTCTCCACCGACAACCCTGCCGTCATCGATTGGTTGACTCGGTCGTCTTCCTCTTCCCAGGTCACCTCTGACACCTACAGCCAACGGTCGGTGGGTACGTCAGACACAACCGTTAGTTGGCATGGCCCGGGAGCAAGCCCACTGAAATCACGTGTCCTCGACCTGCCCCTGTCCTTTGGTGTTTCCTCACCAAGCGAAGTATCGCATGCTGTGGGCTCAGCCCCACTGTACAGTGAGGAAGAGCTAACAGAGGGCGGTCAGGAACGGGGGGAGACATCCGCCTTTTCAGCAGCCAGGCGAAGAAGTACTGGCGAGGAGAGTGGCTCGGTAGCCGGTCTAGAGACAGGTCTGTCTCCTGACCCACACGCAGCCGAGGGGGCTAGTAGTGACGCGGAGACCCTAATTGATGATGATGAGGCTGATCGCACTTGGCAGCCTCGTCGTCATCAGGCTATTGCTTCCGCATCATCAGGAGAAGAGGGTGGCAGCTTGGCAGCGAGCAAAACAGTCGGTGGGTTGCCCAGGAGGCAGCAGGGTTGCAGCAGTGTCAGTGGAGCCAAACGGCCACGGAGTAGAGCACCAGCTCCACTGCAGCCTACCACCACAGCCAGTAGTGGTGCCGGTGTGCACGGAGGAAGTAGCAGTCAGCCAGTGAGGAGTAGCGGGGGCAAAGTTTCCTACTCGGCGGTGTGGCAATTTTTCGTCACGCCGCCCGAGGAAGTAAACGTAGCCGTATGTCGACTATGTGGCCAGAAAGTCAAGCGTGGCCAGGGGGCCAATGTTGGGACTACAGCGTTGCGTCAGCATATGCAGCGTCGCCATTCGGTGGCCTGGGAAAACTGTGATAAAGATACGGCGGTTCTGCCTGCCCCAGCCCCCGCTCCATCACCCGCTCCGTTACTTGCTCCGTCACCCGACGTCAATCGCCCTCTATCAGCCAGTCAAGGCTCCAACACCTCTGCTGAGGGGAGTTGTCGCTCGTTGGCATCTTCCGCTCGTTCAGATGCTCCTTCTCCTGCTACTCCTCTTCACGGATTCCGTCAGCAGTCTTTCTTGGAATCCGTTTCCAAGAGACAACAGTTTGCGAGCACGCACCCGACGGTGCAGAAGCTGAACGTCCTCCTGTCCAAGTTGCTGGTGCTGCAGTCCCTCCCTTTCCAAGTGGTGGACTCAGCACCTTTCCGAGAAATGATGGCTTGTGCCGAGCCGCGGTGGAGAGTGCCAAGCCGGCATTTCTTCGCCAAAAAGGCAGTGCCAGCCCTGCATTCACATGTAGAAGAGATGGTGGGCCAGTCTTTGAGCATGTCGGTCTCTGCCAAAGTGCACGGCAGCGCCGACGTGTGGAGCTGTAACTACGGTCAGGGACAGTACATGTAATTTACGGCCCACTGGGTGAACGTGGTGCCGGCACAGCCGCACCAGCAACTTGGACAGGTCACGCCGCTTTTGCCTCCACGTTTGCACGTCCTTGGTCCAGCAAAGATGTCCGCCTCTACCACCTCTTCTTCCGCCGTGTCCTCAGCCGCCACCCCCGTGCCAAGTCCCATTACCCGATCGGCATATCACATGTGCAGGGCGCAACGGTGTCACGCTGTGCTGCACCTGATATGCATTGGCGAACGTAGTCACACAGGGGAGGAACTTCTGAGTGTAATGAACAGAGAAATCGACAGATGGCTGTCTCCGCGCAAACTGAAAATCGGAACCATGTTGACCGACAACGGAAAGAACATGGTGTCTGCTCTGCGTCAAGGAAGGTTGTGCCATGCGCCATGCATGGCTCACGTGTTCAATCTGGTTGTCAAGCGGTTCCTAAAATCCACCATCCCACTGCAAGACATCCTTAAAATGTCACGTAAACTTTGCATGCATTTCAGCCATTCCTACACCGCAAAGCACACCCTCCTTGAGCTGCAGCGGCAGAACGGAATTCCACAGCATCGCCTGATCTGCGACGTTGCAACAAGGTGGAATTCAACCCTACATATGTTAGACCGCCTTTACGAACAGCGAAAGGCCATCACCGATTTCCTGATGTTACAAGCGGATAAAGGTACTCCCCTGTGTAACTTAGATGTCAGCCATTGGCAGCTCATGCGTGACACCTGCCGCTTGCTCATGCCCTTTGAGGAGGCCACGCTATTCGTGAGTCGGCAGGACTATGGGATGAACGACGTCATTCCTCTGTTGCACGTCCTGGAACAAATGCTGTTAACAATGGCTGGTCAGGGTGCGGTAGACGTGGCGCACAGATCTCAACGCCACATGACCCCTGTGGGGGCAGGACAGGAAGAAGAGGAGGAGGTAGAGGAGGACATTGGTGCTCAGGAATTATTGAGTGAAATGGGTGGTTTTTCCACTCAGCGGACAGGAGTGGAGGAGCAGGAGCATCTGGTAGAGGAGGAGGAGGAGACAGAGGACCCAGACGCACCGTGGCAGTATGCTGTGGAGATGGAGGCAGGGAGTCCCTCGCATTCCTTGGCACAAATGGCCCATAGCATGCTCGGTTGCTTGCGTAGCGACAGCCGAATAATAACCATCAGACAGAGGGATGACTTTTGGCTGTCCACCTTGTTGGACCCTCGCTACCGTTCAAAAATGGTGGCCTTTTTCACACCTGCTGAGAGGGAGGCCAAAATAAAGTACTATAAAAACCACCTATGTAGTCATGCAGTATACAGCCCTATCGGCCACTTTCTGGCATCCAGTTGCTGTAGCCCCCATCACCACACTGTGCCACGGGCCCCTGTACCGCCTTCTCATACTGCTGCCAGATCCATCCTCTGCCATGTGCGTCTTTGTCGTCTGCTCACGCTGCTGGGTTCCAGTTTTAAACCTAGGCCTGTGTATGGCTTCCGAATACTGCTGCCTCCACCGCCACCCTGCGCCATGTGCCTCTGTCGTCTGCTCACGCTGCTGACGGCTTCCGCTTTTTAAACTAGTCCTGTGTATGTCTTCCGAATACTGCTGCCTCCACCGCCACCCTGCGCCATGTGCCACTTTCAGGTCTCCTTACACTGTTGGTGGGTTCCATTTTGTGATAGGGTGCTGTATGGCCTTCCATTGCTGCTGCCTCCACCGCCACCCTGCGCCATGTGCCTCTGTCGTCTGCTCACGCTGCTGACAGCTTCCGCTTTTTAACCGAGGCCTGTGTTTGGCTTCCGAATACTGCTGCATCCACCGCCACCCTGCGCCATGTGTCTCTGTCGTCTGCTCACGCTGCTGACGGCTTCCGCTTTTTAACCTAGGCCTGTGTATGGCTTCCGAATACTGCTGCCTCCACCGCCACCCTGCGCCATGTGCCTCTGTCGTCTGCTCACGCTGCTGACGGCTTCCGCTTTTTAAACTAGTCCTGTGTATGTCTTCCGAATACTGCTGCCTCCACCGCCACCCTGCGCCATGTGCCTCTTTCAGGTCTCCTTACACTGTTGGTGGGTTCCATTTTGTGATAGGGTGCTGTATGGCCTTCCATTGCTGCTGCCTCCACCGCCACCCTGCGCCATGTGCCTCTGTCGTCTGCTCACGCTGCTGACGGCTTCCGCTTTTTAGCCGAGGCCTGTGTTTGGCTTCCGAATACTGCTGCATCCACCGCCACCCTGCGCCATGTGTCTCTGTCGTCTGCTCACGCTGCTGACGGCTTCCGCTTTTTAACCTAGGCCTGTGTATGGCTTCCGAATACTGCTGCCTCCACCGCCACCCTGCGCCATGTGCCTCTGTCGTCTGCTCACGCTGCTGACGGCTTCCGCTTTTTAAACTAGTCCTGTGTATGTCTTCCGAATACTGCTGCCTCCACCGCCACCCTGCGCCATGTGCCTCTTTCAGGTCTCCTTACACTGTTGGTGGATTCCATTTTGTGATAGGGTGCTGTATGGCCTTCCATTGCTGCTGCCTCCACCGCCACCCTGCGCCATGTGCCTCTGTCGTCTGCTCACGCTGCTGACGGCTTCCGCTTTTTAACTGAGGCCTGTGTTTGGCTTCCGAATACTGCTGCATCCACCGCCACCCTGCGCCATGTGTCTCTGTCGTCTGCTCACGCTGCTGACGGCTTTCGCTTTTTAACCTAGGCCTGTGTATGGCTTCCGAATACTGCTGCCTCCACCGCCACCCTGCGCCATGTGCCTCTGTCGTCTGCTCACGCTGCTGACGGCTTCCGCTTTTTAAACTAGTCCTGCGTATGTCTTCCGAATACTGCTGCCTCCACCGCCACCCTGCGCCATGTGCCACTTTCAGGTCTCCTTACACTGTTGCTGGGTTCCATTTTGTGATAGGGTGCTGTATGGCCTTCCATTGCTGCTGCCTCCACCGCCACCCTGCGCCATGTGCCTCTGTCGTCTGCTCACGCTGCTGACGGCTTCCGCTTTTTAACCGAGGCCTGTGTTTGGCTTCCGAATACTGCTGCATCCACCGCCACCCTGCGCCATGTGTCTCTGTCGTCTGCTCACGCTGCTGACGGCTTCCGCTTTTTAACCTAGGCCTGTGTATGGCTTCCGAATACTGCTGCCTCCACCGCCACCCTGCGCCATGTGCCTCTGTCGTCTGCTCACGCTGCTGACGGCTTCCGCTTTTTAAACTAGTCCTGTGTATGTCTTCCGAATACTGCTGCCTCCACCGCCACCCTGCGCCATGTGCCACTTTCAGGTCTCCTTACACTGTTGGTGGGTTCCATTTTGTGATAGGGTGCTGTATGGCCTTCCATTGCTGCTGCCTCCACCGCCACCCTGCGCCATGTGCCTCTGTCGTCTGCTCACGCTGCTGACGGCTTCCACTTTTTAACCGAGGCCTGTGTTTGGCTTCCGAATACTGCTGCATCTACCGCCACCCTGCGCCATGTGTCTCTGTCGTCTGCTCACGCTGCTGACGGCTTCCACTTTTTAACCTAGGCCTGTGTATGGCCTTCAATTGAAGCTGCTTCTGCTCCGCCACTCTGCCATTGGACTCTTGATAGTCGTCTCCCCACGCTGCTGCTGGGGGACTTTTTAACATAGGCCTCTGTATGGCCTTCAATTTTAGCTGCTTACGCTCCGCCACTCTGCCATGGGCCCCTGTACCGCCTCCTCATGCTGCTGCCAGGCCCGTAATCTGCCATGGGCCCCCGTACCGACTCCTCATGCTGCTGCCAGGCCCGTAATCTGTCATGGGCCCCTGTACCGCCTCCTCATGCTGCTGCCAGGTCCAGAGTGTGTCATGGGTCCCTGTACGGCCTCCCATTGCTGCTGTCTCCATCGCCACACTCTGCCATGTGCCACTTTCAGGTCTCCTCACACTGCTGGTGGGTTCCATTTTGTCATAGGGTGCTGTATGGCCTCCCATTGCTGCTGCCTCCACCGCCACACTGTGGCTCCACACTCTGGTTTTGGCCCCGTGACTGCCCAAATGAGCGAAGTGTGCGGTGATTCTAAGATCGACGGCACTCATCTGCATGTCATACTGACTGACAGTATTATTTCTCTTCCCCAGCAGACTCCAAGGGCATTTAAATTAAAGGTACAGTGTTCTGCACTAATATAAAGGCTCTCTGAAGCCTAGAAACACCCTTTTTATAAGTTAAATTCGCAGCGAATATATTCGGCACGAAGCGAATTTAATCGGCGAATTCGGCGAATCAGCCGAACCGAATTTTTGAATAATTCGCTCATCTCTAGTCATGACATGCATGCTGCTGATTCTGTGTAATTGAATCACTAATTGAAAGGGGCATGTTCAAAATAATAGCAGTGTGGAGTTCTATTAGTGAGGTCATTCATTCTTTGAAAAACAGGTGGCAATTATTGCCCGTAATTAAGGAAGGAAGGCAGCAAATGTTGTACATGCTGGTCACAGTGCATTTCTCTCTGAAATTCTGAGGAAAATGGGTCGTTCCAGACATTGTTCAGAAGAACAGCGTACCTTGATTACAAAGTTGATTGGAGAGGGGAAAACATATAAAGAAGTGCAGAAAATGATAGGCTGCTCAGCTAAAATGATTACAAATGCTTTAAAATGGCAACCAAAACCTGAAAGACGTGGAAGAAAGCAAAAAATTACCATTCGAATGGATAGAAGAATAGCCAAAAGGGCAAGGACTCAGCCAACAATCAGCTCCAGGAAGATCAAAGAAGCTCTAAAGTTACCTGTGAGTACTGTTACAATTAGAAGACGCCTATGTGAAGCCAAGCTATCTGCAAGAAGCCCCCGCAAAGTCCCACTGCTGAAAAAAAGACATGTGCTGAAGAGGTTACAATTTGCCAAAGAGCACACTGACTGGCCTAAAGAGAAATGGTGCAACATTTTGTGGACTGATGAAAGTAAGATTGTTCTTTTTGGGTCTAGTGGCCGGAGACAGTTTGTCAGACGGCCCCCCAAACACTGAATTCAAGCCACAGTACACTGTGAAGACAGTGAAGCATGGTTGCGCAAGCATCATGATATGGAGATGTTTCTCATACTACGGTGTTGGGCCTATTTATCGCATACCAGGGATCATGGATCAGTTTGAATACATCAGAATACTTGAAGAGGTTATGCTGCCTTATGCTGAAGAGGAAATGCCCTTGAAATGGGTGTTCCAACAAGACAACCACCCCAAACACACCAGTAAACGTTCCAGACCAACAAGATTGACGTTACGAAAGTTTCTGCAGTTTCAGAGGCAAAACCAAGAAATAGAGAAGAACTGTGGAATGTAGTCCAATCATCCTGGGCTGGAATACCTGTTCACAGGTGCCAGAAGTTGGTTGACTCCATGCAACACAGATGTACAGCAGTTCTCAGAAACAGTGCTTATACAACTAAATATTAATTAAATGATTCAAAGGAAAGCAAAATCTTCAAACATTATTCAGTTTATATAGTGAATGTTTGAGTTTGGAAAGAAGAATATAAACACTGCTATTTTTTTGAACAGTCTAATACTCACTTTTCTTCAATTTTTTTAGAGGAACAACACAAATTTGATATCTTTTTCTTAAAAAAAAATAAATAAAAGATGTAATTGGCGCAAGAGAGGTAGTGATGGGTATAGAGTTCACACAGAAAGTCTTAGGAGATATATGAATAGTTCAGTTGCTGGGGTTTTTTTTTCAACGAAAACAAAAGAGGAGATGGGGAGTTTATATACTGTATATATACAGTATAGTGGGAGTGACAAAAGTATATGGTTGTACAGGGCGGGTTGTGCAGCTTAAATGGTAAGAAGAGGGGGGAGGAAGGAGTCTTGTAGTACAGGCAGTACTGGGTAGAAGGTAGGTAGGAATAGATGATATATATATATATGTATGTATATATATATAAGCTGCAATATGGACACCGTTGTGAGGCTTGCACTCTCTAGAGTAAACCGGACTCTGTGTAGAGGAATAAAGGAGAGAGAGAGGTGCGCCAGACTGAGTGTAGTAAGTTAGTAACAGTTTATTGCACACAAGATATTAAAAACTCACAAGACGTGGGTATGTATCAGGCATCAGGTATAAGAGGGAAGACGTCATCTAAGCTGCACATCACGGGCGGATGGCTGCAGTGCCAGGGTTCTCACAGTGGTGGGCGCTCTAGGCGGGTCCCAAAAGGAGGAGCGGGGACGGCAGGCGCAGTTACCGGGAGTCGCGGTGCAGGGAAGAACCGTGCTCAGGGCGGGTGCTGCTGGTCTCTCATATCAGCGTGGGTAGTGGGGCCAGCTTGAGGCATCCAAAATCTTAGATGCACCTCAAGCTGGCCCCACTATTTTTTGCGATATAAACAGAAAAAGACAAAAATGTTTGAAAAAAAATATTTTTGACTTTCTGTTATAAAAAAAGATCCAATAAACTCAAATTTAGCTATGAATTTAGGCCAAAATGTATTCTGCTATATGTCTTTGGTAAAATAAAAAATCCCAAAACGTGTATATTAATTGGTTTGTGTGAAAATTATAGTGTCTACAAACTATGGTATAAACACTCACCACCCACTTTATTAGGAACCTGTTCAATTGCTTGGTAACACAAATTGCTAATCAGCCAGTCACCTGGCAGAAACTCAATTAATTTAGGCACCTAGATATGGTGAAGACAACTTGCTGAAGTTCAAATCGAGCATTAGGATGGGGAAGAAAGGGGATCTAAGTGACTTTGAATGTGGCATGGTTGTTGGTGCCAGACAGGCTGGTCTGAGTATTTCGAAAACTGCTGATCTACTGGGATTTTTACACACAACCATCTCTAGGGTATACAGAGAATGGTACAAAAAAAGAAAATATCCAGTGAGCAGCAGTTGTGTGGACGAGAATGTATTGTTGATGTCAGAGGAGAATGAGCGCACTGGTTTAAGAAGATAAAAAGGAAACAGTAACTCATATAACCACTCGTTACAACCAAGGTATGCAAAATACCATCTCTGAACATACAACACATTGAACCTTGAAGTAGATGGGCTACAGCAGCAGAAGACCACACCGTGTAGCAAGGTGTACTTAATAAAGTGGCCTGTGAGTGTATATTGGAATGTACACATCTTTTACTTTCTGACTGCCACATTTCACATTTCTTGAGGTGCTAAAATGCCAGGGAAGTACAACCCCCCCCAAATGACCCCTTTTTGGTAAGTAGACACCCCAAGGAATTTCCTGAGAGGCATGTTAAGTCCATGGAAGGTTCTATTTTTTGCTGCAACTTTTTGGAAAATGACCAAATTTTTTTTTACACAAAGTTGTCACTTATTATTATTATTATACAGTATTTATAAAGCACCAATGGTTCGCTCAGCGCTGTACATACAAATGATATATTGCTCACACATGCCATGGGTATATGTGGAATAACACCCCAAAACACATTCTGCTGCTTCTCCTCTCATATTACTTTCAACACCCGGAGATACCCCAAGACCCCTAACTGGTGAAGACCCTCTGTAGCACATATCCTAATCTGGGTACCCTGGCTGGAAGATCAGACTGAAAGGAAGGAGCGAACAGGGATGGAGTAGCAATGCACTTGCGGCACGAAAGGTGATGGTGGGTTTAAAGAACTGTTGCTTTTAAAGTAAATAATCATTTGCTGGGACTACTGTGTAGAAGGAGAAGAACATTATTGGAGAACCCCAGGGGTTCTTTTGAGTCGGTGGGTCCACTCCTCTCTATAAACAAGATATGAAGGGGTTTTCTGGGACTCTAGCAGAAGAAAAAAGAGGGCTATCCTGGGGTCAGCATTTCTGGAATAGAGGAAAACGAATTGTAATTCTTTAACAAAATGAAGAGTAGATCGACTAAAGGGGGGGATAAAAAACTCCCCAATCAAACACAAACACTAGCGCAATAAGAAAGTACATGCCCCCGCAAGAGAAAAGCCCAGAGACCCAAGCCTGGGAGAACCAGCATGAACAACTTAAAAAGTATGATGGAGATCAATCCAGACTTTCACTCGGGACACTGAAAGAGAACCAGATTAAATAATCTGTAAATGAGGAAAGAGTAAGAGAACAAGGAAACATGGAACAGCGAGGACCCATGTCACAATCATTTACAGAATTTGAATAGGTGGAAATGTTCGGGAAACTACAGATGTCCGTGAAAAATGAGATTGGGACATTACGCAATGACCTGGAGCTGATATTAACTCGAATTGAAGAACTAGAGGGGAGAAAGGAGGGATACACACAATTAATTAATAAACTAGAAATGCGGGTGGAGGTGATGCGTAGAGAACAGAGAAAGCTTTCATTTATAGTAGAAGATCAGTAGAATCGCAATAGAAGAAACCATTTAAGGGTTAGGGGTTTACCAGAAGAAACAGGACAGGAAGAGGATCTACAGGAGAAAATAAAGAGAGTCTGTAATCCATTTATGAGAAGAGCAGTGATAGAGAAATTGAAAATTGAGAGTACGTAGGATCAGACGGCCAAAAAGAGTACCGCAGGAAAACCCCAGAGATGTGATAGTCCAATTCCACCACTTCGGAGATAGAGAAAAATCTGAGGAAAAAAACCTGCATATTTTTGTGGACATTTCTCCAGAGGCATTGGCTAGAAGAAGATCTTTGAAACCATTGCTGGACCATATGAGAGAGAAAAAAGTTTGAAATAATTGGGTCTTTCCAGCAGGTTTAATCTGATGGACAGATAAAAAATCGGCAAGGCTGAGGTTCCCAGAAAATCTAAATGACTTTTGTGAGAAATTAGACTTACAGAAAATGGACCTTGAAGGGTGGTCAGAGGGGCCTAGAGAGAGCGAAGGGCAGTGGGCAGGAAAGTGGCAGCGGATATCTAGGAAGAAGTAGGGAGGCGTGGTGAGTCGGGGGGGGGGGGTTTGGAGGGAGAGTTTTCTTGCTTATTTTTTTTCTTCTCTCTTTTTTCCCTCTTTCCCCCGTCTCTCCCCGGCCACGGCACGGTTCCCTTGCCCCCAGTCTCTTCTCCCTGGGTTAAGTAAATGGGTGGTGTATTGAAGAACGTGGATCTAGCGGGTGGTACAGAGACCAAGCATGCTGTCAACTCCAACCTGAGGGATGACATCAGTCAAGGATTGGGGTTGGCGTGCGTGTTTTGAGTTTCACCCCAAACTAGGAATCGCTAGTGGGAAATTTCCGCTACAGATTCCAGGGCAATATGTAGGCAGGAGGGTTTTAGGGGTGAGAGAAGAGGGGGGAAAGGAGTTGGGGATGTGGGGAGGTGTGTGGGTAAACAGCGGGGAGGAGGGAAGAAAATGGGGAATTGTTGCAGGGGGAGAAGGGATAAAGTCCATATCTTAAATTGTCTATATCTGCTTTTTTTTTAAAGGAACTCTGGTAGGGTAGGGAAATAATAACTGAAATGAGTGTCATGAAGTATATGACTTATAATGTAAAAGGGTTAAACTCCCTTATAAAAAGACATAAGATACTTAGGGAAATTCACCAACACTCCATAGATGTAGTGTTTCTCCAAGAGACACATATAACTCATAACTATGATACAAATGTGAAGTTATACATGAAGCACTACATAACGTGGTATTACGCAGACTATCCAGTTAAAAGGTTTATAGGGGTTGCGAATGGGTTGGCAAAAAATGTGAGTTTTATATTGGAGGGAAAAATGGAGGACCCAGAGGGCCAATTTTTATTATTGTTTATTAATATCTATTGTCCAAATAAAAATCCAGTAACTTTCTTGGAGGGTGTGGTAAGAAAACTTTCCAAATTTAGAAAGGGTAGCCTGGTTGTGGCTGGAGATTTAAACTTGTATATGGATCCCCAGATGGATGCGTCATCCTATACGAGGAGTGAGGGGGAAGAAAATCAAAATTATTGAAGAGATTACTATATCAATGTCAATTGCCTGATATTTGGAGAGTTAAACATCCAAGAGAAAAAGATTACACCTTCTCTCCGGTGCATGGATCGTATTCAAGACTGGACTATATAATGATCAAAACATAGACAATTGGAGACGTTGGTTAGCGCCAACATAAAGGTTATGTCTATTTCTGATCATGCTCCTGTCACAATGAGACTACAGGTAGGCGGGGAACAGGATAAAATAACTATGTGGAGATTAAATGAGATGCTTATACAGGACCCTGAATTAGGTTAAGGTGGGTAATCGAGCACTTATTTGAGTTCAACGAGACTGAGGAGGTGCCTGTAGCCACAATCTGGGAGGCACATAAAGAATATATTAGAGAAATATTGATTTTGATGGGAGCAGAAGACAAAGAAAGAACGAAGGAAAAAAATAAAGACGGTAATGGAGGAGCTCTACAAGTTAGAATAGTCACATAAAAAGAAGTTAGGTACAGATGTATACCTGAAGATAATTATTAAAAATGAAGAATTAAAAGATCTTATGGAACAGGATTCGAGAAGGATATTTAATAGGGTTTCAAAAGAAGGATATTGGTGGGGGAATAGACCTGGAAAATATTTGATGAGGAAACTAAAGGAAAAGAAATCTAAAAACTTTATAGAAAAATGGAGGAGGAAAAGAGGAAAATAGACAGAAATATTTAAATGAAGTGGAGTTGCCAAGAATAGCAGGAGAAAAATTAGAGGTCCTAGAGAGACCTATTACCCTGGAGGAAATCACCTTGGCCCTAAAAAATACAGCTAAAGGAAAGAGCCCTGGATGGATATACTGTGGGCTATTACAAAAAATTTTGAGATCTCCTAGTCCCTAAAATGTGTGTTTATATGAATGCAATGGGGGAGGGGCTGGAAATGAGAGAGGAGTCATTGCAGGCACATATAAGGATTATACTTAAAGAAGGGAAAGATAGATCACAGTGTGCCAGTTACAGGCCTTACTAAAGCCTGACACTAAATTGTAAGCTAAGGTATTGGCAACCAGACTGAAGGAGTTGATGCCAGAGTGGATACACCTGGATCAGGTAGGATTCATTCATGGAAGAGAAGGTAGGGACAATGGTCTGAGATCGTTGCTCCTCCTACAAAGGGTAAAAAGAGAGAAACTATCAACACTATTCCTGTCAATTGGCCCGAAAAGGCTTTTGACAGGGTTAATTGGAGTTTCATGTAAGATACGCTAAAGATCTTAGGATTAGGATAAAAGGGCTTTATAGCGCTCCGTCAGTGGCGGTTAAGGTCAACGGGTTCCTCTCTCAGTTTTTTAAAATGTGTAACGGAACCAGACAGGGTTGTCCACTTTCTCCTTTATTATTTGTTTTATCTCTGGAACCTCTCCTGGCAGGGGTAAGAAAGTGCGTTGACATAGCAGGAATAAAGATAGGGGGAGTGGAGTGTAAAGTGGCAGCATATGCAGATGCCATGTTGTTCTATATTGTAAATCCTAGAATAACGTTGCCTAACTTAATGAGTTTGTTAAAACAGTACGGTGAGCTATTATGTTTGATAATAAATCCTGCAAAATCCGAGATCTTAAATATTAATAAAATAAAAGTTGAGAGGCTGAGCCTACAAAAAGACTTCCATTTACATGGAGGGAAAAGGAAATAGGCTACTTGGGAATAAAACTAACTTCTTCAACAAAAGCCCTGTATCAGGCAAATTACATTCCATTAGTAAACGAAATAAAAAAGGAACTGGGGAAATTGTCAATAGGTGGCGCTTCCTGGATAGGTCGTATAAACCTGGTAAAGATAGTGATAGTTTCAAAAATCCTGTATAAGTTTCACATGCTCCCAGTACACCTACCATGATCTTTTTTTCCGGATAATAAAGAAGATAATACTTAAGTTTATTTGGGCAAATAAGAAATCGAGAATTAGGTACGAAGTATTGTGTAAGGCAAAAGGGAACGGGGGTTTGGGCATGCCAGATGTTAAGAAATATTATCAAGCAGTGATATTATCACGAATAATAGATTGGATATTCAATTCACTGGGTAAAGGTTGAGTGAATATGAAAGAGATCCTGAACAAGGCACAATTAGGGAAAATGGTTTGGGTACCACATAAATTCCACACATTAGACGTGAATATTAGTCCACTGACAAAGAAAGTTTAAAGTGTTTGTGATAGAATGTATAAGCAAAAGGGATGGAAATATAATTCAGTTATGATTCCCTTGGTGGGAATGGAGTATTTTACCCCGCGGAATGATAATATCTCTGGGAAATGAATCAAAGATCAGAATGCATGTTTGAAAGATATATTGAATAAAGGTAAATTGCACACTTTTTTTGTTTTAAAGAAAAGAAAAGATATATTTTTCACATTAGACGAGTTGCAGTACGGCAAGTAATTTTGTTTTAACGCTCCCACAACCACTGAGGACGTCGGAGGATCAGTATCCATTTGAGAAACTATTAAACTTAACTACAGTCCCCAAATGGGGTACTTCTAGGATTTATAAGATTCTTATGAATATGGAGGGTACTGATCCTCCCCAGTTCTTGAAAAATGGAAACAGGAGCTTGGATCAAAATTGAATGAGCAGCAAAAGAATAATATATTTAAATTAACACATGAGGTGACGAATATGAGCACAGTTGAAATGAATTACAAATGTATGGGCTAGATGGTATATTACACAGAGTAAGGCAGATAAGCAACAAGTAGACGTTTCACCTTTATGTTGAGAGGATGTGGGGAAAAGGTTACAATGGTTCACATATGGTGGGATTGCCCAAAAATACAGAATTACTGGAAGGGAATATTACAATATATTCAGGAAATATGTGGGAGTACTGTACAGAGAAACCCATGGATGTGTTTATTTTATAAATTTCAACCTTTAGTAAAACTACACAGGAATAAGGTATTATATCATCTAGTCAGTGCGGCTAAGGGCTTGATTCCCAAATTTTGGCTTGCCCCAGACCCACCAAGCATAAATGACTGGGTTAACAGAGTGGAAAATATCTACAGGATGGAGGAGTTGTGTCATATCAAGGAGGATAGAATAGAAAATGTTTTGAAAATGTGGAGTAGCTGGTTGGTTTTCAAAACATCTAAAAGATATCTGGAACTGGTTGGAATATAGGTGGAAGAGTAATAGAGGGAGTTCTAATGGAGTACCCGACAGAGAGAAGGAGATAGGAGGGAAGGAATACAGATATAGATAGACAATCACGAGAAACAATAGAAACTGGGATTGTGGTATGGACTAGGGAAAATGGAACGGGAGTGGGTGGGATAGGGGAAAAGAAATTGCAAATGGAATTTATGTACTGGTGAAGTTTTCTCTTTGTTGAAAGAAAGAAAGAAAGAAAGAAAGAAAGAAAGAAGACAAAGAGAGAGGAAGAAAGAAAGAGAAAAAGAAAGAGAGAAAGAAAGGAGAGAGAAAGAAAGGAGAGAAACAGGAGATAGTGAGAGAGAGAAAGAAAGAGAGAGAGAGGGGGCCGCTGGAACACCAGGGCCTGGTAGCAAGAGCAACCTTTGTGACCTTAGTAATTCTGCCACTAGTGTCAGTAGGTTTTTATTTTTATTTAATTTTTTACAATTTCATATTTAATTATTTTTAACTTTTTTTTGTAAGAAAGAAAGAAAAAAAGAAAGTAGGAGAGATAAAGAAATGAGAGGAGCAGGAGACAGAGATAGAGAAAGAAAGAAAGAAAGAAAGAAAGAAAGAAAGAAAGAAAGAAAGAAAGAAAGAAAGAAAGAAAGAGAGAGAGAGAAAAAGAAAGAGAGAGAGAAAGCAAGAAAGGAAGAAAGAAAGAAAGAAAGAAAGAAAGAAAGAAAGAAAGAAGACAAAGAGAGAGGAAGAAAGAAAGAGAAAAAGAGAGAAAAAAAGGAGAGAGAAAGAAAGGAGAGAAACAGGAGATAGTGAGAGAGAGAAAGAAAGAGAGAGAGGGGGCCGCTGGAGGAGATGAGGGGGGCCACTGGAGGAGATGAAGGAGGGGGCTGCTGGAGATGAGGGAGGGGGCTGCTGGAGGAGATGAGGGAGGAGAGGAGGCCGCAGGGGGGAGCATACAGGAGCTGACCCCATTCAGGAGATTGATAGGAGAGGCGGATGGGCGGCACAGAGGAACGAAGCAATGCACAGTTCTCTATGTGCTGTCATGCCGCCTACCCTATCCAGGTGGCCCTGGCCCACCGGGCAAATGTTTGGTGTGCCCTATGGCCAGTCCGGACCTGTACACAAGCCATTAAAAAAATAAATAAATGCGATATGTCAACCCATTTGTGTATAGAACACTCCCAGAAATGTCACTTCTGATTGTTTGATTGGCTCATTTGTTTTCTCAGGCAACTGCACCACGTTAAATTTTTGTACCCAGGAAATAGGAATTTCATTTTTGGTGAGATTCTCCCTAAAGGGCTAAATACATCTAAATGGATGCAGACACATCAGTCTTCCTCATTAGAACACTGAAAGAGCACCTGGTGCTTACAGTGAACCAGACCCTTCCATTCAGGAATTAGCTATGAAAGCACATATGGTAGTGGAACAAACAGCTTATTCTTCAGGTAGACATTGGCAATAAAGTTTATTAAAATCCCTGCATTGTATACAGGTCACCCAGAAGAGACTGGTTTTTTTCAACAAAAGTGGTGTTAAACTTCAACTGAACTGGTGACCAGGCATAGTCACCAGTTCTCTGCTCACTGAAGATCAAGAATTGAGTGATCAGCGGTCTTCAATCAGTCAGTTTTCCGTCTTAGAGTTGGCAGGGGGACAGTTGCAGCATCGGATCGATGCTGCATCCACCTAGGTGAGTATGAATCTTTTTTTTTTTTTTTTAAAGCCATACTTCTCTTTTAAGAAATTTAGACAATTTCCACCAGAGACAGTCTTTCAGTCTTTGTAGTACCTCATTTCAGGACGTTCAGGATCTCTGGAGGGGTGAATATTGCTAGGCTGGGGTAAGAAGTAACTCTGAAACTGTGGAACTTCCTTAGCGTGGACATAAACTACAAGGACACAAGATGGACAACAATCTCTAGCAACAGACCTGTTAAGCTGTAATCTAAAACTGACAGTGCAGTTTAGCACACCATTATCAGCAATGATAGATCATGTTCAAAATGACAGTACAAAGAGCAACATGGTTGTGCAAAGAACAGTAGCCAGTCAGCTTCATGTTTGCTGAAGTTATATTAATGAAACATAAATTCTGATCACAACAAATTACTGTACTTTGTACTTGAATAACTCTGCATGTGTCTGTGCCCACTCTTTCACACTGTATTGAATAGCTGCATACATCATTCAAGAATAGAGCATCATAGCAAATGCACTTATTTGTTGTTATATACACTATATTGCCAAAAGTATTGGGATGCCTGCCTTTACACGCACATGAACTTTAATGGCACCCCAGTCTCAGTCCATAGGGTTCAATATTGAGTTGGCTCACCATTTGCAGCTATAGCAGCTTCAACTCTTCTAGGAAGGCTGTCCACAAGGCTGACCAACAACAGTCCATGGTCTGAAGAGGTGCATGAGCCCCACATGTGAAAAGGACACTTGGAAATGGCTTACGCATTTCAAAGAGCGATCTCCTCTTCATCAGAGCCTACCAAGAGAAGATCTCTCCTCAAAATGCTTCAGCCATTTCCAAGTGTCCTTTTCACATGTGGGACTCGTGCACCTTTTCAGACCATAGACCATTGTTGGTCACGATATGCCTGTTTACATTTGTCGTTTGTGAGTATACATTTACTATTTTTTACAATTAAAGTTTTTATTGAAGTAATGCGCAAGGCTTGTGCGCCCCTTTTCTTTTCTTATTTTCTAGTCATATTGGGCTACCCCAGCCCTTAGAGGGCTTCACAGTATTGCTGTATTGGTTTGAATGCTAAGGTATATGAAGATTTTTCCACATATGCCATATCCGGTCCTTTGAGCACAGGAGATTTTTCATTCTTTTCTACCACAGTGCCTCCCAGCTCCCATAGGGACTCTAAACCTTTTGTAGTGAACCATAGTGCCCCTCAGCCCCCACAATGCCTTCATCCTCCCACAGTGCCACCCAGCCACCTGCAGTGCCCCCAGCCTCTTACAGAGCCTCCAGTCCCATTATAGTGCCCCCAATTTCCAACACTAATCTACACTGCCCCCAACCTCGCACAGTACCCACCAGCTCCTGCAGCACCCTCTAACCTTCTACAGTGCCCCTAAAAAGTCCCTAGTCTCCTGGAGATAACCCCAGCCCATCCAAAGACAGCACCCCCCAAAATTGACTCCAGCCCCATCCAGAAACCTCATCCCCTTCTGGCCTGCTATAGAATACCTTAACCCCCTCTTAAACCCCCAGCTAGAAAACCCCCCCTCTAGAAACCCCGGTGGCACCCAGCCCCATCCCAAACTTTTCAGCATTTTTGGACATATTTTGCCCATACTTTTATTGTGTGAGAATACATTTTTTTATTACTGTTGCTGCATGGAAGGTTTTGGAAGAATTTGCCAGGCCTAGGCCTCAGTAAGGTTGAGAACCTCTGCTCTAGAAGAATAAGTCAGTAATTTTGTATAGCAGAAAGGCAGAGCTTTGGTGGCATTAATCTTGTTTCTACCATAACTTAGTTGCCCAGACATCTGAAATTTATGGATACATATTTTAAGCAATACACCATTGTACAAGAAAAAATATCTGATTCACGTGATGTGCTATGAATGTGCTCTGAAGCTGTGTACAAGTAATCATTGCCAGATCATAGCCCTAACCATGCAAAATCTGCAGGCGTTTAACAACTGCTACAAATGTCGAGCTTTTTTCTTAGTATTCCCCATTTTTTTGGATTAGAAGCAAATAACGTGACTGAATTTACTATGTGTTCCAACTGGCTGGATTTCTTGATGTGTCTCAAGGAGTAAGTAAATCTAGATTTAGCCTCAGAATGAGGTGGGCTTTCTGCAACTGTGTATGAATTATGGGCAATCGGCAGCTGTTTTTTGGCAAATGACTTATTATATATAAAGTGAACTAATGCTTCAAGAATTAAGTAAAGCTGATTAAACATTTATGGACATATTTTAGGATTTGTCACTTTAATCATGTTTTTCTTGTTTCTTTTCGTGTTATTCAGATTACTTGCCAACCAACAATTGTACATCATTTTTAATTAGAAATGAAGAAACCAAAACTGTTCTGATTGTGATCAAGTATTGCATTCTTGTATATGCTATAATGAAGCAAATCATTATTATTTGTAAGGTGGCAGTCATCTTCTGTAGCTATAAGAAAATCAAGATGTTGCAGATATAGCCACTAGTTGGTAATTCTCAGCTGGGGCTCGAATTCAATAAGTAATATGAGGAGGCTGTAGAGAACTTAGAAAATGCAAAGCATAAAGTGCATTTAAACCAGAGAAAAAAAATGTAAAATAATGCAGCTTTTTCAGATTTGTTTTTCATTTATGTTTGCCTGGTGATCCTGCCAGTAAGACACTTCCTGTATAGAGTGACAATGCTCACTCACTGTACTGTGTCTATGAGAGAGCAGCATTGTCATCCTATAGGCGGGACTGGAGCTGGGTGGTGGGCTGCCAAAGGGGATGGAAAGACACAAAAACGTCAGAGAGTGAAAAGAAGTATATTGTTGAAAATGATCCAACACACTGCCACAGAGTCTATGCAGCAGTATAGAACTGGCAGAAACACTCACTGTAACTATGCAGCACTTGCGGAGAGAGATGCTTGGATGCATCTGGCAGAGGAGGTGGCTGGCAGGCGTGGTGCAACAAGGCACTATTAGCGGAAAGGCTACACACAAGAGAACTGAAAAGCAGTCCCTAATCTTTCCCTCGTCCTCTGGAATCTCTCCCTATGCTAGGCTCACTCTGCCTGTCCGGTGGGTCCCTGTGCCCGACCTAACCATATGCAAAATTAATGTCAACTGCAGTGAGACAGTGCTTTTTATAAGCATTGCCCTTACTAAAGATGTCTGCAGAGGTCATCCAGGGCATCACTGTCCAACCTAATGACATGTACAGAGGCCTATGAGAAACATGAGTTCCCCGTCTTCCATTCTTCCTGCATGGTGCTTGCTGACAGAGCCACCTGTGTAGGGAGGTCAATCTAGGACAGAAAGTGTGTTGGGACTGCAAAACACCTTCCCCTTATGTCCATAACATAGGATGAGGAGTTCTTCTGTAGTTCACAAAGGTGACCTGACAAGATGATTTAAAGTATAACAAAGCATTTTTTTAGTTTTGGATAGAGTGGAGGGGGATTAGAACACCTGCCAGATTTTTACTGCTCTCTGTGTCCCTGGTAGGAAGATTCACTTTCTCTGTTCGGCATGTTTACTGTTATTGCTGTAATTTAAGAAAATGCCACATTTTGGGTTTTCCCCAGAAATAGAGGATATATCTTGTAATGAGGACACAAGCTCTTGTGACCCTGGGGACAACTAGGGATTCCCTCACTTGGGGGGGGTTTTCATCTCATTTTCTATTTTGGCTATGGGACAGGAAGTGAAGGTAATTCTCCCCCATGGGACACAGATCACAAAAAAACCCCAAAAAAACAACAAGGGTTATAAGCATTCTATCAAAAAAAAAAAAGATTTGCCTTTTGTTCTATTTTAACTGCTTGAAATAACATTGCAGAGTGCACAGGACAGCTCTGGATTTCTATTAGGATTAACTGGTATTTTTTTCACTTATTGAACAGATAAAGCAAAACATATGTTGGCAGGTGTAGGTATCCTTTATTTGTGGACGTATATATATATTTATATGACAGTTGTGGATGGGACCTAGTGTATTTGGGGTAGGACACCCCTGATCAGCAAGATGTAGTGCTGTGAGGAGAGAGAGCCCTCCTCTAGGCTGGACTGCCAGGATGATCAATAGAGGGCACATA
This sequence comes from Staurois parvus, assembly GCF_062004578.1. Classification (NCBI taxonomy): domain Eukaryota; kingdom Metazoa; phylum Chordata; class Amphibia; order Anura; family Ranidae; genus Staurois; species Staurois parvus. The sequence continues at coordinate 2,150,685 of NW_028317850.1, forward strand.
GGGGAAAGAAGGAGAAACCTTGCCACCATGACCTTTATCTAGCAGGTCCTGTAGCTTGCATTAGGATGTCTTCAGGGCCTAATTGAGGAGCATTCTATGTGTGAGGAAGGAACATTCTAAGTGTGAACAACTTGTGGGAAGAGTCTGATATCTGGGGAGGTGGCTGCAATGGTACTGTGCCTATACCAAGTTTTCTGTGCTAATGGGACTACTGTCAGGGCAAGTCATGTAATGAAGCTATAGTGTTCTGCATTAAAGACTACTATTAGGAAGTTGTGATAATGACTGTTGTATTGTGAAGAAGAAATGTCATTGTTCCAATGTGATCAACTGATTGGTGTTGAAAATGCTTTTGAACTGAACATTCTTTATATGAGTAGGCCTGGCTTCAGGCCAGGACATTAGGATGCCTGGCAAACATTGTGGAGTAACTCCAAAATGACAGGTAGGTTACTATCCCATCCAAGAAAGAGCAGGGCGGGTCCAGAGTCAGCAATTGCCACACAATAATGACCCTTACATGCGTTCAATTTTATACTTACCAGATCAAAAGGGAGCAAATTACAGTTTATTTTTAGGGTTTACATACACTTTAAACAGCAACATTCTGAGAGAGTATATAACCCTACAGTTTTAGATTCAGTTTCCCAGCTACCACAAAGTATAAAACCTTGGTGGCTTTAAAACAGTACCAAACATTGTAATAACAAAATTGCACCTTAACCCATTTTTGTAATTGTATTATTTTATACCTTCCCCTCATGCCAGGGTACTAGGCGTATTCCTAGACTCTGACCTCTCCTTTGGGCCCCACATCCACGCACTGGCTAAATCCTGCCGCCTCAACCTCCGGAACATTTCCAAAATCCGCCCCTTCCTGACCAATGACACTACAAAACAACTTATCCACGCCTTGGTTAAATCCCGCCTTGATTACTGCAAGTCCCTCCTCACTGGTCTACCGTTACACAGGCTATCCCCTCTTCAGTCTATTATGAATGCTGCTGCTAGACTCATACACCTTACCAACCGATCAGCGACTGCTGCCCCTCTCTGCCAATCCCTCCACTGGCTTCCACTAACCAAACGTATAAAATTCAAAATACTAACCACAGCTTACAAAGCCATCCACAACACTGCCCCTAGCTACCTCATCCACAGATACCGCCCAAATCGCGCACTCTGCTCCTCCCATGATATCCTCCTCTCTAGCTCCCTCATCACCTCCTCCCACGCTCGCCTCCAGTACTTCTCCAGAGCCTCTCCCATCCTCTGGAACTCCCTACCACAGCATGTCCGGTCAGCCCCCACCCTGTCTGCCTTTAGGCGATCTTTGAAAACTCACTTCTTCAGGGAAGCCTTCCCCACCTCCACCTAAGAACTGTACTTGAATCACCTTCGCCAGATTATCCCCCGCAGCTCTCACCTTTTGTATCACCTCCCCCTTCCTTTAGATTGTAAGCTCCATGAGCAGGGCCCTCCTATTCCTTCTGTACTGAAAGTATTGTAATTGTACTGTCTCCCTTATATTGTAAAGCGCTGTGCAAACTGTTGGCGCTGTATAAATCCTGTATTATAATAATAATAATAATAAATACCCATTTATTATAGCAATCCCTTTTCAAGTATCCCCTGGCGTGTGTCTTTTTATCTCAAGCAGACTCTTACAGAGCTGCACATAATCAATGCTGTTTGGAGCAGTTAACATGGTTTCTCATTTTACTCTAATCTCAGAATCTACTGATTCTATGGTATTATGATGCATGGTTGTCTCTAGGAAGACTCCAGTCACAGCGAAATTCCCCATTGTGCTGCACTGTAATTTGTTCAGGAGCAACATGAGCTTAAGAGGGCCTAATTTGAAGCAATTCATTCAAAAACCAGATTCAGCTGAACAAATGAGTCCAAAGAACAGACTGATAGAAGAGATGTCCAGGTTCTGAGGAGAAACCGCCAACTCTTTGTGGATGCCACTGTGGAAGAAGTGAGAAGAGCTATGTAGCAATGCTTCAGATGGGTATTTGATGGTTTCTGCTGTGCGGGGTTAGCCCACATGGTGATCCATCAGTATAAAGGCAGGTGACACTGGTACTCTGTCATATGTGTTACAAGGAAACATAAGTAAAAGCTAAGATTTGGAAAAAAAAGATGCCTTGTGAAGTTCTCTCTGGAGCCTATCTGTATTGGACTACTCTAAACTCAGATTAAGAAAAATAAAATATTTTTTTTTAGCACAGGTGTAATGTGTGCTGGAAAGCTTTGGTAGCTCACTGATCTTTCATTTGTTATCTGGAATTGTAAGTTTAAAGGTGAATTCCAGGTATGGCAATTTTTAGAAGAACAGCTGCTCAGCCAGTGGCGATCATATACACCAGGGGTGTCAAACTGGTGGCCCTCCAGCTGTTGCAAAACTACAACTCCCATCATGCCTCTGCCTTTGAGAGTCATGCTTGTAACTGTCAATATTGCAATGCCTCATGGGACTTGTAGTTTGGCAACAGCTGGAGGGCCACCAGATTGACACCTGTGATATGCACTACTAGGCGCTCAAAAAAATGCTGGAAAAACACTGTATAAAAAAACAATCAATATGAGCGTTGTTTCCAGCATTTTTCCCTTTTGTGTGCCGGTGTTTTCCCAGCATTTAGCAGTTTAGCTGGTTGTTAAAGAACAGGCTGACACACTTGCTGCTGAGTCCTTAACAATCGATGACTTGTCAGCTGTCAAGGGTTTCACCGCTGACCGCTAAATGTAAACAAAAGGGAAGGGAGGGGGAACAAACCATACCAGACCACATGCCCTCAACATGGGGGTGTGCTTTGGAGTAGGGAGGTTCCTCTCCAAAGCACCTTGTCCCCATGTTGATGGGGACAAGGACTTCTTCTTCACAACCCTGGGCAGTGGTTGTGGGTGTATTATGAGAATCTGGAAGCCCCCTTTAAGAAGAAGGCCCCAGATCCTATCCCCCCATGTGAATGGGTATATGAATCAGCATGCCCTGATCGATGGTTTGACTGGGTGGCCCTGCCCCTTAGTTTATTTAGTGGTGGGAGGCAGTGGATCTCTCAGATGGCGAGAGCCAGCATCACCTTTTTCCTGTTGTTGTTCGGGTAGGTGGCTGGCGTTGATTGACGCTGGATTTACTTCGGGGAACAGTTTTTTGGGGGTTTTTTTAATAAAAGACTTGTCAAAAACTATCTCTGTGTTTTTATTTATTTTTTACCCTTTTTTTTGGTGATTGAGTAGGGGTACACTGTACCCCATACTCATTTACATGGGGGAGGGCATGATCTGGGGGCCCCCTTGTTAAAGAGGGCTTCCAGACTCCGATAAACCCTCTGCCTGCATCCCCCCACAAACACTACCCAAGGTTGTGAGGAAGAGACCCTTGTTCCCTTTAACATGGGGACAAGGTGCTTTGGGGGGGGAGTCCCCCTACCGAAAAGTAGATCCCAATGTTGAGGGCATGTGGCCTGGTATGGTTCAGGAGGGGGAGGGTGTTCACTTGTCCCCCTCCTTTCCTGACCTGCCAGGCTGCATGCTCAGATAAGGGTCTGGTATGGGTTTTGGGAGGACCCCTATGCCATTTTTTATTTTATTTTGCCATGGGGTTCCCCTACAAATCCATACCAGACCTAAGGGTCTAATATGGACATGGGGGGAACCCTGCACTTTTTTTTTTAAACATTTTTCTGTCATTTTATTGCTGCCAATTCTTTTGTTTACATTCAGCTGTCTGTGGGGAACCTCACTGACAGCTGATGAGCTTGCAGGCCCGCTGCTTGACAACCAGATATTCACTGCTTGTTAAGGACACTGGCAGCCGCTGCTAAGAAAACTGGCAACCGGCTCTTAACAGCATTTATGAGCGTTCAGCACTTTTTTCTGCTAGCAAATTGCTTCCAAAAATGCAAAAAAAGCCTTTTAACTTCTGCTACTAGAAGTCGAAGCTTCAAACACGCTTCTAAACTACAATAGTGTGCATGGACACATAGGAAAACACTATTTGCTTCTAGGGGCAGAAAAATGGTCATAAGTAGCTGCTAGGAGCTTATATTCAAGCTAGTGTGCATGGATCCTTAAGGGACACTGTCATGAGAGATAACTGGAGCCTGCCATTACTGAACTCACCTTTGGGAATGCTAGTTCCATGGCTCATTCTAATACTTTGACTTCAATGTTGTCTGAGGAACAAGTTTAGAGATATGTAGTTCTGACATTTGCTTACAGAATGACTGACTGGGACTGGGATCAAGACTGATTGAAACATATTGAAGACACTTTAAGTAATGAAACACAATTTAAAATGATATTAAACTCTGATTTAAAAAAATCTATTTAAGTATGTATTCTCAGCTCAGAAGAGTACCCTCTTTTGCTCCCAGCCTCCAATAAATCTCCAAATTCCTCTTTTTGTTGCTCTGATCTGACTTCCTGTTAGAGGGTGACTACAATTGTTCTCCATGCAGGAATATAGACACTCTCTCTTGCTTGCTCCTGAGATGGATTATGGACTAAGGGATTTGTAGTGTGCATAGAGCAGTGGACATAACTAACACACAATGCTCATTCCAAGAAAACAGAAGTGAGAGGGAATAGGAGAGGTTCAGAAGCTCACAGAGATTGCCATGAAGCGGGTGTCATGATGCAGAAAAACACAGTATATAACAGTTTGATGAACAATAGATTACAAGCCCACTAAGTAGTTGTTGTGTATTGATTATTTTTGAAGAATAAGGATATTGTTTAGTGTCACTTTAATGCAGCTCTGCATTTATGAATACATCATTATTGTTATTATTTTTTTTTAATGTTTTAATTAAAGCAGTGTAAGTTCCTAAATCTGACATGGTATCAGCCTCTTGTAATCCCCTATACAGCAGTACATGAACTGAACGAAAGAAGGTCATGATGTCAAGTAGGCCTAATGTTGAAAAAATTCTTTAAAGCAATTATTTATGTTATATGATGATTTTAAGAAGAAATGTTTTTGCTTTGAAACACAGCTCCAAACATGATACGGAACATATAATTGCTATGCAAGTCAATTTGTAATTTTTTTACAAATAAAAACACTTTTTATGTTTCAGTCTGCTGTCATTTTCAAAGATGATTGGCTCACTGTTTGAATAAGCTTGATGCCAAATTCACGGTGTTCCCTGCAAAAGGATTTTTATATTCAATGGGATCAGGGGTGAACTGACCATTTGAAAACTCGGGCACTGCCCGAGGACCCGGGGTCAGCAGGGGGCCCCATGAGATGCCCCTGGTACCTTTTTCATAGGCTTTTTTGAGTTTTGAGGGGCCCCATGATCCCCTATTGCCCAGGGGCCCCATGAGTTGTCAGTCCGCTGGGATACTTTCAGTCTATGCATGCACAAAAGGAAAGCTAGGCCGATGCAAAGCGGACAACCACTAAACTGAGCTTGAAGCATCTCTAAAGACAAAACTTTATTTTTTTTTTACTTTCTTTTATAGATTATGAAATGAATAAGGGTTTTTTTTTGTTTGTTTTGCTGTTTGTGGTCTTTTGGGGAGATTCTCCTTGGTCCTCATGCACACTGGGCGTTTCAAAAAACTCCAGCAGCGTTAGCTGTATAAATTCATACATAAAGTTTTTCCACATTTGTTAGCTTTATTGAATTAGCGTTTAGCAGCATTTTTCTGCGTTTTCCTGCGTTTATGTTTTTAACCATATTTTAAGCATTTTTACAAAAAAATAAATAAATATAATTTTGGCTCAAAAAACACCCAAAAACGCTAGTTTGCAGTGTTTTATCACGTTTTGCCACGTTTACCAGCATTAGAGCATTTTAACAGCTAAAAAACTCCTCTAGACACCCACTAGTTCTGAGTTTTTTTTCCAGCCCAAAAGCACTGATAAAAGGACATGTGTGCATGGACACATAGGATAACATGCTAGGGAGCTTACTGGCTGTAGAAAAAAAACACCAAAAGCCAAAAACAGCCGCTGTAAAAACGTGCAGTGTACATAAGGACTTAAAGTAGAACTTAACTCATAGAAATTCTCACATCCTGATTGGCCAGTCGGGGAATGACATCATCTCTCGTATTCACACAGGAGTCATAGTATGCCGGGAATGCATGCGCACCTCAGTGAGCATTCAATAGAAGACTCTGAGCAAGCAGGTAAGTGTTACTGTAGAAGAGACATAGCATGGCCCTTTTGTCATAAAGTTTTTTATTAGTCAAGTTTAGTTCCACTTTAGCCTCATAACTTCTTGCCCCAGCGACACAACAGAAAGTGTTTGGAAATCAGGGGCGGACTGACCATTTGGAAACTCGGGCACTGCCCAAGGGCCCGGAGGTCAGTAGGGAAGATGAGATGCCCCTGGTACCTTTTTCATAGGCTTTTTTGAGTTTGGGCAAGGACACAGGGGCCCCATGAATCCCCTATTGCCCGGGGGCCCCATGAGTTGTCAATCCGCCCCTGGTGGAAATTCATCCTCTTAAACAGTAGTCACCAAAATAGGATTTCCTATTGATACATCTCCTTTTCTTGTGACAACTGCAACAATTTAGACGATAACTAAACAAAGGGGAGAGGATTAACCCCCTAGGGTAAAGACAGAAGAAACTGACTGGGGTAAGCAGAGCTCTAGTTCAGTATCTACAGAAATTAAGAACCTGCAATAAAGTTAGATAGAAAAAACCCTTTTAATCTAGTATATGTGACATAGAGGGATTTTTTTTTTAACCCGCAAAACTCTCCTTAAAATTACACATGCGATTATATAAAAAAAAAACTGAGCAAGCTGTACTGAAATGTTGCTCAATGCTTTTGGATGATATTTGGTGAAGTTACTGGAATGGGGTTCAGATACAAGCTACAGTATTCATAAAAGCTAATAATAACAGATGGAACAGATAGAAGTGGCAGGCACATATCTAAGGGAAGAAGTATCTTGGAGCAGCCTATGCAGACACCCACTGAATGACAATTTTTTAAAAAAATACTTATTTTCTAAGGTGCTAATGGCACCCCAAGACTACTCTTGCATGAGAGGTGCCCACCTTCACCTTCACCTTACATTATGGTGGATGTGGCAGAAAAAGTGAGACTTTCTTTATAGTCATGCAGGGTGTCAGCGCCAGGATAAAAGAAGCTAGTGGGTACTTTACACACCAGTAGCACCCCAAAACTGAAAAATGCAAATGATTCCTTCAACTCAGGTATCCATTGTAAGAATATAAAATTAGCTGGCTTCAATGCGAATTGGGACACAGTGGTTAAATGGTTAGCCCTCCTGCATTGCAGCACTTGGGTAGTAGGTTTGAATCCCAACCATGGCAATGCCCGTCTACAGTTTCCATTTTCTGCCTGTGCCTGCAAGGGTTTCCTCCCACACTCCAAATACATGCTGGTAGGTTAATTGACTCCTGCGTAAATTGGCCCTATTATGTGTATGTATGAATGTGAGTTAGATTGTAAGCTCCTTGAGGGCGGGGAGTAATGTGAATCTACAATATATATGTAAAGCCCTGTGTAACTTGTCAACACTATATAAGTACCTGTACTAAATAAATCTTTTCCTCCGGTAATAGAATATAGCTGGTAATCTTCCTATGTAGCACTTTAACATCTGTGACAAATCAAAGTAATATGATTACCTGATGTACGTAACAGCTGTGGAGACAATTGCCATCTTTATTTTGTAGTTTACAAATTCCTTATGCAGTGTCAGGTGCCTTGCTGATAAATTAATATTATGAAGCAATTACAGATTACATCACTTTGTACAGTGTGGTCATGATATCTAAAATTGGAGACAGCTCCTTTGGCTACAGAGCAAATAGTCTACAAACTGTTGAATATATAGAGTAGAAAGCAGAAGAGATAACAGAGAATGGCTGCATCTTTCATCAATACGCTACACGGATATCAAATGTTCATGATATGCTCAGTCTGGGATAGTGTATTTCCACTTTTTCAGTTAAATTCACAAAAAACAACTATATATTTGTTATATGTCCCATCTAGACAGCATAAAAAAGTTTTAAAATATTTCTTACCTTTTAGATGTCTTTTATGTCTTTTAGAAGAGGGTGTCACGGCAGGCTGCAAGTCATTAAAGTAGCACTGAAGGCAAAACTTTTTTTTTTGATAGAGTAATGCAGGCCATAGATGGGGGGAAAAACGGCAGATTTTTCTTTTAAAAAACGAAAAATCAGTCGTTCAAGTGGCTGACGTTACCATCAATGGTAAAAAAAATCGGCCGATTTTCATCCCGTCTAGAGCCGGCAAAAAGTGTCCCTGCAGAGAGCTCTGCTATTTCTTTGACAGTTCCTTGACATTTACAGCAGTTGCAACAATGTATCTATTTGTTTCCATTTAGGATACAGATGTTTTTATTCGGAAACAAATAGATACAATGTTGCAACCGCTGTAAATGTCAAGGAACTGTCAAAGAACTGTCAGAAATAGCGGAGCTCTCTGCAGGGACACTTTTTGCCATACTGGAATTCCTCTAATTTTTCATCCTTCTTCTCCTGCTTCATCATCATCCTCTTCTTCTTCTTCATCCTCATCCTCATCTTCTTTTTCTTCTTATTCTTTTTCATCATCCTCATCCTCTTCTTCTTCATCATCCTCATCCTCTTCTTCTTCTTCATCCTCATCCTCTTCTTTTTCTTCTTCATCCTCATCCTCTTCTTCTTCATCATCATCCTCATCTTCTTCTTCATCCTCATCCTCTTCTTCTTCATCCTCATCCTCTTCTTCTTTTTCTTCTTCTTCTTCATCCTCATCCTCATCTTCTTCTTCATCCTCATCTTTTTCTTCTTCATCCTCATCCTCTTCTTCTTCATCCTCATCTTCTTCTTCTTCATCCTCATCCTCTTCTTCTTCATCCTCATCCTCTTCTTCTTCATCCTCTTCTTCTTCTTCATCCTCTTCTTCTTCATCCTCTTCTTCTTCCTCTTCTTCTTTTTCTTCTTGCAGGTCACTCTTGCAGGTCTTCCTCTTGCAGGTCACTGCTCATGCGCAGATTTTTTATCGGTAAAAAATCGGCCGATTAGCCCATTATTGCCACGAAAATCGGCCGATCGGCCGATTTTTTTCCAAGTTTCCCAATTAAAAAAAACGGCCAAAATACCGAAAAACAGCTGACCAAATCGCCCACTAACGATCCGAAAATCGGCCGATTTTATTTTCGGCCGAAAAATCGGCCGATTTTCGACCCATCTATGGCCTGCATAAGACTTCAGCCTGCTGTCAACTGAAAACAGGTCACAGGAGTGCAGAAAGAATTGCACTCCTGTGATCCACAGGAGAAGTACAGCCAAAAGAGCATTGGCTGTACTTCTCCTTTAAAGAATTCTAGGTAAATATATTTTTTCATAGTTACATTGGTCCAGCATGGACCAATATAATTATGCATATCCCATGCATAAGATCCAGAAAGGAAAGAGGGGAACTGCTCACTATAATAAAAGCCTAAAATTCAATGTATTGATCTCTCCAATTCCCTATAAATAATCTCCTAAAAGACTTAGAGTGGTCTTCACACTGGATGGAGTGGGCTGTTTATTGGATAGATTAATAAATTGATTCTGAGGATTTTAATATGGTTTAGCTCTTTCCTTTCTGGAACTTTTGCAGAAACTCTGTGAGTGGCCGATGACTATAGGGAACCAGCACCCATAATGGGTGGTTACTTGGGGATCAGTGCTTGTGGCAGAGTATTTGGATCTTGTCTATGCATATACAATACCTGACAGATGCCCCTAGAAACTGGAAATTACTTAAAGTGTTACTAAACCCACAACAGTAAAATCAGTCTGTATATGCACCAAAGCCTGCTTGTTATACCCAATGTGGAACCTAAGGGATCCTCTGCATTGTGTAAAAATGCTGTTTGATCCTGTCTTCTCTGATCTTCCCTTCTTCCAGTGTTCCCCTCTTATCTCCTGATAAGACATATTGTGTGGAGACATTCTACACATGCTCAGTTTGGTGTGTATTGCTAGAGAGGTGTTTTTTTCTTGGGAGAATGCATGTGATCAGCACAGGGCCAATCAGCACTATCCAGACAGAGGTCAGGGGTTCTGCATCCTCCTAGAGCAGAAAGAAAACTCCTCCTTCAAGCTTTAACCAGTGCTCTGCAAAACACTGATAGAAGATAGAGGGTCAGAGGTTTCACATCCTCCTAGAGCAGAAAGAAAACTCCTCCTACAAGCTTTAGCTTGTGCTCTGCTGAAGTCACAAGACAGCTCTAACTGCTGATGGGAAAAGGTATTTAGAAGTTTATATTTACTAAAATAATTGCATTTCCATGTTGTGTGTACTGTGGGAGACCAGATATAGTGAATGCAGGGTCCTGGGTGTAGTAACACTTTAAGTGGATATCACTACTCCAGTGATCATTAGCTTCCAGGTCCCATGCCAAGCGGCTGCCCTGCCGCATAGGAACCATGCAAATAATTCTTTGATTGGATGAGGTGGGAAGGCAGGGTGGTGACATCACAATCTCCACTTCACCCAATCAGAAATGCTTTTCATTCACTTAGAAGGTGATAAGTGTTCTCTGAATGGTGGGCATGCCAAGTGGACAACCTCTTGTGTTCAGTAAAAAGAAGGGCAGCCACTAGATGTAAGCCCTAGAACCCAGTGGAAATCACTGTAGTAGCAATGATTTCCGTCTTCCAGGGGGATCAGCCAAGTATGGGATATGCATAGTTACATTGGTCCAAGATGGACCAATGTACTGTATCTACGTAATAATATCCATACCTGGAATTCATCTTTAACATACAATGAGAAGGCAGCCTTCTAACTCTTTAACCCTTTGTTAGAACAACGTTCAAGTCTAGTTAAAAAAAAAAAATTGGTAATAAGATCTGCCAGCATAGCACAGACAAGGCTAATTATGACAAACAGTGCCCCCCAGCCTTCTCATAAAATACAAATTTAAGTAGGATTTTTCAGTACTGGGGTTATTAGAAAAGAACATCTGAAATTGTAAGAAGCAGTTTAAAATATATTTTTAAAGCTATGCCATGTAAATGAGAACACATATCAAGTAGGTGTTAGCCCAATTTTACTGTAAAAGTAGAAATGCTGTTTTTTTTTCCACAGGCCTGGATTTAGGACAAATGATGGTCAAAATGAAATGACAAAATAAAAATTTGGAATGCTGGGGAAAGTCTGGGGGAAGAAAGGGTGCTCCGATACCATAGATAGTTAGATAGACCCTGCTGAACTTTATCAGTGAACCATAATGCAGTATATTAATATCAAATGCATTATTAAAAATATTAAAACATTTATGCCTGAAGGTGGAAAAGTTGTAAGCAGCAAACAACTCAAAGTCATCCCTGTGCAGGGTCAGGAGCGTGTGACATCCAGAGTGCAGGGGTCCTTAATCAATAGTTGGCACCAGGGCTGTAGATAATTTTTTTTTCTGGGTGGGAGTTTAGCTTGCAGCTGATCTGCATTTTTACCGCTCCATCCCCCCACCAACTTCTCCCCCTTGAAGGAAGGAAGGGAGGGGTGGAAGGAAGGAAGGAAGAGGTGGATGGAAGGAAGGGGTGTGTAGAAGGAAGGAGTGGATGGAAGGAAGGGAGGTGTGGGAGGAAGGAAGGAAGGAAGGAAGGAAGGGGTGGGTGGAAGGAAGGGAGGGAGGGGCGGGGTGGAAGGAAGGAAGGGGTGGATGGAAGGGGTACGTGGAAGGAAGGAAGGGAGAGGTAGGTAGAAGGAAGGGGTGGGTGGAAGGATGGAAGGGAGGGGGGGAGGAAGGAAGGAAGGAAGGAAGGAAGGAAGGAAGGAAGGAAGGAGTGCATGAAAGTAAAGAAAGAAGGGAGGTGTGGGTGGAAATGAAGGAAGGATGAGGTGGAAGGAAGGATGGGGTGGATGGAAGGAAGAAAGGGAGGGATGGGTGGAAGGCAGGAAGGGTGGGTGGAAGGAAGGAAGGGTGGGTGGAAGGAAGGAAGAAAGGAAGGAAGGAAGGAAGGAAGGAAGGGGTGGATGGAAGGAAGGGGTGAAAGGAAGGATGGAAGGGGTATGGTGGAAGGAAGGGAGGAGTGGAATGGAAAAGAGGGAGCGGTGGGTGAAAGGAAGGGAGGGAGGGGAGGGTGGAAGAAAGGAAAGGAGGGGTGTATTGAAGGAAGGAAGGGAGGGATGGTGGAAGGAAGGGAGGATGGAAGGAAGGCATTGATATTGGAAATATGACTGATCATGCCAAAAAATGCTCTTTTATTAAAGGATGATGATCATATGAAACCATTTATTATCAAATAGTTGTTTGGCTCCTTTTTAAATCATAATGATAACAGAAATCACTCAAATGGCCATGATCAACAGTTTACATACCCTGGAATGTTTGTCCTTGGTACAGACACACAAGGTGACACACACGGGTTAAAATGCCAATTAGAAGTTAATGTCCCACATCTGTGGCTTTTTAAATTGCAATTAGTATCAGTGTATAAATAGTCAATGAGTTTGTTACCTCTTACATGGAAGCACGGACTAGGCTAGATACTGAGCCATGGGGATCAGTAAAGAACTGTCAAAAGTCCTGCGTAACAAGGTAATGGAACTTTATAAAGATGGAAAAGGACATAAAAAGATTTCCAAAGCCTTGAATATGCCAATCAGCACTGTTAAATCACCTATTAAGAAGTGGAAAGTTCAGGGATCTCTTGATACCAAGCCAAGGACAGGTAGACCAAGAAAGAGTGCAGCCATAACTGACAGAAGAATTGTCCGGGATTCAAAGAAAAAACCACAGGCAACCTCAAAAGAAATACAGGCTGCTCTGGAAAAAGATGGTGTGGTTGTTTTTAAGGAGTACAATACGGTGATACTTGAACAAAAATGAGCTGTTTGGTCGAGGTGCCAGAAAGAAGCTTTTACTGCACCAATGCCACAAAAAAGCCCATTTACAATATGCCTGACAACACCTTGACATGCCTAACCAGGCCTTTTTGTGTCATTGATGCAGTAAAGGCTTCTTTCTGGCACCTCCACCATGCAGCTCATTTTTGTTCAAGTGTTATCATATTGTGCTCCTTCAAAACAACCACACTGTCTTTTTCAAGAGCAGCCTGTATTTTTCTTGTGGTTACCTATGGGTTTCCCTTTGTATCCCAAACAATTCTCCCGGCAGTTGTGGCTGCAATCTTTCTTGGTCTACCTGTACTTGGCTTGGTATCAAGAGGTCCTTGAATTTTCTACTTCTTAGTGGAAGTGATGACTGGCATATTCAAGGCTTTGGACATCTTTTTATGTCCTTTTCCATCTTTATAAAGTTCCATTACTTTGTTACGCCGGACAGTTCTTTTCTGATCTCCATGGCTCAGTATCTAGCCTAGTTAGTGCTTCCTCATAAGAGCTAACAAACTCATTGACTATTTATACACTGACATTAATTGCAATTTAAAAAGCCACAGATGTGGAACATTAACCTCTAATTGGCATTTTAACCCGTGTGTGTCACCTTGTGTGTCTGTACCAAGGCCAAACATTTTAGGGTATGTAAACTTTTGATCATGGCCATTTGGGTGATTTCTGTTATCATTATGATTCGAGATGAGCGAATTATTCAAAAATTCGATTCGACTGATTCGGCGAATTCGTGAAAAAATTTTGATTCGAGTCGAATATATTCGCTGCGAATTTAACTTATAAAAGGGTGTTTCTAGGCTTCAGAGAGCCTTTATATTAGTGCAGATCACTGTACCTTTAATTTAAAGGCCCTTGGAGTCTGCTGGGGAAGAGAAATAATACTGTCAGTCAGTATGACATGAGGATGAGTGCCGTCGATCTTAGAATCACCGCACACTTCACTCATTTGGGCAGTCCCGGGGCCAAAACCAGAGTGTGGAGCCACAGTGTGGCGGTGGAGGCAGCAGCAATGGGAGGCCATACAGCACCCTATGACAAAGTGGAACCCACCAGCAGTGTGAGGAGACCTGAAAGTGGCACATGGCAGAGTGTGGCGATGGAGACAGCAGCAATGGGAGGCCGTACAGGGACCCATGACACACTCTGGACCTGGCAGCAGCATGAGGAGGCGGTAAAGGGGCCCATGACAGATTACGGGCCTGGCAGCAGCATGAGGAGTTGGTACGGGGGCCCATGGCAGATTACGGGCCTGGCAGCAGCAATGGGAGGCCATACAGGGACCCATGACACACTCTGGACCAGGCAGCAGCATGAGGAGGCGGTACAGGGGCCCATGACAGATTACGGACCTGGCAGCAGCATGAGGAGTCGGTACGGGGGCCCATGACACACTCTGGACCTGGCAGCAGCATGAGGAGGCGGTACAGGGGCGCATGACAGATTACGAGCCTGGCAACAGCAACTTGGACAGAAGGACGTTCAGCTTCAGCACCGTCGGGTGCGTGCTCGCAAACTGTTGTCTCTTGGAAACGGATTACAAGAAAGACTGCTGACGGAATCCGTGAAGAGGAGTAGCAGGAGAAGGAGCATCTGAACGAGCGGAATATGCCAACAAGCGACAACAGGGGCCCATGACAGATTGCGGGCCTGGCAGCAGCATGAGGATTCGGTACGGGGGCCCATGGCAGATTACGGGCCTGGCAGCAGCAATGGGAGGCCCGTAATCTGCCAGCACCCTATGACAAAAAATGGAACACACCAGCAGTGTGAGGAGACCTGAAAGTGGCACATGGCAGAGTGTGGCGATGGAGACAGCAGCAATGGGAGGCCGTACAGGGACCCATGAGAGACTGTGGACCTGGCAGCAGCATGAGGAGGTGGTACTGGGGCCCATGGCAGATTACGGGCCTGGCAGCAGCAATGGGAGGCCCGTAATCTGCCAGCACCCTATGACAAAAAATGGAACACACCAGCAGTGTGAGGAGACCTGAAAGTGGCACATGGCAGAGTGTGGCGATGGAGACAGCCGCAATGGGAGGCCGTACAGGGACCCATGAGACACTGTGGACCTGGCAGCAGCATGAGGAGGCGGTACAGGGGCCCATGGCAGATTAGGGGCCTGGCAGCAGCTATGGGAGGAGCGTAATCTGCCAGCACCCTATGACAAAAAATGGAACACACCAGCAGTGTGAGGAGACCTGAAAGTGGCACATGGCATGAGACACTGTGGACCTGGCAGCAGCATGAGGAGGCGGTACAGGGGCCCATGGCAGATTAGGGGCCTGGCAGCAGCTATGGGAGGCCCGTAATCTGCCAGCACCCTATGACAAAAAATGGAACACACCAGCAGTGTGAGGAGACCTGAAAGTGGCACATGGCATGAGACACTGTGGACCTGGCAGCAGCATGAGGAGGCGGTACAGGGGCCCATGTCAGATTAGGGGCCTGGCAGCAGCAATGGGAGGCCCGTAATCTGCCAGCACCCTATGACAAAAAATGGAACACACCAGCAGTGTGTGAGGAGACCTGAAAGTGGCACATGGCAGAGTGTGGCGATGGAGACAGCAGCAATGGGAGGCCGTACAGGGACCCATGAGAGACTCTGGACCTGGCAGCAGCATGAGGAGGCGGTACAGGGGCCCATGGCAGATTAGGGGCCTGGCAGCAGCAATGGGAGGCCTGTAATCTGCCAGCACCCTATGACAAAAAATGGAACACACCAGCAGTGTGAGGAGACCTGAAAGTGGCACATGGCATGAGACACTGTGGACCTGGCAGCAGCATGAGGAGGCGGTACAGGGGCCCATGGCAGATTAGGGGCCTGGCAGCAGCTATGGGAGGCCCGTAATCTGCCAGCACCCTATGACAAAAAATGGAACACACCAGCAGTGTGAGGAGACCTGAAAGTGGCACATGGCATGAGACACTGTGGACCTGGCAGCAGCATGAGGAGGAAGTACAGGGGCCCATGGCAGATTAGGGGCCTGGCAGCAGCTATGGGAGGCCCGTAATCTGCCAGCACCCTATGACAAAAAATGGAACACACCAGCAGTGTGAGGAGACCTGAAAGTGGCACATGGCATGAGACACTGTGGACCTGGCAGCAGCATGAGGGGGCGGTACAGGGGCCCATGGCAGATTAGGGGCCTGGCAGCAGCTATGGGAGGCCCGTAATCTGCCAGCACCCTATGACAAAAAATGGAACACACCAGCAGTGTGTGAGGAGACCTGAAAGTGGCACATGGCAGAGTGTGGCGATGGAGACAGCAGCAATGGGAGGCCGTACAGGGACCCATGAGAGACTCTGGACCTGGCAGCAGCATGAGGAGGCGGTACAGGGGCCCATGGCAGATTAGGGGCCTGGCAGCAGCAATGGGAGGCCTGTAATCTGCCAGCACCCTATGACAAAAAATGGAACACACCAGCAGTGTGAGGAGACCTGAAAGTGGCACATGGCATGAGACACTGTGGACCTGGCAGCAGCATGAGGAGGCGGTACAGGGGCCCATGGCAGATTAGGGGCCTGGCAGCAGCTATGGGAGGCCCGTAATCTGCCAGCACCCTATGACAAAAAATGGAACACACCAGCAGTGTGAGGAGACCTGAAAGTGGCACATGGCATGAGACACTGTGGACCTGGCAGCAGCATGAGGAGGAAGTACAGGGGCCCATGGCAGATTAGGGGCCTGGCAGCAGCTATGGGAGGCCCGTAATCTGCCAGCACCCTATGACAAAAAATGGAACACACCAGCAGTGTGAGGAGACCTGAAAGTGGCACATGGCATGAGACACTGTGGACCTGGCAGCAGCATGAGGGGGCGGTACAGGGGCCCATGGCAGATTAGGGGCCTGGCAGCAGCTATGGGAGGCCCGTAATCTGCCAGCACCCTATGACAAAAAATGGAACACACCAGCAGTGTGTGAGGAGACCTGAAAGTGGCACATGGCAGAGTGTGGCGATGGAGACAGCAGCAATGGGAGGCCGTACAGGGACCCATGAGACACTGTGGACCTGGCAGCAGCATGAGGAGGCGGTACAGGGGCCCATGGCAGATTAGGGGCCTGGCAGCAGCTATGGGAGGCCCGTAATCTGCCAGCACCCTATGACAAAAAATGGAACACACCAGCAGTGTGTGAGGAGACCTGAAAGTGGCAAATGTTTGGGGCATGATTCATGGCGGATTTAGTCAGTTGTGTCAGGAACTGGTGGTTTGAAATCCAGACTAATCCATGCCTGATTCATTTTCACAAACGTGAGTCTCTCCACACTTTGGGTGGACAGTCGTGTCCTCCGCGGAGTTACAATACCTCCTGCCGCACTAAACACGCGCTCCGATGCCACGCTACTGGCCGGGCATGAAAGCCTTTCAAGGGCAAATTCAGCTAGTTGGGGCCAAAGGTCAAGTTTCGTTGCCCAGTAGTCAATGGGATTGTCTACCTCGGTTGGCAGGGTGCTGTCCAAGTAGGCCCAAGCCTGTTGTTTGAGGTCCTGCTCCAGGTCCACCTGATGCTGCTGCTGCTGCGGCTGGTTAGTAGTTTCCTCACTGCGCTGCTGAAGAAAGCTACTCATCATCGACTGCAGACTGAGGCAGCTGCTGCTGGTGGAGCTGCCACTGCTCCTACCACCCCACCCCTCCCCTGCTGCCATGGCAGCGGAACGCGAGCGCACAGGGCCCACAGTGTCTGAGGATGGACGTTGGCGCACAAAGGCAGAGACCAACTGACTACATAGGTGGTTTTTATAGTACGTTATTTTGGCCTCCCTCTCAGCAGATGTGAAAAAGGCCACCATTTTTGAACGGTAGCGAGGGTCCAACAAGGTGGACAGCCAAAAGTCATCCCTCTGTCTGATGGTTATTATTCGGCTGTCGCTACGCAAGCAACCGAGCATGCTATGGGCCATTTGTGCCAAGGAATGCGAGGGACTCCCTGCCTCCATCTCTACAGCATACTGCCACGGTGCGTCTGGGTCCTCTGTCTCCTCCTCCTCCTCCTCTACCAGATGCTCCTGCTCCTCCACTCCTGTCCGCTGAGTGGAAAAACCACCCATTTCACTCAATAATTCATGAGCACAAATGTCCTCCTCTACCTCCTCCTCTTCTTCCTGTCCTGCCCCCACAGGGGTCATGTGGCATTGAGATCTGTGCACCACGTCTACCGCACCCTGACCAGCCATTGTTAACAGCATTTGTTCCAGGACGTGCAACAGAGGAATGACGTCGTTCATCCCATAGTCCTGCCGACTCACGAATAGCGTGGCCTCCTCAAAGGGCCTCAGCAAGCGGCAGGTGTCACGCATGAGCTGCCAATGGCTGACATCGAAGTTACACAGGGGAGTACCTTTATCCGCTTGTAACATCAGGAAATCGGTGATGGCCTTTCGCTGTTCGTAAAGGCGGTCTAACATGTGTAGGGTTGAATTCCACCTTGTTGCAACGTCGCAGATCAGGCGATGCTGTGGAATTCCATTCTGCCGCTGCAGCTCAAGGAGGGTGTGCTTTGCGGTGTAGGAATGGCTGAAATGCATGCAAAGTTTACGTGACATTTTAAGGATGTCTTGCAGTGGGATGGTGGATTTTAGGAACCGCTTGACAACCAGATTGAACACGTGAGCCATGCATGGCGCATGGCACAACCTTCCTTGACGCAGAGCAGACACCATGTTCTTTCCGTTGTCGGTCAACATGGTTCCGATTTTGAGTTTGCGCGGAGACAGCCATCTGTCGATTTCTCTGTTCATTACACTGAGAAGTTCCTCCCCTGTGTGACTACGTTCGCCAAGGCATACCAGGTGCAGCACAGCGTGACACCGTTGCGCCCTGCACATGTGATATGCCGGTCGGGTAATGGGAGTCGGCACGGGGGTGGCGGCTGAGGACACGAAGGAAGAAGAGGTGGTAGAGGCGGACATCTTTTGTGGACCAAGGACGTGCAAACGTGGAGTCAAAAGCGGCGTGACCTGTCCAAGTTGCTGGTGCGGCTGTGACGGCACCACGTTCACCCAGTGGGCCGTAAATGACATGTACTGTCCCTGACCGTAGTTACAGCTCCACACGTCGGCGCTGCCGTGCACTTTGGCAGAGACCGACATGCTCAAAGACTGGCCCACCATCTCTTCTACATGTGAATGCAGGGCTGGCACTGCCTTTTTGGCGAAGAAATGACGGCTTGGCACTCTCCACCGCGGCGCGGCACAAGCCATCATTTCTCGGAAAGGTGCTGAGTCCACCACTTGGAAAGGGAGGGACTGCAGCACCAGAAACTTGGACAGGAGGACGTTCAGCTTTTGCACCGTCGGGTGCATGCTTGCAAACTGTTGTCTCTTGGAAACGGATTCCAAGAAAGACTGCTGACGGAATCCGTGAAGAGGAGTAGCAGGAGAAGGAGCATCTGAAAGAGCGTAAGATCCCAACGAGCGACAACTCCCCTCAGCAGAGGTGTTGGAGCCTTGACTGGCTGATAGAGGGCGATTGACGTCGGGTGACGGAGCAAGTAACGGAGCGGGTGATGGAGCGGGGGCTGGGGCAGGCAGAACCGCCGTATCTTTATCACGGTTTTCCCAGGCCACCAAATGGCGACGCTGCATATGCTGCCGCAACGCTGTAGTCCCAACATGGGCCCCCTGGCCACGCTTGACTTTCTGGCCACATAGTCGACATACGGCTACGTTTACTTCCTCGGGCGGCTTGACGAAAAATTGCCACACCGCCGAGTAGGAAACTTTGCCCCCCGATATTCCTCACTGGCTGACTGCTACTTCCTCCGTGCACACCGGCACCACTACTGGCCGTGGTGGTAGGCTGCAGTGGAGCTGGTGCTCTAATCCGTGGCCGTTTGCCTCCACTGACACTGCTGCGATCCTGCTGCCTCCTGGGCAACCCACCGACTGTTTTGCTCGCTGCCAAGCTGCCACCCTCTTCTCCGGATGATGCGGAAGCAATAGCCTGATGACGACGAGGCTGCCAAGTGCAATCAGCCTCATCATCATCAATTAGGGTCTCCGCCTCACTACTAGCCCCCTCGGCTGCGTGTGGGTCAGGAGACAGACCTGTCTCTAGACCGGCTACCGAGCCACTCTCCTCGCCACTACTTCTTCGCCTGGCTGCTGAAGAGGTGGATGTCTCCCCCCGTTCCTGACCACCCTCTGTTAGCTCTTCCTCACTGTACAGTGGGGCTGAGCCCACAGCATGCGATACTTCGCTTGGTGAGGGAACACCAAAGGACAGGGGCAGGTCGAGGACACGTGATTTCAGTGGGCTTGCTCCCGGGCCATGCCAACTAACGGTTGTGTCTGACGTACCCACCGACCGTTGGCTGTAGGTGTCAGAGGTGACCTGGGAAGAGGAAGACGACCGAGCCAACCAATCGATGACGGCAGGGTTGTCGGTGGAGACACGACCGCTAAATGACACCGGGAGCAATGGCCTCTGGCTGCGACTAGTGCTGCCTCGACCCCTTCCTCTGCTGCCACGTCTGCTCGCTCCTAAAACATTGCCTCCTCTGCCACTCCTCTGCATGTTGTCTGACATACTCTTCAATTAAACGATTCTGTGTCCCTGAGTAACAATTCTGTGTCCCTGAGTAACAATTCTGTGTCTGTCCCTGAGTAACAATTCTGTGTCCCTGAGTAACAATTCTATGTCACTCAGTAACAATTCTGTGTCCCTCAGTAACAATTCTGTGTCCCTCAGTAACAATTCTGTGTCCCTGAGTAACAATTCTGTGTCCCTCAGTAACAATTCTGTGTCCCTCAGTAACAATTCTGTGTCCCTCAGTAACAATTCTGTGTCCCTGAGTAACAATTCTGTGTCCCTCAGTAACAATTCTGTGTCCCTCAGTAACAATTCTGTGTCCCTGAGTAACAATTCTGTATCCCTCAGTAACAATTCTGTGTCTGTCCATGAGTAACAATTCTGTGTCCCTCAGTAACAATTCTGTGTCCCTGAGTAACAATTCTGTGTCTGTCCCTGACTAACAATTCTGTGTCCCTCAGTAACAATTCTGTGTCCCTGAGTAACAATTCTGTGTCCCTCAGTAACAATTCTGTGTCCCTCAGTAACAATTCTGTGTCCCTGAGTAACAATTCTGTGTCCCTCAGTAGCAATTCTGTGTCTGTCCCTGAGTAACAATTCTGTGTCCCTCAGTAACAATTCTGTGTCTGTCCCTGAGAAACAATTCTGTGTCCCTCAGTAAAAATTCTGTGTACCTCAGTAACAATTCTGTGTCCCTCAGTAACAATTCTGTGTCTGTCCCTGAGTAACAATTCTGTGTCTGTCCCTGAGTAACAATTCTGTGTCCCTCAGTAACAATTCTGTATCCCTCAGTAACAATTCTGTGTCCCTCAGTAACAATTCTGTGTCCCTGAGTAACAATTCTGTGTCCCTCAGTAACAATTCTGTGTCTCTGAGTAACAATTCTGTGTCCCTCAGTAACAATTCTGTGTCCCTCAGTAACAATTCTGTGTCTGTTCCTGAGTAACAATTCTGTGTCTGTCCCTGAGTAACAATTCTGTGTCCCTAAGTAACGTTTCTGTGGCCCTAAGTAACGGTTCTGTGTCCCTGAGTAACAATTCTGTGTCTGTCCCTGAGTAACAATTCTGTGTCCCTCAGTAACAATTCTGTGTCCCTCAGTAACAATTCTGTGTCTGTCCCTGAGTAACAATTCTGTGTCTGTCCCTGAGAAACAATTCTGTGTCCCTGAGTAACAATTCTGTGTCCCTGAGTAACAATTCTGTGTCCCTGAGTAACAATTCTGTGTCTGTCCCTGAGTAACAATTCTGTGTCTGTCCCTGAGTAACAATTCTGTGTCTGTCCCTGAGAAACAATTCTGTGTCCCTCAGTAACAATTCTGTGTCCCTCAGTAACAATTCTGTGTCCCTCAGTAACAATTCTGTGTCCCTGAGTAACAATTCTGTGTCCCTCAGTAACAATTCTGTGTCCCTCAGTAACAATTCTGTGTCCCTGAGTAACAATTCTGTGTATCTCAGTAACAATTCTGTGTCCCTCAGTAACAATTCTGTGTCCCTCAGTAACAATTCTGTGTCTGTCCCTGAGTAACAATTCTGTGTCTGTCCCTGTGTAACAATTCTGTGTCCCTAAGTAACGTTTCTGTGGCCCTAAGTAACGGTTCTGTGTCCCTGAGTAACAATTCTGTGTCTGTCCCTGAGTAACAATTCTGTGTCTGTCCCTGATTAACAATTCTGTGTCTGTCCCTGAGTAACAATTCTGTGTCCCTCAGTAACAATTCTGTGTCTGTCCCTGAGTAACAATTCTGTGTCCCTAAATAACGTTTCTGTGGCCCTAAGTAACGGTTCTGTGTCCCTCAGTAACAATTCTGTGTCCCTCAATGACAATTCTGTGTCTGTCCCTGAGTAACAATTCTGTGTCCCTAAGTAACGTTTCTGTGGCCCTAAGTAACGGTTCTGTGGCCCTAAGTAACGTTTCTGTGGCCCTAAGTAACATTTCTGTGGCCCTAAGTAACGTTTCTGTGGCCCTAAGTAACGGTTCTGTGTCCCTCAGTAACAATTCTGTGTCCCTCAGTAACAATTCTGTGTCTGTCCCTGAGTAACAATTCTGTGTCCCTAAGTAACGTTTCTGTGGCCCTAAGTAACGGTTCTGTGGCCCTAAGTAACGGTTCTGTGTCCCTCAGTAACAATTCTGTGTCCCTCAGTAACAATTCTGTGTCTGTCCCTAAGTAACAATTCTGTGACCCTAAGTAACGTTTCTGTGGCCCTAAGTAACGATTCTGTGGCCCTAAGTAACGGTTCTGTGGCTCTCAGTAACAATTCTGTGTCCCTCAGTAACAATTCTGTGTCCCTCAGTAACAATTCTGTGTCTGTCCCTAAGTAACAATTCTGTGGCCCTAAGTAACGTTTCTGTGGCCCTAAGTAACGTTTTTGTGGCCCTAAGTAACGATTCTGTGGCCCTAAGTAACGTTTCTGTGGCCCTAAGTAACGATTCTGTGGCCCTCAGTAACAATTCTGTGTCCCTCAGTAACAATTCTGTGTCTGTCCCTAAGTAACAATTCTGTGACTCTAAGTAATGTTTCTGTGGCCCTAAGTAACGATTCTGTGGCCCTAAGTAACGGTTCTCTGGCCCTCAGTAACAATTCTGTGTCCCTCAGTAACAATTCTGTGTCCCTCAGTAACAATTCTGTGTCTGTCCCTAAGTAACAATTCTGTGGCCCTAAGTAACGTTTCTGTGGCCCTAAGTAACGTTTCTGTGGCCTTAAGTAACGATTCTGTGGCCCTAAGTAACGTTTCTGTGGCCCTAAGTAACGTTTCTGTGGCCCTAAGTAACGATTCTGTGGCCCTAAGTAACGTTTCTGTGGCCCTAAGTAACGTTTCTGTGGCCCTAAGTAACGATTCTGTGGCCCTAAGTAACGTTTCTGTGGCCCTAAGTAACGTTTCTGTGTCCCTAAGTAACGTTTCTGTGTCCCTAAGTAACGTTTCTGTGGCCCTAAGTAATGTTTTTGTGGCCCTAAGTAACATTTCTGTGGCCCTAAGTAACGTTTCTGTGGCCCTAAGTAACGGTTCTGTGTCCCTCAGTAACAATTCTGTGTCCCTCAGTAACAATTCTGTGTCTGTCCCTGAGTAACAATTCTGTGTCCCTAAGTAACGTTTCTGTGGCCCTAAGTAATGGTTCTGTGGCCCTCAGTAACAATTCTGTGTCCCTCAGTAACAATTCTGTGTCTGTCCCTAAGTGACAATTCTGTGGCCCTAAGTAACGTTTCTGTGGCCCTAAATAATGATTCTGTGGCCCTAAGTAACATTTCTGTAGCCCTAAGTAACGTTTCTGTGGCCCTAAGTAACGTTTCTGAGGCCCTAAGTAACGGTTCTGTGTCCCTCAGTAACAATTCTGTGTCCCTCAGTAACAATTCTGTGTCTGTCCCTGAGTAACAATTCTGTGTCCCTAAGTAACGTTTCTGTGGCCCTAAGTAACGGTTCTGTGGCCCTAAGTAACGGTTCTGTGGCCCTCAGTAACAATTCTGTGTCCCTCAGTAACAATTCTGTGTCTGTCCCTAAGTAACAATTCTGTGACCCTAAGTAACGTTTCTGTGGCCCTAAGTAACGGTTCTGTGGCTCTCAGTAACAATTCTGTGTCCCTCAGTAACAATTCTGTGTCCCTCAGTAACAATTCTGTGTCTGTCCCTAAGTAACAATTCTGTGGCCCTAAGTAACGTTTCTGTGGCCCTAAGTAACGTTTCTGTGGCCCTAAGTAACGATTCTGTGGCCCTAAGTAACGTTTCTGTGGCCCTAAGTAATGTTTCTGTGGCCCTAAGTAACGATTCTGTGGCCCTCAGTAACAATTCTGTGTCCCTCAGTAACAATTCTGTGTCTGTCCCTAAGTAACAATTCTGTGACTCTAAGTAATGTTTCTGTGGCCCTAAGTAACGATTCTGTGGCCCTAAGTAACGGTTCTCTGGCCCTCAGTAACAATTCTGTGTCCCTCAGTAACAATTCTGTGTCCCTCAGTAACAATTCTGTGTCTGTCCCTAAGTAACGATTCTGTGGCCCTAAGTAACGTTTCTGTGGCCCTAAGTAACGTTTCTGTGGCCCTAAGTAACGATTCTGTGGCCCTAAGTAACGTTTCTGTGGCCCTAAGTAACGTTTCTGTGGCCCTAAGTAATGATTCTGTGGCCCTAAGTAACGTTTCTGTGGCCCTAAGTAACGTTTCTGTGGCCCTAAGTAACGATTCTGTGGCCCTAAGTAACGATTCTGTGGCCCTAAGTAACGTTTCTGTGGCCCTAAGTAACGTTTCTGTGTCCCTAAGTAACGTTTCTGTGTCCCTAAGTAACGTTTCTGTGGCCCTAAGTAACGTTTCTGTGTCCCTAACTAACGTTTCTGTGTCCCTAAGTAACGATTCTGTGTCCCTAACTCTCTCCCTCAATACAGCCAGGTCTGCCTCTGTTGAATGACTGGAGGCAAATGGAGATTTCTAAAATGGCCGCCATTTATAGCTCCACCATTACACAGTGCTGGCTGGCTGGCTGCTGATTGGCTAATGCGATCACATGTCATGAATGAATGCATTATGGGTCAGCGCACCTTGTCTGCGCGCCTTCCCAGACATCCCCGCTCCGTCGCCGCACATGTCGCCGCCATTTTAGGAAAAATTTTGATTCGCGCATCCGAAGTATGCTAATTTTCGGATTCGTCGCGAATCGAAATTTTCCTAATATTCGAAACGAATTCCACTTTGCCTAGTTCGATTCGCTCATCTCTAATTATGATTTAAAAGGAGCCAAACAACTATGTGATAATACATGGCTTCATATGATCATCATCCTTCAATAAAAGAACATTTTTTGGCATGATCAGTCATATTTTCAATATCAATACCAAAATTTCACAATTTCTGCCAGGGTATGCAAACGTTTGAACACAACGGTAGCAATACACAATCACAAAATGCAAGTGAATCATGTAATAACAATATACCGTATATACTCAAGTATAAGCCGACCCGAATATAAGCCGAGGTACCTAATTTTACCACAAAAAACTGGGAAAAACTATTGACTCGAGTATAAGCCGAGGGTGGGAAATGAGGCACCTACTAGTCAATGTAAAAAATAAAGTGGGAGGAATAGTGACCCATCATTAGTATCAGTGGGAGGAATAGTGCCCCATCATTGGTGTCAGTGGGAGGAATAGTGCCCCATCATTGGTGTCAGTGGGAGGAATAGTGCCCCATCATTGGTATCAGTGGGAGGAATAGTGCCTCATCATTGGTGTCAGTGGGAGGAATAGTGCCCCATCATTGGTGTCAGTGGGAGGAATAGTGCCCCATCATTGGTGTCAGTGGGAGGAATAGTGCCCCATCATTGGTGTCAGTGGGAGGAATAGTGCCCCATCATTGGTATCACTGGGAGGAATAGTGCCCCATCGTTGGTATCAGTGGGAGGAATAATGCCCCATCATTAGTATCAGTGGGAGGAATAGTGCCCCATCGTTTGTGTCAGTGGGAGGAATAGTGTCCCATCGTTGGTGTCAGTGGGAGGAATAATGCCCCATCATTAGTATCAGTGGGAGGAATAGTGCCCCATCGTTTGTGTCAGTGGGTGGAATAATGCCCCATCATTAGTATCAGTGACACCAATCATGCGGCACTATTCCTCCCACTGACACCAATGACACTTGCTGACCCCTGTTGCAGTATGGTGCTGCTGCAGCCAGCATATGTGGTTGCAGCAGCACCTCTGCACTGCACACTTACCGGCTTTTCCCTCATTCGATTTTCGCGGGTCCGCTCGGCTTCGCCTCCTCGCCCGTGATTGGCCGCCTGTGTACCTTTCCTGAGCTACAGTTCTGGCGGCCAATCACCGGTGAGGAGGCGGAGCCGAGCGGCAGGAGTGAGGGAGTGGCCGGAGTGACGGAAGGAGCAGCGCTTCCTGGATGGATCATCGTGGGAGCCAGGTAAGAGACAGCAGACGTTGACTCGAGTATAAGCCGAGGGGGCCGTTTTTCAGCACAAAAAATGTGCTGAAAAACTCGGCTTATACTCGAGTATATACGGTAAACCATGAGGTATACAATAGTAGTAGTAATAACATACATTAATGAGCACCAAAGAGATCAGTCATATTTTCAATATCAATGCCATAATTTCACAATTTCTGCCAGGGTATGCAAACTTTTCAACACAACTGTATATACAATTTACATGTAGAATTTTTAGTACTGCACATTCTGTTGTTTGTTTGTTATTTTGGGTTGGTCACCTTTTAGTGCTAGCAGCTTTTTTTCACTTCCAAGCACTCACTACACCCTGTTTGTTTACAATTGTAAAAAAGGACAGTAGTCCCAATGATAAATAATGCCCAAGTGTGGTAACAGTAATAAAATAATGAAGCAAAATTGCAGAGGTAGTATTAAACACTAAATAAAATGCAACTATTACTGATCTAATGGGGATGGGGCAGCAAACTCTATTAAGACAAACAAAAAAGAGTGTTGTAAACACCACCATAATGCAGTATATTAATGTCAAATGCATTATTAAAAATATTAAAACATTTATGCCTGAAGGTGGAAAAGTTGTAAGCAGCAAACAATTCAAAGGCATCCCTGTGCAGGGTCAGGAGCGTGTGACATCCAGAGTGCAGGGGTCCTTAATCAATAGTTGGCACCAGGGCTGTAGATAATTTTTTTTCCTGGGCAGGGGTTCAGCTCGCAGCTGATCTGCATTTTTACCGCTCCATCCCCCCACCAACTTCTCCCCCTTGAAGGAAGGAAGGGAGGGGTGGAAGGAAGGGAGGGGTGGGTGGAAGGAAGGAAAGGGTGAATGGTAGGAAGGGAGGGATGGGTGGAAGGAAGGGTGGGTGGAAGGAAGGAAGGGTGGGAAGAAGGAAGGAGTGGATGGAAGGAAGGGAGGGGTGGGTGGGTGGAAGGAAGGAAGGAAGGGAGGGGTGGGTGGAAGGAAGGGAGGGAGGGGTGGGTGGAAGGAAGGGAGAACCAGGTGGAAGGAAGGAAGGGGTGGATGGTAGGGGTAGGTGGAAGGAAGGGAGGGGTAGGTAGAAGGAAGGGGCGTGTGGAAGGATGGAAGGAAGGGAGGGGTGGGGGGGAAGGAAGGAAGGAAGGGAGGGCGGGAGGAAGGAAGGAAGGAAGGAAGGAAGGAAGGAAGGAAGGAAGGAAGGAAAGAAGGAAGGAAGGAAGGAAGGAAGGAAGGAAGGAAGGAAGGAAGGAAGGAAGGAAGGAAGGAAGGAAGGAAGGAAGGAAGGAAGGGGTGCATGAAAGGAAAGAAAGAAGGGAGGTGTGGGTGGAAATGAAGGAAGGATGAGGTGGAAGGAAGGATGGGGTGGATAGAAGGAAGAAAGGGAGGGGTGGGTGGGTGGAAGGAAGGAAGGGTGGTAGGAAGGAAGAAAGGAAGGAAGGGGAGGATGGAAGGAAGGAAAAGGTGGGTGGAAGGAAGGAAGGGAAGGAGGGTGAAAGGAAGGGAAGGAGGGGAGGATAGAAGGAAGGAAGAGAGGGGTTGGTGGAAGGAAGGTTGGGTTGGACTTTCATGATTCAGTCAGATGCATCAGAGCTGTCGGCTGTTGTGTTCAATTTTCCGCCCACACTTCCTCTGAAGCTGCACGGACTGGAGTGTGGGCGGGCACAGGGGGAGGCAGAGCAGATCCAGCCTCTCTCCCCTCTTCTCCTATTGGTGCAGAGGATGGAGGGAGGGGCTAGGAACTGAGTAGAACACAGCAAAAGAAAACAGAATGTTCGAGGATGATCATTCAGCGGTGGGGCAGTAACAAGCAGCGATCCCCTTTACAGATTTTAATATAGCAGCTTGAAGCCACATCTCCTCCTCTCCCTCCCACAGCTTCCAGCTGCTTCATTGAAAGCCATACAAGAGATTGCTGGTTGTCACTGCCCCCACCACCACCCCTCCCACACACCCTTAGTCCCGGCTCTGTTTGTTCCACTCACAGGCAAGTGGAAAATTTAAGGGCTGCAGGGATGGTTGGCAACTCTCCTCTGGAGGGGATTCAGACACCCTGACCACCCCTTATCTACACCCATGGTTAGCACAGATTAATAATACATTTTGTAATATAAACCTATTTTTAGGAAAAAAAGTACAAAGCAAAAAATATAATATATTGCAGCTTACAAATCCTTTATTGTGGTGACTGTATAAGTTTTCATTTTTTAGTCTTTTTTCCTTTATTTTCACCTTGTGATCAGGACAGTACTACACTTCTTGTTGTAGGGTGGCTAATCCATAGAGTGGATGAACAACGGAGACACCCTTGGACAGAAGCATTGCCAGCCTGGGGAGAGGGTAGTATTAGATGCACTTGCAGATTTAGATGGACTTGACTAACAAATTCAAGCTGAACTCCAGCTAATATTTTTAAGCAGTAACAGCAACAGGTTTTTATTTTCATTTTGGGGTAAAGGTTTCACATAAATTAATAAAAGCTAACCGTTGTAATCAGTGTTAAAGGATAAGTTCACCTTTTGGACAAAAATAATAAATGCACATTTTTTTGCTGGTAAAAGTGTTGCGCCAGCGGTCAATAGATCGCTGATGCCAAGCAGGTCTCCTGCAGACCTGTCAGAATATCTGCTTGCCATATGGGATGTACAGCCAAGCAGATATACTGACAGGAAGCCAGAAACCTGCTGACTGAGCACCCCCTGGGAAGCACATCCAGATGCCCTATGACCACTGGGTCCCTTGGAGACAGCTAATCACAGATCGTGGTAAAGGGTGAATGACAGCGGCCCTTTACCATGTCATCAACTGTGTCCAATCACAGTTTACCACATGTAAACAGACTTGCCGGTTTTCAGCAGTCCTTTCCTCATACACTGTGTCTGTGTGAGGAAAGGAGAGATGATAATCGGCAAGGCTGTCAGTACATGGTTTACATGGGTAATCAGGGCAATGATCATCAGTGGCCTGATTATCAATGAAGCCCCATCAGTGCCAATCAGTACAACTTATCAGTTGCCATCAGTGCCGCTTATCAGTACCTATCAATGAAGCATCATTGGTGCAGTCTTATCAGTGCCGCCTCATCAGTGCCCATTAGTGCAGCTTATCAGTGCCCATCAATGCAGCTCCTCAGTGCCCATCAGTGCAGCCTCATCAGTGCCCACCATTGAAGAAGAAACATTATTTACTTACAAAATTTTTAACAGAAACTAGGAAAAACTTTTTTTTTTTTTTAAATTTCAGTCTTTTTCCATTTGTTTAGCAAAAAATTAAAAACCCAATGATGATTAAATACCACCAAAAGAAAGCTCTATCTGTCTAAAAAAATGCTAAAAATTTACCTTGGGTACAGTGTTGCATGACCGCGAAATTGTCATTCAAAGTGTGATAGCATGGAAAGCTGAAAATTGGCCTGGACAGGAAGGGTTGAAAGTGCCCAGTACTGAAGTGGTTAGGAACTGGTAAGCTGCAGTATAGAATTTTGCTTTTGGGTTTAATACCATTTAAAGACCTACATGTAGACTTTCTTTCTTTTTGTATCATTTTACCTAATTGACTGTAGTAAACATGTTTTTGCTCTTTGTACTTTGTGTTGCTTTACTGAACATGTCCTATTTAGAAAAGAAAAAGACATTGGTATGGGCTGTTACCAACAGCAACTCTTCACTACCCACCTTTTTCTTCCCGCAGACATTTGATCCAGATGGAGGATGGTGTTTGTTTTCATTTCACAGCTAATAAGGGTGCCAGGATCTGAATGTGCAGTTTGCAGGTTGTGGGAGCCTGCATGTCCCTGTTTTCTCTCTCCCGTCATCTATGAACTTGTGAGAATCACGTTATAAATTATGGGAAACTTGAAGACTGCTGGCAGGATACTCTGTGCCATGCTTTTTTCCCTGTTAATCTGCAAAACTGCAGGTTTGTTAAGCCTCCAGTACAAGTGTTGAGTAATTAAATCACTTTCTAGCAAAAACAAAGCTCTTTAAAATGAAGGCTCAAATTAAATGCAGATGGCTGGGATTGCGTAAACTAACCAGGTAAATAATGACTGGCATATTAAATTTTATATGAATTGCAAGTCAGATATACAGATGTGAGCTTTAATACTGAATTACCATATACTGAGGTACTATCTACCTGAAAAAAATTATATTGTAAATTCTTACATAAAGTGAGAGAGAAAAACAACAAAGCGCCTGATTCCAATGCTTGTTCTCTAGTTCTAAGGACAGTTACTTTAAACCTGCCTTGACATAGCTTTCTAGTCTCAGGGAACCCTTGCTAACAACTACTATATAAATATGTATATAAACCGCTCTGAAAAAAATGTGAATCAAGATTACTAAACAGTTTGCCACATGTAAAAGTGCAAAAAATAAATAAATGAACACCAGAAAATACTAAAGTTCAAAGTATCAATTAGACCCATTTAAATAATAGTTGTTTAAAAACAAAAGTGAACAGGTGCTGGTGCCATTAGTAACAGATAAACACGTGACACCAGGTGCTCCAGGTGACCCTGACATGGACATACACGCACCACTATGGATGGACCTTCTATTAATAGATAGGTCTCACTGTGCTCTTTTGGTTGGACCCATGGTGTATATTGGCACCACTTGACCATTCACATGCACCAGGATGTGATTCCTTCCAATGCAATACACTGGAGCTCAAAAAACAGTATCAGGGAAAAAGTACAATGTGCAAAGCAGCCGACTTTATTAAACCATATAAAACCTTACAATTACACCACACTCTGATGTATATGTGCTTAAGGACTGGCACCAGGTACATTTTTGGTTAAGATGGCTGCCAGAAAACCAGACCAGAAGTTGGCTTACGTTCCAGGGATGGGATGTGACG
This sequence comes from Staurois parvus, assembly GCF_062004578.1. Classification (NCBI taxonomy): domain Eukaryota; kingdom Metazoa; phylum Chordata; class Amphibia; order Anura; family Ranidae; genus Staurois; species Staurois parvus. The sequence goes on from NW_028317850.1 coordinate 2,181,852, forward strand.
TAACAGGAAGTAACATATTGGTTGGACGTTAGACACATTTTGAAGAATGCAGCAGCCATATCTACATTCATCTGTGATCTTTTTTGAGTTTTGCCTGTGGGGCCTTGTTTTTATTGGTATTTGTTAACAACTACTATAACTACAGCTCATGGCACATTAGCATGACGGAGAATGGGAAAAGATGCTCTAGAAACTGACTTCCATTTCAGATCAGATTGCAGACTTACCATTAAGGTAAAGTATACCTACCGTATGCACATTACAACCCCTGTCAGGTTTTATGATATTTGGAGGCTTCTTTGAAGAGATGCCTTCACTTCCTGTCCATCCCTCTTGTTTTGGACTCCACATGACTGTACTGGGATCCTAACATAATCCTAACGTCCATAAATCTGGCTATGCCCCAGTGCTCAGCACTTGGCTCCAGATCTATGCAAAATCTGTGCACTGAAGCAATCTCCCGCCAAGAGAGTCCATATAGTCTCAGAAACAGGAGGAAGAGATGGAGGGAGAGAGCAGAAGCTGGGCACACATACGTCTGTGCTGTACTTGTTTATTGAAACCAATATTTACCCCCACCTCCCCACTGGGCACCATTGTTCTCCCCCACCCATGCATTATTGTTCCTCCCCACTCTGCAATGGCCACTATTAGTTTTTTTCCCCCTGCTGGCTACTTTGTTCTCCCTCTTCCCTGCTAGGCACCATTGTTCCAACCCTCCCACCCCTTTCTCGGCACTATTGTTCCTCCCCACCCCTAATGGGTGCCCCTGTTCTACCCTACCCCCTGCTGGATGGTGCAGTTCTCCCCCAACCTCCACTGGCACTATTGCTTGTAATAATTCATCACTTGATGCTATTATTCCCTCCACCCCTGGCTGGACATTATTTCTCCCCCACCACCTGTCCCCTCTTCCCCTGACCCCCTGCTCAGTACAAATGTTCCCCCATCCCCTGCTTGGCAACAATGCCCCTCCCACCCCCTAAGCATTCTGACCAGCAATGTCACCCCCTAACCCCCCACTTTCAGCCAATGCCCCCATCATGCCCCACTAATACAAATGAATCTATTTTTCTTTTTTCCCCTCATTGACTACCAACATCAGGGTATTACCATTGATTACAATTTTTTTCTTCACCTGAGCACAAACTTTGGGTAGTTTTTCTTCTTCTGACTTCCAACACTGGGCATTTTTTCCTCCCATTGATCCCAGGGTATATTTTTTTCTTTCCAGGGCCCACTGACCTCAATCCGCTTCCTTCAGTCAAACAAACACACACTGACCACAGGCATTTTTCCCCCATAACTCATATTGGGGCTTTTATTCATGCCACTAACCAACAATGTAAGGGACCCTATGATACATAATCCTTGTTACTGCAATCTGCATTGCATTGTCATGACTGTTACACTTTATGTGCTGTGTAGTACATTACATATTTTAAAAATGCATGCACTGTCTCTTTAAATATGATCATACGTTTAAATTCTATGAAATAAACGAATCTGTCGTGGAATATGAATCAAAAAGTAAATAAATATATTAATAAATGAAATCAGTCCATGTGTGTCTTGTGACAAAGGAAACATGCACCAATTTATAGATACATACAGTACAGTATAAAGTGCAATAAATATAAATTAATTAATACATTTCATACATGTGCCTTTGGAGCCGCTCAAGACTGATAGAGAAGTAAGATCAAACCCACTGGCAAAGAAGAAAAGATGGGAGCCTCTGTAACCAAGCCCCCTATGGGTGGGGTGAAATGTGTCAGAGGGTGTGGCCAGAGTGACGGCTGAGGCCATCCTACCATATCCTGTTCTTCTCTGATTCCTGGGGTTCAGTTTGAGCGGCGTCCATCCTCATCGATGCATTTCATATACCAGATAAAGGTGAATAAAGTGCATAAAATGAATAAATAGTTAAAAATCCAAAGAAAATTTATAAAATGTCCCAAACTAGTGCTGCAAAAGATCCAACTGATAAGGTAGTGCCTCTCCGAGTGCGCCACCACCTTCAAGTGTGAAGCAACTCCTTACGAGAGAAAGCAGACCTTTATGCTATAGGAGGTCAATCTAGCATGGATGGAATAGACCCAGAAACTCAGCAGCATTACCCTGGGGTATATCACTGGCAACGTGTACCATGAGATGGCTCCAGTGCTCTGTCCAAGGACTCCAGCAAACCATCACCTTGATCTCAATTGTGTCACTCAGAGAGAATAAACACAAGTTCCCAGTATCTAATAAAATCACAAAATTATTCAGAAAAATTGCTCCTGCTGATATCACTCAAATCCTGGAGGGAGTAGGGGGCAGGGCTGAGCAGCTCTGTGTGTGTCTAGAAACACACACAGCCTGGCTCTGGAGCAAGCCTGCATGTTAGCTCCAATAGCAAGTTGTTTACTATAGTGGCAGACACAAAAGAATAGGAGTCAAGAGCGCTGGTGGGGGACACCAAAAGAGAAGGTTCAGGGTCGCTCTGTGCAATACAATTTCACAGAGCAGGTAAGTATAACATATTTGTTATTTTAAAAAATAAAATCAAGCCTTTACAGCCACTTTAAAGAGGCTAGTTGCAAATACATGTTTTTCATTCTAAATCCAATTCATATTACTGTAAATATCACTGATCTATATTAGCTTCATAGCATAGTAGTTAGAGTGAACAAAAGGATTGTATTTGCTTACATTTGAGGATTAGGCCCTCCACCTTTTAGAGAAAAGTTTATTTTATGTTTATTAGCGTTAGATGATGATAAATCATACATCTTTGTAACTGAATAAACCCCTACATATTCCAAATTCCCAGTAGATAAAAGAGAGAAATAAACCTTTATATACAGTACTATTGGCCAGTTTCCGAAACATCTTCCTTATGTGTAATGGCATTCAAATAAATCTTTAAGTCTTCATATTACTGTTTGTCACACCTTTTATTTTTTCAGGAAAACATCCAACACTGTGTTTGTCTATCACCAAAGGTGGTAAGACCACGAAAAGCTTGGATAGGGTAATAGAACAATCCACAGACTATGGAGTTTGGAAAAGAAGATTTCCTTATCAAAACGATAAAATGAATGCAAAAAGTACATTTTACAGTCGAATTCAGGGTCAGATGATTTACAATTATTTCAGGTACTTATATAGCACCATCAATTTTCACAGTGTTTTTACATATGTATTGTATATTAACATCCCTAATCCTCAAGAAGTGTACAATCTAAGGTCCCTGACATTCATACATACATATACTAGGGCCAATTTAGACAGGGTCCAATTAACCTACCAGCATCTCTTTGGAGGGTGGGAGGAAACCAGAGTACCGGATAACATGCAAACTCCGGGCAGGTGGTGCTGTGGTTGGGATTTGACACAATGACCATAGTACTGCCATGTGTAAGTGCTAACCATTTAGCCACTGTGCTGCCCATCACACTTAGGCACAGTAGGCCTGTGCCTATAAGTAGAAGAAAGAGGCTGCTTTTCCCTGTTTCTTTATTGAGCACATGTTTTTCCCCATCATCAGAAAAAATACAGTTATATTATATATAAGTATTTACACACTGAAATAGATTTACTAAAGGAATAGACCATGTTTACTTCGCAAAGTGATTTTTTTTTTGGACTTTGCAAAGGATACCCAATCATACTAGGAAAATTTAAAGGAAAACTAGAATTTGTGCTGCACATGATTATTATTATTATTATTATTATTATTATTATTATTATACAGTATTTATAAAGCGCCAATAGTTCGCTCAGCGCTGTACATTACAGAGGGGGACAGAACATGTGACAGAACAATACCAATACAATGCAAAACATAAGGGGATTGAGGGCCCTGCTCTTTCGAACTTACAATCTAGGAGGGAGGGGATAGTGGTACAGAAGGAGATAGCTGTGGGGGATGGAGTGGTAGGAAGAGTGGAGGAGGTCGGCAAGTTAGCAGGGGGTGGGGTAGGCTTCCCTGAAGAGATGGGTTTTCAGGGTGTGCCTAAAGGAGAGGAGAGTAGGTGATAGTCTGATGGGTTGGGGCAGGGTGTTCTAGAGGATGGGTGACACCCTGGAGAAGTCCTGGAGGCAGGCATGGGAGGAGGAGACCAGGGAACTAGAGAGAAGGAGGTCTTGTGAGGAGCGGAGTGTGCGTGCTGGGCGGTACTTGGATATTAGGTCAGTGATGTAGTTCGGGGCAGTATGGTGGACAGCTTTGTACGTCAGTGTTAGGATTTTGAATTTGATCCGTTGCGCAATCGGAAGCCAGTGGAGGGATTGGCAGAGGGGGGTGGCGTAAACGGAGCGGTTGGAAAGGTGAATAAGTCTGGCAGCCGTATTCAGGATCGACTGAAGCGGGGATAGCTTTATTGAATGATTAACGTCATCACAGCTTCACCACATTAACATTCAAATTAAGTGAAAATTCATTTTGTAAAGTGAACTTTCCCTATTCCTTAAAAAAATCAACCCCAGTGCCACAATATTCTAAGCCAAGTTAGAACTTGTAAAATAAGAATATGTTCTTTTTAAACAAGGGAATCCAACACAGTGGTAATGCTTTCTGAGCTAAAGGTTGTTTGGTCACAGAATCCAATGATAAAACACTAGCCCGGTTCTGACCGCTATGCTCTTCACACTGAACAACTTGCATTGTTTATTGCTGCAAACTCATAACCTTGGTTTATGTTGGTAACCTCATTGCCTGCTGGCTAGTCACAACAGCCTTTACTACTCTGAATGGATGTGTGCCAAGGTCTACGCCACAGTAACCACCCTCTCCAATATACAGATTATAAATTCCTTCAATATTAAATTTCCTTGAGTAAAATTGTTTGCACACTATAACATGAACAGTATATGGGAATAGCTAGTGAGCAGAGACATTCTTTTCATCCTACTCCTTTCACTTACAGCAGAAATCAATGGCAGTTCAAGATGTGAATCTGTCTAATACTTAGAGAAAACCATTCTATCTCTCATTGGGCACTCTGTGTGAGTGTCATCATTCACAGTGCCCATTTGGAGGATAGATGACCCTGATGGTGATACCTGGTAGCGGTTTCTGGTGACCTTTTCTGTGGAGCTGGGATGCTGATTCGTATGGTAACCTGACCCGAGATCTGATGACCTTTCTATAACCTGATGACGCAGGATTTATTATTGTGCATTTTAAACGCACATCTGGTGAGTGCGTTTTTTATCCATTCGTTTGGCTTGCACCTGTTGTCACTCCCAGATCAGGACGTCCACACACTTGGAATTGTGATCTTTGTTTGATCCACACGACTATTTTGAACTAAATATATCACGATTAATCACCTTAAGGTGATACCACCTATCCACATTTATTTGAAATGGCATGGCAGTATGTTTACTAATATGTATTATCATTTAGCGCTGCACCAACTTATTTGAATACATATAACATGAACAGTATATGGGAATAGCTAGTGAGCAGAGACATTCTTTTCATCCTACTCCTTTCACTTACAGCAGAAATCAATGGCAGTTCAAGATGTGAATCTGTCTAATACTTAGAGAAAACCATTCTATCACTCAACTCTGCTGAGATTTTAATTTTCTAGTCTATATGCACAGGAGGTGTGTTTGCTAATAGATTAGATAATGACTCTGCTAGTCATTCACTTGAATCTTTAGGCCTCTTGCACACTGGATGTTAAAAAAAAAATGCCAGTAGTATTAGCTGTAGAATGGCGTGTTAAAAACGCTTGAGGTTCAAAAACGATCATAAACTCCGTAAAGATGTGTTTTTCAGCGTTTTTCAGCATTACAGTGTTTTTACAGCTGAAAAACTCCTCTTCAAATGCAGCAGTTCTCGTTTTTTTTCCAGCCCTGTGTTTTTTTCCAACCCTCCCAAAAACGCTGATAAAAGCCTATGTGTACATGGACACATAGGAATGGATTTATTAAAACTGGAGCCCTCAAAATCTGGTGCAGCTGTGCATGGTAGCCAATCAGCTTCTAACTTCAGCTTGTTCATAAAGCTTTGCAAATAAAAGCTGGAAGCTGATTGGTGTCTATGCAGAGCTGCACCAGATTTAGCTATCTCTACTTTTAGTAAATACATCCCATAACAGAACATGCTGGGGAGTTTATTGGCTGTTGAAAAAAATGCCTGATGCCAAAAACAGCAGCTGTAAAAATGCCCAGTGCATATAAGGCCATAAGCTCCTGGTGTGCTAATCACAGCATAACAGCAGTAACCCACAGCAACCAATAGGAATCAACCTTATACTTACAATGAATTCAGGTTGGTTGCTACAAGTTACCTAACTTTAGAAGTAACACATAATAATGAATAAGATTAATTTTGTGGTGTGCCAATTTCTGTTGAACAGTCATTACATGTTTTAAAATAATATGCAATTATACAATTATAATCTATAACTCATGAAACCAGAATGAACTTAACATACTGAACACATTTTTAACAACTTAGAGAAATTCTTCCCTAAGAAAGTAACTATCAAGGAACCTCAACGTGCCTAGACAGACAAAATATCTCCAGTATAACATATTTTAAACACATAGAAAAACATTTCTTCTTTCACACAGTTTGCATCATTATGGATCAGGCACCTATATTTAATAACTTCTGGGCAAGCTGTTCATCAATTCATTATTCCTTGGCAAATCAAATTCATAAAACCTAAATGATGAACAATATACGCTTGTCTCTTGGTAACAACTTACTTCAACAATTATTAAATTGCACTTAGCCTTGTTTCCTTATTTTATTTTTATGGAGAATTTATGTGTACATGCTCTACAGAGGCATTTCATTTTAACATTATAGTAAACCTTTAAGTATTAAAGATTGTCCCACCTTGTCTCTAATAGGAAACAACCCTTCTATGATACTTTCCACCTAGGACTATTATGCATAGCCTGGCCATTGTTCAAATCCACCCCAAGGGTGTGTATCATCTAATATTGGGCTTTTCAGTACAGGATCCACAGTACCCACACTTCTTATGCACAATAGAATTTCCTCTGGGAAGCAGCACTAGTGATGGTGATTAGTAGAACTGCTCAGGTTTGCTCCACTAGTGATCTGCCAAGTCTGGCCCTGATAACTCTTTTGCAGATTGATTTTTTTTTAGTGTTCTTGTAAAGCTATTCATTTGACCCTGTAACAGTTCACTTCTGCATCCTATGGTTCTTTTTGAAGAAGTGTGATGTAATTATTCTTATTTGAACTATACTAACATTATTTAGTCTAATTATAAGGACAATTAATCGTTATGATGTGGTGCACTTTTAAAACCATGTGCTGCATTATATATTAGGCTAACTCAACTCACCTACAGACCAGGGGCATTGCCCGAGAGCCCGGGGTCAGTAGGAGGCCCGTGAGAGGATCACTGTCCAGTGACAGTGTGGGGAGCGGAGGAGGAGGCAGTCTCAGATCCCGACCCAGAAGTAGCTCACCTGTCACTTCAGGTGGGGGCAGAGTGAGTTGGGCGATGGATCCGGACACTGTGCTGTTGATGGAGTCGGTGGGCAGTGGGAAAGTGAGAGGCATATCATCCATGGGTGCGGGTGTTCGCTGCACACACCCTGCACACACCCTGCACACACCCCGCCCCCCATGGATGATATGTATCAGGAACAAAGTCGGAAGTGATTGGTGCAGGGGAGGGACAATGACAGCACCGATCTCCCTGCATGGATTTCAATGAAGCAGCCGAAAGCCGTGGAAGGGAGAGACATCCAGCTGCCTTGCTGAAATACAAGCAGGGAGATTGGTGCTGTCACTGTCCCTCCCCTGCACCAATCATCCCTGACTGTGCATCATATTTCCCTCCTGCCCCCCCCCCCCCTGTGCTCCTCAACCCCCCCTCGCAGGTCTCTGATGTCTCCTCTTCTCTGACAGTGTCCAGCCCTCCCCCCATCTTCCACGGCAGAGCAGAGGAGAGAGGATATGCTCTGCCTCCCTTGTCCAGATCAGCCGCCAGCTCTATGATGCTTCAGCATGTACCAAGTCATCTTTCTTTCTTTCTTTCTTTCTTTCTTTCTTTCTTTCTTTCTTTCTTTCTTTCTTCCTTCCTTCCTTCCTTCCTTCCTCTCTTCCTTCCCTCTCCTTCCTTCCTTCCCTCCCCTTTCTTCCTCCCTCCCCTTTCTTCCTCCCTTCATTTATTCCCTCCCTTTTCGTCCTTCCTTCCTTCCTTCCCTTCCCTTTCTTCCTCCATGCATTCCCTCCCTCCCTTCCTAACTTCCTCCCTTCCATGATTTTCCTTCCTCCATCCATTTTCTTTCCTTCCTTCCTCCATCCATTCCCTCCCTCCCTTTTCTTCTTTCCTTTCCTTCCTCCATCCCCTCCCTTCACTCTTTCCTCCCGCCTCTCCCTTCCATCCCTCCTCTTCCTTCCTTCCTTCCTTCCTTCCTTCCTTCCTTCCTTCCTTCCTTCCTTCCCTCCCTCCCTCCTTTCCTTCCTTCCTTCCTTCCTTCCTTCCTTCCTTCCTTCCTTCCTTCCTTCCTTCCTTCCTCCATCCATTTTCTTTCTTTCTTTCTTTCTTTCTTTCTTTCTTTCTTTCTTTCTTTCTTTCTTTCTTTCTTTCTTTCTTTCTTTCTTTCTTTCTTTCTTTCTTTCTTTCCTTCCTTCCTTCCTCCAACCATTCCCTCCCTTTTCTTCTTTCCCTTCCTTCCTCTATCCCCTCCCTTCATTCTTTCCTCTCACACCTCCTTCCTTCCCTCCCCTTCCTTCCTCCATCCTTTCTATCCCTCCCTTTTCTTTCTTCCTTCCTTCCTTCGTTCCCTCCATCCATTCCCTTCCTTCCGATATAAGGGGGTACAGGTTCTGTTTATTCATCCCAATCTAATGACAGCCCAACATATACTAGTGCTCCCTGTTCACTCCCTGTAAATTGTATAAAACAATTGTATAAATTGTAAAAAATAATAAAAAAATTAGATAATAAAAATAAAAAAATGTTGACACCTACACAATTGCTATACTGGCACCATCCACTGGCCACCCAAAAGCATTTTGAAAAAAAAAAATGATAAAAAATAATAAAACATTAATTTTTAAAAAATATCATAAAGTTGTAAAAACAAATACTAATAAAAATGAAGAACTACTGATACCACATACTGACACCATCCTACACATACTACCCCCAGCCATACACTCCACATTCCTCTCCCTGTACATACTACCCACTGTCATACACACCACGCTGTACATTCCCTTTTTAACATTACCTCATCCTGCACTATATAAGTCATCTCAGACACTATTTAACCCTCACCACCCCTCTCTCTTTCACTACACCGAAATGGCAGCCATCTTTAAACCTGAAAGTGCCCAGTGGCTTCTACAGAAAGAAGCCGGAAACATTCATGCAGTCTTTGCTGCAGTAAATATTTAAATGCCCCTTCTATGCAGCTGAGCTGCAATATGTAGGTAGGGTGTTGTGTGGGTGTAGGTGAGGGCACAGGGGGCCCCATTATCTCTTACTGCCCAGGGGGCCCATGAGTTGTCAGTCCGCCCCTGTTACAGACTATGATAGAGCTTTATAAATTTAGATTTACTAACAGACATTTCAGACTGGATATCACACCTCTTCCTCAAACTCAATTTATCCAAAACCAAGCTCATAATATTTCCTCCCCCATGTGCCCCTTCTGCCAACTTCTCTGTCCAGACTGATGGCTCAACTATCAACCCGTCCCTACATGCCAAGGTGCTAGACATAACCCTGGACTCTGAACTATTCTTTCAGCCCCGCATCCAGTCAATATCCAAAGCTTGCCACCTCAGTCCTTTCAACATCTCCAAAATATGCCCCTTCCTAACCAATGACACCACTAAGCTCCTAGTTCACTCCCTGCTCATCTCTTGCCTTGACTACTGTAACTCCCTCCTCATTGGCTAACCTTTATATAGGCTATCCTCCCTTCAGTCCATCATGAATGCTGCTGCCAGGTTCATCCACTTTACCAACCTCTCAGTGTCTGCTTCCCCACTCTGTCAATCCCTCCACTGGCTGCTGCTCACCCAGCTAATTAAATTCCAAATACTAACAGCGACTTACAAAGGCATGCACAAATCTTCCCCCAGCTACATCACTAACCTTGTCTCAAAATACCAACCTAATCATTCTCAATGTTTCTCCCATGACCTCCTGCTCTCTAGCTCCCCTGTCACCTCCTCCCATGCTTACCTCCAGGACTTCTCCCAAGCCACTCCCATCCTTTGGAATTTCCTACCTAAATCTGTCCAACTATCTCCTACTCTGCACACTTTTAGACAATCCATGAAACCCTTCTCTTCAGAGAGGACTATCCTGCCCCCACCTAACAACTCTCCTGTTATTTTTTCAGTCAGCTCATCCCCTCAGTTATTACATTTGCTTCTCTTGACCCGCCCTCTTAGATTGTAAATTCTAATGAGCAGGGCCATGATGATTGCTACTGTAGTAAATTGTATTGTAATTATACTGTCTGCTGTTATGTTGTAAAGTGCTGCGTAAAATGATGGCACTATATAAATCCTGTATAATAAGAAAAAAAAATTATAATATTTCAGATCATCCATATCATTTAAAGTAATCCTATTTCCAAAAGGTGAATATGTGCTATTCTCTAATGAATATCCAGAAAGGTTAATTTGTCTAAGCAGTACCTTGAAAAGTTTACTTTTTGCCTTGAATTTCTCCTAAAAAAGTGCAGTGAACTTCCTGGAATGTGACTGTTCCTAAGCACCCCTGTTCCCATTCATAGGTTCATAGTCACATATTTGTATTTGCTTTGTGAGATCATCTAAGTTATATCCAGCTTACATGTGCTTTTGAGTTTCTGCAGTATTTTGACTTTTTGAATGAGATTTTGAAGTGTTAAATATTTGTTGTGGTTTTTGGAGGTTACTAATTTTATATTTTTTGTACAATACTGATAAGTAATGTAATTAAACGTATTTCTTGGCAAATGGAAAACTTCTATCCTGTGTGTTGCACATGGCAAAGTATTTCTTTTTTCCACCCCTCCCTGTCACCTACTGTCCTACACATTTATTTACTTGACAACCTTACCATAGACAAATGGGGATTTTCTACTATACTTCTGTCTTGAGGTGCTAATCTTCTTGTCCTAAGCATTTTGTTACCAGCGTTTAGCATATACATTAACTTGTTTCTGGTAAGCCCTCCCATGCAGGAGATCAATATCTGTCCTGTAACATGGTAGGGGTTCTCAGCAGTATCTTGTCACCTTTGGAAGGCTTCCTGGATGGAGGTGTGGAAGGTTGTTATGGCAAGATGCTTTCAGCTGTGTTAGACCCTACTGAGCACAGCATGAACAAGAATGTCGAACACCCAAGCCTGTGTGACTTGTATTTGTCTTGCAAGTCACATCTTAATGTACAACGAATATTCATGGTCTGTGTTTTCTACATACCATATTAGAATTATCAGAGTATACTAGGAGTTGGTGTGTTATGCTAACTAGGCACCAAAATGACTAATCTCTTGTAACTAACTTAATCTGATGTACTCATGGCACTAAATCTACCTTAATCACTTAGTTCCACAACCTTGCTATGACTAGCACTATAACTCCAGTTCTAGATGAATAAACATTCATTCCCACTCAATGCCTAAAGGGTTAGTTAGTCCAAAATATAAATTTGAGTTTTTGAAAAATGATGGTGGATTAAAGCCCTAATAAACACATTGGGTTTGATTTACGAAAGGCAAATAGACTGTGTACTTTGCAAAGTGCAGTTGCACTCTGCAAAATCAGTTGCTCCAGAGTTTAGTAAATGAGCAGAAGCTCTGATGACTTCCATCATCCAATCATGTGCAAGCAAAATGCTGTTTTTTTATTTTCCTTGCATGTGATTGGGTATTCTTTGCAAAGTGAAGTTATACCTCATTTACTAAGCTCTGGAGAAACTGCACATGCAGAGTGCAACTGCAGTTTGCAAAGTGCAAGGTCTATTAGCCTTTAGTAAATCAACCCCACTATATGTTTCTCAGATTCTGAGCTCTCATTTCTGAGTTCTGTAGCCTACCCCAACACTTGTCCAATTATGATAGGGCTCTCAATTTCCCCATGGGACTGCTTCCCAGGCATATAGAGACCAGGGGCAGACTGACAACTCATGGGGCCCCCGGGCAATAGGGGATCATGGGGCTCCTGTGTCCTTGCCCAAACACCCATAAAGCCTATGAAAAAGGTACCAGGGGCATCCCATGGGGCCCTCTACTGACCCTGGGCCCTCGAGCAGTGCCCGAGTTTCCAAATGGTCAGTCCGCCCCTGATAGAGACTGTCCTTAATCTAAATAGAACTTTTTGTCAGTTTGTCTGAAAAGAAAAAAAGTAAGACTTGACTTAAAAAATGCTGCCTTTCCAATGTAGAAAGTTTGGAGTTTAGGTGATATAATTTATTGACTATCTTAAAGTAGAACTCCTTGAATTTCTTTTCCCCTTGCAGTGGGGCTGTGCCAACACTGCATGGGTTAACTGCTCATTTTGTCCAGGGGAGCACAAAAAGCTATACTTACCAGATCCTTCGATCCTCCAGAAAACAGCGCTCCCCAACGTCCAGCTGTGGACTTTTCCTTCCATCCTCATATCCAGATCCAGTCTATGAGTGTGATGATATCAGGAACAGTCCATACACAAGACCGTTAGCATGCAGGGGAGGGGCAGGAGCCACAGGGACTGGTCTTGCGCTTGGAGAATGACCAGATTAGGTAGGTATATCTCCACTCTTCTCACTCCTAGACAAAAATGAGCAGTTAACCCATGCAGTGCAGGCACAACCCCATTGCATGGGAAAAAAAATTCCTGGAATCCTTTAAGTTATGAAATATGCAAGTTTCTAGGATAACTTACATTCCTTGTAAGGCTTTATACATTTCTGAAAATGGTACTGAAACACAAATACAGCATTATACACAGATTTACAAGGAGCAAAGAAATATAAATATTTTCAGAAATGTTCTATATTATTTGATGGCTAACATGGCACAATATAATTGCCTTAAGCAATAAAGAGTTCTTATTTGTAAGTGCATTAAACCATTGCAACCAATAAGAAATCACTCAGCTGACATCAGTCACCAGTACAAGATGGATTTTGATTTGTTTTCTTTGCATCATAGTCCTAAAGAATTAGCATACAAGGAAGGTGTTTTGTAGGGTACAGAGATGAACTGGACAGGGCTGGTATCAATGTATATGATTTCAGCGCAGTAATTTCAGCACACTACAGATTATGGGCTCACTGTTTTTTCCTCAAGATCAACAGGTATTTATTGAACAGATCTAAAGGAATATTAAAGGCTGATTTTTTTTAAATAACAAACATGTCATACTTACCTGCTCTGTGCAGTGGTTTTGCACAGAGCAGCCCGATCTTCCTCTTCTTTGGTCCACTACCGGCACTCCTAGCCCCTCCCTCCTGCCAAGTGCCTCCAGGGCAAGCAGCTTGCTATGGGGGCATCTAAGCAGGCTTGCTCCCAAATTGTTGCTCTGTCTGTCCATTCAGACACAGAGGCTTGACCCTGCCCCCACTCTCTCCTCATTGGCTCACTGGCTGTGACTGGCAGCCAATGGCTCCCACTGCTGTCTAAGCCAAGGAGAAGGGAGATATTCCATAGAGCCTTTGCTCTCATGCACATCGCTGGATTGAGATGGGGCTCAGGTAAGTATTGGGGGGGGGCTGTTAAAGCATGCATGAAGGTAAAAAACCTTGAGCCTTTTCAACCACGTTAACAATATGCTGTTAATGGTATATTTCAGAAACTAAATGGAAGCAAAAAAAGAAAAATGTATTGTTAAGTTGGCCATAGATTGGTAGCATTTTAAATGAAAATTCTTAGGAAAAGAATTGTAGCACTACCCCCTTAAGGATTGCTGATGAATTGGGTCCCCATAAAGTCTTGCACATCCAGTCATTCAACATTCTCCACACAAGCTCTCATCCAAAGACAGGGATCAGTCAATGAGCATTTGTTTTGTTATTTTATTGAAGGGATTAGAACTTGGGTAGGGTAAGAAGGGTAAAGGATGCCCAAGGGAACCAATATCTGAGGACAACTTCTAAACTATTATGTGAACAGTCACTAGTAGGGGGCTAATCTGGTTTCCCACCAGAGTGCTCCTTCCCCTATCCACCAAGGGTTGTGCAGGTGAACTCACTCAGACCCTCTCCTCTAACGCTTGTGGGTTGGCTGCTGCTACCAGTCTTAGCAGCTGGGCTGCTCCATCCCTGCCATACTGGTGGTTCTCTTTCAGGGGGCCAGGGAGTCCCAAGCTTTTTTCCTCTCCAGCTCCAGGCTCGCAGGCAGGCCCCATCCCACTAGGCCTCCTGGCAGCCCTTCTCCCCCAGCCTCACATCTTTTACCCGACTCTCCACTCTCCTCTTCTGCTACTGAGCAGGCTCTTACACTTTTAAGGGAGTCCCAGCCCCTTGCCAAGCCTTCTGTTGGAGATTGGCTGAGGTCCAATTGGAAAGCCACTCCTCAGATCCACCCACTGCTTCCAAGGCCCTCCTCCAAAAGCCTCAGAGCAGGGGGAAATTCCGGAGGGGTTGACCTGCAGAATCTCTCAGCCCCAACCACAATTTAACCCCACTGGCCATTATACCTAAGCTGATAACAGCTCCTGTCTAACCATTAGGATCTAGCTCCCCCTAGCTGAACTAGGAGGGTGCTACCGAATGTTCTAAGAAAAAGTGTTTGTTCTTCTAATCATCAGTGGGTAAACTCAATGTTCTTTTTCAACCACAGTAAGTTTGAAGGAGAAGGATAGAAACATTTTCTGGAACAAACGAATTTCTAACAGTGTGTGTTGTTTTCATTCGATAAAGTCATTTCAAAATCAATTGTTAAAACTAAACAAAATTCTCAGAATTCTCATATGAATTTTCCTAAGTCTTTTCCTATGCCTTGTCCTAAGAATTTTGGTTTGAAATTCTATCCATCTATGGGCAACTTTGGGATTTACATACATTTTAAGAATAAGAACTTGTCACTAGATAAAGCAGATGGTAATAATAGTTCACTTTTTTTCCCCAAGCAACAATCTAGTGTCTTTGATGCTGGTGGCAGGGGCATAGACTAATTTTTTTCCAGAGGGAAGGGTGGTTCAGATCTCTCCAATTAGCAAGTCAGGGACACTGCCAGAACTATAAAAGACCTGGAGCAACCTTGAGCACCCAGAGGAGAGAAATGAGGCAGCATGCCTGGGAAATTGTGTTTGTGATATAATTTTGCTAACAGTGGGAGTCAGGCTTACTCAACAGTAACTGTATATTTATACCACCTCTTGTGTACAGGTAAAATAAACTCTTTAACTCCTGACATGCAACAATCACCTTATTGACTCTGACATCATCCATACCATTATTCAAAAAAATAATAATAATGCATTCTCCTCAATATCCTCCCTTCTGGAAGCACTGGTTAGGATCCCATTAGTGCTGTGCAGCAACAAGTTTATGGCTAAAAGAAACCAGCCTTGCTCACCTACAATAACTCTTTCAGTGAGACTGAGCCAGTAATGACAGCCCTATACTCAACACAAAGAGCAGCCCTAAGTGCACTCCTTTGACTAACCCTATGCTCAGCTGTGCTCTCCATCTCCCAGCTCATCTGTCTGGTTATGCTCATATCTTACACTGCACTTTGACACTCTGCCAAGCCTCTCCCATCCAACATTATCCTACTGTCTAAGAGGCATAATCCTGCAGAAGTCTCAGGGTGATGCCACTCCCTGCACAACAGAAGGACCTGAGCAGCTGTTATAGCTGTGTTTATTCACGTTCAAAAGACAAGTTTCAGAAAAAAGATCCTCCTACAGCCCCCTAAGCTGTGAAGGATCTGTGGCTGCACCACAGCCGCTTTTGGGGTGGGTGGGGTTTGGACCCCCATATGCTCTCCTTATCTACACCCCTCGCTGTTGGGTTTTGGACCCCCATATGCTCTCCTTATCTACACCCCTCGCTGGTGGTGTAGATGCACTATGTCAAAGATATGATCACACTAAACTCTGTGTTTGCCATCAAGGAAAGGAGATCTGGAAGTACTGAAAACAATGTAAGGTGAACAATATGAAAGGAGTAGTAATAATATTAATTAGCATTCAGCATGCATTCAACTTGAGGAAAAGCAATATGTCTTTGGGAGGAAGCCCTTCATTTTAATGTATGTACAGTCGGTAAACATTCGCATTGTTCTTTGTTATTTTGCATGTAGAAATCCAAAATATGAAATTCTTGTTGCAGGACCAAGCCGATTATGGTCAAATTAAATTAGGACACAATAAGCATGTGTGTGGAAACTCTACAGCCTATGCAGACACCCTCTAACTGACTTGAAGAAGAATCAATCAACTTGGTTAGATTCTTTCCATGTGACTGCTATTGCTCTTTTAGGATTAGGGTAGCACCAGGTCTCTTCACAAAACGTTGTTTATGTATTTCCTGTATTAATATAGTCAATATATTATACAATGCATTCCAGAGTACCTAGACCCATCTCATCTCTATGGATACTTCAAGATAAGCAATAAAGTGAGTTTAGAGTTTGGATAAATACTTTTGTAGTGCAAACAAAATGCAAAGTGCAGTGCCAATGACAACTACTCTAATAACATATGGCACTAGTTAGTAAAGTGAATTCTGATTGATTGTATATTTCCTGAAGGATAATGTGTGATCTTGCTAGTGAGAGTTGTTTGAGGTGGCTGGATCCAGTAATGACGTATACATCCTGTTTTGGTTCCCCATTCTTCTACATGGAAGAATGCAGTAACAGGGCTACTCCTAGGAAGATTTTCCATGAAGTTGCAATAATCAATGCAGCTACTGCTCATTAAGACTCCACAAGAGGTCAAAAACAACTCAATTACTGCAAGCAATGCTCAAATCAGCAGGATAGTTTGCAATAACCCAGTCAATTTTAGACACTTTGATGCTGATAATCTGTAAACTGTAACTGCCATTGATTACATGGACATTGATGTCTCCTATTTACTAATCCAGTCAAAGATGAAGGTTCTGAGAAGTGCGCCCTCATGGGAACATCATTGGATTATATAATATAGGTTTTTCAGACTCTTTCAAGACAAAGTAAAACTGTTCAATGAGTAAAAGGCTGATGAATAAAACCTTAACAGAATGCAAGCTACTGTACTTTATTAGCAGCATTCATTTACAAGAGATATTTCAGGTCAATATAAATGTAGTAAATTGCAAAGCATTCAACTTTATATCTTAATTGGTTTAAAGCCATAAGTTATATATTTACTGTACAGTCTACTGTATGACAGTTGTGGCACCCAACAGAGGTGCTCATTCCTTACTATGTAAAACTGACAGTCGTTTGGTTGTTTGCCCCCTAAAAAACTGCTTTTTTGGCACAATAAAATACACAGCCTATAATGCTGTTACCCCAAAAATAATTTTTTAAGAACCATTAGGGGTTCTGACCCCTACAACTACCTGGTGTAGAGAAGCTGAAGACTTTTGTGAGGTACTAGATCCATTTTGAAAGCAAATCTTTAGATGATATAGAAATCCAGTAAAAGTAAAAATATACCAACAGCTCTTGTATTTCTAAATCAAAAGCTTCTCCCTTCCAAGGAAAGATATTCTAAAATGTTTTTGTCTCTTGCACAATCTTAACATCAATAAAAAATACATGTACATATTATTTTTCATTACATTACTTTGCCCTTTAACTTAAAAATCTAACTGTTGCTTTATAGAATGGACAATGTTAGTGGCTTGGAAACACCTATTGTCAGTACCAGCATGTACCTTCCCTCTGCAGTCTACAAACATTATCTATGTAAGCATCGTCTTCCAGGTCAGAGGAGGAATTTAACCTCTGATAAACCTATCACCTACTATGTCACTTAAAGAATAATACACAAGGGACTCAACTGTTTTCATGGATGTTACATGGAAAAATAACTGGAAATGTCTGTAGTTCATATTGTTTGAGACAGTAGGCTGTTTTTTTGTTAGTCTGTTGAAAGGTGATTTATTATTCATCCCCTGGTAAAGACATTCTTTGAGGATGAAGAGTAACCACAATTTGAGATCATCACAGCAGACACCATATGCACACTATTCTTTCACCACTCATTTAGATCATGATTTTATGTACTACTTAGTACACCACAGCTCTTTACAGAGTGATGCCCGATATATATTTGAATGGTTTTCAGATGATGATACATGAGCTTTTTATTAATATCACTTTTCAAACAAATGACATTTATAAACCAACATTTGAACTTCCACTGCCTCCCTTATTTGCTTATGTGCCTCCACCATGATATCGCATATATTTATTACATGTACTTATATAGTGCTGTCAATTTGCACAGTGCTTTCACACATATATATTGTACATTCACATCAGTCCCTAACCCTCAAGGGGTGTACAATTTAAAGTTCCTAACTTACATTCATACATTCACATATTAGGGCCACTTTAGACAGGATCCATTTAACCTACCAGCATGTCTTTGGAGTGTGGGAGGAAACCCACATAGGCACAGGGAGAACATGCAAACTCCAGGCAGGTGGTGCCATGGTCGGGATTAAAACTAACAACCCTAGTACTGCCAGGCAGAAGTGATAACCATTTAGCCACTGTGCTATCCATTAGCTATCTTCTAAAGTCAAGACATTTGGCATACATGTTGAGTGCCCTATATATTTTATATTTGTCTATCACAGTGCATTATCACAGTTCCTGCATAATGAACCACCTGTAGATAAAGAAGGGACGTTGATGGAGATCTGTCCTCCCCATGTACAATAATCCTTAAGGCACCTACATGATGACAAACCAATCTAGTCATGTTAAGGTACTCAGAGGCAACAGGTGGTAGATGAACATCAAAAAGCAATGTATTGACCAAGGGATCTTTATTTCACTTTCTAGAATACAAATGATTAACAAATGAATGCTGATCCATAGACAGATGAGAGAAAAATGGAAGCTACTATAACTGAACCCCTCTTGTGAAAATGTTAGTTGCCTGCATGTCATTCCCACTTTTTTGGGGGAAAAACGTGTCATTTGGATTGCATTTTTTCAGCAGGACACTACTGTTTCCCAATGATAAAATCAAGGTCACAATGAGCATATCCAGGGGCGGACTGACCATTTGGAAACTTGGGCACTGCCCGAGGGCCCGGGGTCAGTAGGGGGCCCCATGAGATGCCCCTGGTACCTTTTTCATAGGATTTTCTGAGTTCGGGCAAGGACATAGGGGCTTCATGATCCCCTATTGCCCGGGCGCCCCATGAGTTGTCAGTCCGCCCCTGAGCATACCAATGTATGTCCCAATCATTCTACATAAAGTTTTATGCCTATGGACAACAGATGATTGTTACTTGGTTTAGCTAATTTTAACTGGATTAAGCATGAACATTAAATTAGTTGAGCAAGTTTAGTTGGCTCGGTACATACTGTATGTATACATGTCTGCTCATGCAATAACCATTTAAATTAATATTCAATGGTCAGTTGAATTGTGCCCCTCCAACTGATTACCATCTCATATCTATGTCTGTCTGTTGTGTTTTGAAAGAGAAAGCATTTTCTAATTTCTATTAACTTTACATTTAACAGCATTGCTGTATTTACAGTATATTCTGTTTTATCAATCACAAAAAATAGATGTTTAGTCACTCAGCTTTTATATCAAGTAGGTCTATTTGACACCTTAAAAGTTAATGGCACTATAATTACACAGCCATGACAGCAAAGTTCTCATGTGAGGTAAAATGACACTACCGCTCTAAGCATAATGTTTTCAATGCTTATTGTCTTAGCAATTATTCACATTGAAAGCCTGAAATGCCTGCAGAGTGTCAAGAAGGGAGCAGGAAGTTAGTATGCGTGATTTATTCCATTTCAAGGTGAACATGACAGTGTGCCCAATCTTCCTAAGTCTTATATGAGGTTAGGCTGTTTTTGTTCTGTTAAGCCTAGACTTACTGAGTGTTGTACAAATATTAGGCAGTTTCTGCTATCCAGATTACTAGAAAGCTGATACGTGGGGCAAGTAGAATACAACTTAATTGCTCTTAAGGAATGGAATAGAGATTTGTTCATGCAGAAATGAGATGTGTACATAAGAAATAGTAATATTACACTCTTGGAAAAAAAAAACTAAGCAGACAAGAAAATAAAACACTTTCCTTAAAATGTAATTAATTCTTACGAATTCTTCAGCTTTTAGTGAATACAATGGTATATTCCTAACACAAGTGTGATTCACGAAGTAATCATTTTAAAGACTTTCAAAAGGTCAGGAACCCAACTGAGATGCTGGAATCTGTTCTGGGGATTTCCAAACAGGGAGATTTGCAACGGAGGGTGCTGTACATTTTTGATGCCGTAGAAAATGTCTTCTTAATGCACAGCAAGTGTATATCAAAAGTGAACTTATCTTGTGCATCAGAGGATTGGCTGAATTAACTGGGAACCTGCAGGGAGAAGAAAAGATAAGAGATGAATAATGGCTATATGCTAGCAAACAGAGCACTATGTTAAAATAAAAAAACATTTATTTAAGG
The DNA here is from genome assembly GCF_062004578.1 of Staurois parvus. Classification (NCBI taxonomy): domain Eukaryota; kingdom Metazoa; phylum Chordata; class Amphibia; order Anura; family Ranidae; genus Staurois; species Staurois parvus. The sequence goes on from NW_028317850.1 coordinate 2,202,427, forward strand.
CTGTGTGATTTTTATGATTTCTGCAGGTGTGAATGTACCCTGAATGTCTTGTCTCACAAAACCCGTAGGGGTTTTATATTATCTCTAATATCTATGATGTCTTTCATTTTCTGATGAATTCTATAAAAATGAAAAAGGAAACTTGCTCAATGATAATATCTCGGTGCCCTGAAAGCTTTCAATATTTATTCAACTATTTAAATATATCATATGCTTCATCTACAATACTTTTAGTCAGCCATACAAAAGCCAGCAATAGACAGATCAAAATGTGTCCAGTTCAGCAGCAATTGGCTGAATATCGATCCATCTATGGGAAGGCAGCCTATTCTGAAGTCAACCTACCAATGAACTTCAGTACAACCAGCCTGTCAGATTTTTTCATATGATCACTGCTGGCGGCTGTGGAAGGTTCCCCACCAGCAGAACACAATAACTCTAAAGGAGGGATTCGTACCATCAACACTGGCTGTGTTGGTTGGGGAATTGAGCAATTTTCTTTCCCTCCACCTATTAGTTGGAAGCATATTATAGCATATTATCAGGCCAAAAAATAGAAGGGAAACCTGCTTCATATAAAACGTTATTATTCAGATGAACAATTTATTTATTCAGAAATGTAATTTGCCTCTATGACTAAACTTCTTTCTGAGTGAAACGAGTCAGAATGAAGGACTGAGGTGGATGGAATGTATATCAGGACAATAAGAGTTTATGCAAAGTAGCTGTCTGGTGTGCACCCAACATTTCTTAGGATGAAGGTACTGTATGTTACGATGTCAACTGGTCAAGTCAACTCCACAAAATTTGCCAACAAATGTATTATAAATGGGTCAATCTTAAGGTGCCCATACATTGAGCCAGTTATTGTCAAAGAAAGGTTTTTTTTTTTACTTTCCCTTCCAGCATCTGGCCAATACATTTTACATAACTGACATACAACCACGTAGACGTCAAGTTTGTTGTGAGTAAAAAGTTAGTTTTACAAGAGTATGTATGGCAGGTCATAGATTATGCAATTTTCTCCTCTTCCACCACATGTGGAAGGAAAGAACATATCTCGATTCCGATGGGAGAATCCCTCCCACAGCATTATTGTGTTTTGCTTGCAGAGAGTGCAGGGAGTTTTCCCAGAACACAATGATTAGTGTTGCTGGCTATAGCTGGTGGCACTAATCATTCAGAAACAACCCGACAGGCTGGTTATACACAAGTCAATTGATAGATCAGCTTGTGTACAACCAGTGTGCCCATACATGGATCAAAATTCATATGATCTCTGCTGAACCAGTTGAATTTTGATCCATGTATTACCAGCTCATGCCACAACTATCCTTCACTATTATTATTATTATACAGTATTTATATAGCGCCAGAAGGTTTGCTCAGCGCTGCACATTATAGTGGGGGACAGAACATGAGACAATACAGTAACAAAACAATGCACGAGGGGTTCGAGGGCCCTGCTCTTTTGAGCTTACAATCTAGGAGGGAGGGGATAGTGGTACAGAAGGAAGTGGCTGTGGGGGATGGACTGGTGGGAGGAGTGGAGGAGATCGGCTGTTAAGTGAGGGTGGGGTAGGCTTCCCTGAAGAGATGGGTTTTCAGGGTGCGCCTAAAGGTGAGGAGGGTAGGTGACAGTTTGATGGATTGGGGTAGTGAGTTCCAGAGGATAGGGGAAGTCCTGGAGAAGTCCTGCAGTCGGGCTTGGGAGAAGGAGACCAGGGAGCTAGAAAGTAGGAGGTCTTGTGAGGAGCGAAGAGTACGGGTTGGGTGGTATTTGGGTATCAGGTCGGTGAGGTAGTTTGGGGCAGTGTTATGGATAGCTTTGTATGTCAGTGTTAGTATTTTGAATTTAATGTGTTGGGCAATCGGAAACCAGTGGAGGGAATGACAGAGGGGGTGGCAGAAGAGGAGCGGTTGGTAAGGTGGATGAGTCTGGCCGCTGAGTTCAGGATAAACTGAAGCAGGGATAGCCTGTGTTGGGGTAGGCTGGTGAGAAGGGAGTTGCAGTAGTCCAGTAGTCCAGTCCAATATAATGACCACTTCTGTTGTTACCTGCATAAGATGGATATTTGGCACCATTATTGCATTATAGCATTTTTTAAGTGGAACATGCTGTTTATACACTCACCGGCCATACCTGTTCAATTGTTTGGTAACACAAATTGCTAATCAGCCAATCCCATGTCAGCAACTCAATGCATTTAGGCATCTAGACATGGTGAAGACGACTTGCTGAAGTTCAAACCGAGCATCAGAATGGGGAAGAAAGGGAATTTAAGTGGCTTTGAACGTGGCATGGTTGTTGGTGCCAGACAGGCTGTTCTGAGTATATCAAAAACTGCTGATCTACTGATATTTTCATGCACAACCATCTCTAGGGAAATTGAGACTCATCAGACCAGGCAACATTTTTCCAATCTTCTGTTGTCCACTTTTGGTGAGGTTGTGCTAATTGTGGCCTTCGTTTCCTGTTCTTAGCTGACAGGAGTGGCACCTGGTGTGGTCTTATGCTGCTGTAGCTCATCTGCTTCAAGGTTCGACATGTTGTGCATTCAGCAATGGAATTCTACATACCTTGGTTGTAATGTGTTTTTATTTGAGTTACTGTTGCCTTTCTATTATCTCAAACCAGTCTGCCCATTCTCCTTTGACCTCTGACATCAACAGGGTATTTTTCTCCACGCAACTGCAGCTCACTGGATATTTTCTCTTTTTCTGACCATTTTCTGTAAATCCTAGAGATGGTTGTGCATGAAAATCCCAGTAGACTAGCAATTTTTGAAATACTCAGACCAGGCCATCTGGCACCAACACCATACCACATTCAAAGTCACTTAAATCCCGTTTCTTCCCCATTGCGATGCTCGGTTTGAACTTCAGCAAGTTGTTCACCACGTGTAGATGCCTAAATGCATTGAGTTGCTACCTTGTGATTGGCTGATTAGCAATTTGTGTTACCAAGTAATTGAACAGGTGTACCTAATAGAGTGGCCAGTGAGTGTATAGTCTCAACATAGTCTGATACCCAGTTGGGTCCATCCATCACTGTATGTCAGTGTCTCTCACTATCCTAGTCTGTGTCTGTCCTTTTCCGTTGGACTGTGCCTGACCAAGAGGAATTAGTGTTTGTTAATCTATCACAATGGAAGTCTGTCAATGTGTGTAGGTTTGTGCAAGTGTGTGTTTTGGTTTATGATAAGAATTAACATGCCCTCTGAAATACAACCTATGGAGACCAGGCTGCAGCCTTGAAAATGTATACAGTATCTGAACTCCTCAGTGAATCTCAACACCCTCAAAATTTACAGGAGGGGGGTACATTATCCCACTTATATTTAGTGTTGGTTGTCAACAGTGCTCAGATAATGTACTTTCCACCCCATATATTTTGCACTAGAGCAACAACTCAAAAAGTCACAATTTTAAAAAATTAAATACAGATAAAGGTAAACCACGAGGTAGGTATTAACTTTAAAAGTTTCTTTGCTTTAACTTTTTAAATGGTTAATTCATGTTCCTTCTATGTAATACACAGGAAATGTATTCAACAAAGGTAGCCTAAAACGTATTAGAAGCATAGTTAAATGCTGTATGTAACAGATTGTAGGAAAATATATTCGGGTAGGTTCTATTGATCTCTAGAGATACCCATATCTATCAGTTGCTGGCCTAATGATGCAATAGTTGGTCTAAGGCTGGCCATACATTATACAATTGTCTTGTGCAATGTTCCTTTAGATTAATCAAAAATCATATAATATATATGAGGTCAAACCTAAACACTTTCAATTTGTATGCAATCAGGCAAGCCTGTGCACTACATAGTTTAAGGAAATTTAAAGGAAATTGAATGAGAAAATTGTATAATGTGTGGCCAGCTTTAGGAGCACAACTGACAAAGGCAGACACTTTTATGCCATCAGCATTTGGGGCCAGTATAACCAAGCAGGTTATAGTCAAAGGTCTCCTAGATTGTGAGCTCCAAGGAGCAGGGCCCTCCTATCCCTCTTGTATTGAACTGTATTGTCGCTGTATTGTCTCTCGTTATATTGTAAAGCGCTGAGCAAACTGTTGGCGCTATATAAATCCTGTATAATAATAATAAAGGTACTAAAGTAATCAAAAAGCCAAGCGTTTGGATTAAAAGCCTACCAGATGACATGACAATGGACGAATGAACATTTTCAATCTACTCAACCATTGCTAAGGTACATATGGAATAAAATGGGGAAGTATGGAATGGAATTGGCTGCTTATTATGTACACATGCAAATTTCTCAGCAAAGAGAACTGCAGCTTAGGGCTGAAATGTTTATTACATTCTTAGGAATATAGTAACAAAGCAATATGTAAGACTCTCCACAGTAAAACATAAAGCTACAAGAAAATTTATAAAACTTTGTTGAATTGTTGAGATTTGTAGTTTAGGAACTGCAGAGCAAAATAAAATATTCACTGTCCAAGTGTATTTAAATTTCAGGTGGATATCGGGGACAGCACTGTGGTTAAATGGTTAGCACTTTCACTTGGCAGCACTGTTGTTGTCAGTTCAAATCCCAACCATGGCACCACCTGTCTGGAGTCTTCATGTTCTCCCTGTGGCTGCGTGGGTTTCCTCCAGGTACTCTGTTTCTTCCCACACTTCAAAAACATGATGGTAGGTTAATAGGCTCCAATCTAAAAATTGATCTAGTATGAATGTGAGTTAGGGACCTTGGATTGTACACTCTTTCAGAGCTAGAAACTGATGCAAATGTAAAATATATGTATAATGCTGAATAAATTGATGGCACTATATAAGTACCTGTAAAAAATAAATATGCCAAATAAAGAAGACAACAAAAGTGACTGTGTACAGCAGTCACCATATAACTGGATTTTGTATTACCATTATAAAATTGTGAACCATCATGATGATCAAATGCAGAGGAATCATGCAGCTACATCAACCAATCAAGCACTTTAATGTCTAATATGAAATGTAATAATTATCTGGCATTATCACACTCTCAAATGCAGCCTGATTATTTAGAGATTAGATCAAAAATAGCCTAATCCATCAACTATTCAGGTACCTTAGTTAACTGTACACCTTTTGACTAAAAAGTATATTACAAGGCAAGGCCATCATGTCACTAGCAAATATCTGTGAAAATATCTGCATTAAGTACAAGGCTTTGTTCAAGTGGAAGAAAAGCAAAGTAAACAGAGCATAATCTTATTTAATTAAGAGTTGTTAATTATCAGTTGCCCTCTGTCTCAGACTTGATCTGATGACTTTGTTTGAAGTGTGCTTCCAGGCCTTTTGTGTGTCCAGTCATTGCAGTGTTTATTCAAGAAAATTGTAAATGTGCTATGCATGGCTGATCACTTCTTGACATCTGCATTTAACAAAACAAATGGCTCCGAGGGCTGTGCTAAACTTCCTATCCTGGACCTGTCAACTGATAATCTAGAAAGCTGTGACTATTCTAACACATTACATTCTGCCACCACAGGAAGTTGGTCATAGATATTAAAGAATGGTAAGGCACAAAGACAGGACATAATAAAAATACAAAATGAGAGAATTGATTTACTTTTGGACAATGTTCAGGCACAATACCATTGATTACACAAGCAGGCCAGTAGGAATCCTAAAGCTGGCCATATGCTACTAGAATTTATTATTATCATTATACAGTATTTATATAGCGCCAAAGGGTATGCTCAGCGCTGTACAGTAGCAAGGGGGACAATTTAGGCTGATTCCTCCTTATTTGGCTGAAACTTGACAAAAGTTGATTGCTTATCAACTTTTATCAAAGAGACCTGTCCAAAAATTATTGGACAAAAAGAAAAAATTCACATAGTGCGTTATCTTCATTAACTCAGGTATAAACGCATGTGTATTCCGCATTATCTTCACTTCACTATCATTATCTTCACTTTTGGCACGATTAGTGATCACGAGTGTTTGTGCAGAATACACATGCGTTTATACCTGAGTTAATGAAGATAAGATGCACTATGTGAAGTTTTTCTTTTTTTCTGAGGTTTTATGGTTCCATAAATCACTTTGGAGGCTGTTTGAAACAAGAAGGTTTTGGAATTTTTGAAGGTTTCATATTTTTATGACTTTATTTTTTGTAAACGCTTTGACATTTTGGATTTGGTTTTTATATTGTGTTTTTGATTTTTCTGGACACTGTGGGACTATATTTATCATATTTTTGATCTAATTGCAGAAATTGCCACGTCACCAATAGGACCTCTTTGGGTAAGCCAGTGACCCCAATACTCCTGGGCTCTCTCCAATTACCAGGTACTCTTAAACAGCCGTTTCCACCATAGGATCGTATTGAAAGACAGAAGAGATCCTCCTAGTGTAAACCAGTAACTTTATTTCCAAAAAAGCAATTAAAATGCCCACTCACATGTCAGAAACAGAATATCAGCTTTTTCCCATGTTTCCCTTTTTTTTTTTCACTGAGGATGTGAGCACGCTGGAAAATTTATGAAGTTTGTGTTAGAGTTCAATATATTTTTTGTCACAAATGTTTGGGACGTTGCTTGTTGGACACTTTAATTTGGGACTTTTGCTTGTTGGACTTTGATTTATAATTTTTAAATTTTATTGTATTATTTGTATTATTTGCACTGTGTCATATATGAAGATGGCAGTCCAGAGTGGATTATACAAAAGCACTTTCAGACCTTCCATTATTCTTGAGGGTTAATTGTAATGGTGAGCTGCTCTCCTATGGGATTAATCACTGGGTGTTTTTTGATTTCCACTTTATCAGTACAACAATGGCAGGGAGATTTTCATTTGCATCTTGGGTGTCTAGTCATGGACGTCTAGATGTCTATATGACTATAAATTATTTATGATTGCTGTTTTGTATATTTTCTGAATTTCTGAATTTCAAATTTAGCAGCATAGACAGGCATTCCTCTGTTGTAGAATTCAGAATGCTCTGATATCACCGTCCTGTCTCTCCATCTCGTCCAATTAGAGAATGCTTTGCAGTCATTGAGAAAATGGTGCTCGCGATGAGCAGGTGACTTCCTGGGTTCATATTGCAGCAATGCAGGCACTAGACAGGGGACCTGGATGCTAGCGAAGAGCATTGTAATACCAGTGTCTACTACAGTGATGTCCAGCTTCCACAGGGATCCTGCAGGTTTGGTACACACATACATACATTGGTACATCATTACAAGAAATGTTACAGTGGAGCTCTAGTCAAAGCTAAAAAAAAATGAAAATCAGCAGCTACAAAAACTGCAGCTGCTGACTTTTAAAAAACATCCACTTACCTATCCCATGATCCAGCGGTGTCCTCACCACAGCCGGTTTAACTAGCCAACCTTGCTCCCCGGACCAGCATGTTAAGTGTGGGCACACAACTGTCACAGCTTGCGGCTTAACAGCCGGGTGCCCACTGTACATGAGAGAGTAGCGCTGCACCTTGTGAATGGTACCATAGTCTTCTGGGACCCATCACGTGTCCCAGAAGACTACAGGGAGGGAGGTGGGAGGACAACTTCTGCTTCTGATCACCCAGGTGATTGCAGTGGAAGTGGAAGCGGGTACCTGTCAAAACAGAGTACCATTTCCTCATGGGGAGCGGGGGACCAGTACTTAAAGTGCAACTTCCCCTTTTGGGTAGAGCTGTGCTTTAATGTTGCCCATCATTGAGACAAGAAAAGGGAGCGGGGGACCAGTACTTAAAGTGCAACTTCCCCTTTTGGGTAGAGCTGTGCTTTAATGTTGCCCATCATTGAGACAAGAAAAGTGAATTCTATTCCCCACAAATATCTTACATGATTTCATTGAACATAGTGGTTGATTTACTAAAACTGGAAAGTGCAAAATCTGGTGCAGCTCTGCATAGAAACCAATCAGCTTGCAGGTTTTCTTGTCAAAGCTTAACTGAATAAACTGAAGCTAGAAGCTGATGCACATGCACAGCTGCACCTGATTTTGCTCTCTCCAGTTTTAGTAAATCATCCCCCTAGTATTTATTTAAAGGATAGAGACATTTTTTAACAATTTATACAATAGGTAGCTTCTGTTTTTCTTGACCTGCAGTACATTTGTATGCACACAGTGATGTTAAACATGTCGATGGATTCAAACAAGCATACTATATCTACAAATAAGATGAATTTTCTTCACATGATCCTTAACGTCAAGAGTTAAGCTGTTACTTAGCCAGAAAGGTATTTTCATCCTCCATTGAACAGCCATTAGTGTTGTTCACAGCAAATGACATAAAGAACTTGAGATGACATCTCCAAACATTCTAATTAAACTAATTACTCTACTTTATGTTCCATTCAACAGATGCCTGATAGATTATCAGAGTCACAGAAGTGATTTTGCTTGGACATGTCAGACCTGGATTAGTTGTGATATGATCAACTCTACCCTATAGACTTCCCTTTGACTTTGTATTTAAGAGAACAATGCTAAATATTTTGGTGGTGGCGGAGAAGGGGGGGGGGTTCTATGCAGGATGAGAGGTATTTTCGCAAAACTGATTTTGACATGAACTTATCAATATTGCTGTCAAAACCAAAAACTCTCACTTTATTCCACGAGCTGCTTAGGTAAAGCTGGAATTTTATTTCTGTGGACATGCAACATATTGAGGGTAGTGAGAGACCAAGATCAGGTCCAGGACACACTGAGGAGCAATTAAAAGCAAACCTTCTACTAATATGTGGGGCTTTCATTGCTGATGTCCATTCTCCTGGTGGTTATATTGATTTTGTGACTTTGATGTTTTCTGAGTCATGGACTGAGTCATGGACCTGAAACAAATGATGCAGATCAGGAAAGTCAGACCAAAATCAGGAATTCTTAGCTGCGTACTTGTTCAAAGTCATTGACTGAAAGAATTGAGGCTAGAGGGTCAGTGTGACAGTCAATCAAATAGTATTTACAGAATGAGAAGTCAGCAGTGACAGCCTCCATGTTTCTCTGACGTTTCTGTTAGGCCACGTTTGCGTGTTTGTCTTGTGATAGCATAGGGCAGCCCATTCAAGTACAACGACTTACAACAAATGCAGTAAAGTAGAACCTGCACCTTTTTTTTGCAATGAGCCTGAGTGCTTTTTTAAATGTGTGTTTTGGCACATCTCCCAACAAAGTACCTGTTACCAACATTTGAGATGCCATTAAGAATTAATGAAACTGTAAGCGTGATGCATGTTTTATTGCATTTTTTGCACATTTCTAGGAATGTGTGCAGAAACACGGATTTCTGAAAGCCAAGGTGTAAATGGAGCCTTAAAGCTCATTATGTCTTTAAAGTGACTCTATCATGAGAGACGTACTGGAACTGCAATTGCTGACTTTCTTCAAAATTGTTTGTTTCCTGGCTGTGCCTAATGTTATTCCTACTTTAACTGACATGCTTGAAACATGCATGCTGAAAATGAGTAGTAGGATTCTATATCTCTTTATTAATTGCTGGTGATTGGCTCAGGAAGCATTGAATCCAACGTATCAACATTTCTTTAAAAAAACCCTTAAGTTCACCTCCCCCAATGACCCCATTGCATTTTAATGCATTTACATTCCAGAAATAGTGAAAATTTGACAAAATCTCAAGTGTTTCGCTAAAAATTTGGGATAATAAAAACTCTCGGTTTCGCTCACCCCTAGTTCTAAGCTACCCACAGACATGAGACAACAACGCAGTGGAAAAATGGCCCAGCAGAACCACCATAGAATGGCTTTTTGGGGTAAATCACGAAGGTCTTGCCTACATTAGCTTTAAATTCTGAAGAGTGATCCACACTGGATTGATTTTCAGAGGGCATTTGGCAGTTGGTGAGGGGGTGAGGAGGTGTTATATTGCCTCCTTTTTTAACCCCTTAAACCATTGCGTGTGGTTGTGGGGCACCCCCAGTTGAATGGGTTGCATTCTGTGGGCAGCACTGCCGCTGAATGCAACAGCGGGGAAACTTTTCTGAGCCGTGATGCAAAGCATCATGGCCGCAGCATGCGTACACCCCTTTCTGCAGCCTTCTCAACTGCATGTTTTTACCATGCCTCAACCATAGATGTAAACCAGACCTAACTGTGTATGTTCAAAAAACCTACCCCAATCACTGTTTCTCACATTGTACACGTTTTGCTAAGAGTACATGAGGAGTGACATGAGTGTGGTTGAATCATGGCAGTTTGAGTTATGGGAAGCATCATAATATCTGATAGATGTCAGTGTAAGATTCTTTATATACAATATATTTATATTTTAATAGTGGAGATGAGGAGAAAACAGCCAGTTATGAAGCTGAGGGACATGTATGAATTATTCTATGAGCCTATGAGATCTACTACCAAGCTACCAAGCACCTTTTTCAATGAACAAACTATATTCTCCAATTTTCAAGTGATACTTAAAGTGGTTGTTAACACTTTCATATACTCAGTGAAGTGATACAAAAAATTAAACAAATCTGCCTACATAAGTTGTATCTATTTATCTGCACTCTTCTGTTCTCTACATCCATTCAAAGTCCAATATTTATAAAGCTTGTCTGAGCTGTCAGAAAATAGAGGGAAGAGAACTCAAATACACACTGCAGAGCTCAGGGAGGAGAGCTCTGCAAGCTAATTGGAGGGAAGGGTAACCCCCCACCACACACACACACACAGGAAGAGGGCTGAGGCTTGTCAGAAATGATTTGTGCTGATAGCAGAGCAATGAGGCAGCAGACAGAAATGACAATTAGTGCTCTTGAAAAGGACAAGTACCCACTATAGAGGGATATGCTTTGCTTTTTTTTTCTTGCCTGAGTTTTACAACCGTTTTCGGCCACACAGCAATAGAATTTCCTCTAATATTTTCTTTTTTGGATTGTTAATTTAAATTTTCTAATGTTTAATGGGGTCAAATCAACATTTGTGTTTGACTGTAGTGGTGAGAAAATTTGAAGGAGCAGGATGGAAAATTTAAATGAATGCAAATCTAAGTGTGAAGGTGGTTTAATGAAAATTCATAAATGTTGTAATGAAAGAGATTTCAAGTAAAATTAGTTGACTCAATCATGGAAAGAAAGAATGTTCTGGTGAACAATGTTTAAGAATGTCCATACGAACATTGAAATGTAAATGTAGACATGTATGCCCAGTTTTATTCCTATTTGAGCCATCCACAACTCTGCCCCCCAGCTACATCTCTAGCCTTGTCTTAAAATACCAACCAAACCATTCTTTTTTCTCCTCCCACAGCCTCCAGCTCTTCTAGCTCCCTCATCACCTTCTCCCATGCAAGTCTCCATGACTTCTCCAGACCCTCTCCTATCCTCTGCAACTCCTTGCTACAATCAGTCTGACTATCTCCTACTCTAGCCACCTGAAAATCCATCTCTTTAAAAAAGCCTCCACCTAACAAATACATTTTTATTTTCTCTCTTAGCTCCCCCCCCCCCCAGTTAATACTTTTGGTATCGCTTGTCCCTCCCTTTTGGATTGTAAGCTCTGATGAGCAGGTCCCTCTGATTCTTCTTCTGTTGTAATAGAAAATTAAATACATTTTTCTCCACATTTTGCAGCATCTGTTTATTGTTTGGGTCAGAGGGAAATACTTCATAGGGTTTCATTGGCACATAATTTGAATATGAATAAGAAGATCTATTGTTGTCCGCTGCCTTTGGTAAAAGATCTGACCTGCAATCTATGGCCATTCTTAAAGATTCTTGAATCTTTGTTGGCTAGAAAATAGCCTTCTCTATGGCGAGTGTCAAAAATCTCCATTTAATGCAAACGTGATGAACTTGTCTCATTGAATGTGGTTTTGGAATCTTGGTGACTTGGTGAACCCACACAACATTTTCTATCCTTTACCTTGGCAATAATCCTAACAGTATGCATCAATATGTCAGCACACATTACGGCTGAAAGGTTTTGGAGCCATTGTTTGTTTTAGTTCTCTCACCTTTTTTCTCAAAGGTTGAGAATTGTTTGCTTGTCTCCTTGTTCCAGCCTGCTGCCAATGTCAAGTAACTCCCTAAACCGTTTATGGCAATTAATGATTACATTCCATTAAATGACTGCAACATGGGCAGGATTTGTATTCTGTAACCAATTAACCAAAGCATTGTTTTTATGTAAGCTCTGAAAGCATAACCTTTTTAGCACTCTTAGCCAACTTTTTAAAATTAATTTTGAAAATTTTTGATTTTGAAAACAAAATCAAATTGAACATATTAAGAAAATACATGTGTTTGACTTAAACCTATAAATGAAACATATGATGCAGTATATTGATAATTCAGAGAAGGCTTGGTATCCTAAACTCTAAGTTAGTTTGATGTAAATTAAAATTCTAGCTTTATAACTAGAAAAAAACAGAATTATATTTGTCAAGTACATTGATGGGACATTCATTCTTCCAACATGAAGTTTGTCAGTCCAATGAAAGCTAATGGAACATGTTTGAATCATTAATAGAACGCAAGGTTTCTTATGTTACTATTGCTGTATGGAAAGCCAACTTTTCAACTGCTGTCTGTATTCCTATCCCTAGGTGCTCTTTTATATATACTTTGAATTTCTTTTATATTTTTGTCCAATATATTGTATAAAGAACTGTAGATGATCAATATTAACCTTCTTGTATTTACTCCTTTGTATGTTCTTTCTGTTTGATTTTGCTTTTAAGTTCAATATATTTTAATGATCAATATTAATTAGTTCCAGACGCCTTTGCTCAAGAGGGCTTTGCCTGTTTGATTTAGGATATGAAATGTATGACTTTAAAGAATATATTCAAGTACTGTCAAATAAATGTCGACTTAACCATGTGTTGTAAGTATATACAATTATAAGCAATATTCAGCACTGATTCTTGAGGGCAGATTGATACATAGGTTTGTGTTCTGTTATAAGGCCTCGTTGAGATAACTTTCCAATAAAATCCAGAGCTATAAATGATCACACAGATGAATGTGTGTATATTTGTTAAGGAGTCATGCTGTGGTGGCAAGCAACTGAAACTGTTAAATAATAAAATTATCATTTCCTGGATGTAAGTCAAAAAGTATAGCATTTTGTTTACTTTAACCAATTGCTCACAAAATACAATATTTAAAGCTGAACTCCTTGAAAACCACTAATTAAAAAGATGAAATACAGAAAAGGGAGCTGTTTCAGATTCCAAAGGATTTATTATTATCATTATTATTGTGATTATTATTATTATTATTTTTGTCCATCCAGCTCTGACATCTGGAGGGAGTTCTCCAAAGAAAATGTTGCCAGGACTGTGCTGCAGTGCCCTCCTATGAAATACGGAGTACTCAGCCTTCCCCGGATCTCTCCGGAGGATGGTGATATCACTTCCTGCACTACAGCAGCTGGTGGAAAATATAATATCTTTTTTCTTTTGCATGTTGTTTTTAATTTTTTTTTCCCCAGGTTTTTCAGCAAGGGGAATTGGATGGGGGTGGGTCATGCATAAACAGAACACCTGGCAGCACATTCAAGATCCACTTTCATAACTGATTAGAAATATGTAGTTCTTTTTTCTTTGGATATTTAAATGCCACCCTCTGGTTCCTGGACACCCAACCAGTGCTGACAGAGCACATGGTGTCTGCTGATTAAAGGAGGAGATATTAAGAGACAGATGCCAGAAGACTGGATAGGCAAGTCCTCTTAATAACTGGCTCTGTCTGAATATCAATGTCAGTAGGGGCATACCAGTAGACAGGATGGCTTCTCTGGGCAGACTTCTGTGCATCTTCACAGGCTAATCCATATTATTTCTTTTGGATGTGGGAATTGGGCACATGCTCAGAATGGTATGCAAACCCGTGTGCATACATTATTATTATTATTATTATTATACAGTATTTATAAAGCGCCAATAGTTCGCTCAGCGCTGTACATTACAAAGGGAGACAGAACATGTGACAGAACAATACCAATACAATGCAAAACATGAGGGGATCAAGGGCCCTGCTCTTTCGAGCTTACAATCTAGGATATGCATATCGGCGTGCTCATGCACACTTGTGACAGATGTTGGGATCCAATGGGCTATTTAAACTGTGCCAGCTTTGTCTTCAGCCTACTGTGTATCCTGAGACCTTCTGTTCCTGTAGCCTGGCTCCAGTTGCTGACCTGGTTTGTCCTGACTACTCTCTGAACTCTGCCTGCATTGACCTCAGCTTGTCCTTAACCACTGCTTCTGCCTGCTCCATTTGCTACTGTTCCACTGATTGGCTCCTGACCCAGCTTATACCCTGACCACACTCCTACCTGTGCCTCTGTACCTGATTCATCCTGATAGTTTATGACCCGTTCTGCCTGGCTGATTCTTCCTGTGGTCCCTGGTGCCTGCCTACCATCCTGCTCTGCCAGCTCATCTACAGTCTGCTACCAGTATAAGCCTTGTCTACCCACAGTTGCTAGTACCAGTCTGCTTCAGTCAGCTGCCTTGCGTGGACACCCGCTCTGCTGCTGGCAAGACTTACAGGCGCTCGTGCCACTCTGCACTCCTGCACCTTCTGTTCACACCATCAGAGGCCCCAAGCCAAAGGTGTAAGAAAGAGCCTGAAATGGTGAGGAAGGCCTGCTACCAGGTACGTGATATTCAGATCCTGAAGATCATAGGCATGAAGAGATTGAGTAACTGACATGTTATTGATAGGAACTGAAGGGGTGGATACTTTGGAAAAATGTAAACTGTTCTGATCTCTTATTGATGTTCAAAGCCCAACTCCAGGAAAAGTGAGGCTGTGTCCACATTGCAAGGATTTACTTCGTATTTTTTTTTCATTTACCTGATCCTACGCTCCTCCAACAGAGCATTCCCCTGTGCTATGGTAGTGGACTGTCCCTCGGTGTCTTCACATCCAATGAAGGGCTATGGGCCCTACATTGATATTGATGACATAAGACCTTAGACCACTGGAATGTAGGAAAGAAGAAGCTGCAGGGACTGGTCCAGCAGCTTGTAGGAGCCTGTGGCAGCAGAAGATCAGATAAGAAATGAATAAGCTGTTAACCCTTGCACTGTGGACATTGCCAGACTGTAAGGGAAGACTTTTAAGTCTCTTGGAGTTCAGTTTTAACTGCAGGGATGATAATTATATTTAGACATGTGCTTTCAGCTAGAAGAGGGACCCAGCTAACATTCTTATTCTGAATGGGAGGCACTGGTTCATTATAATCAGCTGGTCCACTTTATGTGTTCTAACGAGGAAAGCAGCAGGGTCTGCAATCCTTGAGAGGCAATTAACCCCTGGGGAATATTTCACCAATATTTGAATTCCATATTGCTGAGGATGCCTAAAATGTAATATATCTTAGTGCAAAGTTCTGAGAAAATCAGTAAGTCACTCACACAAGCATGAAGTGACATTTTGGTCATCTTGCAATGAATTTTACAGCAAATTACAGTGGCTGAAGATATAAGAGGAAAGGTCATTTTTTTAATAACAATAAACTACAACATGGCTTGTGTAGCAATTGTATATGTTATATTATTATTATTATTTGCAATATTTGTTCCACCAAAGTGGAGTTACCCTTTTTATTGAAACTGTGCATTGTACATGCCAACTTTTTACTAGCTATGCTGGCTCCCATAGCTGCCTATGCTCATCTTGTCTTCCTTGTGCCATCTTTCTTTTTATCTGTAGATGCAAGTAGAAGAAACTCTGTTTAAGCCCCAAGACACGACTTGGAACGTATGCATAGCTGAACACTTTCTCCCGCCCCCATGGGACAGTGCTGAGGAATCAAGCAGTCAATGACCAAGCACCAGCACTGTTGCATAGAAGCAAGGTCAGTGAGTCACATGCAAGTGAGTCCTCCATACCAGTAAGTACAAAGTAAGAAATTTTGCTTCCCCTGATGAACATAGTAGGGGAGACAAAATATGTATAAGCAGCTTCAGGAGTCTTTATTAAATTGAATGGACATGGGCAAAGAACAACTTCACTTTTAAGTTCAATTCTACTTTAGTGATGGAGAACATTATATAGGTAAAGACTGTAGAACTGGTCAGATGTGATGTTTTCATTATGGAACTGTAAGTGCCAGTTCACACCCATATTGCACAGGTCTACAGATGGGTCAGCAGATTTTGGGGTGGTAGAGCTTGGGATACATGGCGGGAGGATCACATCGAGCGGGGTTTGGGGGGCACATTTGAATGGTTTTGGAAGTGCTCGGGTGGCATTACAGAATCTCAGCGCAAAAAATTTTGTGAATATTAACTTCAACTGTCCAATCATGTGAAAAGCAAACTCTCGTTTACTTTATTTTATGTGCACAAAATTGGATAACTGAAGTGAATCTTCAATCAATGGTGTGAAGAGTCTACACTCTTTTAGTAAATCAGCCAAATAATGGATAATTCCTCCTTATCATCTGCTTTTAAGATAAGTTCTCCCTGTGTCTGTGTGGGATTCCTCTTGGTACTCCGGTTTCCTCCCACACTCCAAAGACATGTTGATAGGATAATTGGCTGTGTATGTATGAATTTGAGTTAGGGACCTTAGATTGTAAGCTCCTTGAGGGCAGGGACTGATGTGAATGTGCAATACATATGTAAAGTGCTGTGTAAATTGATGTAAATTAGATATGAATGCTCCCAATACAGGGTGGTTACTGTGGGGACAAATTGGGAGTCCTAAAGTGCCTTGTCCTAATATTGACTAATTGAAAATGAAAGGAAACTCATGGACTTTATAGGCACTACAACAATATTCATTAAATGCAACGCTTTATTAAACATATACATACATGTTACAAGGTGGCATGGTGGTGGCGTTTGAGGCTCTGAGGCAGTCCAGAGGCCTATATATCCAGCATATCTTTACCATTACATAGACAAATATACAATTGGCTAAAGGTTATCTACCACCCAGGAGAGCCATAATACAGAATATTATCCCACCCCAGAAGGAGTGCCATTAAGTTGTTCGGTCAATTTGTGGGACTTATCCAGGGCCTTGGACTCTTTGTTGAACATTTCAGTGAGACCTTTATACATAATACTGTCCTCGTAGAGTTAACTAAGGTGTATTTTACGAGGGAAATAATCAGTGGCCCTACTATGTTCATCTAATGGGGAGACACTGTCATAGGGCGTGCCGTCCATTTCTCCGGCTTTGCTGGGATCCCCTCATTGATTGGCCTCTCATGGTGTTATTGGGTGCTTTTCTCCATTGTCTATGTGCAGATAAATTTTCTTACATCTCCTGAAGAAGCAATATCATCACAAAACACGTTGAGCCATTATCATCACTATATAAAGAGTACCCCTGTTTAGCTATTGCTGAGATGCGGCATATTTTTTAAATTGTGGGGTCTACCAATAGTATGTGAATCTGCATTGATTTTCTTGTATGTTGCAGGGTTAGGTCGTATTCTTTAATGATTTTATATATGTTTGTATATATTTATTAAAGAGTTGCTGTGTAAATTGATGGTGCTATATAAGTACCTGTAATAAATAAATACTAGGAAAAAATTAAAGTCTCCCCTAAAAAACTGCATTTTGTCCATATTATTATTATATATATAATTTTTTAGATAAATGGGACCTATCAGTTTCTAAGCACACATAAATGTGGCCTTGAAGCCATAACGACACTTTTAAAGAGTTTCCTTCAGTCTCCTTTTTTCCTCTTATTTGAAATCTTAGTGTAAGGTTTGGCCCTCGGATCCCAAAGCGATGGCCCTCGTGCTTACGTCTGAAGGATTAGTGGTTAATGGTTCTTCATCCCTCTTTAGCTGGCTGAAGCTAAACAAACATTATAGATTACTGCTGATGAACAAAAATACTGTATTTTCTTTTGCTGATCTTTTTCTTATGTGAAATAAAAACAGGCTTTAATTAAATTTGATATGATAAGTCTGAATGCCGCATAGTAATAACATGTAAAGGAATCCCAGTTATTCTACCTTCTGAAAATATACATAGACAGTGTGCCCACTGCTGTAAGGAAATGAACACAACTAAATGGATAGTTTATTGCCAATATGTATGATTCCTGTTCAGTGTTGTGCTGAAATATAGTACCACTCAAGGCAAAGTTGTCAAAATTCTTGCTTAAAACAAGCCCCTGTTCACAAATCTATTTAATATTCACTCATAACACTACCAGGGTACCAACATACTGAGGTCAGCAGCAATTCTCACATTATACTACTCTACTTTAGAAATGGCCACTTGTAGTCTCCAGTGGAAGTTGGTGTAACAGGGTGACAATGTAGGAAACCAATTGGGAAACAAGAACAGAGTGTTGTCACTTTATAAAAGAAAGTGTCCAATAGGACCTTCATGACAGGATCACCAATTATTATATCAAAGTAGTATTAAACCCCAAAACCAAAAAATTAATATACCGTATTTGCCGGCGTATAAGACGACTGGGCGTATAAGACGACCCCCCTACTTTTCCTGCTAAAATGTAGTGTTTGGGCTATACTCGCCGTATAAGACTACCCCTCTTCCAATGCACACCAGTGGGAGGAATAGTGCCCCATCATTGATGTCAGTGGGAGGAATAGTGCCCCATCATTGGTGTCAGTGGGAGGAATAGTGCCCCATCATTGGTATCAGTGGAAGGAATAGTGCCCCATCATTGGTGTCAGTGGGAGGAATAGTGCCCCATCATTGGTATCAGTGGCAGGAATAGTGCCCCATCATTGGTATCAGTGGCAGGAATAGTGCCCCATCATTGGTGTCAGTGGGAGGAATAGTGCCCCATCATTGGTGTCAGTGGGAGGAATAGTGCCCCATCATTGGTGTCAGTGGGAGGAATGGTGTCCCATCATTGGTGTCAGTGAGGGGTGGAATAGTGCCCCATCATTGGTGTCAGTGGGGGGTGGAATAGTGCCCCATCGTTGGTGTCAGTGGGGGGGGGAATAGTGCCCCATCGTTGGTGTCAGTGGGGGGGAGGAATAGTGCCCCATCGTTGGTGTCAGTGGGAGGAATAGTGCCCCATCGTTGATATCAGTGGGAAGAATAGTGCCCCATCATTGGTATCAGTGACACCAATGATGGGGCACTATTCCTCCCACTGAGACTTGCTGACCCTGTTCTCGTATGGTGCTGCTGCAGCCAGCATATGTGGTTGCAGCAGCACCTCTACACAGAACACTTACCTGCTGCTCCGGCACTCAATTTTCGCGGGGCCGCTCGGCTCCGCCCCCTCGCCGGTGATTGGCCGCCTGTGTGCCTTTCCTGAGCTACAGTTCTGGCGGGCAATCACCGGTGAGGAGGCGGAGCCGAACAGCCGCACGAACATCCAGTGGCCGAACTGAAGGAGACGCCGCGCTTCCTGGACCGGATCGTCGTGGGACTGGATCCAGGTAAGAGACATCAGCCCCTGCAAACCCCTGTACTTAATGCCGCAGCCCCCCTAACATGTGTACCGGCGTATAAGACGACCCCCGACTTTTGAGAAGATTTTCAAGGGTCAAAAAGTCGTCTTATACGCCGGCAAATACGGTATTACCCCTTACCATTCATTTGATGTGGTGGCTGCATTAGTTTTTTTCTCCTCTGATTTCACCTGGTGATCTGGCAATAACACACCTTCAGTATTAGAGTCTGGATGAAAGAGGAACAGAGACACCTTTAGACAGCTGCATTGTCAGTCTGGGTGAAAGGGGAGTGTTAGATGATCTAACAGTTTTAAATACAGTAACAAATTGAATGCGAACCCCAGCTAACACTTTATAAGCTGTTACAGCAACAGTTTACTTCAAATAAATACAGAAAAAGCGAGCATATTCAAGATAGGTCACAAAAAAGGTTTTTCAGCTAAAAAGCAAGTTTCTTTCCTTGCATGCATTGATCATTGTAAGCACCCCTTCCAGCGGTAAATGGTTTGTCTCAACACTCTAACTACTACATCTACAAGACAGCTTTTGCTTTTGAAAAACAACAGACATACTGACAGGATCACCAGGTGAAAATACAAGAAAGCCAAAAAAAAAAAGGAAAACAAATGCATCAAACACATCTAAGACCTGGTAAGCTGCACAAAAATGATTGTTTGCCTTTGGGTTTAATACCGCTTTAAATATAGTTTCTGCATTAGATTTTAGATCTTTTTACCTTTATTTTCACATGTGATCCAGCCAGCAACACCTCCTGTCTAAGGTGGTCTCCACTCTGGATGCCTGAGGAGCACACCTTTGGACAGCAGCATTTTCAATCTGGGAAGAGGGTAGTGTTAGTGCCCTAGCTGATGTAGACTTCATTAACAAATTTAACTCAATCTACAGCTAACACTTTATAAAAAGTTACAGCGCCAGTTTTTTCATTCTTGTTTTGAACTACCCTCTCGAGGGCCACTGAATTTTTGGGTCTCCCTTAAGCTCTGCACAGCCAGGCAACATGCATTTTCCATGCTTTCTCACAAAGTCAAAAAATCAGTCCTTGAGCTTGGTTTTGTTGTTTTTATTAGGGGTTAACAACTTGCATGGGGTTCAGGGGTATATGGGATGCCCAAAGAACTGTAAAACTCAAGGACAACTTCTTAGCAAACACTGTACAATATGTGGAACAAAAATCAGCAATAGTCTCTTTAAGAAGCAAAGAGTCCCCTTTGGTGTACCTCCTCAGACCCCAGATGAAACTCTCCTCATACACCTAGCTGTCCTGAGGGTATCTCTGGGCAAGGGATTCCAGAATCCACTGTGAAGCAGTCCCAGGTGAAGACTACTTGGGTATTGCACCTGACTGCACTCTCCCTTCTGTGGCCCAAGGGGTGTAGAAGTACACACACTGTCCTGTCCTTTAGCTTAGTGGGTTGCAGTTGCTTTCAGTTCTTATGCTGGGCTGGCTCCTTTTCTGCTGACAGGCTGTCCACCCTAGGAGATTGTAAGGTAGTGGAGATCCTTCTGTCTGCTCCAGCCTGTAGGTCCCCTGGGGCCCTCTCCCAGGCTCCACACTCCAGCACCCTCCTTACTCCATCTTCTACCTGAACACTAGCACTACACCTTCTGCACAGGCTCTCTCACATTTAAGTTTTGCTCTTAGCCACCATGCCCTGCCTCCTGCCTGGGGATTGGCAAAGTTCCCTTAAACAAGCAAATCTAAGCCTCTGCCCTTCCTTCGCCCCTCTTCTAGAAAGTTCCTCCAGTTTCTAGAAGAATGGAAGGGCTCCAGAAGCCCTGACCTGTAAAGCCTCTCAGACTGACCAAAAATACCCTCACTGCCTCACTCCTAGCCTGACTCATCCCAGGCTTCTAACAAGCTTCTGACTAATTAAAAAAAAAACATTTCTACTTAGAAGGCGCTGCATCTGAGATAAAGGTTTTATGTAAATAACACATTTTAGCCACATTTTAATGCTCTTGTACTGCCTGCCAACGTGCCAGGTAATTAAGACAACGGCAGGCAGACTGGATAGTAAAGCACAATTGCATTGCTTCATGTTGCATATTGTTGCATCAAGAATTCTAAGGCATGTCACATTCTCTAGGATTTGCCATAAGCTCCCACCTCCATTGAGGCCAATTGCAAGACACAAAAATGTACGTGTAGAATTTTTTTACATGCTCAGTGCACGTTTTTGAAGTGTTTAGAACATTCACTTCTCTTTTTGTAAAACCAAGGCACATGTGAAAGAGAGCCTAAATGGTTTGTCTCAACTCTCTTAATACCACCTTTGCTGGACAGCTTGGTCTGTTAAAGTAAGTTAAAAAATACTAGACTTACCAGAGAAGTGACAGACATCCACATTACTTTCTCCAGACACTCGAGATAACCACCCTTAGAGGTTTATCAAATGCATCAAACACTTCTCCTCTTTTAAGCCCCAAAGAGACAATATTTCCACTGGAATGCTATTCACATCTAGATTCTTTCAGGATGCATGCTCCAGGGGAGGCATCTCGACACTGTACCAGTCATTTCAGACACCAAATATTAAACTACCCCACCAATTGGGGTGGGAAGCAAACTTAGACATGGATATATCAGAAGGACATTGGACATAATGAATGGAAAGAATTCATAAAGGTATCCTTAACACAACCCTGGGAGAGCCGAATTACAAAGTCCTTTTCCGGTGGTATTTAGTCCGAAGCTTCCCCTCTTTGTTTCCAGGGCTGTGGACAGGAAGGTACCATGCTTCATGTATAGTAGACCTGCCCTAAGGTTTGGCAGTTGTGGACTAAAATATTTACCTTCATAAACTCCATAACAACTGGTAACATACCTAAAAATTCATGAACGGCACTCCTGAAAGATATCCCTGTTTCTGTCAGCGAAAACGGTGAATGCCAAGGCATGGAAGTCCCCAGTTGTTCTAATAGCCTCCACTATGAACAAACTTGCTTGAATTATGCTTCATAAGGAAGTGGCCAGCATCTTACAAGGTAAACAATCCAAATTTAATAAGATCTAGGACCCCTGGCTCCAATATCTGGAGTCTACAGATTAAGTGGGGGGAAAGACCCTGCACTGGGGAGCTACTGACTGAGGCACACCCACATCTTTCTCATCTCTATTTCCTACTTTTCTCTTTCTTATCCCTCTCCTTCATTCATTCCTATCACCTTCGCTTATGGATTGGCCATTATGTTTTCTTATGAGGTTTACATCCTAGAACATACAGTAGGTCCCCTACTTTTATTTTTACATTTATTTTTTATGTATACTACTGTGTCAAAGTTTTAGGTAGTTTTGAAAAAATGCTGTAAATTAGGAATGCTTTCAGAAATATAGGAGTTAATAGTTTATATTTATCAATTAACAAAATGGAAAGTAAATGAACAGAAGAGAAATCCTAATCCTTATCCTATATCCCGCTATAAAAATCCTGTATACTAATAATAATAAAATCAATATTTGGAGTAACCACTCCTTGCCTTCAAAACAGCAACAATTGTTCTAGGTACACTTGCACACAGTTTTTGAAGTAACTCAGCAGGTAGGTTCTTCCAAACATCTTGGAGAACTAACCTCAGATCTTTTGTATATTAGACTGCCTCAAATCCTTCTGTCTCTTCATGTAATCCCAGACAGACTCAATGAGGTTAAGATCAGGGCTCTGTGGGGGCCAAAACCATCACTTCCAGGACTCTTCCAGGTTCTTCTTTATAGTGAAGATAAATCTTAGTGAATGCTTGGAGTCGTTGTCCTGCTGCATAATAAATTTGGGGCCAATCACACGCCTCCCCGATGGTATGATATGATGGATAAGTATCTGCTTGTATTTTTTAGCATTGAGAACACCATTGATCCTGACCAAATCTCCAACTCCATTTGCAAAAATGCAGCCACAAACTTGCCAGTATCCTCCACCATGCTTTGCTGTTGGCTGCAGACACTCATTATTGTACTGCTCTCCAGTCCTTCAGCAAAAAAACTGCCTCCTACTACAGCTAAATATTTCATATTTTGACTGGTAAGTCCAGAGCACCTGCTGCCATTTTTCTGCACCCCAGTTCCTATGTTTTCATGCAAAGCTGAATATTTTAGCCTTATCACTTTTTGGCTGCAATTTGTGCAGGAAGACCACTTATGGCCAAACTTCTACCAGTTCTTTGCAGATGGCACTGCTGGGCATCTTCCAGTGTTGAAGGGAAGCAAGCATGATGTGTCTTTCATCTGCTGCATTAAGGTTCCTTGGCCGACCAATGTGTCTATGGTCCTCAATACTGCCCGTGTCTTTGTGCTTCTTCAAAAGAGCTGCTTGAACAGCACATCTTGAAACCCCAGTCTGTGTTGAAATCTTTGGCTCAGAGAGACCTTGCTAATGCAGTATAACTACCTTGTGTCTTGTTGCTGTGCTCAGTCCTGCCATGGTGAATGACCTGTGACATTAAACTGTCTTCAACAACCTCAGCTTAGTAACAGAGTTTGGCTGTTCCTCACCCAGTTTTAAGCCTCCTAAATGGCTATTTCTGTTTGTACAAACCTGTACAAACCGTTGTACAGCATTGTATGTTACAGTAAATTATCATCTCTAAAAATGGATAAGGCCTAGACAGAGTTCTATTTTGCTAGGTAGAATGTGTAAACAAAAAGGGGCTTCACGTGCTTGTGTTATGTATAGATCCTCATCCCACAATACTCTGTGGTGCTTCATGCATCTATTTTGCCATCTACTGTGCCTTATCCAAGTCTTTGTCCTAAATGAATGTTTGTAACTCTTTTGTTCTGCCAAAACAATAACAATTGTTGAAAAAGAAAAATAATAGACTTACTGACTGGATCACCAGGTGAAAATATAAGAAAAAGCGTAACAAAGGAAACTAATGCAGCCACCACATCTAAGAATTTGTAAGCTGCAACAGAACATTTTTGGTTTTGGGGTTTAATTAATACTGCTTTAAAAAAAAAATCTACAGATAAAAAAAATACATGAAGTGTATATGAGATTTTAGTGAATGTGTTTACATACTGTATGTATTACACTTCTTATGCACACAGTTTAGCTGAGTGTTTCATAGAACAAAACCTGCTTTTAATAGGAAACATTCTTGCTATACTTTGTTATAATGTGCTTCTAAAGTTTAAATTGTTCCACACACGTCCATACTACAATTTTGAACAATTTCTATAAATTACAAGGTGCAACCGATATGCTGAGCATTTTGTTTACATTCTGAATATTTGTCCCTCATTACCATGAAAAAGAAACTTCCAGGAAACAGCAAAATGTGTTGGAATAGTATTAGTTAACAAAATAATTGACTTGTAAACCTTGCATCCTTTACATGATTTACTAACTAGTGTTGAATGTAGTAAATGTACCCTAAAACAGTCAGGGTAGTATAGCGTGCCAAAAAAGCCTTTATGCAAAGCGATTAAAATGGAATCCTAAGGTCTACATTGTGGTAATCAGTGGTGTAAAGTGATAAGGGTGATAGGTTTATCAGATGGAAAATGCCAAGCCATAAATCTTTACAATATTTTTTTTTTCCGTCTGGGCAAATGGTGTATTGCCAAGAAAAGCCTTTGGATCTTATTTATTTATGTGGCTGATTGGGCTTGTGCTGTGAAAATGTCTCCTCCACAATCCATCCATCTCCATCATCTGCACAGTAGAGTTCTTTCCAGCTGACTTGCTGTACCCTGCATGTAACACATGTGTGCCGGATATACCTGTAAATTCTGCCACCCGCTTTGACTTGATTGTAAAACACAACTGCGGCTCTGTTTTTATAATGGCAACAAACATTATTTGTTGATTACTAGTATTCAAGCCATTCTCGCTGTAACTGACCTGAAAGGGCTAAAACTACACTAATAAATCTGTAGCATTAACAGATTTAAGATGTTTCTGCACTCAACAATTCTTTTGCAGATATCAGATTTTTGATAGCAAGACTGGTTGGTTTGTAGTGAATGCAGCTTCATCTCCATTCACATTCACTTTGCTCAGTTAACAGTATATATTCCTTAAAAAAAAAATCAATCTCTTTGTGTTGGGATTTTTTTTAAATACACCAGTTATCATTGGAAGCATGTCTAAGGAGACTTTGCCATTCATTATAGGCTCAGTAAACTCATACATTCAATTTCAATGAGAAAAAAAAATTATTGTTGTTTGCATATATTTTCCAGCATGCTGGAAGATTGCCACAACCAACTTTCTGTTTCAAATGCCACTTTTTGCATTGACATACCCCCTTAGACCCAGTCTGCCCAGATAGTATGGCCACCTGCTGACTTGGCACCATCCACAGGCAGCTTAACTCTTTTTAAAGAATATGTTAACTCAACATTTCATATTCCTGGTATGTGTATATTGTACCATGTACTTATGTTAACAAATCTTCTCTTTGTTTTGCTTCCTTTATGTGAATTACCTGATGATTCTGCCAGTCCCCCTGCTTTCATATTTCAAACTGACCACACTAGGCAGAGAAGCATATCTATTTCAGCGTGGTTAGTTTTCTGGCTTGGCTGACTTCCAATGATCAGACTTGTGTTGGCGTGCCCTCCATGCACAGGCATTCACTGGGACGATCATTGTATTGCTGTTTCTCCACCCCTAGCTCTCTAAGTCCCTTATGCAGCTTAGAACAGAGGTTGTGCGATCAGTTATTAAAAAAAACAAAATGCTGCGGTCCAGGGTTGTGTTCCAGCAGATACCTTGGAGTGGCAGAGGTGCTGGCCAGCTTCCTTGCTCTACTCCAGCTGCATACCCTGGTTCCTTCAGCACCCACCCCTGTGAAATTGCTCTCATGTTACCTTTGGTTATATGATGAGCTTGTTACTCTAGTCTGCTAAGTGAGTTGCCTAACCTGTTTACAATTAAAGTTACTAAAAGTCTACACTTTTTTTCTCCTTCTTGTTACATATTTCAGAGCCAGCTTCTGCTCGTACCTACAGCCAACCTGTGAATGGAGTTTTACCTTTTACCCAATATTCCATACTCGACTTTCTTATACTTCTAACCATCCGTATGGATTACAGGACTGTTTGAGTTTACACCAGTAATCTATGCGTCTAAATGTATCTATTAGGATAGAGTCCAGATAGATCCTTGCACTGTCTATACATCACTCTTCATGTCATGTGTGCAGCTGTCTTTATCTCTAAGATGCTTGTGGCCACATCTTCATGATTCTTATTAATTTTAGTAGCAAAATGAAAACTGAATATTAATCTAAACCACTGCATGCAGCACTTTGCCGGATTTTATTAGTTAGGGAGAGTGCCCTATGGGATGAATTACTGAATGTTGACCTGGAATAGAATTATGTACATATCAGGTGCCCAAGAACCGTCTTGCCCAAAAGCTTGGCTCTTTGGACAGTCCATGCTCAACGGAAATCAAGTGTTTAAGGCCTAACTCTAGGAATACTGACTTGAAAAAGTTTGTTTGCACCCAGCAATCCTTAAGAAGAAGTCGGAAGTGACGAAACGCGTCAGAGTCGTGACGTCAGACGCAATATCGGAAGGAGGGGCGCGGCCATCTTGGTTTTGGAATTTGGCTGTGTGAATTACTGGAAGGATGGACGGTTCCTATATCTGATGTAAAATGGAAATAAAATATATGTGTTACCCTTATATACGCCACTGAATTTGTCCTTTCTGCCTTATGAGGAGCGGGGGAGATTGAAGTGGATACATCCGCAGGGAGGAAGTAGCGACTACCCTGGAGTGCTTGTATTGCTAGTTTAAATAGAGGGTAATTTTATGAAATCCTACTAAAGTGTGGAACCACTTAATTGAGCACATTATCACGGATTGTGTAATTGCTGTGGATTTATTTTTCAGGATTGAAGAGTCACAGACTGTTTATTTACAAATTGGAGTATTTATTATGTTTATTTAGTGTCACAGAGTGCTGTGTGTTTTGATTCACTTTATATAAGTGCATATACATATAAATAGAGATGAGCGAATCGAACTTGGCGAAGTGGAATTCGTTTCGAATATTAGGAAAAATTCGATTCGCACCGAATCCGAAAATTAGCAAACTTCGGATGCACGAATCGAATTTTTCCCGATCGGCCGATTTTCATCCCTTCTACAGCCGGCAAAAAGTGTCCCTGCAGAGAGCTCCGCTATTTCTGACAGTTCTCTGACAGTTCCTTCACATTTACAGCGGTTGAAACATTGTATCTATTTGTTTCCATTTAGGATACAGATGTTTTTATTCGGAAACAAATAGATACAATGTTTCAACCGCTGTAAATGTGAAGGAACTGTCAGAGAACTGTCAGAAATAGCGGAGCTCTCTGCAGATACACTTTTTGCTGTACTGGAATTCTTCTTATTTTCATCCTACTTCTTCTTCTTCTTCATCCTCATCCTCATCCTCTTCTTCTTCTTCTTCTTCTTCTTCATCCTCATCCTCTTCTTCTTCTTCTTCTTCTTCTTCTTCATCCTCTTCCTCTTCTTCTTCTTCTTCTTCTTCATCCTCATCCTCTTCTTCATCCTCATTCTCTTCTTCTTCTTCTTCTTCTTCTTCTTCTTCATCTTCTTCTTTTTCATCATCTTCTTCTTCATCTTCTTCTTCTTCATCTTCTTCTTCTTCTTCTTCATCTTCTTCTTCATCATCTTCTTCTTCATCTTCTTCTTCATCATCTTCTTCTTCATCATCTTCTTCATCATCATCTTCTTCATCATCTTCTTCTTCATCTTCTTCTTCTTCATCCTCATCTTCTTCTTCTTCATCCTCTTCTTCTTCCTCCTCATCCTCTTCTTCATCTTCTTCATCTTCTTCTTCTTCTTCTTCATCATCTTCTTCTTCATCATCTTCTTCTTCATCATCTTCTTCATCATCTTCTTCTTCTTCTTCATCTTCTTCTTCTTCATCCTCATCCTCTTCTTCTTCTTCCTCATCTTCTTCTTCATCTTCTTCTTCTTCATCTTCTTCTTCTTCTTCTTCATCTTCTTCTTCTTCATCATCTTCTTCTTCATCATCTTCTTCTTCATCATCTTCTTCATCATCATCTTCTTCATCATCTTCTTCTTCATCTTCTTCTTCATCTTCTTCTTCATCTTCTTCTTCATCTTCTTCATCTTCTTCTTCATCTTCTTCTTCTTCTTCATCTTCTTCTTCATCTTCTTCGTCGTGCCCCGTGACTGCCCAAATGAGTGAAGTGTGCGGTGATTCTAAGATCGACGGCACTCATCTACATGTCATACTGACTGACAGTATTATTTCTCTTCCCCAGCAGACTCCAAGGGCATTTAAATTAAAGGTACGGTGTTCTGCACTAATATAAAGGCTCTCTGAAGCCTAGAAACCTTTTTAATAAGTTAAATTCGCAGCGAATAAATTCGCATCGAATCGAATTTATTCCGCAAATTCGGCGAATCAGCCGAATCGAATTTTTGAATAATTCGCTCATCTCTACATATAAACTTAAAAGCTTTTTTTTTTGTTTTTTTTTTCTTTCTCCCACGAGTGGTGTGCATGTATTCAATATGTTTGTTTTTGAATAAGGGTAATGCACTATATGCAGTTTTTCTAATTTTTTTGAGGTATCCGGGATTTTCTCACGATTTGGAAGACTGAAAAACAGTAGTTGTGGAAATTTTGGACTATATTTGTTGTGGACATTTTGGACTTATTTTGGTTATTTACAGGAAGATTTATATTGTATACAGGTTTTGTAGAAAAAGTTTTATATACAACCTGTGGATGGAGTTTTACCTTTTACCCAATATTCCATACTAGACTTTCTTATACTTCTCCTAACCATCCGTATGGATTACAGAACTGATTGAGTTTACACCAGTAATCTATGCGTCTAAATGTATCTAATAGGATAGAATCCAGATAGATCCTTGCACTGTCTATACATCGCTCTTCATGTCATGTGTGCATCTGTCTTTATCTCTAAGATGCTTGTGGCCACATCTTCATGATCCTTATTAATTTTAGTAGCAAAATGAAAACTGAATATTAATCTAAACCACTGCATGCAGCACTATGCCGGATTTTATTAGTTAGGGAGAGTGCCCTATGGGATGAATTACTGAATGTTGACCTGGAATAGAATTATGTACATATCAGGTGCCCAAGAACCATCTTGCCCAAAAGCTTGGCTCTTTGGACAGTCCATGCTCAACGGAAATCAAGTGTTTAAGGCCTAACTCTAGGAATACTGCCTTGAAAAAGTTTGTTTGCACCCAGCAAGCTTAAAAAAAACAATTTCCTTTACTAATCAATGCATCATCTGTCTAATATACTGAGGTGGAGATTGTGATGCTATCTGCCTGCCTCTCCACCTCAGCCAATCAGAGGAAGCAAAAAAATGCAAAGCTTCCAACTCTTTTTTGTTCTGTATATCTGTTATCCTCCCTTCCCCTGAACTTATCTAACCTTCCCTTTCCCAGTATATATATTTTTATTTATTTATTTCAGGTACTCATATAGCACTGATAATTTATGCAGCTCTTCACATATCTATATTGTATAGTCACATCAGTTCTTAACCCCCAATGGGCATACAATCTAAGGTCCTTAACTTAAATTCATACATATACATACTAGGGCCAATTTAGAGAGGAGCCAATTTACCTTCCAGCATGTCTTTGGCGTGTGGGAGGAAACCAGAGTACCTGGAGGAATCCCATGCAGGCACAGGGAGAACATGCAAACTCCAGGCAGGTGGTGCTATGGTTGGGATACTAACCAATGACCCTAGTACTGCTAGGAAGAAGTGCTAACTATTTAGCCACTGTGTATAGATATACACTTATTTTAATTGGATGACTGTGGCACACAAAGATCTCTAGCTGAAATTTCCTGTTCCCTTTAGACACGGACCTATAGAAATCTATGGTGCTCTTCTGAACAGGCATGGCCCAAGCTGTTGAAGAACACTGCAAGCCATGGTTATCCCCCATGAAAAAAAATTAGGTGGGAACCCCCAAATTCATATCAGACCCTCATCTGGGCGTGCAGCTTGGCTGGCCAGAAAAGGGGGGGGATGGCATGTGTGTACTCTCCCACCCCCTTCCAAACCATACCAGACCACATGCCCTGAACATTGGCAGGAAAATTGCAAGGGAGCCCCCCAGCCAGGCATTTTGTCCCCATGTTCATGAGCCTGTGAATGTGGGGGTTTACAGGGGGGACCTTTTGGAATATGGAAGCCCTATTTAAAATAACAGAGAACAAGATATCCTTCCTCCCCTACATTCACTAAAAGATTGTACATAGAAAATAACCACACCCACACCATAGAAATCGTTGTAAGGGACATCTCAATGACCTGCTTACAGGAACTTGCTGACCCGCACCACAGGAATCCTTTTGTGCTGAACTCCCATTGCAAATGGCAGCTCCATGGTTGGCCAGGCAAGTAGGCTAATGGCATTGACTGTCAATGCTGTATTGGCCACCATATGTGGTCATTGACGTCACCCATGCTTTTTTTTATCAGGGAAAGATCTGGAATTTAGCAGTTGGGGTTTTTTGGGGGGGGGTTTTATGTCGCTTTTGCTGTAGTACATGTTATAGGTGTGTCTTGTCCAGTTTAGCATGTCATTGAACAGAACTGTGTGTTTTTAATGTTGCCCTTTAAGTTGTTTTAAAAGACTTGCTCAACATTTTTTTTTTCTTACTTATGCAATGGCAAGATTCAGACTCTATAGATCTCAGGGGGTTAAGGACCTATTTTTTGGGGTTTGAGGATCTCTGACTGGATTCAGCAAATGTCCAGTGAACTAAACTCTACTTGGCTTTTTCCTAATTATTTATAAGTAGGTCCATATTGGTTAATTCTGTAAATACAACCCTAAAACAATTCCTAGTGGGCAGAGAAGAGTTAACGTGGGCTGAACAGATGGATAAAGTAATCCCAACCTTGACATTTTTGTGTCTGACAGAATATCTGTGACTTAACACATTCCATGCATTATTCTCTGGTGATACTTCATTAAATGAGGTAACGCTAGGAAAAGCCAGTAACTGTTTAATGGATGTTTATACTAGTTCTAAAGAAGGGGGTTGTTCGATTATCAAAGACCTGAGTGAAATGCATCATTTCATTTATTTATTTCAGGTACTTATATAGCGCCGTCAATTTTTGCAGCGCTTTACATACAAATATTGTACATTCACATCAGTCGCTAAGCCTCAAGGGGTGTACCATCTAAGGTCCCTAACTCACATTCATACATACACATACTAGGGCCAATTTAGACAGGAGCCAATTAACCTACCAGCATGTCTTTGGAGTGTGGGAGGAAACTAGAGTACCCAAAGGAAACCCATGCAGGCACAGAGAGAACATGCAAACTCCAGGCAGGTGGTGTGATTTGAACCAATGACCCTAGTACTGCCAGGCAGAAGTGCTAACCATTTAGCCACTGTGCTGCCCATAATTTTGTAAACTATTATCATTAGACTACTAATGTTATGTCACAGAAAAACAACAAACCCAGGACATGAAATTATGCTCCTAGCCAATTAGGTTGTAATCTTTGAGTTGAGTTGAGTTAAACTTTAAGTCCAGTAAAAAAAGGTAACCAAGCTTAAACCGACTCCAACCCCCATTCTAGGCCCTATGCTGACTACCCTGTAAAGGAAAGATGTGTGTACTTACCTAATCTAAGGGCTCTCCAGTCCTGTCACTGTGATTGGGTCCCAGTGCCAGCTTCAGTGTAGAGGAAGGAGAGTGGACAACAGATACCCAATAGTAAGTCTATGTGTGATGTCACCGCCCAGGTTGTGCAGCCGTTGTCACTGCTTTCCCCTGGAGCCAGCTGCTGGGGAGACCTTGTGTCGAGACAGGAGCACCCGTAAATTAGGCAAGTATACACATCTTTCCTTTACAGGGTAGTTAGAATAGGGCTTAGAATGGGGGTGGGAGTAGGTTTAAGATTAGTTAGCTTTTTACTGGACTTATACTTTAGGATGAAATCCCACACTACTGTCAATACACTTATACATGTATGTTTCCTTACTTACCAACAAATTTAACATTCAGGAACCATCGCCATGTTAATGCCCTGGCAAGCCCCATAGAGCTTACATGGACTTCAACATTTCCTTTTTAGCAAGTCTCCAATTGAAACAATCAAACCTACAGTAAATGGTTACTTTTTGTTACATTTTAGTTTTCTTGATGTTTAAAGTACAAACACATAACTTTGGGATACCAGTGTAAAATGAAAAATGCTTTGCTGGATTATTAAATGTCATCCAATTTCTCATTGTTTGTGCAGTGAAGACATATATTGTATCATTTCTGGCACAGTCCTTGCAATCAGTAAATAATCAAGCAAAACAGAACATTTCCTGCATGAAATTATCAGCAAGTCACACAGAAATTGTAGCTCTCACATGCGCTTGTTGATTTTGATTAGAATAAAATAGAAATATAGATAACAAGTATTATTATACAAATGTCTAATCGCTGGAGGAAAACTGAGTAACTGAGTCGTTGCCTGTTATCATTTAATAACCTGCATAAAACAAAGACAGATATTAACTGTAACACTTAGCCTAACTCTTAAAATTAAAACTCCAACACCAGGGGCGGACTGACAACTCATGGGGCCCCGGGCAATAGGGGATCATGGGGCCCCTGTGTCCTTGCCCAAACTCAAAAAAGCCTATGAAAAAGGTACCAGGGGCATCTCATGGGGCCCCCTACTGACCCCGGGCCCTCAGGCAGTGGCCGAGTTTCCAATTGGTCAGTCCGCCCCTGCTCCAACACTTAAAGCAGTCTTAAAACAAAAACCAGGAATTTTAAATATTGCAGCTTAAAAACCGCATCCTAATGTGGCCTCTGCGTTAGGTTTTTTATGCTTTTTTCTTTTATTTCACTTGGTGATTTGGACAGTAACACCCTTTCTGTCTTAGGCTCCATTCACACCAGTGCGTTTTTAGTGCTTTTTGTAGAAACGCACCACAGTCCTTTTAACATGGTTTCCTATGGAACATGTTCACATCTATGCTTTTTTAAGCTGTTGTGTTTTTGGAAAGAGTCAGGGACTTTTTTAAAGCAAATAGCAGCATTTTTGCTACAATAGAGTTCAATGGAGAAGCTGCTGAAATACATGGTAGTGCATTTTTACTGCATTTTGCATTTTATTTCTGCCCAGCCAGAAAAAAAAATTCCACTTTAACAAAAAATAAAGAGCTGAACACACACAGTAAAAATGCGTCAAAAATGCGTGTAGAAAAATGCAAAATGAACTTCAAAAAGCACTGCAAATGGACAAAAAGTAAACTACATAGGTATGAACGGAGCCTTAGGGTGTATTCTCTCTGGATGGAAGAGCAACAGAGACACCTTTAAACAGCAGCATTGTCAATTATGGGGGAGGGTAGTGTCAGATGCACTAACAGATGTACATGGACTTGACTAAAAAATTAAATCTGAACTCCATCTAACACTTTTTAAGCAATTATAGCAGTTGAAGTTAAGTTGAAAAATAAAAAAACTTTATATACTAGATCACCAGGTGAAAATAGATGAAAAAAGCCCCAAATAGAAAAGTAATGGAGCAACCACATCTAAGGATTCATAAGCTGCATTATAATACATTTTTGTTTTTAGGTTTATTTATGCATTAACTTATTACTAACTTAAAATTAACCCTAAAAAGTAATAATGCAACAAAATTCTGTACTCTGCTCAGATTAATCTATAAAATGTTTGTAAAGGCATAAAAAAATTGCACTGCCTCTTTAAATTTATTAAATGTGATTTCTCAGGACTGCATTGTATGTCCAGCTGCCAATGCTCTAATTTACTTGGTTGATCTTGTCTGTTTTGCTCTTTATACAAGTAAACTGACCACGGTAACATGGCAGCCAATTCAAGCTACTGTGGTCAGTTTACGTCTTGTGTCAATCATGTGCAAGAGCATAATGCACCTGTATTTTCCATGGTCAGTGTGAAACCTCGGGAAGTGATGTTTGCAGCTAGGTCCGATTGTGTTTCATAGCCATGAAAACACAAAAGTTCGTTGCCAGTGTCACGTCCATTTCTGATATAATACCCCTAACTGGACACTCCTACTAACAGGTCTGTGCATCTCTGTGGAGCTGGCAGCAATCACGTGACCTGCAGTGTGAAGCTACATAGCAGAGACATGTTTTTTTTAACAAACAAACCTCACAGTGCATTTAAACCTTAATGTTATCAGTGGACATACAAGGCCATTTTTAGCAGGGGTTCCAACCTCTTTAATCTTGCTTTCACCTTCATTCCATCCTATATTACATCTCGGTGCTGTTGATCTTCTGTATCCCCTTCCTGGACCATTCCAGCATCATGTGTGTTGAAACAGCCTTTTGTAGCCTCTACTAGAAGTCCATATTACAGAATGATAATGCAGAAGGACAACAGGGAGAAAGGGACAGAATGCTGTCACCCTATAACAGGAGTGACTGCACATGGAGCTTCTTGGAAGGAACACCAGGAAAGTTGCAGTTTTAAGAGGATTGAAAATGACGTTTGAATTTACATTTAAACTTACAGCTTACAAACTTTAGTGATTGATAATGTACAATGTGGTATCAAAAAGTTTTGAGACTAGTTTTGTAACACGCCAACAGATGGCAGCACAAGGCTGCATGCACAGTCACAGGGAGCATTAACCTTCATAAGTCAGTGTGCCAAAATACATCGTCCTGTGTACATCGGGAGCTGTGCAACTGGTGCTATTCTGTCTATATGAGTTACCACGTCTGCTATTTCATCATGGACAGCAAGTTAGAACAAAGAGCTGGCTCTGACAGTCCACCACTGAGTTATAGTACGAGGTGGTATCAAAAAGTTTTGAGACTAGTTTTGTAACATGCTAGCAGATATCAGCACAAGGCTGCACAGACAGTCACAGGGAGCACTGACCTTCATACGTCAGTGTGCCAAAAGACATTGTCTTGTGTACATCTGGAGCTGTGCAACTTTTGCTATTCTGACCAGGTGAGTTACCACGTCTGCTATTTCATCATGGACAGCAAGTTAGAACAAAGAGCAAACATGAAATTCTCTTAATTTCATATCCTTTCTCTTGGTTTTGCTGCTCCCAGTAGTGTATGTTTATGTTGAACTTTTATCCAATCATGCTCCAAGGATCAGGGCCCTCCTAACCCTCTTGTATTGAACTGTATTGTTGCTGTATTGTCTCCTGTTATATTGTAAAGCGCTGAGCAAACTGTTGGCTCTATATAAATCCTGTATAATAATAATATTTCAGCCATTAAAGCCATCATGTGATGCAAGGGTCAAAGAAGTCTGCCTTGAGGCCTTCAGAATCAACAGTGCTGGCTCTTGTAGCTTACAGTAAATAGCAATGAATCTGTTGGCTTAACCAATCAGATTTTGAGTTGGCGACACATAGGTCATCTACCAGGCGTACAATGATGACTTTTTAAGGTTACAGCCCAAAATAGCTGGATTAATTCAGGTAGGACATCACTGATCACATCTAGGTGTGAAATTCCCGGTGTGACACTGCTATAACGTGAACTACGAGGCCAATGCTTACCTTACTAAGTGCCAATTTGAACCAGGTCAACTTCCAACTGAAATGGCATTGCCAAATACTCTTGTTTGGGTAAATTTAACTGATTCAAAAGATAAAATATTAATGAAATGAAAACATCAGTTTGGATTATAAAAAATATTTGGATTATAAAAAAAAATAGCAAATAATATTGAAAATAGCCTATGCTTTTAACTTTTTTTTTATAATTCACCCCTTATAAAATGTGATAAGTGAATCAATTCACAGATCAGGCAAATTGCACATTCTCTGCACAATTCCTTTTTTGCACTCATATATTCAGGCAAATCTTTAATTCTCAAAATTCGATCATAACTACTTCAAAATATTTCCTGTTCTTCTAGCTAAATCAAGAGAAAATAACCATTGTAATCCCCACTGTGCTTGACCCAACGACAACACAGGTGTAAACTGCTTTCTGCACGTAATGCAAAACTCAGAATGTTTCTTGTGTGCTTTAGGCATTTGAAACAACATGGCTGTGATCAGCAGGTGGGCTCCGTTAACTGTAAAAGGATGAATTATGTACCATACCAGGTGCAAAAAGTTAAACACCATAATCTACAAACCATACAGAATGCAATACACGATCATGAAGTGCCTTAATACATACCTATAAATCTTTACTTGTCAAGTGAAAATTGCATAATGACCTTGTGTGTGCTTTAGGTTAGAAATGTAAATGTGTTTACTTGAGGACTTCAGATCGCTCATGTTAGCATAGGATGTAAAATTTGTGTGTTGCTCAGAAATTAGTAACTAAAAGTTACTAGTGAGCATCATCTGAAAAAATAATGGTCCCTTGGGAATATACTGCAAGAATGTGTAATTATTACACAACCAGGGGCAGACTGACTATTCAAACACTCAGGCACTGCCCGAGGGCCCAGGGTCAGTAGGGGGCCCCATGAAATGCCCCTGGTACCTTTTATAGGCTTTTTTGGGTGTGCTTTGAGTGTGGGAAAGGACACAGGGGCCCTATGATCCCCATATTGCCCGTGGGCCCCATGAGTTGTCAGTCCACCCCTGTACACAACAATATATTAATAAATTACAGAGCAGCCTTTATTAACTTTATTGTCTGATTTGATAAAGGTCTAGATC
Organism: Staurois parvus; assembly: GCF_062004578.1. Taxonomy (NCBI): domain Eukaryota; kingdom Metazoa; phylum Chordata; class Amphibia; order Anura; family Ranidae; genus Staurois; species Staurois parvus. The sequence goes on from NW_028317850.1 coordinate 2,239,461, forward strand.
AGTAATGGTCAACAAGGGGGCTTATGCCTAAAGGGCAACACAAAAGCTTATTTTTTGTGTAAATTTACTATTATTATTTTGTAGCTACCTGCTAGATAGGTTGTTAGGAAAGCTAATCCTTTTTGGTTCCAGTCAGTGGAGCAGTTTGGGCTTTGCTTATTGCAGGTTTGATTGTTTTTCCCTGTTTTCTGGAGAATTCCAGAATACAGTGGGTGGGATGAGGCAGGTCAGCAGCCTGAATATTCTTGTAGCTTCAGCCAATCCTTGGGGACCCATGCCCCGAAGGTGGCTGTGGGAGTGCATAAATAGTTTAGAGCCTGAGGCAGCCCTGTTCTTGTCCAGGAGAAGTTACCAGCCTGAAGGGTTGCGACCCTTCTGGGCAGCCAAGCTTCAACTCTACCTTTGTTTATCGAGGTCCCATCTGTGTCCTGTTTGCTAAAGTTTTTTTGAGCTGACCAAAGTATTTCACTGAGGATCTGGTCTCTAAAATTCACTGGGAAAATGTCTGACAGGTGAGGGGCATTGTAAGTACAGACCTGAATGGATCCTGGTGACAGTTACTATCCCTTGTGTAACAATACTAGTGCTTGCCTGGCCTGAGACTTTTCTGTTGGCATCTCAGTGCTGTTTCTTTTGGCCTTTGCTAAAGGGACTATCTAATGAAGTAGGGACATAATGGAGATGTCCCCTGATCATTGTTCAGCTTTCATGGAGCATCTATCCTATCCAAGTTATTCAGCAATATAGTTTAAAAAAAGACAACCCCTACACTACTCATTGAGCCGGAGAAGTGGCTGTTGTTGTGTGCTTGGCTGCTGTTGCACCAAACTGGGAAAAGAACTTTGGGCAAATCAGTGGTCCCTACACAACAATTAATTAGGATGACCTTCCTACGATCTTAAAGTACTAATGTACTGTCTTTATTTAGGATAAGCCAGTGCTATTCTAGAATGCTGTAATTTGATGAGTTCTCCTTCCCAGCTATGTGATAAAGTGACAAAGCAGACTTTTTTAATTAGAAAATCCTTTTGACATTTCATTGTGGAACACACAGAAAAAAAATCTGTTTGCATAAATTTTTAATGCAACATAACATAACATAGCATCAAGTAGGATTTGCGGGACTGGTGACATTTTCAAAGGTTTGTGATAGTTAAAACTCCAAATGACATTCTGCTTGTTTGTGTGAGCGTTTGACACTCAAACAGTAAATATAAATATAATTCATAACATACAAGAGAGGGAATATTTTTATTGCTTTATTGATTTACTTATATGTTCTTAAATTTGGTATTAGTTATTATAGTTTGCCCTTTTTTTCTTCTATGGGATCTGAATCGGGCAAGTGAAGACACATTCCTTAAAGGATAAGTTCACCTTTTGGACAAAAATAATAAATGAACATTTTTTGGCAGGTACAAAAATATGCATTTATTACCTTTGTCAAAAGGAGCTTGGAAAGCATTGCACCAGCAATCAGTAGATCGCTGATGCTATGCAGGTCTCCTGTAGACCTGTCAGAATGTACGAGCAACAGATATTCTGACAGGAAGCTTCAATGAACTACCACGGTGCTCCACAGCGCCTTGGTAGTTCATTGAAAACTACAAACCTACAGCCACTAAGGATGTTGGGACTCGCAGTTCATTCATTCAGTCCGTGAATGAATGATGTGACCGTTTGGGAGGAGCCCCGCACAGCCACGCTGTTTCAAATCTGACAGATAGTACGTGGAGACTTCTCCACGTACTGTCAGAGGGAGCGGGAGGGGGCAGCAGGCAGCAGCTGCGGGAACGTGTTACATGTTCCACCCTAAAAATGGTTGGAACATGTAACATGTGCCCAAAGGTGAACTTATCCTTTGAATGTCATATGTTAGTATTTTTTGTCCTTTTTTTTTTTTTCTTCATTTGGGTCTGGATAGTCAGAGAAGACCATGCTCAGTAACCAATAGATATACTTGCCTGTTGCTGCAAGATCTCTGCCTTGCAGCACTGGGGTCCTCAGTTCAAACTCTAGCCAGGACACTCTCTCCATGAATCTTGCATGTTCTCTATGTGCTTGTGTGGGTTTCCTCCCACGTTCCAAAGACATGCTGGTAGGCTAATTGGTAAAAAGTGGCCCTAATTGGTAAAAAGTGGCCCCCATGTATGAATGCATGTGATATATGTACATTAGACTGAAAGCTTCTTGCAGGCATAGACTGATGTTAATGTACAATATTTATAACACTACATAAATTGTGGGTGGTATATTAATACCTGTAATATATAAATACAAATCTAAGCATGCATGCTGGAGTGACAGAAAGTACTAATGACCACACTGAACATACCTTTTAAACATAATATAAAAATGAAAACTTGTGAGCTGCTATATGAGTATTAAGATATCATATAAATGCTAATTGTGAATCACCTGCACCTAACACATACTCATACCAGTGTGTCAAATCAATAACAAATTGCATAAATGTGCTGCGCTTCACTCAATAATACTAATATCAAATAACAAATACATACGTGTGCTTCTGTTGATAATTAGTGCCATCAAAAATAAATAATAAATAAACCACTATCAATAACCATTGTAAAATGCAGTGTCCATATACATATAAAAAAGTCCATATATACTTCTTCAGAAATACATGTTCACTTTAAATGATATCAATATCCAGTGCTTCTTAATTCATCTCCTGTGTGAAATGAACTCAAAATTGTGTGCTCCCCCACCGGTTGTGCTCTCACCTCAAAAATATGACCAAACCATTAAGTGAGGTCATATAACGCTTGTGTCCCTTTAATTGGACCAAAATGTGGATGGGACGGTATCCTGCTGAATGGGATCTCCTTCACTCAATCGATAGACTCTCCCTTTGTGGCAGACCGCCTGGCACCCCACCTGGGTGCTTCTATCACTGCTTCCTCGCTGCTGGGACACAGGACCAAAGTATAATAGCTAGGCGGTGCACTCAAGGACTAGATGACACTAGCTTAGGTGCAAATGGAGCTCTCAATAATAAAGGATGTTGCCTTCTTCACATATGTGGCAATCTGGCAAATGGAAACAGGACACCTGGAAGGAATAGTGCGCCATCAGTTGTGTCAGTGGAAAGAATAGCGCCCCATTGTTAGAGTCAGTGGCAGCAATTATACCCCATTGTAGGGGATGGAATAGTGTCTCATATCAGTGAGAGGAAGGGTGTCCCAAGAGCCAGATAAAGGCAAGCACTGGCAACCACTGGTCTCCAAACTGCACATCAGGCCACAGGCCCCAAAATTGTTATTATTATTACACAGGATTTATATAGCACCAACAGTTTGCTCAGCGCTTTACAACATAAAGGGAGACAATACAGCAACACTACAGTTCAATACAAGAGAGATAGGAGGGCCCTGCTCCTTGGAGCTTACAATCTAGGAGAAATGAGTGTTAGTAGGCCATGTGTTGTGCATCACTGGTCTAGATTATTAGTGTTCTGTCATTTGTAAGCCACAATGAATGAGTGAACTTCAAATATAAGTCAACATTTCTCAAATACTTTCCCTTCCATTTACAAACACACTATATTGTCAAAAGTATTGGGACACCCCTCCAAATCATTGGATTCAGGTGTTCCAATCACCTCCATGGCCTCAGGTTTATTAATTCAAGCACCTAGGCATGCAGACTGCTTCTACAAACATTTGTGAAAGAATGGGTCGCTCTCAGGAGCTCAGTGAATTCAAGCATGGTACCGTGATAGGTTGCCACCTGTGGAATAAGTCCATCCATGAAATTTCCTTGCTGCTAAATATTCCACGGTCAACTGTTAGTGGTATTATAACAAAGTGGAAGCAACTGGGAACAACAGCAACTCAGCCATGAAGTGGTAGGCCATGTAAAGCAACAGAGCAAGGTCAGCAGTGAAGCGTACAGTGCGCAGAAGTTGCCAACTGTCTGCAGAGTCAATAACTAAAGACCTCCAAACTTCATGTGGCCTTCAGATTAGCACAAAAACAGTGCATAAAGAGCTTCATGGAATGGGTTTCTATGACCTGCATCCTGCATCCAAACCTTACATCACCAAGTGCAATGCAAAGCCTCAGATGCAGTGGTGTAAAGCATACCACTACTGGACTCTAGAGCAGTGGAAACGTGTTCTCTGGAGTGATGAATCATGCTTCTCTGTCTGGCAATCCAATGGATGTGTCTGGGTTTGGCGGATGCCAGGAGAACGGTACTTACCTGACTGCATTGTGCAAAGTGTAAAGTTTGGTACAGGGGGGATTATGGTGTGGGGTTGTTTTTCAGAGGTTGGGCTTGGCCCCTTAGCGCCAGTGAATGAAACTCTTAAGGCGTCAACATACCAAGACATTTTTGACAATTTCATGCTTCCAACTTTGTGGGAACAGTTTGGGGATGACCCCTTCCTGTTCCAACATGACTGCACACCAGTGCACAAAACAAGATCCATAAAGACATGGATGAGCAAGTTTGGGGTGGAGGAACTTGACTGGCCTGACCTCAACCCGACAGAACACCTTTGGGATGAATTAGAGAGGAGACTGCGAGCCAGGCTTCCTCATTCGATATCAGTGCCTGACCTCACAAATGCGCTTCTGTAAAAATGGTCAAACATTCCCATAGACACACTCCTAAACCTTGAGGACAGCCTTCCCAGAAGAGTTGAAGCTGTTATAGCTGCAAAGGGCAGGCCAACTCAATATTGAACCCTACAGACTAAGACTGGGATGCCATTAAAGTTCATGTGCGAGTAAAGGCAGGTTTCCCCATCTTTTTGGCAATATAGTATACATGCAGTACATTGCTGCAGCCAAGGTAAAGAAGTCAGTATGTTTGATAATGTATTTATTTATAGTATCCAGTTTCTTCTTCTTTGCATAATTTCAGACAGGCAGCCTGCAGTGGACTCCATTGGGAGAGTTGACAGGTAGTCTGCTGCATTAATAAGGAGTACTATCCTGAAATTACATTCTCCATTACATTTTACTCTTTTACATTAAATTGTAGTTAATTGTCAGTTGTCACTTTTTTGCATGTATTTGCTAGACTGATAGCATTTTTTGGTGTACCAACAGAATTATTTACATTAGTGGCCCTTGCTTACAGCCGAGTGGCCCTAAAACAGTGATAAAAAGGATATATACATGCGAGGATAAATTCAGGTAGAAATTAATTAAACTACCATCATATTGATCTAATTATAGAAAAAAAGATTATCTGACATTACAGTAGCATCTATGTTATTTAAGTTTTATTTATTGCACCCCTCGGTAATATTCATACATTTTTCAGAATGTGTTAATAACACATCCTGAAAAATGTATGAATATTACCGAGGAGTGCAATAAATAAAACCTACATAACATAGATGCTACTGTAATGTCAGCTAATCTTTTTTTCTATAATTAGATCAATATGATGCTAGTATCCCAGCTATGTAAAGGTTAAAGCCCACATATTTTCACTTATGCAACAATCATGTGTGCCTCCAGATATGATAACCAATTCTTAGGCTTCTAAATGGCATCGCTATGCATGCCTCAGCCGACTAAGAATGCAGACTCTTCTAGAGAGGCGACTGTGATCAAGTCGAGCATGTGCGTTTGTTTTGCTACTAAATCCAAGTCTCTCTTATGGCAAATTACAGGATGAGGTTGGAAGGGGAGGGGGGAAGAGGTTTTGCAAATCTCAAAAACGCATGGCACCATTTTTATAGTCTTTGTTGTGGAATGATAAACTCCTTGTGGTTAGGAGACTATTGGAACCTCGAGGGCACAGAACTTCAAATAACAGCACAATCCAAGAACAACATTATTATACAGCAAGAAATCTCATAGCTCTGAGGAACCTTCGTCCGCCTTGTCCAGTTGTAAATCTTCATAAAATAGCTTGCAGGTGTCAGGATTAAAGTATATTCATTGGGAGCTTAAACACAGCACCAGCTGGGCTCTGCATTTGCCAGTTGTAGTTGTTTCTTTGTTCTGAAACTGTTGACAGTACAACAAAAAGTATTCCCAGGATCCCAGCCCAGGATGAGTAAGAGAACAGCTGTAATTATTTTCTGTATTTACCCTACCTGCCTTTTTGATTTATGGTACATCCCACTCACATAATGTACATTCCGTAACGTCAAATATGTTATTTATTTCAGCCATGGTCATGATAAAGCAATCAAGAGAAGGAAAGGGTTCTGGCAGGTGTTAGCCTAAAAAACGGAATATTTGAATACGCCATCTTAGAGTACAGTGAGATAGTGAGAAGTAATTCTTTTGTGTCACCCATTTTCTACATAAAGGCCAACGAATGTGGCTGTGCAGGATCAGCGTAAATTTCTGGTTATATATGTGCCTTCATGAAAAGGCCATTTATATGAAATATTCTCGCCTATCTGGCTCCATGTCATTATGAGGATGGCTTTTAAATACATGGTGAATTATGACACAAATGCTAAAAATTCCAGAGACGTTTTATTGCATATCCACTACATTTCACTAAATGGACCAAAGCTTTTGAGAAAGAACACCCTAGGGAAGAATAAACATCAATTATTGAAACATACTATATTGAGGAACACTGTTTGACACATGTAGATTTAATAGAAGGAGAATGGGTGGAGAGCAGTATTCCTTAATAAAAGGTTTATACACAGTCTTAATGGACAATATGTGTAATAAAGTAAACTATAACACATCTTCTTTACTAGACATAAGTTAAGGCTGTTCAGTTGGCAGTTGATGGCTAATCTACATCTCTGTATAAAAATTTGCATCTGAAATAACATATTTGCAGGGCCATTTCTGAAATTCTTAGACAAAGACGGGAAAAAGTATGGGACCCATATAAAAGATAGCATAAAAATATTTTGTCAAGCTATTTTTTTCTTCACCTGTAAGTTTTGAGATGGAAAACTTCAAGTTGAGTGAAAAAATGGATGAAAATGACAAAACAAGTTAAAAAGGGCATAGGAATCAAAGTTAAAATAAAGAAAAGATGCCTGCTTTACAGAATATGTTACCCCAACATTTCATATTCCTGATATGTGCCTGATGTACTTGTATGAAAAAATGTTCTGTTCTCCTTGTATTGCTTCCTTTGTGTGAAATACCTGCTGTTACTACCAATCCCTCAGTTTTCCTATTAAAGCAGTAGTAATGTGCACTTTTTCAGTTGTACAAACAGTTAAGCCTATAATAAAGCTTACCTGAACGTATAGTGACTATCTCCTAAACATGCACTGTTCAGGAGATATTCACATCTGTAGCAGTCAGTGATGTCACTGGAGCATGCGCACTATGCTCTGAGTGTGCCGTCCATTCAGAGAGCTGTGCCACAGCCATGATTCCTACGTGCATGCATGGGAGTGACGTCATCGTGGCTCAACCATTCAAATGGCTGGAGCCTGCGAACCAGGAAGGAAGACTGGGTGAAGACAGAAGCCCTGTCAGTGGTGACAGCGTGCTGCTTTGGCAAGCACTGTTCTCCTGGCAACCATCAAACCCAGACACGTCCAACGGATTCCCAGACAGAGAAGCATGATTCGTCACTCCGGAGAACATGTCTTCACTGCACCAGAGTCTAGTGGCGGCGTGCTTTACACCACTGCATCCGACACTTTGCATTGCACTTAGTGATGTAAGGCTTGGATGCAGCTGCTTGGCCATGGAAACCCATTCCATGAAGCTCTCTACACACTGTTGTTGTGCTAATCTGAAGACCACGTGAAGTTTGGAGGTCTTTAGCTATTGACTCTGCAGACAGTTGGAGACTTCTGCACACTGTGAGCTTCAGCAAGCGCTGACCCTGCTCTGTCATTTTACATGGCCTACCACTTCGTGGCTGAGTTGCTGTTGTTCCCAGTTGCTTCCACTTTGTTATAATACCACTAACAGTTGACCGTGGAATATTTAGTAGCAGGGAAATTTCATGGATGAACTTATTGCACAGGTGGCAACCTATCACGGTACCACATTTGAATTCACTAAGCACCTGAGAGCGACCCATTCTTTCACAAATGTTTGTAGAAGCAGCCTGCATGCCTAGGTACTTGATCTTATTCACCTGTGGCCATGGAGGTGATTGGAACACCTGAATCCAATGATTTGGAGGGGTGTCCAATACTTTTGGCAATATAGTGTGTATATATATATATATATATACACATTCTACTTAATTTCATTTTCATAAAATTGTCTATGCAGTTTACATAATAGGATCACGCTTGCTGTAAATTTGATTCATACCATTTGTGAGAATGCTTTTGACTGATTTCATGACAGATTTCTGAGTGAGTTGCTATCAGCCTTGAGATTTATTGGCAGCTAATGGATCCTTTAGACTAATAGTAATTTTTGAAACCAGATGCAGATTCAGACATTGCTTATAGACAGAGTATAGATTTTGCAACTTTGCTCAATACAAATTTTTATGAGCTCTGAAGCACGGGCTCTAAATCACTATGATCCACAGCCTTAACCCTCATTTATTGTATGAAATAATGATGAGTCTATATCAATATATCCAAACACATACCACACGAAGAGACTAGTTTAAAAAAAGAGCAGTTGAAAGTTACCTATAAACATTCAACCAGCACTTCAACCAGCACAAAATGATGTGATTATTCTGTTAAACTCAGCAATATTCAGTTAATTTATAGTAGATATCACATATTGCCACTGATGGACTATCCCCAGTGGACTTTTAAAAGATAACACAGCACAATTTTATAGATGCTGTAGGTCAAGACTTATTTTTTAAGAGAACGCCCAGTAGCCAACTGCTCTCAGAGGGAATATCAGTCAGGTTGGAAAATCTGTCTTGATTGCTAATTTTCCTCCAAATAAAAATATTGCCAATAGTGTCTACCTACATTCCCCCTCCGTGAGAGTAAACTCAGACATCCAGCTGAGCATTCAGGTTTATGTTTTAGTCAAGAAATAGAATCACTCTTTATAGTTCTACCCTGGTAACAATGTTGCCACTTTGAAACACCACCACCTGTCAAACCTGATTATCCAGAGGATGTTTTGAGAAGGACATGATTTAGGTCAGGGCACATTTTCTTAGAGGTGTTCTCAGCAGTGTAGGACAGTGACGCAGTGGGGTTGATTTACTAAAGCTGGAGAATGCAAAATATGGTGCAGCTCTGCACAGAAACCAACCAGCTTCCAGGTTTTTGGTCAAAGCTTAATTGAACAAGCTGAAGTTAGAAACTGATTGGCTATCATGTAGAACTGCACCAGATTTTGCATGCTCCAGTTTTAGTAAATCAACCCCAATATTTGGATTGGAAATGTTAAAAGCAAAAACTTGGAAGACTGTTGTGATACTAAAAAAAATCTAGCAAGTTACTTTACTATTTTTACTACTGTGTAAAAGGGAAATAAAAATATTTTTTGACAATATTAAGGTTTTAGAATTTGGGGGGAAGTTTACAAACTGCGGTTTAATGTCATTTTTATTTAATCGTATAAAATTGCATGTTAAAAAAATTATTACAGGGTGCATTCATGACTATTTTAGATAAACTGGAAATGCTAGTATCAAAAAACCTTTTCTTCAAAAAAAAATTTAAAAAAAAAGTTTAAAAAATTGTACAAAAATTGTTCGCCAAATGTCCCAAATAAAGTCCAAAATGAACCACCAAATGTCCACACTATTCGATCTTCCAAACGTGATGAAATGTCCAGTTAATCACTTTCAATCCAAGATACCTCAAAAAAATGAATTAAATATAGTGCATTATCTCTCAAATAATACAATATTCTGTGATACCATGCAAAGCACTCGTGAAACAACAAAAAATAAATAAATAATAATTAATTACATAAATTTAATAAAAAATAAGAATATAAATACAAAAATTCTTTGTGACTATCAATCATAAATAAATAAATAAAGTGAGTGAAGTGAGTCCACCTGCACACCCCCACTAGTGAAGTGGGTATAATTCACAGCAACTGGACCAGTGATTATAAACAATGATTAAAAGGTGTTATCACTCTGACCAGTGAAATTCACAAAAACCACTCAACTTGTGATTATGTGCACCTATCCAAAAAGTGCCACCACTCTAGTAGGATAACATACTATTACCCTCTTGCAGTTTATAAAGGCGTTTCAAGCATTCCAGGGTACCACTTTCCCCTTGCGGATCAAATGTAGGCTTCCCCGCTCCTCATAGGGCAGAGAGGACAGGATTCAGTGGAGTATACAAGGAATAACACAAATTTATTAGCTGCTTACATTGAAAACACGTCCATCCTGTTCATCAGTTCATACAACCGAAATCCAACCACAAAGATGGCCGCGCCACTCCTTCCGGTTTTGCGTCTTGACGTCACAACACTGACGCGTTTCGTCACTTCTGACTTCGTCTCGAGGGAAATGCTAGTAGCATGACTGTCTCTGGCTTCAAAGGCATTTAAGCACTGACTTGGAAGAGGCATGAAAACCTGTGTGATAGAGATGGTTTGCACCTAAATGGAAGGGGGTCTGCTGTGTTGGGGGACAGGTTTATGGGGAGGCTGGAGGAGTATTTAAACTAGGATTGAGGGGGGATGGAGAATTAGATTATAATGGGGTAGACAGATCAGACAGGGGTCAGTTCTTATTGGTGGGGTGTAATGGGGAAAGATGTCAGGAGGGCTATGGCAGATGATATAAAAGTTCCTATGTTACAAACAACCATTGTAATTGTTACCATTTGTATGAAAATAAAAAAATATGCAACATACATGTGCACAAGGTGTCAATGAATTAATAGTATTTGTTCACCAATGCCAGGAGTCTGGCAAGCAAAATAGGTGAGTTGGAAGCTTTGATGCATGAAGAGAACTATGATTTAATTGGTATTGCTGAATCTTGCCTTCATTCTTCACGTGACTGGGCCACTAATATTCCTGGCTATGTTCTCTTTCGGAGAGACAGGGTAAAGAGGAAAGGTGGTGGTGTCTGTCTCTATGTGAGAAGTGATCTCAGAGCGAGGGTGAAAGAGGACCTAGTTGATGGGTGATGAGGCTGATCCATTATGGGTGGAACTGCACATGGGGGGTGCATACTACAAAGGTAATCATTGGAGTTTGTTATAGGCCTCACAGTGTTAATGAGGAGGTAAAGACTCAGCTCCTTGCACAGATCGAAAGGGCTGCAAGGGCTGGGACAGTGATAATAATGGGGGATTTTAACTACCCAGAAATTGACTGGAGTAATGGTACTGCAGGAACAGTTAAAGGGCAAAAATGTATAAACCTACTACTGGACAATTTTATGGTACAGTTCATAAAGGCCCCAGCTAGGAATGACACTCTACTGGGCCTGGTAATCTCAAACCATGCAGAGCTTATTACGAATGTCCATATAAAAAAACATCTGGGTAGTAGTGACCATAACATGATTTCATTTATTGTTAGATATAAACAGCAAGCACATACGGGAAAAATAAAAACGCTCAATTTTAAGAGAGCTAATTTTCCAAAGCTGAGAGCTGCTCTCCAAGACTTAGACTGGGAGGGTATATCGGCATTAATGAACACAACATAGAAATGGGAGTTCTTCAAAAAGACTGCATGTGAACATACTGCTAAATATATTCCCATGGGCAACAAGTTTAAAAGGCTAAAAATCAAACCTATGTGGCTTACGGCCAAAGTTAAAAAAGCTATATATAATATGAAAAGGGCTTTTATTAAATATAAAAATGAAGGAACTCGATTAAACACTACAAAGAATATAACAGAATATGCAAAAAGGAAATAAACACAGCAAAAATGTAAAGCAAACAACAGATTGCAAAAGATAGCAGGACTAACCCCCAAAAATTCTTCAAATATATTAATAGTAAAAAGGTCAGGTCCGAGCATGGAGGCCCTTTACAAAATAATCTAGAGTGGGTGACTGGGGACAAAGAGAAGGTAAATTTATTAAACACCTTCTTCAGCTCTGTGTACACAAAGGAGCATAGGGGGAGATCTTGTCCATGATGTCCATAATGACACAGCTCCAAATGATCCACATTGGCTCACAATTGATATGATCCAAATATATTTAGACAGAATAAAGGTGAATAAAGTACCTGAACCGGATGGCATACACCCACGGGTCCTTAAAGAATTGAGTTCTGTCATTTCAAAGCCATTGTTTCTCATTTTTAGGGACTGTTTAATGACTGGCATAGTACCACTGGATTGGCGTAAGGCCATTGTGGTGCCAATATTTAAAAAGGGGTCAATATCTTTACCAAGTAATTATAGACCTGTTAGTTTAACTTGTATAGTTGGTAAGATACTGGAGAGTTTATTAAAAGACCACATAGATGAGTTCTTGCTGGAAAAAAATATTTTAAGCAACAGACAGCATGGAATCATGAAAGACAAAAGTTGTCAAACAAATCTGATTTCTTTTTATGAGGAGGTGAGCAAAACCTTGGACAGAGGGATAGAGGTGGTATACTTGAATTTTGCAAAAGCGTTTGACACAGTTCCCCACACACGGCTAATGTGTAAGGAAAAGTCTACAGGCTTGGAAAAATCAGTATGTAAATGGATAGAAAACTGGCTAAAAGATCATATTCAGAGAGTAGTGGTTAATGATTCATACTCTGAATGGTGTAGGGTTGTCAGTGGTGTACCCCAAGGTTCAGTGTTGGGACCCTTACTTTTTAATATATTTATAAAGGATATAGGGTCTGGGATTAAAAATCCCATTTCAGTCTTTGCAGATAACACCAAGGGGGGAATCAATGGTGGAGAAGGATCTGGGAGTTCTGGTAGATTATTGGGTTTTTTGCCTTCCTCTGGATCAACTGTGGGTATAGAATTATAACTTTTCTTTTTTTTAGATGGTTGAACTGGATGGACTTTTGTCTTTTTTCAGCCAGACTAACTATGTCACTATGTAGAAGATAACTGGCTACCATGCAGGGCTGCACCAGATTTTGCAGTCTCCAGTTTTAGTAAATCAACCCGAAAGTGTAGTTCTAAACCTTCCTCATTTAAGTAAAAAATATGTGTTTTGATTAGAGTTTAGCTTTAATTGAAAGCTGAAAACACATTTCTGTTAGTTCAAACACAATTTATACAATAATCTCTCTCTCTCTCCCTCTCTCTCTCTGTATATATATATATATATATATATATATATATATATATGTTGAACAAAAATACAGAACCACTACATGACTAGCAGGTGTGAAAGTGATGACATGTTTCATGTTGAAAGTGATGTAACATTCTCTTGCTTCTGCTGTGTGATGAGACACCTAGCTAACAGGTGGGAAGCCTCACTTTTGTCATTAACTGCGTACCCTACTAGTAATATGGAGTCATGTCAGAGCTTACTGAGCTTCAAAGAGGGTAAAATGTCAGTGCCTGCTTAGCTGGTGCCTCTGTGACTGAAATTGCAAATGTATTTGCCATTTCATAAGGTATAGTAATAAAGGTTATGATGGCATATACAGTTTCCGGTAAATTGTCGCCTGATAAGCATAAGCGTGGTTGACATGATCAACTGACCAAAAGAGACAAAAGGACATTGCACATGACTGTGACCAGGAAAAAGAAAACAACTGCTGCAAAAGGCACTGCAGAGCTCAGTCTCAGTCTTTCAAAGCCTGTGTCTACAATACTGTGTGGAGCGAACTCTATAAGCAAAATATTCATGGTGAGCTGCAATTGCCAAACCACTAGTGACCTATATTAATGCTCAAAAGAGGAAGTAGTGCAAAACCAATAAATCATGGACAATTGATCATTGAAAGACTGTAATATGGTCCGATGAATAGAGCTTCACACTGGAGGTGCTTATATGTGGCAAACATCGTTCCAAGCTTACGACCAGGACTGTCTTGTGCCAATGGTAATGTATGGTGGCAACGCAATCATGGTTTGGGCAGCCATATCTTGGTGTTCTGCAGGCCCCATCATCACCTTGAAAAGTAGAATCACTGCTAGCGACTATGTACAAATTTTGGTCAACCATGTGCACCCCATGGTGTAGACATTGTTTCCCAAAGACAGCGCCATTTACCAAGACAATAATGCTCCAATTTACACAGCTGTTGCTGTCAAATCGTGGTTTTATGAGCATGCAGACAAAGTCTTGCACCTTCCCTGGGTCCCACAGTCGTCGGACCTCAATATCACAGAGCCACTATGGTCAACTTTGGAGAACAAGGTTTGGTCTCGTTTTCTGTCTCCGGCATTGCTGCGAGGACTGGAATGATTTTTGCATTTTTGGTATCAGATTCTATTCTATCCATCCAAGACTTATATTTGTCAATTCCCAGGAGAATTCAGACTGTCTCATATGCCAAAGGCGGTCCAACACCATACTAGGTAATGATTTTGTTCCTTTACCTGGTGTTTCCATAATGTTGTCCAACTCCTATAGCTAAATTTATATATAGTGCATTATTAGTTAATATTTTAAATCTCCAGACTACTTTAGTTCTTGGTGAATACACTTTAAAATTATATCTATCTATCATCTATCTATCTATATATATATATATATATATATATATATATATATATATATATATACACAGTATATGTGAGAGAGATAGTCTGTTTAATGTTTACTGTGCGGATAATAAAGACGTTACCCTTACTTCCAGGAATGTCATTGTGTCCCCTAAATCAAATGTAAATATGGCCATAAAGTTTTAGAAAATGAAATCATAGTTATGTTTGATGTACATTGTAATGGGGCATTAGGGAGTTCTCAAAATTTTGTCCCATAATTATCAGATGAAAAATTGCCAACTTTTACCCTGGTTGCTAATATATTAGCCTATTATTTGCAGTGAGAAGCTGGGAAAGGATATTTCAGCCCTCACTCTGTGAATGGTTCTGATTTTAACATTATACCACGAACAGATGTAGAGATACAGTTAATAGCTCCTTCTGGAAACATTAATCTTGGGGCTTTGCTAATAATATTTGCTGCAAGTATTTAAAGTTAAAGCACTTCCAAGATTGATATGATTCAAAAAAGTGTCACCTTGCTAAAAGTATTCATTCATTAAACAAAATGTATGGCCCTGGAACATTGTTCATGTCCCTTGAACATAGAGATGGCTTCCATTATGCTTTATGGGTAATCTTGTGAGGGTGCCAAATCAATTAGAAATTAATCTTTCTGCACTTCAACCTTAGTGATACATTGGCAAGTGTTGGACACACTCCAATATTCAACCAGGAAAATGATTTTGCTTTTAGTGTAGAGAGGAGAATTGATGTAAGTTATGAGCATTGGCTGTATGCATTATGTATAGAAAAGGACAGCAACTAGATTTCACTGCTGAAAGACACAACTTTTCTTTACACATATAAATGACCTTTTTAAAAACATTTGAAATAAAGAGGACAAATCATACAAGGGTATTATACTGACTACAAGTGAGCAATTACACATTTAAAGAGGACCTGATCTATGGAATCTGTGCCCAAAAAGGGCACGCAGAAGGCGTACCCTGCAGCTGATCTTTTCTTCATTACTAACTTACCATGCCTTTCTGTGCACTTTGTGTTAGCAGGGACTCAATTTGCTGATGTTAGCCAAGGGCCCCTTTCACTATTCTCTTGAACAGGAATAAGATAGGGTACACACATGTGTAACATGAGGAATCATCGGTCACTTACATAATCCTGTCACGATCACACATGACTGCGACTAACAGTAATACGTCACGCCCGCGGCGTCAGACCCCAGACCTTCTCACCAACCGAAGGACCGGCCGATCTAAAACCGCGGTGTGACGCGCGTAACAAGGCCCCACCCAGCTGCACCCTGCACAGCGATTGTCCAGCTAATGGGCTACAATCGGTGCCTGCAGTCTGAATGCGCTTGTTACTGGGTCGGGTTAATTACGCAACTAACCCTCTACTGCCACCACCACTTTTGTCAGAGACTGGGAAACTCCCGTTATCAAATATACACTATAATGATTGAAAAGTCGCCTGTCCAATACGGTCACCGCAGGCCGATTGGGCAGAGGATTAAACAAACACAGTAGCGTCTCTTCAAAGGCAGGAATTCGTGAATTGCAAGTAAGCGCTTAGAAACAGTTTAACACTTTCAGAAAGAAAGATTTATTACTAAAAGAGTCAAACAGGTGCAATAAAATATTTACAAAGAAAATTTAACTATATATATATATATATATATGCATATAAAGGTACAGCAAAGAGATAATAGGAAGGAAGATAAAGGGTTAAGTTACTTGCCAATATGCCTTGGTTTGTAAGCAGATCCTAGTGCAGAGCAGGAAGGGTCTTTGATCTCCTCTGTTACGATGTTAAACTCAGGAGATGTGTGTCGTTTCAGGCTTGCCAGCCTGTCTCTTTTTAAAAATCCCTCTACAAGGGGGGGGGCTCTGAATACTGGCCATTACGCTGTTTTGGGAGGGGTCAGGAGAACTCTGAATTAGAACCAACATCTGTCATAACCCATGACATGAAACATAGGGGAAAAAAACCTGACTTGAGGAATGTTCATTTCATTCTGACATCTTTACTGTTAGGTTCTGTGAGGTTTCAACTTCTTTCAAGTCCGGGGAGAAGCTGCCTTATCTGTTTTATGATGGGTGAGCCTACACAAGGTCTGGGATCAGTGCTTTTAGGTGAGAAAGGTTACACTTCCGCAGACTGCCTGGCACCGGACTAGGGATACTTTACCCTGTGGTTGACCCCCGCCATCTGTCCCTCAGGAAGGGAGGGGGGTAGGGAGTGAATAATCGAGGAATACCTCAAATAAAAAGAAAAGAAAAAGGAGAAGGGGAACTCCGCGTCCACTCTGATGAGCAAGTTTGCTACACGGTCCACTTCCAGAAATAAGGAATTCCACATTTTTAAAGTTTTACTGTAGCAAAAACATAATCTACAGTTCTTGGCCAAAACACTCTTCAC
Source organism: Staurois parvus (assembly GCF_062004578.1). NCBI lineage: Eukaryota > Metazoa > Chordata > Amphibia > Anura > Ranidae > Staurois > Staurois parvus. The sequence continues at coordinate 2,256,374 of NW_028317850.1, forward strand.
CTCCATCTCTTTAGTCCCATCATCAGTAACTCTGTAAATTTCCAGTTCAACCTTAACACAAGTTGCCAACCATCCCTTTCACTGTCTTCATTATAGGTTCCCAAGAGTGGGTTCTCCAAAGGAACCTGTCCTGGGCCTAACCCAGAGGAATAATTTCCTAAGGCTACAAGCTTACACGGCAGTATACTAGGGGTAGCCTTTTCCAATCATCCTCTGCCTCAAGCTCTTCCTGCTCTAGATTATAAGAGATCAAGCTAACCGCACCCATGATTTCCAACCAGGGAAGTAGTCTCCCTAAAAGAGGTACTAACCCCTGCCTAAATATATCTCTGTATGGAGGCAGCCATCTTGGTAGAGGCAGGGTTTTCTTTACCAATGTCGGAACTGGCCTCCGATTCCTGGTGAGGTTCAGAAAGCTCAGAATGGATTAAGCAGAAAAAGCAAGGTCCTTCACTGCAGGTTCCCAGGTGCAGCTTCCTCTCCAGCAGTCCCTCAGAAGTACCATGAGAAGTACAGTAATGACAACACCGCATCTTACTACAAATCTTGAAAGACTACCATTGTCCATCTCAGAGAATAGATTCTTCCACAGAAAGGGGTATTAGCACATGCAAATGAATGAGCATGCATTTTCATGCATTCTACAGATACCTCTGGCACTGTTTGATTACACTACAAAGCAATGACAAGCAAAATGCTATGTAAATGCCCACATTTTTCAGGAAATAATATCAGACTGTCCACTCTGGTTAGTAGAGATGAGCGAATCGAACTAGGCGAACCGGAATTCGAGTCGAATTTCAGGAAATATTCGATTCGTGTCGAAACCGAAATTTTGCCTACTTCGGGTGCGCGAATCGAACATTTCCCGATCAGCCGGCAAAAGTGTCCCTGCAGTGAGCTCCGCTATTTCTGACAGTTCTCTGACAGAAGGAACACATGTTTAGCGGTTGAAACATTGTATCTATTAGTTTACATTTAGGATACAGATGTTTCAACCACTGTACATGTGAAGAAGTTGTGAGAGAACTGTCAGAAATAGAGGAACTCTGCACATACACTTTTTGCCGGCTTGGAATTATTCTTCTTTTCATCCTACTTCTTCTTCTTCTTCATCCTCAGAAGAAGAGGATGAGGATGAGGATGAAGAAGAAGAAGAAGAAGAAGAAGAAGAAGAAGAAGAAGTAGGATGAAAAGAAGAATAATTCCAAGCCGGCAAAAAGTGTATGTGCAGAGTTCCTCTATTTCTGACAGTTCTCTCACAGCTTCTTCACATGTACAGCGGTTGAAACATCTGTATCCTAAATGGAAACTAATAGATACAATTTGTATCTATTAGTTTCCATTTAGGATACAGATATTTCAACCGCTGTACATGTGAAGAAGCTGTGAGAGAACTGTCAGAAATAGAGGAACTCTGCACATACACTTTTTGCCGGCTTGGAATTATTCTTCTTTTCATTCTTCTTCTTCTTCCTCATCCTCATCCTCATCCTCATCCTCTTCTTCTGAGGATGAGGATGAAGAAGAAGAAGAAGAAGAAGTAGGATGAAAAGAAGAATAATTCCAAGCCGGCAAAAAGTGTATGTGCAGAGTTCCTCTATTCTGCAGATACACTTAGAGGAGCTCTGCAGATACACTTAGAGGAGCTCTGCACATACACTTTTTGCCGGCTTGGAATTAATCTTATTTTCATCCTACTTCTTCTTCTTCTTCTTCTTCTTCTTCATCCTCATCCTCAGAAGAAGAAGAGGATGAGGATGAGGATGAAGAAGAAGAAGAAGAAGTAGGATGAAAATAAGAATAATTCCAAACCGGAAAAAAGTGTATGTGCAGAGCTCCTCTAAGTGTATCTGCAGAGCTCCTCTAAGTGTATCTGCAGAATAGAGGAACTCTGCACATACACTTTTTGCCGGAAACCGCTGTATGGAGTGAATGTCCCAGAACTGTCAGAAATAGACTATTTATGACAGTTCTGGGACATTCACTGCATACAGCTGTTTTAACCGCTGTATGGAGGGAATGTCATGGAACTGTCAGAAATAGACTATTAATGACAGTTCTGGGACTGTCCTTCAATGCAGCGGTTGAAACATTGTATGTATTTGTTTCCATAAATGGATCCATTTATGGAAACAAATACATACAATGTTTCAACCGCTGCATGGAAGGACAGTCCCAGAACTGTCATTAATAGTCTATTTCTGACAGTTCCATGACATTCCCTCCATACAGCGGTTAAAACAGCTGTATGGAGTGAATGTCCCAGATCTATCAGAAATAGACTATTTATGACAGTTCTGGGACATTCACTGCATACAGCTGTTTTAACCGCTGTATGGAGGGAATGTCATGGAACTGTCAGAAATAGACTATTAATGACAGTTCTGGGACTGTCCTTCCATGCAGCGGTTGAAACATTGTATGTATTTGTTTCCATAAATGGATCCATTTATGGAAACAAATACATACAATGTTTCAACCGCTGCATGGAAGGACAGTCCCAGAACTGTCATTAATAGTCTATTTCTGACAGTTCCATGACATTCCCTCCATACAGCGGTTAAAACAGCTGTATGGAGTGAATGTCCCAGATCTATCAGAAATAGACTATTTATGACAGTTCTGGGACATTCACTGCATACAGCTGTTTTAACCGCTGTATGGAGGGAATGTCATGGAACTGTCAGAAATAGACTATTAATGACAGTTCTGGGACTGTCCTTCCATGCAGCGGTTGAAACATTGTATGTATTTGTTTCCATAAATGGATCCATTTATGGAAACAAATACATACAATGTTTCAACCGCTGTATGGAAGGACAGTCCCACAACTGTCATTAATAGTCTATTTCTGACAGTTCCATGACATTCCCTCCATACAGCGGTTAAAACAGCTGTATGGAGTGAATGTCCCAGATCTATCAGAAATAGACTATTTATGACAGTTCTGGGACATTCACTGCATACAGCTGTTTTAACCGCTGTATGGAGGGAATGTCATGGAACTGTCAGAAATAGACTATTAATGACAGTTCTGGGACTGTCCTTCAATGCAGCGGTTGAAACATTGTATGTATTTGTTTCCATAAATGGATCCATTTATGGAAACAAATACATACAATGTTTCAACCGCTGCATGGAAGGACAGTCCCAGAACTGTCATTAATAGTCTATTTCTGACAGTTCCATGACATTCCCTCCATACAGCGGTTAAAACAGCTGTATGGAGTGAATGTCCCAGATCTATCAGAAATAGACTATTTATGACAGTTCTGGGACATTCACTGCATACAGCTGTTTTAACCGCTGTATGGAGGGAATGTCATGGAACTGTCAGAAATAGACTATTAATGACAGTTCTGGGACTGTCCTTCCATGCAGCGGTTGAAACATTGTATGTATTTGTTTCCATAAATGGATCCATTTATGGAAACAAATACATACAATGTTTCAACCGCTGCATGGAAGGACAGTCCCAGAACTGTCATTAATAGTCTATTTCTGACAGTTCCATGACATTCCCTCCATACAGCGGTTAAAACAGCTGTATGCAGTGAATGTCCCAGATCTATCAGAAATAGACTATTTATGACAGTTCTGGGACATTCACTGCATACAGCTGTTTTAACCGCTGTATGGAGGGAATGTCATGGAACTGTCAGAAATAGACTATTAATGACAGTTCTGGGACTGTCCTTCAATGCAGCGGTTGAAACATTGTATGTATTTGTTTCCATAAATGGATCCATTTATGGAAACAAATACATACAATGTTTCAACCGCTGCATGGAAGGACAGTCCCAGAACTGTCATTAATAGTCTATTTCTGACAGTTCCATGACATTCCCTCCATACAGCGGTTAAAACAGCTGTATGGAGTGAATGTCCCAGATCTATCAGAAATAGACTATTTATGACAGTTCTGGGACATTCACTGCATACAGCTGTTTTAACCGCTGTATGGAGGGAATGTCATGGAACTGTCAGAAATAGACTATTAATGACAGTTCTGGGACTGTCCTTCCATGCAGCGGTTGAAACATTGTATGTATTTGTTTCCATAAATGGATCCATTTATGGAAACAAATACATACAATGTTTCAACCGCTGCATGGAAGGACAGTCCCAGAACTGTCATTAATAGTCTATTTCTGACAGTTCCATGACATTCCCTCCATACAGCGGTTAAAACAGCTGTATGGAGTGAATGTCCCAGATCTATCAGAAATAGACTATTTATGACAGTTCTGGGACATTCACTGCATACAGCTGTTTTAACCGCTGTATGGAGGGAATGTCATGGAACTGTCAGAAATAGACTATTAATGACAGTTCTGGGACTGTCCTTCCATGCAGCGGTTGAAACATTGTATGTATTTGTTTCCATAAATGGATCCATTTATGGAAACAAATACATACAATGTTTCAACCGCTGCATGGAAGGACAGTCCCAGAACTGTCATTAATAGTCTATTTCTGACAGTTCTATGACATTCCCTCCATACAGCGGTTGAAACCGCTGTATGGAGTGAATGTCCCAGAACTGTCAGAAATAGACAGAAACTGTCACAGAACTGTCCTTCTTCTCATCCTTCTCCTTCTTCTCATCCTTCTTCTCATCCTTCTTCTCATCCTTCTCCTTCTTCTCATCCTTCTCCTTCTTCTCATCCTTCTCCTTCTGCTCATCCTTCTTCTCATCCTTCTCCTTCTTCTCATCCTTCTCCTTCTCCTTCTTCTCATCCTTCTCCTTCTCCTTCTTCTCATCCTTCTCCTTCTCATCCTTCTCCTTCTCCTTCTCCTTCTCATCCTTCTCCTTCTTCTCATCCTTCTCCTTCTTCTCATCCTTCTCCTTCTCCTTCTTCTCATCCTTCTCCTTCTCCTTCTCATCCTTCTCCTTCTTCTCATCCTTCTCCTTCTCCTCATCCTTTTTCTTCTCATCCTTCTCCTTCTCCTTCTTCTCATCCTTCTCCTTCTTCTCATCCTTCTCCTTCTTCTCATCCTTCTCCTTCTTCTCATCCTTCTCCTTCTTCTCCTTCTTCTCATCATTCTCCTTCTTCTCATCCTTCTCCTTCTTCTCATCCTTCTCATCCTTCTTCTCATCCTTCTTCTTCTCATCCTTCTCCTTCTTCTCATCCTTCTCCTTCTCCTTCTTCTCATCCTTCTCCTTCTTCTCATCCTTCTCCTTCTTCTCATCCTTCTCCTTCTCATCCTTCTCCTTCTCCTTCTTCTCTTCCTTCTCCTTCTTCTCATCCTTCTCCTTCTTCTCATCCTTCTTCTTCTCATCCTTCTCCTCCTTCTTCTCATCCTTCTTCTCATCCTTCTTCTTCTCATCCTTCTCCTTCTTCTCATCCTTCTCCTTCTCCTTCTTCTCATCCTTCTCCTTCTTCTCATCCTTCTCCTTCTTCTCATCCTTCTCCTTCTTCTCATCCTTCTCCTTCTTCTCATCCTTCTCCTTCTCCTTCTTCTCTTCCTTCTCCTTCTTATCATCCTTCTCCTTCTTCTCATCATTCTCCTTCTTCTCATCCTTCTCCTTCTTCTCATCCTTCTTCTTCTCATCCTTTTCCTTCTTCTCATCCTTCTTCTTCTCATCCTTCTTCTTCTCATCCTTCTCCTTCTCATCCTTCTCTTTCTTCTCATCCTTCTCCTTCTCCTTCTTCTCATCCTTCTCCTTCTTCTCATCCTTCTCCTTCTCCTTCTTCTCATCCTTCTCCTTATTCTCAGCCTTCTTCTTCTCATCCTTCTCCTTCTCATCCTTCTCCTTCTCATCCTTCTCCTTCTTCTCATCCTTCTCCTTCTTCTCATCCTTCTCCTTCTCCTTCTTCTCATCCTTCTCCTTCTCCTTCTTCTCATCCTTCTCCTTCTCCTTCTTCTCATCCTTCTCCTTCTTCTCATCCTTCTCCTTCTTCTCATCCTTCTCCTTCTTCTCATCCTTCTCCTTCTCCTTCTTCTCATCCTTCTCCTTCTCCTCATCCTTTTTCTTCTCATCCTTCTCCTTCTCCTTCTTCTCATCCTTCTCCTTCTTCTCATCCTTCTCCTTCTTCTCATCCTTCTCCTTCTTCTCATCCTTCTCCTTCTTCTCATCCTTCTCCTTCTCCTTCTTCTCTTCCTTCTCCTTCTTATCATCCTTCTCCTTCTTCTCATCATTCTCCTTCTTCTCATCCTTCTTCTTCTTCTCATCCTTCTTCTTCTCATCCTTTTCCTTCTTCTCATCCTTCTTCTTCTCATCCTTCTTCTTCTCATCCTTCTCCTTCTCATCCTTCTCTTTCTTCTCATCCTTCTCCTTCTCCTTCTTCTCATCCTTCTCCTTCTTCTCATCCTTCTCCTTCTTCTCATCCTTCTCCTTATTCTCAGCCTTCTTCTTCTCATCCTTCTCCTTCTCATCCTTCTCCTTCTCATCCTTCTCCTTCTTCTCATCCTTCTCCTTCTTCTCATCCTTCTCCTTCTCCTTCTTCTCATCCTTCTCCTTCTCCTTCTTCTCATCCTTCTCCTTCTCCTTCTTCTCATCCTTCTCCTTCTTCTCATCCTTCTCCTTCTTCTCATCCTTCTCCTTCTCCTTCTTCTCATCCTTCTCCTTCTCCTCATCCTTTTTCTTCTCATCCTTCTCCTTCTCCTTCTTCTCATCCTTCTCCTTCTTCTCATCCTTCTCCTTCTTCTCATCCTTCTCCTTCTTCTCATCCTTCTCCTTCTTCTCCTTCTTCTCATCATTCTCCTTCTTCTCATCCTTCTCCTTCTTCTCATCCTTCTCATCCTTCTTCTCATCCTTCTTCTTCTCATCCTTCTCCTTCTTCTCATCCTTCTCCTTCTCCTTCTTCTCATCCTTCTCCTTCTTCTCATCCTTCTCCTTCTCATCCTTCTCCTTCTCCTTCTTCTCTTCCTTCTCCTTCTTCTCATCCTTCTCCTTCTTCTCATCCTTCTTCTTCTCATCCTTCTCCTCCTTCTTCTCATCCTTCTTCTCATCCTTCTTCTTCTCATCCTTCTCCTTCTTCTCATCCTTCTCCTTCTCCTTCTTCTCATCCTTCTCCTTCTTCTCATCCTTCTCCTTCTTCTCATCCTTCTCCTTCTTCTCATCCTTCTCCTTCTTCTCATCCTTCTCCTTCTCCTTCTTCTCTTCCTTGTCCTTCTTATCATCCTTCTCCTTCTTCTCATCATTCTCCTTCTTCTCATCCTTCTCCTTCTTCTCATCCTTCTTCTTCTCATCCTTTTCCTTCTTCTCATCCTTCTTCTTCTCATCCTTCTTCTTCTCATCCTTCTCCTTCTCATCCTTCTCTTTCTTCTCATCCTTCTCCTTCTCCTTCTTCTCATCCTTCTCCTTCTTCTCATCCTTCTCCTTCTCCTTCTTCTCATCCTTCTCCTTATTCTCAGCCTTCTTCTTATCATCCTTCTCCTTCTTCTCATCATTCTCCTTCTTCTCATCCTTCTCCTTCTTCTCATCCTTCTCCTTCTTCTCATCCTTCTCCTTCTTCTCATCCTTCTCCTTCTCCTTCTTCTCATCCTTCTCCTTCTCCTTCTTCTCATCCTTCTCCTTCTTCTCATCCTTCTCCTTCTTCTCACCCTTCTCCTTCTCCTTCTTCTCATCCTTCTCCTTCTCCTTCTTCTCATCCTTCTCCTTCTCCTTCTCCTTCCTCATCTCCAAGGGCATTTAAATTAAAGGTACAGTGTTCTGCACTAATTTAAAGGCTCTCTGAAGCCTAGAAACCCTTTAAATAAGTCATCTTCGTAGCGGAGAAATTCGCATCGAATCGAATTTCACACTGGAATTCGCCGAATCAGCCGAATCGAATTTTTCATTTCTTCGCTCATCTCTACTGGTTAGCTTTGATCTAACTGTAGATAATCATGTGTAGGTAAATTCAGTTTGCTTCTTCAAGTGCTGCTAAGTGATTTGTCACAGAATTCTGTGCAGGGGAATCTCTCTTTTCAGGACCCAAAGCGAGTGGTGCACGAAATTTAGAAATACTTGACCTTACATTTCATAGGTTCCATTTTAATGCCTTTTAGAATGTCAGGATATCACATATACTTTGGGTTTCGTGACCATGGCTCCGCAGATGTTTACTACTTGGCTGATTTTTACCTTTAAAAAAAATAGAAATATTTTAATTGTAGTATTTATATTGCAGTAACTCTTCCAATCCAAATACAATCTGAACATTTCTAGGGACAATCTGACATTGTAAAAAATAAATATATTGGCAACTTTAAATGCTTGTTTGTGATTAAAGTCCTCAACTCTGCTCATGGAAATGTTCATGTATGAATATAATACCTAATATAAGTTTTGTCCTGGGCCCACAAATATCTTAAGGTGGCCCAGTGTAGATCATTAGTGTATAACATAAGTTTACGTAAAGTTGTTTGCAAATGTTGTTTGCACTGATTACGTATTTAAAAATGTGTTAAAATGGCCCTGGTGTTTTACACTTTTATGGAGGCCATGTACCAGTCCTATGGGTTAAGTCATAAAACAAAATAATAAAAAGACATCATTGAGCTAAAAGACTGTTTCACATCAACCATTGCAATGTTTATTATTAGAACAGTAATTATATTAATATGTTACCTATTAGAAAGCTTTATGTGATTTCCAGTAAATACAATCCAATTAACTTTTGTAAAAAGCAAAACTATATTATAGTTCCAGAATGTTCATTCTTATCTCAAAATATTCTGTTTAATTGATACATTTAATGCCAAAATTGCTGTTGGGTATAATGTTCCAGTTTGATACTTACTATTTCTTGGCCTAACTAGTCTGGCATCTATAATTATCTTTTGTTAGAGATAGAAAGACAGCTTTTTTTAAAGTGATATGTTACAGAATATATAACATGATAGTTCTTGCTGAAACTATAGAACAGAAGTTATTGAACAATATTTATTTATTCTTTTGGTACCATCTATGACTACTAATTGTGCTAGAGATTGCGCTAAATTTCTTTGAAAGCTAGGAGGAAGATGTCTCAATACAGAACGAAGCCTGAATGGGCCATTGAAGTACTTGCCTAACATGCAATATGCAAAGTAAACTTGGACATTATTGGAAACGTACCTTTTAGGTTGCCCCCTTCTAGCACTTACAGGTCTGTAATGCCCATTGCCATTCCATAGCTTCTTCTGACATCTTTTCCACCCTTTCTTCCACATCCAACATCTTCCTTCTTTGAAAAATGGAAGATGATGTAACTTCACATGCATGCTGAAACTAAATGATCTTGGTACGCAGCTCCATTCTCTGGATCTTCACAGATGCTGAAAATGGACCTATTGTATGTGGCGTACATAGTGTGTACCAAATAAAGTTTGCTAATTGAAAAGGAAATTAGTATTTTGTTACAAAAAGCATACAAAGTCTATTCCACCAAGATACTCTGTCTCTTTGTAATTATATTTTAAGGCTCCTGTTCTGCTATAATGTACATTTCAATATTTTGGCCATGATTGCCAGACAATATGACATTGAGGCTTCTCCAAAATAAAGGACAAAGCAGATTAATTAGGGACATTTTGGGTAAACTAAATAGCATGCTCTTGGAATATTGCACATTTACATTTAATTATAATGTTGTGGCTTTTTACTATTGATTATTTAACTATATTGACCTAATTACCTTTAATAAGACACTAAAATTTAACAAAAAAGAGGGGGTGGGGGCAAGACAAAGGACAGGAGAGGTAGAGTAACATAATATCTAGTGCATGACACCTGATTCTGACTACTGACCCTCACACCCAGTTCTGTTTACTGACTCTGAAACCTGATGCTGACTCCTGACTTTTAGTCCAGTTGGTGACTCCCAAAAATTTTGAATGAGGTTTGATGGGCCTCTCCTGGAATTAACCATCAGTTTGTGGATCTTCCTAAAGATTGAAGGAAAAACATGAAGGTGTATGCTAAAATGGACAACATAAAGTATCAGCACTTTCTGAAACTTGCATGCCCCTCCAGCTATCCTCACATTCCTATTGGCAGATTATCACAGAGCCCACTAGGCATGTGGTTGGCTTACTGGTAGCACTAAAGCACAGCAGATGAAGCTTGCTTTGCAGCTCACTTTTATTAAAGTGACACTAAAGGCTCAGATTATTTATTTTTAAAATAACAAACATGTCATAGTTACCTGCTCTGTGCAATAGTTTTGCACAGAACAGCCCCGATCCTCCTCATCTTGGTTCCCCCGCAGGTGCTTCTGGCCCTTCCCCTCTGCTTAGTGACCCATAGAAAACCACTTACAATGGGGTCACTGTTATTTGCTCATTCCCATGCTGCTGTTTTGTGTGTCCATTCACACACAGATTGCAACTTGTGTTGCCCCCACTCTCTCCCCATTGACTCACTGGCTGTAGTTGACAGCAGCAGGAGTCAATGGCTCTCAATGCTGTCTCAGCCAATCAGGAGGGAGAGAGCCGACAGAGCTTCTGCCCTCGTGCACATCGCTGGATCGAGAGGAGGCTCAGATAAGTATTAAGGTACTGGGAGGGGGCTGCTGTACACAGAAGGTTTTTTACTTTTATTCATAGAATGCATGAAGGTAAAAAACCTTGAGCCTTTACAACCCCTTTAAAGCCCATCTCTGGCAAATCCATTATAATGCCTTAAATTGTATGTAAACCCACAAACTTCTGCAAACCATTAAACATTGTATGTAACAATTAATTTATTTTTTCTCTTTTAATTTTTTTAATATACAATTAAAAGTGTTTGTTATCTCTGCAGATAAATGCAAAAAAGTACCCACTGACCCTATCAGAAATTTTGGGGCTATTCTGTGCTTTATGCAAACATTCTGTGTTATCTCAGGGAGTCTAATTAGCCCTCCAGTTCCTATTTTGCCTACAAAACAATTACTCCCTATGTTGTAGAGATGTAGGGGAGTTGAAGGGATTTTTTTCGATTATCAAAAGACAGCCAGGCAGGGCTGACACCATTCCTTGCAATTTCAGTCCAGAAAAGGCACTGTGATATCAGCTACAGCAGGAAATTAAGAGCTGAATATATTTCTGGCAGATCACCAGGTATTTTCATGTACTTGCAGAATCTTTCATGGGATGAAACATGTAGAAATGTGCATGTATTGCAGAGATTTACTGTTTATTCTACATACACTTTAAGCAAAAATGTAAAATAGATATTAATCTTGAATATTCAATTTGCATCATGTATTTGTGTTTAATTATCCCTTTTATTTGGGAGGTTTCTCCTTATCTCCTGCCTATTTTACAGCAGTCTGGCAGAAAAAGAGGTGAGGTAAAAACTCCCAAACTTAGAAACACTTTTCTAGATTTCTCTATGTTTCCTGTTAATCTGATGAACAAGAATTATGGGGAATCTCCCCATGGGGGAAAACTGACAGCATTTAAAATTCGACAGAAGTAGTAAACTTTCAGCATTCTACCTAAAGATGTCACACTGCCAGCTAGCTGGAATATGCAGCAAACATTTGTATGCTTTGATATGCCATATATATGGATATGATGCAAATTTGAAAGGTGAAAGGTTTACATTCTTTTCTCTATAAGAGAATAATCAGATTCAGTCATAAAAAGTAACCCCTATTGATGCTCGCATTCAGCTGCCCCCTAATTTATCTATACCTGGCCCCTATGTATTGATATGTATCTTTTTGTTTGCTGTATGTGTATTACCTCCTATTGTATTTCCGACTGATACCTTGTATTACCTCTACCTATTGTATGTTCTGAGTTTATTAACCTCCCTGGCGGTATGATTATTTCAGATTTTTGGTGCTGAAAGCGGTACCATTATTTTGCATAGAAATATGTAGTTTTTTTATTTGTAGGCCTGTAATTTTTAGGAATAACTCACTGAAATCTGTCCGAACAAAAGTCTAGTAAACATTCCGGATATGATAAAACTTGAAATACAAAATAATAAATTATAATTTAATAAATAATCATAAAATATAATAATATAATAATAATACATTTAATTCAATAATATAATCAAACCAAAAACACTGAAATTTGAAATATAGCGCCACGTTCGCACATCACTGAGCAAAGTCACAGAATCGTTTTCAGTGTCTGATGACAAATTTCCCCACAAATAATTATCACTCAATTCTGCAAGTGGTTCTGATTTACTATCGCTGTTCTCTAGCTGGTGCAAAACCGATTTTGACCTAAAGGGACGCTTTTTGGACGCCATGGATCTTTCCCAGTTTCCAGGCAGAAAAAACAGTCAAAATGCAGGCAGGGCACAGGACAAAGCAGTAGGGACAAAATGTATGTGAAATGCTTTGAAACAACAATGTTTTGCTATGTAATAATCGTTTTTAAAAAAATGAAATTTTTTAAAACTTTCAAATTTGCCGCCGGTTCCGGCCCCCGTATGTCCCGACGTCACAGGGACCAGAACACGGAAGCCAGATGCCGGCATCGGCCAGACGAGATGGCCGGGGACGCTGCAGGCAACACATCGCAGGAGCGAAGGACAAGGTAAGTGCTGCAGGGAATCCCTGAGCAACGCCGCATGGTAAGCCTGAGTGTAGCTACTGAAATTTTACCCCGAGCTACACTCGAGAATACCGCCAGGGAGGTTAATAAACTTTATGAAAAAAAAATGCAAGCTCAGATTTGTTACACTGATTGCAAATATCAGATTGCGTATGGCAGTTTAGACTTTAGAACTGGCTGATATAACTTCAGAGTAAAAAGTACCACTGTGCCAATTTAACCTTTCTTTTTATTTTCAATAGAATGGGAGTGTTACTACGTTTTATTTGCTACTGGTGTCTTTATTGAGAAAATTTCCATCCATTGTGAATAGAAAGCACCTTGAAAAATTGATGCCCCCAATCAAAAATAATTCTAATTCCAACCATAAAATGTACTAATTTACTAACAGCTATATCAATCTGGATGTCACACCACTTCCTCAAACTCAATCTGTCAAAAAACAAGCCTACAATATTTCATCCCCCATGTGCCCCTTCCCCTGACTTCCCTGCCAAGATTAATGGCACACCTATCAACCTGTCCTCGCATGGCAAGGTAGTAGGTGTTATCCTGGACTCTGAACTCTCCATTTGGCCCCACATCCAATCGCTGTCCAACCTACAGAACATCTCCAAAATATGCCCCATCCTAACCAATGATACCACAAAGCTTCTAATTTGCTCCCCAGTCATCTCTTGACCGGACTACTGCAACTCCCTCCTCATTGGCTTACCTTTACATAGACTGTCCCCCTTCAGTACATCATGAATGCTGCCAGACTCATCCACTTTACCTTAAATTATAAATACTAACAACAAATAAAAAGCCATCCACAACTCTGCAGTCAGCTACATCACTAGCCTAGTCTATAAATTCCAACCTAATTATTTTCTTTGTTCCTTCCAAGACCTATAGCTCTCTAGTTCCCTTGTCATCTCCGCACATGCTCGCCTCAAGGACTTTTCCTGAGCCTCTCCGATCCTATGGAACTCCTACTCTGTCCACTTTTAGCTGAGCCATGAAAACCTTCTCTTCAGAGAAGCGTATCCTGCCTCTGCCTAATAACTGTAATTTTAGTTTTTCCATCAGCTCATCCCCCACAGTTATTACCTTTGGTATCTCTTGACCCTCCTTCTTAGATTGTAAGATCTAATGAGCAGAGCCCTCTGATTCCTTTTGTATTGAATTGTATTGTAACTGTACTGCCTGCCTTTATGTTGTAAAATGCTGTGCAAACGTTTGGTGCTATATAAACATACAAGAGAAAACACCAACACTCTGCATTGTACTTGTTAGATCTCATGCAATCTTATGCAATCTTGAATGGATAGTGTATGGGGGACTTACAATAATTGGAAATCATCATCATCAGCATGTGCATCTACAAAACTGCATATAGGTAACACAACCATCAACAATTTGTTTGTAATGGCATATACATTTAAAATATACACATGAAAGAGATATATATATATATATATATATATATATAAATATTGTAATTAATTAGTTTGTTGCTAACACTGCTGGCTGAGGAAGGCTGCCTTCTGAGCGAGCTGGAAACCCATGTACTACAAAAGAGAAAAGGGATGGGGAGACAGGCGCCAAGCCGCCAATAGTGTGGCAAATTTTATTGAATAAATAAATAAATCCTGTATAATATTAATAATACAATTTCCCCCTCACTTTCTGTTTCAGTGATAATGGTCTCTATATCAGATAATAAAGGAAAATCTCCGCAATGAGGTCTCAAACATTAATAAAATCTGCCAGTAAATCCAAAAATAGGAAAGTAAAGTTGTACCTGGAGTTCTACTTTATTATGTTTTATCCCAAGCTCTACTTTAATATGCAATATGATTTAAGACATATATAACAAAATAAATTAATAGATTTTTTTTTTTTTTTTTTAAAGCAATCACCATAACTTTTCATTTAATGTAAACAATGTAAATAGTTTTTTTTCTGAACAAAACATTTCCTTGTTTCTAAAACTACTGACATTATCCATTACATGATAGACCTCTGTTATTCCCGCTGCACTACCAAGTAACACTAACCAGACTCGTGTAATTGAAGGGCAAGGTCCTTGTACCAGTGTGTCAGCTCTGCAGCAGATCAACTTGTATTCCCACATGTTGGACAACTGTGTAACGGAACCACTGAGCTACCACCTTAGCCCTGTTACATCTGCAGAGACTGCAATTTGTTGCAGAACAATAGTGGCCTCTCCAGATGTGCAGGGATTAAAATGCTTGCACATCTGGCAACGAATCTCCAGTATCCCCCATAAAGAGAAATTGGGGAAAACACAGGAAAACAAAGCAGACTGAAATTAGTTAGATTTCTCCACTTTCTGTCTTCACCATGATACAAGCGTTAAATCTAGCCATTTGCACATACATACACTAATCATCGCAGGAGGAAATGACTGTCAATCTCTGCTTGTCCACCCAACAAAATTAAATGCAGTAAAAAAAATCAGTTGGTCTTTCTATTTATTAGAAAGATGTTTTATATTTCAAAAGCTGAAACCTAAATTATTTAAACATTGTAGGTGAATGTAAAACTTTATCATAACGAAAAAAAAAAAAAAGACCAAAATTAGCATTTTTTTCATCACAATGGCTAAATGGTTTTTGGGTTGGGATCAACTTTAAAGAGACCCTGTCAGTTTGTTAAAAAAAAAACATAATGCAATCTCCTGCAATAGAATAGCACTTATACTCACCTATCTGGCATGTCTCTTACCTTCCCTTCATTTTGGTACAACAGCCTCTGTAAGACTCGTCAGCACTGGACAAACTGAAAGTGTCAGCTGCCTATGTGCCCCACTGTGTGCCATGGTTCCAACGTCCACTCCCTACACCATTACAGGACTCAGTAGTGATATAGGGGTTGTAGAATGGAACCACAACACTTGATGGGGAAAATGGACATCTGCCCCCACAGAAGTATCGAATGCTGAAGGGTCTTACAGAGGTTAGGTAGGATACACAAGCTGTCGGAGAGGTAAGTATAAGTATTGCAGGGGAAGAGACCTTTTTCTTTTCCTTTTTTACAATAGGCACACAAATACATGTTTTTTCCTGCTAAATATATGTACAGTTGTGCTCAAAGGTTTGAAAACCCTGGCCGAAATTGTGAAATTTTGGCATTGATATTGAAAATATAACTGATTATGCCAAAAAAAGTCTTTTATTCAAGGATAGTGATCATATGAAGTCATTTATTATCACATAGTTGTTTGGCTCCTTTTTAAATCAAAATGAAAACCAGAAATTACCCAAATGGCCATAATCAAAAGTTTACATACCCCGGAATGTTTGGCCTCGGTACAGACACACAAGGTGACACACAGATTAAAATGGCAATTAAAGGTTAATTTCCCACATCTGTGGCTTTTTCAATTGCAATCAGTGTTTGTGTATAAATAATCAATGAGTTTGTTAGCTTTCACGTGGATGCACTGAACAGGCTAGATACTGAGCCATGGGGATCAGAAAAGAACCGCCAAAAGACCTGCATATAAAGGTAATGAAAAGTTATAAAGATGAAAAAGGATGTAAAAAGATATCCAAATACTTTACTATGCCAGTCAGTACTGTTCAATCACTTATTAAGAAGTGGAAAATTTGGGGATTTGTGTTGTAATATATTGTACAGAAACTTCCTCCTTGGTTGCAGTGTATTTTTCCCTCACTACATGTGTGAACACTGTTCAAAGAGAAAGTGTCCCCAAGCATGTTTTTTAATATCAAACACAGAAAAGACTTGGACTGGCCATCACCACAGCATTACACAGCAAGCCCACCCTTAGCAACTGACCAGGAGGAGAGACACAAGAAGCTGCCAAGTTTGTAGCTGGAGAGGGGGAGAAAAACAACACTGCCCAGCAACACAGGACCACATGGCTGCATCTGGAACAGAGTTGCTGCCTCATCCAGAGGATAGAGAGCCATTATTGTTTGTGAGTACTCTTGAAGACAGATAACAGAGTTTGCTAACTGTTAGTATTTATTTATTTTATTTATTGAGGGTATTTATATAGCGCTGTCAATTTATGCAACACTTTACATATATATTGTACATTCACATCAGTCCCTAGACCTCAAGGGGCGTAGAATCTAAGGTCCTCAACTCACATTCATACAAACACATACTAGGGCCAATTTAAACAGGGGCCAATTAACTTACCAGCATGTCTTGGAGTGTGGGAGGTAACTGGAGTACCCAGAAGAAACACATGCAAGGACAAAGAGAACATGCAAACTCCAGGCAGGTAGTGCCATGGCTGGGATTCGAACCAGTGACCCTAGTACTGCCAGGCACAAAGTGCTAACAAATTAGCTGCCCTGTATAAATATGTATTCTGCACATGCTGAGCAACATCCTCCAAGCACTGTATAGTCTCAATTTATTAGTTTGAGAGGATCAATGGCTGTGCGTGGATCCAGAGATCAGTTGTTCTCTAATCATGGCTTCAGCTGTTTCTGGCTGCCATACCATAGACCAGCTGTTCCAGGTTACTTAAGCTGCTGTTCCAGACTACCAGTAAAGATAGAGAAGGACTGTCTTCTGAGATTCCAAGAAGGCAGATAACCACAGCCTTTCACAGATAATCACAGATAATTCCCCACTGGCCTAAGGAAGGAGAGCTTAGGATGTGAGGTTTAATCCTTTGCTGGGGCTTTGAGAGATCAACCAGGACTCCACAGTGAGACGCCTGTTGAGCAACCAAGTCTGTGCTTTATTTGCTCAGGTTTCTAATCTTTTTCCTATCACTGGATTCTGCCCTCAGGGAAAGAACATTTACGATAAGATTACAAATCTGTACAGTTGGAAAGAGTGCTCTTAAGATGCTCAGCATGATGGTTATCTATTACAGAGAGCAATACTGTTCATCATTGAAAATTTGAAAGTGTTTTCTGGTCTGACCATGACCATGTTTGACCAATAAATTTGATCTCAAACTGTTGGAATACATTCAGGGGCAGACTGACAACTCATGGGGCCCCCGGGCAATAGGGGATCATGGGGCCCCTGTGTCCTTTCCCAAACTCAAAAAAAGCCTATGAAAAGAGTACCAGGGGCATCTCATGGGGCCCACTACCGACCCCGGGCCCTCGGGTAGTGCCCGAGTTTCCAAATGGTCAGTCTGCCCCTGAATACATTGTTCATGTATTTTGTGCAACAACTATTCAATAGATATATATTATTCGGCCAGTACATGGCAGTGTTTATAAGTTTATAGCTGCATCTATGGTACTGTATATTCTATGTCTTTTCATTGAAAAAAGTTTCCTGTTTCCTTCTTGCAGTGAAGCAGAAAAGCACATGTGGACTGTGCACAGTCTGTTAAGGTCCCAGGCATAGCCTGCTACAGCAAATAAGTGCAAGATACAGCCACAGAAAGAAGACTGCCACAGAATAAAATAAAATGGCCAGTAACACAGCTGATGATGTCAGGTCAGAACGCCTTTCAGGTGAGTGGATAGAGAAAGATCAGAAAGATCAGAGCAAAATCTCTCTTAGCATAGAAGATGATCAAACCACATATACTGTATAAGTAAGTGTAAGTGTGAAACTGCTAAAGAAATGTGGGAAGGATTACAAAAGGTGCATGAAAGAGCTAATCTCAGTAATAAACTGTATTATTTTAGAAAGCTATACCAAACTAAGCTGATGAAAGGCCAGAATATAAAGGAATACATAAGACACACCTTTTAAATGGTTGAACGCTTGAGAGGTAAAGGGGACATAATAAAAGATTTTCATGTCGTAGCACTATTAGCGCTTTCCCAAAAAGGTATGAAATGCTTTTCACAGCACTTGATGCACATCCAGATGATGAATTGACAGCGGAATATGTTAAAGGCAAGCTTGTGGATGAATATAGACGTAAAAACGAAAGCATTAATAGTGATGGTGCTTCAGTCACAAAGTCTGCTTTAAAGATGAAAAATAGTTATAAAAACAGTAACATGCAACAAGAAACACGTGAATGCTTTGTGTGCAAGAAACAATGCCATTTAAAAGCTGATTGCAGACTCTGGAAAGCTAGAATGCAAAAACAAACCAAACTACAAAAGGCCAAAAGCGTGAAGGAAGAAACTGATTTTTCTCTATACTGTATAATGAATATGTTTTTCAGTCCAAAGGTTGCATCTAATCTTGGCAGGTATGGTGTGTTGATTCAGAAGCAACAAGTCACAAGACAAATGACAGAAATTTCTTTATTCACCTTGACCAGAGTAAAACAGAAAAAAAATCACAACAGTTATTGGGCAAATAATGGAATCAGAAATAATAGGGACAGTTCTCCTGACTGTCCTATTTCCCAGAGTATCACCAGAAAGATACCGTGAAAAATGTCCTGTATGTCCCTGCTCTTGAAACTAATCTTTTGTCAGTGAAGAAGCTCACAAAGCAAGTCAAAATAATGATCTTCCAAGCAGGGGCGGACTGACAACTCATGGGGCCCCCGGGCAATAGGAGATCATGGGGCCCCTGTGTCCTTGCCCAAACTTAAAAAAGCCTATGAAAAAGGTACCAGGAGCATCTCATGAGGCCCCCTACTGACCCAGTGCCCGAGTTTCCAAATGGTCAGTCCGCCCCTGCTTCCAAGGTAACATCACAAAAGAATATCTTTCTTTATAAAGGCACAAATTACAGCTGAACTGCAATGAGGTGGTCAAGGAGGAAAAACATATAAACTGCATTCACACATGGCACAAATGACTTGGGCACAGAAGTCTTGGCATAATAAAGATATTAACTGAAAATGACTATGCAAGTAGAATAAAAATGATCAGACAAAATAAAAATGATCCATGTGATCAGACAATGAAATGCACCAGCTGTAGAAAAAAGGAAAAATGACAAGAAAAGCCTTTCCAAAGCAGAGTAACAGCAGCACTAAAAAATATCTGGACTTAATTAATTCAAATTGTTACATAACAAAAGTGAAGTATCACAGAAACGTGAACAGCATTTGGCTCAAGTAAGCAACAAATTTGGCAAAAGGCCGAGTGTATTGTGCACAGACAATGGAACCAAATATACAGGTGATAACACACAGGCGATTCTCAAAAAGCATGGTATAATATTTAAAACTACTGCACCATACAACCCAGAACAAAACAGGGTTGCAGAAAGAATGGACTGTACTCTATGTGAGAGTGGTGGAACCTTACTGTTTGATGCAGATATGCCAACTGTGGGGGGAGGGGGGGAGGCAATTATGACCGCTTGCTATCTCCAAAATCGACTACCAGGAAATTCAACTGAGAAAACTCCAAATGAACTATGGAATGGAAAGGCCCCGAATTTGAACCATCTAAACATTTCTGGAAGCAAAGGCTATGTGCACATCCCGAAAGAAAAACGTACAAAATGTAATTCTCATGCAGAGGAAGATGTACTTGTGGGGTACAGTGAATCTGAAAAGGGATACAGAATTCTACAACAAGACACAAACAAATTAACCATCAGTAGAAGTGTAATTGTCGATGAAACTTCAGTGTGTTCAAAATTTCATGAACTAACTCAAACACTTCAAACTTAGGGAAATTCCACACTAGTGTCACATGAAGATAAGCAACAAAGTCACACAGAAATAGAAGTTAACAGACAATCCAAATACTGTAAAAGAAGAAACCAGGCCACAAGGGGCTTCAATCAGGAAATCCACCAGAAGCAATAAAGGCATCCCAGCCAAAGTCTGTCCTATGTTGCTCGCATAGCATTAACCACTTAGTAACCATGCTATATCCGAATGACAGCTACAGCACGGTTATCCAGTTCTGGGAGGGCATCATATGATGTCCTCCCAGAACGCACCCTCCCGCGTGCCCCCAGCAGCACGCACCCAGCAACCTCTGTGGTCACTGTGTCCTATGGACACAGCTCATCACATGATGAGGTAAAATGACAATCACAGCAGCCTTTAACACGTGATCAGCTGTGTCCAATGACACAGCAGATCACAAAGTAAATACAGTTGCCGGTTATCGGCAGCACTTTCCTCACGCTGTCACAGAGCAGATCGGCACTGATCATCTGGGCACTGATGATCAGTGCCCTGATCATTAGTGCCCAGCAGTGCCCCCCAGCAGTGCCCCCTCAGCAGTGCCACCCATCAGTGCTGCCTAGCAGTTGCGCCCATCAATGCCGTTCATCAGTATCGCCCATCAGTGCCCTTCAGTGCCACCTATCAGTGACCATCATTGCTGCATATAAGTGCAGCATCATCAGTGCCTCCTCATCAATGCCCACCAGTGCCACCTCATCAGTGCAGCCTATCCATGCCACCTCATCAGTGTCCATCAGTACTGCCTATCAGTGCCCATCTGTGCTGCCCCATTTAACGCATATCAGTAAAGGAGAAAAATTATCTGTTTGCAAAATTTTATAATAGAAAGTTTTTGTTTTCTTTTTGTTTATAGTGCAAAAAATTACAAACCCAGTGTCGATTATATACCACCAAAAGAAAGCTCTGTTTGTGTGAAAAAAATGATAAAAATGTCATATGGGTACAGTGTTGCATGACCGCGCAATTGTCATTCAAAGTGTGACAGTGCTAAAAGTTGAAAATTGACCTGGGCATGAAGGGGTTATAAGTGCCCAGTAGGCAAGTGGTTAAAATCAGGGCTAGAGTCAAAGGATGAGATGCAAAGACTTCCAACCCATAAGAAACAAAAGTTGATCAGATGCTTTAACAAAACCACTTACAAGAAACAGATTTGTAGAACTGAGATCTGAAATGCGACTAATATAAGGAGTAGTCATTGAGCGGTGATGTTGGAATACATTGTTCATGTATTTTATGCAACAATTACATCAGTATTCAGTAGAGATGTATTCTTCAACCAGTAGACTGCAGTGTTTATACGTTTGTAGCTGTATCTATTGTACTGTATACACTATGTCTTTTCACTGAAGAAAGTTTCCTGCTTCCTTAATACAGTAAAGCAGAAAAGTCTGTTCTGTAGGTGTGTATACAGAATTTCTAACACAGACCCCAGGTAAATCATGAGTACATGAGCTATCAAATCAAGTCATCCTCTTGAGAACAGAGAAATCCAATACAACAAGCAGCTCCTCCAGGGTAGAGTTACATGGGTGCTCACTGAGCATATCTTCTTATTCCTATGTTTGCAGAGGGATGACATGCATTAGTGAGCCAGGAGGCAACATGGTACCAATTCTGACAAGTGGTGCCAGGACAAAATGACCTTAAGAGCTGAGTATATTCATGGACATTCCTGGAATCTGACAGCAGAGTGTCCATGTTGAACACAACAGCAGATCAGTCTACTTCCTGCATTGTCCATTTGTACACATTGTTAGTGTGGAAGATAGGCCTCCCGACTGGTTTCCAGGGAGCTAGCCTGCAACTGACCAATAATGTTGAAGCTCATCTAATTCAACTAAGAATGTCAACCAGCAATCCTGAGAATTATAGCCAAGCAGCGCTAACAGAAGGTACTAGTGCTCTTGATGATGATAGGGCCTGACATTCTCGCAGCTCTGGAAGATTTTGCAATAAAGTGCGAAAACAGCAGCCCTCCCTATGCTGGGTCTGGTTACTGGGGATTGATCATCTTTTCTGGAAGCCAGCCCATGCCTGAAGGCTTTGAAGAAAAGAGGAAGCAGGCCATGCAGGCACTGGATATATAGGACATTCTGGAGACCCAAAAAAAGCTTCAGGGGGAAATTTGTCTGAACAAATGAGATGCTTTGACAAGAGACTGCACCAGCTTTTACTAAAGAACAGCATGGATCCCAAAATGGTTGATGAAGTCCAAGTGGGACAGGTCTTAAGGGAATCTCAGTCCCTAGATCCTACCATGCTTCAACAGAAAACTCAAGGAGATGGTGAAAACCTGCAATACATGAGGCAATAAAAACAGTGTGAAAAGAGGAGGCCATATTAGATGACAAAGGGTCAGAGCTGATTGCTGGCGTTAGAATGACTAACGAAACTAACAGCAATTCTAAGATAGATCTTCTAAAGGCTCAAATTACACAAATAATGAAAATTATGTCTTTGCTGACAACCAGGGTTATACCACCACCTGGACCAGCTTAACAAGCAACCCGTCTGGTTGGTCCTGCTGAACGGTTGACAGGTCAAAAATCTGTTATAATTGTGGAGGTGTGGGCCATTACTAACAAAACTTTGCATGTCTTCAGGCTGTTCCTGCTGAATGGCTGACAGATCAAAAAAATCTTCTATAATGGTAGAGGTGTGAGCCATTACTGACAACACTGTGCAGAGTCAGCATCAGATGCCAGCAGGAAACTTGGTGAAAGAGCCAACTGGGTTTCTGACTATCGCACCTTGCTCCATTTTCGGAAAGGAAAATAGGGATGAGGAGAGGCCAAAATACTTACCCAGGGCCTACCTGATGCTTCAGAGAGACTGCCAAAACAGAATTACCCTCATTGTCCCTGGGTTTCCTTTGTGGTGAAACAATGCACACTGACCACCTAAAAAGCCATCAGGGCAATGAAGATAGTATCACCAAGCTAAGAGGTGAGTTGTAGCCCACACAACTGTATCTTTGGCCCCAGTTTCTTCAAGCAAGTTCTTAGATAAACCAGAAAACTCTTCACCTATAATGCTTGTAAAGGTTGAAAGTATCTATATGAAGTCTTTGCTTGACCAGGGTGCACAAGGGGCATTGATATATACAGACATTTATGATAAACACCTGGGGAATATGCCTTTGCAGGAGTTGAAAGATCTAGAGATCTGGGATGTTTGACCTATCAATCATTGGACTTTCGACACACTCCCCTTTAAAAAATTAATCTAAAGTGGGTGACTGGGGACAAAGAGAAATCAAATTTATTAAATGCCTTCTTCACCTCTGAGTATGCAAAGGAGCATGGGGGAGCTCTTGTCCATAATGGGCATGGTATTGACACAGCTCCAGATGATCCACATTGGCTCATAATTGATGTGATCCAAAAATATTTAGACAGAATAAAGGTGAATAAAGCACCTGGACTGGATGGCATCCACCCACGGGTCCTTAACTAATTGAGCTCTGTAATTTCAAAGTCATTGTTTCTAATTCTTAGGGACTCTTTAATGACTGGCATAGTACCACTGGATAGGCGTAAGGCCAATGTGGTGCGCATATTTAAAAAGGGGTAAAAATCTTTACCAAGTAATTATAGACCTGTTAGTTTAACTTCTATAGTTGGGAAGATACTGGAGAGTTTAATAAAAGACCACATAGATGAGTTATTGCTGGAAATAAATATTTTAAGCAACAGACAGCATGGAATCATGAAAGACAGAAGTTATCAAACAAATCTCATATAATCATTTAGTGCAGCGCTAGACATATAATGTGAATAACATATATATGAAAAACTAATCATAGTAACATGTCACACATCTATGCATGCAAAAAAGGTGACCAAACAATGTGATTAATTAGAGAAATAAATCTCAATAATAAACGTGTCCCCCAGTGCCACTCACTGATGTGAATGTGAGTAAATTAGATATCACAAAAAGTTCATAACACTATGCCGTGGTGTTCAACTCCAAGCAATATGATGCAATGCAAGTGATCACATAATAGCTTCAAGTGATGGTAAGTGACTCTCCTCCTGTGGTAAAATTGCCCCCTCACCTCCACTCTATGGCCCAAAGGGCCTATATGCCTTTAAGATCACTCAGGATCTTGATCCACCATAGATAGAAATCACCAGCCAATCTCCCAAAGGATTCCCATCCGGTAGGTATTCAGGATACACTGGCTCCTGGTCTCAGCACGATATACCTCTCTCCCGGATGACATAAGCATAGGAAGAATCTCTCATAGCGTAATAAGTTGCAAAATGAGTATTTAATAAGATATATAAACAACTCACATGCAAATGTTCAAATCCACAGTTCATAGGGATGTATGGGTGTACTGCATGGGTATCCAAGTACACTAAGGTGTCCTAAGATGGTGGCCATACCAGAAGTACGTCACCGCCAAACCGGATGCTGCATCACCGCGTATCGACGCATTGCGTCACCGTCACGTGACTTCGTCAGGATATCGCGATAGGTGTGCAGCTTCCCATTATATAGTGGTGAGTTCAATTATCCCAGCTATGGAGACCTGTCTGCAGACTTGTATGGCCAGCGGCCATTTTGTTGAAGCCCTGCATGCCAGTAGCAACTGCTGCAGTCCTAACAGCACCTCCTAGGTGGGCTCTAGTTTTTCATATATATGTTATTCACATTATGGGGTTTATTTACAAAAGCTGGAGAGTGCAAAATCAGACTCACTTCTGCATAGATACCAATCAGCTTCCAGGTTTCATTGCCAAAGCTTCATTGAACAAGCTGAGGTTAGAAGCTGATTGGTTTCTATGCAGAAGGGAGTCTGATTTTGGACTCTCCAGCTTTAGTAAATAAACCCCTATATGTCTAGCGCTGCACTAATTGATTATATGTGATTGTATTATTACTGTTGGGTACCAGTTTGAGTGCTAGCTGCTCTTTGATTGGTATAGGGACTCCATTGAGTGCAGGAGGACTATGTATTATTATACTATTGTATCAAACAAATTTGATTTCTTTTTATGAGGAGGTGAGCAAAACCTTGCACAGAGTGGGTGTGGTATACTTGGATTTTGCAAAAGCATTTTATACAGTTCCCCACACATGGCTAATGTATAAGGTAAAGTCTACAGGCTTGAGAAATCTGTATGTAAATTGATAGAAACCTGGCTAAAATATCGTATTCAAAGAGTAGTGGTTAATGATTCATACTCTGAATGGTCTAAGGTTGTCAGTGGTGTTCCCCAAGGCTCAGTGTTGGGACCCTTACTTTTTAATATTTTTCTAAATGATATAGGGTCTGGGATTAAAAATATAATTTCAGTCTTTGCAGATGACACCAAGCTGTGCAGTGGAATAATGTCCTTACAGGATGTCTCCAACTTACAAGCTGACCTCAATGCACTGTTTAATTGGCCAACTATGTGGCAAATGAGGTTTAATGTTGATAAATGTAAGGTTATGCACTTGGAGGCTAAGAATATGCATGCATTATTATTATACAGGATTTATATAGCGCCGACAGTTTGCTCAGCGCTTTACATTATGGTGGGCGACAGTACACGAGACAGTACAGTAACAATACGATTCAATACACGAGGGGTTCGAGAGCCCTGCTCCTTGGAGCTTACAATCTAGGAGGGAGGGGGTAGTGGTACAGGAGGAAATAGCTGTGGGGGATGGAGTGGTAGGAATAGTGGAGGAGTTCAGTAATTAGCTGAGGACGGGGTAGGCTTCCCTGAAGAGATAGGTTTTCAGAGTGCACCTAAAGGTGAGCAGAGTAGGTGATAGTCTGATGGATTGGGGTAGGGAGTTCCAGAGGATGGGGAAAGCCCTGGAGAAGTCCTGGAGACAAGCATGGGAGGAGGAGACCAGGGAGCTAGAGAGTAGGAGGTCTTAAGAGGAGTGGAGAGTACGTTTTGGGTGGTATTTGGAGACAAGATCGGTGATGTAGTTTGGGGCAGTATTATGAACAGCTTTATACGTCAGTGTTAGCTTTTTAAATTTTATCCGTTGGGCAATCGGGAGCCAGTGGAGGGATTGGCAGAGGGGGGTGGCACACACGGAGCGGTTAGTAAGGTGGATGAGTCTGGCCGCAGCATTCAAGATAGACTGAAGTGGGGATAGCTTGCGGTAAGCCTGAGGTAAACCGATGAGGAGGGAGTTACAGTAGTCGAGGCGTGATATAATAAGGGAGTGAATGAGTTGCTTAGTGGTTTCCGGGGTTATGAATGGTCGTATTTTGGAGATGTAGCGGAAGTGAAGTCTACATGAGTTTGTCAGCGATTGGACCTGGGGCTGGAAGGACAGATTGGAGTCTAGGATGACACCTAGTACTCTGGCTTGAGGGGTGGGACTGATGGTAGTGTTGTTGGTCTTGATGGAGAAGTCGGGGGGGGGCGGGCTGGGGGGAAAACTAGGAGCTCAGTTTTGGAAAGATTTAGTTTGAGGAAGTGCAGTGACATCCAATCCGATATGTCGCTCAGTAGGCTTCTGATATGGGCGGAGACTGAAGGGGTGAGGTGAGGGGTAGAGAGATAGATTTGCGTGTCGTCAGCATAGAGATGGTAGTTGAAGCCGTGAGAATGTATCAATTGGCCAAGGGAGGAGGTGTAGATGGAGAAGAGAAGGGACCCGAGGACAGAACTTTGAGGGACCCCAACCGATAGGGGGAGTGAAGAGGAGGTTGCAGCGTTATAGGTAGCATCATACATACTAGGGGGGTACAACTGGGCGAATCAATGGTGGAGAAGGATCTGGGAGTTCTGGTAGATCACAAGCTTAATAATGGCATGCAATGCCAAGCTGCGGTTTCTAAAGCGAGCAAAATCCTCTTTTGTATTAAAAGAGGTATAGACTTCAGAGAGAGATATCATTTTACCCCTGTACAAATCATTAGTAAGACCTCAACTGGATCAACTGTGGGTATAGGATTATAACTTTTTTTTTTTAAAGGTTGAACTGGATAGACTTTTGTATTTTTTTCAGCCAGACTAACTATGTAACTATGTATTTGCGCTGCTCCATAATTAGATGCACAACAGTGTCTGTCCAGGGGTTTAGTATGCTGGACTGGCGGAGAGGTTAACACCAGATTACTATGCAACCCAAGACAGAGCAAGGACTTCTTTCATCTCTCATCATTGGGGTTCCAAAAGTTTGATAGGATCCCCTAGGATCTGATGGGAGTCCTGGCAACTTTTAGGCACCTAATGGAGTGAACTGTGGGAGACATTAATCTGATTGATTTGTTGGTATACATGGATGACATTACTGTCTTTGAAAAGGAGCTACTACATGAAGAGTGACTGGAGAAGTTATTGAAGAGGATTGAAGCTTTTCCTTGAGAAGTGTCAGTCCTGTCAGCCATCATCACTTAACTCAAGTATGTGGTTTTCACCTCTTAGCTGAGGCCCTGAAATGCTATCAATTAAAGTTGTTTCTGGGGTTCTGTTCCTATTACCAAATATTGGTGGTGAGGTTCACAAGGATAGCCCAACCCCTCAACAAGCTCCTGAAAAATAAAGGAGAGAAAGATGGTTAGGAGCCACCAGATCAGACCAATCATGTCAAAGGGCCCAGAAATTCTCAAGAGTCAATACAAGAAAAGTGATCCGATGAGTGTGGGCTAAAGCAGGGGCGGACTACACCATTTGGAAACTCGGGCACTGCCCAAGGGCCTGGGGTCAGTAGGGGGCCCCATGAGATGCCTCGGTACCTTTTTCATAGGCTTTTTTGAGTTTGGGTAAGGACACAGGGGCCCCATGATCCCCTATTGCCCGGGGGCCCCATGAGTTTTCAGTCCGCCCCTGGGCTAAAGATAAATTTGACTCATGCCCCTACACTGATCCATCTGCACCCTACACACTACATGTAGACGCTAGCGGAGGATTCAGTGGGGTGTTATATCAAGAGCCAGAGCCTCAGTCATCCTGAAAAGAATTATTCTAGATCACAAGCTAGAGTTCCTGGACTTGAAATGCCCACTGACATATATATTTACCACTTCCAAGCTGGACGCCACAAGGTCTCACTTCATTCTGAAGCATTACCCAGGAATCAGGAAGAAAGATGCTGATGCCCTGTCAAAAAGGCTGCATGGCACTGAGACTTCTGAGAAAGAGTGGACTTGGCTAACGTCAGCAGGAGTCTGAGATCTATCTCAAAGAGATGATCATTGGATCAGAGGAGCGACAGCGGCTGAAGCCATTGGACTTACTGTTGCTGACATCCCAAAGGTATACTGTAAACTGATTCAAGTGAGAGAGAAGCACAGGGAAAATGTGCTGAACTCGTGCATGATGAACATGGTCACCTGGGACTGGAAAGAACTTTATAGTTAGTTAGAGACTTTTTCTATTGGTCTTGCATGGGGGCTGCAGTTGGGAGTTACTGTAACTTGTCTAAGCTGCATACAGAGGAACACATTGCCCTCCAAAGCAGCCCCAATGGACCAGCTCCAAAATCAAAGCCCTGTGGAGATGGTGTGCATTGATTTCCTATGCTTAGAGCCCAACATGGGAGCACAGCTGGTGAAGCATCACCCAGGCTTTTCTAACAAAATATCAATGGGCTTCAACTGTAGCCAAAGTCCTAGCAGAGTCCTGCCTCAAATAATTAATTCCAATCAAGGAAAAGACTTTGAAAGTAAATTAATTTAACAGTTGCTAGACCTGCTGGGTGTACAGAAGTCAAGAACAACCTGTCATCACCCTCAATGGGACGCACAGTTTAAGAGGTTTAACCACATCCTCCTCAACATGCTCAGAACTCTTTAATTAGAAAAAAGCAGCACTGCAGCATATCTCTGCAGTTGTGCATTTTTATAACAGGAAACAGAATGCCTCCATACAAGCTAATGTTTGGGATGGAGGTCCATCTGCCAGTGGATCTAGCCTTTGGAATCTCCACCGTTCAGATATCTGCTATTAACTATGCGAACAAGAAAGCTTAAATAGCTTCTGAGACTTAAGAACAGAGAAACAAAAGCAACAACTCAGTGGCTAAGTGGTTAGCATTTCTCCTAGCAGCATCAGGATCATTGGTTTGAATCCCAATCATGGCAGCAACTGTCTGGAGTTTGCATGTTCTACCTGAGCCTGCATGGATTTCCTCCCACACTCCAAAGACATGCTGATAAGTTAATTGGATCCTGTCTAAATTGGTTCTAGTATGTGAGTTAGAGACCTTAGGATGTAAGCTCCTTGAGGGCAGGGACTGATGTGAATGTAGGATATATGTAAAGCACTCCATAAATTGATGGTGTGATATAAGTACCTGTAATAAACTATAAATGCTGATTACAGCATGGAGATCAGGAGCTACTAAGGAATTTGGGTATCCCACAAAGCATAAGCTGGCAGAGTTTTCAGTTTTAGTTTCTCTGTTGTCAGGTCTTCCTGAGTATCATATTCGTCCACAGGGGAAAACAGGTCCCTTGAAAACTTGGCACCAAAACCACCTTATGACATTGAGTGGGGCTGTCCATGTATTTTTGAGTTTCTTATTTATAGCAGAACTGTAGGAATTTTAGATCCCCCCGCTACAGGTCTAGCTTAATGGACACATGATCACAGTGTTGGGGTCTTTGAGACCTGCACTTACACCCTAGAGGCCTGGTGGCTCTGTTGCTTCTGAGGAAAAGGAACATACTGTATACAGTAACTGCTATAACCCTATTAAGGTATCATGCCTGGAGTTGGGCTTTAAAATCTATTAATAAAATCTGAATATCAGTGTTATCAGCGTAACTGCTAGTTTCACTGGACAGTGGACAGCTTGATCTGCATGTAAATGTACTACAAAATATAAATACAGATCTATGAAATAAAAAAGGAACTCCTTTACAGATTGCTATCATACAATATTTTTCACAATAGTTTGCATTTACATTTTTTTGACATATTGAAATAAAATTAACCACGGATGATATGGGTACTGAGTATCCCACAGCTTACTAGGTTTTCAGACACTGGGGCTCACAGTGACTGTGAATAACAGCAAAAATTACTGTAAGAAATAAAAAAGCAATAAAACACCAAGCCAATAACTCTATCACTTGCCTTCTTGGCCTCACTTAGCATCTCCTCCGCCCATAAATGCTACATAGATAGCCTGAAGACAACACCTGTTTCCTTTCACATTTACTATTGTTTAATCTCAGCATTATTTCCTAATTCCTATAGGGTGATGCAAAGTATATATTATAGGAACCAAACATACCAGTAAAATATAATTAAAATTATTGAAGCCATTCCTGCTTTAAAGGCTTGCAGCAGAATCCATGTTTTAGTCAGTAGTTTAAAAAAAAAATAAATAACTTGAGTGCGTATATTATATATATATATATATATATATATATATATATATATATATATATATATATACACACAAGTACAGTATATACATATATATATATTTTTTTTTTTTCTTATGACTCCCACATCTGTGTTAACATTGCAGATGCCCGGCCTGTTACATAACGTTCCCATGCAACTAAATAAGTAGGGCTGTATATGTTTACATTAATGAAGGATAATCAAGTTGATTTTTTGAAAGCAATGTACAAATCAATAAAGAAAGTCTTTAATCAAATCAGTCGCACAATCAATCTTTATAACAAAGTGCTTTAATATATTTTAGCATCGTACCTTAACTGCCATTGCATATGTCCCTATATCCCGCTTCTCAGCAGCAGCAAATTACCCTCCAGGAAATTATTGTTAGCTGAAACTATGCAATCAACGCTCAGGTTCACACCTGCATATTTGTATAACATGTACAGGCTAATGTCGCATGACACTTGCCCTATAATATTAGCTGGACCAGTACAATAATTTTAGCATTTTGAGGCTCAGAATGTCTGGTACAATTCCCAAAGCAATTTTCAATTAACAGAATATGGCTCTGGGACTATTCAAAAGGGAAGTCCAAGAAAAAAGAATAATAAATCTAATTTAATTTAACCCGTTAACCAGCCTTAAACTCATTCTGCTGTCATTCATTAAAAAGCATTCCAAGCCATTTTAGCAGTACAAAAAATGTTAATGCCAAGCAGATGCTGGCAAGCAGAAAATAAGATAATATTATGTTAATTAATTTTATGGAATTAGCACTGTCGACTTTTTTTCCCACGGTAATTTTATATTACTCTGTACAAATCAGCCGCATCATGAAGTGTTCCAGTGTTCCAGGCAGTGATCTGAGCTTGGAGGGAGCTTTTTTTTTTTTTACAAATGTGGTAAATATTATCCCAACAACCATGAGTTCATCAAACTACAATGTGACAAAGCTTATTGAAGATGGATCCATTCAACATAGTATATATCTAGAAATCAGTTTGATGCAAAGACTCACTTAAGCAGGTACTTATCTTGTCCCCATGTTCTATCAATGAGAACACAATAAAGTTAAAGTGGAATTTTACCTTTACAAACCCCTCTAATTTCCTGTACCCCTATATATCAGTGGTTTGAATGGCACTCGCTGCCTCTCAACCTGTAAAACCAGTGACATCCACTGGCGGAACTGAAATACTGTGGAGGACAGCTCCTAATTAAGTCTGAGTATTGCAGCAAAATCTGCTTCTTCTAGTTATACTTATACTGGCACAATATTTTATTTCTGGAGTTCTAATTTTAAAGGGGATAATACATGCCTCTGTAGTAAACTATGCTAGGCACAAAGCTGACTTTTTTGGAACACAGATTTGAGCAAGGATTAATTGAAAAAAACCCAAAAACTAATCAATGCATAAAGAAACTTAAAGTGGAATCTTGGGGTTACCTAACTACCCCTAATGCTGTCCCCTCCCCCTCCCAATATATATGCTTACTAATCTGTGTAGGAAAGATGTGTATACAGTAGTTACTTATTTTCCATCCACTTCGATCCAGTCACATGATCTCACCAGTGTCAGCCTGTGATGGCGGCAGGGGAGAGGAGAGAGCTCTCCAGTAAACCCTGGAGTGGTGATGTCACCCATAGGCTTCAATGGCCCATCCATTGTCAGTACTCCTTACTCTCCTCTGCAGTAGCACTGGCTGAAACAGGGGAGCTGGATCACATGACCAGACTGGAGTGGCCTGAAAATAGGTAAGTATACACATCTTTCTTACACAGGTTAGTTAGCATAGGTGTTAGGAGGAGGGAGGGAACAGTTTAAGAGTAGTTAAGGTTATTCCACAATTCCACTTGAATACATGGACACAAAAACAGAAAAAACAATTGTAGGGAAATAAAAAAATGAAAATGCCTGAAAATATTGGAGTTTGTCCTATACTGATGTTAACCTACTCTAACCCTAGAGCTAGCACTTTATGCAAGATAGCCACAACAGTACCATCAATGCAGAAATGCCATGGTATAATCAGCTGTGCTACCCCAGCAACATCAGGGGTCAAGAGTTTGAATAATATAGGGTAAGTCTTGCCAACAATTTAAAGTGTAAGTAAACCCTAACAATGAGCTTCTCTCATTGTTTCCATTTTGGCCTTTTGTTATACCAGTTAAAAAAAATATCTGTTGATATTGCCAGAAATGTTGTGTGTGGTAATAACTTCCTTTGCTTCCAGTTACACAGTAAACTGCTAACTCTTTGGACTACAGAACCACACACCTATATGAGAGGGACGGGGTTCTATAGTCCTATCTTGTTTCTGTTGCCCTGCTACAAAAAGGGTGCTAAGCTTCTCAAGGCTGTGTACAGGCCACGAGAGGGTTTGTAATTAAAAAAACAGCACAAATTACCTTAACTTTTTATTTTTTTTTAGTGACATGGGGTAATCCAAGTGTCAGGAATGGACTTGCCAGTGGTGGTGGGACTCACCTGCCTTGTGGGCTGCAGTACATGGGCTGGCCAGCGGGTGCTCTCAGCAACCAGAGGCTCACTCCTGCAATGAGCCATCACCTGAAGCTGATTACAACAGGTGTATTTAAGGAATGGCCAGGCCTGTGATCAGGGCCTTGGTGTATGTTTCCCATGGGCCCCTGTACCTACATCCTGTCTGCTTTCTGCCTGATCCAGATTCTGCTTCGATCCCTGACTCTGCATGAACTCCACCTGTCCTGACCTCGGCTATTCCTGACTACTCTTCCACCTGCTCCTTGTGCCCTGCCTGCCCGTTTGCTACCGACCCGGCCTGCCCGACTACGCTTAGTATTGTTTCTATTGTTATCTGTTGGAGGTTTGGGTTGGTTTGTTTGCACTGTGTTGTTGTTTAGTCTTGCACTGCGTCTCTGTTTTGTTTAGTCTTAATAAATTGTCTTATTCACACTATACCTGAAGTCTGCGTTTCCCTGTGTCAGTCCACACATTTCTGGTCATACCCGGATCCCTAACACCAAGGGAGGAAAACCTCCAGAAAGGTAACTTAAAACAAAGTACATTTTAAATGGTTCTTTAAAGTGGTGTTAAACCTTCAGTGGTTTATAGCTTAACACATTGAGCACAATAAAATAAACTTTCCCCAGTAAACTATTTGTAAAAATTCTTACCCCAGCACTTGGAATTTAAAACTTTCAATTCCGCTGGCTCTTGCTCTCTCATTGTTGCTTGATTGAACTTCCAGTCTTCAACAGAAGAGTTAATTATTATTATTATTATACAGGATTTATATAGCATCAACAGTTTGCTCAGCGCTTTACAATATAAAGGGAGACAATACAGCAATGATACAGTTCAATACAAGATGGTTAGGAGGGCCCTACTCCTTGGAGCTTGCAATCTAAGAGGGAGGGGCTGGTGGTACAACAGGTAATAACTGTGGGGGATGAACTGATAGAAGGTATAGAAGATTCCGTTATTAGCCGAAGGCGGGATAGGCTTACCCGAAGAGATAGGTTTTCAGAGATCACCTAAAAGTGGGTAGAGTAGGTGATAGTCGGATAGATTGTGGAATAAACAGTGACAGTTGGGGAGTTAACAGTGGACAGTGCAGTCTCTGGCCAGTCTGTTAGCTTGGAGAGGAGAGGGGGAGGAGAGATAAGCAGAGAGTGCCTTACTATCCTAGGCTACAGGGCTGTGTGTTTCTATTGATGCACATGGTGTAGGGCAAAACAGCTGTTATACTTTCTGTCTGCTGAGAGATGAGGCCTTTGTTGCTGGATGCACCATTGCTTTATTGCTGCACTCTTACTTTATAATCAGGTTTCTAAGTATCATCACAGTAATACAGCAGTGTACATCCTCTTCTATTACTGTCTATACACACTCTCACTGACTACCCAAGATGGTTGCTGTACCCTCTGACTTGTGTGTCATTATGGGGTGGAGCCACTAGTTAAGGTGGCAGAGCATGTAACCACATTCAGCTATAACAACAGCTTTAGTTCCTGCATGCAAGGGTGGCTCCATAGGATGCTGCAAGAGAAAGAAGCCACCCTGAAACAGGAAACCTGCATCAACTGTTATGGCACCAGCCTAAACTGAAACATAGGCAAAGATTAAAAGATAAAAATGCTGCATACTCAGATCAATCCCCCCAATGTTGGAGGAAGTGTGGCTTGAAAGGAACTATAGTTCATGTATGGTGGAGCTGACGGCTCATGAAGGACTTTTGGAACTCTATTTTTCGTTTAATGCCCAACATTACAAATACAATATTTACTCCAGATCCCAAATTCGCCCTCTTGGGAATAGGGAAAGAAAACTGGCTCTATAAATTTCATACAGTTATCACCCATTTACTAATACTGTAGCTGCCAGACTAGCTATTGCTAGAAACCGGAAACAATCTTCCCCACTGACCCTACACGCTGCTGTTAAAATTCTAAATGACCACGCATGTTTTGAATTCATTTTTGCCAAGCTCAACTAACCCATGAGAAGTTTTTGCACCTTTGGTCTCCATAGCTTAACAATCCTAATTGTATTATCTGATATATACATCTGCCCCTTTAGAATCTTTCTACTACCTACTTACATGGCCTAATTTGGATCCAATTGGTACTTTCACTGGTTATTCCAAGCCTGAACAATTATAATACCTGGCGTATAATGTGTTAGTTATGTACCTGATTTCCCTTATTCTGATTTTTTTTTTCTTACCCTTTTCTCTCACCCTCTACTCTTTACTGTGCATCTTGCTTTCTTTCTCCCTTCCCTACTTGCAATGAAGTTTTGATACTTCAGCCTTACTGGTTACATTGTTTGACCAGTTTTGCTAATCCACACTAAATATGTAACATTGTTATGATTTAACTATTTGCGGGGGTAAATGTGTCCCCAGCTTGTGACTTTATTTTCTTGACTACTTGTAAAAACTTTTTAAAATAAACATTATTGAAACTAAAAACGTTGCATACTCAGTAAGTGCTTAAATCAGCTTCTGAAAGTGCTCAAAATTAGGGTTTAATACAACTTATGCATTGCCATTCTATCAAACACCCGAGTTTTTCAAAGGAGGCTGAGATTCATATTTTTAATAGTTTGTCTCTTAAAGTGGCCATTATTGTGACAGAACAGATCATTTTCAACCTAATCCACCTTAACATACAGGCAATTACCATTATTTCATTTATTTACAATCCCGCACATTTCACTGAAGTTGATTTACTAAAGGAATAACGACTATTCACTTAGCAAAGTGAATGTTAATTTAGAAAAAAAGGTAAAGCTGCGATCACTTCAATCATCTCATTAGGAACAAGCACAAATATCAGTGTTTTTCATACCCTTGCACATGACTCAGTGTTAAAATTAAACATAGCTTCACTTTATATACTTAGCTAAGTGATCATACACTTTTCAAAGTGAAGAGTCTCCATTTCTTCAGTAAGTCAGCACCACTGTCTACCAAGCACTCTTCATCTTATAGAGTAACCATAAGAGTGTGTGGTAAAATCTGTCACCCCTAAGACTACTTTAATGTTAGGCCAAGAAACTAAAACTGGCCATACATGGTTCATTTTTTTTTGTTTAACCAGCCAGCTGAATGAAAAAATATGAATGGATTCCCCCATGTGTGACGGACGCAAGATCGCTGACACCAATATGTGACGATCCCACGATCGCTGTCACCAATATGTGACGAGCGTGGTGTCAGACCCCAGCCCTTCTCACCAAACTCGTGACCGAAGGACTAGCCAATCTAAAACCACGATGTCACATGCGTAACAATGCCACACCCAGCTGCACCCTGCACAACGATTTTCCAGCTAATTGGACCACAATCTATGTACCGGCAGCCTGAGCGATTGTTACTGGGTCAGGTTAATTACGCAATTAACCCTTCAGACTGCCACCACCTCCTTTTTGTACAGAGAAAGAGGAAACTTGGCAATAACAGCTATAACACTATAATGGTTGAGATAATCATCTGTATAACACGGTCATCGCAGGCTGGTTTTACAGAGGGTTAAACAAACACAGTAGCGCTCTTTTTAGAAGCAGGAATTCGTAAATTGCAATAAAGAGCTAAAGAAACAGTTCAACACTTTCAGAAGGAAAGATTTATTACTAAAAGGTCAAACGGGTGCAATAAAAATATTTACAGAAAATGATGTAACCAATATATATATATATATATATATATATAAATATACAGAGAACAATAGCACAGCAAAGAGATAATAGAAAGGAGATTAAAGTGTCTATGTACTTGTCAAAGTCCTGGGTTATCAGATCAAGTTTCAAAACAAAAGGGCACGGGTCTCCCCAGGTGGTCCTGATGTTAAAAGGGGGAATTCTTCAACTTCGCTTTCTTAGGTCTGACAACCCATTTTGTAGTTCCCTAGCAGGGGGTGTCTCTGAAGTCAAGGACCAATGCCCCGTTTAGGGAGGGATCATCGGATCGGATACCTAAACTAGAGCAAAAATCTCTCATAGTTCATATTTTGGCTCAAAACTTTCCATATGCATAAGTGACACTCCACCCGCGGGTAGATTATTATGCCGACATGTCTGAGGATTGATTAGATATGAAATATGAAATTCTACACTGAATTGTTCATGAGATCTACTTTTCTGCTTTCCTATGTATTCCAACCACGGGGCATGACCTATCAAAATGTTCATCTCTTCTTGGCCAATCTGATGATATGCCTGGTTTTTATGTAAGTCTCTCATATTCCAAGATAGGGAAAAATGGATTTTTTTAAAAGGTTATCTGGTTCAATGTCTTTTGAACTCCTGGGAAGGCTGCGTTATCTTTTTACGAGGTGTTAAATGGCACAGGTTCTTTGGACAGTGAGGCCCCAGCTCCCTTGGGGTTTTATAGCACGTAGCCCCCTGCTGGGTTCTGGCTTGTGACACTTTTAACACACAGGCCATATGTCACTGTGACTCTCAGAGAGGGAAGGGGTGGGAGAATTCTTAACAAGATGGAGGGTTTGAGCACAATGGTTGAACCGTGTCCACCTGAATGTGTACGCTTGCTACACCATCCACTCAAACAAAGTAGATGGAGGCTTCCATTGTATTCTGACACCAGAACCGATTGGGTTCAGCCAATGATCAACAAAAGTTTTCCAGCATTTCTGTTCGACAAAAGTCAATTGAACGATGGACTTCAGCCCTATGAGGATGGCCACACATGGATCAAATTGAGCTGATCCATGCTGAACCAGCCGAATTTCAATCCTTTTATGGCCAGTTTAAATCTACCTATGTTCGGGCAGTCTAATGCTATGATGAAAGTATCAGCATGTTTACATTTCCATTTTATGTACGTTTCTACTTGTTTTCTCATTATAAAGGACTAAAATTAGCTAACAGTCAACACAATCTTTTGTCAAAACTGACATTTAGTAATACAATACTTTGCAAGGTTTTGTATAATTTCATAATTAAAAGGTATGTTTATTAGATTTATACATCATAGTAGAAAATAAAGAAAAATCACTTGCAAAACACCAAAAATAGAACCTATTTTTACAGCAAAACAGGTTTGGACATAATCTGTCCCAGATGTCAAACTCATGGTTATTTTTATGCAGCATGATCAAGATAAAACAGAAAAAGGCAGGTATTTTTACGTATTTATTTAGCTTAGATGTAATTGGCTTTGTAGTGAGGTACCCCTTCTTTAATCACTCTTTCTATTGCAGTCAGGCATTGATATTCTGATATTGTTCATGTTCTAGTTACAAAAGGGAAAAAAAAAACAATTTGTTTTCCCATAGTACTGCGTCTTTTGTGACCACCTGCGGTTTGTGGATGATCCAGCCATGAAATATGTAAGAGTAAATAAATAAAAGTCGATGTTGCCAACATGTGCATTTTATTATACAGTTGAGGGTGAGTTGGGATTACGTGGGTGTGTGGCCTACTTCAGAAACTAAAGCAAAGTGCCATATGGAGAGGTAGGGAATATCTGTTACCCTGACTGTCTCTCTGCATTTGTTTTGGCCAGAGAACAAAGAAACAAATTGAATAAATTTAAATTCCTGATTATTTTTGTTGGACATTTCCTATTGGGGAGTAAGCCATTTGGGACGTATATATCACTACACTTGTATTAGTTTTTCCGCTAACATCTCTATTAATGCTGCACAGCTAAACATTACAACCGTCGAGAAGTGTGATAGAGCTTGATAAATTGTGAGAAAACAGAGCGGGATATTACTTTTCTGCTTAGTTTGGGGTGAGGTTTTCTTGTGGATCAACTGTTCTTTCACAGCCAGGAACATTTGAAGGAATACAGGCAGTTCGCACTCATTTTAATAGTTTTACAGCTTGCAGTTCTGTGGGAGAAAAGCAGGACTACACCGTAGCTAGATGTAATAACAACAAAGGTTATTCCAACTCAGATCCAACTCAGAGTATGTTTATTGGTGTTCTATTGACAGAATTTCAAGCCAGACTAAAGCACACCTGTGCTTCGGTCTTGTCATGCAGGTGCACTACAGATCATATCTAGACAAAAAAAGCATCATGAAGACTAAGAAGAAGCTGTCACAATAAGTTTGGATAACGTTCTGAAGAAGCACCAATCAGAGTTGGTTTGTAAAATAGAAATCTAAACCTTGCACATTCCATTATATCCCCATTAAATCCATTAACAGAAGATTTGGAGAATATGGCACAACCAGGAGTTCTTAGAGAAGACCATCCACCAAAACTCAATGACAGAGTAAGGAGGACATTAGTCAATCAACCAAGAGGCCTATGTAAAGTTTATAACAGGTGTAGATATCTACAACTGAAATATAGGGAACTAAGTGCACTTTTTCGTGTGGTGTTTTGCACTTGCACATTTTTGTGAACACTTACGGGTTTTTTCGTTATAGTTGCACGTTTGCGGACTTAAAAATAGGGAACTGTCCATGGGACAAATATATCCTGGATGATCATAACAGCTGGGCTTTATAAAGTTAATATGCAAACACCATTACTAAAAAACTCATAACTAATCAAACATGGGGTTTAAAAGCAGACAATTAGAAAAAAGAGACAATTCTGAAAACATGTTTGAGGTCTACTGAGACCAAAATGGAATTCTTGGTAGAAAGCCAACACAGGACATCAACCTGAGAACACCATCCCTAATGTGAAGCATGGTGATGATTGCAGAATGACTCCGTCAAAGTTAAGACCTTAGGCAAGATTTGAAAATATGCTGTCCAGCAATAATCACCAACCAAATGACAGAATTTAAGCAAGAAGCCAAGAAAAGGAAAAACAGTTACAGGATCCTGATGTGAAAGCTGGTAGAGACTTACACTGTAACTTTAACTAAAATGGTTCTACCAAATGTAATCCAAATGTATGCTGTAAAAGAGCACCAAATACACAGCACTTGAAGGTATGGGGAGCATGCAAATCATGAACCTGTGGCACTTGTGACAGTGCTGGTGCTTGACAGCTGTCCACTCATGTACCCAACACTATTGCACGGGGTAGAGACAATTGTGAGCCCTGTGTCATGACAAAAGTTATTTTAAAAAGGAGATGTTTATTAGTTGTATATGTTTTTACTTTTTTCATCTTCTGAGCCAATATGTATGGTAGTGTAATATGTGAAAGAGAATGCCAAATGAGAAATACCTGGGAGGTCAAAGTCTTTATTGCTCAACTGGTTACAACAAGCAGTGCAAAGGAAAGCCAACATATTTCAGGCGACAAATAATCTTGCTACTTTTACTGTGAATACCAGCACTGACTGTTGTCTATAACATTCCCTGCCTGCAGATCAGTCTGCTTAGAAGTATTCTAGAGTCCATTTAACATTTTGCCATTTCACTCAGTCCTGATGAAGAGGGATTGTGTAGCCCCTGAAACATGTTGGATGTCCTTTGCCCTGCTTGTTGTAACCAGCTGAGCAATAAAAACTTTGGACTCCTAAGGATTTTTCATTCTGCACTCTCTTTGACCTATTACACTGCCATCTATGAACTTGGGGGATAAAATCAAATACAACCAACAAAATTACCTTTTTTGAAGTAACTTCTGTCATGGCACAGGGCTTGGTGAACAAAAGCAAACAAGGGCGCACTCTCATCATGCATTACCGTGGTACACCACGTATTTAATAAAAACTATAGATATATACTCACAAACAAAAAGGGAATAAAAACAGAGCAGGTAGTCCATAAAGACAGCCCAATGGAATATTACACCATTGATTAGACAGGCTAACATGTTTCGGGAGACAAACTCCCTTCTTTGAGCTCTGAAGAAGGGAGTTTGTCTCCCGAAACGCGTTAGCCTGTCCCATCAAGGGTGTAATATTCCATTGGACTGTCTTTACGGACTACCTGCTCTGTTTTTATTCCCTTTTGGTTTGTGAGTATATATCTATAGTTTTTATTAAATAAGTGGTGTACCACGGTAATGCACGATGAGAGTGTGCCCTTGTTTGCTTTTGTTCATCAGTACCCAGATTTCCCGATCTCTGAAGGGCTGCACCTCACCGTTTGACATTCAGAATTCCTTCTAGTCTGCATGAAGATTTGAGCGCTGGTTTTGTTTGTTCTTTTGGATGACACAGGGCTCACTAAGCTGTCTCTGCCCTCATGCGACTGCATTGGGTGCATGAGTGGACCAGGGGCTGACTGACCATTTGGGAACTCGGCCACTGCCCGAGGGCCCGGGGTCAGTAGAGGGCCCCATGAGATGTCCCTGGTACCTTTTCATAGGTTTTTTTGGGTGTGGTTTGAGTGTGGGGGAGGACACAGGGGCCCCATGATCCCCTGTTGCCCGGGGGCCCCATGAGTTGTCAGTCCACCCCTGGTGGACAGTTGTCAAGCACCAGCAATGTTACATGTGCAAAAGGTTCATGATTTGCATGCTCTCCATACCAGTAAGTGCTGTGTATACCTTGGTGGACAAACGAAGCAATGGGGAAAAGCCTGAGTGAGTGCAGCTGGGAAAGGTATCACTCATATTGGAAAAGCACAGTTTTGTTTTTAAATAAAGCAATATACTACAATTTGTAGTACATGGAGCTCACTATAACTGCTTTCCCAACGCCCTACAGCAGAAATACTGCTACAGGGCGGCAAGGGTGCGAAAAATCATGTGTATACATACATGATTTCGTATTTTTGGGTAGGGGGCGCGTGCGAGTCGCGTGCGTGCCCTACCTGCACCGCCATTGGCAGCCTTGGCTATCAATCACTGGGTCCTGGCCACTGATTACCTGCCAGCACCCGGTGATCACCGTGTGTCACGGACGGGGGAGAGACCTGTATGTAAACCATACAGATCTCTCCCCTGTCAGCTCCTTCACACTGCTTTGTATGGCTCTGCATAGCAGAGCCATACAAAGCAGCGTTCTTACACAGTGAAACACACAGCACAAAGTGAAACAGCACACAGTTAACCCTTTGATTTCTCCAGATGTTAACCCCTTCCCGCCCAGTGTAATTAGTACAGCGTCAGTGCCTTCTATTAGCACTGATCACTTTATTTGGTATCACTAGGGATGTCAGTGACAGTTAGTTCATCCCCAATGTCAGAATGCCTGCCGCAGTCCTGCTATAACATCCCAGTCAAAGCAAGCTGACTTTGAAATCGTGTGACATACAGTGAAGTCGCATGATTTCAAAGTTGGGGGACAAGCCGTTTTAAGGTGCAATTTGCAAGATATCTGACACAGATGTCTATGCAAATCACATAAAAAGTGGTGCATGTACTACTTTAGAAATTGATGCGGCTCTGACCAAGTTGGAACCTCACCGATTTGACTGCTGTAATTGCGGACAATAGGGTGTGACTTGGCATATGATTTGCAAGTTGCATGGCATGCAAATCGCATGCCAAGTTGCACCCAGTGTGACTGGGGTGTAAGTCTCTGATCACCACCATTACTAGTATAAAAAACTAGTTCCAGCATATATAACGCCATTTGTAAACGCTATAACTTTCACTTAAACCAATTCATTTACACGTATTGGGATTTTTTTTTAGCAAAGACATGTCGCAGAATACATTATGGCCTAAATCTATGATGACATTTTATTTTTTAAATTTTTTTACTGGACATGTTTAATAGCAAAAAGTCAAAAGTATAGTTTTTTTCTCTAAAGTTTTGCCCATTTTTTTATAGAGCAAAAAATAAAAAATGCCACCGAAAGGAAAGCTCTATTTTTGGAAAAAAAGGACATAAATTTAATTTGAGTGCAGCATTGCATGACCGCACAATTGTCAGTTAAAGTAACGTAGCGCCGTATTGCAAAAGATGGCCTGGAAAGGAGGGGGGGGGGGTAAATCCTTTGGAGGGCAAGTGGTTAAAAAAAGAATAAATAAACACAGCATTACATTTGCCTTTTAAAAAAAAATCTACATTGTCTTCAGCCAATCTATTTAACAGATGAAAATCCCCACTACTTCAAACTACTATGAGAACAACCATTTTTGTGTACATTGTATCACTTGTACAGGCCTGAGCCAGGCACAGACTAGCTGGCAATCAGCCACATGTTAATATTCATCTACAAAATTCCTAAAGCGTGACACCACAAGATTGTGGGACCTCCAAGACTATGTGTTAGTGTGGTTATACATAGGAAGGCCCCAATTTAATAAAACAGTTAACTTAAAAAAAAAGTGAACAGAAGGGACTAATCTTTTTACGTTGAAACCAGAGCCAGTTTAGCTTTTTTTCTACTAACCTGCCTCCATCAGTGAAATATCAAACTGATGCTATAAAGAAATTGTGGGTTATTGGCTGGCAAGGATTAAAGTTGTAACCCCTTAGGCCTCTCTAGTTAACATACAGGTTTATTGCATCATGCAGGGAGAAATGTGCAAAGGGCAGCAGCCCACAGGAACAAATCATGATGCATCTTTCAGTAATTTGACTTTAGTAAACTGAACTCTGATTAGTTGCTGTATGTTCCTTCAAGCTGACTTCCAAGCAAACAGCTAAATATTCAGTCAAATACAGTAATTATGTCCACTTTTTTTTTTTATCATAAACTTGCAAGACAGCCAGGAGGGTGATCCGACTTTCTCCTTTAAAGTTTAGGAATACATTGATGCCTTCAGCCTGCTTATTGGACAGCAAGGATGCAGCAATGCACTGATAAGTCATCCACCTTGCTCATCCTTGCTGTCAGAATGCATGCTCCTAGCACATTCACATGCAGTAGAACCGATTCACTCTTGGTGCTGCAATTCCTTTTCCCAGTCTATGTGCTGCTGTGCTTGGGATTATACATGTTTGTTATAAGAGATTCTAGTCCTAGTTGTATGTAAATTTCATGTATATTTAAAAGAAAACACAGGTACATTGAATGGTATTTTGTAGGGTTGCACCGATACCATTTTTAAATCGGCAAGTACAAGTACTGATACTTGTGCTCAAGTACTCGACGAGACCGATTACTGATACCAACCGTTGCAGTATGATTTGAGCCCATTCAAAATGAATGGGCTCAAATCACACTGCAAATAATTGCATGTGATTTGAACAGGAATGTGGTGCGATTCATGTCCAAATCACATAAGGTTTTCCTGTGGGTGCAGTGCAATTTGCAGTGTGATTTGAGCAATACAAAATGAATGGCTCAAATTGCACTGCAGATCGCATTGTACCCCCAGGGAAACCACATGTGATTCAGACAGGAATCTCACCGCATTCCTGTGCAATTCAAATCCAATTATTTGCAGTGCAGTTTGGGTCCATTTATTTTGTATGGGCTCAAATCGCACCGCAAAGGTATTGATTTCAGGTATCGGAGCATTTGCACGAGTACAATTACTTATGCAAATGCTTAGTGGCAGCACCGATACTGATACCGGTAACGGTATAGGTACAAACCCAGTATTTTGTATACCTGTTTAAAG
Organism: Staurois parvus; assembly: GCF_062004578.1. Taxonomy (NCBI): domain Eukaryota; kingdom Metazoa; phylum Chordata; class Amphibia; order Anura; family Ranidae; genus Staurois; species Staurois parvus. Next base: position 2,300,641 of record NW_028317850.1, read on the forward strand.
TTTAGATTTTACTTTGCTCAATATTGCTAAAATGCTGTAACTGTAAAGAAGAGCTCTAGTCACAGTGTAAAAAAATAAAAGTCAGCAGCTACAAAAACTGTAACTGCTGACTTTTAAAAAACAGCCACTTACCTGTCCCACGATCCCGCGGTGTCCACAGCCTGTTTCTCCGGCCATCCGATGTTCCCAGTGCCGGCATCTTCAGTGTGGGCATGCGGCTGTGTCAGCTTGCGACTTCACAGCTGTGTGCCCAGTGTTTAAGTTTCGTGCTGCCCTAGGCAACATTAAAATCAGCTCCCCCCACTCACGGAGAGACCATAACACTGACCAACATCCCCCTCCCCTACAAAGAGAGCCTGACATTGACCAACAACACCCCAGCCCCCTACTCCCACCCGAGAGAGCCTTCCACTACCACTGCCCCCCATACACTGGCAACCCACCACCCCACCCTGGCAAGAGAGAAGACACTCACCTTCACAATTCTGGACATTTCTGGGACCAAGAGTCAGGCTCTGCATATACCATCAAGCAGCCGGCAGCCTCTTTCAGATCCCACCTGGTCCCCATGCTGCGTGCGTCCCTTCTTTCAGGGAAAAATGCAGCTGCCCCCCTGAAAAATGCCGCCCTAGGCAAATGCCTTGTTTGCCTTGTGGTAAATACGCCCCTGTGTGTGCCCACTGCGCATGTGCAAGTAGCGCTGCGCTTTCTGAATGGTCTCGTAGCCTTCTGCGACCTGTCACATGTCCCAGACGACTATGGGAAGGGAGGGGGGAAGGACAACTTCCACTTTGATCTCCTAGGCTAGGGGTTTCCAAAATATGGTCCTCCAGATTTTTAGGAACTCCTCCCATGAAGCCTTGCAAGACTCTGACAGCGACAGGCAAGACTCCCAAAAGCAGAGGCATGATGGGACTTACAGCTGGAGGGCCATAGTTTGGGGACCCTTGGCTAGACGATTGCAGCGGAAATGGGCGCAGGTACCTGTCAATTTCAGGAAACTCCCCAAAGGTGCCAGTCCTTAATGGGGAGCAGGGGACCAGTCTTTAAGGTAGAACTTGCTCTTTTGGGTGGAACTCCACTTTAATATGGGACATTATTTTTGATCATTTCCTGATCAGTTACATAGATTAAGCTGCATTCATAAAGCTTTAAGCAGTTGATGATTTTAAGAAGTTGCAGACATTGGGAGTGATACGCACACTCAAAAATGCTTAATTGAAGTAGAGAGGATGCATGCCCTGTCGGTCTACCCCCTTCTCCCCCTCCCTTACACTTGCTGGAATTTTCCAGATTTAAAAGACAGCCAGGAATTGCTGTGTACAGTAGCTGCTGTAAAGGAAAAACTTTAGATGTGGATTCAGAATGGTTCACACCAGAACATGATTCAGGAAAGGTGCTTTCCATGCACATTTCCAGCACTCCACTGGAACACACTGCGCTTGTTAATGACACCACAATTGTAGATCATAAACGCAGTGCTACCTGCTACTATTTATGTTAAAAGAGACACATGGATTCTAATACCTTCCTCCTATCTGCATCTACTTCCTTTTTCGTGACTGCTAAAGCTGCCCATTCATGGATCAAAATTTGGCTGGTTCAACAGAGACTGGACAAGTTTTGATCCATGAATGGGCAGGCTGGTTGTACAGAAGTTGAACTACCAAACACCAGCCTGTTGGGTCTTTCCCAAATGATCAGTGCCACGGGCTATAGCCGGCAACACTGATCATTGTATTCTGACAGCAGGGCAGTTTCCTCACAGCCAGAATACAGTAAGGCAGAGGGAGGATGAATGTGTGGATGGGGGGATGAGATCATTTTTCCTTTTTCGATCAACCCATTGATTGAATGAAAAAAAAAAAGATCATTGTATGGGCTGCCTAAGTGTTAGGTCTACCTGCTCACGTGATCTGTCTCAGCATTACAATAGGAGTAAATAAAGAAACAGCAGTCGGGCAAACTCGTCAAAAGGAAATTACATTTCTGAGGGAGTTTTGTTCTTTACAATGTACAGATTGCCCCCAGTCCCTATTAAAAGTCCCCCATTATATCAGGGTCTCAATCAGAGTTGCCTCTTACATCAGGTTTCCCATCAAAGTTTTCTTTACAACAAGGTCTCCTCTTATATCAGTCATGATTATAAAAGGAATTTTCTTGGCAGTTTTTTAAAGTTATAGTTGCTTGCAGACTAAAAAGGCAAATGCATTACAAGGTAATTTCAAAGTAAGAGCAAATTTTAAAATAGTGTGTTTAGTAATTATAGGTGTTTATTTCAGTTTTTAACAAAAGTGGAGATTCCCTTTAAACATGAGATTTTTACAAGACTTTAAAAATGTCATGGTCTCATTTGCAAGGACAAAAAGGATGTCACCTTCCAAGGAACATTTATTTTGCTGCCCTTTTTGTGACTCACATAAATCCCATTTCAATAATTCATACACGGTTTAATTAAATATCTCCTTTTGTTCTGCTGAATGGGTTAATGCCAACATGAGGTAGTATAATTGATGTTGCCAATACACAAAACAAAAGGCCCTCTTTCCAGCCATGGCCTCCCAAAACCACAATTACCACAGAAAGCATATCTTAAGTAATGCATCTTAAAATTTGCAGGCAATGTTATAAACACAGCTGTGCAAAGGTTAGCGTATAAAAAAAGAATTCTATCCAATTAGCACGCTCCTAGCTGTTTAAAAGCCCCTTTGGCACTTTTACTGTTGTTTTGGTCAGGAACATTTAAATGTCTCTTTTTCCTCTTTCTGTTTCAGATTTTATGCTTTTATGAAAAATGAATTTTCCGTAACATGAATGGATTTCATTTCCATTTCAACTGACATTTTACTATTTTTCCACTCGAATGCCCTGGATGCTCTTACATAATTGTATTGTAAATGAACAATTGCCACAGGTGATGAATTAAATAAATAACTAGTATCATTGCTGTGGTTGGAAGTCCTAAACATTGTAGAACATACCTTCCAAAACTGCCTTCTTTGGCTCTTCATACATATGTTCATTAAAGGTTTTGTAAAATGTAAAGAGGTTTCCCCTTCAGCTATAAATCTCTCTTCCTAGTTAAGCTGTCAGCTGCAAAAGATGTAAGTTACCTCATAACAGCCATCTTCATGGTGCATTTAGCAGACCTTCTCTATACCTTCCTGTTTTGTGATATCTGTATAACAAGGTTAACTCGTAACTTTGGCTATAAAAGGAATACAGTCCTATGTTCTCTGAAAGCTTTCTTACAGTGGCAAATAATAATTTTGAAAGATGAAAACTTTTTTCATGTTCTATAACAGTGGGCTTCTTTTCATTATGAGACCCGCATCGTATATTTTACAAATATCTGCAAAACAAAAAAAATCTCCATCATTGTCCCAATCAGACTCCCTCCATACATCAGGGTCCCTATCAGAGTACCCCGTAAATCATGGTCTCCATTAGAGTACTCTCTTACGTCAGGGTCCACATCAGTGTCCCCCTTACATTAGCGTTCCAATCAGAGTTCCCCCTTACATCAGAGTCCCCATCAGAGTCCCCCCTACATCAGGGTCCCATTTAGAGGTGTCCCGTCCATCAGGGCCCCAATTAGAGTTCCCCCTTACATCAAGGTCCCCATTAGAATGCTCTTTTACATCACGGTCCCCATCAGAGTCCTTCCTTACATAAGGGTCCCAATCAGAGCTCCCTCTTACATCAGGGTCTCCATCAGAGGCCCCTTTTACATCAGGGTTCCCATCAGAGTCCTCCCTTACATCAGGGTTTCTCATCAAAGTCCCCTTTACATCAGGGCCCCCATCAGGATCTTCTCTTGCATCAGGATCCCCATCAGAGTCTCCCTTACAAGAAGCAGAGACAATAGGCAACCTCTGCTGACCTTAACCAGCACACTTTGAGGATATGCCACTGACCCTAGCTGGGCAACAGATAAAATCTTGTAGCCAGCCAGATGTGGCCCATGGGCCATAGTTTGGAGACCCCCGTTCTATAACAATATATTATAAACAGTAGTACTATAACATTTTAACACAATATGTTGACTTCCAATCTAACCAATATTTATCAGCTGTTATCACTGCCTAGAGGCATTATAAAATGTTTATCTGATCTGGCCATTTCAGCCTGATCACGAATGTTTATATACCTGCGGGCCTTCCGAATGTCTGGTGGCTGTGCCTGATGTACTTTCCCTTTTATTTTTCCCAAGTAATGCCTTCTACATGGGCCTCCTTTTACACAGGTCCCCTTCAAATAATATACAATAACAACTGATTGAAGGCTGGATTAGGCATGTGTCACCTAGTGTAACAATCAGCTTTGGGCCTTTGCCATCTGCTGGTTATTACTTAGCACTGCAGCTCGTCTTTTCAATGCCCACCTTCCCTAATCAGCAGTGCTTAAGTAGAATGCTACACATTCAGTCTGTGCCGGAACAACAATTTGGACTCCGCCTTTGCTGGACAGGGGTCTGTCTGACTCTGACTGTTCATGTCCTAAAATAATTGTTTGAACCGATTTTGTATTCAGTTTCTGTACTTATATGGATCATTGGCCTGTTATGTTTGCTATTGTCAGACACCTCGTGTATTGTATTGTTACTGTATTCTCTCTTGTACTGTCCCCCCACTTTAATGTACAGCGCTGAGCAAACCCTTTGGCGCTATATAAACACTGTATAATAATAATAATCTATTGTCTCGCTACCTAAAAGTCACAGGTAGAGCTGCACAGTCCTGACAATACTTGGTCCAAATATAACTTCAAGGGGAGCTTGTAATGACTATAAAAAATGACACCGTGTATTACCAAGGTAGAAAAGTAAGCATGTAACCAGCACTCCAAAAGATGCAATTTTTTGTGAATAGATCATGTCACAATGGTCAATCTGTCAACGTTTTAAGGCCTTGAAGGATCTTCTTCATCAGGGCACTAAGTGTCAATAGCCATAGATTTGTTATAGACCTATATAGTACACATTAATCTATAGCAACCACTGTCCCTACCCCAAATTACTTCACTATGACATCATATTCCTGTCAAGTAACATTTGAAATTAAATAAAGCACATTGTGATGAAACAGAACCAAAACACAGTGACAACATGAACATAAAAATCCTATGATGTGGGACTGTTTGTTTCCCTGTTTACTGGGTCTCATTACGGTCTGCATAGCTGCATAGTGGTCCAGCAAGTAAATCATCCAGACCAACCAGTCTGAGATCTGTCAAGCTATGAACTGGCATTCTCTATTATGCATGCATAATACTTGGGCCCTTACTGTATGTATGTTCAATGTGAAGATTTGTACCAAATCAGTAGAAGCCCTCCAATGCAATGAGCTGGGAATATAGAATTTAAAAGAGGAAACAATTGCAAAGTGGGGGGATGGAAAGGAGAGAAAGGAGAAAATAGGTATACCTGATTATCAGGACACATCAAAAAAACTATTTACTCTAACATTAACATGCTGAAGTCCGAATTATCACCCACAGTGAAACAAACACCATAGGAGGTCTACACTCATAATAATTCTTTAGAGATTTTCTAGTACAGGTCAACCCTATAAATAAATACAACACACAGAGATTAACATTTTCTAATAAAAAGGATTGCTACAAATACTACAATTACTACATTAATCACTTTTTTTTTCCACCCGCATTTCCAATTGAAAATGGTATCAGATCATGGATTATTGTCTGCAATAATCCATGCAATAACTACAATAGCACTGAGCTCAGCTGCTAATGTGACAGAAGGAGAGCACTGTGCATACTCAAGTTTTAAACCTGGCAGAATGCTATTCTTGTGGTGCAGGGGGAGAGTGCCCAACATACGGTGCGTCTTGGCATCTAGGCAGGACAAGGAGAGTCACTCACACTAGGAGTTTATCTGGCAGGCTTGGGAGATGCTGTACACCATGTATAACTGTGTCCTTGTTTATACAGCCACATTTCATTACTTTGATACCTTGTTTTGAACTGCTTTTCACCACCACTCAATCTCCCTGGTTTTTTCCCCCCTCTCCTATTTCATTTTGGTTTTGCCCCTCTCTTTTACTCTCCGTGCCTTCCTCCCATTTTGTGATTCTCTCCTTTTTGAAGCTCCATCTTCCCCACATATCTCATTGATGATCTGTTTGGGGAGCCAGATCACTTAGCAATGGTGGCGTCTAGTGATTTGGTATTGCGCAAGCGTGATTTTCGCATTGTTTATGTGCCAGGGCTCCAGCTTTATGCATTTGCAAAAATGTTAGTTCAAACCCTGATAAAACCCTGACAGATTCCCAACAGATACCCAGATGGGGGCAGTGACTAAGAGGTCTGGATGCATCTGTTGCCTAGCAAAGGTAATTCCATTGCTAGACTACACTGCAATTATGCAGTACGTCCCCATGAAGAAGAAAATAAATTGTTCCATGTCATAGGATGTTATGTCACTGTGTTTTTTTTATATTCATATCTAGTATCTCTTCTCTCTTCTGCTTGTTAGTCAACTGCTGTCCAAGGTGATACAGTAGGTTGGCCTAACGTCTTGTTACCTTACTGTTTATAAGGACCATAACATCACAGATCAGCTCTGTTATCAGCTAAACCACTCCACCAACTTTACATAAAGTCATTGTTCTGCCACTTTTAGTATTTAATGGTTGGCAGGGCCAGAAAGATGGATCTAAATAGCCATGTCCAATAACTGGCTGAGCAGTAAAACACAATGCATTCCAGCTCTGTGGGTCCCAGAAGGAATGCAATTTAGTCTTTCAACACACGCTCCCAGAAAGTCCAGTGTTGTGAGCCATCAAAACTACCCTGCACTAAAGTGGACAGTTAACAGTGATTAAACTCCCTCACATATACAGATTATATACTGCAAAAAATACATGCATCATACAGTGTGCCCCAGTGCAGCAATTCCGCCGCCCACTATTAGTTATAGAAGTGGTTCCTCACAGACCATAGGATACAATTCAAACCCATAGTTCTACAGTGAAGGAAATAAGTATTTGATCCCCTGCTGATTTTGAATGTTTGCCCACTTATAAAGAAATGTTCAGTCTAAAAATTGAATGGTAGGTGTATTGTAACACTGAGAGACAGAATAGCAACAAAAAATTCAAAAGAAATGCATGTCTAACATTGCCACGGTAACCTGATGCCAAATCTTGGGTTACCACGGCAACAAGAACACACCCAGCAAAATGCCAAAGCGGGCCCCAGACACTCTCTATCTGCTCGCCCTGGTTGCTCTCCCCTACCTGCTGCTGGGCAAGGTCTGTTCTCTCTCTGCCCTGATCCACATCCTGTGTACTTGATTAATCCCATTCTGCCCAAAATCCTTGCCTGCAGACTCCAACCCTTGCGGTGCCGCGCCACTCTGTCCTGTTGGCCCCCGTGGATTATCGACCCCCTGCTGTCCCATATTGTGATCCTGTGAACCCTGCTGTATTGTGTCTTGTGTTGTTCTGTGGACTAGCTGTCCTATTGTCTGCAACCCGATAAACTCCCCAATAAACGCCCCCACACGTCGGGTTCCATGTGATCTGTCTCCGTGTGCTCTCTCTCTGTGTCAAGGTCCTACCTTTTCCCAGAGGTTTTGTTACTCCATGTACTGGCATCCATCTTGGATTTCTGCTGAGCATGGTGGGAATCCTTTATGCCTTCAGGTCTCTGAGGTCCATTCCCCAGAGGGGTGTGGCTGATGACATATAAGCCTGTGGTCCGCACATGCTCTTTGCACTTGTGTCTTGTGTCTTTGTGTTGCTAATACTCTGTTCTGACTCTCGTGACTCTCCTGGAATTTGACTTGGCTTGTGACTCGACTATTCTTTGTGTTCTCCTTTGATCTGACCCTCTGTTGCTGAACCCGGCTCGTGACCTGTGATTCTCGTCTGCTGTCCTGTACCGTTTTGTCCCGTTGTTGTCGACCCGGCCTGCCTGACTACTCTATTGTCTTTTCCACCAGCTACACGCCATTGGCAGTGGCCATTACCGCAACTGAGGTGTCTCGGGGGCCGCGACCTGGTTCCTGGCTGCGTCAAGTCCATCCCCACCATCAGGGGCCCTGGTGAAGGGCAGCCTGGGACTTAAACTCCGCGCCCTGAGGGACTTCGGTCTGTGGGTGGTGGTTGTCGTCAGCCAGTGCGTTACATTGTTTAGGCCTGCCTGTCTGTTCCTCAGCTCCTGCCCCGACACTCTGCGCACCTAGTTCATCACAGAAGGGTCATCAAGTGACCAAGAAAGGAGATGTAGATAGGGAACAAGAACAGAGTCTTGGGGGACCCCTACTAAAAGAGGACGTGGAGAGGACCTTCCTCTGTCTCCTCTGGTATTCAAACATATACCAAACAAGCATCTTCGCTTTTCTCATGAATCTTCTCTTCCACTCTACTCAGCATTTTCCACTGAAATCTCCAAAACTACTTACATGCTTCTTTCTTTGTCTGTAACTTGGAGAAAACTGCTGGATTAAGGTACTTCAAATGGTTACCTTTTCCTGGTAAAATCCTAGGCCAGTTATGCAGTATATTGCTGATACATTACATTTCTGCAATATCTATAGAAGAAACCGTTGCTTACACACAAAAGTGTTTTTTTTATTGTCTGAACTTGCCAAGTACAAAGATATCCCAGGGTACCATGGAATTATCTATGTGCAATAACAGAATCTTTGGTAAACTGGATTATGAATTTGCATTAAATTACATTTTATAGCAATTAATGCCTAAAAAGCTCAGAAAACAGGGTTACGTGATTAAAAATGTAATCTAAAATGCAGATAGCTAATCACACAAATGGTCAGATTTAGAAATTGTAGACATTTCCCTGAGCTAATATTCAAACCCTGGGATTGAAATAGCTGGCTACTGCAGAATTAGTAAATTAACCTTCTGCTAAAAGAAAATGTGAAATGTTCCTTCCCAAACATCTGCACTTCCCCCTGGAAATTTTTAGACATTTATGGAAATAAGAAACTGTGAACATATGAGAAGTTGTTAATGATGTTCAATCTGATTTCAACCCTTATTTTTCAATAAAAAATGTAACAAAGAATCTAAATGATCACTATGGATAATGTATAACTTTTTACCTGGTTACTCAATATATTTTATAAATAGCTCTCAAAAGCAATATAGAAGCCTATCTGATGCAGCACATCTCTATGGCAAATTAATACATGTATTTCCAATATATGTCCCAGAACTACATTTTCTACAACATTATGCTGTTCCTACCAAACCTTTATTTATTGTATCTATTCCTCTTCTTAGAACATAAGCTTCTATGGGCAGGACCCATGTTTCTGCTGTTTCTTGTGTTTTAATATATTTTAATCTAAATGGTATACCAACTGAAGTGACTGGCCTCAGGTGATACACAGAGATGAAACAAACACTCCTATATAAGTTGTACCTGGTTATCTGCAGCATACTCTCCTCTAGAGCGGTTCAAAGAACAGAATTTACACAGCATTTCTCAGCTTCCAGATGTCACACAGTATATAGCAGGGAGCTGAGTGTAATCTGAGACCTGAGTACAAGGAGAGACATCCCCCTCTACAAAGTCACACAGGGAAACATGCAAACCTGAGGCTGTCAATCACCTGTTGTGTGCAGGAGGGGGTGCAGCCATTTCCCGGAATTGGTTGGTATCAGCATGGACTGTCAGAAGTGACTCATGCAGATAGCAGAGCAATGCCAGAACAGACAGAAATCATACTAGGTGCTTTGGGTTGAGGCAAGAACACACTGTTGAAGGATGTGTTTTGTTGAAATTTCATGGGTTTAAACCCACTACTACTAAACAATAGAAGATAGGGGTTATGAAAATTAGAAAACACAACATCTACAGCTGACCTCAGCACATTACAGCTGCCCAGCTCTTTTAAAAAGATTTGGAAAACAAAATCTTTTTTTACCTCTCAAAAATATTATAGGGAGGGTGAAAATACAAAGCACATGCTAGCTTTGGTAACTAGGTCCTAGTCAGCCCCAGCTCAGGTTGATGATATAGTCACTTCTATGCAGGGGCGGACTGACCATTTGAAAACTTGGGCACTGCCCGAGGGCCCTGGGGTCAGTAGGGGGCCCCATGAGATGTCCCTGGTACCTTTTGCATAGGCTTTTTTGAGTTTGGTCAAGGACACAGGGGCCCCATGATCCCCTATTGCCCGGGGTCCTCATGAGTTGTCAGTCTGCCCCTGCTTCTATGCTTGCAGACTACAGTATATTGCACAGATTTCTAAATGATTTTGAGAGCTTATATGATACCAAGACAGTATACGAACTTGATGCACTAGATCAATTTCTAGCATACATCCTTTTGCCTTAAGCAAGAAAGCAGTTGCTGACTCAGCAAATAAAATTCCAGGCAACAATGGTATCCCTATGGAAATATGAAACAGGTAGGCTGAGGTGTGCCCCCTAGAACTGCTTAAATTGTCAACAAACTCTGGTTTAAAAAATAAATGATATTCTAGTATGGTTTTTTTGTTTTTTTCAGCTGTGATCCAGTTTCCTGATCTCTATGGCCCCCCTGTATGTAGAAACTATGGGTGTCAGGAATGGACTCAGCACTGGTGGTGGGACTCACCTGCATTGTGGGCTGCAGTACCAGGGCTGGCCAGCGGGTGCTCTCAGCAATCAGAAGCTCACTCCTGCAGTCAGCCATCACCTGAGGCTGATTGCAGGAGGTGTATTTAAGGAATGGCCAGACCTGCCGTCAGTGCCTTGGTGTTGTTTCCCATGAGCCCCTGTACCTTGTATCCTGTGTTCCTGTTCCTCTGTCTATCTGATTTGTTGCTGACTCTGCATTGTTCCTGACCCTGCTGACCATCTCCTGTTTAACCCCTGGCTTGCCTGACCATCCTTCTGCCTGATCCTCTGTACCGTGCTGCCCGTGAGTTACTGAACCCGGCTTGTGACCCTGACCATTCTCTGCCTGATCCTCTGTACCGCGCTGCCCGTGAGTTACTGAACCCGGCTTGTGACCCTGACTATTCTCTGCCTGCTCCTTCAGTACCTTGCTGCCTGCACGTTGCTGACCTGGCCTGCCTGACTACACCTTACGCTACCCAGACGATCCATCCATCCTGCACGGATCCAGCCATCCCTGCTCACACCTTCTGCCTCTTCACATCAGGCTTCCTACCTGCATATACCTCTGGCGGATCCCTCTACCATGGGCAGGTGTACTCAGGGGCAGCAACCTGGTTCCTGTCTGCTCCAAGTCCATCCCCACCATCAGGGGCCCTGGTGAATAAGTAGACTGGGACTTAGACTCCGCGCCCTGGGGAATCCTGTCCTGAGGACTGCTAGGGGTACCACTAGATGGTCGTTAACAGAACCATATGGCCGGCCTGACCCTTCCACCTCTCCAGCCCTGACTGCGCCTGTGTTCCTGCACATACTAAGATTAGTGGAAGGTTGGTTTGTTTACTGTGCATTGTATATTTGGGTAGCTAATAATAAATTATATTATTATATCATTCCTGAAGCCTGTTACTTCCCTGTGTCAGTCCACACATTTCTGGTCATACCCGGATCCCTAACAATGGGATTTGTGGTGCGCATAGAGCAGTGTACATAACCATAACTAATTCTCATTCCAAACAAATGTTAGTGCAGAGAGAGGTTTGGGAGCTCACAGAGGACATTACAAGGGGACAGAAAAACATAGTAAAAAATAATATCATGACAATTAGATTACAGGGTTATTAGGTAGTGGATGTGTATGGAATATTTTCGGAGAATAAGCATATGGGGAGCTGCCGGCTACCATGGACAAACCCATCATTGCCATGCTGTCTAAGCCCTGTAAAATTTAACCTCTGATAAAATTATAAAGACCTATTTTTTTTAACCTCTGGCTTCAAGGTTCTCACCACCTCATTAACAGGAATATTTCACACTAATAACACATTTAGACTAGTTGGGTTTTATTCCAAATAGTTCAACTTCAACAAATATCTGGAGGTTGCATTTACAGTTGTGCTCAAAAGTTTGCATATCCTGGCAGAAATCATGAGGATTTGACATTGATATTGAAAATATGACTGACCATGCCAAAAACTGTCTTTTATTTTAAAGTGGAGTTCCACTCAAAAGTGGAAGCTTCGCTTTTCTGCCTCCTCCATTGCCACATTTGGCACCTTTTGAGGGGGAGCAGGTACCTGGTTTTGACAGGTACCTGCTCCCACTTCTGGCTGAGTTCACCGTGGCGAGCTGAGCCAGAAGTTCGGCACCCCCTGCAGCCCTCTGGGACACTTTCGAGATCTCAGAGGACTGCAGCCCATTCACAAAGCGCAGCGTGCTTTGAGCATACGCAGTAGGAGCCCGACAGTGAAGCTGCAAGGTTTCACTGCCAGTTTCCCTTAGTCAAGATGGTCACCATGCTATCAGATTATTAGATGCCACTAAGGCATTTGATAGCATGGAGTGCTAATACCTGTGGCAGATTCTACATTCCTTTGGTCTTGGTTCAGATTTTATACTAATGATATAATGACTATGCTCCAATCCATTGGTATGCAGTACATTTATTGAATCCTTACCCAAACCCTTCCAATTAAAATGCACGAGGCAAAAGTGCCCACTGTCCCTTTTCTAATCACTTTTTCTCTTAAACCACTAGCCTCTACTATTCACACAAACTCCACTTTATTAGGCTTTAAAAGTGGGGAATTGGACACAAAAAACACATTACATGCAAGTGATGCATTATTATTTTTGGGTAACACACACAGTACAGTACATCACTTGAGAGACTAATGTCATTGATTTCAGAACTTGTCTCCCATTTCGGCTACACAATAAATTGGGACAAATTTGTATTGCTATTGGTTGATCTCTTGCCAAGAGTCTTAGCCACCTGTGCTTCCCAAAATAAAATAGTTAATATTTTTATGAAGAAAAATATCTATGGATCTTTCTGTATACATGGTACTAAATCTTTCACCTCTGTTGCTTAAAGTAGAACTATATGCAAAACTTTTCTTTTTCATTTCAGACAGAGTAAGGGAGAGTTATAAATCCTGTCAGATTTTTTTTGTCATCTGTGTCCCATTGAAGAGATTTTTCTCACTTCCTGTCCAATAGCCAAACAGGAAGTGAGAGGAAATCCCTCCATATTAAGGGAATACCCTGGGGTGACCAATGTCACCAGAACTAGTGTACCCATTGGAAGATGTCCCCTATATAATACTTTTCTGGGGATATTCCAAAATTTAGGATTTTGTTATTTTCACTTTCAATGATAATGGTGAACAGGACAAATAGAGAGGGTGAATCTCCCTAACGAGGGCACAGATAGCATTAGGAACCTAAAAGGTGTTCTAATCCATCTCCACTCTGTCCAAAACCAAAAAAAAAAAATTTGCCTTTAGTTATACTTTAAATTTAAACAGAAATGTGCCAGTTAGTGCAAGCTGCCTCTTACAGTTGTAGGTAGAACCAACTTGATTAAAATAATATGAGCCCCACACTTGCTGTACATAACACCCCTGTGTGGATCCCACAGAAACTATTTTAATTTATTGATTCCCAAATCCGGGATCTTATCTGAAGAAAAGCTTTCCTAGTATCAAATTTTAATATCTGCAGTATCCCAAGAATACATTGGTCTCCAATTTGGAAGTTTGTCAATTTGGCTTAGTGGCCGAGGCACCTACTCTGCATATGTTAGAAACTTTATGGCGGAAAGGGAAGGTTATTAAGCACTATTAAGGGATATTCAAAATTTTCATCCATATGGAACAATCATAAATACCCACATCTTCATTTATTATTATTTATATCACTTAACCATACATGTGTCATATGATCAAACCCTTTCAAAGCTTTCAGGATGACTATGAGCTTCATAAACAATGCTTTTATCAATACATGCAACTCAGTCATGCTTTAGAGACTCAATCAAAGTCACTTGCAAGATCCGAACTGTTTGATCTATTTAAAATAAAGGGTGAAGCTTATCCTTACACTTTGGGTACTTGTAGTGGAACTACAGAGGTTTTTGGAAGAAGGGCTCGTGGACTCATGGTATCTCCTCTCAAAGGTAACCTGCAATTACTCCTACGTACACTTGTTGAGTGCAACCAGGTACCTGCTAACAGGAAAGAAATCCCTACACCAGCTGCTACCTTCCATCACCCTCACCTGAAGGTAATAGCAAGTGAGATACCACCACTTGACAAAGATGCTCAGATTCTTCTTCTGTTAGGAAGAGACATTCTAAGGGTTCACAAGGTACACAGACAAGTCAGTGAAGCCCCAGATGCCCCATTTGCCCAGCGCACAGATCTAGGTTGGGTCATCATAGGCAATGTCTGTACAGGCAAAATGAAGGGACCAACCAAGGTTTCATCATTAAAGACAAATATTTTGCAAAATGGCTGAAACACTTACTTTGAGCCATTCCCACATCACTACTGGGTGAAAGAGAAGATAGCCAGCTGCAAATGGCGACATAGTGTCTCAGGTAACACAAGCCCTTTCTCTCCCCATGACGACGACCTTAGCTCTACAGTGTTTAATACAACCAGTGAAGATGATATACTGGCTCCTAAAATGGAAGACAAAGAATTTATCAGAGTATTGGACAATGAGTTCTTTCAAGACAGCTCCAATAACTGGGTAGCACCCCTACCTTTTCATCTCACAAGAGAAAGATTGTCCAACAACTTGCAGCAGGTCATCAGTAGATTTTTCTCCTTAAAGCGCAACTTAAGCAGGAAACCAGAGATGCAAAGGCACTTTGTGGATTTTATGCAAAATATATTTGACAGAGATCATGCAGAACATGCACTCCCACTAAAGGAGGGAGAAGAATGCTGGTACCTTCCATCCTTTTGTGTTTATCACCCACGCAAAGCAGACAAAATCAGAGTTGTCTTTGATTCCAGCACTCAGCATGAAGGTGTTTCTCTTAACAACATGATCCTTACTGGACCCAACTTGAACAACAGTCTAATGGGAGTCCTGATCCGCTTCAGACAAGAGCCCATAGCAGTAGTGGCCGGCATTCAACAAATGTTTCACTGCTTCATTGACAAAGAAGACAACAGAGACTACCTCAGGTTTCTATGGCACAAAGACAATGACATCAACAAGGAAGTGATAGAATATCGAAGGAAGGTACATGTCATCGGTAACAGTCCTTCCCCTGCAGTGGCAACTTACAGGCTAGGGAGAACAGCTCAAGCTGGAGAAAAGGAATATGGATCTGATGACCGCCAATATGCTGAAAGAAACGTCTATGTTGACGACGAACTAATCCTTTATATCTGTTAAAGAAGCGATTGATCTTCTCACAAAACAATGGAAATTCTGTCTGTAGCAAACCTTAGACTTCACAACATTGTATCTAACAGCCAGGAACTTATGAATACCTTTCCCTTATATACCTTGATTTAGGTACAGATGTATGTGCCTCCCATACAACAAAGTTTTGGTTTGTTGTGGATCATCAAACAAGACACATTCACCTTTCAAGTGTCAACTTATGACAAACCATTCACCAACTCAGGAGTCTTGTCAGTGGTGAACAGCGTCTATGATCCACTGGGTTTCATGGCTCCAGTCACCATTCAAGGTAAGACAGTTATCTACTGAGAACATAGACTGGGATACTCTTTTACCTAGTGAGAAACAGCACAAGTGTGAAAAGTCGAGATGTTCTTTGAGGTCATTAGAAAAACTTCAGATTTCATGTTGCTATTTTCCAAGTTTCATTTCAACTGCTGACCATAGAGAGATTCATATTTTCTCTGATGCATTAGTTGAAGCTATTTCTGCAGTAGCCTTTTTAAAGACCTGTGGAATTAATGGAGAATCACACTGTAGTTTTGTTAAAAGCAAGGCAAAACACACTCCCAAAACTGCACATACCATACCAAGTTTTAAACTTGTGCGGCTGTGCTAGCAGTAGAATTGCTGAAGTCATACAAAGTGATATGGACACTATAATTGATTCTTTCACCTTTTACACAGACAGTAAGGTAGTATGGGTCTTATTACTAAGGTTATGCCCAGTGATGATGACAAGGTCCGGAAGGTAGAGGTCAAGGTAACCAAGGGAGGATCAACACAAACAGTTGCTTGACCAATTACAGAGTTAGTACTTCTTTTGCCAGGTGACTGACTTAAGACACCACTCTTCCATGCTATTGGCACGGCGGGGAGTACATTGATGCTAACCACGGGTTTTTTACTTGGAACTTTGGTATTCTCTGAAGATGTCCCATGTTGGATTACTACGTGTTCTGCCATCCAGCTGAACTTATGTTTATGTTTGCTTGTTGCATGTTTCTTGTTACAGGTTCCAAGACATTCATCAGAATTGGACTTATTGAATATATATATATTTTAAAGTTATGAAATCTAAAGATTTCAGACGGGGAGTGCTGTGTTACACTATTTGATTTATTATTATTTCTCTGGTTTTCCTCATCTGACTTCCTCAACATGTGAGTTTATTCATTGAGTTAAACTATCTGACCCAATGCAAGACATAGATTCAACACCACGTGGTATAGCTGCATACATCGCTGGAGATAAAGTTTATGGTCCTGTAGTTGACTCAGAACAGCCCTGCTGACATCATTCTGCAATAGACACCGCTGGGCCCGCTGACTCCTTAACCAGCAGGGCCTTGTAATGATGCGCTGATAGCCCCCCTTCTTCCTATCTGTGATATCCCAGGAGGCCTAGTGAGCACTATGCAGGTCATGCGTTTAGGCAAATGACATGCATTGAGGGGCAGGGACATGCTGTTTGCCAAAAAAAAATAGTAAATAAAAAAATAAAAAACAAACAGTGCCTGATTCATGTAGACGGGGGAACTTGATATAGAGGGAGAAGGTCCACTTTAAGTCAGTGGAAGCAATCTGTTAACATTATTCTCCAAAAAAAAGGAAAATTAGCATACCAACACAAAGGATGGTGCAGTAAATTCCAGGAACATTGAGAACTTTGGCTAGAGACTCCCAGATTGGCACTTGATCTTACATAGACTTCTACCTTAGCTGGACATCAGGATCCCTCATACCTCTATGGCTACGGAAACTAATTTCCTATACACACCATGCACCTAAACACCTGCACGCTAGTAATGAATCAATAATCCTTGTGCGTTCATTTTGCTAAGAGTTCTGTATGCAGCTGAATTTAAAGCACCGATAATTGTTGTTGGATGATTTAAATCATTGTAATACTTACATTCTTCTATACAGATGTTGTCAAAATGAGCTGAGCTTACTCATTTATGTCTGTAATTATAGACACATGTTGAGCCCCGTATCCCTTTTTTTTGTGTAGTTTTCTTTCTGTACACCTGGGAGTGTGTAACTCGAGTTGGTAATTGTTGGTTTATGTGTTGTAAATCTGTATAAACTCAATAAAAACATTATCTGACAGAAAAAAAAATCACCATGTATACAAACTCTTCTGGGCCCCGTGTGCTCCTGGACCCCATCTGCTATTACTAAAACTGCGCTCTTGATTTTGGCATTCTTTGTGTTTAGCAGTTGGGCACAGTCAAATTTGCAGGAGATGGTTTGGGGAATTATAAGGTTTTTGAGAGCTCCAGTAACATGGAGTCATTTCTCCTTCTGCATGGACTCTTGAGCCTTTTAGGAATGGAACAAGGACAGGGACTGGACTAACAATACATATACATAGCTATTCATAGGTCCAGGGGCGAACTGAGCATCTGGAAACTCGGGCACTGCCCAAGGGCCCGGGGTCAGTAGGGGGCCCCATAAGATACCCTTGGTACCTTTTTCATAGGCTTTTTTGAGTTTGGGCAAGGACACAGGGGCCCCATGATCCCCTATTGCCCGGGGGCCCCATGAGTTGTCAGTCCGCCCCTGCATATGTCATAGAATAGGACAGTTAATGTACTGCTGCTCCATTTGCCTTGTTGGGCATTGCTTTTTTTCTGGTTTTAAAACATAACAGCCATTTTACAGTTACCTAGGCACCATGTAAATAAATACCCTGTTATTCCAATGACATTAAAGTGGTTGTAAACCCTTATGTATACCCAGTGAAGTTGCTGGCCTCAGGTGATACACAGAGATGAAACAGATCTTCCTACATAAGTTGTAACAAAAACAAATGACTAGGCACTAATGCCCTCAACCAGCACCATGTAAACAAGAGTGAAAAAAGGCAGGAAATCCCACAGTTGCTCTAATGACTATAGGCAGTATGTAGTCAAAAGAAAAGCATAACAGATCAGAGCGTTCGTGGCGAATGTCCAGAATAAAAAACAGTAATGTTCATAACCAGCAGACAATATAAAAGTTTCATGGGGCAATAAAAGCAAGAATCACCATAAGGATGTATCCATGAATGGATGTCATACAAGGATCAGTGTAAACCATAGACTGAATGAATATTGGGGCAGCTTACTGTGTTGTAGGCATGTTTCTCATCCCTCCTGTGGGGTCTCTCTCAGACCTTGGTCACCTGTATACCATCAATTGTGGCTCTTTCACCTTCTGCCTATTGAGCTTGCCATCCAGGCTCTCCATTGCCATGCCTACAACACAGTAAGCCGCTCCCATTATTCCTTCAGTCTATGGTTTGCACTGATCCATGTATGACATCCATTCATGGATACATCCTTATGGTGATTCGTGCTTTTATTGCTCCATTAAACTGTTTTATATTGTCTGCTGGTTATGAACATTACTGTTTTTTATTCTGGACATTCACCACGAGTGCTCTGATCATTTATGCTCCACATTGTTATTATTATTATAATACAGTATTTATATAGCGCCAGAAAGGTTTGCTCAGCGCTGTACATTATAGTGGGGGGCAGAACATGAGACAATACAGTAACAAAACAATACACACGGGGTTCGAGGGCCCTGCTCTTTCGAGCTTACAATCTAGGATAAGTTGTACTTATTGTAAAAAGTTGGTCTGAGAGTTGAGAGTGGGTGGAGAGCTGAAATTACACTTTTCAGAGTGAGGAGAGCTCTGGGAGCTGATTGGAGGGAGGAACCCCCCCCCCCCCTTTACACAGCACACAAGAACAGAGCTGAGGCTGTCAATCATCTGGAGGTCCCTCCCCTGTCACTATTTTTCTCCTGGTGTCAGGAAAACTTGTCAGAAGTGATTCAGGGTGATAGCAGAGGAGTGAGGCAGCAGACAGAGGGCAAAATGTGGTGCAGCCTTTTTCTAGCAAATCGCAGCCGGGTGTCTCTTTGGAGTAATAACCAATAAGCTCCTTTTGGGGAGAGGTGTTGGGTGGAGACCTAAGTTACAACCAGAATCTCTCATAGCTTATATTTTGGCTCATAACTTGCCAGCCTGGGCACTAGTATATTAATACTCAGCCGCAACTGAGGAATGGTTAAAGATGAAACATGAAATATACACTTGAATGGTTCAGGAGATATGCTTTCCTGGTTTTCTATGTATGCCAGTTAAGGGGTGTAACCTATCAGGAGAATGGTCTCAAATTGAGCCTTCCGAATATAGGCTCGATGTTTAGGTAATTATGTCCTACGTAAAGATATCAACTTACATGAAAAGTGAGTTTTTAAAAGTAAGTCTGTTTTTACGACCCCTTGGAAGGTCTTTTGAGGTTCAGTGAGGGACTCAGTTTATATTTTACAATATGCCAGATTGCACAGTTTCTTACACAGCTAGGCACCCAGCTCATGAGGTTTTATAGCTCTGAGCTCCCCGCTGTGCTTTGGCCGCCTGTGACCCTTCTCATCACTCAGGCTACATGTCACCCCACAGCGAGGGAGGGGGATGAGAGATCTACAAGATGGAGGGGTAGCCTGCTTTGGGAGTGAGACGTGGTATAACATAGAAAATTCTTAACAAAATGGAGGGCCGCGTCCGTCTCTGTGTGCACGATTGCTACACCTCCCTCTTATGTGTCCTCTGGAATACCCACTTGGTCTCTAACAAGCTTTCTACTATCACTGACCTCTTCCTCTCCCACTCCCTCAACCTACTAGATATTACCAAAAACTGGCTCCAGGATTCCGACTCTGTCTCCTCAGCTGCACTCTATCATGGTAGCCTCCTCTGGACCCACTTGCCCAGACCCAGTGGACGAAAAGGGGGTGGAGTTGGACTTCTTCTTTCCCCACAAAGCATTTTCCAAGTTCTTCCTACACCTCTCTCTGTCCCTCTGCTCTTTTGAAGTGCTTTGTATTTGTCTCTTTTCTCCTGTTTGTCTGAGGATCACAGTCATCTACCAGCCTCCTAGCCCAGTTTCACGCTTTCTTGATGACTTCTCGGCATGACTACCATACTTTCTGTCCTCTTAGGTGCCTGCCATCATCCTTGGTAACTTTAACATTTTTAAATGTTAATATCTCAGCCACTTCTCAACTACTCAACCTAACTTCCTCTTTTAACCTAACACAATGGACACAATCCTCCACCCACTCTAATGGCAACACCCTCGACCTTGTATCCTCCCATCTATACACTCCCTGTAACCTCTCTAACACCCCTTTTCCTGTCTCTGATCACAACATTATCAGCTTCACACTCTCCCTGTCTCCTACCTCCCATGCTTCCAACCAGCAAACCGTTACCTGTGGAAACCTCCACCACCTCAGCCCTGACCTTCTTCACTATGCTACTGAGTGTCTCTGTGATAAAATTGGGCCCCTGTCCTGCCCAGACCTTGCCGCATCCGCCTACAACAACCATCTATCATCCTCCCTGAACACGCTTGCTCCTCTCTCCACACGCAGAACCAGACCTCGCCTATCACAGCCCTGGCAAACTGATGACACCAGAAGTTTCAAGAGACGCAGCCATGCTCTTGAGCAAGCATGGCGTAAAACTAAATCCCTGAAAGACTTTACCCTCTACAAATCCGCCCTTCTCAAATACAACTCCAGCCTCCATGCTGCTAAACAAACCTACTACAACACTCTCAACAAAACCCTCTCATCCAATCCTCGTCAACTCTTTTCTACCCTTGATTCCTTACTCCACCCCCCACTGCCTCCACCCACAAACTTACTTACTGCATAGGAGATTGCCAGTCATTTCAAGAACAAGATCAACACAATTCACGATGAGATCTCCAATGTCAAGCTTCCTCCTCCAACGAACATACCAGGCACAGCACCACTCTCAACACTCTCCTCCTGCGACCCTGTTACCACCGAGGAAGTTATCAAACTCCTTTTCAAGGCTCGCATCACCACCTGTCCCCTGGACCCTGTCCCCTCACAATTATTACAGCTTCCTTCCTGCTCTATCTTAAACTCTCTAACCCACATCTTCAACCTCTCACTCTCCATGGGCACCTTTCCCTCCCCACTCAAACATGCACTGGTTATCCCCATTTTTAAAAAACCCTCACTGGACCCACCTGTTTGAATAACTTAAGACCCATCTCCCTGCTCCCGTTTGCCTCCAAGCTTCTCAAGCACCTTGTTCACAACCATATGAACTGCTACCTCACCGACAACAACCTTCTTGATCCCCTACAGTCTGGCTTCTGCCCACAAAATTCCACTGAAACTGCCCTACTAAAACTCACTAACGACCTACTAACTGCTAAAACCAATGGCCATTACTCCATACTCATACTCCTAGATCTTTTTGCTGCCTTTGACACAGTCAATCACCTGCTCCTCCTCAGTAAACTCCACTCCATTGGCCTCTATGACTCTGCTCTCTCTTGGTTCTCCTCTTACCTTTGTCAGCGCACTTTCAGCATCACATACAACTCCTTCTCCTCTGCTCCTCTTCCTCTTTCCATTGGGGTACCCCAAGGCTCTGTCCTTGGGCCCCTCATTTTCTCTCTTTACACTTCCTCCCTGGACCAACTGATAACCTCCCATGGCTTCCAATACCACCTCTATGCTTATTACACCCAGATCTATCTCTCCACTCCCCAGCTCACCCCCTCAATCTCCTCACGTATCACAAATCTACTAAGTGACAGTGGTGTGGCATGGATGTCACACCACTACCTTAAACTCAATCTTTCCAAACCGAGCTTGTAATATTTCCTTCTCCCCGATCCCCCACTCATGACTTTACCATTAAGATCAACAGCACAACCATTGGTCCTTCCCTTCATGCCAGGGTGCTAGGTGTAATCCTAGACTCTGACCTCTCCTTTGGACCCCACATCCAATCACTAGCTAAATCCTGCCTCCTCAGCCTCTGGAACATTTTCAGTATCTGCCCCTTTCTGACCAATGACACCACAAAACACCTTATCCATGCCTTGGTTTTATCCCGCCTTGATTACTGCAACTCCCTCCTCACTGGTCTACCGTTACACAGGTTATCGCCCCTTCAGTCTATTATGAATGCTGCCGCTAGATTCATACACCTTACCAACCAATCAGTGACTGCTGCCCCTTTCTGCAAATCCCTTCATTGGCTTCCACTAACCCAATGTATAAAATTCTAAATACTAACCACAACATACAAAGCCATCCACAACACTGCCCCAAGCTACATCACCAACCTCATCTGCAGATATCGTCCAAATTGCATGCTCCGCTCCTCCCAAGACATCTTGCTCTCTAGCTCCCTCATCACCTCCTCCCACGCTCGCCTCCAGGACTTCTCCAGAGCCACCTCCATCAGAACATCGCCTACAGCTATCACCTTTCGTACCACCTCCCCCTTCCTTTAGATTGTAAGCTCCATGAGTAGGGCCCTCCTATGCCTTCTGTACTGAAATGTATTGTAATTGTACTATCTCCCTTATATTGTAAAGAGCTGCGCAAACTGTTGGCGCTATATATTATTCTGTATTATAATAATAATAATAATAATAAATCATAGTATTCCAAACATAAGAGTAAACCTTTAACGCACTAAGATAGTAAAAACTTGCAATATCATTTGTGATTTCCCCTTAAATCTATATGATAATGAAGAAAAATGTGTGTGAAGAATGCTGAGATTCTCAGAATAGCTGATCCCACAGATTAGCTCCAGGTTGGCTTCTCCCAAAAGAGCTCAGCTTATTGGAAAAGTGCGTTTGTCAGCCTAAATACCAATGTGAAGCAATATTTATAAGAAAACACTTCCAGAAATATATTGTCTATCTAAAGTGCATGGGGGAGGAAGATACAATATTAGGACCATATGTGTAAGATATGAAGACATGCCTTTACTCAGACTAGACGTGGTGGGTAAGGCCAGTCCTTTGACTCTGAGCAGTGCTCCCACTGGACTCTGCCTATTGATTTGATTGATTTAAGCTTAAAGATACAATCTCTGTGTTTATAAT
Source organism: Staurois parvus (assembly GCF_062004578.1). Taxonomy (NCBI): domain Eukaryota; kingdom Metazoa; phylum Chordata; class Amphibia; order Anura; family Ranidae; genus Staurois; species Staurois parvus. The sequence goes on from NW_028317850.1 coordinate 2,323,894, forward strand.
ACAGACTGTGCCTTGCCTTGCCGAGTAATGCCATTTGACATTCCTTTGAGATGCGTTTCTACCCTTACAGCTACATTATATCATATTATACTATAGTGGATGTGATTAATAGAAAACAATGTGAAACAAAGAGAATGATAGCTCTTAACAAGATCCTTTCTATTCCTGGCATCATTGAATTGGAACATTACTTCTATATTGACATACTATTCTAAAACATTTCAGTTGTAAAAACATACATATGTAATTTACCAAGATAAAAGCAAATATAGTACTGATGTTTTGTAGATACACCCCATCGCTGGCTCACAGAGGTGTCCATTAGATGTCTACACTCATCATCTTCATCCTCTGCTAGGTAAGGATTTCTTGGTTTAGGTTCTAAGCATTTGCATGATGCTTGCTGGTTTTCTGATCCATATTGAATTCTTTTAGATACATGTGTTAAAAATATTACACACAGCTGAAAATTTTTATGGACATGTTGCCACAACCACAACCATATTGAAAATAGTGATGCTATCATAGTAACAATGTTATATGTTTCAACTCATCCACTGTGTGTGGCAGGATCTGTACTTGCAGATTGTAAACTGTATGACATACAGAGAATTACTCTGGGTTGTAGGTGCCCATTAAACTAAAGGAGAGTTCCATCCCATATGAAGAATCACCAATCATGCTGTCACATGAAGAGCGAGGCATGAGTCACATGCTACTCTTTACCTGGAAGAAATAAGTATTTTCTTTGCTTAGCAGTTGTTGAATGGAGTAACAGGATAAGAAGGGAAGAGAATATGGGCTGGTAAGGAGGGGAAGTAAAGCAAACCTCTTGCTTTGCCCATCATGAGCAAACCACAGGGCTTTGTTAACCCTAATCCTAAGCTTAACATCAGGCCCTTGGCCCTTAGAATAGCCATACAATTTGCTAGTTGTACTTTACAGTATCAAGAATGATTCCCTTACTGTATTCCCTGTTGCACATATCTCAAGATATCAAGCCCCACTAGTGGTAATCACTACTAATAAAACCTTCAGCGCATTTGCAAACTTACAAACCTGCTGCAGGGTGTGTACAGGACCCTTGAATTCATTATTTGACATTTGTACTTATAAGCCTTCCATCATAACTATGTTTCTGTTTTGGATGGACCTCCTTTCTTAACTTGGTGTATTCAGTAAGTGGGTCTGCCATTCATTGATGACTCCCTCTGCTTTCGCCAGGCATCTGAAAGGTAAATAGAGTGGAACGCACAGGACCTAATGTGTCTATAATTTTGTGGTAAGAGCCTCCTTATCTTGTTATTTTGAGCTGGATGGGGGGGTGAGCTTCTGTCTATGGACCTAGGGACAACTTTGACAGTACTGACAGACAGATCATGAGGAACAAAATAGTTGGAAAGTTTACAAAGTCTTTTACATCTTCTACTGTGTCATTCCCTTCATAATGGGGCTGTGACAGTATAAAGCAGTGGTTGTCAACTTATGAGCTAATGGGGGCCTCAAATGTGGTCCCTGACATCACCAAAGGGCCACACATAACGTTCAATATATGTAATGCTTGAGAGGATTGTCAGAAACTGCAGAAATAATAGATGAAATGCTGGTCAGAAAGTGTGGAAATTGTTGGCTGGGGAAATGCTGCAGAAGATGATATGAAACTGGAAACATGTTATATGAAGCTAGTAAACATCATTGATATTACCCTAATCAATGTTCCCACTACAGACTGCTGAGGTGTGGATGTCCCTTTGGTTTATGATGTGTGGCAATTGGGCCGCAGGTTGGGCACCGGGGGTATAAAGCCTGTGTATACACTCCCCCACCTTCTCCTGCACAGTCTAAATAAGAAATCTTCCTTCCTGTACATGAGTAAGTGGTCCAAACAAAAATTGTGAAAACACTGGACCATGCATGTGCATTGTTCTATGATGTCTATGGTAAAAGTGGTTATTACGGTTTGGTGGGTTTTTTTTCCTTCAAAATAACAAACATGTCATACTTTGACGCTCTGTGCAATGATTTTGCACAGTGCAGCCCCGATCCTCTTCCCTTGATGTCCCCTGCTGGCACTTCTGGCCCGTCCCCCTGCTGACTGCCCCCAGAGCAAGCTGCTTGCTCTGGAGGCACTCATGCATGCTCACTCCCAAACTGCCTCTGTGTGTCTATGAGGCACACAAAGTGTAGCTCAGTCCTGCCCCCTGCTCCCTCCACCCCAATTGAAGGATTGGAATTCAATAGAATTCACAGGGCCCTGGGCCTGAAAAGACCTGAGGGTCCCCACTGTGACATCATAATCAAACCTACTTTTTATAAAACTAAAGAGGCTGTCATGCAAGCAGCTTGGTCAAAGAGGGACTTGACCTTTCAATCCCATAAATACCAAATAATTTCTTATATGGCTCCGCAAAGACTCTTGAGATGCAGAGAATTGAAACCCTTTGTCCAAATGCTACAAAACCAAAGCATCAGATACCGCTGGAACTTCCCGTTCAAACTAACCTTTTCCTTCCAAGGCAATCCTTACGCTTTCAACACTGAATGAAGCTCAAGACATCCTTACCATGCGGTTATGATCCAGCCCACTCCACCCCCTGCATATCGCCTCCCTCTTCAGGAACCTCTCCCTCAAAGATGCCTAGCTCCTAGGCAACTTAAATCGGCTTTGACCAGATCCAAAAGAGGTCTGAACATCTTCCTTTTCTAGATTTTTATATTTGAGCAGGTTCACCAACTCAAGACTTTACACAACCCCTACTAGTGTCCCAGTCCTTGAATACATGAGTCTTGAGCATGTTCGTTCTAACCTAGTTTTGGGGGGGGGGACACACATGCCATGGGGTTTTACAATTCACCAATTCTAACTGGGACCCCTCATACACCACTTTTTACTCACCCAGCTTCCATCTTAATGGCATCAAGTTCATAGATGATACACCACAATCAATCCCAAGGTGTACACACACACACACACAATTGTATTTCCTCAATTTATAGAACCAGGCTTCCTTTCCCCCACCTCCTGCACTCCTTTCATAACCCCGCCCCCTCTCACCACAGCCCCTTACTTCTTCTCCTCCGCCTCCCAATTCGCCTTCTCCCCTCTACTAATTCAGTCTCTTCCATCCCTCCTCTACACACACCTCTCCACCCCTTTTTCTGCCCCACCTCCACGACAGGGCACCTCCCAATTTTCCCTGAACCTACATTTCGCTCAGACTTGCACCCTTGCCTCACCCCCTGCTGAACTAGGTCCTCTATTTAACCCTTCCCACTCACTCTCCATTCCCTCAAGGGAATGCTCCTTCAGCTTCCCTTTGACCCAGCTCCTCTACTTTGCTATGCACCCCTAGCCCATTTAACCCACCCAATTTTCTCAAGCCCCCACCCCTCCCTTTTAATCAACCTCCTCTTCTATGCATCCCTAGACCCTACAAGGGCTTCTCCCACATCTGGCTCCACCCCCCCACCTTTAATTCCTCCTGCCCCATCATTTGCTTTTTAACTCTCTGCACTGCCAATCTCACCACAGCCCTTGCACCTAACGGAATATCCCTCTATGCTCCACAGAAGCTGCACAAACACCGTGTGTGTGTCAAAGTGAGGTCCTGGGTTCGAATCCCTGCTCTGGCAGGTGGAATTTCAATTGGAGGTAAATGGCTCCAGGAATGTGCTCCCTTGGAGGGAGGGTGAGGCTGATCAAAAAGGATTATGGAGGCTGCTAAGAGGACCTTGGCCATGGCTAAGGCCAAGTGGGGACCACCTGGGTAGGCCAAAGGGCTGGATAAGGTTGGGGGAATAAGAGAGTGGGACGGAAAGCTGAGTAAATGGGAAGAGTAGAGATTGTATAAGGGGTGGAGATCCAGGAATCGGTCAGGACCAGTGGGGTGAGTGGTAAGCAGGTTGGGGGGACACTGGAAAAAGGGGTTTGGGCAGGGGGTGACTGGGGGAGATGGGAGCTGAGCCAGGACCAGGGGGAGGACACTGGTGTAATGAAAGGACCAGGGAAGGGGGTGATTAGTAAACAGGGTCGGGGGTGGATAGGATGAAAACTAAGCCAGGACTAGGGTAACCAGGTAGGGACATTGGAGAGGTGGAAAAGGGGGGTGAGCTGGTAAGTACACAGGAAGTGTTGGTAGATAGCAGGGGGGGACCCTGGAAGGGAGGGGGACCAGGAGAAGCAGAGTTAGGATAGGAGGAGAGAGGGTGCTGGAAGGGGGGGCTGGCCAGTGGAGGGGGGTGGAAAGGGGACACCAGAGAGGAGGGGGGGGGCTGACCAGTGGAGTGATAGATAATAAAGGGGGAGGGGGAGCAAGGTTGGGAGGGGGTGAGTGGTGGGATGAATGGAAAAAAGGAGGGAGAGGGAGGAGGTTGGGACACAGGTAGAGGTGATGATGGTGAATGGGGGGGTGACAGGCTGGGACTCCAAAGGTTGTGGGGAAAGGGGTGACGTGGGGATCACTAGAAAAAAAGTGGAGGGGAACAATAGGTGCCTCATGATGTAGGTTATTTAGGGGCAATTGTATTTCCTCAATTTATAGAAGCTGGCTTCCTTTCCCCTACCTCCTGCACTCCTTTCATAACCCCGCCCCCCCCCCTCACCACAGCATCCCTACTTCTCCTCCGCCTCCCAATTCACCTTCTCCCCACTACTAATTCAGTCTCCTCCATCCCTCCTCTACACACACCTCTCACCCGTTTTCCTGCCCCACCTCCATCTTCACCTCCTAGGCAGGGCACCTCCCAATTTTCCCTGAACCTGCATTTCGCTCAGACTTGCGCCCTTGCCTCACCCCCTGCTGAACTAGGTCCCCTATTTAACCCTTCCCACTCACTCTCCATTCCTTCAAGGGAATGCCCCTTCAGCTCCCCTTTGACCCAGCTCCTCTACTTTGCTATGCACCCCTAGCCCATTTAACCCACCCCATTTTCTCAAGCCCCCACCCCTCCCTTTTAACCCACCTCCTCTACTATGCATTCCTCTATGCTCTCCAGAAACCCCACACACCTTGCTGGGCCATTGGCACTGCACTCAACTGAGGCAGAAGGGCTGGATAAGGTGAAATGGGAGAACGAGAGTGGGAGGGAAAGCTGTGTAAATGGGAGGAGTAGGGATTGTATTAGGGGTGGGGATCCAGGACGCAGTCAGGGTGATTGGTAAACAGGTTGGAGGAACACTGCAAAATGAGTCTGGGCAGGGGGTGACTGGGAGAGATGGAAGCTGAGCCAGGACCAGGGGGAGGACACTGGTGGAATAGAAGTTCAGTCAGGACCAGGGGAGGGGGTGGTTTGTAAACAGCATGGGGGTGGATAGCTGGTAGGATGAAAACTGAGCAAGGACTAGGGTAAAAAGGTAGGGACATTGGAGAGATGGAAAAGGGGGGTGAGCTGGTCTGTACATAGGAAGTTTTGATAGATAGCAGGGAGGGACCCTGGAAGGGAGGGGGGGGCCAGGAGAAGCAGAGTTAAGATAGGAGGAGAGAGAATGCTGGAAGGGGGGGCTGGCCAGTGGAGCATAGGTGGAGGGGGGTGGAGAGGGGACACCAGGGGGGGGGGCTGGTCAGTGGAGTGACAGATAAAAAAGTAGGGAGGATGAGCAAGGTTGGAAGGGGGTGAGTGGTGGGATGGATGGCAAAAAGGAGGGTGAGGGAGCAGGTTGGGACTCTGGAAAGGGTGATGGTGACTGGTGGAATGGAAGCTGAGGTGTGAGTGGGGGAGGGGGCAGGCTGGGACTCCAAGGTTGTGGGGATCACTAGAAGAAAAGTGGGGGGAGAGGAAGTATGGGTGCCTTGTGATGTATTGTTATTTAGAGGGGCAATTGTATTTCCTCAGTTTAATGAACCTGGCTTCCTTCCCCCACCTTCTGCACTCCTTTTTGAACCCATTTGCCACTGGACATCTCTCTCCCCTAAACTTATCTCTATCCTTTACTCATAATTGGCTACTCTACAGAACCCCAACAATCATTTTTATGTTTCCTGGTTGGAAAGAGATCTTTAAAGCACCACAGATCAGGGATGCTGGTCACAGATATGGACAACCCTGACCTCATGCTCTATTAATATTATCACCATGGAACCAACCTTCAAAACAGTTACAAGGTGGTACTTGGTCCCATCCCGGTTAGTACATCTCCACCCATCTGCCTCCAGTACTTGTTTTCGAGATTGTAATACTCCGGGAGATGTTCTACACATATTTTGGACATGCCCTATGCTCTTTCGGTTCTGGTCAAGGGTTCTCAAGCTACTCCTTTTATTATTAACTTGTTCCTTCCCAAGAGACCCATGGCATGTTCCTCTATACTTAAAACCCCTGGGTCTGTCAAAACACCAATTCAAATTATCTACCCACGTTCTGTTAGCAGCTAAACAAACCATAGCAAAAGCCGGGAAACAGCAGCTCACATCCTTCACAGAAGTTCACCGCCACCTTGACTTCTTCCTGATAAACGAACAACTGTCTAGCATTCTTTCCGACACCCATGAGGGATTCCTTAAAACATGGACTCCATGGATCCAACATGCCCAGCCCGAGCTACCAATATATAGCTTCCCCTCATCGTAGCCTCATAGACCCCATAACCCGGACCTGAGCACTTTAGACATTCTTTCTCCGATCCTTCTCTACTCTCGCCTTCTCCTCTCTCTTCTCGATTTTTATTTTCTGTCTCTTCCGCACGGATGTTTCACGATCCATGAGGCGCTACACACATCTCATGACTTGATTGCATACTTGCACATTTTAAATGACATAATTATTTTATTAATGTTGGCTATTGAGCTACAGGTATGAACTCTCTTGGTTCTTTAAGCTGACTTACCGGCACAATATAGTTGATATTTCTGTTCTCTTGACAAGACAGTTATAATATCATTTATTATTGTGTACGACCGCTGTTGATCACTATCCTTTATTGTAATTTTTTTGGTTCATGCATAGGACAGAGATTGAGTTTGTATTTTCTAACATCAAAAATATTCAATAAAAATCTATTGAAAGAAAAGCAAAAACTGCTCCACTACCTGTCCTCGACCTGCCTCCCCCTTCCTGACTGCAGCACCGCTCCTCCACTTGAGACACCGGCATGCACGGGATCCCTAGGCTCCTGCTACTGTCAGTCAAACTTCTGTGACGAAGGAGAGGGGATGTGGCTTACCAACACTCTGTGTGTCTATGAACACACACAGCCCAGCTTGGGAGCGTGTCTGCACTTGTGACCCCTTACCACATGGCTTGCTGAGGGGGCACATGGAGGAGGAAGGAGTGGACAGCACTGGCAGGGAACTGAAAATGGTAAGTGACTGCTCTGTGCAATACCATTTTACAGAGTAAGTAAGGAAACATGCAACCCACTGCTCTTCCTCCCACATGACAGCACTATTGCTAAGTGATTGACTGCTCAAGCAACTAAGATCCTGAGCCTCCCAAATCATCCAGTATATAGGGCCCTCAATCCCCTCATGTTTTGCATTGTATTGGTATTGTTCTGTCACATGTTCTGTCCCCCTTTGTAATGTACAGCGCTGAGCGAACTATTGGCGCTTTATAAATACTGTATAATAATAATAATATACAGTTTATTCTGCCATTCTCACTGAGTTTAAACAATTTCATGCACTAAGAGCTAATTATTGTGGCTTCCAGGTTTGCCAGAATAAATCATTTACATATTCAGGACAAATTTATTGTTACTACAATATATTTACACCTTTTTATGGCATGTTCAGGCAAACATATATTTCACTTTTGAATCATCTAGAGTTCTTCTTCAAATACTGGAACAGCTCTCACACAGGATGCCTTTGAGTTCATACACAGGAATGACACACTTGCATATATCCTTAAATAATATATACAGGATAATACGACAAAGAAACAGTGATAGTTCCAAAAACACTATGGTGCTGAGCTGGGGATGGAGGGCAAAAGTATCTGCAGGGGAAATGTAGAGTCAAAGAGTAGATGGGATGATAATTAAAGGGATGCTGCATTGCTGAGCCAGGGATGAGTGCATTTCCAGGGATATTGTGATGGTAAATGGGAATACTGTTTTGCAGTCAAATCTGAAAACCCCCCTACTATAAGATTATATGTTCCCATTCGTACCTAAAGCAGGGCATACATAAACCACTTCAGTTTCTAAAGAATTTACCCCCTTCATGAGGCCATTTTTTTTTTTGCTATTCAGCACTGTGCTACCTTAACTGGCAATTGCGCTGTCATGCAACATTGTACCCTCATGAAACGTATATCGTTTATTTTAACAGCATGACTTGGCCCCACCCTCTGCTTGCTTGTCATAGGATTTAATTGACAGGAGAAGGAGACAGTGGCTCCCGCTGCTATCAATCTGCCCAGTGAACAGGGACAAAAGCAGGAACATTGTGCTGGACCAAGATCAGTCGTTTTTTTGAACACAGAAAACTTTCAAACGCCAAACGCTTGTAAACATGTGTAAACGTGGCTAAATGTGGCTAACCGCGTTTATAAGCGTTTGCGTTTGAAATTTTTTTTTAACTCTTCCATTTCCAGATGCTGTCCAGAGCCTTTTTTCATCATGAAAAATGCATACAAAGTGTTTCCTGGTACTCAAATGGACCTGGTACACCATACTTTGAGGTTTCTTAAAAATATGTTAGACACTGCTGCAATCAATTCTGCACAGAAATGAGCTGGAACACATCCAAACACCACAAAAAAAATACAGCTAATCTCAACAAATACTGCTCTCTCTGCTTCTGCTCTCCCCATTTCTCTCAAAATGTCTGAAAAAGTTAATTCTTTACTGTTTTTCAGTGCATTCTGGGCATTTGGGAAGGTCTCCTGAGGTTATCTTTAAAAAACGCTTCTAAACGCAAACGCTCATAAACACGCAGTATGCAAACGCGGCTAAACAGACGTTTTTTAACCTCAGTCAGTTTCCATTGTGCAGTAGTGTCCCATGTACATTGTACATGGAGCCTTAGGTAAATATAAGTCGGGGGGGGGGGGGGGGGGCTGTGGAGGATCCTCTGCAATAAAAGTTTTTTTTTTACCATAATGCATAAAAATAAAAAAAAAATATTTTAGAACCACTTTAAAGCATATTTTGTGGATACGGGGACTGTGCCATATTGTACACAGTAAACAGGCTGATGCTTTAACCTTTTGGTGATGCCTATCTATTCTTCTCTTGCTGCTGGACCCCCAGGAAAAAATAAATATCTACAGCCTTGTGTTCATGACAAGTGTAGAAGCATCAATTCAAAAGCAAAATGTCCCTGGACATTATTTCAGAATGCTTCAGCCATGGGTGGATGGGACAGAAGCAGCCAGATACACTAGTATGCTGGCTGGCCTTGAGCTGCACTATTACAATCAGAGATTAAAAAAAACAATACTGCCCTCAAGTGGCTAAAATGCACAATTTAACCTTGCGGGTAAATTTTCAATAGCTATATTTGTCATATTAAAATAAACTAAACTATAGAAAAAAAAATGAATTTTTGAAATATAGTTACAAATTCAGGGGAAAGACATTTGTGATTCAAATATTGCTCTTGCTTTTATTACATCTATTTGTTATCATTTTGTTATCACTGAGCACATGTAATGGAATGTAAACAGAACCAAACAGGGGTAAACGTGTAGTACTTATTGGACCTTATTCATGAAACATTTAAAATATAGTAAAGTGATGGTAACATATATTTGCTACAGATGCCATTTTAGCATGGCCTTTAGAAAGTCTTCATAAAGATATGTATTTTTCTACATATAAATAACACATCACCAAATAACACATTGGGTTTGGACTGAACCTAAGACCATTCCTAATAAAGAGGAAATCTTCCAACAGTGACACTTGTTTCTGTGACACTTGCCTAAGAGAAGATGTCCCTTACTTTGGAGAGATCGTATCTCACATCTTGTTGTGCCATGAGATAGGAAGTGAAGAAAAATCTGCACAATTGAACACAGACAACAACAGCCAAAGAAAACCTGGTTAGGTTTCAGCCACTCCATACTCTAAGCTTTGGCTTTGCAGCTTTAGATATAGTTTAGTGCTTAAAAGTGAAGTATGGCCAATGCTTTTATGATCATACTTCTCTTCTGGGTCATAGGAGTAGGATTGCCTTTGCTCTCCTGTAACCCAGTATAAGACAACAAGCTAAAGCCCACTGTGATGTCATAGAGCCATTCCAGGCTCTGGAAGGATCCCAGTCATATTGTTGGTATCCACCAGATGCCTGATAGGAATCTAGAGCCTCTGCAGCTTGGAAACTAAGCCAGCTGCTCCCACCCCCTCCACAGCCTGGCACTCCAGTGAGCACTGGATGGTTGTCACTCCCTGCTCCAAGAAGACAAAGAATTGAGCAATCAGCGGTCATGTGATCACTCTGTTATGGGCCGTAGAGCTTCCGGAGTACAGCTGCAGCATCAGACTGATGCTGCAACATGGAGGTGAGTATGAAGATTTATTTTTTCTATTCCCATGCTTCTCCTTTAACTAATAGATCTAAAAATTAATCCAGAAATGTAGTGAAATTCAATACATTTAGTTTTCAATACAGCCAGAGGAAGAGCCCAAGTTGATCTTTATATTATTTTCCAGTAACCTCCCCTTATCCCTCCCCATAAACAGCAGAACTAAGCCTGGCAAAGGCAGGGCCGGCATTGTGAGCCAACATTCATTGCTTGTTGATAGGTTATAATGGTCATGACACCATTCATTCCCTTTCATTGTTAAAAGGTGAGTAGTGGAGTGGTACGCAAGCCATACTGTTTAAAGTGATATTAAAGGTTGTTTTTTTTCTTTAAAATAACAAACATTATACTTACCTTCTCTGTGCAATGGTTTTGCACAGAGCAGTCCTAATGCTCCTCTACTCCAGTACCACGCCAGTGCTCCTGGCTCCTCCCTCCTGCTGAGTGCCCCCGAGCAAGCAGCTTGCTATGGGGGCACCTGAACAGGCTCACTCCCGAGCCTCTTCACTGTGGTTCCATTCACACATGGAGTGGAGCTCGGCCATGCCCCTGCCCCCTCTCTCTCCTCATTGCCTGCTGTACCATGCACTTGTATGAAAAAGTATCCTGTTCTCTATATACTGCTTCCTTTGTGTGAAATCACTGGTGTTCCTGCCAGTCCCTTTGTTTTCCTACCAAAAACCGACTACACTAGGCATGAGAGCACAGTGGGCTCATTTCTCTAATGATCAGACTTCTGCTCAATGCCCCCCCCCCCTTCCCCCACAGCCATTTGCTAGGAATTTCAGTGTACTGCTGTTTCTTCTTCCCTGCTCTCTATTCTCAGCTGCATAAGGAGCTTAGAGGGTATGTGATCAAAAAAGGGGGGGGGGTGTCTATAATGTTTTTGTAGCTATACACATTTTTTTTGTCTTTCATTTCTATTTTAAACTAAATGAGTTCTTTTACAAGATGAGGGTTTGGATCTTTGGATGTAGAATACAATAATGTAACCTTGCAGGGTACCTGAAGCAATTGAAGCAATACCAGATAACATGCATATAAGTACAAGCTTCCAACTACCACTACGTTCTACAAGGGCAAGAGATATTTAAATTATAGAGGTAGATACAGTGCCCAGTGGGGCAATATAAACAAAAAACCCATGGACACTGTATTGCTGGTGATAACATAAGACTGCTGCATTAATATCCCATTTGTCTATTTTCCTTTTAGGCCATGTCTAGAAACAAAAGGCAAGTGGGCTTGTTAGAGCACCTCTGACATCTAATCTATGACTGTCCGTTTTACTATGATAAGGCCATGCTAGTCTACATGGAGATTGATCATTCCCATGAGTGACTATAAATTATGGTCTCCCAATAGATGCCTATTTCCCTTATATATAATTACATCTATTTTCTTTACAGCTTATTGATATTTGGATAAAAAGTCATAAAAACTTTATGCCTTATTATACAGTAGATAAATACCAGCTGGACCCCCACAAATCAGAATACTATATTGTCAGAGGACTTTGCAACCCCAACAGAATAAGCAGATGGAAGAGATGAGATGATGTTTTTAAAGGAGTTTCTCAATGAACACATCATAAAAACAGCTACATTATTACTCTTTGCAAAACACGGTAACCAGTTCCAGCAGAGTACTTATGCTGGCCACACACATTGCAATCATACAAGTGTGGAGCTAAAGTGCAGCACATGGATTGCAGTGAATGCTTCCGTAATAGATTACAATGAAAATGTGCTGCACATGTTTTCCTACTGCATAAGAGCCAGCAAATAACCGACAACCAGAAAAGAGAATGTTGTCGGCCAATCTGTTTTCTTGATTGTGCTCGCTGAAATTGAAATCCATCTATCCATCCCATTAAGATAATGGCCTACCAGATATGACAACATGGTTACTAGCTGGGCAGGCCTGACTTTCTTCCATCTAGGTAATGGAAAGCTTGTGGTTTCGGTAAAATGGTTGGCCTAATTGACAATGAGAATAGAAGACCTGATGTCCACATTGCATAAAGCCTTCAGAATTCTAAAGCTGAACTCCAGCTAACAGCTAAATGCAAAGAGTAAGTACAGTTATGAGAGCTGTTTGACCTGTCAAAGACATTTTGTTTCTGCCCAACCAGGCCTGAGATTTACACTGCTCTGGCAGACATCATGAACTGGCTAGTGACCCAACTTTTCTCTACTGAAGTTATGAAATACAGCTAAATAAACCTCAGCCCTTGATTGGACAATAAAGGAGCAGCAACAGACTGGTGAGTTGATCTCTCTGCTCTCTTCTCCTGTCAGCATTAGGTATGACCTTAAAGTGGAACTGCAATGCATCTGAACACCACAAACGAAAAATGCTATATAATTCATTTTTAATATTCAAAACAATCTCCTCCATCCAGGGGCGGACTGACCATTGGGAAACTCGGGCACTGCCCGAGGGCCCGGGGTCAGTAGGGGGCCCCATGAGATGCCCCTGGTACCTTTCTCATAAGCTTTTTTGAGTTTGGGCAAGGACACAGGGGCCCCATGATCCCCTATTGCCCAGGGGCCCCATGAGTTGTCAGTCCGCCTCTGCCTCCATCCATTCATGTCTCTATGCTTTATTTTGCTGAGAAATCATTTTGAAAAACAGCTCCTGACATTTCAGGCAGTTGCTATCTTGAGTAAGGGTAGAAGATTCATGTAGCAGTTACTTCCTGGAATCCATCTGTCCTTAGCTCAGGCATTGGCTGTGCTGAGAACCCTCCCCTCCTGAAGACTCCTGGGATGTGTGCCATCACTTGTGTAGACATGGAAACAAGGACATAGTGAAGGAATGAAAAAAAAGGTTAAAACAAGTAAATATTATATACTTTATTATCTATTTACTAATGCTAGCAGCATAAGGATTAGAAATTGTCCATGTTGATTGAGAGAGTAAAGTTCCGCTTTAGGTTCGACTGTGGGTCAGGTATCAAACCCATGTTCAGCCAGACATGAAAGTCACTTGTCAGTGCCAGACCAATGTGCTGCAGGCTCATGTGGTCATATTAGGTAGACATGTGCATTTTGTTTCGTAACAGTTTGTTTTTTGGATGAAAATGTCTTTTTCAGAGATTTGGATGTATACGAATCTCCAAATGGACATAGTAACGAATGTCAACAAATTGAAAAAAGTTATAATAAAATTAAGGAATGCACATGTTTCATTTGGATGATGTCACTTGCAATAGTAGTTCGGGTCCATGGAGAAATGCAGTCAATTTTCAAATTTGTGTGATAATTCAGATGCACATAACGAATGGATCGGAATTTCGTTTCATTTGTAGATTCGGGTTCACATGGCGTCAGTCGATATTGTCCAATCAGCTTATGCCTTTTCTCTTGGTGGGTTGTACTAGCATCCAAAAATATTGAAAATATTGAATCCTTCCAATTTAGATCTGTACAGTTCAATAATAAATCAAATATTATATATAGAAATCTTTCAGAAAAACTGCAAATTTTTTTTAATCGGCCTGGACCCACAAATATACTAAACAAATGCCTAAGATACAAAATGAATCCCAAACCGATTCAGTTCAACATAATGAATATGATGAAACAAAATTCTTTATTGAACAAATGTATTCAAAACAAAACGAAAATGTCTGGCATGTTAAATATTAGGTCAAGGCATAGGCCAAGTTCTAAACAATTTTCAGATGAACCCAAAAGTCAGCTATTGGTGATGGATCAATGAGCTATGGACCCATGTGGCCATATTAGGTCAAGGTTCTGGGGCAGATCCCAACCCATGTTTGGCTAAACCTGCAAGTCAGCTGTCAGTGCTGGACCAATGAACTGCAGACCCATGTGGCCATTTTAGATCAGTGATGTCATCAGCACCCCCTTCTCATTGGCCCAGGAATATCAGCTTACTTACGATTTGGCCAAACCCAAGTTCAGACCCAACCCCAGCATAGAGAAGTGCAACATACCTGATTGGCTATTGTTCTGCTCCCTCTCCCAGTCTGAGTTCTACAATACAATGGACAACAAAAGACTGATATAAAGACTGATTCAAGCTACTATACAAGCTGTATTTAAAAAAAAATTAAATTATTTCAAATCAATACATAACTGCATTTAGTGATGTTTTTGTATCTGCCTGATCTTCAGCTTTAATGTATTTGATAAATATTTTTTATTTTTTATATATTTTTTCATGCTGCTGATTTTACAAGGTAAGAATGTTTTGCTATTTTGGCCTTAAATGAAATGTGAATCATTGAAGGATTGCACAGTAACAATGGAAACATGATTTCCCATATGCAAATCCAAAAATCCAGGTGATGTCAAATTAAGCAGATCAGAGGTAAAACCAAGGCTTTTTTTTCAGCAGGAACGTGGGAGAACACAGGTATCTCCATCACTGAATGTATGAAGCAAGGGGTGCTGGGGTGTGCTGGAGGGTCCACTGATGCTGGATGCTTGGGAATCTATTGTTGCTAGGGGGATCTATTGTTGAGGAAGGAGTCTTTGTTGCTGGGGGGAGGTCAATGGTTGCTGGTAAGGATCTACTGTTGAAGGGGGGTGTCATGATCGCACAGTCGCCGCCACCAACATGCGACAATCGCACGACCACGACTAACAGTAATACGTCACGCCCGCGGCGTCAGACCCCAGACCTTCTCACGAAACTCGTGACTGAAGGACCGGCCGACACGCGTAACAAGGCCAAACCCAGCTGCACCCTGCACAGCGATTGTCCAGCTAATGGGTTACAATCGGGGCCTGCAGCCTGAATGCGCTTGTTACTGGGTCAGGTTAATTACGCAACTAACCCTCTCCTGCCACCACCAGTTTTGTCGGAGACTGGGAAACTCCCATTATCAAATATACACTATAATGATTGAAAAGTCGCCTGTCCCATACGGTCACCTCAGGCCGATTGGGCAGAGGATTAAACAAACACAGTAGCGTCTCTTCAAAGGCAGGAATTCGTGAATTGCAAGTAAGCGCTTAGAAACAGTTTAACACTTTCAGAAAGAAGGATTTATTACTAAAAGAGTCAAACAAGTGCAATAAAATATTTACAAAGAGATTTCACAAAAATATATATATATATGTATATAAAGATACAGCAAAGAGATAATAGGGAGGAAATTAAAGAGTTAAGTTACTTGGCAATATGTCTTGGTTTGTAAGCAGATCCAAGTGCAGAGCAGGAAGGGTCTTTGATATCCTCCTTGGATGTTAGCTGGGAGATCTGTGTAAAACTCTCACTTTCAGGCTTGCAGCCTGTCCTTTTTAAAAATCCCTCTGAAAGGGGGGTTGCTCTCACTATGCTGTGTTGGGAGGGGTCAGGGGAACTCTGAATTAAACTACCAGCTTCATACTCCATGATATGAAACATACAGTTGACCTGAGGAATGTTCAATTACTGCTGGTCAGTTTTATGATGTGGGGGCTTACACAGTTTTGGGTCAGTGCTTCCCAACTCTCTGAGAAATGCTGGCCTTATCAGAACGTAGGTGAGAAAGGTTACATTTTCCCCAGACTGCTGGCACCAAACCAGGGATGCCTTCACCTGTGTTGACCCCCCACCATCTGTCACTCAGGAGATAATGTTTGCCTCTCAGGAAGGGAGGGGGATAGGGAATGAGGGCTGAGGAACACTTCCACTAAATGAAAAAGGGGAACTCCGCGTCCAACTCTAATGAGCTAGTTTGCTACAGGGGGGTCTATTGTTACTTAATGCTGGAGGGTCTATTAATGCTGGGAGATCTATTGTTGTTGGTGGGGGTCTATTTTTCTTTGGGTGGATTTATTGTTGTTGGGGGTATTTTGTTCCAGAGAGGCTGTTGTTGCTGGGGGGGTCTATTTTATTTAATTTTATAATTTGTAAATTCCAATCAAATTGCTTAGCACCCAAAATCATACTTGGTTCTGTTCTCTCTAAAATGGGCGGTACTGGGAGGTGAATAGGGGGTGGAACCAAGGGACGGTGCTCGAAGGTGGATAGGGGGCAGAAACAAGGGGTGACTCAGTCGTGGCTAGTACCTCCACCTATTCTCTGAGAAAAAACCCTGGGTAAAACCAACAGCATTGTGCCTACGTGTTTAGGGGAAAAAAAGGCTCAGTTCAGATATCGTGTTGCAGGACATTCTTAAAGTGCAATTTATACACTTTTCTGCGTGTCTTACATAGGTTAGCCCTTTAAATTCAATAGGTTGCCCTATGCACATTTGTTGCCCAAAAGAAGCTCCTGCTCCTTTTTGGGCAAAAGGTTTACTGTGATTTTTAAACAAACATTTTGCTACGATTCTCTCAAACGACAATAAACGCAGAATCACAAACACACGCGTCGTCTGTTTTGTTGCAAATTTAAAATAGCAGCGATTCTATCCCGATTCCAAATTACTTAAAGTGTTACTAAACTCAGGACCCTGCATTTACTATATCTGGTCTCCCACAGTATACAGAACATGGAACACAGTGCATATATTTTAGTAAATATAAACTGCTAAATGCCTTTTCTCATCAGCAGTTAGAGCAGTCTTGTGACTTCTATCAGTGTCCAGCCAAGCATAGGTTGAAGCATGTAGGAGGAGTTTTAATTCTGCTCTAGGAGGATGCAGAACCTCTGACCTCTGTCTGGACAGTGCTGATTGGTCTTGTGCTGATCACATGCACTCTCCCAAGAAAAACAAAGCATCTCTAGCAGGGGCTGACTGACAACTCATGGGGCCCCCGGGCAATAGGGGATCATGGGGCTCCTGTGTCCTTGCCCAAACTCAAAAAAGCCTATGAAAAAGGTACCAGGGGCATCTCATGTGGCCCCCTACTGACCCCGGGCCCTCGGGCAGTGCCCGAGTTTCTAAATGGTCAGCCCGCCCCTGCTCTCTAGTAATGTACACCAAACTGAGCATGTGCAGGGTGACTCCACATGTTATGTCTTATCAGGAGATAAGAGGGGGGCACTGGAAGAAGGGGAGGATCAGAGAAGACAGGATCAAACAGTGTTTTTACACAGTGCAGAGGATTAACCTGTTAGGTACCACAGTGAGTATAACAAGCATTCTTTACTGCATATACAGACTGATTTTACTGCTGTGGCTTTAGTAACACTTTAATGTGAAGAGGGCATTATGGCTCATTTAGATGCACAAATAAATTTGAGCACCCATTAACACACCTAATGCATTAAGGCATGTTAATGGTGCATTTTTGATAAGTTTGCAACTCGGTATACAACACTTGCCAAGAGCCCCCTCTGCGTTGTTTTTTATTGTATGGATTTTTGTATTATCATCTCGGCTAGTAACACTTTCTAAACGCATCTTAAAAGTGCTGTGAACACCATAGGGGCGTTAGTGGCACATTTGCAGTGCGGCAGCAGAGCATTGACATCAATGGAAGCATATGGGGAGTCGCAAAGCTTGGCAAACGATATATATTGGGTAAATTCAATGTGACAGAACGAGGCGCGACGCTAACGCAACCATGTGAGCAACACTTGATGCAGCAGTGCACACAATTTTGACATACGTTTGTGGAACTTCAAAAATGCTAATGAAGCACCTGCTTTTGAAGCTAGTGTAAACGTAGCCTAACAGACATTTTAAATGCCGCTATTTGTTTACCAATGATACATTGTATCTGGCTAAAATATTACAAAGGAGTTGCTGTGATTTTCTGATGAATACAATAAATGAGTGATGTCTCCTATACATGTGTAAGGAAAATGCTAATCCCCCTTCTCATTCAAAAAGATTTAGAAGACACCTCACCCAGCAATCAATGCCGATCAATTTTAATGTATTTAATAAAACTAGTGGAAATCACTTCTTGACAGGAATCCAATTTTATTGCTTGATACTACAGCCAGCTTCACTTGATGACTGTCTGAGTGCTGTACTACGTGCGTGCCTAAGTGTCCCCTTTATATGGCTGCCCTAGAATTCTGCTTAACTCTTTCGTGATGTCCCAGTAGATATTTTGACTTTGTGACCAGGGCAAATCGAGGAAGAAGACTTTTTATATTTTGCATTTTAACTAAACAAGATACAGAGTACATCACACCACTGTAGCAGTCTATGTCACAGACTCTACTCAGGGAGAGAGAGATTATTATGGTAAAGTAGAATTTAGGCAATACTAACCACCAGCTTGCAGCTAATAAATAAAAGTGGTGTCTATTGAAAATGCATGTCAATTTGTGCTGTGCAAATAGGGAAAAATCGAATGATCTCAGGCTATATTCTGTGCAATCTTAATGTCTGAATTGTGAAAATACTGCATTATGGGCACTAGGTGGTGCTAACTATCATAGGAAATAGTTGCTCCTCAGCGCCAACTAGTCCCCTTAATGTGGAATTATCCATATCAACATATTTGATTAGCAGATAAAAACTGATAACATCCAATTTTGCCTCATATACACAGAAGAGATTTAAATGCAGTTTCAGTGGAGATTTTTTATAAATACACCCCAAAATGTGTGTTTGTGCAACAAACATATTTAGTACATCTTTCCAATACATGCACTTTTCCAAGTGGTTTTTTTTTTTAAGGCCCAACAAGTATACCAAAATATTAAAAGTTCCTCTTTAAGGTAAAGTAGAACCACCCTCTGTCATTCCCTCCACTGGCTTCCAATTGCCAAACGCATTAAATTCAAAATACTAACACTGACATGCAAAGCCATTCATAACGCTGCCCCAAACTACCTCACTGACCTGATACCCAAATACCGCCCAACCCGTACTCTTCGCTCCTCACAAGACCTCCTACTTTCTAGCTCCCTGGTCTCCTCCTCCCACGCCCGACTGCAGGACTTCTCCAGGACTTCCCCCATCCTCTGGAACTCACTACTCCAATCCATCAGACTGTCACCTACCCTGCTCACCTTTAGGAGCACCCAGAAAACCCATCTCTTCAGGGAAGCCTACCCCACTCTCACCTAACAGCCGATCTCCTCCACTCCTCCTACCACTCCATCCCCCACAGCCACTTCCTACTGTACCACTATCCCCTCCCACCTAGATTGTAAGCTCTAAAGAGCAGGGCCCTCGAACCCCTCGTGTACTGTTTTGTTACTGTATTGTCTCATGTTCTGTCCCCCACTATAATGTACTGAGCAAACCTTTTGGCGCTATATAAATACTGTATAATAATAATAAAGTAGAAAAGTCCATATTTATCACTGTTTATGCAGTCTCACTGCATTACAGTAATAAATAGTGAGGACTCCATAGGGCTTTAAATATTCCAGAAAATAGGAAACATAACTGCAGCTCATAGTAAAGCCGGCCATATATGGTGTAATGCAGGGCTTAAAATTTCCACTCGCCTGCTCGCATTTTGCGAGTGGAAATAACGTGGGGGTGAGTGTTATTGTTGGCTACTCCTTGCCCATTACTAACTGCTCCTGCACCTTCTATCACTCCCTTTTCTTTTACCTATCAATTGTACTCTGTATGACGTTCTCCCGCCTCCCCCAGTACTTGTGTCCTGTGGCTCGTCTAGCTGTCTGTATCCGATGGCCACTCCAGCGTCAGATGTTGCTATGGTGATGTTGGGCACATGCGCACACCCTCACACAACCTCCTCTCTGCTCCCGGGACCAGAAGACACACTTACTGGGATCCCAGAGAAAGGGGACTGACTGCAGGTGCAGGCAGCCAGGGACCGCTCCATCTCACATCACATCAATTCACTGGAAGGAGCAGAGCACCTCCTGTCCTCACCAAGAGCAAGACCAGACCCTGCCCGCTGCTGGCTATCATGCACATCCTGCTGGCATGGAAGGTATCATAGTGAGCATCACACACAGCAGATGGGTACTGGGACAAGGAGGCACAGGAGGAACTGCAGACAGTGTTTGTATCAGTGGGAGGAATTATATCCTGTCATTGGTATCAGTAAACGGAACAATACCCCATGCTTGGTGTCAGTGGGAAAGTGCCCCACGCTTGGTGTCAGTGAAAGGAATAGTACCCCACGCTTGGTGTCAGTGGGAGGAATAGTGCCCCACTCTTGGTGTCAGTGGAAGGAATAGTACACCATGCTTGGTGTCAGTGGAAGGAATAGTACCCCATGCTTGTTGTCAGTGGAAGGAATAGTACCCCGTGCTTGGTGTCAGTGGGAGGAATAGTACCCCATGCTTGGTGTCAGTGGAAGGAATAGTACCCCATGCTTGGTGTCAGTGGGAGTAATAGTGCCCCATGCTTGGTGCCAGTGGGAAGAATAGTGCCCAATGCTTGGTGTCAGTGGAAGGAATAGTACCCCATGCTTGGTGTCAGTGGGAGTACTAGTGCCCCACGCTTGGTGTCAGTAGGAGGAATAGTGCCCCATCATTGTTATTAGTGGGAGGAATAATGCCTCAGCTTTGGTATCACGAGTGCCTCAGCATTGGCATCCATAATGATGTAAAATTAAAGCTATGTTATAATTGCAGTTTTTTATAGTTTGGACTATAGAAAAATTTAATTTCATAAGCTTTAAGGGGGCGGGGTTGGGGGATGGGACGGAGTGGGGTTGGAGGCAGGCCTGGGCAAGGTTGGGTGTGGCAACTGGTGGAGAATAAGGTTTGTGCCTGGCTAGTAGGTCTAGACTCGAAATTTTAATCCCTGGTGTAATGCCTGTGAAATGTGTTGGTCTTGGACCCTTTGTTTCTTGGGTAATTTTTACAATAACGCATTGTTGCCCAAATGCCAGGGGCATGAGAAGTGATGAACAGGAACAGAGTCACAAGTTATTCTGCTGAGAGCAAGATAAAACCTTGTTTATGGAATGAACCGTGTTTATGACATCTAGAAACCTCACATAAGGAGATAAAAACCTATTTAAGGACATCTAAGTTAGAAACCATTAAGTCTGGGGGAGATGAAAAGAGGTTTTGGGGTAGATAAGAAACAAAAGTGTGACTTTTCAGATAACGAATATGGTGCTTGAATGTGACTGTTACCCTCGCGGAACCCTTCTGCTAGCCCCTCCCATAGTGGGTGTGGTGCCGCCCACTATTAGACTGCTTCCAGAAAAAGGGTTTATAGGGCGAAGGTCCGGGAAAGACCAGTGGAAGCTCCCCTAGTGGACGCTCTGACGCTGGGATTTTTACCAAGGCTATATGGGCTCATTAACTGGTCGCACCTATGGCTTCTCCATGACCTCCTGGGCAGTTTGGTTCTGATAGGATTTATTCCTTCCAGCTTCCACATAGCTTCAGTAATGTATTAATTCTATGCTGTGACGCTGTAAAATGATGTGTCTATTTCATGCTGTAATGCTAACATTATTATTGGTGTGTGTTATTATGCAGATTGTGATGAATATAAGATATATCCTCCTGTGTGTCGTGTGATAATAAAAGTGGAGGTTTTGGCAGTGCAAGAATATTGCAGTTGGATTCTGTTATTTCTTGGAGTGCCGGGTGAATGCTATGATGTGCCAGGGCAGGTATTCATTGGATAGTTGGTCTTTCACAATGCATAGATCATATAATGGTTTAAATGCTGATTAAAAGTACCTGCATTTAACATGTTGATTGTGTGCATGTATATGACTTGTTTTTAGTAATTGCACCCAGCATCATTATTACACATGGATTGCATTTCGGCCAGTTCAGCAGGGACATGTCAAATTTTGATTCATGTATAGGCACCCTCGTTGTTGGGAGGTCAATCTACTGACTGACTTCTGTACAAGCAGCCTGTTGGATTTCTGCCCATTTATAGCTAGCAACACTGATCATTGTATTGTGATGGCAGGGAAGCTTCCCCGCGGTTAGAACACAATGACACAGCGGAAAGGATTCCCCCATCCACATAAAATGTGTGGATGGGGGAATTGGATCCATTTTTTTGTTCAAATCACTGGTGAAACGAAAACAAAATTATGAATATATGGGCTACCTAAGAACATAAATTAGACCCTTGCTAGGCTGTCAGCAATGGACTTGCCAATAGTGGTGGGACTCACCTGCCTTGTGGGTTGCAGTACCAGGACTGGCCAGCAGGTGCTCTCAGCAACCAGAGGCTCACTCCTGCAGTCAGCCAAAACACCTGAGGCTGATTACAGGAGGTGCATATAAGGAATGGCCAGACTTGCAATCAGGGCCTTGGTGTTTGTTTCCCAAGAGCCCCTGTACCTGCATCCTGTCTGCTTCCTGTCTGATCCTGCTTGATCCCTGACTCTGATTGAATTCCGCCTGTCCTGACCTCTGCTATTCCTGACCACTCTCCAGTCTGCTCCTTTGGTACCTTGTCTGCCTAATTGTTCCTGACCTGGCCGGTCTGACTACGCTCTGCCTGCTCCTTTGTACCTTGCCTGCCCGTTTGCTACCGACCTGGCCTGCCCGACTATGCTTAGTATGGTTCTTTTGTTATCTGTTGGGGGTTTTGGTTTGGTTTGTTTGCACTGTGTTTATGTTTAGTCTTGCACTGCGTTTATGTATTGTTAAGTCTTAAATAAATTATATTGTTTATACTATATCTGAAGCCTGCGTTTCCCTGTGTCAGTCCACACACCTCTGTCATACCCGGAGCTCTGACATAGGCATAACCTAATGAGGGAAGAATGGGAAGAATAAGGCAGGATAGCTGTTTGCATTATTGCTGTCTGAAATTCTAAATAAATGAAAACTAACTGTTACTTAACCTGAATGTAATCCTTCAGATGCTTGACCTCATACAATACACCAGTGGTTCCTAACTATTTTTTACCTATGATGCCTTGGCGGTCAATTTCTATATACAGTATATTGTACCCCATCCAAATCAGTGAGTACTGGAGTAGAGGATGGGGCTAACTGCAGCACATGTAGCAGGCTAAACTGCATAATGTGACTTTAAACATTGCTTCTGGGTCTTCCCACCATAATAATGGCCACTAGTGCTCTGCCCCTATCCTATCCAGGCAAGGCGACAAGGCTGTACAGCATCATACATTTACATGTTGAGGGCAGTCTGGTTGCAAAGCGCCATTGTTTGTTATTGCTCTGGTGGTCAGCCCAACAATATGATTGAAACACAGAATGCCATGCAGCCTGGCCAGCTAGCAACCAATGATGTCTGGAAGCCTAATTACTCACCTGGAAGATTGCTTAACAATTAAACAATAGTCCAGGACTCTTCTGCTATATTACTCTGCCTGGCCAGGCTGGAGGTTTAATTAAATTGTCAGGAGCTGCAGCACGGAGGATTACTCTGTGGGGGTCTACAGGCAGGGGCTACTCCGAATCTGTTCCAGTGAGGATGGCAGTTGTTAGGGATGCAGTAGGTGCCAAAACCTGCTGCATCCTTTGGAACTACCGACATTGGGAAGCTGTCATATATACTGCAGAAGCAGTAGAAATGTTGCTTTAATGTATGATGTTCAGCTACCGATGAACAGGTGGGCAAACAGGCAATAGTTCTGGTATTTGTTCCAAAACCGGAACAGCCAAAGTTTGGTCTGAACTCAAGTTTGGGTCCACCTGAATCTAGATGAAACCTTTAACTCATCCCTAACCAAGAGGAGGGGGGTGGGGTGGCTGTCACCATCGTTTGCCTTTACATTCACAACTGTTCAATGCAAAATTCACTTCTCCACAGTAATGCTTTTTTAACAGGTAGAGGTCAGAATAACTGGCCTTTATTAGTACAAGGTGGCAGTGGTAGCACTAGACAGAGAGAATTTCCTTTATAATTGTCACAATCAGGTATCATCAGTACAGGCCAAATACTAAATCTAGCACTGATTGAGCCCTAGCTCTAGTAGGAGGTAACTGTTCCATAATGCCAAAGGGAACTGTCTAAATTTTGTATTTGATGGCTAAATTATTTGCTTTCTTGTGCAACTACAGAAATTGTAGGCATGATGGATAGATATGCAGCTTTTAGCAACTGTAGGGATCTTCTGCCATCTACTGTCTGAATATTGTAAATATATTATGCATGCATTTCCTGCCTCTGAGTTGTTGGCTTTGAAACCCTGGAAGGATGAAGTGAAGAGAGAGAAAGTGTCAGCCACATGTTCTATCTATGCTTCAAGCCAGAAGGGACTATTGTGCAGGTATTCATATGATCTAATAGTTTAACTGCTGCTGTTGAGTGTATATTTTGTGACAGACAGGTTATCTCTGCCCTGTCATTATTATTTCACATACTCAGTACCAGAAATCTATGTCTTTGCTACTATATGTGTAGTGATCACCTTTCTGTGTATTGTTAGGTGAACTTCTTTATTGCAGTATAGTTTATTTGCAGCTCATGTTATTCTAGTTAACCCTGCCCCTTCTGCTCTGGTTTTCTATAGCTAGTTTTAGCTTTGGGGCTTGATAACCAGCTTAGGTTAGAGCCAAGTTAGGCTTCTGGTGGCCACATCATGATCATAGGGTTAGAGGCTCAGTTGCATGTCAGATTATGAACTACTAGGGAGGGACTAAAGTGCAGAGTAGATAGGCTGACTCTAAGTTCCAGTGTCACACCATAGTTCTTGCTGGTGAGAAGCTCCATTCCAGGCTGGTTGGACGACAATTGAAGAATCTCACCATGATGGCAGATCTTGTCTTCAGATCTTCAACACAAAGACAGACACACATCATCCTCAGAAGCCCCTGCAACTGAACTTTGCTGCAACATTCATCTGAAGGTATCTCTATTAACAACTATACATACCCAGGTTTATGTGCACAGTTCCACCAGGACTACTATCAAGCGTTTTTCTGATAATACCTGTTTGTTAATTGGATGTATGCACTGTTCAGGGGCAGACTGACCATTTGGAAACTCGGGCACTGCCCAAGGGCCCGGGGTCAGTAGGGGGCCCCATGAGTTGCCCCTGGTACCTTTTTCATAGGCTTTTTTGAGTTTGGGCAAGGACACAGGGGCCCCATGATCCCCTATTGCCCGGGGGCCCCATGAGTTGTCAGTCCACCTCTGGCACTGTTATTAATCTCTTCTATACCGGTGAACATCTATATGCATATAGGTGATGTTATACGCTGGTTGCAGTATTTCTTCTGCTCTAAATTACTGATTCTTTTCCTCTCTGTACACAAGGGACCTATCCTGGGGTAGAGGCACTGGCAACTTTATAATGAAACCCACTCTTCAACTTAACAAAGGTTCTGGTATTTGCCTACAGGTTTACCGCAATACCATTTGGGGAGTGCAGTTTCTCATACCCCCCCCAAAAAAAGGGCTATACAACCAATTAGGTTGCATATTATTAATGAATAATGAATAATGATCTGCTGGCAAATATTTACCCTGCAAATATTAATCAATTGAATTGTTCAGCTTCTACAATTTGCCAGCCTTGCCAAACGTGTTGAAAATATACATATCTTATTGATAATATGATTTCTGTAATTAGGCTGCTACTATAAAGATGTTTATCATCCTAAGCCAAGCTTTCTCATGTACAGTCCTAATTGGTAACAGCACCAGTGTTTGTTTCTTTTCATAAAATTCCTCTGTAACAGGAGTGGTCAGCGCTTAAGAAATGATAAAGTGTATATCTGCAGAGAAAAGAAATATGTTAATAATTATAAGTTTATAACTAGCAAATAAATTATTTGAAAAAGGACACAGCGGTAGTTCGTTAAAATGATAAATTGCTCTGCCTGACGATAATTTATGAGGTGAAGAGATGAGAGAGGAAAAAAACATCATTATATCAAGGGGCCTACTTTCTAGATTGACGTGGTAGATTTGAATATTGCATCCTGCGTTCATCAAAAGCTTTTGTAGTGGGTCGGAAGGATGGAAATTAAAAGTGATGTTCTGCTGAAGTTATTTAAAACCTTTAGTATTCGTTGCTTTATATGTGAACCACCCGTGTTTTATTTTTCTCACTCCACAAATAGTCATTTCCAAATGTAATGCATTTGGGAATGACATTAAAGTGGTCCGCTCATTTTTCCTCCCACACAGGAGATTAGAAGGTCTTTATTCACCATGCTATAGATTTACTAAAGAGTGTACTTACATCTGGGTGAAACCAGAAGTTGTTGAATCTTAGGCAGCCCATATATTAGTTACTTTTTTCGTTCAAGCAGCAGGCTGAATGAAAAAACTGACCCCATATCCATATATTCGAGGTGGATGGGGGAATCCTCCCCAATATGTCATTGTATTCTGGCAGCGGCATGATCTATGAATACATAGATCAAGCAGAAATTGCCCAACAGGGTGGTTAATCTGTAGGCAGGTTGCCTGCCACTCGTAGCCTGGTGCTGCCCTGCTCGGGAGGGATGAGGCTAATCTGTGCTATAATTCCCTAGTCTGGCTTTCAAAGGTTTTTCTGGCCCAACCCACTGGTCCTCTATGAATATAAAAGGGGAACATGGGTCTGGGTCCGAGAGCCCAGCAGAGTTAGTGAGTTTGTGGCGTGAGTGTGGGAGCCACAAAGTCTTGCGCGTGTGTCAAGTCACTTGCCACGGACAGAGACTTTCCACAGTGTAGGGGGATTGCTAGGTCATACAGTCCTCCCCGAAGCCACCTTCGGGGAAGCTGGAGCAACTCCTATAAGTACTTTCCTTGGGTGGAATATTGCCTGTGCAGGTATGCTGGGGCAGCCGCTGTAGTTAGGGACCAAGTTAGGGAAGAACTGTGCTCTGCCATCTGGAATGCTTAAGTTATTTAAGTTATATAAAGTATTGAAACATTGCCTTTGCCTGGCCTGAAGTTATTCCAAGGGGGTGTATGTAAGTAACCGGCACACATGTAGTTTTAAGCCTGAGTCAGTAGACACATTGGGGTATGAAGACAGAGATGCTTACCAAGGGTAACAAAGGTTTCACAAGCAGCCTGTAATGAAGTGTGTACCTGTGAAAGGTGGAACATTCTCTTGCAGCGAGGGAGTTGTTGTTGGCAGTATCTCCCTGGTCGTCTCCCATAGCAACAGGAGCATATCAGCACTCAGAGGTTCCCAGCCTGGGCACTAGGTACAGAAAAAAGGGAGTTAAGTGAGTACATGCATGGAGTCTCAGCAGGTTGCACGGCAGTACCCCATCCATTACTGAGAGTTAGGTAGTGGAGATACACTAGACAGGTGGGGAGGGTATTGGTTCTGCGTGTCCCTCCTAAATGCAACAAGTGACAGTAGTGGTGTACATGGACATGGTGCTCAAGAGAGTTATCTAGAGTTCAGTCATCTGTTCAAGTGTAGATGGCGTACGATCATCTTTGAGTCAGAGGTCTGCCTTAAGGTTGCGTTATCCCTGAAAGCGACCCCTGCCAGTAAAGGTACCCCAAGTGCAAGGCAAGTGATCCTGTTCTAGATGAACAGTGTAGCCCAGAAGGATCCACCCCAGGGTAGGCCTCTTATGTGACCCACACTTGGCACCCAACAAAGAGGGGAACATGGAGGAAGCACCGCCCACCTAACCCACAACCCTCTGTTCTACCACAGTGCCCACAAATGGATCAGAATTTGGATAGTCCCTGCTGAACTGGCCAGATTTCAATCTATGGGCAGCTTTACAGAGCAAGCTGCTTACAAGACTAGTGAAGCTGTGTTCTATTAATGCACTCATATTGGTAATGCTAAATTCCTTTTTCTTAAAGGCAGTATTAAAGGAACACTCTCTTGGGAAATTACAGTGGTTGTAACCCCTTACACTTACCCAGTTACATGACTAGCCTCAGGTGATACAGAGATGACACAAATTCTCCTACATATATTGTACTTGTTTCTATGCAGCCCTCTCTCTTCTATAGCCTTTCAAAGCACACATTGTACACAGCATTCCTTAGCTCAAGAAGACAGTGGATGGGGATCTGATGTCCCACTCTGCACAGCACAGAAAGGAGAGCTCAGTGTAATCAGAGACCTGAGTGCAGGAATTGGAGACATAAAGCAACATGCACAGCTGACCTCAATCACCTGCTGTGTGCTGGAGAGGAGTGGAATGTCTCCTGGGATTCTATGGCTTCATCATAGACTGTCAGATGTGACTCATGCATATACAGAGAGAGGACAGAGCAGCCAGAAATCACACTAAGTGCTTTGGATTGAGGCAAGTACACACTATAGAAGGATATGCTTTGTTCATTTGTCATTTTAGAGGTATACAACCACTTTAAAAAAGGCTGCCATGGCTGAGCTGTCCTCTAAGAATACTAGTTTCTTGGTTGTTATTTTGTTACTTTGAGTTTTACGCTGTCTTAGTCACTGACCTAGAACAAATATAGATATGTAGTTCTAACATATTTCTTGCAATCATTTATAGCATGCTTATTCCAGGAATGTGGCTGAAACATGTCAAACTCAAGCATAGCCTGGCACCTAGCATTTGTAGAAGGTGGCAGCTCCTGTAAATGTCTCATTACAGAATAACGTTAAGACCATAGTCTTGATATGATGTTAATGCATTTTATTATAACCTGTATCTTTTTTTTCTAGACACGCTAAAACATTAATACTCCTGGAGAGACAATTTTCCAGGAAACATGTCAACAACACGCACTGAGCACTGAAAATTACTAGTGATGTATATTTGAACAAAAGATGCCTTTCCATGTAATCTGTGGTTGATGTGTTTTGTGTAGATAGTTTTGTTGCAATATACAATTGATATGCCAATGTTTTTAGCTTTTTTACAAAAATTGGAAGTATATTTGTGGCTCCTTTTTATTCTGTGATGAAATTAAATTTTCATGATTGTAGTTTTAAATTATGACTTCTAATGTGCTATGCTGAAAGTCCCATGGGGTTGGTATTCTTTTGTGTCTGATATTAATCTGGGATAGTAGCAGGTTCAATTAAATTTATCTTTCCATCCCGACTAAGATTTGAGTGTTGGATCACTTTAAAGCGGTATTAAACCCAAAACAAAAATGTAATATATTACAGCTTACAAAATCATTAGATGCGGAGGCTACATTAGTTTTCTTTTTTAGGCATTTTCCCTCTTTTTTCACCTGGTGATCTGGCCAGTAACACACCTCCTGTATTAGAGTGCCCCCACTCTGGAGAAAGGACTACAGGGGCACCTTTGGACAGCAGCATTGTCAGTCTGGGAAGAAATGAGTATTAGAGTATTAACAGATTTAGATTCATTAACAAATTGAAGCCAAACACTAGCTCACAATGCTTATACCGCATTATTTTTTTTCTTTCTTTATTCTTTTACATGAATAAATAAAAGCTGATCATTGTAAGCACCTCTATCAGTGGTAAATGGTTCGTCTCAACACTCTAAATGCTACATTTAAAGGAGAGCTTGTTCTGCTGAAAAACAGAAAATTAAGAGGCTAGATCATAAGGTGAAAATAAAGGAAAGAAAGCCTAAAAAAGAAAACAAGTGCAGCAATCACATCTAAGAATTAGTAAGCTGCTATATAATAAATGTTTGCTTTTAATATCACTTTAATTTGGATCCCTAAACAATTTTTTTTGCACTCTTCATTCTTTGCTAAGCTCATTTATTTGGAGATCCAGCCCCTTCAGATTCAGTCAAATACGTTTTTTGTAGACCCTGGACACAAGGTGGTCTGGCATGTCCAGACCTCTATATGCACTTTTTGGCAACGATTCTTACATAACTAGGTCATTGTGGATTATTCCAATGCATCTGTAGTCTTAGAAGCAGCTCACCTAGGCTCCTATCTTGACTCACTCTCTTGATGAAGGCAGTCATCAAAGTCTGGCAGATCATCATGCCCATGGACGCCTCACCTCTGCTTTCTGGTACCCCACAGTAGAACTTAATTATTGGCAGTGTGGAGACATGCCTGCAGACTTTTATCATGTTTTTTGGTCCTGTTCCCTCATACATGTATTTTGGGCTGATATCCTAAAGTTTATTTGTTCAGTAACCACAATTTCAGTCCCTCAAACGGTGGCTGTTTGTCTTCTGGGCTTGGTCAATCATGTAGCCTTTTCTAGGGCCTCTAGAACACTTTTGGGTCTACTGTTGTTCTATGCTAGGAAAGTCGTTGTTCTGGTATGGAAATTGGATAGGCATCCTACTTTAGAGAACTGGAAGAAAATGGTCAGTTTAGTGGTCCCATTATATAAATTGACATATCTCTCCTGAAGTTGCCCCAAAAAGTTCCATAAGCTCTGAGATATTTGGATCATATCTCCCTCTACTACTAATGCTAGAGATGATCCTGTACTTGACTAAGGTGAAGGGTGGAAACAATAAAGTGCAGCGCTACAAATAATATCCAAGTGACAATTATATATGCGGTCATCAAATATAGGAATATTAAAGATGATAAACAGTTCAGTGATTAAATTTTAGAGTTAGGACCACAGATGATCAGGGTGCCGTGTCGTGGCTCTGTGGCTTACTAGACGTGTATTGACACGAAACGCGTCTAGGAGGAGCCTTCGCACGCCTTGACGTTACGCCGCCGGGTCAGGAGGTCCGGCGGCCCACCTTTGGTATTTACTGGTCAGTGTATAGAATCTCTTTTTCAAGCTGCTTATACTGGCTACAGGCTGCAGGCATGCGTTTTGTAACTTGTTATGGTTCACGTTATTGGATTTAATAAATAATTTTAAAACATACTACACTATGAGTATTCTTACTCCTTACATCTGGCACTGAGTTCCCATACCTCAGCCCCAGCATTTTTAGGTTCTCTGCGTGGATCCAAGGAGCAGTGTGATCCGACCAGGCCAGCATCGTCTTACCACCGACAGACCATCTGGGTACTATAAAGCAGCGCCTACATGGGACCCCGGCTACATGTAACCTGTACATGCGTATTAATATTGCGCTTCTGGTAAGCAGGCAATTTACCTATTCCTGGGATTGGATTGCACCTATACTCCCTGAGAGTCCCCCATCACTGAACTGTTTATCATCTTTAATATTCCTATATTTGATGACCGCATATATAATTGTCACTTGGATATTATTTGTAGCGCTGCACTTTATTGTTTCTATTCTGGTTGGAAGGGCTTGTAGTTCCTTTTTTGTGCATTAGCCGCTCACTGAAGTGCGCTCACTTTTCTTTATTTTATAAGGTGAAGGGTGAGTGAATCCTTTGTTCCTTGAGGGGTAGGGACTATGCGGGGGTTAACCTGGCGATCCCCCCGTGTACCCCATCTCCACCTTTTAGCATCTCCCTGGGACTATACATTGCTCACACTTATTTATTGTGTTAAACTCCTAATTTTCTTGCTTACTGTATATTTCTGAAATTTGATATTTGCCTATTCAGTATGATAGTGCCTAATGTCTACCTCCTGATTACCTACCTTGCTCATGTGGATGCTGCTACCCTCGTTGATCCAGGGGTACAGGAGTTGTGACTTCAGTTGGGATTGTTCTTTTATGTTGTTTTCTTTTGAGCTGGGGAATGCCCTGTTTCTACCTAGTAAACCACCATTTATTTCCTCCATCAGCTCATCTCCCACAGCTATTACCTTTTGTCACTCAACCCTTCCTCCTAGATTGTAAGCTCTAATGAGCAGGGCCCTCTGTTTCCTCTTGTACCAAATTGTATTGTAACTGTAATGTCTACCTTCATTTTGTAAAGCGCTGCACAAACTGTTGGTGCTATATAAATCCTGTATAATAATAATAATTTTATATTTTTCGAAAAAACAATAAAAATAATTTTGAAAGAAAAAAACACCACTTTAATGAACACCTGTTAGTGACGTAAAGATACAGGACAGGCTACAGACTGACAATGCAGATATTACTCTATTTAGCAAGTTTTGACACTTCTTGACAGTCTTGTTTGCTAGCCTTCCCTAGAGAGGCAGAAGGGCTTGACACTTGCAATAAATGTTGAAATTTGCTTGCTTCCTAGCATACTGAGATTCAGATCACCCAGAGCTGTAAAGACTGTATAAAGTCATATGAAGGAAATTCTCGGCACCTGTAGTGTTCTTCAACCTGAGAGGAAGTTAAAAATGGACACAGCTTTGCTGGTCTTTTTCATGTTTTGCAAGTCAATTCTTCAAAACAAAAAAAACTGTTAACAATAGATGGAACAAATCTGGGGCGATCGCCCCGGGCGAGTGCCTGGGAGGTTGGGCGGAGGGGTCGGTTTCTCCCTCTCCTCCCCTCCCTTCTCCTCTGTATCCCTTCCCCTTTGCACCCCCCCCTTCCTTTTGTTTTTTCCTCTCACTCTCTCTTTTATCTCTCTTCTTTCTTTTTTCACTTTCCATTCGTCTTCTGGAGTAAAATGTGTTATTAACACTTTTGGTAAAAGGACAAAATGCAAAGAAGAAATGGTGTTTTTTGGGGATGTGGATGGTGTGGTTCATCTTTTCCTGCTCTAGATATTGTTTATATCAATGATTTTCTTCACGGGATCTGTACAGTCTTTGTATGTTGAGGATGGGCTGTGCTATAACACATTCTGTCTTGATGTTTATTGTTTTTTCTGGATGATCTGTTATGTCATTTCTTCGAAATAAAGAATATATAAAAAAAAAACAATAGATGGAACAAACATTGTATATTTTAGAGATAACGTATTCAGATACCCATGCATTCCTATATAGTACCAACATATTTAGAAGCTCTGCACAAAGAACAAAATGTTTCTCGGAGACGTGGCACTCCTAAGCAGCCTGTGTACTGAATAAGTAAATGAAGAGCAGCCTCAGCCTAGGCTCCCCCCAGACCATGCCCTCTGAGGTGTTTCGCCTAACCCACAGGGCTTAGTTATAGACCTCTATGACTAAGACCTTTGCATGGGGTGAAATGTGTGAGTAGGCTTAGCCTGGGAGGAGCCTAAGCTGAGGCTGCTCTTCACCTATTCAGCACACAGGCTCCTTAGGAGTGCTGTGTCTTTGTGTCACATCTTGTACAGCAGGCTAGGGTGATCATTTCAGATGCTGGGGGTCACTGGAACAATTTAGATGGGCGCTTCAAATGCCGCTCTAAGAAGCTAAGGAGGGTGGCTATCTATACAAAGAACATTGGCTTATTAGCCCCTGCTCCAGTAGCGCTTTACCTTTATTAACTGTAGCAAGGTCACACATGAGTAAAAACATGAATGCCATTCTAGGCAGAGGCAAATTACCTTTCTGTTTAAAAAAATATCTGATAAATCATGTCCATTTAATGTATAATTCATGAGAATCATGACCATTCTACATAAATAAATAGGTAAAAGGACTAGAGGACTATTCTGCATGACAAATGTAGAAAACACATTGACCTGCCTAATGAAAGTTGTGACCCCATAGCCACAGCCTAAGCATATGCAATAGATGTACAGTGCTTTTCTACTCTGTGCTCTGTGAAGATCGGTCCTCAAAGCTTCTATAACTTGGCCAAGTGATGATTATCAGAAATATAAAGTAAGTATAATTAAAATGAACATCTGACAGATTCTCAGTCAGCGATGTCTTCATTATGCCTTTCATAGAGCAGGCTGTTAAGAAATGTCCATAAGATTACAATCATCCAAATTCTCTATTCAGCTTATGTAAAGTAAGGGAGGGGCTGTAAGAATATTGGTGGGTGCACACTTTCATATGATAGATCACAGATCTGAATCCATGACTAAGATTAAAATATACGGTGCTTCACCATATTAAAGTACCCAGGTGGCAATTTTGAGCATTGGATGTTTGTAGACTTATACACATGTAGCGACCCATAGAGCTACTGTTTTGCTAAATCTAGTTTTTGGCATCCCTGTAACCAGAGAAAGCAATATTTGCTTAGTTAGGTCTGCTCTGGGCTCTATAAGTATGGACTCACTTGCCTCTGTCTCCCAGGGGATCCTGGGACTTAGTGGGTGGGAGAATCATGACCCCAACCTGCATGTTAATATCTCCCCAGCCAATCCCTGGTCCATATGGCAGGTGACCAGCAATGGGCTGAGGGAGGTATAAATAGGCCAGAGTCCAGAACAGAGGGAGCTCTTGTTCCTGGAGGAGTAAGACCCAGCCTGAGGGCTGTGGTATCCCCAGGAAAATAGACATGGAACTGCCAGCACTTTGTGGGACTCAGCTACAGTCTGGCTGGGGGATCCCTGTCCTATTCTCCTGCAGCATTCTCCAAACGCCTCTCAAAGATCCAGGACATAGGCTGCTGGAGTACTGACATTCACTGACCCTGCACATGGCTGCCTAGAAATCAGGAAACAATGAGTACCAGCCATTTGGATCGAAAGACTTTCCTTAGCACTCCTGGAAGAACATTAGCTACTACTCTATATATTCTGGACTTGAACAAAGGACCAGAGTGCATAGTCTCAAATATGGGGGCCACTTGTCCACTGCTGCTGGTGTCGCACTGATAAAAGTGGTGAATGTATGCCCAAGAAACTGCGCTAAGAAGACAGAGAGCTCTACACCTTTGCTCCACACGTTTGGATACAATTTTAACTATTTGCTAATAAAGACATACCTCTATGTGAGGTTTTATATTGACTCATAGCCACAGTCTTCTTAGCGCTGTTTCTTGGGCATACATTCAGGACTGCATTCCTGTTTTGGGATTCCTGTTTGTTGCTGTTCATCTATGCACTTCAAAGGGGGTGCATTCACCCTGAAGTCTTAGTGCAGAGTTAGTGTCCTCACTTTCAGGTTTGCAGATACTGGAGTATCCCTAGGCTCACTCACATCCTATCCAAGTTCTACCCCAAAATTAAAAATAAAAAAAAGAGCTGCACTGCCTGTTTACTGACTCAAGTGTGTGGAAAATGTTTTTTTCACTGGCTGTCATGCGCATATCAGGAAATAGAACCCAAGATCAAACCGCCATACCAAACACGTCTGTGCTCTACACTCATGTAAGCATATTGATGGTAAATAATTCTGTTATATGGTGATTTCTGCACCACAAGTTTTTTTTTTTTGCTTTCCCATGTCCTATATAACAGGGTTTTTCAACTGGGGTGCCGCAAAGAGTCCCCAGGGGTGCCGTGACAAAATGACAAATAGCCCTTTACAGTCATGAAAGGGTCGCTCTGTTAACAACAGTGTACAGAGAGGAGGGAGAGAGCACTCCCTACAGTAAAACTGAAAGCTGTGCAAGCCGACCGCCAGCGTCCTGCCAACTGATGATGTCATTGGTTGCTAAGGACAGATTGGACAGCTTGCACAACTTTCAGTTTTGCTGGCAAGAGTACAGATAACAGCATCGAGGAGCATAGAGCTGTGTGGAGCTGTAGGGTGCGCTCTCTTCCTCCTCTCTGTACACAGACGTTAGCAAAGTAACCCTTTCATGATCTGAATGTAAAGGTCTTGATTACCTCCCCCTATCTCCTTTCAGGTTGCTTATGTCCCATGGGTGGATGCGGTAATCCAGCTCTGCAGAGTCCTGTACAAATACCTGCCCCCCCTGGGGATAGGGAGATTTGTGTTAGAAAGGGAATGTACAGTTGTGTTCAAAATAATAGCAGTCAGACATCACTAACCTGATCAATCACTGTTTTTGGTAGAAATGATATTTCTACATGGTAAATAATTTACTAGCAGGTGTAGTAGAGTAATAGAAATCCAACAGTCATGACATGCATGCTGCTGATTCTGTGTAATTGAATCACTAATTGAAAGGGGCATGTTCAAAATAATAGCAGTGTGGAGTTCTATTAGTGAGGTCATTCATTCTTTGAGAAAAAGGTGGCAATTATTGCCCTTATTTAAGGAAGGAAGGCAGCAAATGTTGTACATGCTGGTTACAGTGCATTTCTCTCTGAAATTCTGAGAAAATTGGGTCGTTCCAGACATTGTTTAGAAGAACAGCGTACCTTGATTAAAAAGTTGATTGGAGAGGGGAAAACATATAAAGAAGAGCAGAAAATGATAGGCTGCTCAGCTAAAATGATCGCAAATGCTTTAAAATGGCAACCAAAACCTGAAAGACGTGGAAGAAAGCGAAAAACTACCATTCAAATGGATAGAAAAATAGCCAAAATAGCAAGGACTCAGCCAACAATCAGCTCCAGGAAGATCAAAGAAGGTGTAAAGTTACCTGTGAGTACTGTTACAATTAGAAGACGCCTATGTGAAGCCAAGCTATCTGCAAGAAGCCCCCGCAAAGTCCCACTGTTGAAAAAAAGACGTGCTGAAGAGGTTACAATTTGCCAAAGAGCACATGGACTGGCCTAAAGAGAAATGGCGCAACATTTTGTGGACTGATGAAAGTAAGATTGTTCTTTTTGGGTCTAGCGGCCGGAGACAGTTTGCCAGACGACCCCCAAACACTGAATTCAAGTCACAGTACACTGTGAAGACAGTGAATCATGGTTGCGCAAGCATCATGATATGGGGATGTTTCTCATACTACGGTGTTGGGCTTATTTATAGCATACCAGGGATCATGGATCAGTTTGAATACATCAGAATACTTGAAGAGGTCATGATGACTTATGCTGAAGAGGAAATGCCCTTGAAATGGGTGTTCCAACAAGACAACGACCCCAAACACACCAGTAAACGTGCAACATCTTGGTTCCAGACCAACAAGATTGACGTTATGGAGTGGCCAGCCCAATCCCCGGATCTTAATCCAATAGAAAACTTGTGGGGTGACATCAAAAATGCAGTTTCTGAGGCAAAACCGAGAAATAGAGAAGAACTGTGGAATGTAGTCCAATCATCCTGGGCTGGAATACCTGTTCACAGGTGCCAGAAGTTGGTTGACTCCATGCAACACAGATGTACAGCAGTTCTCAGAAACAGTGCTTATACAACTAAATATTAATTAAGTGATTCAAAGGAAAGCAAAATCTTCAAACATTTTTCAGTTTATATAGTGAATGTTTGAGTTTGTAAAGAAGAATACAAACACTGCTATTTTTTTGAACAGTCTAATATTCACTTTTCTTCAATTTTTTTAGAGGAACAACACAAATTTGATATATTTTTCTTCATGTTTTGATTTGTAATAGAATATGTAGTGTTCCCAATGCATTTGTGTGTATGGAAATAAAAACTATTAGAAGGATTTTGAGCTTTATTCACTTTATTTACAGCAACACACTGCTATTATTTTGAACACAACTGTACAATCTACAGCCCACTTAACTCCTTACTAATTACATTTTAGGGCTTTTTTACAGTGCGGGAATGCGTATGAAATTGAGCTTTTTCCCGCACCACAGAAAAATGTGCTGCCTTTTGCAGATGTGTGGGGGTGTAAATAATTCTCATGTACATTTGCACCCAATAAAACTCATGGTACCAAAGAACCATACATTTGGTTGGGCGCAATTTAAAAATCATGCCAGTACCTTTTTTACACATTTACAAGCATAGAGCAGCCTAATAAAAAAAAATGCAACACGCAGGAACAGGCAAAAAAGCAATCACGCTTGGATGCACATTCTTGTGTGAATGAGCCCTCAGACTGGCATGCCCCAAGATTGTGCACAAATCTAAAGGGGGCTCTGACTGAAAAAAAATGTTGAAAAACACTGCTTTATACTATTGATTAATTAGGAAGCTGAGTATTAAGAGGACCAGAGGACAGACTTTGTGATCACCATACCCTGTGCCTTAAAGGATCCATCCGGGGTAAGGTGCTTAGTGCACTCAGAGGTTGTATGCAGTGTGGGAATCACAGGTTTACACTTTATGGATTATATTAATGTGAGCATTATTTATGTTTTTAGTTATTGATAATATTACAATATTACACTATGTTGAGAAAATTTTCTTTTGAGTGATGCTAAGAAGAGGAGCACTGGGGGATTTCGTAACTGTGGATTTGATTTTGAGTGGAGCTACACCCACCTATGCACTCCCTGTAAGCTCTCTAACACCCCTTTTCCTCTCTGACCACAACTTTATCAGTTTCACACTCTCCCTGCTTCCTACCTCCCATGCCTTCAACCATCAAACCGTCACCTGTGGAAACCTCCATCACCTCACCCCTGACCTTCACTCCGCTACTGAGTTCCTCTATGATGAAATTGCACCCCTGTCCTGCCCAGAGCTGGCCACATCTGCCTACAACAACTATCTGTCATCCTCCCTGGACACTCTTGCTCCTCTTTCTACACATAGAACCAGACCTCGCCTGTCACAACCCTGGCAAACAGATGACACCAGAAGTCTCAAGAGACGCAGCCGCACTCTTGAGCGAGCATGGCGTAAAACTAAATCCCTGAAAGACTTTACCCTCTACAAATCCGCTCTTCTATAATACAACTCCAGCCTCCACACTGCTAAGCAAACCAACTTTAGCACTCTCATCAAGACCCTCTCATCCAATCCTTGTCAACTCTTCTCTACCCTTAATTCCTTACTCCACTCCCCACTGCCTCCACCCACCAACTTACTTACTGCACAGGAGACTTCCAGTCACTTCAAGAAGATCGACACAATTCATGATGAGATCTCCAGTATCAAGCTTCCTCCTCTAACCAACATACCAGGCCCAACACCAAACTCAACACTCTCCTCCTTTGACCCTGTTACCACCAAAGAACTTACCGATCTCCTTTCCAAGGCCCACTTTACCACCTGTCCCCTGGATCCTGTCCCCTCATGACTGTTGCAGCCTCCTTCCTGCTCTATCCTAAACTCTCTAACCCACATCTTCAACCTCTCACTCTCCATGGGCACATTTCCCTTCCCACTCAAACATGCACTGGTTACCCCCATTCTCAAAAAACCCTCGCTGGACCCCACCTGTTTGAATAACTTAAGACCCATCTCCCTGCTCCCGTTTGCCTCCAAGCTTCTCGAGCGCCTTGTTCACAACCGTAGAAACTGCTACTTCACCGACAACCTCCTTGATACCGACCGTCTGGCTTCCGCCCACAACATTCCACAGAAACTGCCCTACTAAAACTCACTAATGACCTACTAACTGCTAAAACCAAGGGCTATTACTTATACTCCTTGACCTTTCCGCTGCCTTTGACACAGTCGACCACCCGCTCCTCCTCAGTAAACTCCACTCCATCTGCCTCCGTGACTCTGCTCTCTCCTGTTTCTCCTCTTACCTTTCTCAGCGTACTTTCAGTGTCACATACAACTCCTCATCCTCCGCTCCTCTTTACCCTTTCTGTTGGGATACCCCAAGGTTCTGTTCTTGGGCCCCTCCTTTTCTCTCTCTACACCTCCTCCCTGGGCCAACTGATAACCTCCCATGGCTTCCAATACCGCCTCTATGCTGATGACACCCAGATCTATATATCCACTCCCCAGCTCACCCCCTCAATCTCCCCACGTATCACAAATCTACTAAGCGACATATCAGCATGGATGTCACATCACTACCTCAAACTCAATCTTTCAAAAACTGAGCTTGTAATATTTCCTCCTCCCCAATCCCCCACTCACGACTTTACCATTAAGATCAACAGCACAACCATTGGTCCTTCCCCTCATGCCAGGGTGCTAGGCATAATCCTAGACTCCGACCTCTCCTTTGGGCCCCACATCCACTCACTGGCTAATTCCTGCCGCCTCAACCTCCAGAACATTTCTAAAATCCGCCCCTTCCTGACCAATGACACCACAAAACAACTTATCCATGCCTTGGTTATATCCCGCCTCGATTACTACAACTCCTTCCTCACTGGTCTACCGTTACACAGGCTATCCCCCCTTCAGTCTATTATGAATGCTGCTGCTAGACTCATACAACTTACCAACCGATCAGCGACTGCTGCCCCTCTCTGCCAATACCTTCACTGGCTTCCACTAACCCAACATATAAAATTCAAAATACTAACCACAGCTTACAAAGCCATCCACAACACTGCCCCTAGCTACATTGCCAACCTCATCCACAGATACCGCCCAAATCGCCCACTCCGCTCCTCCCATGATATCTTCCTCTCTACTGTAGCTCCTTCATCACCTCCTCCCACGCTCGCCTCCAGGACTTCTCCAGAGCCTCTCCCATCCTCTGGAACTCCCTACCACAGCATGTCTGGTCAGCCCTCACCCTGTCTGCCTTTAGGCGATCTTCGAAAACCCACTTCTCCAGGCAAGCCTACCCCACCTCCACCTAAGAACTGTACTTGAATTACCTCCACCAGATCATCCCCCGCAACTATCACCTTTTGTATCATCTCCCCCTTCCTTTAGATTGTAAGGTCCACGATCAGGGCCCTCACATTCCTTCTGTACTGAAAGTATTGTAATTGTACTGTCTCCCTTATATTGTAAAGCTCTGCGCAAACTGTAATTGCTATGTAAATCCTGTATAATAATAATAAATAATAATAATAAAGTGTATGATTCAGCAAGAGGGCTGAACATAAAGGGTATGAGTCACTTATTACTGGTATAAGGCACTGATGGTAGCACGTTTACATGTGAGTACAATATATGTTGGTTTTTCATGGTTTTAAAGTGGAAGTAAACTCCGACTGGACACTTGTACCTACAGCTAAGCTTATAATAAAGCTTACCTATAGGTGCAAGGAATATCTTGTAAACATGCACCGTTTAGGAGATATTCAGTGTCCCTGCAGCTGATAACATCACCGGTGCATGCGCTCTGAAGGAACAGCATACCCGTGCTGTTCCTTCTGTGCCACGCCAATCAAGCGGCCAGAGCCTGCAAACCTGGAAGGAAGACGTGCTGCTGGAGGGCTTCATTCTAGGGTAACTCTTTTATAATGTGTTAGTATGTGATGCATACTAGCACATTATGACATTATTTTGCAGGGGATTTTTTTTTTCACTACCACCTTAAGAATTACTACACTATAGGTTTGGTTTCTTTTTTAGGTTTCACATGTGATGAGTTGAAGATACCTGTGAAGGAAGGTGAATAAAGGAGAAGATACAGAACTGGTGTTTGAAGGGTTTATTAGACCCATTTGGCATGTGTGGTTTGGAGATCTGGAAAGAGGCTGGGAATGTCACCTACAGGATAAGACACCTTTTACAGTATTATATTGCTGAAGTGCTGGACATTTTCTTGATTTTTACTGAACTGCAACACGCCAGGGGGAATTAGTGGTCTGTTCAGCTGCTGGAAGGGGTTCTGAGAAGCACGTGTGCGCTGGTGGACTTTGTGAATTTATAATAAAACAGTATTACCTCCTTGAAGCTTAAAGATGGCAATTAGCAACTTTGCTGGCTCAAACTAGTAAATTCCTGACATGTCCCAATATACATCATCAGTATAATTTAAAAAATGGTACCTTTTTTCATCAGAATTAGGTCCTTTAGTCCCAGTCGAGTTACACAGCCTAGGCTAAAAAATAGGAAAGTGATGTCAACAGTTTGCTGTAAGCAGGCAGATGCACCTGTTCAGTTTCTCCTACCCATTAATCAATTTGACAGTATGTTGTTAGTTTTAGTCACAAATGAGAGACAACAGCAAAGGATCTGTGTTAGATCCCACATATACACACAGTCAAGACCTTAACCACTTGCCCTCCTGTGGATTTACCCCCCTTAACGACCAGGCCTCTATTTGCTATTCGGCACTGAAATATTTCAACTGGTAATTGCGCAGTCATGCAATGCTGTACACAAACAAAATTTACGTCCTTTTTTTCACACAAATAGAGCTTTCTTTTGGTGGTATTTGATCATCTGTGCACTTTTTATTTTTCTGGCTATGAACAAAAAAATACCAAAAATGTTGAAAAAAACTATATTTTTTACTTTTGGCTATAAAAAATATATAGTCAACTCAAAGCCAGTCATAAATTTAGGCCACAATGTATTCTGCTACGGGTTTCTGGCAAAAAAAATCCCAATAAGTGTATATTGATTGCTTTGTGTGAAAGTTATAGCTTATATGGTATAGATATTGCAATTTACATCATTTTTTGCTATACAGAGCTGCACTAGTTTAACTGACAATTTGCACGGTCATTCAATTAAATTTATGTCCTTTTTTCACTTAAATAGAGCTTTTTTTTGGTGGTATTTGATCTGTGCACTTTTTATTTTTCGCGCTATAAACAAAAAAAGACCGAACAT
The DNA here is from genome assembly GCF_062004578.1 of Staurois parvus. NCBI lineage: Eukaryota > Metazoa > Chordata > Amphibia > Anura > Ranidae > Staurois > Staurois parvus. The sequence continues at coordinate 2,366,154 of NW_028317850.1, forward strand.
TTTGAAAAAAAAAAAGATATTTTCTCATTTCTGTCATATAAAATATCCAAAAAAACTAAAATTTCATCATAAATTTAGGCCAAAATGTATTTTGCTACAATCCCAATAAGTGTATATTGATTGCTTTGTGTTAAAATGAAAGCATCTACAAACTATAGATAATGGAATTTACACGGCTTTTACTTTCTGACTGCCTATCACATTTCTTGAGGTGCTAAAATACCAGGACAGTACAAACACCCCCAAATGACCCCTTTTAAGAAAGTAGACACTCTAAGCTATCTGCTGAGAGGCATATTGAGTCCATGGAAGATTTATTTTTTTCCACAAGTTTTTGGAAAATGACAAAAACATTTTTTTTTACACAAAGTTGTCATTTAAATGATATAATGCTCACACAAGGCATGAGTATATGTGGAATTACACCCCAAAATACATTCTGCTATTTCTACCGAGTATGGGGATACCACATGTGTGAGACTTTTTGGGAGCCTAACCACATACAGGAGCCTGAAATCCAATGACCACTTTGAAAGCCTGAAGGTGCGTAACTTCCTCGTTTCGTGTTCAAACAATTTTATTTTTTTTAACATGGAACAGTATAAAATAATAAGCAAAAGTATGGGTCATTGAAGGTATACATTAATTGCACAGTAAGAAACCCAATAATACAAAGTCAGGCAGCACTAATAAAGAGGACTATCAAATGGCAGTTAAGGCCTAACAAAATGGGGGGGGGGGAAGGATGGGAAGGGGCATACGGCTGCACAGTAGGGGGAGAAGGGGGAAACCCGCAGTATGGTTAAGGAATGGTACCATCAAACAAAAGATGCAGATTACGGATTGAGAAGGGAGTCATCAAAATTGGATGGGAGGAAATGCTCTACCCAGGGATTCCAAATCTTCTTGAACTTAGGGATGGAATCTAGGATAGTGGCTTCTATTTTTGCGTGAATCATTGCCTGAGTGACCCTATTCGAAACTGCAGTCATGCTCAACGAGGGAGATTTCCATGATTTAGCGATAACCTGCTTGGCTGCGGTGGTGACTTGTAGAATAAGTTTGAAATGCGCCTTAGCGATGCCAGGCGGTCGCAGGTTAAGAAGCGCGATTAATGGATCGGGATAGAGGGTCACGGCACTGAGTGTAGATAATATTTTAAAAACCTCCACCCAAAATGCACGGACGATGGAGCAATCCCACCAAATATGGAAAAAAGTACCCAGGTCTGCGCAGCCCCTGAAACAAACTGAGGGGTAATGTAACTTCCTCATTTCACTTCCTCACTACCTAGTCAGGAAGTGTAATGAAGAAATAAAGTCTTTTAAAAGCCTGAAGGATTTTAAATTGGACTTTGGGGTCCTGTACTTAGTTAGACTGCCAAAAAGCCTCTCACATATGGTATCCCCATACTCGAGCGAAGTAGCAGAATGTATTTTGGGGAGTAATTCCACATATACCCATGGCATGTGTGAGCAATAAATCATTTAAGTGACAATGTTGTGTATAACAAAAATAATTTTTTTGTAATTTTCCAAAAACGTGGTAAAAAAATACATTCTTCTATTGTCAGGGCAGGAGCTGAGGAACGGACAGGCAGGCCTAACAATGTAACGCGCTGGCTGACGACAACCACCACCCACAGACCAAAGTCCCTCAGGGCGCGGAGTCTAAGTCCCAGGCTGCCCTTCACCAGGGCCCCTGATGGTGGGGATGGACTTGACGCAGCCAGGAACCAGGTCGCGGCCCCCGAGACACCTCAGCTGCAGTAATGGCCGCCGCCAATGGCGTGTAGCTGGTGGAAGAGACAAAAGAGTAGTCAGACAAGCCGGGGTCAACAACAACAGGACAGAACAGTACAGGACAGCAGACGAGAATCACAGGTCACGAGCCGGGTTCAGCAACAGAGGGTCAGATCAAAGGAGAATACAAAGAATAGTCAAGACAAGCCGAATCAGATACCAGGAGAGTCACGAGAGTCAGAACAGAGTAACAGCAACACAAAGACACAAGACACAAGTGCAAAGAGCATGTGCGGGCCACAGGCTTATATGTCATCAGCCACACCCCTCTGGAGGATGGACCACAGAAACCTGAAGGCATAAAAGGACTCCCATCATGCACAGCAGAATCCAAGATGGACGCCAGCACATGCAGTAACATAACCTCAGGGAAAAGGTAGGACCTTGACATCTATTGACTCAACATGCCTCTCAGCAAATAGTTTGGGGTGTCTACTTTCCAAAAAGAGGTTGTTTTGCGGGGTGGGGGCATTTTATGCCCAGCATTAGAAGTTTATGGACACACATCATGGACACACATCATTCACTCTTCTAACCACCTGAAGACCAAGCCTTTTCTGACACTTTTTGTTCACATGAGAAAAATCTGTATTTTTTTGCTAGAAAATTACTTTAAACCCCCAAACATTATATATTTTTTAAAAGCAGACACCCTAGTGAATAAAATGGTGTGTGCTGCAATTTTTTATGTCACATAGTACTCGCACAGCGATTTTTCATTTGCAAATTTTTTGGAAAAAATATACTTTTTTTACTTTTAATGCACAAAAACACAATATATTGGCAATTATTTGGAAAATATAAAAGATGATGGTATGCCAAGTAAATAGATACCAAACACGACATGCTTTAAAACTGTGCATGCCCCATGCAATGACAACAAACTGCATACATTTTTAACACTTTAAAAGCCTTTACAAGCTAAAAGCTTTAGATTTACAGGGGAGGCCTAGGAATTACTGCCCTTGATCTGGCGTTCGCGGCGATACCTCACATACATGGTGCAACCACTGAGTCAAAGCTCGCGCATGCAGGTGCGTGCACGGGGGGGGGGGCGAGGGTGATTTTTTTTAAGTTATTTTGATTTTTTTTAATTATTTTTACACTGTCCCTTTCATTTTTTTTATCACTTTTAATGCTATCACAGGGAATGCAAATATCCCCTATAACTTCAATCAAATATTCTTTTTTGAGAAATCTAGGGTCTATCAGACTCTAGAAATCTCCTCTTCCCTTACATGATCTAATCTCACCAAAATCGGTGTGATCAGATGCTTTCCCAATTTACAAATGGCGCTGTTTATATCCTGCAAAATACTGATGAAATACTCGTAGCTTCTGATTTCTTAGACTATAGAGATGATTGGCACCATTCCAATCTCCAATCAGCTGTATAGTCACCTGGAAGAAACACCGGCTGCATTCTCAGGTTGCATTATCAGGACTGCCTGAGAAGACCATGGAAGGCAGCAGTGGCATCTCCTCCGCTGCTTGTAAAAGCAATCCTGCAGCTAATTAGCCACTAGGATTGCTTTTACATGCAAATGACGGGTAGGGCACGCGCATGGCTCTGCGTACCCCCTACCCAGAAATGCAAAATCACGTATATATACATGATTTTGCACACCCAGTAGCAATATTTCTGCTATAGGGCGGATGGGAAGCGGTTAAAGTATAACTAAAGGCAAAACTTTGTTTTTAGTATTGGATAGAGTGAAGAGGGATTAGAATCCCTGTCAGATTGTATTATTGTTTGTGCCCCCATTAGGGAGATTCACCCTCTCTATTTGTCCTGATTACCATTATCATTGAAAGTGAAAGCAAAGAAAATCCCAAATTGTGGGTTTTCCCCAGAAAGGTAATAGCGTAATGGAGACACTAGTTCTGGTGACCTGGGGGTCTGCAAGGGATTCCCTTAACTCGCAACGATTTCCTTTCACTACCTGTTTGGCAGGAAGTAAAGGGAAATCTCCGAAATGGATGGCGAAAAAAAATATATGTTGTTATAACCCTCCCTTGTTTTATTCAAAACAAAAAAAAATGTTTTGCCTGTAGTTCTACATTTAAAGGCTACTGCACAGGCACCGGGATTTACATAACTGTGATATCTAGAGGAAAGATTTTTTTCCAGGTAGTGAATGCTGTCCCTATATGATGCCTGAACAAAGATGGTAACTGTTTTATGAGGAGAAGATAGAGGAAGACATGTCAGGGGAAATACTATGGCCTATTTCAGAGATAATAAATACCTGTACCTGTTTAGCCTGTATAAACTGGACATTAACATATATATCTGACTCTCCCTTTGAATTACTTCAGAATATTATGTCATGCCACATTTTCATGTTGTAATGTGTCATTAAGTAAGCAGATGGAAGCAGGTATGGCTGTGCACCTATTTGTTCAATCTCAGACGTAGATGAGATGTAGATGATAGCACTTTTAATAATCCCTCTGCTGTGTCTAAGCTTCTTATTTCCAGGTGCAAGAACTAAACTGAAGATATATGGACACTGGGGCAATAGGGCATGGGAAGGGAGGCCAAGAAAACGCAATGTGATAAACATATCAGTAGGGAAGCATATGACACTATATCATTACCTCCTGCCCCACATTTTCTGTTGATGACTCTTTATGTACAGCATACATTATTTTAACTAAATATATAAATAGAATGTGAAATAGATGGAAAGCTACACCAACATATGGACAAAGCAAACAAGTTATATTAAAGGATTCTGTCATTGTTTGATTGGAAACATATGAAGACAGATGATTAGTCTGAGATAGATAGATAGACAGATAGATAGATAGATAGATAGATAGATAGATAGATAGATAGATAGATAGATAGATAGATAGAAAGATAGATAGATAGATAGATAGATAGATAGATAGATAGATAGATAGATAGATAGATAGATAGATAGATAGATAGATAGATAGATTAGCTCTGCTTCATTCCCTCGCTACCTCCACTGACCAACTTATTCACTGCCCAGGACATTGGCAATCATTTCAAAAACAAGATAGATGGACATCCTGATGAGCCCTCCAGATATCTACCTACTTAACATACCATGTCTATCACCACATTCGATACATTCTGTCTTTAACCCTGCTATTGCAGAAGAGATTGTTAAAATTTTCTCTGACGCACACCTAACCACTTGCTCCCTTCCAACTACACTGGTCAGCCTCTTGTTCAAATCTGCTTTCTAACCCACAACAAGCCTGATCCATCTTTTTGCTCCTGTTTACCTCCAAACTTCTAGAATGTGTAGTCTACAACCGTCTGAGCTGTTCTCTCACTGATAATAACCTGTACCCCTTACAGTCTGACTCCTGCCTACAACAAAACACCCACCAATCCTCAAAAAACTTTACTGCTTTGGCATTCAGGACTTCTGCTACCAAACTTAGTCCCACAACTTTTACATTGAGATCCATAGCACAACTATCCATACCTCTCCTCAAGCCTGGCCGCAATGTGTAATTCTGAACCCTGAGCTCTCAGACCACCCCATATCCAATCTCCTTCCAATTCTTGCCACCTTTACCTCTGTAACATTTCCAAAATATGCCCCTTCTCAACTAATGACACCACCAAGCTACCAATTCACTCCCGTGTTATCTCTTGCCTTGAGTACAGCAACTCTTTTATCAGTGTCCTACCTCTATGCAAGCTACCCACCTTTCAGTCTATAATGAATACTGCAACCAGACTCATCCACTTTACCAACCATTCAGTGTTGCCTAGCAAATAAAATTAAAAATATTAACAACATACAAAGCCATCCTGAGCTACATCACCAACCTAATGGATAGATTATTATATCTAGTCATAGATATGGTAATTATCCCTATAATTCAAGGAAGATGTTATAAACACAATCATGAAAAAAAATGTTTATTTTTTATTTTTCCCCAAGACCATTGTAACATTCTACAAAATAAAAAAAAAAAAAGTTAAAATACTTTTTACAAATTATTACAAAATATTTTTTGCAGGTGGTCATTATGCAAAATTGTTATCAACTCAACACCTTATCAACATAGGTGATTATTTATTAAATTAAAATTAAACCAATCTTTTCTTCAAATATCACCAAAACCGTTCTCTCTGCTCCTCACATGACCTCCTGCTCTCTAGCTCCCTTGTCTCCTCCTCCCATGCTTGTCTCCAGGACTTCTCCGGAGCCTCCCCCATCCTCTGGAACTTTCTACCCCAATCTATCCGACTATCACCTACTCTACCCACTTTTAGGTGATCTCTGAAAACCTATCTCTTTAGGGAAGCCTATCCCGCCTTCAGCTAATAACGGAATCTTCTATTCCTCCTATCAGTTCATTCCCCACAGTTATGACCTTTTGTACCACTAGCCCCTCCCTCTTAAATTGTAAGCTCCAAGGAGCAGGGCCCTCCTAACCCTCTTGTATTGAACTGTATCGTTGCTGTATTGTCTCCCTTTATATTGTAAAGCGCTGAGCAAACTGTTGGCGCTATATAAACCCTTTATATTAATATTAATAAAGTTAAAAGGAATCTGCTTTTCTAACAATTGCAAATCGTAAAAAAAAACAATGATCTGTCACTCAACCAGTTAGTTAAAATGATTGCAATATATTATTATTATTATTCAGAATTACAAGTTTACGCAGTGCTTTACAACATGAGGGCAGACAGTACAGTTACAATACAAATTAATTCAGGAGGATTCAGAGGGCCCTGCTAGTTAGAGCTTACAATCTAAGAGGGAGGGTCGAGAGATAAAAAAGGTAATTACTGTGGGGGATGGGCTGATGGACAAAATACATGTACAGTTGTTAGGTGAGGGTAGGATAGGCCTCTCTGAAGAGATGAGTTTTCAGGGATCACCTAAAAGTGGACAGTGATGGAGATAGTTGGACACATTGGGAAAGGGAGTTTTAGAGGATGGGAGCGGCTCTGGAGCAATCCTGGAGGCAAGCATGGGAGGAGATGACAAGGGAGCTAGAGAGCAGGAGGTCTTGGGAGGAACGAAGAGAACGATTTGGTTGGTATTTTGAGACCAGGTTAGTGATGTAGCTAGGGGTTGAGTTGTGGATGGCTTTAAAAGTTGTTGTAAGTATCTTGAATTTTATTCGTTGAGTGAGTGGGAGCCAGTGGAGGGACTGGCAAAGATTGGCGATTGAAAGGGCCAATATGATCACAGTGATCCTAAAACACTATAACACATACTAACTGGTAGAATAATATCACATGAAAAACCATGGGCATATTAGCAAATAAGCCTATAAAATATCGCAAAACCAATTTGTAAGTTATGAACGATTGGGAGGACATAACCACTTCACCTACAGATGAGTAGAAATAAGGGAAATTGAGGGGGAAAATGTCCAGAGGGAGCCTACAATAATCAACCAGAAGAAGAACTAGGAATAGGAGAAAAAGAGAAGGAAATAGGAAAAAAGAGGGAGGGGGTAAAGGGAGAAACCCCAGAGGCCTTGTGCTAGCTGTTGCATAAGGAATACCATATAATCAAAGCTTCAAAAAGCACATAGTCAACTGCAAGGGTGGCAAATGATTGAGTCATGTCTGCCTGGTATGTAGGAATTTGGCGTGGGTATTGTTGAGAACCGCCATAAGCCTTTTATTAATCATTGTACTTTGTACTCAGTGTTTTACCTCTTCGACCCTGTGGATCGGTGATTTCCATTGTCTGTTTCATCGCCATCGTACAGCACCAAACTCACTAGTTATATGGAATGGTGCGCATCGCTGCAGATGGCTGGTTCTGCTAAAAATCATCTTTGCAGTCTCTCCTTCACAGCCATTGGATGCTACACTGGACCTAATACATCACTTTCTGTGATTGGCGGAGGAGATTCAGCTGCTCCTCCTGCATTCACAGAACATGATGTATTGTAGGACAATAATAGTGTGCGTACTGTGTATGGAGGAGAGGGTAGAAGAGGCCAGACAAGGTTTTTTTCAGTAGCAAAAGCTGCTGTTAACTTTTATAGTGCCAGAGGATGGCAGCTCAGGGCAGTATCCTGTAGATGTAAAGTAGACACTGCAGGGATGATTTTTACCATATGCAGCCATCTGGAAGTGATGGGGTACACACCATTACTCATATCTAATGTGTAAAGCTCCAAAATGTATAATTTTTATGAAAAGTCTGTAACTATCATCCTAGAAGTAGAGAATATACTCAATGTACATGCTGGCTCATGGTCAGCCACGTACAGCCACTAGATCAAAATACCAACAAGACAACTGGATTTTTCAAAAGGAGTAGTGAACTGAAACCTCCAGTATAATTTCTGTAGCAGAAAATATTTTCAAATAGCTAATATATAAACTAATATGTGTTTCACAATACAAATGTTCCTTTTTTTGAAGTACTGTAGTACTGTAGATTAACTATACCTTTATTATTATTATTACACAGGATTTATATAGCGTCAACAGTTTGCGCAGAACTTTACAATATAAAGTGAAACAATACAGCAAGAATACAGTTTAATACAAGAAGGTTAGGAGGGCCCTGTTCCTTGGAGCTTATAATCTAAGAGGGAGGGGCTGGTAGTACAAAAGGAAAAAAACTGTGGGGGATGAACTGATAGGAGAAATAGAAGATTCAGTTATTAGCTGAAGGCAGGATAGGCTTCCCTGAAGAGACAGGTTTTCCGAGATCGCCTAAAAGTGATCAGTTTAGGCGATAGTCGGATAGATTGGGGTAGAGCGTTCTAGAGGATGGGGAGGCTCTGTAGAAGTCCTGGACATGAGCAAAGGAGGAGAAGACAAGAGAGCTAGAGTGCACGAGGTCATCGGAGCAGTGGAGAGGTCAGTTTGGGTGATATTTGGAGACAAGATTGGTGATTTAATTTGGGGCAACTCTTTTATCTTTTATAACTACATGTTCTGGAAAATTTGCAGATTGACAACTCCTATCATCATATTGTTCAGTGGTCCCAAATGAATAATAACTACTGCAGTAGGGAACAGACACCAAAAAGATATACTCAGCATCTTTACAAATAACCATTCTGTTTATTTGGCACATCTTTGAAGTTTTTTATACACATGTTTACAAAAGGTATCACATTAATATTGCAATTGTACTTATAATGTGACAAGGGGCTTTGCAGGCTAATCTCTTATCAGGACTTGAAAGAATGCAAATATGTAATAAAAATATTAGTGCCATGTGCAACGCATAAGCAAAGTATACAGTGGGGCAAAAAAGTATTTAGTCAGCCACCAATTGTGCAAGTTCTCCCACTTAAAAAGATGAGAGAGGCCTGTAATTGGCATCATAGGTAGACCTCAACTATGAGAGACAAAATGAGAAAAAAAATCCAGACAATCACATTGGCTGATTTGGAAAGAATTTATTTGCAAATTATGGTGGAAAAAACTTTTCTGCCCCACTGTACATAATGGAATACAGTTTTATGCAGAATTTATATTTCTTTCTCACACTGTAAACTGCTTGGAGAAAGATTCTCACATCTACTGTATCATTGTTCAAGCTCCCATTAGATATCACTTTGCTTAGTGCTGCAGAAGGTATTGGCACTTAATAATAATTGTAATAATGATAGTGAAACTGGATGAAAACATTTACGTGAGAGCTTAGCTTTAAACCTCATTAGCTCGATTACTTAAATTGACTTTCAACAGATAACGAAATGGCCAATTCATCTTCACTGAGGAATTAGCTTTAACGACAAACAATTTTCTCTCTTATTTTCTCAACACATTCATGTCAGCTGAGGGCTAATATTTTGTGACTTTCGGCATCAGGTTTTAATGGGAAACATCTTCAAAGATTCAGAGGTAATCAGAATATTATCTGAGGAAGATACACTGTGATGCTCCCTGATAACCTCTGTTAACTGACATTGGAACTATGTGGGGGCAATTTAAACAAACATCTGGATACTGAGTTTAGACATTCTCATTGAGAAACACCAGACAAATCCTCCCGACTTGCAATAATAAATATTTCAGCACAATCTAAATGAACTGATCTCAAATCCTGTTTTCAATTATTTGTGTCTTAAAAATACAGCATGGTTAATCATGCTCGCCAAGAATTTCTTTTGAAGGTATTTTGATTTTTGCAGCGCAGTCTTGTTTTAAATGACTTCATTTTCGATTTGAAGTAAAGGAATACTTTTGACAGCAAAGTAAAATGGGCCGAGTTAGAAAATTGCTATATAGAACAGTCTTGTTTTGATGTTTCTCCTTACATCATAATATTTTTTTGAGCTAAGTATTTTCTGACAAAGTGAGTTTTAATGTGTCATAGAACATTTGCATGCCAATATATATATTTATAAGTGAGATAAGCAGATTCTTGAATTGTTTTTTTTATCCATCAATATGAAATAAGGTAACGTACACTAGGATATCTGTCCATTTATTTACAGGGCAGTTTTAGTCATTGGAAAGAATGGCATTTGCCTTGAGGTTATTGGGAAAGTCTACTCAGCAGCCCATAAGTAGGTACAAGTAGGTAGAGTGATGGTTGATGTTCCTAAAGCTGGCTCCCAGTCAGGGGCAGACTGACCATCTGGAAACTTGGGCACTGCCCGAGGGCCCGGGGTCAGTAGGGGGCCCCATGCGATGCTCCTGGCACCTTTTTCATAGGCTTTTTTGAGTTTGGGCAAGGACACAGGGGCCCCATGATCCCCTATTGCCTGGGGGCCCCATGAGTTGTCAGTCCGCCCCTGCTCCCAGTGGACTGAATGAAAAAAAAACTGAATCGACTCCCCCATCCACACAATCAACGTAAATTAAGGAATCCTCCCTGCTGCACTATTGTGTTCTGACAGTTGGGGGATATATCCACTGTTTGAATACACAGATCACAGCTGCAGCAATTGGCTGCAACTGCTGATCAAGCAGCTTTTTTCCAACAGATCTCTTCAACAGACGTTGATTGATAAATCAACTTCTGTTGAGTGGCAGTGGCCAGCTGGTTTAGCAGGCAATGGCCATCCATGGACAGCTTTAAAATCACCTTGCTGCCAACATACAAAATTGCAAGCAAATTCACAGAAAAGTATTTTAAATGCCTACTTCATGTGTTTTTTTCTTTCCATAAATAATTTTATACGCATGTGCGATCTCCTTTGAATTTGCTTAAATATTTGACCACTTCAGAATTAGTCAATTCTGTAGCACATGCCCTTCCTCCTTGTATGTCATAGCCCTCTCCTTTCTAAGGCTCCATGCACACTAGATTTTTTTATAGGCTCAAAAAACACTAGAAAAACCGCTAATAGTGGTTTTCTGTCAGCTTGTAGTAGCATTTTAGTAGCGTTTAGAAGCATTTATGAGTGTTAGCATATTTACAGTACAGTAGAAAAAAAAAAACTAAAAAAGCTGATAGGAACATTTTAGTAGCTTTTAAGAGCGTTTAGAAGTGATTAGGAGAGTTCAGCTTTTTTTCTGTTGAAAAAATGCTTCCAATAACTCTTTTTTTTTCTGCTCCTAAATGCTGAAGCTTGAAAAACACTACTAGCTTAAAATAGTGTGCATGGACACATAGGATAACACTATTTAGCTTCTGGGAGCAGAAAAAAATGCTAACAGCTTCTAGGAGCTTAAAAAAATGCTAGTGTGCATGAAGCCTGAGTGTGTCTAATTGTCTAATGACTCTCTGTGCTGGCTCAAATCCTCTGCTTCTACTTTATCTCATTACATATGTAGCTTTCAAGGTAGGAATGAAGGGGAATACTATAGAGCAGGGGTCTCTAAACTTTCAAAACAAAGGACCAGTTTACTGTCCTTTAGACTTTGGGGGGCTGGATTGTGGCCAATGGGAATAGTGCCTGTGGTCAGTAGCAGGAGGAGGAGGAATAGTGCCTCGTCATTGGTATTACTTTGAGGAAAAGTACCCCATTCTTCTTGTCAGTGGGAGAAATAGTGCCCCATCATTGGTATCAATGGGAGGAGTAGTGTCCCACCTTAGTATTTCTGGGAGGAATAGTACCCCATCATTGGTATTAGTAGGAGGATTAGTGCCCCTTCATTGGTGTCAGTGGGAGGAATAGTGCCCCATCATTGGTATCAGTGGGAGGAATAGTGCCCCATCATTAATATTAGTGGGAGGAATAGAGCCCCATCATTGGTGTCAGTGGGAGGAATAGTGCCCCATCATTAAAATTAGTGGGAGGAATAGAGCCCCATCATTGGTGTCAGTGGGAGGAATAGTGCCCCATCATTAAAATTAGTGGGAGGAATAGAGCCCCATGATTTGTGTCACTGCAAAGGAATAGTGCCCCATCATTAATATTAGTGGGAGGAATAGAGCCCCTTCATTGGTGTCACTGAAAGGAATAGTGCCCCATCATTAATATTAGTGAGAAGAATACTGCCCCATCATTACTATCAGTGGAAAAAATAGTGCCCCATCGTTGGTGCCAGTTGGGAGAATTATGCCCCTCTGTTGGTGTCAGTGTTAGTAATGGTGCCTCAAATCAGTGGGAGGATCAGTGCTGCAAGGGCTGGATAAAGGCCACCGTTGGGAGATCCTCGGGCCACAGTTTGGAGACCACTGCTATAGAGTGTCATTTGAGTGACAACTCTGAGTCTTCTGGGGTTGCTGACATCAAATACAAGATGGTGGCCCCCAGCACCAGTCCCAGGACTTTGGCATTTCTACATAAGAGAGGCTTTAACTAGTAAATAACATGCATACAATATGTCAAATGCATATGTAATCTAATGAGAAGATTGTTTTTGAATTGAATGGTGTAAAAAAGAAATTCTATTTGAACAAAATCTGTACTGAAAGAAATAAGGAGATGCCTAGGCTATGTCTTCATTATAGTCATTAACTGGAACAAGTATGCAGTTCTTGAAGTATAGTACTGTGCAAATGTTTTCTACAGCTGTGAAAAAATGCTGTAAATTAAGAATGCTTTCAGAAATAGAGGTATGGTTTATTTTTTTTATCAATTAATAAAATGGAAAGTAAATGAACAGAAGAGAAATTCAAATAAAATGAATATTTGGTGTGACCGCCCTTTGCCTTCAAAACAGCATCAATTTCTGAGCATTGAGGACATCATTGATCCTGATCAAATCTCCAACTCCATTTTCAGAAATGCAGCCCCAAACTTGCAAGGAACCTCCACCATGCTTCACTGCAGACACTCATTATTGAACCGCTCCCCAGCCCTTTGGCGAACAAATGCCTCCTGCTACAGCCAAATATTTCAAATTTTGACTCATCGTATTGGGCACCAAGTGTTATTATTCTGCAACCCAGTTCCTATGCTTTGTACATAGTTGAGACACTTAGCCTTGTTTCCAGGTCAAAGGTATGGCTATTTGGTGGCAATTCTTCCATGAAGACCACTTCTGTCCAGAATTCTCTGGGAGGTGTACCTGGGTCCCACTGGTTTCCACCAGTTCTGTGCTGATGGCACTGCTGGACGTCTTCCAATGTCAAGGAGAAGTAAGTATGATGTATCTTTCATCTTCTGTATTAAGTTTCTTTGGCTGACCACTACACCTAAGGTCCTGAGCATTGTTTCATTTCTTTGTGCTTCTTCAAAGAGCTTGATGAATTGAATTGATGCTGGTTGGAAGCCAAAGGGTAGTCACACCAAATATTGATTTGATTTAAATTTTTCTTCTGTTTGCTCACTTTGCATTTTGCAAATTGATGAAAATAAACAATTAAAAAATATATATTTTAAAGCATTCTTACTTTAAAGTATTTCTTTATGCCTGACTACAACTTTTGCACAGTACTGTATGTTGTAAAAATAAGGATTCTGTGGGTACGTTGCAAGAATAGAATGGTTTGTTGAAAAAAAGGTTTTCTGATATGATTTTTCTTGTTTCACAAAAGCTTTTTCAAGATTTCACAATCATGAGAAGTTAAACAGAGTTCAGCAGGTATACAATCATCTCATAGAAAATCATGAGATACAAGAGTATATACTGTATAACCAGCTTCACAAGGGCCAGCAGTGAGAAGCCTAGTTTTGTCAGATAAAAGGGGAGGTAGCACAAGTATTATTCTAGGTGTCGCACAGCATTATTCAACCACATGAACCTGGCTCCCAACCCACCCAACCATGCGGTTGCTGTGGTCTTTATTCACAGAACTTAAGTGTACCATGTCATCACTCAGGGCCCAAACAGCTGGATGGAGAGGAACATATGGAACCATTAAAGGGCCCACATGGTTGTCTAGTTGGTGAGCTAGGCCATGTATATATTTTCAGGGACAGGAGAAGAGTAGAACAGTAAGGGAGGAGGGGAAAGAAAGTAAAAAATGGATGGGGGAAGGGGAGAGGTAGGGAAAAGAGGAATTTAGGGAAGGTATAGTGAAGTATGAACTATTGTTCCCAGGGAACATAGGAGATCATCGGCTTCTCATCCTTATGTCTCCATAACTGGTGGGGGCGCCTAGAATCCTCTGCCTTAACTTAAGGAGAAATAGAGCAGTTTCTCAAGCAAGATCAGCTTGGGCACTGCCGTAGATTCCCAAACAGATCCTGGGGGTGAAGGGAGTCCTCGTCCTGACATGCTTTTTTCTTCTCGCTAACTGAATTTTTATTGCAGCACAATTTAAACTAAAATTAGAGCAATATTTTTGAGTTAAGCAGGTGGAGTTTATGTAACTATCAATCAGAAAGCCAGTCAATTTTCACCCAGCACACACACACAACCAATGAACTGTGTAGATAGGTCAGGATCCCAGATGCAGTACGCACAGTAATGGTATGTCTATGTTTCATTGCACTCAAAAGATATTTTAATTCATTCTTTTGCTTGGCTCTAACCTGCTTTTTTCAGTTTTTCTCTCTATACATGGTCACATGATTGCACTGGAATAATTTTTTACATACATGTTTCAGATCAGTATTGCACCAAAGCATTGTCAATGAGTTATCCTTACATAAGACATGTAAGTGAGGAATATTTTGAATCGATATGTATGCTTTTATTGTGTGATGACACCAAGTAATTTCCGAATTCTGCATTGTAAAATACATCAAAGTTAAAACGAAACTTCAGGCATACATACAGTTGCAAGAAAAAGTATGTGAACCCCTTGGGATTACGTGGAGTTTTGCATGAATTGGGCATAAAATGTGCTCTGAACGTCATCTAAGTCACAACAATAGAAGAACACAGTCTGCTGAACATAATACTACACAAACAGTAGATGTTGCCATGGTTTAATTGCACATAACATGTAAACATTCACAGTGCAGGGAGGAAAAAGTATGTGAACCTTTTGACTTAATAACTGGTTGACCCTCCTTTGGCAGCAATAACCTCAACCAAACGTTTCCTGTAGTTGCAGATCAGACCTGCACAACGATCTGGAGTAATTTTGGACCACTCCTCTTCACAAAACTGTTTCAGTGTAGCAATATTCTTGGGATGTCTGGTGTGAATCGCTCTCTTAAGGTCATGCCACAGAATTTCAATCGGGTTGAGGTCAGGACTCTGACTGGGCCACTCCAGAAGGTGTATTCTGTGCTGTTGCAGTCATTGTTTTGTTGAATTACTTGTATGCTTTGGGTCATTGTCCTGTTGCATCACCCATCCTCTGCGGAGCTTCAGTTGGTGGACAGATGGTCGTACGTTTTCCTGCAAAATGTATTGATAAACTCTGGAATTCATTTTCCCATCAATGACAACAATCCATCCAGGCCCTGAGGCAGCAAAACAGCTCCAAACCATGATGCTCCCTCCGCCATGTTTCACAGTGGGGATGAGGTTTTGATGTTGGTGTGCTGTGCCTTTTTTTCTCCACACATAGTGTTGTGTGTTCTTCCCAAACAACTCAATCTTGGTTTCATCTGTCCACAGTATATTTTGCCAGTAGTGCTGTGGAACATCCAGGTGCTCTTTTGCAAACTTCAAACGTGCTGCAATATTCTTTTTAGACAGCAATGGCTTCCTCCGTGGTGTCCTCTCATGTACTCCATTCTTGTTTAATGTTTTCCTTATTGTAGATGTGTCAACAAAAATGTTAGCATGTGCCAGAGATTTCTGTAGGTCTTTAGCTGACACTCTGGGATTCTTCTTTACCTCATGCAGCATTCTGCGCTGTGCTCTTGCAGTCATTTTTACAGGACGATCTTGCCTAGGGAGAGTAGCAACAATGCTAAACTTTCTCCATTTGTAGACAGTCTGTCTTACCGTGAACACGTGAACATCAAGGCTTTTGGAGATACTTTTGTAACCCTTTCCAGCTTCATGCAAGTCAACAATTCTTGATCGTAGGTCTTCTGAGAGCTCTTTTCTGCGAGGCATGGTTCACATCAGACAGTGCTTCTTGAAACCAGTAAACCCACAACAGGTGTGTGTTTTTTAAGGGCAGGACAGCTGTCAGCAACACATCCAATATTATCACACTGATTGGAGTCAAGGTTGGCTCACTCCTGGCTCCAATTAGCTCTGGGAGAAGTCATTAAGCTAGGACCTCACATACTTTTTCCTCCCTGCACTGTGAATGTTTACATGTTATGTGCAATTAAACCATGGCAACATCTAATGTTTGTGTAGTATTATGTACAGCAGACTGTGTTCTTCTATTGTTGTGACTTAGATGACGTTCAGAGCACATTTTATGCCCAATTCATGCAAAACTCCACGTAATCCCAAAGGGTTCACATACTTTTTCTTGCAACTGTATATAAAAACACTATATAATTTGGTTATTCACTTGTAAATTAATTTTATATTTTAACAATTTTATTTCAATACTGAGAAATTGCAAATAAAGCAGTTCAATAAAATAACAAAGATATGGCAGGGCAGTTGGTTGGTGATAAGGTGAACAGCTGTAAAGCATATAGTTCGGTGGTTGGAGGTTCACAGCATACAAGAATGTGAACATTAAATGGTGCTAGCAATGAGCGAATGTACTCACCACTTAATTCAATTAAGCTTAAATAAATAAGTTCTGGCCAATTTCAAGGTTAATAGGCAAAATATTGTCAAACAAATAGCATTAGAAGCTTGGCACTTTTGTGTAGACATGTACCACTGTGAAAAACAATTTTAAAACATATCATTCAGAAGCGAGTGTGCTCTCCATATTATATGACCCTAAGGGTGACATGGGAAAAAACAACAATCCTTCAAACTACACGCTTGGGAGTTGCATTTAGACTGTATGCAGTGTTATGGAACTGTACAGTTCTCACTGACAGCATTAGCCACACTGTATTCTGGCACCACATAATTTGCTATTTGTAATACATATTTTTTACATTATTCGTTGGCTTACAAAAAGCAACTGTACCCCAATATAATTCACTTCAACTTAAATATATTTTTAGGTAGTATTAGGTTTTTGCACTTCAAAACCATATTCCTACATTCCAGAGATGACACAGTTGTTATACTGAAATAAAAATTGCAGAGACACATTTCAGAAATAATAGCTGGACATATAGCACAGTGGCTGGAGATTATGTAAGCTTGAATATGTTGCTATGTAAGACTGAGCGATAAGGCAGCTTTTATCATGAAATGAAAAATAGAGTGTTATAGTATTTTACAAACAGGTGCCAGAAATATTGTACAGACTCACTGTGCATTATGTAAGCAGTTTTACTAGGCAACAATATAGGAGGGAAAGGCAAAATCGGTTTTATCATGAAGTAAAAATTGTATTTTTTCATATCAGAGACAACAGCCAGAAATATTGCACAGACTCACTGCACATCATGTAAGCAGTTTTACTTGGCCACAATAAAAGAGGGAGATAAGAAGAAGGTTTTATTGTGAAATACAATTTAAAATAGAAATCATATGGTACACACTACAATTTCTACAATCTCTTGTAGGCCTAATTGGCTAAACCACACCCCATATTAAAAAAAACAATTTGATGTCAATATTTTTCAGATTAAAAAATAAGTAATGTAGTACATATTGCATACGTAGTTTGCCTACATTTTCTTGTAGGACTCACCGGTTACACACATCATTTAGCTTTGCAAGAAAAAAATTATTTCAAGTATATATTTATTTTTAGATTATAATAGAAGTAATATGGTACAGACTGCATGGACATAATTTTAAAATATTTCTTGTAGACCTCATTTTCTAAAACACATGCCTCATGAGGCTTTTCAGGACAAAAAAAGTGTATATTTGTCATTGGTAAAACAAGGCAATAGTGTACAGAATGTATTGACAGTATTTCATCAATCTCTTGTATGCATTTTGAAAATGACACACCACATGCAATATTACAGCACACAAACTTACAATTAAGTGTATACATTTGACACAAAAAGGAAAAAAAATGTTTTAGTGACTCCACAGACAGTATTTCATCACTATTGGTAGCCTGCATTTTGAAGAGGAGTGACAACAGCCAGCTTTAAAACAAAAATTCATCCTTAGAGTATATTTATTTTCCATATATGTCAGCTAAATGGTATACTGCTTACAAACAGTATTTAAAAAATGTTATTGGCTGCATTTTGAACAGAAGAAACACCAGGAAGCTTTTAATGTAAAAAAATCATCATTAAAGTGTTTTTACTGACTCCATGTATAGTATGTAAGCAGTTTTACTAGACAGCAGTTTAAGGAGGAGAGATAAGGTAGGAATTTCAGAGAGGCAATTGCTACAAATTTTACTGATTGCCAGAGTAGTGGAATAGGACAAGAACTAGGACACACAGGCCATGATTTATCCTGCAGTAATTTTGCAGTTAAGACCTAGCTGTGGAAACATTATGTGTAGCACCCTGACAGTGCATGATCAACTGAATACCTTCATTAGCCAGACCTGGCTGGTGCATTCTAAAAAATGCTTTAAAGTATTGCTCAGGCAGCCACCACCACTGCTGATATTATTTTCACCGACCTTAGGATCATAGGCACATTTCTCATGAAAAGGGATCCTGACACTCTCTGGAAAGATGGCCAAGAGGCATTTCCACAGCACCTCATCCAAGTGGCAACATTTGGGATAGTAGCCATCTGGATAGTATCCATCTGGGATAGTAGCATAAGATCTAGCATTTACCCTTTTTATCGGAGATCCAAAAGAGTGGCCGAACAATAATGGCCCCACTCTTTTATGGCCTGATTCCTGCGGTCCTTGTGCCATCACTGCAGCTTAAATGAGTCCATTCGCCAACAATGTCCTCAATGACCTCACCACACCCACATACTTCCGGGGTTTGGGAAAGGTGAAACATAACCTTGGAAGCCTGCCCCATATCCTCCTCACCCCAATCCTCCTCCACATGACCCTCTACTGCCTGCTGCTTCCTCAAAGGAATGGAGTCACACATGAAAGGATCCCACAGGCCCTGAGATAGAAGGAAGTCCTCCTTTTCTTCCTGCTTTCCTGCTGCTGTGTTTCCAGTGCCCAGTCTATTAGGTCATACTGTGTTTGCTGCAGCAGGATCATTAGAGGGATCGTGTTGCTGATCCCTGTGTTGTCACAGCTCATCATCTCTTCAAATGGTGACACAAGGGTACATGTGTCCAGAATCAGGAACCACTGACATGTTGAAAAGAACCCCAGAGCCTATCCTTATCCCATACTTGCACACATACACATTGAAGGCCCTCTGTGGCAGGTGCATCTGCTGTAGCATGGCCAAGTTCAAGTTCCAGCACATGGATGTATCAAACATCATGAGGCAGATCAGGTAGCTTGTGATGCCACTACACTTCAGCTAGACAAACACTTGTTGGATATGACCGCCCGAAGTGATCACTCTTCTAGCCTGCTGCAAGACATCATGGAAGCCAGGGTACCTAGTCAGGTACCACTTCACCACCAGGTTGAAGTTGTGTGGCAAGGTAGTGTGTGTGTGAACATTCCCTTATGAGAAGTAGACAGCGGGTTGGTGCTGGTGTCACACACAAACTTTCAAAAAGGAAATGCTCAAGGAAAGGAAAGTTCCATCTTAAAAAATTCTGTAAATACTTGGAGGAGTCACCGGTAATGTATCAGAGTACCAAAAATATGGTAAAAGCCTGGTTTAGACTCAACCCTAGGGTATAAATGTATAGAAAGGTCTCTATTACCTAGACAATCCAGCAGTTCCACTTATATAATGTAAATCATAAACATTTTACTGAAAAATTACACATTAACTAAAATCTTTTAGTTTTAGTAAATCAACCCCATTGTAAGTACACTATGTTGCCAAAAGTATTGGGACGCCTGCCTTTACATGCACATGAACTTTAATGGCATCCCACTTTTAGTCCGTAGGGTTCAATAATGAATTGGCCCACCCTTTACAGCTAAAAGAGCTTCAACTGTTCTGGGAAGACTGTCCACAAGATTTAGTAGAGCGTCTATGGGAATGTTTGACCATTCTTCAAGAAGCGTATCTGTGAGCTCAGGCACTGATGTCGGATGAGAAGGTCTGGCTCGCAGTCTCCACTCTAATTAATTCCAAAGGTGTTCTATCGGGTTGAGGTCAGGACTCTGTGCAGGCCAGTCAAGTTCCTCCACCCTCATCCATGTCTTTATGGACCTTGCTTTGTGTACTGGTGCGTAGTCATGTTGCAACAGGAAGGGGCCATCCCCAAACTGGTCCCACAAAATTGGGAGCATGAAATTGTCAAAAATGTTTTGGTATACTGACGCCTTAAGAGTTCTGGAAATTGCCAAATCCAGACATGTCCATCAGATTGTCAGAGAAGCGTGATTCATCACTTCAGAGATCACGTCTCCACTACTCTCGATTCCAGTGGCGGTGTGCTTTACGCCACTGCATTCGCCACTTTGCATTGCACTTGGAGATGTAAGGCTTGGATGCAGCTGTTCGGCTATGTGAACTCATTCCATGAAGCTCTCTACGCACTGTTGTGCTAATCTGAAGGCCACATGAAGTTTGGAGGTCTTTAGCTATTGACTCTGCAGACAGTTGGCGACTTCTGCGCACTGTGCACTTCAGCATGCGCTGACCCCACTTTGTGGCTGATTTGCTGTTGTTCCCAGTTGCTTTTGCTTTGTTACAATACCACTAACAGTTGACCGTGGAATATTTTGTAGCAAGGAAATTTCATGGATGGACTTACTGCACAGGTGGCAACCTATCAGGGTACCACGCTTGAATTCACTGAGCTCCTGAGAGCGACCCAATCTTTCACAATTGTTTGTAGAAGCTGTTTGCATGCCGAGGTGCTTGATTTTATAAACCTGTGGCCATGGAGGTGATTGGAACACCTGACTTCAATGATTTGGAGGGGTGTCCCTATACTTTTGGCAATATAGTGTATGTCCTTTTAGAGTGAGACCTCAACCCGTTCCAGTTTACAGTAAATACATGTTTTAATATATACCAGAATTGGCTAGGGTAGAGAGGGTGTTCACAATCCATCTTTGAAGAATTGCCTTCCTTTGGACTGCTGGTAATATTAGGGTGAGACGCTTGGCCCCTTTAGAAAATCTCTGACTAACCTGGCAAACTCAAGTGTGTACTACCTGGCGCCAAAATTGTTTGATATGGGGACAAGCCCAAAGACTGTGACAACAGTCAGCATTTAAATTGGTTGTAAAGGCTCAAGGTTTTTAACCTTCATGAAGGTAATAAACCTTCTATGTACAGCATCCCACCAGCCCCCCCTAATACCTAAGCCACCTCTCAATCCAGCGATGTGCACTGGAGTCTCGGCTAGTTGGGACTCCCTCTCCTCATTGGTTGAGACAGAAGCCGGAGCCATTGGCACCCACAGTGAAGGGACACACGGAGCAGCGGGTGCCCCCATAGCAAGCTGCTTGCTGTGGGAGCACCCGACAGGAGGGAGGGTCCAGGAGAGCCTGCAGGGAACTAGAGAAGAGGAGCTATCCGGCTGCTCTGTGCAAAGACACTGTACACAACAGGTAAGTATAGACATGTTTGTTATTCTTTCTGAAAAAAAAATAAGCCTTTAGAATCACTTTAAGGCAGTTGTCTGAGTCAGAAAGTTCTAAATATAGTATACATTCTATGAAAAAAGATGAAAGAATATTTCCCTAAATTGTAGTAAAGATAGTGTTCACAAGGATAATTTTATATTAAGTAGTTGAGTTACATCAATTATGGAAGTGCTGTACTTTTGTACACATTTTGGAAGTCCATTTGTGCGTTTTGTGTAAATCAGAGTGTTTCACAAGAACAAATTATATTTAGAAATGGCTTTTGAATTTACATTTGGAGTTAGTAGCATTTTTCTGTAGGGAATTAACCCAGTTCTTTGCTTAAGTCATGCGTAGAAATTTGAAAAATGTATGATTGAGCTTGAAATATAGCATATACCTTATACTTGTTGAGATATTTGGAAATTAGTTAAGGATTTCAGATACTGTAGGAGCCTTTTGTGTACAGACATTAAAAAATTTCCAGGCCTTCAGGCCTTTTGCTAAGCTCGCTCCTTCCCTGCTGCTCGGGATGCGCTCCCTGGAGACTTTGGCCAATGGAGATTCTCCTTTCCAGCATCCAGCTTGTAGGTAGTCTCCCCTCCCAAGCTCCACACTCCAGTCTCCTCTCAATCCATCTTCCACTCAACTCCAGCAATTCACTCTACTCACTCTTCCACATTTAAGGGTTGTCCTTGAACACCATTCCCAGCCCTCTGCGTGGGGATTGGCTAAGGTCCCTCAAACATGCAGATCTAGGCCTCCTCCCCCCACCCTTCCAGAAAGTTTTATGTGTTTCTGGAAGGGTGGAAGAGCTCCAGAAGCCCTGACCTGTAGAGCCTCCCAGCCTGTCCTGAGGTGAACTCACTACCTCACTCCCAGGCTGACTCATCCCATGCTGCTACCCAGGTCTAACTACAAAACAACAAACAAAACAACAATACCTTGAGGGCGCTACACCCACATTAGCAGAAGGTCAAATAGCCTACTGTTGAGGTCAGATTGATTGAGTAAAATGGGGAAAGTTTGGATTAAATAAAGAAAGAAGGAAAAGGTTACCATTTAGGAAATAGGAGACCTTAAAAATGGCCATGTGGCAAAATCTTTTTTCATTATTAAGATAGATGATGAGATGTTAGGGGCATAGAGACGAGTCAGATTTTTGGGGACAAAAACACCTACGTATTCAAACATATACTGTATACATTATTTGGCCCATTGATGAATAAGTTACAGCACCAAGAAGATTTATGTTTTGTTTAAAAATAAAGTGCAGCAGATTTGTCAAAGTTGATTGTATATCCAGTAATATTCCCGATTTGAAGAATGACGCTTATGATGCAGGGTAAGGACTTACTGGAATTAGAGATAAAGAGCAACACGTCAACAGATTTGCTGGGATTTTTAGAGTAGTAGGGCTGAATTGGATTCCATTGAACTGCAGGTGCTTTCCAAAAGTCTAAAGCCAAAACAATTGTAGTCAGCATTTAGTAGTACAATGAGACTATATGTGGCAGATAGTTTTGAACATTTATTAGGTTTAGGTATCAAAGCCTCCTTTTAAAGAAGGGAATGGGGCTATGAGAATAACATTGCATCATTTTTTTAAAAGGGGAGTGACACAGGACTCTAGAGGTTTAAAAAATTCAGACGGTGGACCATATGGTCTAAATGTTTTAGCTTTAGGCAATAACCTACCGGTAATTAATTGTCTAAGCTATTTTATTTTTTATGAAACTAGGGCAAACACCTGATATCAGGGTCTTAAAATTCCCTGTAGAGTAGAGCTCAGACTGGGAAAAGGAGCAGCAGCACTAAGCCCTGGTTCCCATTTGTGCGGGCTGTGTTGCCCACATTTGCTTGGCCACAGCAACCTATTCATTTCAATGAGCTGCCGTGCCTGCATTTTCCACAAAACAAAGCTGCATGCACCTTTTGAAAAATGTACTGTGGGCTGAGATGCGTGGTGGTGTCATTCAGAATGAATGGCAGCCCCTACACATCTCATAAGAGCAGCACAATTTGGCTGTGAGTGGTTACGGGTACAGGAACAGATGCAAATTCTGTACCCGCAACCAGTACGCACAGTGTGAAACAGGGCTAAGAACCAATTGGGTGTGCCGCCTTGCACATGTGCTGATAAGTTACTCCTTCATTTTTCCATTACAGGGCAAGGTATTCACTTTGTATGAGTACCTTAGAGTGGTCATAAAGTCTCAATTTGTTTCCCTTCATGCATTCTATGCTATGTGTGCAGCAGCCCCCGATACATACCTGAACCCCATATCGATCCAGCGATGTGCACGAGAGCCTCGGTTGTCCCGGGTCTCTCCCTCCTCGTTGGCTGAGACAGCAGCGGGAGCCACTGGCCACTACTATCAATCACAGCCAGTGAACCAATAAGGAGAGAGCAGGGGGCAGGACTGAGCCGCATCTGTGTGGGAATGGAGACAGAGCAGTGGCTAGGGAACAAACCTGTACATGAACCTGCACACAGCAGTGGCTCGGGTACAACCATACCAAGCCTCTTGCCGGGAGGGCACTTGGCAGGAGAGAGGGACCAGGAGTGTCGGAGGGGGACCCAAGAAGAGGAGGATTGGGGCTGCTCAGTGCAAATCCATTGCACAGAGCAGGTAAGTATGACATGTTTTTATTTTTAAAAAAATCTACCTTTACAATCAATTTAAATCATGCTATGAAAAGTATAACAAAAAACTGCCACTTTATTAAAATCCCAATATCACCACCCCAGGCTGTGCTAGGCACCCTATCTTTATACGTACCCTTACCAATACTGGCCTGTAAACATCCTGATACTTTGGGTTATGGGGAATTATTTGGAGTGCATAGCTCAAGGCATGAGCAGCCCATCTCCAGGCCCTAAGGTTGGCACATGGGCACATGGTGGCAAGGAGCATGTCATATATGTAGTTGTTGGCAGTTGCAGGTGACTTTGCAGGGGGCAACAGCAGACATTGATGCTAGAGCTAAAGTAGGCAAGATAAACATAGGCTGTTTAGGGTACCTAGCATAGTGTGGGAGTTGGGTTTTGGATTTTGTTCAGCTACTTTTAGGTTTACGTTTAGTACCTGTATTTTGGCATTCCAGTGTCGTATTTATTGTACATGTTCTTGAAAATAGCATGCTTTTGTAGCGAATTAAAAATGACAATAGGGCGTAGATTATAAGTGAGTTTATAAAAATCACATATTGTCCAGGTGATCATATTGTATTTTGAAATTGAAGAACAACCAACAGGAATGAATTCTTTCTTATCTCCATTTGATCCTACGTGCAATAGAGGGACACACTGTTGTAGTTAAGTGTCTGACAGCATCTTTATTATTTCATGTCAGCCAAACAACTGAAAACGTGTCTCCTGAGACATTAAGACCTTTTCTCTGCCTGTATGGATTTTACGTGCACTAACTTATTTTGTAAGAAATATCTAGAGAAATTATGTAGAGATTGGAGTCACTTTGGATGACATGTACTCAATATATTTTCCAGAAGACATTTAGAGACTAGGAACACTGTTTATGACTTAGAAATGTTTTCCTTCTGCTGTCAGGGAGTAAAAATTGATCTTCGGTGGCTGAACAGTCACAGTAATGGGCTTGCCAAGTTTCTTGTCTGCAGTCTAAAGTGTTGGCTTTGCAAGAATTATCTTCTTTTGTCTGTTTTAAACCTATACAGTCTGTAATACTGAAAAAAACTAAAGACCTTACACTATTATGGTGGCTCAAAAATGCTCATTCAGGTCCATTTTGCTCCACATGCCTTGTTATTCAGATCCTGCTAGCAGGAAGGATTAAATTATACACTCACCGGCCACTTTATTGAGTACAACTTGCTAGTACCGGGTTGGGCCTCCTTTTGCCTTCATTCTTTGTGGCATAGATTCAACAAGGTTTTGGAAACATTCCTCTGAGATTTTTGTCCATATTGACACTATAGCATCACGCAGTTGCTGCAGAATTGCCGGCTGCACATCCATGATGCAAATGTCCCGTTCCACCACAGCCCAAAAGTGCTCTATTGGATTGAGATCTGGTGACTGTCGAGGTCATTGGAGTACAGTAAACTCATTGTCATGTTCAAAAAACCAGATTGAGAAGATTTTGGCTTTCTGACATTATCCTGCTGGAAGCAGCCATCAGAAGATGGGTACACTGTAGTCATACAGGGATGAACATGGTCAGCAACAATACTCAGATAGGCCGTGGTTTTTAAATGATGCTCAATTGGTACTAAAAGGCCCAAAGTGTGCAAAGAAAATATCCCCCACAATCATTACACCACCAGCCTGAACCGTTGGTACAAGACAGGATGGATCTGTGCTTGTATCATGATGTTTACGCCAAATTCTGACTCTACCATCTGAATGTCGCAGCTGAAATCGAAACAACTCAGACCAGGTAACGTTTTTCCAATTTCTATTGTCCAATTTTGGTGGACCTGTGCAAATTTTAGCCTCCGTTTCCTGTTCTTAGCTGACAGGAGTGGCACATGGTGTGGTCCTCTGTTGCTGTAGCCCATCTGCTTCAAGGTTCGATGTGCTGTACATTCAAAGATGGTATTCTGCATACCTTGGTTGTAATGAGTGGTTACTTGAGTTACTGTTGCCTATCATCTCAAACCAGTCTGCCCATTCTCCTCAGACTCTGGCATCAACAAGGCATTTTCCTCCACGCAACTGCAGCTCACTGGATATTTTCTCTTTTTCGGACCATTCTCTGTAAATCCTAGAGATGGTTGTGCATGAATATCCCAGTTAGTCAGCAGTTTATGAAATACTCAGACCAGCCCATCTGGCACCAGCAACCATGCTACTTTCAAAGTCATTTAAATCCCCTTTCTTCCCCATTTTGATGCTCGGTTTGAACTTCAGCAAGTCATCTTCACTATGTCTAGATGTCTAAATGCATTGTGTTGTTGCAACGTGATTGGCTGATTAGCAATTTGCATTACCAAGCAATTCAACCTAATTGAAGGTGTACCTAATAAAGTGACTGGTGAGTGAATTTCCTGCCAAAACTTTTTTTTTGGATAGAACATGAAAGGGTTAGAACCTTTGTTAGGTTTTACCATTATTAGTTACTACATTAGAGACATTTCCTTTCATTTCTGGTTCCACTGACTTCTGGATCAATGTGACTGAACAGGTTTGAAGGCTAATTGCGATCCAACCATGTTGGTAGCATGCTGATGTGTTCTCTTTGGCTTCAGGGACTTCCAAAATACATGGATCCTTCAGGGAATGGTTGTGCAATGGTGTGCAAAACAGCAGTAAGTCAAGCAAGGAAGTTACATTCATTTCAGGATTACTGGTCTGGCAACTTTAGAGGAAAAACGTACTACTGCTAACAGAGCTCTAAGCGCCTTTTCACATTTATACACCTGTCATCTGCTTTGCTGAAAATAAATGTACAGGGCTCAGAATTTCAAGCTATTCACACATCATGAATGAGCCAGAGCAGTGATTTATTTTTCCTCTCTTTGCCTGTTCTGTTAGACCAGTGGTCGGCGAGCCACATGCGGCTCTTTACACACTTTAATGCGGCTCTTCTGTGTGCCGGGCGCCCGCTCCCCTCCCTCCTCTCGGGCGGCCGCCCCAAAAGTCAGGACTCTGCAGCTAGCCCAGCAATGGGCAAACTACGGCCCGGCGGACCTTTTAATCCGGCCCGCGGAGCGTGGCAAACATTGGCTGTCAGGATGTAGGCGGGGCAGCGCGATGAACTCCTCTCCTCTCACAGTCCGCCCTGAAGACCGGAACGGTGCGGGAACACGGCGAGAGGAACGCGCGGAGCAAAGGTAAGTGAATTGACACAATATGGGGAATGAATTACTATATGGGGGATGAATTACTATAGGGGGGATGAATTACTATATGGGGGATGAATTACTATATGGGGGATGAATTACTATATGGGGGATGAATTACTATGGGGGATGAATTACTATATGGGGGATGAATTACTATATGGAGGATGAATTACTATATGGGGGATCAATTACTATATGGGGGATGAATTACTATGGGGGATGAATTACTATATGGGGGATGAGTTACTATATGGGGGATGTATTTTCAGTTTTAAAAATGTGGCTCTCAAAATAAATTTCAATCGTGGTTTTGGCGAGATTTGGCTCAGTTGAAAAAAAAGGTTGCCCACCACTGTGTTAGACAGAGCAAACACATTTCAGAGAGAATCATGAAAGTCCAAAAGAAAACAGCTTCTGTTTTGCTTCCTCTATAAAATACCCATAATTTTCTCCAATTCCCATGTTAGCAGAACACCAAGTGGTGTATTTATAAAAAAAATTCCGTATCTGTTCATCCATCCAAACTGCATGTAAATTCTATGCGAATGGGACAAAATCAAATGTTCAAAGGCTATATTCTCTGCAATTCGAATGTGTCAATGCAAACAATTATGGCCACTAGATGGAACTGAGGAGCATACTTGTATGACAGTTGGCTCCATTGAGTGGCCATAATGCAGTATTTTCTCTTTACCTCAGGGAACATTGTCACTGGGTGATGGCTCATATTGATGAGAAATCCAAAATGTTACAGCTGTCACCAAAACAGGAGAATAGTTTCAGTGGCATCTGTCTCAAAGGGTATTTCCCATCACTTTGGAGAGATTTCCTTTTATTTCATGTTGTGTCTCCACACAGACAGCAAAAAATATAAAAACTAATGGGAGTTTTAACTATATCCAAAACAAACAGAAATAGTTTTGGCTTTAGAAACAAAGCAGGGAGATAAAAATCAGCGCATCCCCTAGTAAAACAACACACGCTAAACAGCAAAATCACTCCCTAACACAGTTAACCCTTTGATCACCCCAGATATTAACTCCTTCCTGCCCAGTGTCATTGGTGTAGTGAGAGTGCTTTTTATTAGCACTGATCACTGTAGTAGTGTCACTGGAGATGTCATTGCCAGTTAGTTCCCACCCAGTCCTAGTTTGTGTCAGAATGCCTGCCGTACTATCACAGTCCCACTATAAGTCACTGATCGCCATTACTAGTATAAAAATAAATAATTATATATATATACACACCATTGTTTGTAGACGCTATAATTCTCACGTAAACCAATTAATATACACTTATTGGGATTTTTTTTTACCAAAGCAGAATACATTGTGGCCTAAATTTATGAAGAAACATCAGCCACCAAACCATAATGATTTGGAGAGGATCTGCCAAGAGGAGGGGCCCAAAATCCCTCCTGAGATGTGCGCAAACCTGGTGGCCAACTACAGTAAACGTCTGACCTCTGTGATTGCCAACAAGGGATTTGCCACCAAGTACCGTGTTTCCCCGAAAGTAAGAACTACCCTGATAGTAAGACATAGCTGTACTTTTTGAGGTACCGCTAATATAAGCCCTCCCCCGAAAATAAGACCTACCTGCACCGGGGGCGGACTGACCATTCGGTCACTGCCCGAGGACCCGGGGTCACTGCAGGGCCCCATGAGAGGCTCATGTCCCTGTATGTGCCGCTTCTGAAATAAGCAGGCATTGAGGGGACGGACAGTGAGGCAGGCACTTGGACACCTCTCCTCGGAGTTTCAGCAGAGGGGTGGGTCCACATCCCTGCCACGGGTGCTGAAGTCGGAGTGATGGAGGGGCAGGCAGAGTATGCAGAAGGTAAGTATGTAATCCCCCGACCCTGGTGACAGCACTGCAGCTTCATATAGTAGGTAAGGGGGAGAGCGAGGGGGGGAGGGGGGAGAAAGAGGGCAGAGAGAAGGCAGAAAGAGAGGGGGGGGAGAAAGAGGGCGGGGGGGGGCTTGCTTTAAAACATACCTTTTTGTGGAGCTTTTGCAGAGATCAGTTAGTTTGCATGCCGACGTTCCCCGCAGGATGGATCGGATCTGCGGATTGGGGAGGATAATGGATCGGAGTCAGATCCATTATGCTCAATCTGCAGATCCGATCCATTGTGCGGGGATCGTCGGAGGGGGTGTCACCAAGTGAATAAAAATAAATAAAAGTCAACAAAAATAAGACCTACCCGAAAATAAGCCCTAGTGCATTTTTTTTACCTAAATTTAATATAGGACACAGTCTTATTTTCGGGGAAACACAGTATTAAGCCATGTTTTGTGAAGGGGATCAAATGCTTATTTCCCTCATGAACATGCACATCAGTGCATCATTTGTTAGACTTGCATTTCTTTTGCAATTTTATGTTGCTATTCTGTCTCTCAGTGTTACAATACACCTACCATTCAATTTTTAGACTGATCATTTTGTTTGTGAGTGGAAAAACATTCAAAATCAGCAGGGGATCAAATACTTATTTCCATCACTGCATTTTTGTGAAAAAAATTATATAAATTTCATTTGTGTACAGTGGTGCATAACAACGCAATTGTCAGTTAAAGTAGCGCAGCACCGTATAGCATAAAATGGCATGGTCACAAAGGAGGAGTAAATCTTCCTGAGGGCAAGTGGATACACAACAGGTGTTTGTAAGCTGACAGTTTTTGTTGTGATCTTTAAGAATTGATTACTTTGCGGAGAGGTCAGGGAAAACTTATTTTAACCAATTGGGGACACTGGGCATGCCCCAAAAATCTTTAACAAAGTACACAGTGCATGTGCAGGATGCATTGTGCTCCTGTCCCACTGCTGCTTCCCTCCTTTGCACTTGCACTTGTCCATAGTCTAGGCACTGGTGCACTTAAAGCATTCTTATACTATTCACATTCAATCTGTTATGAACACTAAAGTAGAATATTCACAATTACTTTACATACAAAAATATTTTTATTAACATGTACAGATTTTAAAATGTAAAAAATTAACAAATATGGCAGTTAAAATAAACAAAAAAAAAATCCTGTAAAATGAAAGGAATACAGACAATGCATTCAATTAATTTTAGCTAATAATATCTGTAAAGGCACAAATATGAAAAATATTTGAAGGATCCATGCCTGTGTGTTGTATCTTATTTACTTAGGTGGACTTGGCCTGGCCTGCTAGTATGAGTCTAATCTCCAAGTCAGAATTAAGCCACACCTCTCTGAATGATAAGGCCCACCTTCCTGTCAGTAAAATTTTAAATTTCAGAGCATTATCTTGCAATAGAGGCTCTGGCATGTGACTTATGAGTGAGTCATGGGAGCTTTATGTAAACTTGGAAAAATGTTGAGGCCCTAGATCCCAGCCTTGAAACCAAGGGGGGTCCACAGAGACAAAGAGATTGGTTTGAAAACTAACACAGGTACTGGTTTGGCCTTCTGAGATATAAGTCTGTTATATTTCTTGGGATAAAACACGGTCACAAGTGCTTTTCCTGTCTGGTTTGATCTCAGAGTCCTGAACTGGAGCTGACTTACCAAAGGCAAACAATTTGTTCATCTTAGTGAATGTGGAGAAAATTCACTGTACAAAGGATACCCAATCAGATGCGAGAAAATAAAACAAGTATTTCTGCCTACACAACTGGATAGTAGAAGTTAGCACAGTTTTTTTTACATACACTAAGCTAAGTGAAAATTCCCTTGAAAAGTAAACCAAGTCTTTAGTAATTCAACCCCAATGTCTTCACACAAGACTGGTTTAATTGTTGAAAACAGTGCACTCCCAGCATTGGGAAGTATCATTCACAAATCGCAGCTATAGCATGTAATTCTAACAACAGAATTTAGAAATATTAACTTCCATTCTAGTTTGGTGTGTTTGTAACATTAACTTATCTCCTAAAACATAACAAGTGAGTTTCATCAAGATATTTCACCTAACTTTCAAAGTGCACAGTTCCTGCACCTTATCACATTTTTGAAAGAAAAGTTATATATATATATATATATATATATATATATATATATATATATATATATATATATATACATACATACATACATACATACACACACATACATATACACACACAGACATTTTTTATATCTGTGATTATTTAGAGATTATTTATTGTTTATGTATAGAAATGGGTCTTTGCATGCAAGTTCCTTGGCTATGCTATCCCTGTACAACAGTGCCTCCCAGTGGTAAAAATAAAAACTGCAGAATTTATATGTAATAAAACCCAGTACCGATATATAAGGCTACAATCAAACCTAAGCATTCCGGTTTGGTGCCTACAAAAAAATATATATATTAATACCTGTCCACTGAATCTTTGGTTTGAATTCTAGGAGGGTGTATCCTTCATAGAAATCAATGGTAGCACATGTAAAATCTACAGTGATGGAAATGGGTGAGAATTCATGGGTGTAATTGTAGCCTAAGCACATTTAGAATATGCAAATCAGTCAACAACTTTCACTAAGCTATATTTTTACATGGAGTTCTGTTTTAATTTTAGGTAATGAAAATATTGTAATAACTTATTTTCACAAAACTATCATTTTTTGCCTTGATATAATAGCACGGCCTTATCCTCTAGGAATAACCATGTTCCCTTCTGGGTAATTGTAACTCCCCCACAGTGGCAGTTTTATCGCCTACCACAGCTTAAGGTCTCTTGCACACAGACACCTAAAAATGCCACATTTTGGGCATTCAGGTTTTTATTTTACTGATCTAACTGCAGCCCTATGTTTTTAATGGGCCTGAACACACAAGTGTGTAAGCTTGGCCTACACATAGATCAGATAAATAGAAAAAAATTAAATCTTCCTTGCTACTTTTACATGCATACGCCACACTCCCTTGATGAAAAAAAAAAAAAGAAAAAAAAAAGGTAGGAGAATTTTTAACACAAGTATTTACGCAAATACATGCAAATACACACGTGCTGAATAGCTCGTCCTCGCATTTTTTTTTGCCATGAATATCTGACATTCATACATCATGAAATAACAGTCACTGTGGAACTTCTCAGAAGACCAGAACACCAGTAAATAATAGTATACAGCTTTTTCTAAGAGGTTACTATGGAGTGGAGATTCAGATTACAGTAAGTCCCCAACATAAGAACAAATTCTGCTCTGAGAGTGCATGCGTAAGTCCAATTTGTTCCTAAGTCCAACAAAGTTAGCCAAGGTACCGAACACAGTCAGCTGTATAGTACAGTGTACTGTAAAAAGTTTATAAGCGTGAAATAAAGATACTGTACTCTATACAGTACAGTAAAGTACTTTCCCTCTTAGATTGTAAGCTCTAACGAGCAGGGCCTTCTGATTCCTCTTCTACCAACTTGTAATGTCTACCTTCATTTTGTAATGCGCTGCGCAAACTCTTGGCCCTATATAAATCCTGTATAATAATAATAATAATAATAATAAAGTACACAAAAGCATACCCACTTGTGAAGCACATGCACGTGACAATGTACACCAGATACATGAAGTAATGTGATTAGGCATGTAAACGCACATTCACATCATTGTAGGTTCCCAACTTGAAGGCTCCTATGTAGGGGACTTACTGTATTCCAAAAGACCAGTGACTGCATCTGTTTAGTGTGAATGTTGGATAACACTGGAAATGATACATCCACGCAAAAGAAAAAAAAAAATAACATTTTTCATTTTGCCATTAGCGTTCCCATAGCTTTATTGTAGAAATGTATACATCACTGAGACTTAAATAAAAGGAGAGCACAGGATGAAAATGATCTTTACCAGCCAAAACATTTGCTGCTTTGTCCATCCAAAAACATTAAAGCATACAAAGATTGTATCATTTGTTCAAGCAGTTAAATAATTAACACGTTAGTGCTAGATTTTCAGAAGTGTTGGGGTGGGGTTTCAAGAAAAAATTGCAAAAAGGTAATCATGTGTGAATTGAAGTAACCCATAACAGCCAATGACAAGTATCCTTTAAGCTAATCTGTCTACATAAATAGAAAACTGATTGTCAAGAACTATTGTTCTTTGCAAATCGGATCTGCTCTTTGCATTGTTCCTCTATGCAGGCAAAATAATTTGCACCCCATTCCTCATTATATAAGAATGTGCTTCAGTCATGCATAGTAAATGATTACAGACTTCAGGTGCAGTAAATGTCAATGTTTCTCTACTTTTGTATTAGTGAACAAAAATATAATAGCAGTGATATGAATGACCTGGATGAGACGATAATTTGCCGTTTGCTCCACTTCACTAGAATATATATATATATATATATATATATATATATATATATACACACACACATATACACACATACACACAAATATATATACATACACACAGTGCCTTGAAAAATTATTCATACCTCTTGAAATTTTCCAAGTGGTAACAGAGTAAAGAGGACTGAATACTGAATACAAATGCAGGCCACACTTTTCAGATATTCATTTTGAAAACCATACTGTATATCATTTTACTTCCACTTCACAATTATGTGCAACTTTGTGTTGGTTCATCACATAAAATCCCAATAAAATACATTTATGTTTTTAGTTGAAACATGACAAAATGTGCAAAATTTCAAAGGGTATGAATACTTTTTCAAGGGTGTGTGTGTGTGTGTGTGTGTGTGTGTGTGTGTGTGTGTGTGTGTGTGTGTGTGTGTGTGTGTGTGTGTGTGTGTGTGTGTGTGTGTGTGTGTGTGTGTGTGTGTGTGTGTGTGTGTGTGTGTGTGTGTGTGTGTGTGTACACACACACATAAATATGCACACACACACTGACTTTTTTTTTTTTAGAAAAGGTCTTTTTCTGTAATGCATTAACAATAATTGACATATTTATTATATAAAACGGTTATACACATATATACAGAAGATACATTAGGGGACTGATGTGTTGGTAGTTGTGCAGTACACAACACAGAATCTGCTCTGTAGATAGAAAGCCAAAGTCCCTCTGTTATTCTTCTCAGTCATTGTCTTCGTTATCTCTCTGATCCCGGTATTTCATGTAAGAATCTCCCTCAGGGTTATGAGGTTCCATCTTAATATTCAGCTTCTCAAATAGCTTTTGAGCTGCAAGCTTGGCCTGGTTTTCCTGAAGATATAAAAATATTACAAATATAAAAAGACAAACCCAACTTGATCACTTTTGAATGTAGCATCCTCGTTGTCATTATTTCTCTGCCCTATTGTCCAAAATTACCAGAGAGCATCAATCACAAACTGGCAGCTTAAATAATAATTTACACAAAACGTCTATCAGTTTAGGATTTAGGTTAGCTACTTCCGGAAATAGTATTCAATATATGATTACAAAGTACTGGCTATAGGGGTCTGAAGATAACTATTGTACAGTTAAGAGTAGTGTGTTACTTCACCTCTTAGGCCTTTGTTTCTGTATGTAGAAAATAAAAACTGGTCCAGCTGCACCATTATAAAGTTGTCGCTGTCCAAACTTCTAGCTGAGAAGGATGACTTTTTGTGCCTTCAGCAGTTACAAGGGACTGTTTGCTTTCTAGTTTGCTTCTGTGCATACTTAGTAAGCCAAGTACCATACCGATTGTTTTGAATTAGAAAAAACATTAAAATGGTGCTGGTGGATCACTTTTAGGTGGCATACAGTTGTGCTCAAAAGTTTGCACACCCTGGCTGAAAACCTATTATTTAACCACTTGCCCTCCAGAGGATTTACCAGGCCAGGCCAGGCCATTTTTTTACGTTACAGCACTCTGTTACTTTAACTGACAATTGCACAGTCATGCAATGCTGCACCCAAATTCAATTTACGTCCTTTTTTTCCCACAAATTGAGCTTTCTTTCGGTGGTATTTGATCGCCTGTGAATTTTTTATTTTTTGCGCTATAAAAAACAAAAAAAAGACCAACGATTTTGAGAAAAAAACTATTTTTTACTTTTTGCTATTAAACATGTCCAGTAAAAAAAGTTTAAAAATCTAATTTTGCCATAAATTTAGGCCAAGATTTATTCTGCTACATGTCTTTCCTAAAAAAAAAATCCCAATAAATGTAAATTGATTGGTTTACATGAAAGTTATAGAGTTTAGAAAATGGCGGTATATATACTGGGATTTTTTTTTTTTTTTTAATTTTCACTAGTAATGGTGTCGATCAGTGACTTATAGCAGGACTGCGGCGAGCATTCTGACACTGGAGGGAACTGACTTGGTGTCACTGACATCCCCAGTGACACCATTACAGTGACCAGTGCTAATAAAAAGCACTGACACTGTACTAATGGCACTGGGCAGGAAGGGGTTAACATCTGGGGCGATAAAAGGGTTAACTGTGTGCTGT
This sequence comes from Staurois parvus, assembly GCF_062004578.1. Lineage (NCBI taxonomy): Eukaryota > Metazoa > Chordata > Amphibia > Anura > Ranidae > Staurois > Staurois parvus. The sequence goes on from NW_028317850.1 coordinate 2,401,981, forward strand.
GTGTGTTTCACTATGGGGCTGTGTCTGTGTGCTTCACTGTAAACATACTGCTTTGCATGGCAGTGTGCTGGAGCTGACAGGGAGGAGACCTGTTTTGTTTTGTCAGAGATCCTTGGCAATCACCGGGTGCCAGCGAGCAATCACCGGCCTGGATTTTATATCTGCTATAGGGTGGAAGGGAATCGGTTAAGGATGATGATCATATGAAGCCATTTATTATCACATATTTGTGTGCCTCCTTTTTAAACCATAACGAAAACAGAAATCACCCAAATGGCCATGATCAAAAGTTTACATACCCTGGAATGTTTGGCCGCGGTACAGACACACAAGGTGACACACACAGGTAAAATGTCAATTAAAGATAATTTCCCACATCTGTGGCTTTTTAAATTGCAATTAGTGTCTGTGTATAAATAGTCAATGAGTTTGTTAGCTCTCATGTGGATGCACTGAGCAGGCTAGATACTGAGCTATGGGGAGAAGAAAAGAACTGTCAACAGACCAGTGTAGCATAGTAATCGAACTTTCGAAAGCTGGAAAAGGATATAAAAAAATATCCAAAGCCTTGTATATGCCAGTCAGTACTGTTCAATCACTTATTAACCAGTTCCCAACCGTGCTATAGCTGAAGAACAGCTACGGTTGTGTAATTCTGCGACGACGTCCATGGATGGCATTCCAGAACACGCCCCCTTGCGCGCCCCCAGTGGCATGCACACGGCACCACCAGTGATCGCTGTGTCTTTATGGACACAGCTGATCTCATGATACGGTAAACAGCCAATCACGGCAGCCTTTTACCACGTGATCAGCTGTGTCCAATGACACAGCAGATTACCGGATAAATACAGTTGCCGGTTATCGGATGCTGTCACAGCGTGAGGAAAGTACTGCCGAGAACCGGCAATTGTCAGCGAAGGGATTGGCACTGATCATCAGTTCCTCCCACCTGTGCCCTGCAGTGCCACCCACCTCTGCCCAGCAGTGCCGCCCAGCAGTGCTGCCCATCAATCCAACCTCATAGCAGTGCCTCCTATCACTGCCCATCAGTGCTGCCTATCCGTGCCACCTCATCAGTGCCCATCAATGCTGCCTATCAGTGCCCATCAGTGCTGCCTATCAGTGCAGCCTCATCAACGCAGATCAGTGATGGAGAAAAATTGCCTGTTTGCAAAATTTTATAATAGAAACAAAGAAAAACTTTTTTTTCAAATTTTTTGGAGTTTTTTTTGTTTATAGCGCAAAATATAAAACACCCATTGGCGAGTACATACCACCAAAAGAAAGCTCTATTTGTGTAAAAAAAATTATAAAAATTTCATATGGGTACAATGTTGCATGACCGCACAATTGTCATTCAAAATGCAACAACGCTGAAAGCTGAAAATTGGCCTGGGCAGGAAGGGGGTAAAAGTGACTAGTAGGTAAGTGGTTAAGAAGCGGAAAATTCAGAGATCTCTTGGTACCAAGCCAAGGTCAGGAAAGACTGCAGCCACAACTGCCAGAAGAATTGTTCAGGATACAAAGAAAACCCCACAGATAATTCCAGGAGAAATACAGGCTGCTTTAGAAAAAGACGGTGTGGTTGTTTCAAGAAGCACAATACAACGATACTTGAACAAAAATGAGCTGCATGGTCAACCTGCCAGAAAGAAACCTTTACTTCGCTAATGCCACAAAAAAAGCCAGGTTACAATATGTTACAATATGTCCAAAACCTTGACATGCCTCACAGCTTCTGGCACACTAATCTGGAGGGACGAGACAACACGAGTCACAACCATAAGCGCTATGTTTGGAGAGGGGTCAACAGCGACAAGAACACCATCCCCACTGTGAAGCATGGTGGTGGCTCACTGATGTTTTGGGGGGGTGTGAGCTCTAACGGCACGAGGAATCTTGTAAAAATTGATGGCAAGATGAATGCAGTATGTTAGCATAAATTACTGGCAGACAATTCTTCTACACGAAAGCTGCACATGGGAGACGCTTGGACTTTCCAGCATGACAATGACCCTAAACACTAGGCCAAGTTGACCCTTCAGTGGTTACAGCAGGAAAAGGTGAAGGTTCTGGAGTGGCCATCACAGTCTCCTAACTAACATCATCAAGCCACTCTGGGGAGATCTCAAGCGTGCGGTTCATGCAAGACGACCAAAGACTTTGCATGACCTGAAGGCATTTTGCCAAGACAAATGGGAAGCTATACCACCTGAAAGAATTCGGGACCTTATAGACACTATTACAAGATACTGTACACTGTCATTAATGCTAAAGGAGGAAATACACTGTATTAAAGTGCTACTATACCCAGGGCCCTGCATTCACTATATCTGGTCTACCACATTATACAGAACATTGAAATGCAATTATTTTAGCAAATATAAACTGCTTAATACCTTAACTCATCAGCAGTTAGAGCAGTCTTGTGACTTCTATCAGTGTCCAGCAGAGCATGGTTAAAGCTTGTAGGAGGAGTTTTCATTTTCCCCTTATTGTCCTATGAGGCTGCAGGACCACTGACCCTCTGTCTGGATAGCGCTGATTGGCCCTGTGCTGATCACATGCACTCTCCCCAGACAAATATATCTAGCAATATACACCAAAAGGAGCATGTGCAGCTTGCCCCCAAGGCTCTGTTCTATCAGGAGATGGATTGGGGACAGTAAAAGAAGGGGATGATCAGAGAAGACAGGATCAAACATAATTTTTACACAATGCAGTAGATTAACCCCTTAGGTTCCAGTGACAGAATGATTTTACTGCTGTGGGTTTAGGAACACTTTAAGAACTAAGGGTATGCAGACTTTTAAACAGGGGTCATTTCATTTGTTTATGTGTTGCCATGATTTGCTTGATGATTGTGCCATTCTGTTATAACCTACAGTTGAATATGAATGCCATAAGAAAGGAATAAAATGTATTTTTGCCTGCTAAATCATGTTTTCTTTAAAAATGAAACATACTGTATATTACCAATTCTCGAAGGGTATGCAAACCTTTGAGCACAACTGTAAGTGCTTTGGTTGGATTACAAGTCTTATTTTTTTTCTTCAAAATGACTGAACTATAGGCAAAAGAACTGAGCCCAACACCACTCATGGCTGTGTATTAGGAGAGTCATATCCCCATAGCCAATATGTATTAGGTCTCCTTTAAGGCTCCCAACACACAACTACCCAGCGCCTGTGAACCCCGATCATTTTCTTGAAGCTGCTTGTACCTCCAACCTTACCCCCATAGGAGAGAGCTGCCACATTAGACGATTACTTTTTAAAAGTGAGTTGCAACATTCCTAGGAACTTCTGCATGATAGAAGAATTGTCACGTTAGAGAGAGCTGTATGTTACAGTGGGGATCGAAAGTTTGGGCACCCCAGCTAAAAAGTTGTATTAATGTGCATAAAGAAGCCAAGGAAAGATGGAAAAAACTCCAAAAGGCATCAAATTACAGATTAGACATTCTTATAATATGTCAACAAAAGTTAGATTTTATTTCCATCATTTACACTTTCAAAATAACAGAAAACAAAAAAATGGCGTCTGCAAAAGTTTGGGCACCCTGCAGAGTTAATATCTTGTACTGCCCTCTTTGGCAAGTATCACAGCTTGTAAACGCTTTTTGTAGCCAGCCAAGAGTCTTTCAATTCTTGTTTGAGGTATCTTTGCCCATTCTTCCTTACAAAAGTCTTCCAGTTCTTTGAGATTTCTGGGCTGTCTGTCACGCACTGCTCTTTTAAGGTCTATCCATAGATTTTCAATTATGTTGAGGTCAGGAGATTGTGAAGGCCATGGCAAAACCTTCAGTTTATGCCTCTTGATGTAATCCCCCGTGGATTTCGAGGTGTGTTTAGGATCATTATCCATTTGTAGAAGCCATCCTCTCTTTAACTTCAGCTTTTTCACAGATGGCATCAAGTTACCATTCAAAATTTGCTGAAATTTTATTGAATCCGTTTTTCCTTCTACTCGTGAGATGTTCCGTGTGCCACTGGCTGCAACACAACCCCAAAGCATGATTGATCCAACCCCATGCTTAACAGTTGGACAGAGGTTCTTTTCATTAAATTCTGTGCCCCTTCTTCTCCAAACGTACCTTTGCTCATACCGGCCAAAAAGTTCAATTTTAACCTCATTGGTCCACAGAACTTGTTTCCAAAATGCATCAGGCTTGTCTATATGTTCATTTGCAAAGTTCAAACGATGATTTTTGTGGTGAGGACGTAGAAGAGGTTTTCTTCTGATGACTCTTCCATGAAGAACATATTTGTACAAGTACCTCTTTATAGTGGAAAAGTGTACCACAACTCCAGTGTCTGCCAGATCTTTCTGGAAGGATCGTGCAGTCAAACGTGGGTTTTGAATTGTTTTTCTCACAATCCTGCGAGCTGTTCTGTCTGATATTTTTCTTGGTCTTCCAGATCTTGCTTTAACTTCCACTGTTCCTGATGACTGCCATTTCTTAATTACATTCCGAACAGAGGATATTGACATCTGAAAACGCTTTGCTATCTTCTTATAGCCTTCTCCAGCTTTGTGAGCGTCAACTATTTTCAGTTTCAGTTTTCTAGACAACTGCTTAGAAGAACCCATGGTGCTGATTGTTGGGGCAAGGTCAGATGAGTCTGGGCATTTAAAACCTTTGAGATTGACATCACCTGGTCTTCCTAGATGATGATTGAGAACAATCCATGACACTGGCAGGTCTCAGCTTTGCAAAGGGGGCAGTGCATGCTATAAATTCTGCAGATTGCCCAAACTTTTGGAGACGCCATTTTTTTGTTTTCTGTTATTTTGAAAGTGTAAATGATGGAAATAAAATCTAACTTTTGTTGACATATTATAAGAATGTCTAATCTGTAATTTGATGCCTTTTGGAGTTTTTTCCATCTTTCCTTGGCTTCTTTATGCACATTAATACAAAGTTTTAGCTGGGGTGCCCAAACTTTCGATCCCCACTGTACAATGATGTTGGGGCTACAATTACAATGTCAATTAGAAAGAGACATGAAATGAGACGCTGTTAAATTGGATACACAGAAATGAAAGAAGCCTCTAGCATTAGACACTGCTTATGTTACACGAGAGTACAGACTTTCCATATTACACAAGGTGGTCAGAGACTGCTCTCACATTCTAGAAGACTATAAGAGACTCTCTCCATATTACTCAAATAACTGCAGAGCCAGTGCTGGAGACAGTGCTGGACTGAGTAACTCATTCTCCCATAGAACTGGAAGTGATATCATAAATAAGACGACACATACAAGATGTGTTCTTTCCTACCAGCTGCTGAGCATGCACTGTGATCACTAGTTAACAAAAATCAAAGATTCCAAATCTGAACCTGAGTTGTGGCAGTGTTTGCCCAACTGTCCTGTCAGTTATCTGCTATAATCAGTAATCCATTAATACTAAACTTGCTGCAGGGCTGTGTTCGCAAACCAAAACTATGTTAATATTGGTTTTAGTGCAAGTGGCAGCACACTAAGACAGAACATTGTAGCCCAAGCCCTGCTCAAGAATCACATGGCTTCCTCTTCAGTGGCTGCAAATGAGAATATAAATTTAGAAGCTGTACAAATACTGTACTTGTCATGCAGTTGACTAAATGACTTTACATAAGATTGGTTTGTACCCTGGGATGGGAAATCAGATCAGAAACTAGCTATTGAGCAATCAAAAGGAAAGAGAATCAACAAATCTGTAAACTTTCTTCTACTGGGAGAGCTTGAACAAAATATTCTTCCTATTAAAATTACTTTTTAACTATCCCTATTACTTTAAGTCCTCATGCACACTGGACATTTTTACAGCGGCTGTTTTTGGCTTTTGGCATTTTTTTCTACAGCCAGTAAACTCCCCAGCATGTTATCCTATGTGTTCATGCACACGTAGGCTTTAGGCAGTGTTTTTTGGCAGAGGCATTTTTTGGGTGGAAAAAGAAAACCCAGAACTAGTGTTTCTAGAGGAGTTTTTAGCTGTAAGAATGCTCTAACACTGGTAAATGCGTTAAAACGTGGCAAAACTGCGGGGGGTTTCTTTAGACAAAATTTTATTCATTTTCTGTGGAAAAAACACTAAAAATGTGGAAAACTCGTGTTTTTAATGTGACTTTATACAGCTTTTTAAAACACCAGTGTGCATGAGGACTAAAGCTGAGCTATACAAAAACTCAGCATTAGGTATTTGCATCGGCTTTGCTTTAAAGTGGTTGTTCATCTTTTGGGAAATAATTAAAAGGTGGTCTAACACCATACACCCTCACCACCTTACCTATTGTACTTAACTCCAGAGATGCTGTGAGGTGAGTATCCATGCAGCCGGTCCAGCAGTCCAGAGGTGTGAAATCCTCATTCTTTTCCCTCTTCTCTGTACAGAGCTTCAGGGACAGACCACATCGATACTGGTTGGTCAGCATCTGCAAGCTGAATCGCTTTGGTCCATCCCGGAAGCACTGCACAGGGAAGAGGAAGAAGAATGGGGATTTTGTATCTGTGGACTGCTGGACTGGCTGTGTGGGCACTGACCGATCAGCATCTCTGGAGTAAGAATAGCTGGGAACGAGGAGGGGGTGGAGCTGTAAAGTCAGAAAAAATGAAAAAGGTGAACACTTCAATGACGACTCTTATAAACACAAATGATCTATTACTATACACATATCAGGCTGCTGGATACAGCATGGCAGTTATTCCTACTATGGACATAGCAACTCTCTGTTTACCAACTTCCAAGAATATTTATGGTTCCTAGAAAAGAGGAAAAAAATGTATAAAGGGTATTGCCTAGCACATGGCACTGGGATAGGTCTACTGGCATAATTCATAACGTACAAAATTAGGAGACCTTGGCTAACTTGGCATATTATGCAATACAATAGCAACTTATCTGCTTTATACATATATGCTTTTTTTTTTTTTAACATCCTATGCTAGGTGTTCCTATACTTTCCATTGGAAAAATAACTTACCTCATAAGTCTTTTTCTGTTCTATCTGTAGAGTCAGAGATTCCTCGAGAGGTAGTAACAGGGCTGGTGAATGATGGAGTGGTGGAAGTGTAGCTGCAGTGATGTCATCCAGATGTTTCCTGTCCTGAGCTCTTCTCTCTTCCGCAGACAGCCTAAGTGCCCTCTCTCCTGGTGACTGATTGGGGGTTGAGGAATTGGAGTCTGACGGCAAACTGAAAATAAATATAATAATTGCTTGGCTGACTAATATGCTTAATGGCTTTCTGTGAAAGATCAAAATATCACTAATTAAAATGTATTAGCTTTAATGAAAATATAGATCACACAGCTGAATGTGCTCATTAAAACTACAAGGCTTTTTAAAAACAAAATTCCACTCTGATAACTGAGGCCCACCATCCTTGAAGAACATAGAACAGCAGCTAACTGTTGGTGCTATATAAATCCTGTATAATAAAATAATAAGCTGCGTAAATTGTTGGCGCTATATAAGTACCTATAATTAATAAATAAATAATAATAATTAATATCAATGACACTTCACAAACAACTTCTTGTTTAAAGTTTCAAAGCCTTAAAACTGACCTGTCAGTAACAAGTCTGTAAGAATAAAAATTAATTAATTTAAAAAAAAAAAAAAAGAACAAGAGCACAACTATCCGAAACCCCCCCCCAAAAACAAACAAACAGCCTTTTGGCTCCAGTCAAATGACAGGTTGGCCTAGAATTTTCTAGGATAATGAGGTCATCACTCAAATGGTGTGAACTACCTATGCAAACGTCAGTGCATTTTTCTGTAACCTGAAATTATCAAATGATATTTAAAACCACCACCTTCTATATCTTTCAGGTACAGTGAAGTCTCTACACCTAGTCTACCAACTGCATCCATCCAACACAGCATTATACTAAGACCGAAGAGCCTGCTGACATCAGCAGTAATGGGCAACATTTCCCAAAAAAAAGAAGGACATGTTATATCTTTTCCGTAGCACATTCCAGTGCAGTGTATTAAAGGATAAGTTCACCTTTGGGAACATATGACATGTTCCATAATTTTTTTGGGTGAAACATGTAATGTGTTCCCACTGCTGGAGCCACGGGATAGGGTGACAGCTAGCAGAGGATCTTCTCACCCTGCTTGTTGTCACTAATTTAAAAAAAAAAAAGCTGCCATGCGGGGCTTTGTTTTCTGTGCTACTTGTGAATACTGACAAGTCACATGACTACAGACTAGAATTGTGCAATATTTTATCAGTGTTCTGCTGGAGCAGACGTCTCCTGCATGAGACATAACAAAATACCATGCAAAGATACAGAGCTACCAGTAGATGATTTAGTTACAATAACACGGGCATTTCAGACTGAACTGCTTAACAACATTTGTGCAAAGCCACTTTAACCACTTGCCATCCGAATGATTTGCCCCCCTTCCTGACCAGGCCATTTTTTGCAATACGGCGCTGCGTTACTTTAACTGATAACTACGCGGTCATTCAGCGCTGTACATAAATGAAAAATTTTTGGGTCATTTTTCCCCACAAATACAGCATTCTTTTAGTGATGTTTTATCACCTCTGCCGTTTTTATTTTTTGCGCTATAAATGAGAAAACATTTAAAAAATATATATATACACATTTTACTTTGTGCTATAAAACATCCAATAAAAAAATTTAAAAATCTAATTTCTTCATAAATGTAGGCCAAAATGTATTCTGCTACACAATTGTGGTAAAAAATCCCAATACGCGTATAAAAAGTTATAGCGTCTACAAATGGCGGCATAGATACTGGAAGTTATTTTTCCCACTAATAATGGCGGAGATCAGCAATTTGTAGTGGGACTGCGATATTGCAGTGGACAGTCTGTTGCTAACTGACACTTTGTGGGAGCCTGTGACACTAATACAGTAATCAGTGCTAAAAATATACATGGTCACTGTATTAATGACACTGGATGGAAAGGTGTTAAACATCTAGGGCGATCAAAGGGTTAATTGTGTACCTAGCCAGGGTTTTTGTGTGCATTGTGTGCCGTTTTAACTAGGCAATGTGCTAGATTTTATTCCCTGAATAAAACTTAGCAGATCGCCATTGACATAACACAGCTTTGCCTGGTTTACATAGGCAGAGCTGTGTTATTTCAGTCTCTTCAGCGATCAACAGGTGTTGGTGCTCATCCATTGGCCAGCACCTGTTGACCGGCTTCTGCTGTGTCCAATCACAGCAGAAGCGGCACTCAGGGAGCAGGCGCGCGCCACTCCCACCCCCAATGACAGAAGTGCAAAATCACATGATTTTGCACAGAACGTCTGCCCTGAGCAATACATCTGTTGTAGGGCGGACGGCAAGTGGTTAACATCAAACTGTTTTTTTACTTTGAGTCCACAATAATGGCAACAGGAATTCCATATACTTTGAAGTGGTTTTTTTTTTTTTTTTTTAAGGGGTTTACTAGAGTTACATTTTAACTACTTGCCAAGATAGTACAAACACCCCCCCCCCAATGACCCCATTTTGGAAAGTAGACACCCCAAGGAATGGTGAGGCATGGTGAGTAATTTACAGATATCATTTTTGTCACAGGGTTTTGAAAGAGAAAAAATACATTCTCCTTTTCTTTCTTAGTTTTCCAAAAAACGTGACAACAAACGAAATCTGAAAAATACTCACCATGCCTCTTAGCAAAATACCTTGGAGTGTCTACTTTCCGAAAATGGGTCATTTGGAAGGGAGGCTTCTACTATCCTGGCATTTCAGGGCCAACATTAGAAGCTGATGCCACATACCACCCACTCTTGAACACCAAGTCTTTCTTTTCTGACACTTTTTGTTCACATGAAAAAACTGTTTTTTTTTTTGCTAGACAATTACTATGAACCCCTACAGAATAAAATGGTGGGTGTTTATATATTTTACATCACACGGTATTTGCTCAGCAATTTTTCAAATGCAAATCTTTTGGGAAAAAATACATTTTTTAGAAGTTTAATGCACAAAAACACAATATATTGCCCAATTGTTTGATAAAATGTAAAAGATGATGTTACGCTTAGTAAATGGATACCAAACATGGCATTCCTTAAAATTGCACATGCCACTGCAATGGCAACAAAGTACATACATTTTTAATATCGATAGGCGGTGCTTAAAAGCCTTTACAGCCCCCATTTTCTATTTACACAGGAGGTCTAGTGCTAGAATTACTGCCCTCGATCTGACGTTCACAGTGATACCTCACATGCAGGGTGCAATCTGTTTACATACTGACACAGGACCAACGCTTCGAAGGAGGAAAGTTGTAGCAAAAACATCCCTTTAGAAGTGAATAATCCTTTGGGAGTATCTCACCAAAATTACATTTATGCTGTACAGGATGTCTAAAATGTGACTTGTATCTGACTGCAGACTTGGTAAAATCAGTAAGCCAATCACACAAGCAAGAAATTACATTTCTGGGAGTGTTCTTTACACTAACTGTGCACATAAGGCCTACGGGTTGCCATATTGCATTGAAATTTACAGAAAATGAGAGTTCTACAGATTGAATGGGAAAGGTAAATATTAATAAATGTCTTGTGTAGCAATGGTATGTGTTGTATGCATCGTGCATTCATAAACCTATGAAAAAGAAAAAAATTAAATATCACATTGGCATAAGTATTCAGCCTATATGCATCGACACTTGAAATTTAGCTCAGGTGCCTCCCATTTCTCTTGATCATTGCGGAGATGTTTCTGCACCTAAATTGGAGTCCACCTGTGCCTGCAGAGCTCAGAGATAGGATTATTGCAAGGCACAGATCTGGGGAAGGCTACCCAAGAGCATAGTGGCCTCCATAATCCTCAAATGGAAGAGGTTTGGCACAACCAGGACTCTTCCAAGAGCTGGTCACCCAGCCAAACTGTGCAATCAGGAAAGAAGGGCCTTAGTAAGAGCATTGACCAAGAACCCGATAGTCACTCTGAGCTCCAGAGATCCTGGGTGGAGATGGGATAAAGTTTAAGGACAACCAGCATTGCAGCCTTCCACCTGGGCTTTGTGGCAGAGTGGCTACACGGAAGCCTTTCCTCAATACAAAACACATGAAAGCCCGCTTGGAGTTTGCAAAAAAGCACCTAAAGGCCTCTCAGACTGAGGAACAAGAGTCTCTGGTAAGATGAAACCAAGATTGAACGGTTCGGCCTCAATTCTAAACATTAGGTCTGGAGGAAACCAGGCACCACTCATTACCTGCCCAATACCACCCCAACACTGAAGTATGGTGGTGGCAACATCATGCTGTGTTGGTGTTTTTCAGCAGCATGGACTGGGAGACTAGTAATGGTTGACAGAAAGCTGAATGGAGCAAAGTACTGAGATATCCTCAATGAAAAACTGTTCCACAGTGCTCAGGAACTCAGACTGGGCCAAAGCTTCACCTTCCAACATGACAATGATCCTAAGCACACAGCCAAGACAACACAGGAGTGGCTTAGGGACAACTCTGTGAATGTCCTGGAGTGGCCCAGTCAGAGCCCTGACTTGAACCCTATTGAACATCTCTGGAGAGACCTAAAAATGGCTGTCCACCAATGGTCCCCATCCAACTTGACTCAGTTTGAGAGGATTTGCAAAGAAGAATGGCAGAAAATCTCCCAATCTAGGTGTGCAAAGCTTGTCATGTCATACCCAAGAAGACTCGAGGTTGTAATTGCTGCCATAGACGCAAAGGTGCTTCAACAAAGTATTGAATAAAAGGGTCTGAATACTTAAGTGCATGCGTTATTTCAGTTTTTTCTTTTTAATAAACTCAGACATTCCTAAAATTCTGTTTTCACTTTGTCATTATGAGGTGCTGAGTGTAGATTAATGAGAAAAAAAATTAATTTAAACTGTAGTACCAGGCTCCAACATAACAACATTGAAAAAAAGTTAAGGGGGTCTGAATACTTTATGAATGCACTATATATTTTTTTCATTTGCTATATTTTTCCCTCGAAAGTGGAGTTACCTTTTAAGGATATATAAATTGAGGTTTAAAAGTCCAAACATACTTGTATATGAAAGTAGGAATGAGATATGATGTATTCAGTATTTTACCCACTGGGTGGTGCTGCGGAATAAAAAAGAATGAGAATCCTTATTTGTGCATCTATTTAAAAGCGGAGTTCCACTCACTCTGTAAAAAAATAAAAATCAGCAGCTACAAAAAATGTAGCTGCTGACCTTTAAAAAACAGCCACTTACCTGTCCCACGATCCCGCATTGCCCTGCCGCAGCCCATTTTACCGTCCGTCCTGTATTCTAGGTGCCGGCATCTTCAGTGTGGGCACCCGGCTGTGACAGCTTGCGGCTTCATGCACTATTAGCGCTGCACTTCCTGAATGGCCCCGTCGTCTTCTGGGACCTGTCACGTGTCTCACAAGACTTCGGGGAGGGAGGGTAGGAGGACAACTTCTAGAAGTGGGAGTGGGTACCTGTCAAATTTGGGTACCCGTTCCCCCGCTCTCCAAAGGTGCCAATCCTTAATGGGGAGCGGGGGACCAATCTTTAAAGCGGAACTTCCTCTTTTGGGTGGAACTCCGCTTTAAGTAGTTTTCATTTCCAAAATAAATATAAAGAAGTTATTATTGATTGTTATGGTTAAAATGTTGATTATGTGTATATTATATATGGATGTATATTGTGAAGCCCATGTGGTCCACGCTGTAAACAGCCTTGATATAGGTAGATCAATTGGGGAAATTCAACCAATCGGGAACAACTGGGTTGTATAAGAACTGCTTGGAAAATAGCGGCTCTGTGGCTTCTTGAGAATGCGATTAGCAGAACTAGTTGAAGCCCTTGAGAGTTATCATATCTGGTTCCAGTGACGTCACGTCTGGCCCACTCCTTTTCGGTCTTTGGCATGCATGCTGATCCCAGGAGCGGTCGAGAATTAATCACTTGCCGTCCAGCCGCTGTATATAAAAACGGACAGACAGTGGCAGTCCAGGGGCAGGTTGCCGTTCATAAACGGCGCCTACCATTTTGGATTGTGCGCGCTCCCTGGGAGCGCACAGCACCGCGATCCGGTGCCCGCTGTGTCCTCTGGACACAGTGGAACACCGATCGTCGTACGGGACGTCTGTGCAAGGTCCCAAACATGTGATCACTGATTGGCCAATCAGTGATCACATGCAGAGTAGTAAGCAAGATGTCATTTCTGACATCATTGCTTACTACGTGTGAAATCTGTGAATGATCACAGAGGTCACATGGTACAAGGCTATTCACAACAGCCTTGTACCATGTGACAAGCTGTGACCAATCACAGCTCACACAGTATTTCTCAATGGCTGCAAGAATGCAGCCAGAGAAAAGGAGAAATGATTGCTTTTACACCCATACAGGCTGTAAAAGCAATCAGTGTAAGAAAAAAAAAATCTTCATCACCCCCCACAAGTAGTTCAGTGTCACCATGGTGACACTGTACTGCTAGGGTAACAGTATGCAAAAAAAAATAAAATATAAAAAAAAATAAAAATGTAAACTTTTTTTTTTTTAAATTATAATTTTTGGTTATAAACTAATTTGGGTTATTTTTTTTTTTACTAAAAAGATAATTGAATACATTTTGGCCAAGATTTATGATGAAATAATATTTATTTGCAAAACTGTATAAGAAAAACACTTTTTTTTCCAAATTTTTGGACTTTTTCATTTATATAGCAAAAAAATAAATAAAAATCCCAGTGGTGAATAAATACCACCAAAATAAAGCTTTATTGGTCTCCAAAAAAATGCTAAAAAATTCATATGGGTACAGTGTTGCATGACCGCGCAATTGTCATTCAAAGTGTGATAGTGCTGAAAGCTGAAAATTGGCCTGGACAGGAAGGGGGTAAAAGTGTCCGGAAGTGGTTAACACAGGCTGTTTACATCTGTGCTGATCTTGGGCACACGCTTATGTAAGTGCAGCAGTTATATACTTTTATATGAATAAAAATACTACACTAGTCTTTTTTCTTTTGGTTTGGTGATATGATTATTTTCTGGAGGGATGTTCCAACAAGAAAGGAGACTGTGAATGAAGTGAATTAGACGGCCATTACTTTGGAGGAATTATATGACCTTTAGGCACATAGAAGTCACTGGAGTGTTGGTGAGTGTGCACTCCTCACTGTGGTGGGGAACCGTGCTAGCACTGTTACAAGATTTGACAATAAAAGCATGGAAAATTCTATGTAAGGGGGCACTGGACTGAGACTTTTTATGGACATTAAACTGGTGTTAATATTAATGTTTATTCTAACAGCGCCTATGTACTTTCCTTTTTCTGACCCTTTAACGATAATTAACCCTAAAAAAATAAAATCATATATGTTGGAATCTACTATATCATGGAACGATTTCAGTATACTGTTCTTGTGAATCTTTTTTGTGCTTCTAATACTTTAGACACATATGCATATCCTCCATAATTTTTAATACAGTAGGTATCAATTATATAACAGCATTTCAGTCATTATACCTGTTTGTTCTGAATTTTTCCTTTCGATGAACTGGGCTCTTCGCCCTCTTCTCTATAACTTCCAGGAAATGTGACTGATTTGTAAAGGGGTGTGAAGGGTTTTCTGGTTGATTAGGTGAACCATCACTTCCCCTTTCAGTGCTCTCGTTAACGCTGATCATCTTCAAACCATCTTCCAAATCATTAGCTGTACCAGCATCGTTTTTAGCAGTCTTTTGATTCTTATCCTCCTGTACCAGGGGGCTACCCACATCTACATTAGATTTATGGCTCATTTCAGACACAGTATCGGCTGTAAAAGGAGAGACAGTTGTATCCACATTACATGGACCTTCTTTATTTAATGTGTTCTTTGATAATGAAGGGTTACTTGCATCTTTAGAAAATTTAGTTTTCTCTTTGACTTCATTCTGCTTTTCTTCAAATTCCAATTTGAATTTTGAAATCAAGTCAGATGTCTTTTGCAATCTTTTATGCTCCTCAATGGCAGCTCTTACTTTTTCTGTGTAAGCTAGAATCTTCTTTCCTCTGTCTGGCAAACTGGCAATAAATTTCCTGCAAAGAAAGAAAATGTAAATAATTTCCTACACAGACAACCTGATGCATTGAAGGTTTCTAGCATCTTATACCATATTTTAGCTACAGTCTTCACAAATCTATTCAGTTTCCCACGTTTGCAAAACAACAATTTTTAACAAAATATTTACCTTCTACAATGTTTTTGTAATGCAGACTTTTTCTGTTTTTTTTATGGAAATTCATCATACAAAATTTTCTTGTGATACTTTGTTTTCAAGCAAAGCAGTTATTTGTACTCTGAAGTACATTGTAGAAGTCCAACAATTTTTATTTCTATGTCAAAGCCCCCTCCCCCCTAAAAATTAACATAAATATTCCTGATTTCTACACCCAGTGCTGTCCCCAGCTTCATCCTTGGTCCAGCACCAGCAGTTCTCATCAAACAGAATGGCAGCTATGTCATTCTGCCTATTTCCTGTAAGCCCAGCCTGTCGTTTTTTATGCAAGCAGGGCTCACAGTACTCCAGGACCAAGTGGTGCTCACATAATCAGAATGTCTGCACCTATAGCCACCTTGATGTCATCGATCCAGCTGGAAGACTGTAGTAAAACAGTATGTACATGGCTGGTAGCAGGATTATTCCCACCAGTGAAATGCATTGGTTTTGAAGAGACCATTTTCACTAGTGCACTGTATTGTCTTGGGAGAGACTGTTCCTGCTAGTGCCTTTGTTAATATATATATATAAAACAGACATACCTTCCAATCCCTGTACTACCAATAGAACATATAAAAAAAAATAAATAAACAAGGGGTTGGGGGGCGGAGCTTGAGTGCCAACGTCACGTCACTGCATCAAGCTCATGCAGTGGCCATTGTGAGTCACAACAGATATTGTTTGGATTTTAGATGTTGACAATTATATATTCTTGGTTGAATTGCTATGGAGTGGAGATTTAAAACAAAAATACTACACTATGACCCTTCCGCCTGGCTCTGGTCTTATCTTCATTCAGCAAGCAACACTCAGAATTGCCCTCAAGTGGTGAAGTACAATATAGCCGTTTGCTTTTAAAGGGACCAGAGTTGCTGACAGAAGGGGAGACCATAGGTTGATTTACAGAACACCTACGCTACCTTGGTCTGTGCAGCCATTCGTTCTGGTGAGTGCTTGGTGACTGTGGTAGTAGGTGACATTCACTGTTGGAAGTTTCAACACTCACGGGAAGATACACTGATGATTTGCTACATACAGTCAGGTCCATAAATATTGGGACATCGACACAATTCTAACATTTTTGGCTCTATACACCACCACAATAGATTTGAAATGAAACGAACAAGATGTGCTTTAACTGCAGACTGCCAGCTTTAATTTGAGGGTATTTACATCCAAATCAGGTGAACGGTGTAGGAATTGCAACAGTTTGGATATGTGCCTCCCACTTGTTAAAGGACCAAAAGTAATGGGACAATTGGCTTCTCAGCTGTTCCATGGCCAGGTGTGTGTTATTCCCGCATTATCCCAATTACAATGAGCAGATAAAAGATCCAGAGTTCATTTCAAGTGTGCTATTTGCATTTGGAATCTGTTGCTGTCAACTCTCAAGATGAGATCCAAAGAGCTGTCATTATCAGTGAAGCAAGACATCATTAGGCTGAAAAAACAAAACAAACCCATCAGAGGGATAGCAAAAACATTAGGCGTGGCCAAAACAACTGTTTGGAACATTCTTAAAAAGAAGGAACCCACCGGTGAGCTCAGCAACACCAAAAGACCCGGAAGACCACGGAAAACAACTGTGGTGGATGACCAAAGAACTCTTTATCTGGTGAAGAAAACACCCTTCACAACAGTTGGCCAGATCAAGAACACTCTCCAGGAGTAGGTGTATGTGTGTCAAAGTCAACAATCAAGAGAAGACTTCACCGGAGTGAATAAAGAGGGTTCACCACAAGATGTAAACCATTGGTGGGCCTCAAAAACAGGAAGGCCAGATTAGAGTTTGCCAAACAACATTTAAAAAAGCCTTCACAGTTCTGGAACAACATCCTGTGGACCGATGAGACCAAGATCACCTTGTACCAGAGTGATGGGAAGAGAAGAGTATGGAGAAGGAAAGGAACTGCTCATGATCCTAAGCATACCACCTCATCAGTGAAGCATGGTGGTGGTAGTGTCATGGCGTGGGCATGTATGGCTGCCAATGGAACTGGTTCTCTTGTATTTATTGATGATGTGACTGCTGACAAAAGCAGCAGGATGAATTCTGAAGTGTTTCGGGCAATATTATCTGCTCATATTCAGCCAAATGCTTCAGAACTTATTGGACGCCGCTTCACAGTGCAGATGGACAATGACCCAAAGCATACTGCAAAAGCAACCAAAGAGTTTTTTAAGGGAAAGAAGTGGAATGTTATGCAATGGCCAAGTCAATCACCTGACCTGAATCCGATTGAGCATGCATTTCACTTGCTGAAGACAAAACTGAAGGGAAAATGCCCCAAGAACAAGCAGGAACTGAAGACAGTTGCAGTAGAGGCCTGGCAGAGCATCACCAGGGATGAAACCCAGCGTCTGGTGATGTCTATGCGTTCCAGACTTCAGGCTGTAATTGACTGCAAAGGATTTGCAACCAAGTATTAAAAAGTGAAAGTTTGATTTATGTTTATTCTGTCCCATTACTTTTGGTCCCTTATCAAGTGGGAGGCACATATGCAAACTGTTGTAATTCCTACACCGTTCACCTGATTTGGATGTAAATACCCTCAAATTTAAGCTGACAGTCTGCAGTTAAAGCACATCTTGTTTGTTTTATTTCAAATCCATTGTGGTGGTGTATAGAGCCAAAAATGTTAGAATTGTGTCGATGTCCCAATATTTATGGACCTGACTGTATATATTCACTGATGGAACTTTTTTTCTTATTTGGGATGAATTACAACAAAAACGTTTTATTTATTTTCTCAGTGATTTATTGGTTTTACACATATATTGATGAATTGGTGATATATTTATTCATTTATTTGGACAGTTGCACAT
Source organism: Staurois parvus (assembly GCF_062004578.1). Taxonomy (NCBI): domain Eukaryota; kingdom Metazoa; phylum Chordata; class Amphibia; order Anura; family Ranidae; genus Staurois; species Staurois parvus. The sequence goes on from NW_028317850.1 coordinate 2,420,012, forward strand.
TCTTTGATGATTTCTTATATTTTTATTTATTTGCACTTTTTTTTAGGTATTAGTGGTATATGTTTACTGTGTATGATTCTTTTTTTTGGCTTTGCACTCTATATTCATTTACCAGAAGGGATTTGGCACATTAAGCTTTGTCTGAAAGCTGCCGGTTTTCCTCCAAGCGCTGACTTTTTGCATTCTGTAATGTTAGATTCTATTAACCGGTTGCCGACTAGCCACAGTACATATACTGCAGAAGGGCAGCACCGCTGCGCAAAATCACGTATATATACGTGACTTTGCATACCGGGTAGGGGGCACACGCGAGGTGTGCAACCGCCCTACCCGCACCGCCGATCGCAGCCGCGGGTGTCAATCACCGGGTCCCAGTCGGTGATTACCCGCCGGAGCCCAGTGATTACCAGCAATCACTGACAGAGAAACCTGTCACTTTCCAGCACACTGTTCTGGATAGCAGAGTTCAGCTTTCCAGACCAGTGTGTTCCTGTGAAGAACACACCCCGGCCCCCTAGTGAAACACTCCCCTCACACAGTTAACCCTTTGATTGCCTCCAAAAGTTAACCCCTTTCTTCCCAGTGCCATTACTACAGTATCAGTGGTTTTGTTTGCACTGATCACTGTATTGGTGTCACTGGGGATGTCAGTGAAACCAAGTCAGTTTCCCCCCAGTGTCAGAATGTCCGCCGCAGTCCCACCGTAAGTCGCTGATCGCCGCCATAAGCCGCTGCTCACCGTCATTATTAGCATAAGAAAAAAAAAATTCCAGTAAATATAGCACCATTTGTAAATGCTATAACTTTCACATAAACCAATTAATTTACACGTATTGGGATTTTTTTTTAGCAAAGACATGTTGCAGAATACATTCTGGCCTACATTTATTATGAAATTTAATTTTTAAATTTTGTTACTGGACATTTTTTATAGCAAAAAGTCCAAAATATTGTTTTTTATTCTCAAAATTGTTGCTTTTTTTTATAGCGCAAAAAATAAAAAACGCACAGGCGATCAAATACCACCGAAAGAATGATCAATTCGTGGGGAAAAAAGGATGTAAATTTCATTTGGGTGCAGCGTTGCATGACCACGCAATTGTCAGTTAAAGTAACGCAGCGACGTAACACAAACCGCTTCTGTAACTGCTTCCTAAACTGCCCTATTGCAGAAATACTGCTACAGGGCAGCACGAGTGCACAAAATCACATATATATATACATGATTTGCGCTCCTGTGGTTTTCACGCCCCTCCCAGATAGCGTCAGATTGCCCGTCAGTACACAAGTAATCACATTTAACCCTTTGATTACCAGGAACACGTTCATACACAATAAACCTCCATTGCTAGTATAGTGTCTGAACGGATCAATATCTTTGATCAGATCAGCACTATACCAGCGTTCACATTAGTAGAACATCCCCAAAAACGCAGCATTAGCGGGATCAGCCCCGGAACCTGCCAGCACCTGTGCAGAGTCAGTAGGTCACTGTCACTTGATACATTGCACAAAAAACCGCAGTGTTGATCTCTGTTAGCACTTGTCGGTAAATTTTGATGACTCTCTTATGCAGCAGACTGCCAGTTCTAGTGCCACGCTACCTATTGGTGAACTGGCGAGCACCAGCAACCTAGTACATTCTGGTCTTTCACATACCTCTTAGATTGTAAGCTCCAAGGAGCAGGGCCCTCCTAACCCTCTTGTATTGAACTGTATTGTTGCTGTATTGTCTCCCGTTATATTGTAAAGTAGTGAGCAAACAGTTGGCGCTATAAAAATCCTATATAATAATAATAATACCAGCACTGTGGTATCACTTGGTGACGTGGCAAATTCCATAAGTGCAGTACAAACTGGTGCGGTGGCGAGCACAAGTATTGTCCTGCAGCCACCAAGAATTTGCACACAGGCCCGTAGAGCCCCTAGTATCCTTCCGGATGTAATTGCAAATCCCGATTGGAAGCCCACAAATTCTGCAGCACCCGTACTTCCCCTATTCACTGCCCAACCCTGAATTCAGGTGGAAACAGCAAATTTAACTACTCCCCTTGATTTTTTGGAGCTGTTTTTCATGGAAGATCTGTATGCACTGATTGTGGATCAAATCAATTTATATGCACAACAATTTATCGCCGCCAACCCAAATTCAAACCTTGCCAGACCATTCACATGGAAACCCATTTTAGTTTCCGAATTTACATTTTTTGGGGGCCTAACCCTCAACATGGGCATAACTAATTAAAATGAATTGCGGTAGTTTTGGTCCACAGACCCGATTCATCATATGCCGTGTTCTCTGCTGCCATGGCCAGGCATAGATATGAGAGTATAATGTGTTTTATGCATTTCAACGACAATACACTCTGTCATCCTCGAGGTGCCCCTGAATTAGACCGACTCCACAAAATTCAGCCCCTCGTAAATCGCCTTAACCAAAAATTTGCAGATGTCTATACTCCCCAGCAAAACATCTCCAATGATGAGTCCCTCGTTAATTTTTCTGGCCACCTTGCATTCAAACAATTTCTCCCCAGCAAGTGTGCAAGATATGGGGTCACGATGTAGAAGACCTGTGAGAGGGTAACAGGCTATATATAAACGTTTCGGATTTACGAGGGAAAAGATAGTCACATGGAGCCCCCCGGATGCCCAGACTACATGGGGAGTAGTGGCAAGATAGTTTGGTACTTGGTGTCATCCTTTTTCCATATGGGGTACCACTTCTATGTGGACAATTTTCATTCAAGCGAGTCACTATTTAGACATTTGTACAATCTTGGAACTGGTGCATGTGGCACCGTGTGACCTAATGTGTGCCCACCATTAGAAGTGGGTGGATGCAGGACGGTACATTCTAATGGTGTGCATACCACACACTTTTTCTGGCAGAGATTTCTTCTCTTTTTTTTCCCCATTCAGCCCACAGGCTGCATACAGAAATAAAAAAAGAACATAGCATATATACCCAACAAGGATCAGCGATGTACTGGTACATCGCTGGAATTTGAATGGTTATACCAGGATGATGCCTACAGCTGCAGCCATCATCCTGGTATAATTTTTTTCAGCCGGCGATCGGCTTTCATGTAAAAGCAATCTTAGTGGCTAATTAGCTGCAGGGTTGCTTTTAAAAGCAGCGGGAGATGATGCCCTCTCCCACTGCCTTCCACGGCCTTCTCGGGCAGTCCTGTGCCATCGGGGGGGAACCTGAGAATGTGTGTTTCTGCCAGCTGACCATAGAGCTGATTGGAGACCAGAATGGTGCCAAACATCTCTATAGTCTAAGAAATCGGAAGCTACAAGCATTTCATCATTTCAGTTTCGCAGGATATAAACAGAGTCATTTGTAAATTACGAAAGCATCTGATCACACCAATCTTGGTTTGATTAGATAATGTAAGGGCAGAGGAGAGATCCAGAGTCTGATAGATCCCATATTTCTCAAAAAAGAATATATGATAATGCCCATTGAAGTTATAGGGGATATTTGCATTCCCTGTGATAGCATTAGAAAACAAAAATGAGTATGGGGGTACCACATGTGAGAGACATTTTGGCAGTCTAGCCAAGTACAGGACCCCAAATCCAATATGCGCCTTCAGGCTTTTAAAGGGCTTTATTTTCTCATTATACTTACTGACTACCTATCACAGTTTCAGAGGCCCTGAAATGACAGGATAGCACCAACCCCCCCCCCCCCCCATGACCCATTTTTGGAAAGTAGACACCCCAAGGAATTTGATAAGAAGCATGGTGAGTATTTTGCTGATATCGTTTGTTGCCACAAGTTTTTGGAAAATTAAGAAGAAAAACAAAAACATATTTTTATCTTTTTTTTGTGAGAAAAAATTATATCTGCAAAATACTGCATCTTTTTAAATTCCTTGGGGTGTCTACTTTACAAAAAGGGGTCATTTGAGGGGAGGGGGGGGGGGGTTGGTGCTATCCTGACATTTCAGGGCCTCTGAAACTGTGATAGGTAGTGAGGAAGTGAAATGAGGAAGTTACGCACCTTCAGGCTTTCAAAGTGGTCATTGGATTTCAGGCTCCTGTATGTGGATAGGCTCCCAAAAAGTCTCACACATGTGGTATCCCCATACTCGGTAGAAGTAGAAGAATGTATTTTGGGGTGTAATTTCACATATACCCATGGCTTGTGCGAGAGATAAATCATTTAAATTACAACTTTGTGTAACAAAAAAAAAATGTTTTTGTTATTTTCCAGAAACTTGTGGAAAAAAATAAATCTTCCATGGACTCAATATACCTCTCAGCAGATAGCTTAGGGTGTCTACTTTCCGAAAAGGGGTCATTTGGGGGTGTTTGTACTATCCTGGTATTTTAGCACCTAAAGAAATGTGATAAGAAGTCAGAAAGAAAAAGCTGTGTAAATTCCATTATCTATACCATAGTTTGTAGACGCTATAACTTTCACACAAAGCAATCAATATACACTTATTGGGATTTTTTTAACCAAACACATGTAGCACAATACATTTTGGCCTAAATTTATGATGAAATTTTAGTTTTTTTTGGATATTTTGTATGACCGAAATGAGAAAATATCTTTTAAAAAAAATGTTTTTCTACAAAATTTTTTTTGTTTATAGCGCCAAAAATAGTGCACAGGTGATCAAATACCACTGAAAGAAAGCTCTATTTGTGTGAAAAAAGGACATAAATTTCATTTATGTACCGTATTGCATGACTGCGCAATTGTCCGTTAAACTAGTGCAGCGCTGTATAGCAGAAAATGTTGTAAATTGCAGTATCTATACCATAGTTTGTAGACACTATAACTTTCACACAAACCAATCAATATACACTTTTTGGGATTTTTTTTTACCAAAAGCATGTAGCAGAATAAATTTTTGAAAATGTTGAAGAAAAACAATATTTTTTTACTTTTGGCTATAAAAAATATTTAGTAAACTCAAAGTTAGTTATACATGAACTTAATTTTTTTGTTTATAGCGTGAAAAATAAAAAAGCGCACAGGTGATCAAATACCACCGAAAAAAAGCTCTATTTGTGTGAAAAAAAAGACAAATTTTGTTTGGGTACAGCATTGCATGAACGTGCAATTATCAGTTGAATTAGTGCAGCACCGAGTAGCAAAAAGAGGCCTGGTCATTAAGGGGGGTAAATCATCTGGAGGGCAAGTGGTTAATGCTGTGCACTCTTTAGTCCAGCCTCTACTCTAAGCTTGGTCAGAAATATTAACCCCAGCTTCAGCTAATTCACGCCATCTCAGTCCTGCCTCTAGACACCAAGAAACACTTCCTTCACTGTCCTTAATAACTACAGCTGCTACAACTTTCCCTGCATTTAATCCAACTATTTTTTTTTTTTCCTTTTTGGTATTTTTTTCAATTATTTAGCAAAAAATAAAAAAAAAAGCCAGTTGTGATTAAATACCACCAAAAGAAAGTTCTAGTTGCGTGAACAAAATGATAAAAATTTAGTCTGGGTACAATGTTGTATGATCACGCAATTGTCATTTACAGTGTGAGAGCGTTGAAAGGGTGAAACTTGGCCTGGGCAGGGAGGGAATAAAAGTGTCTGGTACTGAAGTGGTTAACCACTCGCCCTCCAGAAGATTTACCCCCCTTCCTGACCAGACCATTTTTTGATACAACGCTGCGTATTTTAACTGACAATTGCACGGCCATTCAAAGCTGTACATAAATGAAATTTATGTCATTTTTTCCCCCACAAATACAGATTTCTTTTGGTGGTATTTGATCACCTCCGCGGTTTTTATTTTTTGTGCTATAAACAAAAAAAATACAATTTTGAAAAAAACAATATTTTTGACTTTTTGCTATAAAGCATATCCAATAAACAAATTTTAAAAATTCAATTTCGCCATACATTTAGGCCAAAATGTATGCTGCTACATGTCTTTGCTAAGAAATAAAAAAAAGAATCCCAATAAGTGTATATTAATTGGTTTACGTGAAAGTTATAGAGTCTACAAATGGCGGTATATTATATATATATATATATATATATATATATATATATATATATATATACACACATATACATATATATATATACACACACACACACACTCACACACTGAAATTTTAGTTTTTTTATACTAGTAATGATCAGCGACTTTTAGCGGGACTACGGCAGGCAATCTGACACTGGGGTGGAACTGACTAACTGCTACTGACATCTCCAGTGACACTAAGGCTACGTTCACACTAGCGCTGTGTGCAGGCGGCAGAGAGGCGTTTGGGAAGCGTTTTTACCGCTTCCCAAACGCCTCTGCCAATTCTGCACATTACAGCACATGGTGCTGTTCTAACGGGAGCGTTTGCGTCGCGTCGCGGCAAAACGGATGCCTCTGGACGAGTCAGGAGGCGTTGAAGTCTCCTATTCTCGTCTATGGTGCCGCTTCGCAAACGCCCGGCCAGCGTTTGCAGTGCGGTTGCGACGCGGTTGCGGGGCGTTTGCGGAGCGGTAACGCCACTCAAACTGCATTATAGGCGTTTGTGGGGCGTTATTAACGTTCGGAAAACGCCTAGCAACCGCCGCTAAACCGCGCATGCGGCGTTTGCCGAACGTTAACAAAAACGCTCCACAAACACCAGACCAACGCTTGCCAAACGCTATAGGGGCGTTTGGCAAGCGTTGGCAAAACAGCCAAGTGTGAACGAGCCCCAATACACTGACACCGTGATAATGACACTGGGCAGGAAGGGGTTAACATCTGGGGCGATCAAAGGGTTAACTGTGTGTTAGGGAGTAATTTTATTGTGTACTGTGTTGTGTTTTACTAAGCAGACCTGCTCATTTCTATCTCTCTGCTGTGCAGAGATAGAAAGCAGCATGTCCATGCCGACAGGCGAGAGATCTGTGTTAAAAAATAAACAATATATAGTGAGTGCTACGAAAAAACTGGGAGCAGCTAGTACATATGGGGAACCCACTCCATATCACAATAAATATATCAAAACAAAAGTGCTGAGCAATATGAAAAAATATACAAATGTATCCACCTAAAAACTGAAAAACAATCAGTGAATAAAAGTGAAATGTAATGATACAGTAGCCCATAAATTATTATTATACAGTATTTCTATAGCACCAAAAGGTTTGCTCAGCTCTGTACATTATAGTGGGGGACAGTACATGAGACAATACAGTAACAATCCACGAGGGGTTCGAGGGCCCTGCTCCTTGGAGCTTACAATCTAGGAGGGAGGGGATAGTGGTAAAGGAGGAAGTGGCTGTGGGGGATGGAGTGGTGGGAGGAGTGGAGATCGGCTGTTAGGTGAGGGTGGGGTAGGCTTCCCTGAAGAGATGGGTTTTCTGGGTGCGCCTAAAGGTGAGGAGGGTAGGTGACAGCCTGATGGATTGAGGTAGTGAGTTCCAGAGGATGGGGGAAGTCCTGGAGAAGTCCTGCAGTCGGGCGTGGGAGGTGGAGACCAGGGAACTAGAGAGTAGGAGGTCTTGTGAGGAGCGAAGAGTGCGGGTTGGGTGGTATTTGGGTATCAGGTCGGTGAGGTAGTTTGGGGCAGCGTTATGAATGGCTTTGTACGTCAACGTTAGTAATTTGAATTTGTGTTGGGCAATCGGAAGCCAGTGGAGGGAATGACAGAGGGGGGTGGCAGAAGAGGAGTGGTTGGTAAGGTGGATGAGTCTGGCCGCTGAGTTCAGGATAGACTGAAGCGGGGATGGTCTGATGAGGTAGGCCGGTGAGGAGGGAGTTGCAGTAGTCCAGATGTGAGATAATAAGGGAGTGAATGAGTTGTTTAGTAGTGTCTGGGGTTAGGAACAAACGTATTTTGGAGATAAATGTAACATTTATGGGCTACTGTATCATATTACATTTCACTTTTATTCACTGATTGTGTTTCAGTGTTTAGGTGGATACATTTGTATATTTTTTCATATAGCACTTTTGTTTTGAGAGATATGTGTTGTTTACACACTGGTCTCTCCATTTGCTGCTGGGGGGGGGGGGGCAGTAAAAACATGTCTCAACCATGGGTTTTTACCACCAGCCCCCCAACTGCAAGGATAAACAAACTCTAAGAGCTTGTTTACACTAGCTTCTTCTGTGTGAAGTGTGACCCATGTTTGTATCACTCTTCTCACTGCTATAGGCAGGCAGTGAGGAGGCTTTGCATCACCTCCCTCTAAACACCGGACAAATGTGTGTTGATGTAGCACAGCCCCATTCACTTCAATGGGTCACGCTTGGCAGGTGGGGGTATAATTCCTGTCATGGCTGCCAAGCAAGGCGGCCTCAGCATGTGTTCACCCACATCTGCTGCCTTTGCAGAAAAAGGGGGAGCGGTTGAGGGGAGTTTTACCTCCCCTCAATCGCAAAGTGAAAGGCCCCATTCACACTCCATGTGGTGTTTCTGCCTGCGACTTGTTTTCACAATACTAGGAGCCCATTCACTTCCATGAGCTGCCCTATGTGCCATTCACTCCCATGAGCTGCCCTATGTGCCATTCACTCCCATGAGCTGCCCTATGCACCATTCACTTCCATGAGCTGCCCTATGCACCATTCACTCCCATGAGCTGCCCTATGCGCCATTCACTTCCATGAGCTGCCCTATGCGCCATTCACTCCCATGAGCTGCCCTATGCACCATTCACTTCCATGAGCTGCCCTATGCACCATTCACTTCCATGAGCTGCCCTATGCGCCATTCACTTCCATGAGCTGCCCTATGCGCCATTCACTTCCATGAGCTGCCCTATGCGCCATTGTGGCTCCAAATCTGAGCCAGGACCCAACTTACTCTCCTGTTTTGTTTCATGGCAAATTCGAACTGCGCTTGGGGGGCAAATGGCACTCATGGGTAGAATCGCGGCTAATAGGCCCGTATGTGAACGCCGTATAAACCAGTCATTAGGTTCCATGTACAGCTGTGTGTTTCCGCACGTGTCTGGGAACCAGCAGAGGCGTGCGTTGTGCTTGCACCACCTTGAATTCTTAAACGCACCCCAATCGCAGCCATCAGATGTGCGTTTTGTCACACAAAACTTCTTTTTGCGAGTTTGTAAGGGTATGGGCTGTCCTAGGTGTCGTGCAAAAATGCTCCAAAAATAAAAGCTGATGGGGAGCGCGTGTGAATGAGGCCTTGGGTGAAGGTGTACTGGGACCAGGGGTGGACGGACCATTTGAAACTCAGACACTGCCCAAGGGCCCGGGGTCAGTAGGGGGCCCCATGAGATGCCCCTGGTACCTTTTTCATAGGCTTTTTTGAGTTTTGGCAAGGACACAGGGGCCCCATGATCCCCTATTGCCCGGGGGCCCCATGAGTTGTCAGTCCGCTCCTGACTGGGACGCAGCAGTACCCCCTCCCCCATACAGCTCAGGCCCGGTGTGTGAGGAGGTTGATGCCGGCCGGGTCCCCTCCCATCTTACCGGTTGCGGAGGATCTTCTCCTGCCTCTCTAGGATCTCCAGCAGTTCCTCCACACTCTTCCCGGCTACATCCCCCACCGCCCCGGCCTTCCCGCCTCCCCCGGCAGAAGTCATCGTCTCCCCACCGCCCTGTCAGCGTACCAGCCTCATCCCAACAGTACGCGGCCGGGCGCCGCCATGACAACTCGTCACATTCAATACAAAAAAACTTTATTCACATCCAACTCTGCAATAGGAATTGCTTCACTTTACACAGAACGAGTCACGGCCGTTCATATGACTAACAGAACACCCGGCAATTCTATTTCTAGAGGGAAAACTCCGCGGTTCTCGGGTGTAATAAGAGCCCGGGTGCGCCCACGTGTTAGCACTGCGCATGCTCCATGTCTATCCATGGTGTCTCATATGTTTACATCCGGGACACTCTGTAAAAATACATTTTTGTGCTGGATTCCATGTGCCTGACAGGATATAAGTTAGGACAGTGCTGGAGTCTATCACTTCTTAATCTATGAAATGGCGCCATACATCAATGATCAATTTATTTTCTGATCAGTCTCTGACAATTAGGGAAGTTGTGCTTGGCTGCACATGGTGGCAAAATGGTCATTTTGTCGCCATGTGCAGCTAAGCACAACTTCCAGCCCCTACGTGTCCTATTTTAATTCTTTATACTGACAAAGCTCTGTTTTCTGAAGCGAAACGTGGAGTTGATTTTCTTTTTTTTCTTTGGATCTTTCTTTGGGAGTACTTTTTGTATGGTATTCTCTCCTCCCTTTTTTTGGAGAGGTCTGCACTGCGTTTTACAGAGCATCATTTCCATTCCTCAAGACAGTGAGACATTATTGTCTGGATATGGTGATGTATGGGGCTTGTCCATGAGAGGATGACATTTAAGCCCGTGGATGAGTGTACCCGTATTACATATCTGTAGCAAGATAGATTATACTTTCTAATTAGTTTTGTCCATGGGGTAACTCCATTTCCTTAATAGAGATTATATATTCAAGCTGATAGGTTTGTGATCAAACTACAATGTCTCTTTGTATGCCATCACTTCATCTAAAATGGTATGGTATTTGATTTGGTCTGGTGTTATTAACCATTTGGATGTAAGGTAAATAATTGCAATGGTGTCCAGTCATATTGTTGTGTGCAGTACATTCCACTCCAATAGGCATTAATTACAGCTGAGCATACATTTTTTTTATACATTTAAATAAAGGTTATATTTTAGATTCATCAATTGGCCAGATGGTGCGTAGGGAAACGCACCCTCTTCCGGTATAGATTTGTTATTTGCAAAAGATGATGATTTACAATTAGGGCTTAGTTCAATAACTACTCAGGAATATAGCTTCATGCGCAATGCGCAGCTTTCAGGGGTGGTTGGTGTTTTGTTTTTTCTGCCGCTGAAAGCACCTCCATGTTAGCCTATGTGTCCATACACATGTTAGAGGCAAAAAAAAGTGCTGCTGGAGCCGCAAGGTTTTGGCAGAAAAAAAGCCTGATGCGCCTAAACACGTGTTATCACTAGGCACATCAAGCACTTGAGAGTTAATTCATTCTAATGGCCAAAATAAATTATTATTCTGACCAATGAAATGAACTACTGCTCAAGCACTTGATGCACCTGAACGCATCTAGACACAGTTACACATGTCAAGCGTTCGAAGTTCGGGGCAAGTGGAACAAAAGGTAATAACTGTGAGGAATGAGCTTATGGGAGAAATAGAAGAAGGTGGGCAGAGTAGGAGATAGCAGGACAGATTGGGGTGGAGAGTTCCAGAGGATGGAAGAGGCTCTGGAAAAGTTCTGGAGATAAGGAAGAGACAAAGGAGCTAGAGAGCAGGAGGTCTTCGGAGGAGCAGGGAGGATGGTTTGGGGGCAAGAACGGTGATGGAGTTCGGGGCATAGTTGTAAGGTAGGTTTGTAGGTTGTTGTTAGTATTTTGAATTTTATTAACAACCTACAAAGGCATTTACAACTCAGTTGGTCGCATTGTCACCCTTGCTGGTGATATGTCACTTGCACAGTGTTGGTCATTTATGGTGTCTGTGTCACTGTGGTCATTGCCGCTCCTGCTTTGCAGTGGGTCCATGGGGGCCCTTTGTGGTTAACATTCTCTTATACTTTGTTTTGTATGTCGGCATAGGGTGATTTAACCACTAACAGCCTTAAGCTCTTCAGTTGGTTTGTGCAATGTCCTAGCAGGTTCTGTCTCCTTTACTAATTATGTTTTGAGAAGCCATCTAGATGACCTAGTTTACTGCTGTACAGGTGGTGCATCAGTTATCCGAGCTGGTGTTGTTAACTTACTGTTGTATTCCGGCCTATGGTGACCTAGTTATGTTGGCCCACTTACCTTTCTGCTCTGCAGTTGATCCAGCAGCCACTCTCCACTGTTGCTGACTCACTTTCACGTATTTGTAAAATTGCCTGCAGTGCCTTTTATGATGGCTTCAGGTGTTCCAGTCTTACTTGGTCATTTTTTTCTTGGTCTTATGCACACTTGTGAGTGTGTCTGTGTATATATACAGTATATATATATATATATATATTTTTTTTTTTTTTTTTGGCTATCCCTGTTTGGCTATCCCTATATTGTGAGGCATCTCAACATTGTTAAATTATCTCCAGTCGTGTGGGTGCTAATCAGGCTGTCTCTCCCTGTCCTCTGTTCTTTCCTATTACATGTGTTCCATTAAGGCCCATGAGGAAATGTCCTGTGGGTACGTTGGTACATAGTGGGTAAGTTTGAACCTGAAAGTCCCCCTCTTACAACTGTTCCCAGGTCTTCAGACAGTGAGATCCAAGCACTGTGTATTGAAGCCTTGAGCAGGGACATGGCTAATGTATCGATGCCAGAACAGTAACTTACATCAACCATCAGGGAGAATTCTCAAAGCTGCTTCAGTTCAGTGTAGGAGTCTCTGTCCTGCCCTGCCTGCTGTGCACATCCCAGAGGTGGTAGATTGAGAGGCGGGCTTTCTCAGTAGCCAGCATCTGGTTTCCGGTGAATGGTAATTACCATCAGGTTCGCAGACCTCTGTCCTGGATGCAAAACACCAGAAGTCAACTTCCGGATTTGGTCACAAATTTTGCTGGATTTTCTCCAGCCCTTGGAATCTTTTAGCCTTTGCTGTGAATGCTTTTGTACCTCTATGGGTGCATTTTTCCTGAAAAAGGAAAGCTAGGGAACTGACATTTTGTGAAGCTTACTTTTGCTTTTGGTTGGATTTTTTGCTTAGTGCAAAACTAGAATTCCTTCCTAAATTATTGGACAGAAGATAAATCTTGTTTTCTCCAGCCTGGTCTGGATCAGCAGTAGGCCTTGAGGATCATCTTGTGTCTAATCTATGCCTTAGCAGTTCCCTTTAGAGGCCACTATCCCCTCTCTCCTTTGTGAGGGCCTTTATACTGGATGCTGCTTACATTTGCTTTTCCTGTCTTTTCCCACAGACTTGACTTGACTTTTATTTTTCCTTGTCTATCCTTGCTCCCGTGCCTTCTCACCACCATTAGTTCTGCACAGTGAGTTTCTGGAGTTCACCACTAAAACATTTTCATGTTCCTCATTATGGATTATGTTTTGAAGCCAGAGCCTCTTTTCTTCCCAAAGCAGAATTTCCTTCACCTTAACCAGGAATTTGTTCTACCTTTACTCTGTCCTGCTCCTGTACATCCTTTGGAGATTCCCTCCATTGCCTGGGTCTGGTGTGTGCTGTTTGAATTTCACTCTCAGCTGTCACTCCTTTTTCCCAGCCCAACTCTATGATACCCGTTGCAGGTGTAAGGGCTTCCAGTTGTTCTCTGTGTTTTCCAGTGCTTTTCTTCTCCAGATGTTAAGTGAGCCCTTTGGCATTTGTCTGCTGTGTAATCTACCAATTAGTTGTACTGCTTTTGGACATCCCTGTGTTGATTAATACTGCGATGTACGATTAAGAAAATAGGATTCTTTTTTTACCTTACCAGTAAAATCCATATCATGATGTTCAGTACAGGACACAGACTGCCCTCCCCCATTCTTCTTTAATTTCCCTATTGCTTGCTACAAACCTGAACCCATCTGTGTTTTGGAAGAAGTTATACTGTATAAGGGATGTCCCTGCAGCCTTTTTATTTTTCATTGTCCAGTTGCTTGAAAGTGGCAGCAAACGAACCAGGATGGAGTTCACTCGGGCCAGAGACCAGTCACTAGTTGAGTACCCCAGGGCTCTGTATGAGGTCCCGTTCTATTTAATCTATATGTAAGTGATGTAACTAAAGAGTTGTTGGGTAAGGTGTGTCTTTTTGCTGATACAAAGGTGTGTAATTGGGTTGATATCCCTATTACACACCTGTGTGTCTGTAATTATTTGGTATTGCTGGAAGATTGGTCAAAGAAGTGGAAATTTGCAGTTCAATGTTTCTAAATGTAAAATAATGCACCTAGGGAAAAGTAATCCCTTGAGAGAGTACAACATTGGGGGTACAGAGTGTGCCAGCACTAAAGAGGAACATGATTTGGGGGTACTTATTTCAGATAATTGCAAAATGAGCAAAAAGTGTGACCAGGCAGTGGGGAAAGCTAATAGAATTATAGGATACATCAATGAGGGGTCACCAGCAAGAGGAAGGAGGTCCTGCTTCCCCTATATAGATCTTTAGTTAGACCTCATTTAGAATACTGTATCCAGTTCTGGAGACCTCACTTACAAAAAGATATTGATAAGATAGAACGAGTTCAGAGACGGACAACACAAATGATGAAAGGTCTGGGGGATAAAACATATCAGTAGTCACTTCAGGAACTTAAAATGCACAGTCTGGAGGAAAGGAGGGAAAGGGGAGACATGATTGAAACCTTTCAATACATCAAGGGGGTAAATGAGGTTCAGGAGGGCAGTAATTTCAATATGAAACCAAAATCAAGAACACAGGGACATGACCGCAAATTAACTGGAGGAAAGTGCAAAACTAATCTTAGAAAGTATTATTTTACTGAAAGGGTAGTTGATGCTTGGAATAAACTTCCAGCAAAGGTAGTGAGCCAGTCAACAGTAAATGGCTTCAAATATGCTGGGGAGAAACATAGATCTATATTCAGACAAAAAAGTTAATGAAATAAAAAAAATATAAAAATGAGCAGACTTGATAGACCACTCAGTCTTTTTCTGCCATCACTTTTCTATGTTTCTATGATTAAGAAATAAAGTGTCCATACTGTACTCCAAGAAACAGATTTTAGTAGCAAGTCGAAAATCCTTTTTGTCCTGTAACCTACTGTCACCAAAATGACTCAAAAATGTTTCAGATTCCTTAAGCTTTACATTTTGGTGAACTATTTCTAAATCCTAGCCTTCATGTATTCAACAGCGTACATTCTTCTTCAGCTTTCACATATAATGACGTTAGTCATCCCCACTGAATGAAAGTAAACCTCTCATGTCCTACGGGTAACCCCCATGAATTCTTACTTTCATGCATGTCCTATTTCTAACCACAAGGAGGCGGTAATACCCCACAAATTTGAATGAATAGCAATGAAATAGCAGCTTTGAAGAACATGGTCACCCTTGTATTAGGCTAGGTTCACACTTCGGCAGTTTGCATTTGAGCCGTTTCTGCATTGCATTTTGCACCTGTGTTTTGAAGTGTTTTTTGCCACGTTTTTGATGCGTCTTGCATTTTTTTAAGGTTTTTTTCTTGTTGCTAGGCAGATTTAAAACACATGAAAAACACAGCAAAAACACACTATATGCTTTTCTGCAGCATTTCCATTGAAGTCTTTAGAACGAAAAATGCAACTTTTTGCGTTCAACAAAGTACCCTTTCCAAAAAAAATGCACCAGGTGAAACCTCAGAGATGTGAACGTGTCCTATAGGAAATTATGTTTAATGGACTGTACTGCATTTCTGCAAAACGGTATGGAAAAAATGCCTAGGCGTGAATCTAGGGTTAAACAAAGGAAATCACCAGTCTGCTGCTCTTTCACTTTTTTGTAGTTTCTCATTCCCCTTAAAAAAAGCCAAGCATATAGTTTACATGGCATGCTATTGCCTGGTCAATTCAGACAGCCAACAATTTGTTCCTACAGTTAAATGATTTTTCCTACTTTTAAAAGGGTACAATGAACTTTTCACAAATTTTCACCTCTGAAATTTTGGTTTCTTGTCACATATAATGCAATATTTTTCCTTTAACTGTTAAAATCTACTACTGAAATTAACAACTATGTATGTAAGACAACCTACCCTTTACAGAAATTGTCACATTAGATTTTTATATACCTGGGTTGAGAAGTCGTGTCCTGAGTGAGCTGCCAGTAGAGGCAAAAGTTGGCAACAAATTGATTTGGTAATTTTCTTCAGTAGTAGTACTGGACTGAAAGACAGCAGCATGAGAAAGTATTGCCCCTTGCTAAGGATGAGCATCAAATTGAGTCGAATGTGAATTCACAAACCCGGCAGTTCACATATCGGCAAACTTCTAAATATAATGGACAAATTTAGCTATTTTTCTGGTTTGTATCTGCGGCTTCTATTTGTCAACAAACTGGCCTGGAATCTGTCATTTAGGTCATGACCATATTTAGTCAGTCACATCACTCAGCATCCCCAAGCTGGCCAGGAAACCATTTTGAGTCGGTTGGCGGTGGGGAAGCATTGTTGGATGTCATGACTGAGGCTGGCTCTACATCACTGGACAGCACAATTAACGATGATTTACATTGTATCTGCTTTTGATTTTTTATGGGATTAAGAAGAAGTATTAATGTTCTCTATACTTATTCACGTAGGCGGAAACTGGATATCTAAGGCCCTCCTATTATAAAGGGTGCTTCCAGATTACAATAGGTTTTCCTCTCCGGGCAGGCAGGATGTTTGCATGAGGTCCTTGGCCCCTCAACATGGGGACAAGGTGCCTTGCAAGGGGGGGGGGGGAGCTTTGCCACTCTAATTCCAAGGTTCCCTGTCAAAACAAGCCTAGAATGGTTCATAAAGGGAGGATGCACACTCACTGCCTTTCCTTTCCTGGCTACCCTGGCTGCATGCCTAGATAAGGGTATGGTATGAAAAGTAACCCCATGCCATGTTTTCACTTTTTAACGTGTACTGTTCCTTTTTTTTAATTGCTTCACTCAGGATCTCCATGTGGTTTGTTTAGGCTGCCATGATATGTCATTTTGGGGAAGTAGCACTTTTAAGACACATTTAAAGGGTTAACTTGTACTGTTCTGTAACCTCATATGCAGCTTTAAGGCATCCCCCATGCATGTTATTTAAAGGATTTGGATATTTTCAGTGTTGCTATTTAAGCCACAACAAGAAACCTTCTTCCTGCTGAACAGTCACTGGTAAATGCCCACCATTACAGTGCCAAGTTACCTAAGGCTTTGTTTTAACAAAAGTTTGCAAATTCGCCTTAAGTCCATAAAAAATATAATTCAAAAGGACATGCTGGTAGATTATTTGGCTCCTGCCTAAATTGGCCATAGTATGTGTATGAATATGAGTTAGGGACTTTAGATTATAAGCTTCTTGAGGGTTAGGGACTGATGTGAATGTACAATATATTTGTAAAGCACTGCATAAATTGTCAGCACTATACAAGTACCTATAACAATAATAAACAGCAAGATCTGGCTCACACTTGCCCCTAACGCAGGTGGTCAGGCACTATAACTTGCTTCTGTGTTCTTTACCTATAGCGGCCTCTTTCCCATAAGGCAAGCATGCCTATTGGCAATCGGTTGCCCCCAGGACTTACACACGATGCAATAATGCCTGGCCACCACACTGGGGCAAGCGCAAACTGAACAAAGCAAACTGGTACTTTCAATTGGCAGACAAGCAGAGTGGTTCAGTGACAGTCCAGGTACAATGCAGGCAAGGTTCAGGACAGTCAGGGTAAGATCCATAGTAAAAAGCAGGCAGTTCAGAGAGCAGTCGATACCTGATCCAAGTTCGTAAACAAGGGAATCCAAACAGCAGTGCAGGACAGACAAACAAGGAGCATGCAGCACGTGTTACGAATGCAATATCACAAGCATGAGATTGCAGGCTTGGCTGGCTTAAATCAGGTTTGGTCCCCACCCAGAGACTGGCCACATCAATCACCTTTCAGGTTGACAGGCAGAGTGCATCATAGCCAAAACCAGGATACTGGAATGAGATCAGCAGCTGTGAAGGATGCTTCTGATATTACTCCCCCTCCCGAGGGGGGCCCCTTAAAGGTAGGCTGGACATTGAGCACCAGATCATCAGGGGCATCTGGCACAGGACCATCAGGCCGGACAATGGTCAGGGGATCAGCGAAGTCAGGTTAGTTAGCAGGCATGAGTCTATGGAACCAAACTGGGCAGTAGGCAGAGAACCAGTAACATCAGGCTGAATAGAAGTTGACACATCACTAGAATAAAGCTGGAACACAGGCTGGATGAAGTGTGGCTTAAAGAAAAGGGACAAGAGCCCTACTCGGCCGAATGGGGTAGTCTATCGAAAGGAATAATGAAACCTTTTAGACAGGTTTGAGTAGATGTAGTTATTATTATACAGGATTTATATAGCGCCAACAGTTTGCTCAGCGCTTTACAATATAAGGGAGACAGTACAATTACAATACATTTCAGTACAGAAGGAATAGGAGGGCCCTGCTCGTGGAGCACTACCTTTAGATTGTAAGCTCCACGAGCAGGGCCCTCCTATTCCTTCTGTACTGAAATGTATTGTAATTGTACTGTCTCCCTTATATTGTAAAGCGCTGCGCAAACTGTTGGCGCTATATAAATCCTGTATAATAATGATAATAACTACATCTGCTAAAACCTGTTTAAAAGGTTCCATTATTCCTTTGGATAGACTACCCCATTCAACCAAGTAGGGCTCTTGTCCCTTTCCTTTAAGCCACAATGTAGTTGCAGTAGGGTGAAGCCAGGTTACAGAAAGTCCCAAATATAAAAAAACAGGAGGCTCAGTTGGCATGGGCTGGAGCAGAATAACTGGTGCAGAGGCAAAATGGACCACATTGGCTGGTGTAGAGGCAGCAGAACTTGAGGACAAGTTAGCCTGGATGGGTGTCCAAGGGCGTTTAGGGGCAGGCAAAGGTAGTGGTAACCCAGAGGGCTTGACTTTAGAGGAAGTTTCCAAACAGGGCTCAGAGCTGCAAGATAGTGGGTATGTTCAGCCTTTAGAAGGAAAAGATTCAGACTGTGACAACTGGCTGGAGACGTGGCCTGTAGAGGGTTCAATAAAGTTGTCAGTGTCTTCTGCTACAGCAGAGTCATATAAAGGCAAATGGTAAAGTAGAATCACACTTGGAAAAGTTTTCATGATCAAGATCCCAAACAGGACTGTAATGAAGGCAAGTGAATTGTACTGGCCACAAAAGAGTCACAAATAGGCAACTGGTCAGCAGTTTTAATGCAGTTCTGGAGGTAGGTCTGAGACCAGGACCTAATTATTCCTGTAGCCCAATCTATGTGTGGGTTATGACGTTTAAGCTAAGGATAATCTAAGATAAAGGGATAAGCAGGAGATGTTATCAAGTAGAAGGTGATTGTCTCCCCATGAAATTCCCCAATGGTTAGAAGAATCGGTATAGTGCGCAAGGTGACCAGGCCCATGGACAAGGGAGAGTTATCAACAGCTAAGACTGAAAAGGGTTTGTGCACCTTAGCCAAGGGAATCTGTAGATGATGTACTAGGTTACTATCAATTAAATTGCTAACAGTACCAGAATCTATGAAATCTGAAAGGTGATGAGAAAATGTGGCAGAAATAAGTTGCGCAGGAACAAATAGTTTGTCTCAAGGGGAACTTGGCGCCATATGGTCTAGAGAAGCAGACCCCACCCGCACTTGACTTAGTAGTGTACTAAGGAGTCCTTGATGGAGTCTGATAAGCCTAACCTGAACTAGCTTCTTAGAGCTGGGTCATTCCACCCTCAGTCAGGTAAACAGCAGCAGATATCAGAACAGCGGTGCATTTATCCTGACGTAATGACCTAAGGTTATTTTCTGCTGAGTGGACACATTCAGGACCATTATAGAATAACCCAGGGCCTTGAAAATGCTTCGACTGACCCTCAGGCTGGGTCATCTGGGGGGAGACTACAAGCCCAAGACTGGGGGCCCCCCTGCAACCATGTAATAATCAGATTAACCCGCTGAGTTTGAGAACCAAAAGAGTGTGGTCTAAGCTTAAAGTAAAGCATACAACTGTTTTTAAAGTTAGAAAACATAGGGGGGGGTCACCAGAAAAATGGTCAGGTGGCATAACCTTGGGTTTGGTTCCTGCATTGCTGCTGGAGGTGCATTTGCACGGACAGCTCCTTGACTTGGCATGTTAGTTTGCAGATCTCTTCAGCAAATAAACAAGCCATCTTCACAGATTTTTTTTTTGGTTAAATGCTTGTGATAATGTCACGCTTACACTTAACACAGGTGGTCAGGCATTATAGATGGCTTCTGTGTTCTTAACCTATAGCAGCCCCCTTTCCCATAAGGTAAGCAGGCCTACCGGTACTTAGTTACCCCCAGGACTTATACACAACGCTATAGTGCCTCGCTGCCATGCTGGAAAAGGTGCGAACTGAGCAAAGCAAACAGGTACTTGCGGTTGGAAGACAGGTGGAGTGGTTCGATGACAGTGCAGGTAAAGGGCAGACAAGGTTCAACATAGTCTTAGTAAGATTCATAGACAAAAGGCAGGCAGGGTTCATAGAGTAGTCGATATCAGATCTGAGATTGTCAACAAGGGAATCCAAACACAAGAGCAGGACAGACAGACAGGGAGCTTGCAGCACGTGTTACAAACACAATATCACAAGCATGAGACTGCAGGCTTGGCTGGCTTCTCCATTTAAATATTTTCTGTTCTGATTATCAAAAAGAGTAACATATTTATGCATGACTTTAACTCTAGCTTCTTTTGGATAAACCACTTACTGAAAAGTATAACTACAATGTCACGTGTCCTTTAAATATACCCCCATTGTCCTTTAAGTGTTTTGTACTCTAATGAGGAAGAAAAAGAGATACAAAGCTGAAGGCTAATGTATGCATTAACTGTATTATATTTCTCAAGATTCTTCCACATCTATGTGATTGAGGATCTAAGAACATAGGTGGGTGATTGTTCTTTCTTTCTGGTTTATAGGGTCCAGTTCTAATGTATTATGGCTACTAAATAGTTATACCCATCATAGGAAATAAACTCCTCAGCGCCATCTGTTGGCCATCGTGCTGTAGTTTCTGGATTCACACATTCAAATAGGAAAGCATATAGCCTGAGAACATTTGATTTTGCCTCTTTAGTAAAGAACAACTTTGCATGAAATTTTGATGGGCAATGAAAATACCCCAAAGTGTTCTCTGCAGCATTATGCAGAATGGACTCAATGGGGCACCACAGGGTCCAGACCATGGCCTGCTTTTTATGAATGGTGGTTGGGGTTTAAGTGTTCTTCTCTGTTCTTGATGGCTTTGACATCACTTTAAAAGATACCCAGAATATTAGTTACAAGATCTCAATCACTTGCAGAAAAAGGTGACACTAGAAGTTGAGGGTTAGTGCTATTTTCCTACGACATCACCTGTTGAGCAGTTTTATACTCTTTACAAGAGAGACAAAAAGGGAATTTCAGAATTTTCTAGACAAGATATGAATAATAACAAAAAATATACAAACCCAATTTCTAAAAAGTTGGAGCTCTGTGTATAAATATGGGTTTATGAGATTTGCAAATCATTGCATTCTGTTTTTATGTAGATTTTACGCAGCATCCCAACGTTTATTGAAATTGGGACTGTAGATATTGGTACTTTAACATTATATTAACTTATCGTTTTTATGTCTTGGAGTCCTGCTTCAGGCAATGTGCACACCAAGCAAGTACGACAGAGCATGGATATTTCTGAGCGTTCTTACACGTAGGGAAGCCATTCAATGGGCTGCCCTACGTGCAAGACACATGCAAAAAAAGTCCCAGACCCTTTTGCAAAATTGTTCAGCACCATGCTTTATGACTTGCTCAAAAATGCATGTATTAGCAGAATCGTGGAGATGCCATTAAAAATAAAGGGCAACGCAATGTGTCTGCTAAAGGGCAACACGTTTCTATATGTGTCTGGAAAGTGTGTGAGTTTGTGCACTTTCCCTGCATGCAAAGAGTGAACGTTACCATAGAGCCATGTTTGTCCCATACTAAAGTATGTGCAAACCCTCAGCTTGTAAAACAACCCATTCAGTTTAAAATAGAAATGAAAGGCAAAACATTTCTGTATATTTAAAAAAAAATATGGAAATGGCCTTTTCGCTTTTTTTATAAATGATCACATACCCTCTGTTCTCAGCTGCATAAGGAGCTCAGAGAGGAGAGACATCATCACGCTGATATTCCCAGTGAATGGCTGTGCAGGAAGGGGGGGAGGAGCATGTCAACACAAGTCTGATCATTGGAGGAGAGCAGAAAACTGACCACGCTGTGATCTCCTGCCTGGTGGGGTCAATTTTTAATAAGAAAGCAGAGGTGCTGTTAGGAACACCAGAAATTTCACACAAAGGAAGCAATAGAAAGAGAACAGGATACTTGTACATACAAGTACATGGTACAGCGGGCACATATCAGGAATATGAAATGTTGGGTTTACATATTCTTTAAATGATGCAAGTTATAGATAAAGGAAAGACCACACGTCTTTATTTTAAAAACACATTTATTTCATACATATAAATGTATCTGCTCGGTGCACATTAAGTAACAAGCATGTTGACGGTAATCCTCGACGTTCATTCTCCCAGGAGCCGCTGACAGAGGTGTTAAGTAAGCTAGTTATATATGTTGTTAGCACTCATTCAAGTGGATGGCAGCTAATGCTGGGTCACTGTTGTTTTCTGCATTGCTGTTCGGGGAATCACATAATCTGGCTTAAGGCTGAAGAACTAAGAGGCAGTTTGCCAGTTTTATGGAAGCTGTAAAATTTAATTTTCCATCTTGGGAATACTGCAAGCACCACAAGTTAGAATACCCCTAAGGGGGCTTCCCACACACAGAAGACAAGCTTCATAGCACAATCAATGGTCCCTTCTAGATGACTACCTCCCATGTGGTGCAACACACTTCACCAATAACTACACCTTAGAGAGAAGCTGCAGGAGGAACAAACACCGCATTTAACTTTACTTCTCTGCTTGTGTGTATGTAGAAAGTGTCGCTCTTATATATCATTTACATTTACCAAATTGAACTGTAAATTGAAAAAAAAACATTTGTATACATTTCCAAAAACAGACCATGATTAGAGAAGATCAGGACAATTGGATGCAGATAAAAATACTGTTGCCATAGTTTACATAGCATACATACTGTATAAAAAAGGTAGAAACTTCTTTTTACATTGTATTACCTGCACTTATAAGAAAATAACACTACACTTTTCAACTAAGCCTTTGGTGAAAAGCTGTTTTAAAACCAGGTAGAAGCCTCTCCAACCTTCACCTAACAACTGAACTTTTATTCTTGCATCAGCTCATCCCTCACTGTTATTATCTTTTCTACCACCCACTCCACCCTATTTGATTGTAAGCTCTTATGAGCAGGGCCTTCTTACGCTCTTGTGTTTTATTGTGTTGTAACAGTACTGTCTCCCTTTATATTGTAAAGCAATGCACAAACTGTTGGTTCTATATAAATCCTGTATAATATTAATAATAATAAAATACCTATCAATATGAACAACTTCATAAGAAAAATAAGTGTAGAAAACAGCTGCCCATAGTGGAGACAAGAAACACACATCTATAAGGATATAATACACATGCGCTGCCAAAAATAAGTGATAAGCTGGGACAAGTTCCCACATCAATAAAATTCCCCAAGAATAGTGCTGCACTGCCCCCTAGCGATCAGAAAAAATAATCTGATAAATAAACACCCTCTTGAGCATCAAACCCAATGTGTGATTGAATAAATCTGTGAATCAAATAAAGTCAATAGCATATATACATATTTATTTATTTTTTTTTTAATTTTTATTTATTTAAATTAGAAAAGCAGCTTCAAAAACGTGCCATAAGCCACATTTTTGCAAATGTGATTAGCTGCATCAATCTGTTGTGCATTTGTTTATTTCATTGGCCAGAATAAGAATTTACTATGGTATTTGAAGTGAAAAATGCTCAAGCACTACACAAGTCTAGCACTTAGGAGTGTTTAGATGCATTGGGCATTTTTCCTGCCCAAAAGCTCCTCTTCTGAATACCATTTTGGTACATTTAGATTTCTGCCCCTAAACGTCCCTGCCTCTAAAATCCTCTAAACACCTATGTGGGAATGGACACATAGGCTAACAGACGGGCATTTAGGGGCAGAAAATACACGGCAAACTCCTGTAAAACAGACATTTGACAGCTATAGTGTGAATGAAGCCTTTCTCTACAGGACAATGTTATCCATTTGTACAGAATAGAGGGAATCAAGAAAA
The DNA here is from genome assembly GCF_062004578.1 of Staurois parvus. Classification (NCBI taxonomy): domain Eukaryota; kingdom Metazoa; phylum Chordata; class Amphibia; order Anura; family Ranidae; genus Staurois; species Staurois parvus. The sequence goes on from NW_028317850.1 coordinate 2,443,885, forward strand.
TACTGCATTATGGTCACTAGATGTTGCTGGTGATCATAGGAATCATGTTGGCTGCATACAATATCATGTTCCTCCTCAAAGGAAACAGCCTGGTTGATGAACCCCTTCATGACAGCAGTATGCATGTAAGCAGCAACTGGGAAGGTGGGCCTTATCGCTCAGCCGCCACAGCGAGGATTTCAGCTACTGATAGTGATGTCACCAGAAATTTAAATCTCTTTTTCTTCAGTGGAATAAATGATTGTTATTAAAAAAATAAAGGGTTTGGATTGAGCATAGAGAAAGGGAGAATTGGGAGCATTACAAGGTTGGCCCTAAACTTCAGTGTTTAAGGTTAATACATAGAACGTAAGTCAGCATACCTGGGAGGAAGACTTCATTTAAAACTACACATCTTGAACAGCAAGGTCTGTGTTCCAGTTTTGTACAGAATATTTTTTTTTTTATCTATCAAGTTCTTTGACATAAGTAGCTTGCTTTTTATTTCTTTAGTTTTTTTTTCATAGAAACTTGCAAATTATTTTTTTATACGCACATGAACTTACAATGGTTTATCATACAACCGTCTAAATATTTTTAAACAATTAATCAAGTCATCACCTGTGAGACTATATATACTGTATGTAAGGTATAGCTTTTCAGAATGTACATTTCATACTAGAAACCTTTAGTAGGAATTTTGGGCAGCACCACACAATGAACCCATATTCAAGTACACAGTATAATAGTAATATACTGTACATAAAACTAATATATCTTTTATATAACAATATAAAAGTAATATAACTTTTTCTAAAACTTTACATAATAAACATAAAATGTCATATGTTATAGAAAATAACGGGTATTCTTTAAATAATAGGCATATTTAGGTTTATTTACAAGAAGTATACAAAGGTTTTCATTTAAAGTGAGCAATCAAAGCCAGATAGACATTTTCTTCCATGTTCTGGCTGAGATTTATAGTGTACGGGAGTAGTAGACTCAGAAACAAGTCAAATACAGCATGATTTTACAAACATGGCTTATATATTTAAGAAATTTGTGAGATGCATTTGAAATGCATTTACCATGGGTTCTCATTACATTTTTGTTGACTTGTGATAGAGGAATATAAAAATGCATGACAAAAGCAGCAATAAAAGTGAACAGTGCTCCATACAATCCAGTGCAACATTCATATAACACATTCCAGATCCTTCAAAAATCTTGGACAAACACTTGTGAAAAGCAAAACAAAATACCTCATGTGTACTAACAATGAAAGTGTATCAAAACAAAAACCCCTTCATGTATTGCAGTTTACCAGTCCTTACATGTGATGACTGCATTCGTTTTCTTTTTTTCAAGCTAGAAACATTTTCAACAGGCCAAAAAAATACCTGTTACCATGTCCCTGCCACTTCCTGTGAAATGAAATCCTTCTTGTGTAAATGACTTATCCCATCAATTACTATGTAACAGAGAATTACAAAGGCAGATATGTTTAAAGTCCAACCTGTGTGACAACCACAGCTTTTTCCATAGATACAATGCAGAAATGAGTATAGCCATGAAGCAATAAAAAGTGTGTTACTCACAGAATCAACAACTGAAAGTAAAGGAAAAAAGACCAACTCCAATAAAAAATTATATGTTACAGTGGAGCAGTACCCCACAAGGAACGCAACTTTCCGACATCATGTTCTGGTGTGAACCAGCCCTAAAGGAAGTAAATGTGTCTTCACAAATTAGTTTACAAACTTTAAGACTTTAGATTAATAGAAATAGGTTAGAAATAATGGAAATATAATGTACAGTAGTGATGAGTATATGATTTTATATTTTAAGCATAGATATACCTTAAAAAGAAAAATAAATAGGTCACCTGATCAAAGGATTGGTAAGCTGCAATATATTCAATTTATATTTTTTGGGTTTAAATATACTTTAATGTGTCAACAAACATAAGGTCAGCTTTTCCCAATAAAACCGATAATAACGGATTGGACAATGAGAATTCTTCCATAAGCATCCATAAGCATTTACCTTCACCACAAACATAAGAGTGCGGTTTAAACACAGTCCAAAAACAGAATTAGGCCCCTTTCACATGCAGTAGCCTCTGTTTGAATCAACAGGGAATCTATTCACTGATCCCTTGCTGATCAGAACAAAGCACACGATGACAGGTCTGTGTCCGCTCAGTTTATGCAGAACAGACATGACATGACATGCTCTATGGGTGGTTGGGTGTAAATGGACTCCGCTGTCTGTTTACACCTGACTGCCGTCTGGTCTGATCCGATCTGTCTAGATGGAAGACGAATCCCTTTTCGTTTTTGTTTTTTTTAGCAGACCGGATCAGATTGGAGGTAGGCAAGAGTAAACTAATACAAGTCTGTTTGCACCCACTGGTCCATAAGGGTGAATAAAGGGTCTGATCAGGTCCACCTGAAAAACTGACAGGCAAACTTGATTGGACCCTTCACGTGAAACGTGCCTGAAGCATAAACAAGCATGCTCATGTTACAAGTATTGGATGTTTATACATTGAGCTGACAACCCTGGTTCATTCACATGAGCAATTATAAGCTGACATTAGATATATGATGATAGACACATACTGCACATGACTCCTCTACAACATATTGTATATAATATGCCTTGGCTGTATATAGTGAAGCTGGGTTTCTCCATATATGTGCCACAATGGAACAAAAAGCAAGAATTTCCAGTATAGCCAAGCAACAGACTACTGCAACTCCCTCCTGACTACTGCAACTCCCTCCTGACTACTGCAACTCCCTCCTCACTGGCCTACCCAAGTGCAGGCTCTCCCCGCTCCAGACCATCCTGAACTCAGCTGCCAGACTCATCCACCTCACCACCCGCTCCACCTCTGCCACCCCCCTCTGCCTCTCCCTCCACTGGCTCCCGATTGCCCAACGCATCAAATTTAAACTCCTAACCCTGACCTACAAAGCCGTTCACAACACTGCCCCTGACTACCTCACCAACCTGATCACCAAGTACCACCCTACCCGTACCCTTCGCTCCTCACAGGACCTCCTTCTATCCTGCTCCCTGGTCTCCTCCTCCCATGCACGACTGCAGGACTTCTCCAGGTCCTCCCCCATCCTCTGGAACTCACTGCCCCAATCCATCAGACTGTCGCCTTCCCTATTCACATTCAGGCGCTCCCTCAAAACCCATCTCTTCAGGGAAGCCTACCCCACCCTCACCTAACGGCCATCCTCCCTCATTCCTCCCACCACTTCATCCCCCTCAGCCACTTCCTACTGTACCACTACCCCCTCCCTCCTAGATTGTAAGCTCGTAAGAGTAGGGCCCTCTTACCCCTCGTACGTTGTTTGTTGTTGTTGTACTGTGCCATGTATTGTCCCCCCTATTGTACAGCGCTGAGCAAACCCTTTGGCGCTATATAAACTCGTAGTAATAATAATAATAATAATAACAGTGCCTGAGTCTTTCTATGAATATTATATATACCTTCTTACCAAGTATACATGACAGAAACTCTTATCTATAGATGTCCACAAATAGAAGGATTTGGTCTTTTTAGGAGTAAAGGATCAGCACCTCAGGCAATTCTATCTTCACTCAACATGGATATCCACTGTTCACTGCACGGCAGGTGATGTCCCCACTGCAGTCTATAAGGCATCGGTATGTAGATTTGGGTCATCTCGCATCATCTACAGTTTATAAGCAGGGATGGATGAAATATCAGACAGTTGCTTCTAACATACAGTGATTGAAGTCTTGGGATTCTGGTCATCCAAGATATGGGGCTACTATCTTTTATACAGCATATAGGGAAAACTTGCAAAATAGTTCTAAACCATAGGTACTGTGGAACAATCAGCAAAGGTATGGCCACCTTAGGGATGCTTTATACATCTCTCACATCAGAGTTTAGTGATTCCACCAAACACTATACTGGTAACACCATTAATTCATATTTAATCGGCTTAATAGACAACTTTAATGAAAATAAATATAAAACTGAAGATCATGGAATGTGTGGCAGTGTACATAGTAGTGCAGGCTTTGCAGGACATAAGTATTTGCACTCTGGAAACATGTAATTTATGTTTAGAACAGCCTTTCTCAACCCAGAATCTGTGGAACCCTAGAGTTGTTCCTGAGGATGCTAGAGATTCCTTGAACAATGGTAAATTGATCGCCTACCTACACTGACCAGTAACCAACAATGCAATAGGGCACTTCTACACTGGCCACCAATGTGGTCAGATTATTACTACTGTATAAAACGTTGTACAGAGCAGGATGTAAAAACATTATCTGATCCAGGTGTCAAATACGCTAGGTATGCAATATATTTTATTCTTCTGTTTACAAATTAAAAAATTTAATAAACATGTTAATGTACCACAAACTTTACATAAAATTGTTCTTAGCAAGGGTTTCTAAGATAATAAAAAGTTTTCCACCGAGAAGAAAAGGTTGAGAAAGGCTGATTTATAACATAGGGTGGTATCTATGAATTTGGTTTGACATATTAGTGTCAACAGTGTAAACTGTGCCTGTTTACTAAGTAGAAAAGTGAAATTATAAAGAAAGGGTTGGTAAGTTCCTTGTTAGGACTTGTGTAGATGGGTAAATGCAGCATGCTTTTGGGTACATTCAGTTTGCATTTGATATCAATTTATCATTATCCACTGATCCTTCTGAGCTCCTTCAGACATGTTCCCGAGAGAGAATGACCTCCCTTCAACTTTTGACTAACTTGCGTCTGACCTTCCTTTTGACCTGCTTCTGACCTACATCTAAAACTGCATCAAGATGCTTCATGACGCTTCTGCATTTCTATTGACTTGTATGGGGGAAAACCAGTTCTCATGCAAACAAATGAACAAACATGATTAGTAGTGATGCCAAGAAAAACATATTTTTCTATTCATTAGTTAATAATAATACAGAGACATGCTTATGATGCTGATTGTATGGGGTGTTTCAATAACCCACAAATAGTGAAAGTATGGCTCTCCAAGCTGTGCGTAGCATGACAAACCCTATAAGACTACAACTGACTATACAGATTATTGTGTCAGGTTGCTTTGGTCAAGTCCCCCCCACTTAGTCAGTAGCAGACATGAACCAGTATCTTGCCCTACCTGTGATTCTTGCTTACCATTGGTGTTTTATTTCCACACAATGACCTTTCTGGGGAGGATGTCCAATAACCTATATAAACTATGTTAGTCATTAGAAGCATCTCTGAGTAAGTGGCGTATATTGAAGCTCCCTGTTAACTTACTGGTGGGTAGGTGCAGCACTACGTTCATCTTTGTTGGCCGGCAAGCAGGTCTTATTTAAAATTCTCTTTTAACATTCTTAATGTATTTTAACAGATGTAAAACAAAAATTCCCGTTCGTTTCTATGTCTACTTCTCCAGAGAAAACATATTTCTCTATGAAGGACTTAAAGATGATAGGTGCTCGTGATTATATTAACAGTGGTGAGCCAGTATTTCACCAAATTGGACTATTTTAACCTTGTTCAGCAGGATAAAATTGCATAAAGTACAATAATACATTTGTCCATGGTTATAAAACAATGAAGTGCATTTTATTTACAATGAAGGAACTGCTGAACTGTTGACTGAGATGTATCTTGTAGACACACAATGGAGTGCAACAAAAACAAGGTATAGATGTCAACAGGCCATAGATGAAGCTAGGGTTGCCTTCCAACCAGCATATTATCAGCCTGGTTGGTAAAAATGGGACCTGAGGACAACACTAATATTAGGATAGTGACATTAAAAAAGAAGGCTACAAAGGTGGTAGCCTTTGCTAAAGCAGCAGGTACATAAAGCTGGGCAGTCTTTAACACCATTTTGGCTTATATCTTGTGAGTTTGGCACCAGATACAAAAATGACAGCATTCAGTAAGTACAGTGCCAGGCCAAATGATAAGCCTTTACATAGCAAATCCACAGCAAAATGGTCAATATAATTTTGCTATGTAACACTATTACTAATCACTGCTAGGCCTGCATAAGACTGATGCAAGTTTTGTTTTGGCTCTGAAACTTGTCATGATAGAAGAGAGTCTGGCTTCAGTCCAAACCCATGTTCAGACTGAGCCCAGGAGGATGCTGTCAGTGCCAGCCAAATCAGCTACAACAAAGGGGTGGGGACACTTGTAACATCATTGACCTAATATGACCACGTGGTTATATTAGGTCAATGCCATTGACCTAATCTTTGATCTAATATGACCACATGGCCCTATTAACTCAATGTTATTGGCCTAAAATGGTCATTTGGACATATTAGGCTACTGATGTTATAAGCATCCCCACCTCTTTGTTTACAGAATGCCCTGGCCGCAGCTGATTGGACTGGCGCTGACAGCTTCTGCCATGTACAGACCAAACCCAAGCTCATCCCAGTGTTGCAAGTGGTGGGCAGCCAGAGTGAAAAGGCTGACTATAGGGAATAATGGTCAGCCAAATACAGAATTCACTCCTGTATGTCACCCAGCAGACTCCCACCCCATTGAATGGAATACAGAGCTGATGGAAACACTTCCAAGTGATAGCCCTTGGCAAGCCAAGCAGTGTAAAATGGTATGTGCAACAGAAAAGTACTGGATCGCGTTTGATATTTTGCTATGCAAGTTTATCTATTTCAGCATGGTATGTGACCTAAAACTGCACTTATCCTTTAAGTTTAAAGCGTCTTCTTGTCTGACATATCTGCACCGGCCATACACGTGAATGTTCTTTAGTCTTTTATAAACAGCTCTTTGGATCTCTCATCATAGCAGTCTTTGAATGTATAACTTGAGTAATTAGCAGAAGCAAAGTTGTATTTCCTCTTCGGATATCTTCAATTTAGGACACCTTGTTCCTCATACTTAGTTGTAAGACCCTCATGTAAGGGGTGCATGCCCTCTGATAAGGTGCCTTTCCATCAACGTCTATGCCATTTTCTCTGCAACCATTAATCCTATTAAAAACAAATAGACTGTCAGATCCCTATTAGTAGACATTGATTACCCACAAACCTTGGTGAATCCTCCTCTTACATAGTTCATCGGACTTAGATTTTCTAGGCCATAATTGGTCCGTCTTGTGCATTCCTGTATTTTACAAAGCCAAATGAGGTTTCCTTTGCTGAACAAAAATAAAATAAATAAACATAAACCTCTAGCAGGCTGAAGGTCAAAATGGACTTAGACCTTATGTAACTATATTTCCATATTCAATGTTTTTGCTACTAGTAGTATGAAACTATAAATATATTTTTTATCTTAGCTTATTTAAATGATTAAATTATTTATATTATAAATTGTAAAAAATGTTAACTCCTAAAATCACTATTACAATGATCATAATAAAAAATACCAAGACTGTATGTAAATATTAAATATGTGCTACTCATACTTTTTTTTATTAACCCCCTGTATAGTGTATGCACAAATTCAGGACTTGGGAATCCATCTACTCCCCCTATATATATATGCATTTTAGCAGAGCCCAGCCTCCATACAGACTATGTCCACAGCTTTTTCATTATCTGCCACCAGCTGACAACATCCCCTAAATACTGTATTACGAGGATCACCACCCCTTAGAAGGACAGGCAGCAAAGCACAAGGAGAGCGTTATGTTACTTGGAAGCTGAAAAACAGATAAAGTATGATGAAGTTAACCTGCGAAAGTACCTCCCGGAACAGAAAAGGTTTTATAGCTAAAAAGGCAATGAAACAATGAAGTTACATGCAACTATGAACTCTACTAGCAGCCATGCCAGCCTTTTTGGAGAAATGAGAAAATGGAAATGTTCATACACTTATTCTAATACGTAAACCAAATACAAGGGAAAAATAAAAATATAAGCACAGATTTCTTTCAAAGTAGAGGAAAATACAGTATATTTGTATTCTTCAAAGCATATCAGTCACAAAATGGTCAATTCAATAAAAACTGCATAAGCAGAGGTATTTATAAATTAAACAGCGCAAAAACAAAACATAAATGTCCCATGTTCATTAGTGCATATCTTTATCAAAAATCTTCAAGAAAAACACCACCGGACCACTTGTGATGAAGACTGAAGTTTCCAAATAATTTTAAGATCAAATAAAACTTCCACCGCTCGGCGTGCGTTCCACTCACCGGAAGTGACATCAGAAGTATGGCGTATGAACCGGAAATGCGGCAACGCGTTTTGCCCCTCCCATCGGGTGTTCTCAAGACCTCTCGCGTTGCCGCATTTCCGGTTCATACACCATACGTCTGACGTCACTTCCGGTGAGTGGAACGCACACCGAGCGGTGCGTTCCAGCAGCCATTTTGTGGGATTTATGCTGGTTCTCTGCTGTTCCTCTGTTCCATCTGGCTACATTGGTGTGAGAATCCTGGAATATGTGGCTGTGAGCTGGTTCTTATCATCAGGCTGGTATTGGCTTAATAAATGTGCCCTTTACAAGCTGATAAAATGTGAGTGGCTTGGATTTTGTCTTTTGTTTCAACATTGATCTGGCAATATTACACTATATAAGTTTTTTCTTTGGTGATACGGTGGAGCAAATTAGGAAGCTACGGTGAGGACCTGAAAGAAGATCTTAACCTGGTGGGGCAGGCTACCATAGAGCTGATGAAAAGAGGGTTTAGGATTCCCCAAAATCCTTAAAGGCTTTTCATTCACCAATATCTGGTGAGTGCATCTGATGTTGGTGTGCACGGGTGACAGGTGGAAGTTTGATTTGATCTTAAAATTATTTGGAAACCTCAGTCTTCATCACAAGTGGTCCGGTGGTGTTTTTCTTGCAGATTTTTGATAAAGATATGCACTAATGAACATGGGACATTTATGTTTTGTGATTTAATAATATTTGTATGCAGGTCTATTTTGCGCTGTTTAATTTATAAATATCACTATTTGTGTTTTCACATTTTTGCACAGCAGCAATTTAGAAGATTGATTTACTTATTTTGCATTGGCGCAGGAATATTTTCTTTCTTATAAGCAGAGGTAACCTTATGTGAAACCAAAAGTCAAACAGATCAGTAGATCTAGAGCAATAGGATGCTGAACTTTTATACAGTTATTAATGTTTCTTATACAAATCATTCTTTTCCCCGCTCCCTCTTGCCTCTCATGCCTTCCTGGATAGTCAGTGAGGTGCTCATTACAGCCTAGTGGGTAAGTGGTTAGCACTTCTGTCTGGCAGCTCTAGGGTTGTTGGTTTGAATCCCAACCACAGCACTAGCTGCCTGGATTTTGCCTGTGTATGCATGAGATGTATGAATGTGAGTTAGGGACCTTAGATAATAAGCTCCTTGAGGGCAGGGAGTGATGTGAATGTACAATGTGAATGTAAAGCGCTGAGTAAATTGACTGTGCTATATAACTAATAATAATACAGTCAAGCAGGAGGACCATTATCCTGGGTGGACATCATATGATGTCCTCCTGCTTGCTTACCAGAGGGGGCGGGGCCATGCAGTGGCACGATCTGCGGGACACAGATCACTGTACTGGGCCAGCCCAGGTACCATGTGATTGCTGTGACCAGTCACATGTCAGTTGCACACAATGGCTTTCATTTATAGCCATTCATTGTATACTATTGTGATCTCTGTGACTGGTTACAGTGATCACATGGTACAGGGCCAATCACAGCAGACTTGTATCATGTGTATCATTTATGAAGAAAGATTTTTTGATTTGCAAAATTTTATAAGACTCCATGCACACTGGGCGGTTTAATAACGCTGGTAACATTAGCTGTGTAAAGTCACGTTAAAAACATGAGTTTTTCAACAGTTTGTAGCGTTTTTGTATTAACGATTTGCCGCGTATTTTCGCATTTGTAGTTTTAGCTGTTTTTTTTTCACCCAAGAAAAGTCCAAAAATGCTGTTTTGGCGCAATTCACTGCGTTTTTCCACGTTTTTCAGCTTTAGAGCTTTTTTTCAGATAAAAAACTCCTCTAGACACCCACTAGTTCTGGGTTTTTTTTCCAGCCAAAAAACGCCCCTGCCAAAAAACATTAATTACAGTGTATGTGTGCATGGACACACAGGATAACATGCTGGGGAGTTTACTGGCTGTAGAAAAAAACTTCAAAAGCCAAAAATAGCCGCTGTAAAAATGTCGAGTGTGCATGAGGACTAAAAGAAACTTTAAAAACATTTAGCTTATTCACTAAATTCATTTAGTGAATAAGCACCTGTTATACTGCATCAGATTTATACTAGAATGCACTGAATAAATATGAATTCCACTGAGGTGCCACTATCAATGTTTTTCTTTTACCATCTGTTTTCATTTTTTAACCTTTTCTTTTTTTTTTAGATAATTTGTATAGCTTCATGTAAAAAGTCATATCAATAATAAACATAATTAAGAGTTATTATATAGGAAACTTTGTACATAAGGGCAGCTATATTTTCTATTACATTTCCACAATACGCTACAGTTGAGCTTTACTGCTCATTCTCACAGTGTGTGATGTCTAACTCATTTAAAACAGTTCACTCCATAAGTGGTCAATTTCTTATCTCAACAGCCAAAAGGAAGAAAGCAAATAACTGCACTGAACCACTGAGAGCGTCCTCTAGTGGTTGTTCTATATATTTAGTGAATAACAAAAATATAGAACAAGCTTGTAATTATGTAAAAGTCACATAAAAATTAAGGTAAAAACCTAGCAATAAAAACATAACGTGCGCTTACTGAAAACACATTATATTCTCCTGTTACATCAAATATACAGGATTCTGCATCTGGAAACTACAGACACATTTTTTTTTACTTATTAAAAAAAAACTTACTCTGTGCTTGGACTTGCTGGCGCATTCATGGGTACACTGCACAGGAAGAATAATTAACAATCAGATTTTCGTTTTTCTATTTGATTGTGTTATTGATATTCAAAATAGCCATAGAATAAAAACACAATAAACCACCTAATCACATACTTTGTCCAATGCTAACCATTGCCAATAAGAAACAATATATTGTTTTGTATTCTACAGTCACTGTGTTATTGTTAATACAATGAAGATGGATTTTGGACTGTTACATATTTGCACTGTGTTGCTTTTGCCAGACAGGAAAGGTACAGTACATAATAGATAAAAGAGTGTAGAGGAAAAAAAATAGGCGCAATAGTCATGTCATCCTCTCCACCTCATCCAACCAGGGAATGCTTTGCATTCATTCATAAAATGTGAAGCATTCTCCAAAAGGCGCCCATGCTAATCGGCCAACCGTCTGTGTTCAGAATGCAGCAGGCCAGCCACTTGGCATGGGACCCAAAGTAAGTGGAGATTGCTGAAGCAGAGATGTATAACTTCAGTGGTTTCCAGCTTCTAGGGACATCTGCCAGGCATAATATAAAGTATTTATGCTGTATATGTAATTATAGTATAGTCCAAGCTGGACCAATGTAACTGTAGAACTACCCCCTTAGGGGTTGCTGATGAATTGGGTCCTCCTATAGTCCTGCACAGCTAGGTAATCTGCATTCACCACACAAGTTTGCGTTTAGAGTCAGAAATCAACTCCTTGAGCTTTTGTTTTGTTGTTTTATTGAGGGGATTTTGAACTGGGATAGGGTAAGGGGGGTATAGCATGCCCAAGGGAACAGACAACTGAGAACAATCGTCTTGGAACTATTCACAATCTTCTCTTCTGCAACACTGTATTTGTTAGAGAGCTAGCCAGTGTGTCCTTGATGTACCACCCCAGACCTTAGATGAACCTCTTCTATTCACCCAGCAATCTGGTGATTTTTCTGAGCAGGGGATGGGGATCTGGCTCCTGTTCCTTTAAATGGGTGAACAGTCGCTAATAAGGGGCTAATCTGGTTTCCCTCCAGAGTGCTCATTCACCTATCTGCCCAGGGGGTGCAGATGTACTTGCTCACATCCTCTCCTGTACTGCTTGCGGGTTGGCTGTTGCTACCAGGCCTATCAGCTGGGCTGCTCCTTCCCTGCCATACAGGTGTTCCTTGCTCAGGGAGCCAGTGAGCTCCAAGCTTTCCTGCTTTCCAGCTCCAGGCTCGCAGGCAGGCCCCATCCCACTAGGCCTCCTGGCAGCCTCCTTCCTCAGCCTCACATCTTCCTCCAACACTCTACACCTCTCCCTCCACACTCCTGCTACTGAGCAGGTTCCAACATTTTTAAGGGAGTCCCAGCCCATTGCCAAGCCTTCTTTTCGGAATTGGCTGAGGTCCCTCCAGTGTGCAGCCAGCCACTCCTCAGATCTACCCTCTGCCTCCAAAGCCCTCCTCTAAAAGCCTTGGAGTAGGGGAAATTCTAGAGGGGCTTACCTGCAGAGCCTCTCAGCCCTGACCACAAATTGATCATCTGGCTATTACACCTGAGCTGCTAACCAACTCCTGTCAAACCACTAGGATCTATCTCTCTAGCTAAACTAGGAGGGTGCTACATAACTGTGTATACATTCTTCACACCTGGAATTCTAACTTAATGCCCAATTAAAGGCAAATAAAAAGATATGCAGTCAGATAAACAGCCTCCATTTTCATAGTATTTTATCAATTTTCATTTTACAGCTGTTGTGCAGAGTGTATACATATAACTGTGAAGTCCAACCAACATCAGAGTTAAAGTGGTTGTAAACTCAGACATGAAATATGAACAATGCATATCCCACTATAGAATGTACTTGTCTCAATCCAGAGCACTAAGTGTAATTTTTCTCTGCTGTCTTGTTCCTCCGCTATCTGTATGAATCACATCTGAAAAGTTTTCCTGACACCAAGAGAAAAAAGGTGACGAGGAAGGGAGCTCAGCACACAGTCTGTGATTGACAGCCTCAGCTCTGTTCCTGTGTGCTGTGTGAAGGGTGTGTGTCCCTTCAATCCAATCAGCTCTTAGAGATCTCCTCACTGAGCTCTGCAGTGTTTGAAAGCAATTTTAATCAGACACCGGTCACAAATTCTTACAGCCAGGCAGTGGTGTACCTAGCACATCTGGCACCTGGGGCTCCTCATTATTTTTATACCCCACCCCCAAAAAAATGGTATAGAGAAATCATGGGTGTGGTCAAATAAAACCTAAGCCTACTCCTCCTATACCCAACACAAACATGTTACAGTCCTTTAACCCACAAAATATGCTTTAATGACCGTGCCATAAGTGTAAGGGCTGGTTCACAATAGAGTTGGTCTTGAAAAGTATTTTACATTCGGATCACTTTTCAGAAAGTATTTGACAGATGATGAGGAGGCATTGTATCGCCTCCTCACCCCTTGCATTAATCAGTTAAACCCTGCAACTCTGTGCATTGCACATGATTACAAGGCACTTGCAGAGCAGTCGCATTCACTTGAATGTGACAGAGGGCTGAATTCTTGCCACAGTCACAAACCAAAGCATCATAGCCGCAGCATGTATACACCCCTGGCCGCCGCTACACCTGCAGCTAAAGGTGGAGCAGTTGGGGGTGGTTAAACTGCTTCTCAGCCCCAGGGTTTTACCGCTTCCCAAATGCTAGCAAGAATGAGCCCTAACATACAGGCCACTTTAAAGAGTACAACCAAACTGACCCCCTCTGCCCAGTACAAATCACCCCCCCCCCCCAAGCCCCAAGCCCACACTCCTAACAGTACAGATCTCCCCTGACATCCCTAAATCCCCCCTTCCAGCCTATACTCTCAGCACTCCCACTCTCCCCCCCCCCCCACAGGAGAGAATTCCCAGCACAGACTGACCCCCCACGCCCCAGCACCCCCCTATACTCTCAGTACAGGCTCCCACTCCCCCCCCCCCCACAGGAGAGAATCCCCAGCACAGACTGACCCCCCACCCCCCAGCACAGAAAGAAAGAAAGAAAGAAAGAAAGAAAGAAAGAAAGGACAACCTTGTTTTTCATACTTTCAGAGTTGCAACAGTAGGGTGGCTCATTTACACTTGTGTTGCCCTCTGAAGAGTGATCCACATTATTCACTGTTCACCTGTTTTAACCCCTAAAAACCAGCACCACTGTGACACAACTGCATACACACAGATGGAAGCAATTGTGGTGCTGTGTTGTGTTGCATTTGGCGGGTGATACTGCATGACAGTATGAATACATTTTGCCGTGGCACAATGCTTTGTTTGTGTACACCCACATCCACTGCTTTAGCAGTTTGGGGGGGGGAGCAGATCATGCAGGTGGTAAAAACGTGGCTCAGCGGCTCTGCTATACAGGCAGGCCCTTGCTTTAGCTACTTTAGTTATCTCATCAGGAAAACATTTAAAAAAATTCTTTGTTTCTGATAACAGGTTGATTCCTTCAGACCATTCCTATGAATCTAAGATCCAATGAAAAGAACACTGCAATTATTTTATTTATGAAAAAAATAAACTTACTCTGACGTTATTGGCGCTGTTGGAGTATTTGGTATATTCACAGGTACACTAAAAAAAAAATCACATTCATGAGTGCTTGGAGTGGTATACGTGATTAGCATTACATGAAACATTTACATATAGAGAATATTACTGTCATTATATTTAGTTGTCCATAAATAGCTTGTTTACAATAGATGCAGTCAGGTGCGTTTGGAACGCAGTATAAGCCCCCAGTCACATTGGATGTGATTTGCATGCCAGGAGACTTACAAATCATATGCCGAGTCGCACCCTATTGTCTGCTATTACAGCGGTCATATCGGTGCGGTTCCAACTTGGTTGGAGCCACACAGATTTCTAAATTAGTACATGCACTACTTTTGTTGCAATTTGCGTAGATATCTGTGTCAGATGTCTTGCAAATCGCAATGAAATCGGCAGGTCACCCGATTTTGAAATCGTGCAACTTCACTGTAAGTCGCACGATTTCAAAATCGGCTTTGATGTGACCGGGGGGTAAACACAGTTTATAGACACAGTTGTTAAGGAACATCACCTTCTCTATTTGTCCTGTTTACTATTGTCATTGAAAGTAAAGAAAATCCCACATTTTGGGTTATGCCCAGAACAGTAATAGAGGGAAAATCTTTCAGTGGGGACACTGGTTCTGGTGACCTGGGGGCCGTCACCAGATTCCTTTAAAGTAATATTAAAAGCTTAATTAAAAAAAAAACCAAACACATCATACTGACCTACTATTTGCAGTGGTTTTACACAGAGCAGCCCAGATCCTCCTCTTTTTGGGTCCCCTGCTGGTGCTCCTGGCCCTTCCCTCCTGTCGGGTGCCCCCACAGAATGCAGCTTGCTATGGGGGTACCCACTGCTCATGTGTCTATCCATTCACCCACGGAGCCGCGGCTCAGCGCCACCCCCTCTCTCTTCTCATTGGCTCACTGGCTGTGATTGACAGCAGCAGGAGCCAATGAAGAGAGGGAGTCCTGGGATAGCAGAGACTCCAGTGCACAACGCTGGTTCTAGAGGGGGCTTAGGTGAGCATTAGGGGGGCTGGGGGAGCTGATGCACAGAGTAGGTTCTTCTACCTTCATGCATAGAATGCATGAAGGTAAAAAACCTTGAGCTTTTACAAGCACTTTAATTTGCTCTGATATCAGCAAAATGGCTGACCACACATGTTTGGGGGTTTGAGAGCTTGCTCCTGTGATGGTGGGGGTGAGCAATAATGGCTAGATGTACCTTAGCAACATCCTAGCAACAAGCAGGATGGAATGGTGCCATCTCTGGCGGTTTTTTGATCAGATTCCAGAGGTATAGCAAGGGCATTATCTAACTTTAGTCAAAGCTGTATAGTTTGTTTTTATCTATAGGCGCCCAATAACTGCATAAGCTGTTTTTTATCATCACCAGGGCATTTTGTTTTCTATGTAGCATTGTACTATGGGCAGCACATTGCCTAAATGGTTAGCACTTCAGTCTGGCAGCATTAGGACCATTGGTTCAAATCCCAGCCACAGCGCCACCTGCCTGGAGTTTTCATGTTCTCCCTGTGCCTGCGTGGATTTCCTCTGGGTACTCCAGTTTCTTCCCACACTCCAAAGACATGCTGGTAGGTTAATTGGATCCTGTCTAAATTAGCCCTAGTATGTGTATGTATGAATGTAAGTTAGGGACCTTAGATTGTACGCCCCTTGAGGGACTGATGTGAATGTATAATATATATGTAAAGCGCTGCGCAAATTGACAGCGCTGTACAAGTACCTGAAATAAAATAAATAAATACTTAAACTGGCAATTGTGCAGTCGTGCTATACTGTACACAAATTCCATTTTTATAATTTGTTCACACAAACAGAGCTTTCTTTTGGTGGTATTTGATCACCATTGAATTGGGTTTTCTATTTTTGGGATATTACCAAAAAACTACTGAAATATTGAAAAAAATATATATTTTCTATTTTCCGCTTGTAAAACATATCCAATAAAATCAAATTTTGACATAAATTTAGGCCAAAATGTATTCTGCTATATGTCTTTGGTAAAATAATCCAAATACGTGTAAAGTAATGTAATTGTGATTGGCAATTGGCATTGTCAATTACAGCCAGTGAGCCAATGAGGAGACAGAGGAGGAGAGGCCGAGTCTCGGCTCCATGTGTGAATGGACACATGGAGCAGCGGTTCGGGAGTGCGCCTGCTCAGGTGCCGCCATAGCAAGTTGCTTGCTATGGGGGCTTCCGCAAGGAAGGAGGAGCCAAGAGACCCGAGAAGGAAGAGGATCCAGGCTACTCTGTGCAAACCCACTGCACAGACCAAGTAAGTATAGACATGCTTGTTATTTTTATTTTTTTTAACTGAACCTTTAGTATCGGTTTAAATGGAAGGCGTTGACAAGCTTTAACTCCTCCCAGACTAGACATGTAGCTAGCAATATTAAGCAAACTAAATGCTACATGTTTCTCAAATGTGAACAGCTCCATCCGCTGTCCATATTATCCATTGCAGGCTGCTTTGCTAGGCATTCAATCAGCAGCACAAACGCACACCAAACATCTGTTTCTAATGCCAGGGTGAACAGGGCTTTTCAGTTTAGTTTTATGCCCACATTCTATATTTTTTTAGCTCTACAGTTCTTCTTCATGGAATTTCTAAATGTTTCTGCCTCTTCTTGTTTTCTACAAATGCATCATTGGCAATAAAAAAATAATACAACAATGGCTGGTATTTCCAACCTATTTTTTAGGCAGATAAGAAGTTTAGAATAACCGATACTGTACATATCAGTGTGTGGAAAGGAATGCAATAAAAAAGAAAACACGTTTTGATAGAGTTCAAAAGCTGGTAAATCCAGTTCTTCAAAAATGTGAGGTTAAATGTCAGCATGATGTGCACTGAATAGTCTACATGTTTTTCAGGTTAATCATGAATGCCATCACTAGTTACAGGAACAATTAACGTGACTGTCCATGTGACAACACCTCAAGACAACACATGGATGGATGGATTTTTACTGCCAATCAAGAATGTCCAGTATGCTCCCGGTGAAAATACAATAGATGGTGTGTAGTTCAACTAACACATAGAGATTATTTTATGGAATCTGAATGATAATTTATTATTTATTCCAGGTACTTATATAGCACCGTCAATGTACATTCCCATCAGTCCCTAACCCTCAAGGGGCATACAATCTAAGGTCCCTAACTCACATTCCTACATACACATACTAGGGACAATTTAGACAGGATCCAATTAACCTACCAGCATGTCTTTGGAGTGTGGGAGGAATCCAGAGACCTGGAGGAAACCCACGCAGGCACAAAGAGAACATGCAAACTCCAGGCAGGAGGTGCCATGGCTGGGATTCAAACCAATGACCCCAGTACTGCCAGGTGGAAGTGCTAACCATTTAGCCACTGTGCTGCCCATAATGCAGCCATGTGACAGTGAGAGCCACAAGGAAAAAAGTGTGCGCTTGAAGTGTAAGCCAAAACCTTTTGGGGGGGGGGGGGATAGTGAGGGCTCATGACCCCTTTCAGGTTTTAATTGCTTTCTTTGTATCTGTTAGGGAGATTTAAAGTGACTATTTTCTAAAGTCATAAAAAAAATGTCATACTTACCTGCTGTGTGCAGTGGTTTTGAGGTGTTTTGCACAGAGTAGCCCTGATCCTCCTCTTCATGGGTCCCCTGCCAGTGTTCCTGGCTCCTCCCCCTGCCGAGTGCCCCCATAACAAGCCGCTTGCTATGGAGGGCACTTGTGCAGGCTTTCTCCCGCCCCCTAACCCCCTCCTCCCTGGCTGGAACTGACAACAGCAGGAGCCATTGCTGTCTCTGTGCCAAAGAGGACGTTCACTGTTAGAAATGCATTCATTTGAGAAATTTTCCAACCTGCTCTTTCGATTTTTAGTGTCCTTGTAGCTGAAAACGAATGTTTCCTAATGATTAGAAAACCGAATGAACATTCTTAAATTGAAACATGTTAAACTAAAATCTACCAAATGTATTTCCACCTAAACGGAACAGAACACCTAAAAAGTGAAGTTCCACTTCATGTCTCCCTCTTTTGCCACTTTTTTTTGGGGGGGGGGGGCCTCAGGAACCTATTTCTGGCAGGTACCCGCTCTCACTTTCACTGGAATCACCTAAGCAATTCCAGTAGATGTTCTCCTCCCCTCCCCAACCGAAATCTCCTGGGACACATCACAGGTCCCAGGAGACTGCAGGTCCATTCGTGAAGTGCACCTTGACTCACAAATGCGCAGTAGGAAGCCGGCTGTGAAGCTGCAAGTAGTCACACGCTTGCTTCCCACTGTAAATATGTGCTGGTGACCCAAAGACTGCCAAAGAACCAGCCCAGGTAGGGGCGACACTGAATCCCTGGACAGGTAAGTGACCTTTTATTAAAGTGGTTGTAAACCTCAGACATGAAATATGAACAAAGCATATCCCTCTATAGTGTCTCAATCCAGAGCACTGGAGTGTCATTTCTCTCTACTGCCTCTTTCTTATGCATGAGTCACTTCTGACAAGGTTTCCAGACACCAGAAAACATTGACGGAGAGGAAACTCCAGCACACAGCCTGTGATTGACAGCCTGAGCTCTGTTCCTGTGTGCTGTGTGGAGGGGGGTGTGTCCCTTCCCTACAATCAGCTCTCAGCTCTCCTCACTGAGCTCTGCAGAGAGTAACTTCAGCTCCATGCACCCTGATTTCTGAAAGCTTGCACAAGCGTTATAAAGCAGCACTTTGAAAGGAGGAGAGATGACTGCAGATAAACAGATACAACTTACACAAGAGGATTTATTTAATCTCTGTGTAGCACCTGAGGCCAGTCACTTCACTAAGTATATGTAAGGGATTACAAGAACTATAAAAGTCAGCAGCTACATTATTTGTACCTGTTGACTTTTCATTTTCTTTCAGACTGAAGAACTGCATTAAGTCTCTCTATTTGTCCTGAAGTCCATTGCTACAGGGACTAAAAGGATATATATTTTGTTTCTCATTTGGTTGTCTTTGACAGTCACATTTATTATTCATTCAGTTATATACACACATTCATAGCTCTCTCATGAACACTACAACTCATACTCTGCTCACAAGGTTGCTCGGGTTGTCAAATAAGGATACAATTGGTGTTTTGGTATAGAGCATTGTGCACATGCCCACTTACTTGGGCCCTCAGCTGGACTTGCTGCTCCTAACTCCATTGCTTTCTGCTGCTTTGCATGATCTGATTTCAAGTAATCGGTCTGGTTGACCGTTGCCTCATTGTATAAACATCCTTCAGTCCCACCATGATGGTCCTAGTGACCAAGCAACAAGGGATGCGTCTTTCCTCATATAATAGACTGGTCACCAATGGCTGCTCCTTGTTTGTGAACTGTAGGACACCGATTTCTTGACACATTTTCTCTACTGCTACAGGAAGCAAATTCTTATTAATTGAAAAGTAGGACCCTAACCAAAAAGAAACTACTGGGGCTTTTTTAGGCACCATACCGACAAAACTCCATACACAAATTGTAAAAAATTAGAGCTTTATTAGACATCATTAAAACCACAAATGAGATAGGGAATTTGACCATAGACATAGCTCAATACATAAAAACGTATAGTCATTGCATATTGTGACTATACAGAACACCAAGCTTGTTGCAAAATACTCTAAAGGGTTCCCATACACAATGCAGTGGGTGTATATATAACTTTGTCATTTTTCTCCAACGCATTTCGCAGGACAAAAGCCTGCTTGCGGCATTAAAAAACAACTGAGGAAGCAGGCTTTTGTCCTGCGAAACGTGTCGGAGAAAAATTCTGAAGTTATAACAAACAAGTAAACATTTCGCAGGACAAAAGCCTGCTTTCTCAGTTGTTTTTTAATGCCGGACTCCATCATGTCTTGTGCACACTAGTACACTTATCATCCTTGGGTCATTCCACAGAGTTTGGAATCCCACTTTTGAAAATGTTGTGACTATGATAGAATAGGTTCAATCCTATTATCTAGCTGCCCATATCTTTTTTCCTTTTTTGCAACATTTTATTAAAGGGTCTTCCAGGATTCATATGGTCTTGGCTCCTTGGCTGCTCCATGAAAAATCAAAATGCCATCTTTTGAACTATGTGCTAAATCTCCCTGAGGAAGCAGGCTTTTGTCCAGCGAAACGCGTTGAAGAAAAATTCCAAAGTTATTACATACAAGTTATACATACACCCACTGCATTGTGTATGGGAACCCTTTGACATATTTTGTAACAAGCTTGATGCTCTGTATAGTCACAATATGCAATGGCTATATGTTTTTTTGTATTGAGCTATGTCTATGCTAAATTCTCTATCTCAATTCTGTTTTTAATGGTATCTAATAAAGCTATAATTTTTTACAATTTATTTGTGGAGTTTTGTCGGTATGGTGCCTAAAAAAGCCCCAGTAGTTTCTTTTTGGTTAGGGTCACATTTTTCAATGTCTTTTCATTAAGCGGTGTGGCACCAGTAAAACCCACTATCAAGGGTTGAGGCCATTGTTTATATGTGTCTCTCTCTCTCTGTCTTTTTTTGTACAAATTCTTATTAGTTACCTCTCTTGGTGATCACAGGATGTCTCGGCATCTTTGGTTTCGGGTGTTTCCTTTGGCTGATGTGCCATTAAGTAATCCATCTTGTCTTGTAATTCATTATTCTAAACAAGATTGTAAAATTGCTCGTTAGAACCATTTTAAACCTGTATGCACTGTTTTATTTTATCCATACAACAAAAATTCAAGCATACATATGAAACCAATTTTTTTTTTTAATTTGAAGTTGCACTAGTGTGGTGGGATTAATACTAAATGTACAAGTTAAAATCTGAAAACTAGGCAATACTTTATAACATGAGTCACAATAAATACATGAATATCAGCAGTCTATACTAAAACAGACAAATCTGCCATAATAATTGGCTTCTGTCACTGCACTTTAAGAAAGGGAGGTGTACGATTATTCAGGCAAACAATGGCATCACTATAAATCAGCTTATACTTGTCATGCATTACAAGACTGCTGATAATTTGCGAAAATAGACCCAAAACTGTAGTAGTAATGACCAGAAAACACCATAAAACCTGACCTTATGCAAAGAAAATAGACCATAATAAAGCCTATTGATGTCACATACTAAGAGGCTACAAGTGACTGCTATTGGTCTGCAAGTGAAGTCATCTTCAAATAGACCACAAATTCCTCACTGAGGGCAGCTTTACCAGCCAATCATGTAGAAGCATAAACTGTAAAAAAGATTTGACGTCATACCTCTCCTTCCAAAAGTGCTATCCTTTCCAGCAGCTGTTGAATTAGCAAGTCCTTGTAGTGGACCTTTTTCCTTAGAAGTTCAATCTACGTTGAATGGAAAATCGTTTTTTAGTAAAAATTCTGTATTTTATTGTACATTGCTTTATCAGTTGATACAACCAGCTCCAATACACTTTATAAAATAGACTCAGGTATTTAAAGTATACTGATTTTATGTGAAATATATTTAATTATCATCCAATAAACCCCTAACTATATTAAATAGGGCCAGCTTTTAATATAGAAGTTAATTAAGAACTATAGAAAAGTCAAGATTGATTTTCTTATCACTTGCTGTCCAGGGTAATTTTTTTAATTTTTCACACACATACTTAATCAGTATTTTTTCCTAGAAAATTAACTAGAACACCCATACATCATATATTCTATGACAACAGAGGCCCTGGAGAATATAACTGTGGATGTTGGATTTTTTTATGTCACATGATATTTGTGCAGCTGTTTATCAAACACAAATTTTCATGGAAAAACACTAAAATGAAAACAAAATCACAATATAATACCTGTTTTTTTGGTAAAATATAAAAGACGATGTTGCATCAAGTAAAGAGATACCAAACATGTCAAAGTTGCACGAGTCCATGAAATGGCAACAAAGTATGGTACCTAAACTTTTTCTTAGGAGATGCTTTAAAAGCCTTTGCTGGCTATCAGTGTAGAGCAGTGTTTCTCAAGTAATGGGTCACAACCCAAAAGTGGGATGTGACCACGGGCAAGTGCTCCCGGGCCTCTCTAATTCCCCTATATCACTCCAGCCTTTGAGACACTTATCAAGAGCAAGAAGCATCCCCAGTTTTCCTATTAGTTATAATTAATTTCATATCTTTCAATTACCGTTTATTTTATTGGGTTTTCACCTCAACGGCACTTTCATTTTCACTAGCACTGTGATAACTGCACTATCCATTTTTGAAGGAAGCCGGTTGTTTACTGTTTAAATAGTGCATATACATTGCAGAATACTGCACAAGTTGTTTAGTGGAATATATTATAATGTTTTGGAAATTAAATTATTTTTGGGTCGCAACTCAATGACCTGGATAAAATGTGGGTCCTAAGATTCCACAAGTGTAGAGTGCAAGATGGGACTAGAATTATTGCTCTCACCAGGGGTAGACTGACCATTTGGAAACTCAGGCACTGCCCGAGGGCCCGGGGCCAGTAGGGGGTCCCATGAGATGACCTTGGTACCTTTTCCATAGGCTTTTTTTGAGTTTGGGCAAGGACGCAGGGGCCCCATGATCCCCTATTGCCCGGGGGCCCCATGAGTTGTCAGTCCGCCCCTGGCTCTCACTCACTGTTTGTGGTGATACACCACATATGTGGTGCAATCGCTGTTTACATATATGTGTGGGACCCATGTGCACATTTGTATTTGTTTGAATCTGTGCAAGGGTGTTGTCAGGGGTGCTTTTACATTTTTTGTATTATTTTATTTTTTTTATAATAATTTTTTTTTAAATTTTTTTTTTCACTTAGCCCTGGTTCACACTGATACATGGCAGAATTCACGTGCGAATTCCTCACCGCTGCGGGTGTGTATGTTAAGCTAACAATCCCCTGAAAGTGGTCCGCAAAACGTGGTGGGATGTACAGAATCATATCGCGTAGGTGTGAATACCCATGCGATCCGATTGTAGTGCAGACCCACAAAAAAGGGTCCTACACATTTTTGGTGTGGGTGCGGTGCAAACAGAGCCATACAAAATATATGGCTTCAATAGCACCGCACACAAATCGCATGTGATTTGCACAGGAATGCGGTGCGGTTCCTGTGCGAATCACATGCGATATACCGCACCGCGCATATGTAAACCCAGGCTTAACTTAATTGCTATCAGAAGAGGGTGTTTTAGTGGCCATCCCCATCACTGTAAAAGTGACTGGACAGCTGTAAGAAAAATTATACAAAACTCATGGCTGCAGCCGCCAAGCCTTGAGCTTGTAACCACCTGCTGAGAGGACGATTTTCCACTTTCAGCTGTCAACAAGTGGTTGAAGAAGAGCTAATACTGAATTACCAGATGGGTTATGTAAAAGAGTTTTAGAAACACTCACACAGGAATATGTGAACTTTCAGAAGAAACGGAAGAGATTTTTTAAAATCAAAATGTCCAGTCATTTCTAAAATAACTGTTTAGCTAGTTAAGGTGACTACTTACCTATCATGTTAAAATCAGAACTGTGACTTAAATATTTTTTTTTGCTTTTATGGACAGAGACTCAATGGGGTTGATTTACTAAAACTGGAGAGTTCAAAATCTGGTGCAGATCTGCACATAAAAATCAGCTTCCAGGTTTTTTTCAAAGCCTAATTGAACAAGCTGAAATTAGAGGATGATTAGATTTTGCGCTCCCCAATTTTAGTAATTCTGACAATTTTTTTTTTATTTTGCGTTTTGTTAGCATTACTTTTCCAACACATAGGCAGTGCAGGGTGCAATCACGGAGATGCAAAATGGTGAGTGCTGGGCACTAGGATTTGGGTTATTGATGCCGGAGGCAGGTGCCACCTGAGGGTGAGGTTTCCCAGAAAATGGTGTTGCGGTGGAAGAAGAGGACAAAGCCAGAAAGGCACATTTGCCATAATGTTGCCATCGTCCAGTGCATGCTTTTTTTGTGGGGGGTTGCAGTTCCATGTAGGGACTTTGCAAACAAAAAAGGAGAAAAATGTATTAATGTAAGCTGTTGCAATTACAGATTGGCTATTCTCACCTCTTCAATCATGTGCTTTACTTTTTTCTGTTGGCAGTGAACCATGTCATCTAGGTGCTTGATTCTCTCTCGTAAACTTGTTGCAGTCTCTTCTAAATTCTGGGTCCTGTGAGAACAGAGCCAGGAATATTGCTTGACAGTACAAAATAAATCTATAGATCACATACTAAAAAAAGTACAGAAAATCGACAATTATGATGATACAGTGTAAGACACGAAGATGTAGCCGGAAAGTACAACCATACCCGATCCCAAAAAGACAAAATAATATAGAGAACCACAAGAGGTTTAACGGGTGGCAGGGGCCTTGATGGGTACAATATAAACAACACCGTATTTATGTAAAAATGATTCCAAAACTTTATTAGAAAAAGCAAATAAAATGCAATATCCAGGCCAACAATCTTTGATACATTAAGAATTTAAGACCATTTTTCCTTAACATTGTGCATAGTAGTGACAGTGTTCAAACCCTCCCCATTTGGCAGGACATATAATATATTTACAGTCAACAAAAACCCAAGCCAGAGTAATTTTAAAAAAAATTTAATTTTTTTACCTGTGGCACAACCCATCACATGTTGCGAACAATCAGGCATGGAAGACAAGGCCAGGCCTTCTGCCATGGGAGCTGAATGAAATTTACATTCTAGAGAGCCCAGGCATAAATTATAGGTCCAGTAGGCATGCCAGATTGATGTGTAGACACCTGCAAGTGCTCCCTATGCCATACCACTAGAACTTTGATAACTTTTCCTGACTACACATTTCCATTTAAGTCGCAAACCTCAGCTTTCACGCTGTTTTGCAATATTGGCTGATCTGTACTAGATGTGGCAATGACTAAAACTTAAAAAAACTAAAATAAAATCAAGTTTCAGCAACTGTAGCAAGAAATTCATTAGTAAATTAATTGAAGTGCACCCTGGTTCAATGCAAATCCTAGGTTAAGACAATAGAAATAAGTAAGATATGGGCAGACTAAATGAATTAGTCCTGCCATCTGTCTGTAACAGTCTCTGACACGTATATGTTTACCTTGCTCTCTCTGATGCTGTTACCTCCATTTTAGCATCAAGCCTCTGTATTCGCTCTTCATGGCTTGTTAATTGCATATGTAACTGTTCCCTTTCCTGTGGATGGATACATTTTGATCACATTTTAAAATCAACATGTTTTTCACAATGTAATATCATGTATATACATATATAGTAGAATACACACATGCTATCAATAAAATGTATGGATGACAAGAAAATGGTCATTCTGGTACCTGCTGCATTCTCTGGACTAAGCCGTCAAGTTCGGAGATCTTTGCATCGCGTTCTTCTATCTTGGATTCTGCTACTCGAACCTTCTCGGTGGCATCTTCAACAGCCTGTATATACTGTTTTGTCTGAACCTTTGAATAAATGCAAACACATTTTTATTGAATTTGATATATAGAGATTGAGCGCAAAAAAATAGGGTGAGAGCTGGTTTGAGGTCTGATAATGTGCACTTAGATGCACCCCAACTGTATTTCATATAGCATAAGCTGGTCATTCACCAGACCCACCAAGTTTTGCAGAGTCTTAATTGCTTTTCTAATAAAATGTATTTATTGCTATATTTCTCCCATCAGCTCATATCTCACAGTTATTACCTTTTGTTCCTTGTGCCCCTCTCAGGAGCAGGGTCCTCCTAACTCTCTTGTATTGAATTGTGTTGATACTGTGCTGTCTTCCTTATTATTGTAAAGTGCTGAGCAAACAGTTGGCGCTATATAAATCCTGAATAATAATAATAATACCGTATATGTATTTATTGCTTTATTATATATTATGATAAGTGTTTACTTCTATTTTAAAATATATAACATTTAAAATATATTGATAATATATTATATATAGAGTATATATAGAGTATATATTTATAAACTTATAATATAATTTAAAATGTATAATACTTATAATTATACTATTATAATTTATATAACTATATGATAGAAAAATTATAATTTATAATATTTATTATAATTTATGCATATTTATATATTATCTGTTTGTTTGTTTGTTTGTTTATTTATTTATTCATTTATAGCTTTTCTAGTAAAATTACTCAATAGCTCTGCCTCCTATTCATGTAAATTGTCAATAAATAATTATTGAAAAATAACGGTGGCAACTACATCCCAAAAACACCAATTGGGGTGCATAGTTTCACAGATTATCCCAAGATGTAGTGACAATTATAAAGGAAAGGATATTCAGTACATCTATCCCTATGTATTTGTCTTCTATATTAGTGCACATCTAAAATCGCCATCTACTTCCTACAACCCTTCTCCACAATTAAGATAGACAAAATCTGTTCAATGTACACATTATATACAGAATTATATTATATATTACATACAGTATATAATAACAGACAGTACAGTTAACATGTAGGAATGTTTTATCATGCCTTAAAGCTGAATTCTAGGTATGATTTTGTTTTGCAGAGTTACGTTGGTCCAAATTGGCACAATGTGCATATGCAGGGGCGGACTGACAACTCATGGGGCCCACGGGCAATAGGGGGTCATGGGGCTCCTGTGTCCTTGCCCACACTCAAACCACATCCAAAAAAGCCTATGAAAGGTACCAGGGGCATCTCATGGGGCCCCCTACTGATCCCGGGCCCTCGGGCAGTGCCGAGTTCCCAAATAGTCGTTCCGCCCCTGTGCATATGCATATCTCATACCTGAGTGATGACCATGGAAGTCAAAATCACTGTAGTAGTCAAGGCTACTACAGTGATAGCAGCAACCATCTAGGTCGTGTGCCAAGTGGCTTCCCTTTTGCATAGTGACCACTGACCACAGAGGGTCACTTGCTTTGCACTGCTGCCCTTCACAGACTGCATTGTACTCTTTTCAACAAATATAAGGCATTCTCTGATTGGATAAAGTGTAAAGCAGTGATGTCATGATCTCCAACTCGTCCAATCACAGAACGCCTTGTATTTATTGAAAAGCATAGACGTTGATTCGTGAATGGAGGCAGTGCTGAGCAAGTGACCCCCTGTAGTGGGGATCATGACGTCACCGTCCCATCTCTCCTTCTCATCCAATCACACAAATTCTTGTTATAATTTAAAAAAATACATGGTGATCTATGAATAGCGGGAGTGCTGAGTGAGCGACCTCCTGTAACTACTAAGCAGAAGGGCAGCTGCTCAGCAGCAGGAAGATTGCATTTATCACTGTACTAGTGCCAACTACTACAATAATTTGCAGCTTCCACAGTGATTACACAGGTATGAGATACTGTATGCATACCTACATTGGACCAAACTCAACCAAAGTAACTATGCAATAATAACCATACCTAGAATTTAGCTTTAAACCCTCGCCTGTCTGTCATTCACCACATTCTCATATAGAAGTCAATGAATATAAAATGTCAGGTGTAGTAATATGCAAAAAGCACAACACCTTTTTTTCTGACATAAGGGGGGAGCTGTACTAAAACTGGAACACAGAGCATCTGGTACAGCTGTGCATAGTAACCAATCAGCTTCTATGTTTCATTGTCAAAGGTTGATTGAACAAGGTGAAGTTAGAAGCCGATTGGTTACTATGCACAGCTGCATCTGATTCTGTGTGCTTCAGTTTTAGTAAATCTCTCCCACAATGTCCTCAACCTCATTTGTAACAAATCTAAAGGAATCTGGAAGTTTCAGTATCAGCCTGTCAGATACAGAAGCCAGGGTAGCATAAACCAGCACACGCTGTTCAGTGCAGCATCAGTTCCGGGAGATCTGGAACAAGATGCCTTTTTTTTTAAAGGCGTCTGCATCCCATAATCGTTTGACAATGCAATTTAGTCTATGCTATTTAAGAACCTACAATAAGAGCTTCTTTATCTGCATTAAATTTATGTTCCTCTTCCTTGAGCTTTTGTTCATATTGACTGTACAATTTTCTTGTCATCTCTCTTAAGACGTTAGCATTGGCTTCCTGAGAAGATTCTATCTGTTAAAATAAAAAAAAAAGAGAGAAAAAAATCAGTATATTAAAATGTGCCAAGATAAAGACATGCTATAAACTTCCTGTTTGAGATACTTGTGTTACCAAACCCACAACAGTAAAACCAGTCTGTATGTGCAGTAAAACATGCTTGTTATACCCACTATCCACCCATCCATAGAACAGAGCCTTGGGGGCAAGATGCACATGCTCGGTTTGGCGTGTATTGCTAGAGAGTTTTGTTTTCTTGAGAGAGTGCATGTGATCAGCACAGGCCCAATCAGCCCTATACTAGCAGGGGTTCAGGGGTCCTGCAGCCTCATAGGACAATCATGGGAGAATTCAAACTCTTCCCACAAGTTTTAACCAGTGCTCTGCTGGACACTGATAGAAGTCACAAGACTGCTCTAACTGCTGATGAGAAAAGGTATTTAGCACTGTATATTTACTAAAATAATTGCATTTTCATGTTCTGTTTACTGTGGGAGATCAGACATAGTGAATGCAGGGTCCTGGGTTTAGTAACACTTTACGTTTAACAATACAGCATCACAAAGTGCAAAACAATCTAAATAAGATTTGGATGAGTTAGTATTCCGCCTGGGAAAATTGTCTTTGAAAAGGTACACTTAAATAGAGCAAATTCCCTTTTTCATTTCTTTTTAACCAGTTGCCCTCCAGAGGATTTACCCCCCTTCCTGACAAGGCCATTTTTGGCAATAAGGCGCTGCATTACTTTAACTGACAATTGGGTGATCATGCGACGCTACACCCAAATGAAGTTTATGTACTTTTTTTCCCACAAATGGAGCTTTCTTTCGGTGTTATTTGATCACCTGTGCATTTTTAAATTTTTGCGCTATAAACAAAACAAACTACAATTTTGAGAAAAAAACAATATTTTTGACTTTTTGCTATTAAACATTTCCTGTAAAAATTTTAAAAATCAAATTTCATCATAAATTTATGCCAAAATGTATTCAGCTACATGTCTTTGCTAAAAAAAATCCCAATTCATGTAAATTCATTGGTTTATGTGAATGTTATAGCATCTATAAATGGCGGCATACAGTAGATACTGGGATTTTTATTTTAATGGCCGCGATCAGTGAATTATAGCGGGGCTGCGGCGGGCATTTCTACACTGGGGGGGAACTGACTAATTGTTACTGACATCCCCAGTGACACTAATACAGTGATCAGTGCTAACAAAAAGCACTGACACTATACTAATGACACTGATCAGGAAGGGGGTAACATCTGAGGCAATCAAAGGGTTAACTGTGTACTGTTTTACTGTGTGCTGTGTGTGTGTTTTACAGTGTAAGCACATTGCTTTGTATTGCTCTGCAATGCAGAGCAATACAAAGCAGTGTGCTGGAGCTGACAGGGGAGGAAACTGTATTGTTTACATACAGACCTCTCCCCCATCAGTGATACTCGGCGATCGCCGGATGCTGGCAGGGAATTACCAGCCAGGACCTGGTGATCGACAGCTGAAGCCCCCAATGATGGCGCAGGTAGGGTGTTCGCGTGCCCCTTACCTGGGTATGCAAAATCACGTATATATACGTGATTTTGCACAGCCGTGCCACCCTGTAGTAGTTTTTCTGCTATAGGGCAGAGGGCAAGCAGTTAAAAAAAGACAATCACAGTAACAACCTAGAGTCATGGTCTACATAAGCCTTTTTCAACCAAGGTTCCTCTAGAGGTTGTTAAGGGTTCCTTAAGCAATTTTCACAGGAGCATTATTTCCAGTGGCCATCACACTAATTTACCATGAACTGTAAATATGAAAATTTATAGCAGTAGTTCCCTCAGACTGGGAAGGTATTTTTAAGAGTTTCTAAGTATTAAAAAGGTCGAGAAAGGCTGGTCTTCATAATACCAATTCAGTTTACTGTATGTATTTACCTTGATTTTTAATTGCTGATTTTCTGCTTGTGCAACATCCAGCAGCTTCTGTTTTTCCTTTAATTTATCTAAGGACTCATCATAGGAATGTCTCAGGCTCTTTGCCTCATCTCTGATATTGCAGTTTTCCAGAGTCATATCTATCAGTTTTTTCTGAAACAGACACAAAGACATGAATAATACAGCATGTATTTCAATTTATGTAACCTGGAAGTGAATCATTTGGAACTATTCCTACATAGCTCCCAACTGTCCCTGACTATGAGGGACTGTCCCTGATTGATTTGGAACAAAGTCCCTCTGTCCCTCTTTCCTCACCGTTTGTCCCTCATTTTGCTCTGATCTATATAGTTGTATATAAAATGCACTTTTTATCTTTCAAAAAGTGTTCCCCAGTGATAAACCTTTCATCTAATTTCTAAATTGATGCCTTTGTAAATTTCAAAAGCCAATATAAAGGAATAGTAGTAGTAAAAAAAGTCACTTGTAAGTTTAACTAATCTTTTACTGGAAAACACCTTTCCAGCTAAATTGAGATATCCTTCATCCACCCCCTCATCTGTTTACTTATTTCTGTTGCAGAGCCATGGCCTTCCCCAGGGTTTCCAACCAGTTGGATGAAAATCTCCTCAACTGCCTCTCTATACAGCCCTATTGAAGTCAACAGGAACACGAGTTTTGAAGAGATCATCTGACTGGCTGGAAACCCCGGAGGAGTCTGCAGCTCTGAAATAGAAATAAGTAAATAGGTTGAGGGGAGGGGGGATTTAGCTTAGGTGGGAGAGTGGATTTAGTGACAGTTAGCAAAAATTCTACCACTCCACTGCAAGCACCCACTGTAATCTTCTCTTCAACGGCAATGACTGATGGATAGAGCACCCACACAACAAAATACTTATTCCCATTTCTCCATGGAACATGGGAAGAATGGCATTTACAAAACAGAGGTTTTCTAAGTCAGTTGAACATTTTGTATGGAATAACGGTCCAAAGCACCTTGGCTAACCAAAAATACTTTGATGCGCAGCAAACTAGAGTTGATATGAGGCACGCAAAACATTATTTTATTAGTTTCTTGGAATCTATCAAAATGGATTCTTCTACACAATATGTCTATAACTGTGGAAAATAAGTTGGCCTTACGAACTCTAACCCCTATAAAATAAAATTCACTCCACCATAATCTAAAGATTCCACAGCAAATTCCCCTTTCTGTTATAATTCCTCCATATTGCTAACTTGCTAAAATATATGGAAAAGTGGAAAAAAACAGCTGTACGTGTTGAAATGGCAATGGCTTCCAAAGCTGACTCTTCTGCAAAAAGAGTCAAGCAAGCCTAAAAAAGTGAATACCAGTTTATTAGCAGCACTGGCTTAAACTGTAGTCAAAACATATGACAATAACCTTTTAACTGTCATTCTTGCCAATCAAAATGATGCTTAAGGTGGCTTTCTTGAATCTCACATACCTGTGTGTCCAATGAGGAAGCATTTAAAGAGCTATTAATGGAACTAAGACTGTCTATGGCAGATGCCTGAGTCTGGGAATGGTGCTCCAAGAACTCTTGCTTTGCTGTTGAAACCTGAAATTGAAGGAAACAATATATAAGGAAGACTAAAAACATGCAATGATTTGTATTGATGGCTCTTCAGATATCATATCTCATATCATACATAATATCATATACATGTAATGTTCTCTGGACTCATGAACTTTTAGGAATAATGGGCCAAACAAGTAAGAAGAAACTAACCCTTTCTGATTTATAAAAATAAAAAACAGAACAAAGAAAACTTGAGCAATTTAGTACACTAAGCCTGGGTTCACACTTGCGCGGTGCAGCATATCGCATGTGAACCGCACCGCATTCTTGTGCAAATCACATGCAAATTCTGTGCGGTTCGATTTGAGCCATACATTTTGTATGGCTCAAATCGCACCACATCTGCACCAAAAAGGTATAGGACCCTTTTTTTTTGGTCCACACTAGAATCAGATTGCATGGATATTCACAGCCATGCGATCCGATTCTGCACATCGCACCGCATTTTGTGGACCAATTTCGGGGTGTTGTTAACTCAACATACACACCCGCAGCAGTTCACATGAACAGGGTACGATTGTGATGCGGAGCAGAATTTCCACAGAAACCGCTGCGATGTCCGCACCGCATCAGTGTCAACCCAGGCTTAACATGCACATTCAACAGTTTCCTAACAAGTAAAAATTGCTATCTATCTTGGTATCTATGAGATTAAGTGGTTTTTCCTTATATTTTAATAATACGCTTGCTCATCTGCTCTCCAAAGTGTTATATTGTACAGTGTAAACTTTCTAGCTGATCCCCTTTCCTTCCTAATACACTTGAAAATAACACAAATACTTACTTTCATTTCTTGTGTGAGACGCTTCATTTTTTCTTTCATTTCATCATATTCTCCAAACATTTTCTCTCGTATTTTTTCCAGGGTCACTCTCACCTGTAGGAACATTGAAATATATTGATGTTTGTAATGCTTTATTGTGTACTAGACTATGTTTTATTGGGGTTCCTGCTCTTCCCTTGTTTTTGTCAATCCATAACTCATACACATTTCAACTATGTGTATAGCCCAAACTGTCTCCCAACCAGAAGTTTTAACACTTCCAGACATACAAAATAATTCTGGCTTTATATTCACTACTCTTTTGAAGGCTAGGTTCACACCTATACAGTTTGCATTTGATCCGTTTTTGCGGTGCATTTTGCGCTTTTGCACACACGTTTTTGATTCTTTTTTGATGCATTTTGTGTTTAGCATTTTTATGAAATTTTTTTTGGACAACCTCTTGCTGGACAAATTAAAATGCAAAGTACATCAAAAAACACGTAAAAAACCCCACAACTACATGCATTTCTGCAACGTCTCCATTGAAGTATATTGAATCGAAACATACGGTTTTGCATTTACAAAAATTCCCTGACCCTTTCCAAAAATTGCATTGGTTGGAAATGCAGAGATGTGAACTTCACCCATAGGAAATCTTGCTCTGCAAAACACAAAATATACTGCTAGCATTAAATATTAATTTAATAATTTCCTATTTTACTAATGAAAATAATATTTGGCCCTAGGCCATCAATTTTGGGTGGAAGACTGGTGCCACTGGAGGCTGCCTAGTGGCAGATTACTGTGTGGAGGGTATAGAAGGAATTGCTTGTAATGGGTTAAATCCCAGTTGTAGGTGGTAGGTAATAGACTCTGTTGGGGTCTAGGGCTGCTACCTTTCTGATAATGACAATAGGGACATTACCGCAGGGAACACTTGGGTGATTGGAGAGAAGCTTCCAGTGTTCGGGAAAATGTCTCATTTGATGATTTTATTAGTTGTTTATGTAAGATAAAAGTATACAAGTGGAGCCAATGCATTTTGGGGGAATTGCCCCCACCCCCCTCCCTTCTTCAGGGCTGTATTTGTTAAAGAATTGTTATACTCTGGGAGGATTAAATATATTCGATCGGCAGCACTGCAGTATGCCAGAATTGTGGAGCAGAGGTACTCCTCTACAATCACCAAAGTGCAGCCCAGGACCAGACAAAAACAGCCCCATTCAAATCAGGAAGGCACAAGAACTTAGGCAAAGCCCTGTCATCAACCAGGCTAGTTTCAACCCGGTAGGAAAAGGGACCCTCCCACCATTCCCACATTATTACATCAGGAGAAATACTAACCGGCACCCCCCTGTTCAAAGGCACAATATTTTAGTAACCATAAAAATATATTTTGTGTAATCTTAAAACCAGAAGGATGTCCTAGCTCCAATTTCAAATGTGTAACTTCTGTTTTCATGGCTGCTATGCAAACCTTAGAAAAAACATGTAAATCAGCTTTCCCAATAGTATAATAAGTAAAATATCTTGGTACTTGATACATGAGAAACTATGTAATGCTACATACCTACATTTCAAAGGGATTGAACACCATGCATAACACATTACATAACTCCAAACATAGGCCAAACATTACTCATTATCTGATGAAGCAAGACTATTCTACCTTGGGTCTACCCCTCCTCATCCCTTCCCTATCTACCCTTACCTTTCCTCTCTCTTACCCTCTTTTCTAACCCACTTTTCTTTCTCATTCTCCTACTTTTCTTTACCTCTCCCACTCCTTGCACCTTGACCCTTTCTGCCCTCTCTCTTTTCCATTGCTCATCTTTCTTTTTTGTATATTGGCACTTATGGCCTTATCTTATAAGCCAACAAGCCCATAATCCACAGGTTCATTACCTCGTGTAAACAGACATTTATTACATTTCCGAGGACATTCATTATCAGTCCAGTCAGATATTTTCATTTTAACTATAGGTGCATTCTGTGTATTCTTATGTTACTGTTTGGTATGTCCATCACTGTAGTAAATGTAACCTTTGTACTGGAGTGCCTAATGCACTTTTTGTGATAAAAATCTATTGTAACAGAAAACATATTTTGTTCATAGGATTTGACAATTTATGATTTTTTGTTCAGTTTGTCACCACCCAAAATTGGGTATACTGAATTATTTTAAACAGAGAAACTCTCCATTGCAATTTCATAAGGATTGTCATTTTTTTTTTCGTTTGTGCCATATTTTGCCCTTTTTTTTGTTGTTGGTATTTTACTAATTTATTTGATTCTAGCTATTTTTCTTAATTTCTTTACTCTGCATTGTAAATCTGCTGCTCTTGGTTATTTAAACTGGCTAAAAACAAGGAAGACAGTCTAAATTTTTGTAAGGCGCTGTGCAAACTGTTGGCGCTATATAAATCCTGTATAAATAATAAAATCATCTAAAGACTATAATGTAATTCTATTATATGTTCACTGTACTAGGAGCACATACTACATATGTAAAAGATAATATAACACTTTGTTTTTATTCAAGATGTCAAAATTGGTGCTCTACATAGTCAGAGAAAAATGTAAGGAATACAAATATCATGCCCCTTAGTTCTCTTATAGCCGGAAAGATCACCCAAGAGCATTCATGAAATGCCTGTTATTAATATTCAAGCAACTGATGCTTTATAAGTTTATTTTGCAAGATTTTTCATTTAACCTAGGTTTTTCTCATTTACAGCATTTCATATGAAACTATTTCTCACAGTGAACCTATGAAATGCAGCATGACCAGAGGGATGATGGGAATACCAAATTTATCATATGTTGAACTACCAACAGGCAATCAGATGCATTCAGTACTGCAGTCAACAGGCTAGAAATAGGAGCTGAAAGTAGGTTGGAAATATTACAAAAGAAAGATAAATAAGATACACTGTATGTACTGTGACAGTAGGCAGGTGAAATCACCTGGTTGCGTCCTGGATGGACGATATATTTGTCCGAGGTTCAGGGTTTATGGGGATTTGTACCACTAGAGGGAAGTGCTGAGTCCTTCAGCACTGAGATAATGAGCCCAGCTGAAGGTAGTGGGCTCATTAACACCTGTATAAAGCTTCCCAGAGTGCTTAGGGAGTGGCTCCACCCTGGAACCAGATCTGTGCCTGAACTGTCTGGGGAGCTGACCTGTTATCTGTGTGCAGAGAGACCAAAGCCTGTGTGGCTAACCTCCCAGTACTAGCAACTAGGTATAGCAGCAGGCTGTACCTAGTGGGTAGCTAGGGAAAAGCTGTTGTTGCAGTAAGTAGCCAAGTTGGCCAGGATTTATTTTGATGTTTCTTTTTGGTTTATCATTTTTTCTGTAAATATTGTAAATAAATTGCACCTGTTTGTTTTCACCTCCACTATTGTTGTGCTGTGCCTATCTTTTTGTGTTGTGCACCCATCCAGGGGGTCACACACACCCGCTGCCGAGCTAACCTTGTTACATATGGTGGAGGATGCAGGCAGGTGTGGTAACTAAAGGCCAGCATGGAGGAGATAATCAGACAGTTGGCTCTGGCAAATGCCAATCAACAACAGTCAAATGCCAATCAACAGCAGGCAAATGCAAGTTTCCAGCAGAGCATTGCAGCCCAGCAGAAGGCCTTGGAACAAGCAGAGGTCCGCCATAGGGAATTGCTGGTGCAACAGGACCAGAAACACCAGAAACAAATTGAGGCTGTTTTGAAGCAGCTCCAGCAGAGGCAGCAGACTGAGGCTGGTGATGATTCTGTTAAAACACCATCATTTTCTGTGGGCCGTTTATTGCCAAAAATGACTGGAGAGGATGATCCGGAGGTGTTTCTAACCACCTTTGAAAGGACTGCTGAAAGGGAAAAGTGGCCTAAAGAACAGTGGGCTGGATTGATGGCCCCATTATTAACTGGAGAATCGCAAAAAGCTTACTATGACCTGGAGCCAGACCAAGCCAAAAACTATGATGTGCTAAAAGTGGAAATTTTGGCCCGGTTGGGTGTTACCCTCGCTGTCCATGCTCAGCGGGTACATAATTGGACTTTTCGGCTTGGGAAACCTCCCAGGTCACAGATGTATGATCTCATTCACCTGAGCAGGAAGTGGCTGCAGCCAGAGACTTTGACCGCCCCAAAAATTGTGGAACGTGTCGTCATGGATCGGTTCCTAAGGTCTCTGCCTAATACTATTCAAAAGTGGGTCAGCCATGGAGACCCAGAAACTGCAGACAAGCTGGTGGATCTAGTGGAGAGATACTTGGCTACTGAGAACCTGACCTCTTCTTCCAGAGACTCACGGACTTTCCACCCTAAGACCAGACCATCCCCAGCGGCGGGTAAGATGACTACAAGGGGTGAGGGTGGAGAGAGTGAGAGGGTGGGAGTATTACCCAATGTCTGGCAAGAGCGGCCAGGAAGGCCAAGGCCGCAAGAAGCGGTGAAAAAAATTATTTGTTACCGCTGCCGGCAAGAGGGACACATTGCAGCCAATTGCCCAGTGGTGGATGAGCCTATGCAGTGTGACTTTCTGAGCAATAGACGTCAGTCGCTGTTTGCGACAGTGGTATGCACGGCCAGCCCGGGCACTGAGAAACATTTGTGCAAAATGACTGTTAATGGAAATTGGATTCAGGTAGCCTGGTAACCTTGATAAGAGAGGAGATGGTCACTACAAAGGTCTCTGGGCATAAAAAGGTGGCAGTGATTTGTGTGCATGGGGACACTAGGGAGTATCCCGTGGCTACTGTGTTTTTTGAGACCCCCAAAGGTAACCTGTCTCATCAGGTAGGATTGGTACCTCATTTACCACATGATGCCATTGTGGGGAGGGATTTTCCAAAATTCTGGGAACTCTGGGATTGTTCTGACCCCCCCACTGTCTCCCCTGCAGACCAGGAAGGTGAATCCCAGAAAGCGTCTGAGTGTGGTGAGGTCTCTCCCAAGTTCCCCTTGTCGGTACTAGCTGGGGAGACCCAAGGAACTGGGGAGGAGCCCGCCTCCTCAGATGAAAATCTGCCGGTTGTGGATTTCTCGGACTTAGAGGTGCATAGGGAAAATTTTGCCACCGAACAGCTGAAAGACCCCACGCTGATAAAAGCCCGGGAAAATGAAGTAAAAGTAGATGGCCAACTAGTGAGTCCTGAGAAAACTGCTGCTTATCCATACTTCCTTGTGGAAAGGGACCTACTCTATCGAGTTGCTCAGGGGGCAGAAGAAACCATTGAGCAACTGGTGGTGCCCAGACCTTACAGGAAGTTGGTGTTGGAGTTGGCCCATGGACACATCCTTGGGGGTCATTTGGGGGCGGAGAAAACACGGGAAAGAGTACTGCAGCGGTTCTATTGGCCTGGGGTCATTAAGGAGGTGGAAAATTACTGTTCCTCTTGCCCTGTGTGTCAGAAGTCGGCCCCTATGCCCCATTTCCGTAGTCCACTGGTACCTCTTCCCATCATTGAGGTCCCCTTTGAAAGGATTGCCATGGATTTGGTAGGTCCGCTGGTGAAATCCGCTAGGGGGCATCAGTACCTGTTGGTCATACTCGACTATGCCACCCGCTATCCAGAAGCAATTCCACTCCGAAATACCTCTGCCAAGACAATAGCTAAGGAGCTATTCCTCGTTTTCAGCCGAGTGGGTATTTCAAAGGAACTGCTGACGGACCAGGGAACCCCCTTTATGTCCCGGGTGATGAAAGAGCTGTGCAAACTGTTCAAGGTAAAACAGTTGCGCACCTCTGTGTATCATCCCCAAACTGACGGGTTGGTGGAAAGGTTCAACAAAACCCTGAAACAAATGCTAAGGAAGGTGGTAGATAAGGATGGAAGGGGTTGGGATTATTTAGTACCCTATTTGATGTTTGCCATCCGGGAGGTACCCCAGTCCTCCACAGGGTTTTCACCATTTGAGTTGCTCTATGGGAGACACCCAAGGGGGCTGTTAGATATCGCCAAGGAAACTTGGGAAAGTGAGAGTTCTCCCCACCGGAGTGTGATTGAGCACGTCGCCCAAATGCAAGATAGAATTGCCCAGGTCATGCCTATCGTAAAGGAACATTTGTCCCAAGCCCAGTTAGCGCAGCAGAGGGTGTACAATCGGGGGGCCCAGACCAGGTCGTTTGCTGAAGGAGATAGAGTGCTAGTGCTAATCCCTACGGTTGAAAGCAAATTCCTGGCCAAATGGCATGGCCCATACGAGGTGATTGAGAAAGTGAGTGAGGTGAATTACAGGGTCAGACAACCAGGAAGGCGGAAACCGGAGCAGATCTACCACATTAATCTGCTAAAGGCCTGGAGGGACAGGGAATCCCTAGTTGCTGAGGGTTTGTCACCAGCGCCATCTAACTGCTTGGTTCCGGAGGTTGGAATAGCAGTCACGCTGTCTACAATTCAAAAACAGGAGGCTAAAGAGTTTGTGCTCCGCAACACAGAGGCTTTTTCTGAGCTGCCGGGACAAACCTCGGGGGTGGAGCATGACATTATCACCCCACCGGGTGAAAGAGTAAAACTGAAACCCTATAGAATCCCAGAGGCTCGACGGGAGGCAATACGTGGGGAAGTACAGAGAATGCTAGATTTGGGGGTGATAGAGGAGTCCCAAAGTGACTGGTCCAGCCCCATAGTGTTGGTGCCCAAACCAGATGGGAGCTGGCGATTTTGTAACGACTTTCGACAGTTGAATAAAGTTACAAAATTTGACACCTACCCCATGCCAAGGATAGATGAACTAATCGACCGACTGGGAGCAGCCCGGTACATGACAACACTAGACTTGACGAAAGGTTATTGGCAAATTCCCCTAGCTAAGTCGGCAAAGGAGAAGACTGCATTTGTAACCCCAGAAGGGTCATTCCAGTATAAAAGAATGCCGTTCGGGTTACAGAATGCACCGGCCACCTTTCAGCGAAAAATGGATCAGATTCTTCGTCCCCATCAGAAGTATGCTGCAGCGTACTTGGACGATGTGATTATCCATAGCGCAGACTGGGCCTCACATTTGCCAAAAGTTCAGGCTGTGCTAGACTCAATACGGAAAGCTGGGTTTACGGCCAACCCAAAGAAGTGTACGATTGGACAGGAGGAGGCCAAGTACCTGGGGTACACTATTGGGAGAGGGGTAATAAAACCTCAGATAAACAAAGTGGAAGCAATACAGAATTGGCCACGCCCAAATAACAAAAAGCAGGTACGGGCTTTTCTAGGAATTGCTGGCTACTATCGGCGATTCATTCCCCATTTTGCTTCTATGGCAGTACCCCTAACCAACCTGACAAAAGGGAAGGAGTCTGTCATGGTTAAGTGGTCCCCTGATGCTGAAGCAGCCTTCCTGTCTTTAAAAAGGGCCTTATGTAGCCAGCCAGTCCTATACTCACCAGACTTCTCAAAAGACTTTGTGGTCCAGACGGATGCATCCAATGTTGGCTTAGGAGCAGTGCTGTCCCAGGTTTGGCAGGGGGAGGAGCACCCAGTAATCTATCTCAGCCGAAAGCTAAAGTCTCACGAGGAAAATTACGCCACGATTGAGAAGGAGTGTTTAGCGGTAAAGTGGGCCCTAGATTCCCTTCGGTACTATCTGCTGGGCAGACATTTTGACCTGATCACAGATCACGCTCCCTTGAAATGGATGGCTCAAAATAAGGAGACCAATAGAAGGGTAAAGAGGTGGTTTCTGGCCCTACAGGAATTTACCTTCACGGTGAAGCATCGCCCTGGTGTTCAGATGGGAAATGTGGATGCTTTATCCCGGGTACACGCCTGCCTGGCTACTGGTGTTACAACCCCAAGGTTGAAACAAGAGGGGGGGGTATGTGACAGTAGGCAGGTGAAATCACCTGGTTGCGTCCTGGATGGACGATATATTTGTCCGAGGTTCAGGGTTTATGGGGATTTGTACCACTAGAGGGAAGTGCTGAGTCCTTCAGCACTGAGATAATGAGCCCAGCTGAAGGTAGTGGGCTCATTAACACCTGTATAAAGCTTCCCAGAGTGCTTAGGGAGTGGCTCCACCCTGGAACCAGATCTGTGCCTGAACTGTCTGGGGAGCTGACCTGTTATCTGTGTGCAGAGAGACCAAAGCCTGTGTGGCTAACCTCCCAGTACTAGCAACTAGGTATAGCAGCAGGCTGTATCTAGTGGGTAGCTAGGGAAAAGCTGTTGTTGCAGTAAGTAGCCAAGTTGGCCAGGATTTATTTTGATGTTTCTTTTTGGTTTATCATTTTTTCTGTAAATATTGTAAATAAATTGCACCTGTTTGTTTTCACCTCCACTATTGTTGTGCTGTGCCTATCTTTTTGTGTTGTGCACCCATCCAGGGGGTCACACACACCCGCTGCCGAGCTAACCTTGTTACAGTACATAAAGAGAATCTGTCACTGTAATGCTACTGAAAGCTCCTGACGACCAGATGTTCAGAGGTGCTATCCGAATTCTTTGGTCTGCCCAAACATCAGGCTGTTCTGACTATATAAAGCTCCCACAATCTAGCTTGCTGCTAATCTCTGCCCCTACACATTCCTATTGGCCCATCACTAAGTTGGACTGCCTTCCTAAGAATGCACTGAATCTTTGCCCAATAGGAACCACTAAGCAAACTAGAGCAGTGTTTTTCAACCTTTCTACAGTCAAGGTACCCTTTAAAATTATGGACAATCTCGAGGCACCCTTTAAAATTATGAACAATCTCAAGGCACCCTGTTCTAAAATGTAAATGACTTTTCTTATAGTTTTACATAATGCAGCAACATCAACACCCATAGGTTACCTAACGTTAAAGGTGATTTATTCTTCCAAAGTGAATACACCTTTGAACTCTGGTAATGACTAGTATTCCAATGATTCTTTTCTCCCTCACTTTCTCTCCTCCACTCAGCTAATGTCACCTCACTGCTGATAGAGAGGGGCAGAGGATGGCAAAAAAGGATGCTGTGAAGGCGTTCGACATCCTCTGCATTATCTGATGACATCATTGGTTGTTAGGACAATGGCGGCTACAAATTCATAAATTGCGCAATGAAAACCTGTGGCTTTGTGTAACTAAAATGCTTGGTCCACCTGCTGGCTTGTACACAGTTTTTTGGCAATTTTTAGGCATTTTACCAAGGCACCCCTGAAGAAACTTGAAGGCACCTCAGGATGCTTGGGCATCCTAGTTGAAAAAGACTGAACTAGAGGATACCAAAAGCTGCTGCAGCTTTGCACATCAGTGTCTTTTAAAGCAAAAGTGTCCAAACTGACAACAGCCCCTAACAATAGGCACTTGCTTTCCTATAAAGATTAGTGTACATGGACTTCTGAAAACACATAGGGGTTAATTTACTAAAGCTGAAGAGTGCAAAATCAGGTTCACTTCTGCATAAAAACCAATCAGCTTTCAGTTTTTATTGCCAAAGCTTAACTGGACAAGCTAAGGTTAGAAGCTGATTGGCTACCATGCACAGCTGCATCAGATTCTGAGCAAACGAGCTTTAGTAAATCTCCCGCTTAGAGTCAGTCTCAGATGAATTTGTGTATGCATTTTATTTGTTCATAGAAGTCAATGTGATTGCATGGCAAACACATTGTAAATGCATGGCAATAATTAGATTAGATTCAACTTTATTGTCATTGTGCAAAGTACATGTACAGAGCCAATGAAATGCAATTAACATCCAACTAGAAGTGCATAAATGGCCCATTTACATTAAATAACAGTATAACTAAAATAGGGGTATGAGATATACAGTAATACCATAATCGGCGCAATGAGTTGTGCATAATGAATGATATAAGCAGTAATGCAATGGTGAATAAAATATACAGTAATGCAATATTGTCTAATGAATAGCTGTTCCATGCTTTAACAGCCACAGGGAAAAAACTATTTTTCAGTCTATTTGTACGGGCTCTGAGACACCTGTATTGTTTGCCCTATGGAGGGAGTATAAACAGTCCGTGAGAGGCATCATTAATGATGCCCCTCGCCCTTTGTACACAGCATTTTTTGTAAATGTCCTCCAAGGTGGAAAACTGACACCAATAATTCGTTGGGCGGTTTTTAAAGCATCTTAAATACCAATATCCTATTTTAAAATCCTCTGTTGTGACCCTGGATGTACTGGATTACCCAGAGCTCTGCTAATATAGGCCTCAAATTATATCCACAGATTGCACACATCTGTCCTCCTACTAACCAGTGGTTGTCTCAACAACCAATAAAGACATATAACCTATTAGCAGTCCCACACCTCCATCCTGATCTTCCTGTTTGTGTAGCAGATTATATAGTTACTTATCCTAATTAAACCATGGCTTGAGGATCCTATCGGCACTGACCACAGGACTACAGCCAAAGGGATGGATCATTCTTTAGGCACAGACACTGAATTGCTGCTTCTGGCTGAACATTAGTAGCCTAAGCCTGTTTAATTAAGATTAGGTGAGCAGTGTCTCAGCGTTTAATCACCTTAAGGATAAAAATCATTTATAATTATACTGGTGTGGGAAGGTCAAGATAGGAGGCTGTTATTAAACTGTGGGGTTGACTTACTAAAGGCAAAAAACTGTTCACTTTGTATTTACACTCTGTAAGGAACTTTCCCCACAGATAAGTGAGAGGTGATGCTCTGCTGACTTCCATCATCCAATAATCATTATAAGAATGCTTTTTTTTAAATTTTCCAGGCACGTGATTGGCTATTCTTTACAAAGTGAAGTTTCACCACCTTCACTAAGCCTTTTGTATATCAGCCTCTATTGGTCTATTCCATGGTATACAATTTAGAACTCAAACAGGACTCAGAAAGGGATTTCCACCAAAACCCATGACAATCCTGGATTGCAGAGCTTCAATAGGTATCATCTGGATGTACAACAGACAGCTATGCAGTATAGACAGCTGGTACATGTCATAGATATTCTAACAACCTGTGAAATGCAGAAGGATAGCAAATGTACCTGAACATTATAAGCTTGTAACTTATAGTAGTAACCAAACTTTTGAAAACACTGGGGTAGATTTACTAAAATGGGTATACTCAGAATCTGGTGCAACCGTGCATTGTAGCCAATCAGCTTCTAACCTATGCTTGTTCACTTAAGCTTTGGCAATAAAACCTGTAAGCTGATTGATTCCTATGCAGAACAGCAGCAGATTTTGCATTCTCCAATTTTAGTAAATCAACTCACTGTATTAAACCATCCCAAGCGCAAAATGCTGGCAAAAATGTTAACTTACATCTTTAATGTAGTTCATCTCTTCTTTCAGCTGATGGGATGACCATTCGTAGACAACCACCTCATTCTGATGGTTGTTTTCAGTCCTTTGCACAACTCCATAAACTACTCCATGAGAAGGCGTTCCTGAAGATGGGGTGTTTCTAGGCACAGTATAAAGGTGCTGAAAAGTAAGGAAAAAAAATAAATTCAATATATTTTATGTATTCATATTTCTTTACCATCATTTTCTTCCTGACCATCTTTTTTAATTCTTGTATGATTTTCTCCTGATACTGCGTAATTTATATGCTTTATATTCCTTTTACCGAAAAATATCAAAATCTAGTTATTTCATCTTTATGTTGCTTATGTTTTCTGTCAACACTGGGTTTTGGCTTCATTCACTGCAAAGTGGAAGATTATCAATAGATGTATCTAAGACAGAGATCTTTAGGTGTTATGTGTAAATAAACCTTGTATACAGTGCCCAAGGCAGTCCAGGGTTTCAGTACTTAAAGCAAACCTTTCACTTCATACAAAGTCCATTAGGTTCAGGGGTCTCCAAACTTGGGCCAGTTTAGTGCCCAAACTTTAGGGGGGGTAAAAAATGCCCTGGTATTGGTAGGAATAAACAATGCCATAGACTTGGTATTCAGTGGGTGCAAAAAAAATACATAATTGGTGTTAGTGGGAGGAATAGCATCCTACAATTGGTGTCAGTGGAAGGAATAGTGCCCCGTACTTGGTGTCAGTGGAAGAATTAGTAGCCCAATCTCTGGTGTCAGTGGCAAGAATAGTACCCC
Source organism: Staurois parvus (assembly GCF_062004578.1). Taxonomy (NCBI): domain Eukaryota; kingdom Metazoa; phylum Chordata; class Amphibia; order Anura; family Ranidae; genus Staurois; species Staurois parvus. The sequence continues at coordinate 2,488,600 of NW_028317850.1, forward strand.
ATTGTTGATGTCAGTGGGAGGAATAGTGCCCCATCTTTGGTGTCAGTGTAAGGAATACTGCTTCATCATTGGTGTCAGTGGGAGGAACAGTGCCCCATCATTGTGTGTCAAAGGGAGGAATAGTGATCCATAACTGGTGTCAGTGAGAGAGTTAGTAGCCCTGTCTCTGGTGTCAGAGGCAGGAATAGTACCCCATTGCTGGTGTCAGTGGGAGGAATAGTGCCCTGTCTTTGGTGCCAGTCAAAAGAATAGTGGCTCATATCAGTGGAAGGAATAGTGCCCCAAGGGCCAGATAAAGGCAAGCAATGGGCCACATCCAGTTTTGGGGCCGCAGTTTGGAGACCCCTCATTTAGTCCATAAGCTGGCCATACATTAGAAGAATTTTTTTTGAAATGTTTAATTTTAGGAACATTAGTTTGATTTTTTTAACTGTTACTGGGGTCAAATCTTGTTTACTTTCGACCGCAGTGAAGAGAAAAGGAACATAATAGAAACATTTGCTTGAACTAATACATTTCCAACTGGGAAAGTCTATTTACTTCAAAATCGATTGTTAGAGGCAAACAAAATTTTGAAAGCACTTTTAAACGACATTAATCAAGTTATGGAATGTTCTGAGAATTTTCGTATGGCCCTTCATACGAAAATTTACCAGCGTATGGCCAGCTGTATATCGCTCTACTACACTAACAAACAATAAAAGAGAGACTACAGTTATAATAAAATCCAAGAGGGTTTACAGGATCCTGCTCATGAGAGGCCAGTGATACAAAATGTAATAACTGTGGGGAAAGAGTGGATGGAGAAAGTAATATTCAATTTGTTAGATAGAGGTAGAATAAGCTCTCCTAAAGAGATGAGTTTTCAAGGATCACGTAAGGATAGCCAGATGGTTTGAGGCAGGAAGTTCCAGAAGATGAGTGAGGCTCTGTAGAAGTCCTGGAGACAAACATGGGAGGAGGTGAAGAGTGTGCTAGAGAGAATATATTCAGTGGAGTGAAGAGGATGTTTTGGGTGATATTTTGACATGAGACTGGTGGTATAGCTTAGGGCAGAGTTGTAGATGTTGAAGTTAGTATAGAGAAGGGAAAGCTATTGGAGGGATTGCAGAGAGGGGATAGGTGTTGGATAGGTGGAATAATTTGTACAGCCATGTGCAAATGGAATAAATGAACAGGAATTTGATTTCCACATGATTGAATAAGTGAAGTGAAATTTCACACAATTTTCACACAAATGAACATTCTCAATCCCTTTAGAAAATCTATGTCAATGTTTTGGTCTAAACCCACCTTTACTTGGCTTCTTTGTTGGTTTGTAAAGTGTAAAGCCATATACACATGATGAGAATATCAGACGAATGACCGTCCATTTTTATTTTTAATGCTAGTCTCATATCGAAAGTGAAGAGGTTACTAAAGTTATGAAAATCCTTGCACAACAGAACATAACTTTGGACGTGATGTATTGTAATATATTCTTTAGTTTCCGAGCATACATGGTCTTGGTCATCCAAATTTTTTTCGTATGAAAGTTACAAAAATGTTTGTACAAAAGAATAAAAATTTCAAAGTGATGTAATGTATTTTATTGTATTGTATTTTCAGACAGAAACCATACTGATCTGGGTATCGTACGAGAAACATTTTTGTGCTTGTCCCTTTGAATAATTTCAGATGAAAGCTGTGTACTAACAATCAGATTATCGTATGATCACTTCGAAAGCGGTATTTTTTTGTTTGATTTTCTGAACGTGTGTACTAGGCTTTAAGCAGATTGCCTTCTGCCACCATCAGCACATACTAGCAGAAGCTTTTGCTAAAACAATTACAACACTCACCAGCCTGTACAAAGGGTCTAATCATTCAGGTGTACCTAGGTCAACATTATGTGTAATTACAAACCAGATTATAAGCATACAACAGCAATGCACAACATCTGTCTTACAAGGGTTGGTGGCTCAGATGGGGTCCTTTCAGATATATAGCCATTTCTTTTTCTCCTCCTGTCAGTTGAGTTTTTAATATCAACCTTCAAAAGAAAAGGGAGAATTTATTATACAATGTTCTGTTATATTTGATCAAAACAGTGCTGACAATGAAGACACATAACTGGTCACTATGGATTACTGTATTTTTTTAGCTAGTTACAGAAAATAACACATTCCCTCTGGTAATCAGCACTACAACCACTAAATTAACAATGCAGATGGATATTACATATGGGAAACAGAGGATACAGAGGGATTGGGGCCTGGCCATGACAGATGGAGGAATAATCAAATACATATAATAGTTCATTATGTTCTGTCCACCTTGTCAGCCCAGTTCCTCACAAGACATGGGTGTGTGAAGGCCTAGGTCCTAGACTGAAGGCAGTTTGACGATCCAGCTCATCTTTTTCTGGCCTGTGGAACAGTGACAATAATAGGCATGCACACTATTCCATTCTTTACAATGTACTGTTTTCTAGAACACAGAGTGCTGTATGCAGATACTGGAAATACAGTGGAACCCTCAAACATGCTTACATAAAATAAGTAATAACAATAAAAAGGGCATAGGTTAAAATTAGATGAGTACCTGTGTCTAACCTTTAAAGATGAATTCCAGGTATGGATATTTGTACATGATTACATTGGCCCGGCTTGAACCAATCTAACTATGGATCCTTGTGGAGGCTTCAAATCACTGTATTAGGCACATCTACCCTAGTGATCTCCACTAGTTTCCAGGTTCCGTGCCAAGCAGCTGCCCTGCTGCACTGTGACCACAGGTTGTAGCCTTCTCATCATGAGCACCTGTCACATACCTGGTCTTGAGGCCGAAGTAATGAGAGAGTTTCACTTGTAGTTTAGTGCACAACACCTCTGAGGATGGCAATGTGGTAGCGAAGCCCCTCAGATAACAGAGCCAGGTAGAGATGGCAGCAGGTTCAAGTGGCACACTGGAACATGCAGCCGTATCTGAGTAGGCAGGGCTGGACAGGAGAGGTAGTCAGGAACAGGAGCCAAGGTCAGTCATTATATACAGGCATGGGCATAAACAGGAGCGTTTGAAGCAGGTCAGGGTCATACACAGGGAGCCGACAAGAGCAAGTCTGTGGAGCAAGCCAAGGTCAGAGTCAGGAGAGAAGCGAACGGTAGGTCCAGAAGCAAGCCGCGTTGGTAAGAGGAATCCAAGAGTACTGAGCACATAGGAGCACCTGGATACAGGGCCTTATAAAGGCCAAAAGGCACCAGAAACTATCTATGTGGAATGCGCCAATACGCACAAACACAAGCTGGCTCTGTTCTGTTACATTTGCATGCATTCCTGCACAAGTAAGCATGGCCATGTTGGATATTGACAAATGTGCCAGGCCTTTGCGCATTCCTCTTCTGGCTTACACCTTGACAGCACCCTTCACAGATTGCTTTGCATCTTCTCAGTGAGGGGGAGAGGTGAGCTGATGATGTCACAGTTTCCACCTTGTCCAATCAGAGAAAGCTTTGCATTTATCGAGAAAAATGCAAAGCATTCTCTGCATGGTGCTGTGCCAAGCAGGCAACCACCTGTACTGGAGATCACTGGAGTAGCGGTGCCTACTACAGTGATTTCCAGCTTTCACAAGGACCCAACAGGTATGGTATATGCATTGTTACGTTGGTCCAAGCTTGACCAGTATAACTATGTAAAAATTCCATACCTGGAATTCATCTTTAACCATATACAAAATACTACAATATGTTTGAAGATAAAACATTGGCTTAATCCAGTATTGATCTGCCGAGAGAAGCATTATTTTCTGCCTGCCAATTTCATCACACTGTAAAGTTTGTGCATTTTCACTTCCACTATCTGATTACACAAACATTTAAAGGCTATTAAAATAGAATGTCCATTTCACACACAAGCACATTTAACATAATATTACAATAATATTACAAACAATTGTAATAGACTACAATAAATGAAAAAAAAAAAAAATGAGCGGCAAGTTTGAATGTGTTGTACATCCTTCTAGAAGCTTTGCCTGTGAACACTGCACAATGACAAAAGGATCTACACTGAAACATAAAAGGCTTATTCACAATGCATGTGTTGTCAAGCACTGTGCTTAATTTTCAAGGGAAAACAAAATGCATGAACAAGAGAAAAGCCATTGTTTTCAATAGAATCTATGTTGTATGTTTGGAAAAATGTTCCTGTGTGCTGTATTTGGCATTAACCTGCATTTTACCATTCACGTCAATATGATTCTTTAAAAAATGCAGCACAGCCCAACATATTTATAAAGCCTGGACATGCTTCATACAACATGTTAATGCATGCATCGTCATGTAAATAGGCCCAGTGCCTTGTAAATAAACCCAAAAATGTTTGCCAGGGAAAGGGTGAATGTTGGTGCAAAAGTGAAAACAAGGACACTACGGAATGATTGCTCTACAGGAAAAAATGTTTGTCAAAAGCTGCAAACAGCTTTTCATTATCCATTTTTCTTCACACTATATGATACAAATGTATAACAGTTACATACTATACATATTAAATAGTGAGTCAGGTTGAAAAAAGGCACATGGTCCATCTAATTCAACCAACGGAAAATAAAATAAATAGAATACCTCCATACACAGAACCTTTTATTCACAACTGATCCAGAGGGAGGCAAAGAAAAGTATAAAGCATGGTACAATTTTCTCTGGTTGGGGAATAAATCCTTCCTGGTGCCCCCCAAGACAACAGGATATTCTCTGGATTAACAATCCATGGTATTATTACCTATAAATGTTGATATCCAGTTATATTTTGTGCATTTTATAATGCGTCCAGCTCTTGTTTAAAGAATAAGTTCACCTTTAGTAACATGTTACATGTTACACCCATATTTATGCTGCTTTCAGACTGATTCAATGCTGTTTGACCCCTTTGTGTTTTCTCACAAAATTCTATTAGGTTCTGCGGTTTCAAATCACTTTGTGAAAGCGCACCAAAGATCCCATATGCAGGGGTTTTGGTGTGCTTTCATGAAGAACTTCAAAGAGCTCTATTGGACAAACTGCAGGTACACTGAGCTGCTCCTGCGGTGTGGTTAAACTGCACTGCATCAGTCTGAAAGCAGCCTTACCCTAGGTTCACACCTAAGCGTTTTCTGCATTTTGCATTTTTCAGAAACGCAGTACAGTCCATTTAACATGATTTTCTATGGGACATGTTTACATCTGTGCGTTTTCACCCAGTACGTCTTTTGGAAAGGGTCAGGAACTTTTTTTAGCGTTTTTGTTTCTATAGACTTCAATGGAAATGCTGCAGAAAAGCATGTATTGCATTTTTGCTGCGTGTGTGCTGCGTTTTTGATGCGTCTTGCATTTTAAAATTGCCTAGCAACAAGAAAAATAAAATAAAAATTAAAAACAAAAAGCAAAATGCATCAAAAATGCGTCAAAAACGCAACCCAAACTGCAATGCATAAACGGTTCAAATGCAACCTGCATAGGTGTGAAACTAGCCTTAGGGTGTACTATGCAACATGTCACTATGCAGCATCCCCCTTGTCCTCTCACCCCCCCCGTGACAGCGGGAGGGGGTTCTTCTATCCCCCAACCACTGTCACATTTTAAAATCAGCACACTGTGCTGAACTCTGGCCACACAGCCCCGACATTCATTCACAGAGATCTAGGTTAGAAAGCTGGAAGAAGTGTCAATGAACTAGGACGGCGCTCATCAGTACCCTCATAGTCCATTGAGAACTACAAGCCATGTGCTGCGTCTGCCACCGCAGCATATGGCTTGCAGTTCTCAATGAACTACAAGGACACTGGTGAGCGCCCTCCTAGTTCACTGACACTTCCCCCAACATTCTACCAGTAAGACTGTACAGAGGTTTGGGCAGAATGCTGGAGTACGTGTCTGCAGGAATCTGGCATTTCAAGTGATCATGGGTTCAATACCCCACAGGCTCCTGAGGAAAACAATAATAAATGCACATTTTTTTTTCCTCCAAAACCATGTGCATTTATTTTTAATATTTTTTTAAATATGAACTTAGCTTTTAAAATAATCTACTGAGCTGGCCAGAGCTAGTTCCTGAGGGAGTATATTCCACATCTTCACAGCTGTGAAGAAGCCTTGCTGTATGTGCAGATTAAATCTCTTTTCCTTCAGACAAAAAAGAGTGCCCCCTTGTCCTTTGTGATGACAATGAAGTAAATAACTCTACAAAAAGTTCACAATATCCACTTGAGCGCCGGAAGATTTTACACCCTTCATGACCAGGCCATTTTTTTCCCTATTGAGCACTGTGCTAATTTAACTGATAATTGCACTGTCATGCAACTCTACACCCAAACAAAATGTATATTTTTTCACAGAAATAGAGCTTTCTTTCAGTGGTATTTGATCACTCACTGGGTTTTTAATTTTTTGCGATATAAACGAAAAAAGACCAAACATTTTGAAAAGTAAAATATTTTTTACTTTCTGCTATAAAGCATTTCCAATATAAAGTAAAAGATCAAATTTCTTCATACATTTGGCTAAAATGTATTCTGCTACATGTCTTTGGTAAAACAAAATCCCAATAAGTGTAAATTGATTGGTTTGCATTAAAGGTATAGCATCTACAAACTATAGTATATATATATTGGAATTATTTTTTTTAAACTACTAATAGCGGTTATCAGTGACTTATAATGGAACTGCAATAGTGCGGCAGGCAATCTGACACTAAGTGATGCTGGGGGGAAGTGTCTAACTGGCAATGACATCACCAGTGACATTAATACATTGATCAGTGATAATGCTATACACTGTCACTGTACTGATGACACTGGCTGGGAAGGGGTTAACATCTTGGGAGATCATGGGGTTAAATGTGTGCCTAACAATGTGTAATGTGTGTATTATGTGCTGCTTTTACAAACAGATCTGCTTGTTTCTCATCAATGCTTTGCAGGGATGAGAGACAGAGAGATTATTATTATACAGAGATGGTTCCCTCTGCACAGAGTCCTGTGTTGATTGTCAACACAGGCGTCTGGGCTGTGATTGGACACAGCTGATCAGCAGGTCTCGGCCATGAATAATTGGCTGGGACTTCCTGTACAATCATTGTGGGTGTCAGAGGGGGGGGTATCAGGGTGTCAGTGCGGGGGGGAGAGGTAGCACATGCCCTTAACCAGGAAGTAGGCAGCGCCGGTATGTCCTTGTGCCTGTATGGGCCACCCATCCACAGTACATTATGTGTGGGTGGTCAAGAAGTGGATATGGACCACTTATGTATTTATACATGGTGGTCATATCCCCTTAACCACCTCATCTCAAGAGACAATAAATCCATTTCAGCTGATGTTTCCTCATGGGTGAGGTCCTCAGTTTGGTTGCTCATCTCTACACTCTCTCCACTTCATTCCATTCCATACATTTTTTTTTGCTTTGTCACACCATACTTTCATTTTCTTTTAAATAACTACAGTCAGGTCCATAAATATTGGGACATCGACACAATTCTAAAATTTTTGGCTCTATACACCACCACAATGGATTTGAAATTAAATGAACAAGATGTGCTTTAACTGCAGACTGTCAGCTTTAATTTGAGAGTATTTACATCCAAATCAGGTGAACGGTGTAGGAATTTCAACAGTTTGCATATGTGCCTCCCACTTGTTAAGGGACCAAAAGTAATGGGACAATTGGCTTCTCAGCTGTTCCATGGCCAGGTGTGTGTTATTCCCTCATTATCCCAATTACAATGAGCAGATAAAAGGTCCAGAGTTCATTTCAAGTGCGCTATTTGCATTTGGAATCTGTTGCTGTCAACTCTCAAGATGAGATCCAAAGAGCTGTCACTATCAGTGAAGCAAGCCATCATTAGGCTGAAAAAACAAAACAAACCCATCAGAGAGATAGCAAAAACATTAGGCGTGGCCAAAACAACTGTTTGGAACATTCTTAAAAAGAAGGAACGCACCGGTGAGCTCAGCAACACCAAAAGACCTGGAAGACCATGGAAAACAACTGTGGTGGATGACCGAAGAATTCTTTCCCTGGTGAAGAAAACACCCTTCACAACAGTTGGCCAGATCAAGAACACTCTCCAGGAGGTAGGTGTATGTGTGTCAGTCAGCAATCAAGAGAAGACTTCACCAGGGTGAATACAGAGGGTTCACTACAAGATGTAAACCATTGGTGAGTCTCAAAAACAGGAAGGCCAGATTAGAGTTTGCCAAACGACATCTAAAAAAGCCTTCACAGTTCTGGAACAACATCCTATGGACAGATGAGACCAAGATCAACTTGTACCAGAGTGATGGGAAGAGAAGAGTATGGAGAAGGAAAGGAACTGCTCTTGATCCTAAGCATACCACCTCATCAGTGAAGCATGGTGGTGGTAGTGTCATGGCGTGGGCATGTATGGCTGCCAATGGAACTGGTTCTCTTGTATTTATTGATGATGTGACTGCTGACAAAAGCAGCAGGATGAATTCTGAAGTGTTTCGGGCAATATTATCTGCTCATATTCAGCCAAATGCTTCAGAACTCATTGGATGCCGCTTCACAGTGCAGATGGACAATGACCCAAAGCATACTGCAAAAGCAGCTAAAGAGTTTTTTAAGGGAAAGAAGTGGAATGTTATGCAATGGCCAAGTCAATCACCTGACCTGAATCCAATTGAGCATGCATTTCACTTGCTGAAGACAAAACTGAAGGGAAAATGCCCCAAGAACAAACAGGAACTGAAGACCGTTGCAGTAGAGGCCTGGCAGAGCATCACCAGGGATGAAACCCAGCGTCTGGTGATGTCTATGTGTTCCAGACTTCAGGCTGTAATTGACTGCAAAGGATTTGCAACCAAGTATTAAAAAGTGAAAGTTTGATTTATGATTATTATTCTGTCCCATTACTTTTGGTCCCTTAACAAGTGGGAGGCACATATGCAAACTGTTGTAATTCCTACACCGTTCACCTGATTTGGATGTAAATACCCTCAAATTAAAGCTGACAGTCTGCAGTTACAGCACATCTTGTTCATTTCATTTCAAATCCATTGTGGTGATGTATAGAGCCAAAAATTTTAGAATTGTGTCGATGTCCCAATATTTATGGACCTGACTGTATATGATTTAAATGTTTAATTTGGATTTAAAGTAGGTTACAAAAATCCTAATTCAGGTCAAACATTTTTTCATATGGGTTATAACTTTTAACTTTGTCTGTGTTCCTGTCTACTTGACTGGTGTCAGACAGAACAGAAAGTAAAAGGAAAAAAACAACTCCTGTAGCTTTGACAGATGTCAGAGCTGGAAGTGAAGGGAAGTCCTCTCTACAAGGACACAGGCTGCAATAAAACATTTCCATGGAACTACTGTAAGGATCAGGGGTGGACTGACAACTCATGGGGCCCCGGGGCAATAGGGGATCATGGGGCCCCTGTGTCCTTGCCCAAACTCAAGAAAGCCTATGAAAAAGGTACCAGGGGCATCTCATGGGGCCCCCTACTGACCCCGGGCCCTCGGGCAGTGCCCGAGTTTCCAAATGGTCAGTCCACCCCTGGTAAGGATTTTATTGCTTATGATGGGCTGGTTGGGAGTGGGTCTGGATCTGAATTTAGTTTCAATTTTTATGGTGTGAAAAACAGCAATTTGCTTGGACCTTGAAGAAGGGGGTACGCTTGTCCTGAAAATTTGGATGTTAGTGCAAATAAAAAAAGTATCGTGGACAGTACTAAACTGTTCTTGAGATGACAATAAAGAAAAAAAATACAGTTCCCTTCTACTGTACCGGTGTAATGACCTTGGGTGAAGCTTAATGTTTATAAGGAAATGAGTCAGTCAAGTTCAAGATGACATATTTATGAAATGTTAGTGGTCAGTGCATTTCAGGGATTATATAAACGCCCTTCTTCAGTGGTATTCCCCGTGTGTTTCACATACGCATGTAACTAGTCTCTGTCAGGAGAATTTGAGGTGTAAGAGTATATGCTGCAAATGTCAACTGTTGCAGTGAATGAGAAGATTAGCATTAGCAGCCAGATTCTGCTGCATGCACTATATGTGCTGACATGCAACATGCTGACAGCAGTATAAAGCAGAGTGACGACTCCTCAATGAGCTGGCCATGCTGCAGCTACATTGGAAGTCAAAAATTTGGCCGTGCTGTCTAGCAAGATTGCATGAACCATAAGACCTACCAAACAGCATTACAAATCCTTTGGCACACAAACTAGTTCCCATACAATTTGTTTTCAGATTATAAATAACGTCAAAACTTTTTTTTTAATTTGGACAGAGTGTAGAGGGATTAGAACTTCTGTTCTAATTCAGTTTTTATTGCTGTCTGTGTCCCCATTTGGGAGATCCACCCTCTCTATTAGTTCTGGTTACTATTGTTACCAAAACTTAAAGTAAAAAAAAAATCCCATATTTTTGGTTGTCACTAGAAATAATATAGAGGGGAAATCTTCCAATAGAGGACACTAGTTCTGGTGACTCTGATGACAGCCATTCCCTCCATTTGGAGGGATTTCCTCCCATGTCCTGTTTTGGCTGTGGGACAGAGAGTGAAGGGAAATCTCCCTGATGGGTCAGATGACAAAAAAATGACACCTCCCTCAAGCCTGGTGCACACTATAAGCTTTTTGTTTTTTTACGTTCAACCCAGTGGGCTGAACAAAAAAAACCTGACAGATCACTGTACAAAGGATGTTAGCACAGTGATCACCCCCGCTGTGCTATTGTGTTCTGACAGGAGGACCCGCTCCCCACCAGGGCACATTGATCAGCATTTGCAGCCATTGGCTATGAGTGCTGATTGGATGTTGGTCAGCTGCTGGTTTTCAAGCATGCCGATTCGACAGAAGCTGGGCTCTCTAAAATGAATAGTTCTATTTTAAATCCGAGTTTAGTTGTTTGTCTGTGTACAGTTTATCTATAATATGTGTTGTAGATAGCAACCTTGGAAGACCATATCTGCTTTTGAATAAATGATCATTTGATTAACAAATAGTCAGTGAGTGAAGCATCCCATGCTTACAGGCACCTTTAAAATGTGAAACATGCAGGTCAGTTATAGGTACAGAAGATGAATGGATATGGAAACCCCACTGTCTTTCTTCTTGCTAGCTGCCTACAGTCACTTTAGAAATGCAAATTAATGAAACCTACTTTGCATGTTATATTTGTGTGGTAGTATATATGTCATCTGACATGAATATAACATCAGTTAGTCATCTTCAGGAAGCCATGTGATGAATCCAACATAAACACTCAATGAACCAGATGACCTGTATTATAAGCAGATAGGACAATCTACAGCTTCCTATGGATATTTCTAACCAAATCACATTCTTTCATATTCCTAGGGTTAGACTCACACAGTAGACAACAAGTTCTTTATTAACTTTTTGCACCCTAACACTTAGGTGTCCGTTTATGAACCAGCGGTAATAGATCGCTGCTCAGTTCTCCGGCATTCTCGGAGAACACAGTTCTCCTGTGAATGCCGTTTATGAAGCATATGTAGATCAGTTCTCCAAACGAAGGGAGAACGGTCTCCAAACGAAGGGAGAACGGTCTACAAACGCTGGAAAACGGCTGATTTTACTATAATCTCGCAAGATTACAGTAAAAGATCAGTTTACCAAGCAGAGGTAAATTATCTCTGCTTAGTTTTCGGTCCCTCCGATTCTCCAGCTCTGGGCTGGAGAATCTGGAGGGAGAACACAGATCTCCAGAGAAGGGCTGAACATATTCTCCTGGGTGTCATAAACTGTGAATGACCAGAGAATAGCTGTGATCCTCTGAATCTCAGCTATTCTGTGTGTCATAAAAGGACACCTTAATCTTAACACCTAAACTAAGCTTAACACTTAGGTGGTAAGTGTCCCCTTCCACCCTTCACCCCCATATGTGCACCAAACGTTGTTGCTATTATTGAATCAAATGGCTTTAAAAAGTGCATTAACAATTTTTATTAATTCAAATTACATACAAATTCAAAAAATCAACCTACAAAAATAAACCCAATACCCTTTAATATTTGGTTAAATTTGACAACGGTATTAATTGGGTTTGTTATTTTTGTAGGTTGATTTTTGCATTTGTATGTAAATTGAATCAAAAAAAATAGTTAAATAGTTAAAGGGGAAGTACAGCCAAAGCTCTTTTGGCTGTACTTCTCCTTTGGATCACAGGAGTACAGTTCGTTCTGCACTGCTGTAACCTGTTGTCAGCTGTCGGCTGATGTCACTCAGCAGGTCCAGGCTGGGGAAAGATCCTGATGGGGGGGAGGGGCAGAGCAGGGAGCAGTGACTGTAAAATAATCAAAGTGCAGCGCTCAGAAAAGTATGTATGTGACTGAAAATAGCTGAAAGTCAATAAAGTATCCACAGTGTTTCCCTGGAGTAATGCGAACTTCCACAGCCTTTACTGCCTCAAATAACAGAAATGCGCACTCACCAGAAACGCATGGGTTATGTGCATATATGATCAAACATTCCAGATGATAGGTACATCAAAGGTTAAGCAGCAGGCATCTCCCTCATGGTGGGTCATCACAGACTCCTTAATCAGATCCAGGGGTCCCCTTAAGGTCAGCCAGGTACTCCACACAAATCTCTTCTCTGGGTGGCAAAATGCTTTCTCTGTGGGGGTAATAGCTCCACATAGGAGCCCCAGAAAACAGATGCCAGAGATAGTGTAGTATTTCCCAGACAATTTTATTATTGTAAAGAACACAGCAGGGCAGTATGCACATTCAAATTCATGTATGCACAGGAAAAGCAGCAGTACTGACCCCAGTAAAGATGGCCACCGGGCCTCCTCGTGGCTCCGGCGGTGAGATGACGTCACGCTCTGCACAGCTCCTCCTTAGGCCTTTCGTGCTATAGGCACATCATCAGAGGGGAGGCTGTACACACTGACAGTCCCACTCTCTGCTAACAGTGGCTGAGAGAATTCAGTGATCATGTGATTGCTGTGTTCTCACACTTAGAGCCGGCAGGGGACAGATGCAACATCAGACCGATTCTGCTGTTGGCTAAAAATGCATCACAGAAGTGCAGAACGAAGTGCACTCCTGTGATCCATAGGGGAAGTACTGCCAAAAAAAGCTTTGGTCATACTTCTCCTTTATTGCATATTTTTCTAATTTAAGCTAATAGCAATGACTTTTGGCCTGATGTCTATACTAGGTTTAGCAGTTGGTATTATATGTTGTTGAGTTGCAGTGACCACCCTGATTGAAGGGAGTTGGCATTAATCAAAATTAATAACCCTACGGTTTTTTGTAATAAGTGGTCTATGCACACACAGTAAGATTCATCAGAACCCTTCCATTCTGGTATGTATATACTGATAGGAAAATATTCACCATGGGAAGGCCTTAAGGACATCTAGATGAAAGTTCTCGACAGAGTGTGAAAGGGTTAGATCCTCTGTCATTGCGGTGGATGTCCCTGCTAGGCAGATTTGTCTAATGATCACTGTCACTGGGACTGAAAGTTATTGGAAATAATATCTCATCACCAAAACAAGTGTATAAAGAAGACATTGACTTCCACTCTGCCAATACGTATGTCCTATCAGAGATGCATATTTTAATTTGTACCAACATTTAGCGTGGGCTTGATCTGGACATTTCTGCCAAACATGCCCAGACCATAGTCCCCCCTGGTAAATGCTCTGCCATTTCTGAAGGCCAGGAAGTGTACTGGAATCCTAGGTCAAGCCCGATGTTGTCAAGCAAAGTGTGAAGACTAAAAAAGTGAACTATTTTTCTTAGTCTCGAATAGAGTGGATTAGAGTGAAAAACTCTGTTGAGGTTACTCTCAAACAGCAACACAGCAAAGTAATAAAGTGCCTTTCTTTAGTAGTGTAGAGGGTAGGCTAGGACTCTATCAGATTTTTAATTTTATGTGTGACCCTTTTGCGTATTCCTCTCACTTCCTGTTTGGAAAAATCATTGTCAGCAGGACAGGAAGTCAGGGAAAATCTCTATAACAGAGTCCTAATAGTAGTAACAACTCAACACCAGTACTCATCCAATTTAATCCACATTATCCAAAACTGGAAAACTTGCTTTTTGGATTTACATACACTTTACATTCCCAGCATTAGGATTTAGTGGCACATGAGGGTCTGGCAATCATTTCATTCCTTTAAGAAAAATGAAAAAGAATTGTTGCAGACAAGGAAAGTGATATGGTCCCTAATTTATCATCTTCTGGGTATATTTGTGATCATATATCTTTTCAGCCTACAAACCTGAATGCAGACAACCAAACATTATGGAGTAAAATCTGTTAAAGCGTATTTATTCCACATGAAGGAGTCTGATAATCAACCCACCTGGGATCCCCACTCTGGCACATTTTTCCAGACAGGAGCTAAGTTGTAGGATGATCACCCCACCTAGGATCCTTACTGGATCCTTATTTTACCTATCAAGGGCTTAATCATAAGTTGATCACTCCACCTATGATGTATTTCATCCAACAAATTAAATCCTTGCTGGTGAAAAAAACAAGAGTGAGGATCTGAGGTGGTGTGATCGTCAGACTCTTCCATGTACAATAAAAATATTTTAACTGAATTTGGCCTGCAACCAAGATGGAAAGCTGCTTTTCTGATTTCCAAGCGTGAGCTTTGAGAGTTGAATTGTTGTTACCTGAATGTTAGTTGAGATGGTGGAAATATGAAGACATTAAGGCATATTTTTAATTTTTTTTTACTACATCACTTGGCATGTAAGAAATGAAACTGTCAGGGATCCCGGCCGCTCAGCGGTGCGCGCATGCGCTGATCGCTGACTCGTCCGAGCTGGCGAGCACAGAGTTCTCGGCGATTGCGGCGCTGGCCGCACATGCGCACTAGCGATCGCAGCCGCACCAATGAGAGCACAGAGCGCCCTATTTAAACCTGCCCTGTGCATCTCAAAATTGCCTGATGGTCTTGTTCCCTGTACCTGTGTTCCTGCTGATCCTGTGTTCCTGGTTTCCTTGTTGCTGACCCAGCCTGCTCCTGATACTGCTGTCTTCTCCTGCCCTGACCCCTGGCTCGTCCTGACTATTCTCTGTCTGATCCTGATTGCCTGACCTCCTGTTACTGAACCCGGCTTGTGACCCGTTATTCTTCTGCCTATTGCTCAGTACTGTTTGCTCCGCTGTTGCCAACCCGGCCTGTCTGACTACGCATACCTCTTCACATCTGGCTCTCACCTGCACCACGCCATTGGCACCTGCCTCTACCACAGCTGGTGTTTCTCAGGGGTCACGACCTGGTCTCAGGCTGTTTCAAGTCCATCCCCACCATCAGGGGCTCTGGTGAAACAGCAGACTGAGGCTTAGACTCCACGCCCTGGGGAATCCCGGTCAGTGGGCTGCTAGAGGCTACAGCCAGTCGGCTACTGACAGTAACTTTTTTATTGTGTACCATAATTTTTATTGTAACACGGATTGTGCAGCGCACATCACCAACTTAAATCTTTATGTTTATAGAATTGCTCTGCCTTCCCTTCAAAGTTTACTACTCGATGGATACTTTATTTTCATACAAGCAGAATTATTAGAGCACACTTCACAATAATAATAACTAAGATGACATGATCCACTATAACATACGTTGATAATTATAGTCCATAAATAATGTTTCAAAATGCTCATGGAATATAGTAGTGAGTCACAGTGCATACGTACAAATGAAAGAGAACATCGTGCAACCTCCAGGATGTAAAAAAATTCCACAATGCCCGTGTAAATATTACATAACACCCATAATATAGCCATCAACATCCTATTTATAGATATAATACCAGACTTTCCTCTTAATTAAATTAAGCATGGAGCATGAGCCTAGTGAATACCTTGCTTATACATCTATTATTATACTCTATGTATCTGCACTAAATAAGAGTATTATTTCTATATACAACTCTGTTTGTGAATTACCTGTAACACAACTGATTTTATTGTTACATAAGCAGCAGCTTTCAAACTGTCTCCACTCCCTTCACTCTTCGACCACTATTACCTCCGCCATTAACTGATCTCATAAGGTAGTTCTGGACTTACTTATTTGGTCCTGTTTAGGTAGCATTTTTTAGTCTGCAGTTAAAAAGTACAACAGAAAATAAGGGGGCATGTTCCATGTTAGACAGAGCGATTTAAAAGAACAAACAAAAAAAATTTAACTGGTTGTATAGACAATGGAAATACCACTTATGTGCAGTGAGTGCTTTATTATTTGTAGGAATCCTGGTATTTCTCTCAATTGTTTCACATGCAACCAGACACTTTCTCAGGGTAAATCAGACACCTTTTACTGTTGTCCCATGTACCTTGAGAAATTTTCTAGTAGTGTGCTTGTCTGTATGATTGTCATTTTGAGATTTTCTTATTTATGGAGTATTTGTGACTTGGAATAAAAGGTTATCTAAACAGTGAGTGGTGCCTGAATAACTTTTTAACTATCGTGAGATCTTTCCTAGCTGAATAAAAAAGTTTAACATACCCAATTGTGATCAGGAGATTAATATGAGAAGCATGCAGCACTGTCAGTTAATAAATAAATAATGAAAATAATATGAATTGATAAATAAATAAGAAACCACCAATACAGTATGTATAGATTAACATGTATAAATATACATAAAATCAGTGAAAAATTAATCTAACAAGAGTCCATCAAGTGACCTAAATGGTCACTTGACCATAACAGTTCCACTCACCCAACGAATTAAATTCAAAATACTAACAACAAGTTGCAAAGCCAAAGCCATGATTCCTGCTCTATTTACTAGTGGTACACCGAAATGAAAATTCGGGGGCTGAAACCGAAACCAAAAATTCAAAATGCACTTGGCCAAAAACCGAAACCGATATGCGCAGTCTTTAAAAATGAATATATATTTTTTGGAAAAAAATACACTGATTAAAAAAAACCAAAAAAAACCCCAATATATACCCAAATTCTTTTGTAAAATATGAAAGAGGATGTTACGGGAGTAAATAGATACCAAACATGTCACACTTTAATATTGCGCACGCTCGTGGAATGGCGTGAAACTGAAACTGCGGTACTTAAAAATCTCCATGAGTGATGCTTTAAAAATTTCTACAGGTTAGCAGTGTAAAGTTACAGAGGAGGTCTAGTGTGAGAATTATTGTTCTTGCTCTGACGTTCGTAGCGACACCTCACATATGTGGTTTGAACACTGTTTACATATGTGGGCATGGCCTACGTATGCGTTCACCACTACGTGTGAGCACGGCGGGACGGGGGCACCTTAAACTTTATTTTTTTTATTTTGTTTAATTTTTTGTTTTTTGCACTGTCCCTTTAAAAAAAAATTTTAATCACTTTTATTCTTATCACAAGAAATGCGTGCATTCCTTGTGATAGAAATAATTAGTGACAGGTCCTCTTTATGGAGAGATAATAAGACCCCACATCTCTCCTCTGCAATGTAAAGCATTGGATCAAAAAAAGCATTGATCTAGTGCTTTAAAAAAAAAAAATAAAAAGGCCGGAACGGGAAGTGACATCGCTCCGATCCTCCAAGGGCATAGAGATGTGTGGTGGCCATCTTTCCTTCACTCATCTCTATGCCCAGCGCCAGGATCGATGGTTTCTCAGGTAAGGCTGAGAACTACCGAGCGATGGGCGGGCAGCGGTGAAGGGCAGGGTTTTTTCGGCACCTGTATCGGTGTATTTTTTTTTTTCATTTCGGCTAACAGCCGAAAGGGGTGTTTTCGGCTGAAACGCTTCGGCCACCAAAATTTGGATGCATGCCTAGTATTTACCATTTTAGGACCACCCACAGCAGATATACTACTACAGGACAGTCCTCCTGTGCAAAATTACGTATATAAACGTGATTATGCACTTCTGCCTAGGGGGCGCACACATGTGCCACCGGCGGGCCACCTCTGCTGTGATTACTCATAGCCGAAATCGATCAGTTGGTGTCGCCAGCATTGGGCAGAGACACAGAATAGAGCTCTGCCTATGTAAACAAGGCAGAGCTTCATTCTGACAGGGGAGAAGTGATGGATCTTGTGTCCCTGCAAAGCAGGGAATAAGATTCATCGCTTCCCTTAGTAAAAGCAGCCTACACAGTACACAAAACACATAGCTAGGCACACAGCTAACCCTTTTATCACCCTAGATGTTTAATCATTTCTCAGCCATTAGTACAGTGATAGTGTATATTTTAGCATTGATCGCTGTATTAGTGTCACTGGTTCCCACAAAGTGTCACAAGTGTCAGTGTCCAACTGTCCGCTGCAAAATTGCAGTCCCTCTAAAAGTCACTGATCGACGCCATTACTAGTTAAAATAAATAAATAAAAGTTCCGGTATATATACCATATTTTGTAAATGCTATATGGTTTGCGCAAACCAATCAAAATACACCTATTGTGATTTTTATTTATCAAAAATATGTAGCCGAATACATATTGGCCTAAATTTATGAAGACGTTTGATTTTTTAAATTGTTTAATTGGATATGTTTTATAGCCAAAAAAAGTAAAAAATATTGTTTTGTTTTTTTTTTTAAATTGTCAGCCTTTTGTAGCACAAAAAAATAAAAAACGCAGTGGTGATCAAATACCATCAAAAGAAAGCTCTATTTGTGGGAAAAAATACATAAATTTGATTTATGTTGAGCATTGCATGACCGCTCAATTGTCAGTTAAAATAACGCAGAGCTGTATTGCAAAAAAATGGCCTGGTCATGAAGGGGGGTAAATCTTCTGGAGGACAAGTGGTTAAATTGCATTGTAATTGTACTGTCTGCCCTAAGGTTGTAAAGTACTGCGTAAACTGTTGGCGCTATTTAAATCCTGTATTATAATAATAATAAAAAAATAACTAAAAAAGTTCAATACTCGATAACATGAAGTGTTTAACCAGAATTTCAACAAAGAGAAGAAGATTTCAGAAGAATAAATGAAGAAATACTTTGGGTATGCAGCATTTGAATAACTCGTCTCTATCCCATCACAGGTAAATGTCTGCGAGCAATATCCATCTGTGCTATCGTCCATACCATGTATGAATGCTAATTCACCCCGCACTGCTATGTGGTAATCTATACTGCTTTTAAAATCCTCCTCTAACTGAAGCTGATTCATAAATATCAATGTTCTTATTGGTCATTCCTACTGCTTCCAAAATCTTTAACTCTGGCCCATATTACTGTGGTGTTTATTTTGCTCTTTTTGTCTAACCCAAATTTATGAGCTGATCCTAATCTTTACAACTCTGCCCTCCTGCTCTCTTGTAGTCCTCCTTTGGTTTGAGAGGTTTGCCCTGCTAGCCATGTGTCTATGCTATACATTCCTACTTGATTGATTGGCAATATCCCCACCCAACTCAGTATAAATTCAAGCCTTCCTTAGGGGAAGCACAGCCAGGGGCAGCATTTGCAACTATCATATTGGATAAGGTATTGTTCTTGGCTAAAGTATTCATCTTGGATTAGGTATTGAGCATTGCACTTCGGCTCTGCACTTCAGCAAATGCACAAATCAAGAAGCAGACAACGTCAAACACTGAACAGACTACAGGTGACCTGTTTCCCCATCCAGTTCTTTTAGCCCTTATCCAGTCTGCTTCTTCATCTCACCACTCTGTAACATGCACTCCATACTCCTCTTTCTCACAGTTGTATCCTCCTTCTTCAAACTCTTTCTCCTTCACCCCTCTTCTCCACCCCACAACTTATATATATCACCCTCACTCCTGTCTTCACCTTACTACTGTACTCATCAACTCCTGCTAATACTGAACCCACATACTTATAAAATCTCCAGGACACTAGAACCTGTCCCTCCATATAAGTCATACTCCCATATTATCTCCTTCACCCTTCTGCTTCTCCTAACATCTAAAGACATTTCCCCAAATCCTGGGCCGCCCTCTTTTTCATTTGATCAACACACCCAGCACCCCCTATCCTCTAACAGCAGCCGCAATCCACAACATCTAGTTGCTATTCCTCTTCTTTTTATAACCAGCCTCCATTTTTCCTGTGCCCTCTGGAATGCCCACTCTGTCTGTAACAAACTCACCTTTGTCCATGGCCTTTTTATCACAAACTCCTTTAACTTGTTTGCAATTACGGAAACCTGGCTTCATGAATCTGACTATCCCTCTCCTGCTGTCTTCCCATGGTGGTCTCCTCTGGACTCACTCTCCCAGGCCAAATGGACGTAAAGGTGGTGGAGTTGGAATCTCCTATTCACCTCCCTCTCTGTCCCTCTCCTCAATTGAAGTTCACTCTATTCGTCTATTCTCCCCAGTTTCTTTAAGAATTGCTGTGGTCTATCAGCCTCCTGGACCAGTATCAAGCTTCCTTGATGACTTCTCTGCCTGGCTGCCTTATTTTCTCTCCTCTGAAATTCCCACAATCATTCTTGGTGACTTCAACATCCCTGTTAACACTCCTGCTACCTTGAAACTTCTGAGCCTAATCACTTCTTTTGACCTAAAACAATGGACATGCTTCTACTCACTCTAATGGTAACTGTCTCGACCTTGTATTCTCCTACCTATGCACTCCTTGCAACCTCACCAACTTCCCTTTTCCTCTCTCTAATCATTCCCTTATTAGCTTCACTCTCTCCTTGGCTTCCTCCTCCTTGTCCTCCAACTACCAAACAGTTACCCGTAGAAACCTTTGTTATCTTAACCCTTCTCTTCTTTTTTCGGCAACAGATTGTCTCTATGACAAAATCTCAGCCCTGTCCTGCCCCAACCTGGCCACCTCTGTATACAGCAGTTCACTGTCATCCACCGTGGACAGATTGGTCCCCCTCACTACACACAGAATTAGGACCCGACCGCTACAACCCTAGAAAACAGACAATACCAGATGCCTCATAAAATGTAACCGTGCTCTTGAGCGTTTATGGCATAAGACTAAGACTAAGGGCAACACAGTGGCTAAATGGTTAGCACTTCCGCCTGGCAGTACTAGGGTCATTGGTTCGAATCCCAGCCACGGCATCTCCTGCCTGGAGTTTGCATGTTCTCCCGATGCCTGCGTGGCTTTCCTCCGGGTACTCCGGTTTCCTCCCACACTCAAAAGACATGCTTGTAGGTTAATTGGATCCTGTCTAAATTGGCCCTTGTATATGATTGTGAGTTAGGGACCTTAGATTGTACGCCCCTTGAGGGTAGGGACTGATGTGAATGTACAATATATATGTAAAGCGCTGCGTAAATTGACGGCGCTATATAATTAACTGAAATAAATAAATAAATAAAACCCAGCAAGACTTCAACCTATATAAATCTGCCCTTCAATAATACAAATTTTGTCTCCACTCTGTCAAACAGACCTATTTTAGCACTCTCATTAACACCCTCTCACGCAATCCCCATCAACTCTTTTCTACCTTTAACTCTCTACTTCGTCCTTTACCTGCACTTACTAACTCACTCACTGCCCAGGAGATCACTAATCACTTCAAAAATAAGAGTGATACAATTTGTGACGAGATCTCCACTGTACAGGTATCTCCCTCACTCTACACTCCTTGTCCACTTGCACAATATATACTTCCCTTGTTTAACCCAGCTACCATAGAGGAGGTTGGTAAACTTTTTTCTAAAGCCCACCTAACCACCTGCCTCCTAGACCCTATTCCCTCACAAATACTTTGGTCACCCACTGGCTCTATCCTTCACTCTTTAACTCATATTTTCAATCTCTACCTTTCTACTGGCATCTTCCCAACTCTCTAAAACATGCACTAGTCATCCCCATACTTAAAAAGGCCTCACTGGACTCACCAATCTTAGCAACCTAAAACCCATCTCTTTACTCCCTTTTGCCTCCAAACTCCTTGAATGTCTAGTCTACACCCGGCTGAGCTCCCACCTTATTGAGAATAACCTTCTTGAGATCCCCTTCAGTCTGGATTTCACCCACAACACTCCATAGAAACTGCTCTCCTACAACTCACAAATGACTTACTAACCGCTAAAACCAATGGTCACTATTCAATACTTTTACTCTTGGACTTCTCCGCTGCCTTTGACACAGTTGACCACCCCCTCCTCAAAAACCGTATTTACTTGGTCTCCGTGACTGTACTCTCCATTGGTTCAAATCTTACTTATCTCACCACACCTTCAGTGTCACTTACAACTCTACTTCCTCCTCTCCCACTCCTCTTACTGTCAGGGTCACCCAAGGTTCTGTCCTTGGACATCTCCTATTCTCGATCTGCACTTCTTCCTTGGGTCAGCTTCCCATGGTTTCCAATACCATGTCTATGCTGATGACACACAAATCTATCTCTCTACTCCTCAGCTCACCCCATTCCTTTCCTCCCGTATCACCGATTTACTAACAGACATATCAGACTGGATGTCACACCACTTCCTAAAGCTCAATCTATCCAAAACTGAGCTCATAATATTTCCTCCCCCACATGCCTCTTCCCCTGATTTCTCAGTTAGGATCAATAGCACCACTATCAACCCATCCCCACATGCCAGAGTGCTAGGGGTAACCCTGGATTCTGAACTTTCCTTGTAGGCCCACATCCAATCCCTGTCCAAATCATGCTGTCTCAACCTCCGCAACATCTCCAGAAAACGCATCTTTTTAACCAATGATACCACAAAGCTCCTAATTCACTCCCTTGTTATCTCTTGCCTCGACTACTGCAACTCCCTCGTCATTGGCTTACCTTTTACATAGGCTATCCCCCCTCCAGTCCATCATGAATACTGCTACCAGGCTCATCCACCTTACCAACCGTTCAGTGTCTGCTACTCCTCTCTGCCAATCCCTCCACTGGCTTCAACTAGCCCAACGAATAAAATTAAAAATACTGACAACAACTTACAAAGCCATCCACAACTCTGCCCCCAGCTACATCACCAACCTGGTCTCAAAATATCAACCAAACTGCTCTCTTCGATCCTCCCAAGACTATCTGCTCTCTAGTTCCCATGTCATCTCCACCCATGCTCACCTCCAGGACTTCTCCTGAGCTTCTCCAATCCTATGGAATTCCCTACCCCAATCTGTCTGGCTATCTCCTAATCTATCCACCTTTAGACAATCCCTAAACTACAAAATAAAAAATAAACCCTCTCTTTGGGGGAATTTTTAAGGCACATAGAGGCAAAATAATTTTTTATATAAATATATTAAAGTAGATTTTATTGTACTAAAAATTATTAAAATCATTTAACAAAAAGGAGGCGGTCAAACATTTTTACATCAATCATGGATCATATTTTATTTTTTTGTGAGTTTTGGAAGCAGAGTTCAAGCCGTTTTAGGACACCCTGCTTCCAAAACTGTATCAAATATGATCCATGATTGATGTAAATATGTTTGACCACCTCCTTTTTGTTGAATGATTTTAATCATTTTATGTACAATAAAATCTACTTTAATATTTTTATATCCCGGAAAAAAATTCTCTGTGTGTCTTAAAAACCCCACAAAAAAGAGGGTTTATTCCTTATTTTTTAGTTGAGACAGATGTCAAGGAGGACTTAAATCCCTTGCTAAGAAGCAATTAAAATTTCATGTATAGTAAATATTTAATGGTACCAGGGACTGGTAAAAAAAAAGAGCAGGCAGATGGTGGGCACACTTTGGCATCTACATCTTGGATACTAAAGGATCTTGTCCCAACATACTTAGAAAAAGAAATGAGTAGAATTGTACGATTTGTTGGGTGCATAGATGGACAGTCTCTATTGAGATAAAATAATGTTGATGTAATTTTCTCAGAGACAAACAGTGCACCCATTTTTCGTTGCCAGTTTTTAAATATAGGCAGGATCATTTATGATTAGGTTGCCCTGCAAATGCCCTTTTTGTGTAGGCAAATACATGGCGCATTTTGTAGAGACTACAGATACTGAAACACTTTAGACACAGGCTTATCTCATACACAGGAAGTCACCAAGCTCCATACCACTTCAAGGATGTGTATTTTTTATAGGGGAGGAAGACATAATATAAATTCCTCTATATAATAATAATAAATGATTGGTTGTGGTGTCTGAGGGGGCAACCAAAGTGTCCTTTAACCCCTCACCTTGTTCCCAGAATATCTTCTAACCCCCGAATTTCTCCAACTCCAACCTTCTTGGTAATGCCTTCTACACATGGGGAAGCACAGAAAGGGACAATTTATTCTTAAAAATATTGGGGTTTATATCTTTTTTAAAAGGAAGTGCAGGCAACACACGTACCTATGTTCCATATGTCTTTTTTGTATTACTCATGAGAAAATGATTGCAGTAATACAGCATTTATAGATGATGAGTTAAGTGGTTAAATTACAGTAATTTTTCTATAATTACACAACCTGCCTTACCAGTCAATGAGGTTCATTAGAACAATTCTGATACATGTATTATATCCATAATATTTAGACTTACAGAGGATGGACATGTTAGCAGCAAAATGTAACCATGATGTATTTTGTACAATTGTATTTGCTGATAAGCTTACATTTTTCATAAAATACATGAACATTTCTGATGTTATGACAACTACAGAATTGGTTTCAAGATATGCCACACACAAATATATAGCATGTACACCAACCTGTAGATCAAGTCAGTCAACCATCTTATTGGGCATTAACTCTAACACTGGCCATACACTATACTATCTGCATTACATAGTTGTTGGAAGATCTGATGGAGAATCAAGCAATTTTCTTTCCTTCAACCCATGGTTGAAGGAAAGAAAATGACAAACTACAGCCAGCCTTACATCTATTTAAATGAGGTATAGAATGCATCAGACTGAGCGTCAAGGCCTAACATATTTCCTGTATGTTTTCGGTGTAGATAAAAGACAAAAGTGCTGTCAGATTTACATAAAGGAAAATAAATTCTTGAGAGCCTTAAGCCAGCCACAGACATATCGCTTGAACCAGAACGGATGAATTTTGATCCATCTATGGGCAGGCTGGTTGTACTGAAGTTGATCTTTTGACCGAGTTCAGTACATCCAGCCTGTCAGGTTGTTTTGTGTGGTCAATGCCCCTGGCTATAGCCAGCACCAGTGATCATTATGTTCTGTCGGCAAGGAAACCTCCCACCCTGAATACAATAGCACAGCAGGAGGGATTACAGTCTGTGTTGATGGGGGAATCAACAATTTTGTTTCCTTCAACCTGAAAATTGCAAAATTGATGGCCTGCCTTAACCTTCCACAGTAATTCAGTGAGTCAATTACCAGTCCTGAGCTCAGACAAGAAAAAGGTCAGAGTTCAAGTGATTCTAAAGCCTTCAAGCGGAGCTCCACCCAAAAGGGAAAGTTCCACTTTAAGGCCTCAACAAAAAGGAAATTTGGAGTGTACACGGGTGTTAGGTCACTTCCAATTTTATGATACACTAGTGCCACGTCCTAGTTCATCAAACTAAAGAATGGGGGAAAAAAATAGGCAAAGGGAAAAAATGGACTTTAAAAGGCACAGAAACCATAAACACATATCAGTAAAATCATTTGCACTTTATTATGACAATAAGTCATGACACAAAAGACATTTTTTTAATAAAAATTCCATTGTACAATGTCCTCACAGACCATACTATAAGAACAAGACTAGTGCTAAGACATACTATAACCATCAGGAAGGCCTCGTCCCTGTTAAGGATTGGCACCTTTGGGGAGTGGGGAAGGGTGCGGTTACCTGATTTTGACAGGTACTCACTCCCACTTCCCTAGGTGATCGGAAAGGGAAGTTCTCCTCCCCCCCACAATGGGGACTATTCACAGCGGAAGTCCCCCCCCCCCCCCACAATGGGGACCATCCACAATGCACAGTGCCGCTCCTGCATGCACAATGGGCACCTGGCTATGAAGCCGCAAGCTGTCACAGCCAGGTGCCCACACTTAAGATACCGGTGACGGGGAGCAAGGATGGCCGGTGAACCCAGCTGCGGTGAGTACACCACTGGATCCTAGAACAGGTGACTGGCTGTTTTTTAAAAGTCAGCAGTTACAGTTTTTGTAGCTGATGACTTTCATTTTTTTCACCAGAGTCTGGAGCTCCGCTTTAAGGTTTCTTACCGTAATGTATTCTTTTAAAAAAAAAAAAACACAAAAGGTTTACAATCACTTTAACTCAAAAAAGCACCTTCTGTTCCTCTTAGTCTCATCCAAATCTTCCAAATCTCAGAGTTCCTTTTTTTTTTTCTGACTTCCTATTAGAGGGTGGCTACATTTATTCTCCATGGTCCAACTGTATGTAGAAATGTAACCACCCTCTCTTTGCTGACTCCTGAGACGTACTGTGGACTATGGCATTTGTAGTGTACATGTGTACATGTGTGTGACTGCAACTAACATGCGCTGATCATTCCAAACAAACGAAAGTGAGTGGGAAAAGGAGAGGTTCAGGAGCTAACGGAGAACATTAAAAGAAGGCAGAAAAACATAGTAAGAAACAATTTCATGAAAAATAGATTACGGGGCCAATAAAGTGTTACTAAAGTCAATTTTACTTTACATTTAAATAACAAACATGTTATACTCACCTTCTCTGTTCAGTTGTAGTGCACAGAGCGGCCCTGATTCTGTTTTTCTTGGGCCCCCCCGTCGGCGATCTTTGCTCCTCTTCTTTGTGTGTCCCCATAGCAAGCCACTTGCTATGAAGGCACACAGGGTCTGCATGCTCCTGAGTGGTGTGTCTATGGAGCCGCACTCCATAGACTTACACAGCTGGACCTAGCCCTGCCCAATCCTTCCTCCTCACTGCATTTGACTGACAGCAACATAAGCCAATGGCTGCTTCTGCTTGAGTGCTGTGTGAAGAAGAGAGGGGAGAAGAGATGCAGCTGTGTACAGCGCTGGATCTCTTCTCCTCTCTGTTCCCCTTCACACAGGGAAGGGGGGGGTGGGGGTTGCAGAGAAGCTGAAAACATTTTTTTTCCATTAATGCAAGGAAAGCATTCAGGTAAACAATGTTTTTAGCTTAATGCAGGCCATACATGGGTCGAATTCCGAACAAATTTTCTTTAGAAAATCTGAATTTTCGTGCGTTTTATAATCTGATGGTGCCACCATTGATTTTGAAATTCAACCAACCAAGCCTTCAATTTCACCTCATGTTGCTACAGAAAAGAATTTTCGAGGCCAAGAATTTTCTTTTCTTTCCAGTTCAGGCTTTATTCTTTTTAATTTATATTTCTCGCACGATTCTCCCATCATTGATATGAAATTCGTTCATTTTTCAAAAACTTTCCAATGATGGTTACACGAAAATCGTCCATTTCTGTGGCCCACTAATGGTGTGAAATTCAAACAAAAATTCTTAGAAAAGATTTTAGAAAGAAAATTCTTTCGGAATTCGACCCATGTATGGGAGCCTTAAGTATCACTTTAAGTGGGTGTGTATGGATTATCTATGAGATATAAGGATATTGTTTACGATTACTTTTAGTGACACATGTACATCCAATAGGCATTTAAACTGAATAGGCAACACCTTTTATTGCAATTGTTTTTCTTTTTATGTTACTCCTTTAAATCACATTGACTGTCATGCGAATCCCTGGCCAAGATCAGGGCGGATTTATTCCTTTTCTGTGTTGTTGTATAATAGAGAACTCACTATGTTTGCACAATGATAAGATATGAAAGGACATACCAACCATTGGTAAACAGAACTGGATCTTCTCTGAACCTGAACTGAAAACCTATATACAGCTGTTTGTATGATTTTCATATGGGAGATTAGCACCGTGTAAAACAAAACTCTGGGCTTTGATTTACATTTCATTTACCCAGAAAGCTATTGTTCTTAGTGGATTTCTTTTTTACAGCTAACATAATACTATAGATGGGGAAGACCAATCTTTTTATAGGGAGTTGGAAACTGGATGTTATCGAGGCCATGCCAGTCAGGAGTCGTCAGATAGCACCATAGCACCATCCAGAGACAACTGGCCAATTCCCATACCTCCCAACTGTCCTTTATTTGAAGGGGCTGTCCCTGTATTGTCTCTCCTTACTCCTCAAATGTCTTTCTTCCTTGACTGTGAAAAAAATACACTATAGAGTATAGGGTGTTTGTTTAAAAAAAATTGCAGTGCTATTCATCCTGCAACACTGCATGTACATTATCAGTAGGCCTACTGAGGAAGCCCGAATCTGGGGCGTAACGCGTATAGGTGGAAGGAGCTGAACCCTAGACGTTTTGAACTGATGACCATCCGGGAGAGTGGGGTGGTGAGCCATGTAATGAAATTATACATTATATGATGGCTTGTTTCTTACATTTTGTGTTTTTAATCTGGGCGCTAATAAATAGTTTTAAGTAGAGAGCTCTATGGTTCCACTTTTCTGTTTTCCATAATACATATTATATGAGAACGTCAACTGGAGGAGTGTATACTGTGGCGGTGCCGAGAGAGGAGCTGGAGGAAGACCACAGAGGGTATACGCAAGTCTACCCACATGTTGAGTGAGTAATGACCTACTGATGAGGTCATAAAGTGAGGTGAGCAGGTTTTTCACCTAATGGTGGTGGTACAGTTGGCATTGAAGAAGAGAGACGATTTATCTTATACACATTGCACAGTGGTGTTATAAGATACTTTTTCATGGGACTTTAATTATTGTTTATTATTTATTTTTATATGAGACATTAGTCTGTTGCTCTACACTTTATTGCCATTCATTTTTGTACAGGTGTTGTGAAGTTGCTAGCAATGTTTTAGCAGCAACTATTTAGAGCACCGTCATATTATTTTAGGGTCTGTTGTACTGATTGAATAGCGGGTTTAGACTGCATGTACATTCATTCTGTGCAAAAGGGGAGAAAATTTAATGTTGCTAAGCAATTATTTCTCCAGGTCGAGTGTTCATTCATACAGAATGGAGCAAATCCTATTTATTTATATGATCGTCAGTGCCACCT
This sequence comes from Staurois parvus, assembly GCF_062004578.1. Lineage (NCBI taxonomy): Eukaryota > Metazoa > Chordata > Amphibia > Anura > Ranidae > Staurois > Staurois parvus. The sequence continues at coordinate 2,517,500 of NW_028317850.1, forward strand.
AGCAGTCATAAAGCAGTATTTTCATGATAAACAAATTACATTTGATCTGGAGAGAAAACAGTCTTACAACATTCAGTTTTGCCCCCATGTAAGCAGGTGTTTCCATGTGTTAAATGTTTTGTTTTCTTATGTTACATGTTCTGGGTTTCATTATTCCAACTGTATTTATGTGTAAAAACCACTTGCTACAATGTAGCTTTATTGCACTGTTGTCCTTGGTTGATCTGTTGAGTGGGTGATTTCTGAGAAGGAAGGGTTAACACTGCTGGCCAGGTTTTCCTATTCTTTTAGGGAAGGTTACCGCTCCCCTGCAAGTCACACTATATGAACAGGGGCTCTTTAGTGCCCCAAGAGACAGGAAGAAGAGAGACTGTCAAGATGTAGCCGTTACACTGTTGGTCTGTGCCCCCTTTGAAGGGGCCCAGTTGGGGTTCCAACGGATATGGACTTACATGGACTTATGCTACCAGTTGCTGGACCCTTTTATGGATTATTGTTACTTAATATGGATTTACTGCGAGTTATTAACTCTTGCCTTGCAAAGGACTCTTTATGGACTTTACTACCTAACTCAGGTATGGCTACCTTATGGGGCACTATAAAAGGTGCACTTAGAGGACTTTGTACAGAAATGTGTGTTGAGTATGTCTTTGATAACTGTTCATTTGTTACCTTTAACTTAACAGTAAAAGAATTTTGTTGTTCATCTAATATGCATGCCATATCAAAGAACAGGGTTTACAACAGGGGACAAGAAAGGTTAGAGAAGATACAGTACGAGAGAGAAGATACTAACAGGCAGAATAGCTGTTCTAAGGAGGCTTTATCATCGTTGCTAATGACTATGTTACATGCCTAAGCAGCCAATCAGCCAGTAAGCGAGTATCAGGGCAGAAGTGATGGAAACTCTAGTAATGAAGAGGTGCTGTGCTTGGCCCCTTTACTAGCGGCCAGTTCCCCATATTCTGGGACCAACATCATGACACACAGTATCTAGGGAACTAGACTGGAAGTCACAAGAGTGGTGTAGTGAGGCCACGGGAGAGGAACAAGCATGGAGTTATGCTAAAGTACCTTTCCTGTATGCAATAGCAACATATGAATAGGTCACTGGGAATGAGGTGACAGGACTGCTGAGTTGGTGGAGACCGGTATAGGCTTTGTGGTACTGGCTCAGAAATGCAACACACTTGGGCAGGGGTAAACCCTAACAGAAGTTGTATCCATACTGTATTAGTGTTAGGAGTGTAGACGTTTGACCACAGATTACAAGAGTTAAAGAAATGTGTTCTCTCTGAAGAATTTCACTTTTAATCCAGAGTGCTACCTTAATGCTGATTTCACGTGACAGCAGGCTCTATCTGTCACTGGGGACACTAGCGAGAGCTAGCTCCGGGTTCCCCTGCAGGGCTTGTAAAGACCCGCCTACACCCATTTGCACAGAATGAATTTACATGCGGTTTCACTGGACCAATAGCTCTGGCAATTTTTTTTCTAAATACACCCCTAACTACCAAAAGTGTTAAACTGCCCTAAACATTTTTACAGCCCTAGATTGGTGGTTATTGTTATTGTGGGTAATTATGTATGGGTTTAACTAATTATTTTGGTGCATCCGTTTTTCATGCTCCATGTCTCTGGGAGCATAGCAGGGGATGTGTCCCTTGCCTGCATACCTTGTGTTAAAGTTATGTCTTTGCCATCTCAGAAAGTTGTGAGTTATGCCAATTTCTACTCTTGCCACACATGTATAGTATATGTCTCAGGACAGCCACAAGCACCATCTGAAGCATGTTGGAGAAATGGGATGCTGCAAAAAATGGTAGGACTTGCATTATTCGATATCAGCATTCTCAATCTCTGAGATGCTAGCTCATAAGATAAAACAATTATGAAAATCCTAGTGGCTGAGCTATTCTTGCCTTTATTAACAAGTCTCTAAGGGCCCATTTACATGAGCAACATTCTCTACCGCCCCTATACAGAGGGTGGTAAAGCATGGGTTGCCAGGCATTCAGAAGGTGATACTGCCACCTTCTTACTGACCATTTTGTTCAGCAAAAGGGGGATTTATTATTAAAATACTGCACCAGTATTGAATGGATATCATATCATGCGGGGATGGTACTGCCTGCTAAATGCATCCTGTTGTGGAAATGTGACTTGTGGAAATGTACCCATGCTGCATCCATTGCAGTGAGTAGTAACATCACCACTGGCCATGTTAACTTGTGGCTTGGTGGTTGAGGGGCTAGTAAAATAGCGTCTAAACCATGTATATTTACAACTGCCCATGGCCTTATACAGATCAGCCCCTGTCCATGGCCTCATTCCTTAACACTTACTACAAAGTTACAGTCTGATCACTAGGTCAAGAGAACGAGGAAATGCTTCCTCTTGCCTGCAGTAGGCTAATGACATCATCTTGATTCAAGATTGAGGGCATCTTTTGTAAAAAAAAAATAATTTAGTGTTTCTGTATATTGTGGCAAGTCAGGAGTGTATTTGTACAGCCTAAGAGTTATCTGTAGCATTTGGCACACTTCCCTATGTGTCAGATGCCTGGTTCCCCACCACACTGTCGTCATTCCATCCATCACCCCCTACATCACTACTATGTCCTGTAGTGACATAGAGACCAATGGAAGAAACCAGAGAGTGCAGCAAGGGATGCAGGGATCCATCAGCTCTGTCCCCCACATTTTGGGTTTGCAGAGTGATGTCTCTTTATCATGGCAGCCATTGATGAAGAAGAGTAGATCTGTATAAATGTTCATTCCAATATGAAGGAAATGTACTGCAAGACTGCAACCCGTGTGTCAGGGGTTACAGTCCTCACATTCTGGTCCCCAGCTTACCTCTTCTTATCTAAACAAACGATCCAATCACCATCATCTTTCCTATAAATGATTGCCAACCAGAAACCACAGAAAGGCAGATTTCTTACATACCACAAATAATTTCAGTTTAATCATTCAACAAAATCACGGTACTTGTGATTGCAAGCAATGTTGGGGGAGTGTCTCACAAATAAATCCAGCCACTGCAATGAAAAGATATCCATCATGCATTTAAGACTGATTTTGTTGGGTTGATTTACTAAAGGCAAATAGAACGTTCATTTTGCAAGGGACGTTGCACTCTGCATAGGAATTTTCCCCAGGGCTTAGTGAATGTGGGGAAGCCCTGTTGCCTTCCATGATTGGGTATTCTTTGCAAAGTATAACTAAAAAACTGTGGGGAAAATTCTCTGTAAAGTGAACATCCCATTTGCCTTTAGTAAATCAACCTAAGGATGTCAGAATTGGTACCCTAGATCCCTCTGGACAGACTCATAGGGGTTTCCTAATGTCAAATATGCTCAAATATGAAAGGGAAATTGCGCCATAACTTATTGAATGAGGTGAAGTTATGCTGACTTTCATCATCCAATTATGTGCAAGCAACTATGTTCTTTTTTATTTTCCTTGCTCATGATTGGGTATTCTTTGCAAAGTGAAACTTCACCACATTTACCAAGCTCTAGGGCAAATTCTCTTGGAAAATGCAACTTCCTTTGCAAAGTGATTAGACCATTTGTCTTTATAAACCAACTCCAAAATGTCAGGGAAGCCCATGACAACTCTAGTGTTTCTTAAAATGTATAGCATGGAATAGATTGACAGCTTAATGACAGTGGCTTGAGGTGACAATAGCTAGAAGAGACATATTATCCTTCATCTGTCTCTACGTCATTCTTCACATCCACCTCCGAACTCTCCATAGTCAATGAGCTGAACAGGAATAATACAGAAAGGATGGACACCTATAAAGTACTTTATGTAATACCGTCTAATTCTAAGATACGTGAACAATAACTTGACAATGTACTTAACACGTTTTCTGTGTATATTCAACTTGGAGGTACAGCCCAACATACCTTTAGAAGACACCTATTAGTTTTATGATTATGTGCAATTTACTGAATTAGAATATTGCAGTAATGTAACGTTACAACTGTATGAATCAATTCCTGAAATATGTAAGGCAACAGTATAATTTATAAAAAATGCTGTGTCTTTTATCATTAAACTGTAATCCCTCTGCAATGCAAAGCCATCCAAAAATGTTCCTTTGTTTCCTATTCCCACACAGAGGGTTTGATTTACTAAAGAGAAAATAGGCTGC